>NC_044395.1:47358070-48608070 GCF_006542625.1 Nomascus leucogenys
GCAAAAGGTCTTACCTTTTTCTTACTTTACAATAACATAAATAGTGCCATAAAAATTGATTGATATGAAAATCTTTTTTATAAAGTAAGCAACAAAAATAAAAAGCAACTGCTAATGCTGGTAGATAAATAAAAACAAAGTAAATACATCTAAGAATGATTACAAAGATCATTAGATATGTTTTAGAAGTACTTACAAAATTAAGGATTTGGGTATATCTTAGTGACTAAAATTATGATGCATATTTTAGGGAAATTCTCCATAAATGATCCATAGGTTCAGATGAATTGCATAATCATTATTGAGCCATTATTTATTCTCTGGCACAATAATTATTCATCTCAAATTGGCAGGAAATAAGTGATAATAGCTGTCTGTATAATGTAAAATTTAGAATAAAATCTATATTGGAAGTCCTCCCTAAGTCTTTTCTCACATATATTGATAACTGTTGATATTATTTGGATAGTGTTACACATTGGTTCTCTTGATGTTTATGCATCAAGAAAGGTCAATAAATAAAAGTAAATATTGCTCATTGCTTGACTGAAATAGGGTTCTTAATACTGTCTTTTATCTCATCTATTTAAATGTAAATTTCAAATATTTGCCTTAAAGAACTTTGTCTTTTTAAAAACTTTTTACTTTGAGCTAAATAGAATTATATGCAGCTATAACAAATAATAGAGAGAAATCTGATGTGCTCCTTATTCAATTTCCCTCAATGGTAACCTTGAAAACATATTATGTAATATAGTAGAATATCACAGCTAGGATATTGGCATTGAAAGGGTCAAGATACAGAATATTTACATATTGAAGCAGTTTTGTATATTTGGATTAAATTTCGTTTGTTTCAATGCATAAAATTCTTTTTATATACAGCTGAAGTATATTTGTCAATATTTTGTTAAGAATTTTTACATCTATGTACATGAGGGATATTGATCTGTCTCATTTTCTTGGCATTCTTTTATCTGGTTTTAATATCAAAGTAATACTAGATTTATAAAATGTCTCAAAAAGTGTTTCCTTTTCTTCTACTTTCTGGAACAGATTGTATAGAATTTGTGTTAATTTATTAAATTCCTGGTTGATTCTCAAGAAAAACATACCGTGCCTTAGGATTTCTATTTTGGTAGTTTTAAAATTGCCAATTCAATTTCCTTTACATTTATAGGGCTATTCAAGTTGTCTATTTCTTATTGGGTGAGTGGTATAGTTTGTGCTTTTTTAGGAATTAGTTCATTTCATCTAAGTTGTCAAATGTTACGTACATAGAGTGCTCATAGTACTCTTTTATTACCCTTTTGATGTCTGCAAGATCTGTAGTGATATCCCGTTTGATTCTTGATATTGGTAATTTGTGTCTTTTCTCTTTTTTCCTTTTCAATCTTGCTAATTTGTCAATTTTATTAATATTTCCAAAAAAACAGCTGTTTGTTGTATTCGTATCCTGTATTGATTCCTAATTTCACTGCTTTCTGCTCTTATCTGTATTATTTCCTTCATTCTTTGTGCTTTGGTTTTATTTTTGCTCTTCTGTTTCTAGGTTCTGGAGTTTGAGTTTGTATTACTGACTTGAGACTTTACCTCTTTCCACATGAGTGCATTTAGTACTATACTTTCCCCTCTCAGCACAATTTTATAGTATGTCTGACAAATTTGGTAAGTTTGGTTTTTAATTTTATTTATTTAAATGTATTTTATTTTCCTTAAGTCTTTCTCTTCACTCCTTAGGTTATTTAGAAGTGCTTTGTTTAGTTTCTAAGTGTTTGAAGATCTTTCCATCATGTTATTGATTTCTGGTTTGATTCCATTGTGGTAGGAGAATACAATCTGTATAATTCCAATCCTTTTAAATTTGTTGATGTTTGCTTTATGGCTCAAGGGGCAGTCGTATGTTTAGTATATGTTTTGTCAGCACTTCAATAAATGAGTATTTTTATTTTTTTGTTATTGAATGGAAAGTTCTATCAGTGTTGATTAGATTCTTTTGGCTGATGGTGTTGAGTTCTTCTGTATCACTGCAGATGTCTTGCCTAGTCCTATTGGTTAAACAGAAGTATTGAATTCTCCAACTGTAGTTGTGAATTTGTCTGTTTCTTCCTTTTAGCTCTACCAGCTTTTGCTTCACATATTTTAAGCTTGTTTGGTGCATACACATTTAGGATTGTGATGTCTCCTTAGTGGATTGACTCATCTTGATAAAATGTGCCTCTCTTACTCCAATAATTGTTTTGGCTCTGAAGTCTATTTTATTACATATTAATATAGCCACTTTCACTTTGTTTTGATTAATGTTTTATGATATTTTTTCCATCCTTTAACTTTCACAAATATTATATCTAAAGTGAATTTCTCTAGGCTGAATATAGTTGGGTCATTTTTTAATAAAATCTAATCTACCAATCTCTTAATTGGTATTTTTAGACCATTTACATTTAATATAACTATTATATAGTGTTATGGCTCAAACCTATTTTTTTCCTGTTTGTTACTTTTCTGAATTTTTGGTTCATTTTTCCTGTCTTCATTGAGTTGCTTGAAATTTTTACAGATTCCATTTTTATTTATCAGTAGTTTTTTGAATATATTTATTTGTATCACTTTATTGGTGATTTATCTAAGTATTACACTATTTTTACATAATTTATCTCTGCTGGCATCATCCTTCAACTAGTTCAATTAAGTGTAAAACCTTATTTGTCTTAAATATCTATCTTATGTTCATTTAGATGAATGACAGAAAATTTTATTTTTGTTTCAACTATCAAACCACAATTAGAAAACTCAACAGAAGTCTATTGAATTCCCCATGTTTTTGCTTAAGAAAGTTTTTTATTTTATCATTTCCCTTCTTTTTAAGAAACTTCTATTAACCATTTTTTTTTCAGGGCAGGTCTGCTTGGTGGTGACAAAATCTTTTCATTTTACTTCATCTGAGGAGATCTTGATTTCTCCTTCATTCCTGAATATTTTCCCTGGGCATGGAACAGTGGGTTAACAGTTCATTTTTTCAGCATTTGAAAATGCAGTGCCACCTTCTGGTCTCCATGGTGTCAAAGGAAAGCTCTGTCATTCATTTTTTTCCACAATAGTTAAGATATAATTAATTTCTCACTACTTTCAATATTTGTTTCTTTAGTTTTTAGAAGTTTAATAGTGATATATTTTGATGTGGATTGCTATGGGATTTATTAAATTGGGTTTAACTCAGATTCTTTAATTTGTAGTTTCTTTTGCTAAATTTGGGAAGTTTTCAGTCATTATTTCATTGAGTTCTTTCTCAGAACTGCTTTTTCTCCTCTCTTTCTAGGATACTAATAACACAAATGTTCAATCATTTTCATGTAGTTATTCAAGTCTTTGAGCCTTTAAAATTTTTTTTTCCAGTCTGTTTTCTCTTTTTCAGATTTGGTAATTTCTATTTTTCTATCTTCCAGTTCACTGATTCTTTCTTCTTTCCTCTCTATTCTGCTGTTGAACCTAGTATTGAGACTTTTACTTTGGTAACTGTATTTTTAGTTCTAATTTTATTTTTTTATCTGTGATATCTTCCACTTTCTTGATAAGTCATTTTTTTTTTTCATTTGTTTCAAGTATGTTTATAATTGTTCATTGAGGAATTCAAAAATGACTGTTTTAAAATCTATTGACTTGGTACAAAAGTAATTGCGGTTTTCACCATTCTGTTCAGTGGCAAAACCACAATTACTTTTGCTCCAACCTATTATTTGAGATAATTTTAACATATCTGTTACTTCAGTGTTACTGTCTTTTTGTTTGTTTGTTTTGTTTTGTTTTTAAATTCAAGGATGTAATTTTTCTTGGTATGATAAGGGATTTTTTTTTTTAAACCTGGACATTTTGGGTATTTTATGAGACTCCAGATCTTATTAAATCTTCTGTTTTATAAAAGTTTATAATCTCAGCTGGGCGCAGTGTCTCACACCTGTAATCCCAGCACTTTGGGAGGCCAAAGTGGGCGGATCACTTGAAGCCAGGAGTTGGAGGCTAGCCAGACCGACATAGTGAAACTGTCTCTACTAAAAATACGAAAATTAGACAGGCTTGTTGGTGGGCACCTGTAACCCCAGCTACTCAGGAAACTGAGGCAGGGGAATCCCAGCTACTCTGGGAGGTGGAGGTTGCAGTGGCCAAGATCAGGCCACTGCACTCCGGCCTGGGCAACACAGCAAAGACTCCATCTCAAAAAACAAAAAAAATGTATAATCTCCTGGCTTTCTCTGACTCAGCTCCAGCAGAAGGGAAACACTGCATTATTACTTTTAAGTAGCAGTAGAAGTCCAAGTTCCCCACTGACCTGGCTCCCCACTAGGCCTCTACTGATGTCTTCCTTGCTAGGAGAGGTAAGAATACCTCATTACTGCTCCTCAACTACTTTCCCCTAATGCCATGGATTGGGTGGCCTAATTACCACTAGACAGAGCTAGAAGACTTAACTCTCCAATAGGCCTCCTCTGACAACAATCCAGAAGGGAAGAAAAGATTCCTGTTTTTACTGCCTAGTAGGGATAGAATTGCAGGTCCTCCACATTGCCTCCATGTAAAGTAGAAAGAGTGGTTAATTCCTCCCTGGTTGGAATGCAAACTGAGCCTTCTCTTACACCACCCTGGAAGGGTATTGAGGAGGCACCTTGTTATAGCCTAGTAAGGGTGGAAGTCTAGTCTCCCTAATCAACTTTTGCTGACTTGGGTGGGGATTGTGCCTCAGTTTTTCTGTTTTTGAATTTGAATGAAGTAGAGTAGTTACTGTTTAACACTTCTCTGCACCTTTCTTTGTCGTTTGACTAGAGAGAGAAGGCTTTTGTTGGTGTTTTTTTTCTTTCTGTTTTGCTTTGTTTTACTTTTGTTTGTACCTCTGGGTGTTTCTAGGTTACAAGCTTCTTCAGCTCCAAATCTTGAATATATGAGGAAAATAAAACCCAGGAGATTCACCATCATACCATGAGATCCCAATATTCCTAGCTGATCTGCCTTCTTCTCTCTACTATTTATATTTTTTCTGTTTCTTTTATATACAATGTCCAGAGGTTGTGATTGTATTTAGAGGGACTAATAGAGAAAAGTGTACCTACTTTACCTTCCCAGAAGTAGAAGTCTGTGTTGTATACTTTTGTTAGTTTATTGACTATCATGTTTCTGTTTGCCCACCAAAATTTCATTGTTTCACACAAGAATTTCTTTTAGAAACCCGCTCTGAGCAGAGTGGTTAGTGTTGGGTCATAAACCAGAGGCAGGGTTGGGAGTTTATCAGAGTCCTCAGCTTTACTTTAGCAGGCTGAAGAAGACTTTGTAGTGAAGTGGAATTCGTATCAGCCTTGGAGTCAGATTAACTTGGAATGGTAGACTTAACTTGTAGTTGCTATCAACCATGTGACTATCAGGTTTCCTATCCGTAAAATCAAGGCAAAACCTATCTCATGGTGTAGTTGCAAATTTCAAATGATGCATTTGAAAATGTACAAGATATCAGGTGCTCAACAAGTACTAATTTTGTTTTCTCTGTTGCTCACTTGTAAGTGGAAATGCAAGTATCTATTACTTTCTTACTTTAATATAGCCAAGCTCTTTAGATATCAAAGAAGTCTATTTATATTTTATGAATCAAAGGCTAATGATCAGACTTGCAAATTGAAAATAGGCCACTCCTTTTACACTAGAGATTTTACTAAACAGAAAAATCCTTTCATAGAAACAGCATCATTTTTTTTTCTGTCCTTGAGGTAAGAGGAGCTTGCAATGAAGAGAAGTATAAGCCGAAGTAGTAAGGTTTTATAGCCATAATTCTACAGTTGATTATAAAATCTGCTCCCCCTCCATTACTTGTTACATCATGAGAAAAGAAATGTGAATATAGCAACCAGCTATAGAGCAGAGCTGCCCTGTATGCCTGATCATAAAAATCACCTGAGGCATTTACTAAAAGCTTCCTAGGATGCAGCTATAGTGTGTGTGTGTGTGTGTGTGTGTGTGTGTGTGTGTGTGTGTGTGTGTGTGTGTGTGTGTATTATGAAAATACATTCTAGTTTTGGCCATGAAACATTATCAACATCAACATATTAGGACTGCCAAATTGACGTATATGTAAAACCCTATAACCAAGTGAACACTAATCACATCTGGAATCAATATATGTGCCAGATAATTTGTAATAGCCAATTAGATGAAGTTTGGGAAACACAATGACCTACTATTTACTATTAAAAAAAACTGCTTCATTTTCATAGCTCAGCAATGCGTGCTTTTACTGTGGGATTTTCATGCTGTCCCTCAACTTTCCAAATAGTAGAAGGTTGTGTGTGGACCTCATTCTGTTGAGGGCCCTCAGGATGCACCCAATCCATGTAGACAACCTCAACAGCCACCAGAGAGAGAAGCAAGGTGACTAATTTACCATTGCAGGAAAACACCTTTTACCCTGCCCCCACAAAAATAAGTGTGTGTGTGTGTGCTCTTTGTATTGATAAGGTTTAATATATAAATACAAATAATTATGTGTGTGATATGTGATACATATATATCTGTGCACACACACACACACACACACACACACACATATATATATAATATTATATAAGTCACCGTGGCTCACTGGAGGTCATAAACACCCCCACTTCCACTGCCAGACCTACTGAACCAAAATCTCTAGAGAAAAGGCCTGATAATGTACGTTGTTAGCCACCATCTCTTTGGATTTAGCAAACGTACCTTTAGATATCAACATTCTTTGACATTGCATCCTGAAAATGCAGAATTATATTTGAAATTAATAATATCTTCCCAGATGCCCTTATTTTTTAAAAATAAATTATTCTACAATCCCAAGATTTTATTGCTTAGCAAAATGTGGCCAACAGACCCCTCGAAGTCCCTGAAACTCTTTCAGAGGATTTGCAATGTCAAAACTATTTTCCTAATGATACTATGATGTGATTTTGCCTTTTTCTGTGTTCACATTTGCACTGATGGTGCAAAAGCAATGGTGGGCAAATCTTCTGTTGTCTTAGCACAAATCAAGGTAGTGGCAACGAAGTGTACTGTAATTATTATGTTCTTCACTAGCCACAGACTTGCAGTAAAAAACGAATAAGTGCTAGTTTCACTTAATGTCCTTAATGAAGCATTACAATTTTTTTAAACTATCTTTTTTTTTACGTGTCTTTTTAATTTTCTGTTTGACAGAATGGAACCTACATATGCACTATTTATGCTGCATTCTGAAATATGTTCATCTAGGGAAAAAACATTTGTGCCATTATTTGTGTTGAGAGCTGAAATAATCATGTTTCCCACAGGAAATCATTTTCACTTGAATGTAGAATTCAGAGATAAACTGGCTATTTAGACAGGCATTTGGCAGACTTCTTCTTATGTGAACAAAGCAAGTCTGTCACTTAAAAGGAAAAAAAAGCTAATGGCATTTTTTTTTTTTGCCAATGCTACAATTTGAGTTTTCAATCAAAAATTTAAATTAAGAAAAATTGGTAATATCACTATGAGCTTGACAATGTCTTCATACTTAAAGATATTTCTGATGAGATTGGTGGTGATATTAATAATGTGATTTTGAATATTGTATATTTTAACATATGGAAGATCACATAACTGAATATTTTACAAATGACTAATGCATGATATTATAAAATCACTAATGGGTAAAATACTCATTCATGATGCTAGACAGATCAACGGACTTTAACGTAGCAAGGACAAAAAGTTCATTGATATGATTTCAGATTTGGCAGTGTAAACTCTGAGGAAATTACCATTTGTGATATTTTACTATCAAAAAGAAAGGATCCACAATTATCTGAAAATGTTTTTAAAAATACTTGTCTCTATTCCGATTACATAGTTGTGTGAGGCTAGATTTTCATCAAGTTCTTCAACCAAACAATAAGTTATAATATATTGAATGTAGAAGTAGTCATAAAATCCAGATGTAGCCTGTTTGTAAAAAATATAAAGTAGTCTCATTCCACTTAGTATTTTTGAAATTATTAAAATTATATTATACTATCACATAACAAATTAATTTTTTAAATAAATTAATACAAATATGCAAGATCTTTTTATTTCAGTTTTACAAATGAGAAGTAGTCATAAATATAACCCACATAAATAAAAGCTGGCAGAAATTTTTCAAATATTGTAAGAGTTGTAAATGGATTCTGAAACCAAAATATTACAAATCATTAGTGTAGAAGATTACAAAGCAGTCCTATGTATGCATCAGACATTGTTGATTTGTCTTTGATACCTTGAAGTTAGGCCAGGCATTGTGGCTCAAGCCTGTAATCTCAGCATTTTGGGAGGCTAAGGTGGGGGATCTCTTGAGGTCAGGAGTTTGAGACCAGCCCAGCCAATATGGAGAAATCCCGTCTCTACTAAAAATACAAAAAAATTAGCAAGGCATGGTGGCACACACCTATAGTCCCAGATACTCGGGAGACTGTGGCTTGAGAATCCTTTGAACCCGGGAGGCAGAGGTTTCAGTGAGCCAAGATTGCGCCATTGCACTCCAGCCTGGGCTACAGAGCAAAACTCCTGAAGTCTTTTAACTCATATTTGTTTAATTAATAAATGCATAAAATAGAGTTATAAATTTTCTTTGCAATATGTATTGCTAATGTGTAGTGATATTCTTCCCAAGACTTATCCCAAGGAAGTGAAATGTCTATATGTCTTAATGCCTGACTCTATACTTAGAAAAGCTGTATTAGTATTTTGCTCCATAAAGATCTTCTAGGACTCTCAATTGAATTCTTGGAAAATGATATTATCCCTTTTAAATAGCCATTTTCCACAGCAGTGAGTTCAAATCATGAAAAATTAAACAAAAGCTCTTTAGCATGGATAAATACAAATCATGAAGACTGATAGCCTATGCTAAATTATAAGAGAAGTTGAGAAGACTATTGAAGATTACAGAGAAGGTGGCAGGAGTAAAAGGGAAACATTTTTTATGTATGTAATAGGAGCTAGATGTACATAAATTCTTGTAACCCGAACATGTAATTATTGAACAAATTTTACAAATGAGGAAGTAGACGCCCAGAATTTTATACACTAACCAACTCATCTTCATCCTCATTCTCACTTCTTTAGATCAAGCTCTCATCCATGACTCCCCCCAATAGCTCACTGATTATCTTTCTGCATTCTACTAATGCCACTAGTCATCATATCTTTTGAAGTATAGGTAGGATAATATCAATTCCCTGCTTAGTAACCTATCACAACTACCCTTGTCAATGGCAATGTTTTCAAGACAAATTTTTCAGACATACTTTTTGAAGATGAGAATGTTATGGTTTTTAAACTTTTGGTTTTTATGGTGATGACAGCTAGCGTTTAATGTATTACTAATGAATTTATAACTCTTTTAAAGTGAAGATTTGAAAGAATCTTAGAATAAACTTCAGTTTCTTAGTTCTCTAGGGATTTGTGAACATATTCTTAGAGGCCTATAATGTGTTTTTTTCCTCCAAGAAGATTGAAAGACACTGGTATACATAGATTTTCCTAAACTCCTTACATCTCTTGTTATTTCCCACTACAAACTCAATATTCTAGCCACGTAGAACTTCTCATTTTTTGGTAACTCGTCTCACACTTTCACACCTCTATGTCATTGCATATGTTGTTCCCTCTGCTGGAAATGCCTCTCCTCCTCTTCTCTGCTCAGTGAGCAGTTACTGATATTTCAAGATCCCATTCTATTTTCACCTCCTTGGGAAATATTTCTGGTGTATCTGGGTTCCTACCTCATTTTGTATCAATTACCATTTTGTGTATTTATGTATTTTTGTGGTGTTTCTTCACTTGATGGTGAGCTTTTCAGTGAGATAAACTGTGTAAGTCATCTTTGTATTTTTTTGTACTTCCATAGTATACCATAATACCAGGTTCATGGATGGCTCTATCTAAGTTGAATGGAATTAGATTTTGGTTTAGCCTAAAGAACTTTGTATTTTCCCTGTGGGGTAGGTCTTCCCTTGATGGGTCACATAATGGTGTTATCCCAGTGGGCATCTTAGCATAGTGTGGGTTGTTAGACTCTTTCAGTAGTAAGTTTCCATAGTCACAAACTGCATTTGTTAGAAGGGGGTGGTTTGAAACAATGTATGATCAACCAAGATTGACTTGGTCCTACCTATGATTAATATGACTTTACACTATTCTTGGTATATATAAGTTTTACAGTGAAGTAGCTTTCTTTTATTTATTTATTTATCAGTCTGTCAGCCAATACTTAATGAGCACCTACTATAGGCAGCCACTGTGCTCAGAGTTGGAAACACACCATTAAACACCAACAAGTTGTTCCTTGTTCCTGTCTCCTTCTTCCCTTTTAGGTAACAGAAAATACCTTTGTTCCTGCTGTCACCTCATTTTTGAAACTTGCCCTGAAATCCTATCTGTCTCCAGAAACATTACTTTTGGGTCTATCTTCATGAATTTTCTTTTCCACCCTCCCCTTTCCCTTATTTTTCCAGTAAATGTAAGCCATTATAATATATTTTCTCAGAACTCACTGTTAACTTACTTTGTTAAGCTAATTGCCAGAGAAGTTAATGATTGCTGACTAAGTTGTCAGTAACTAGCCACAGCTTAACACAATACTGTTGTGCCCTTTGTTGAAAAAATGTTCTAACTACCTTACATGTATTACATCATTTAATTCTTTGAACCTTATACATTATTATTGTTATCCACATTTTACAGATGATAAAACTAAGACCCGGAGAAGTTAAATAACATACCCAAGGTCACACATCTAGGAAGTGGTTGAGGTGGGATCTAATCCTAGTCAGTTTGATTACCTTTAACCAATTAATTGAACTTTCAGTCCCCATGTCCCACTCTCCAACAGTGCTATTAAAAAAAGAAATCTCCTGTAAACTCTGAAATACAGGACATAATGCATAGAGATTTTCATGAGAGAAAATTTCTGTTTTAATGTGACAACTGACACTGCACAGGGTCCCCTATTTAACCTAGTCAGAAAACTGCTTATAATACAGACTTATTTCTCTTTGCTTTATCTAGAAACATGAGGTTTTTATTTTATTTTATTTTTATTTTTATATTTATTTATTTATTTATTTTTGGAAAGAGTCTTGCTCAGGCTGGAGTGCAGTGGCATGATCTAGGCTCACTGCAACCTCTGCCTCCTGGGTTCAAGCGATTCTCCTGCATCAGCCTCCCGAGTAGCTGGGATTTACAAACATGTGCCACCATGCCTGCTAATTTTTATATTTTTAGTAGAGATGGGGTTTCTCTATGTTGGCCAGGCTGGTCTTGAGCTCCTGACCTCAGGCGATCCGCCCGCCTTGGCCTTCCAAAGTGCTGGGATTACAGGCATGAGCCACCACTCCGGGCCATGAGGTCTCTCTTATACAATTCACAAATTATACATCTTCACTATTTCAGCAATGAAATCTAAGAGGAAAGCTGAGGTTACTTAAACAGCCTCAGTAGACAAAAATACAAGAGTTCCTTTGTCCTAGCAATGACTATGAATATTTTGTTCCATGGGAAGTGCATTATAGAGTTATCACAAGACCAAGAAAAAAAAGGAAGCAATAACTTTGAGGTTTAATCAAAAGCAACAATTCCATTTATTATGCATGTATTGAGAGAGCAGAGTATAATCTTGACATTTGCTCTCCTCTCAAGTCCTACTGTCCTCACTGCTATATTTACCTGAGTACTCCTTATAGACCAAGACACGCCACATCCCTGCCCTATTCATGTTGTGAGATAAAATGTGTCTCTCTGGTGAACAAAACTTGCTTCCAAATCTTGATCTTGAATTTCCTTCCCAATGAAAGAAAACATTACTCCTTGGAGTCATGGATAATTTCAGGCCTGAAGCATTGTAGGTACAAGATGCTCTAGAATAATTTGCTTACCAGAGACAGTGTGTGTTTTAAAAAATGTGTATATGAAATGGAGACATAAGAACCGGCTTCAAGGTGTACGCTGGGGAAATTCTGGAACCATTGGAACACAAAGATAATTAAGCACATCAATGAGTTATACACTGTCAAACAATGAAAGCCTTTACTGCATACCATTACTAGATAGATAGATAGATAGATAGATAGATAGATAGATAGATAGAAAAAATGGAGGATTCTTGCTAATAGTAGAATCCTGAATATTGGCTAATAAATTTAAAGGAAGTGCTGAAGTTGAAAAATCATAAATTTGTAACCATTAACGATGCCAACTGTAGAAGAAATTGTGATAAGAGGTGAGGTATTTGCATAGTCTTAAACTCTCCGTGTAGACAGTTTATTAAACGGGGAAGAAATAATTATACGGTGGGAAAATTGGACCACATCTGGAGTAGACGATAAAAATTAACATCACCAACGTGAGACAGATGGTCATCATGTGCTTCCAGATGTGACACCATCTCAGAAAGATGCATAATCACCTATGTGGAATTTTGGCTAAAAGTGCATTACCTGGATCTAGTCATGAGGAAATATTAGATACACTCAAAATGAAGAACATTCTATTAAAAAAATGAGGAGGAAGAGGAGGAACTATATCCTCCAGAGCTGTCAAGTACATAAAGACATGTATGTACAAGGCTATGGAAATATTTCAGACTAAAGAACCATGAAAACTAAATGCTATTTGACCCGAGACTGGATTCTATTTTGCAGAGGAAAAATACTGAAAAGGATATTATTATATCTATTTTTAAAAACTGATATACAGTAGATTTTATAAAAGCATTATATCAATATAGAGTTTACTGAAGTTGAAAACTGTTCTGTGGCTATATGAGTCTATTCCTTTTCTTAGGAAATACACATTAAAATATTCAGGGGTAAAGAGTTACAGTCTATGCAATTTACCCTTAAAATGGCTCAGACTGGGAGAGAGAGAGACAAACAGGATACAATGTAAGTAAATTCGGGTAAAATGTATATTCATGGTTTTTGTATTGCTTTTATTTTCACAACATCTCTGTAAGCTTAAAATTATTGCTGAATACAAATTTAAGAAAAAATAATTAAAAAATGTGTACCTGGTAAAGAAAAGTTTTTCTTAGCAGCTGAGCTTAATGGTTTCTCACATTTTCTCTCATGACATGGACTTCATACAACAGGCATGGATAAGGTAAGTGGTAGTTTAGATGCAATTTGAAGGATTCTAGCCATTATTTACATATTCGGTTATCAGATACTGAACGCCTACTGTGTGCCAGACAATATGCTATGTTGCATCTGTTTGCTTCTTACACACTTCGCCTACTGAAGTGTGTAAGAATGAGAATAAATTATGGGAAAAAATAATTTACAAACATAAATTATTTGTAGTAGCAAATCGTTTGCAGTAAATCTGCTGTTCCCTCCTCACCTGTGTGTATTAGACTCTCACTTGAAAACCACTGGCTGAGTTGACACATCTTGAGCCACTTTTTTTCTTTGACTTGAGACCCTAGACGAGTGATGTTCCCCTGCCTTATTTCTGCGACCAACCCGTGCTTCTTAATAATAAAATATATGCTTTGTCACTCATGGCTGAAAAAACAGCAAAATACTCCAGTTTCCTTAAAGATGTAGCTTCGCTTTGCAATGTCATTAATATCAGCATTCTGAGTACTGTTGTTAATCCCTGAAGAGTCCAGTGGGTCACAGTCCTCCCAGATGGTGACTTTGAAATTGTGTACCTTAGATTTGTTATATAGGCTCTGAGATTACCTGGCACTATGTCTTGCCTTCTTATATCAAAAGACCAAACTGGTATTGTCCACTTTAAAGAAACTTTCAACCCACTGTTGATTATCAGAGTGCAATGGAAAGAACTTGGACTTTGGTACTTGATAAAGCTGGGGGCAGATTATCTCTGCCACTTTTCAATAGGAATCAATAACCAAAAGATGAATATCTCTGATAATGTTTCCTCCCTTAAATGTGGGAATAATAAATACAATCTTCCTCAGGGGATAGTTATTAGAATTGAGTGAGTTAATGTCACACAAAGTGTTTGATGTGGTGTTTTGGATACGGTGATTACTTTAAAAAGTTAATCATGAATATTACCATGGAAGAATAAACCTAATTTCTATTTTCATGGCTGGAAAACAGAATTCATCTTTAGGATGAGACTCTCCTTGCTTCAGTTGATTCTGGATATAAGACCCCGAGATTATGGTTTTGAATAAACAGGGAAATGAATGAAACAGTAAAACCACTCTGCACAGTACAATAATAAAAGTTAGGGTGTAAAACAATGACAAAAAGGAAAAAAAAAAGAACAAGTTAAGGAGAAAGGATTACAAAAGAGAGGAAAGTTTTTCTGCATGGTAAGGTGTCACAGGCCTTTTAGGAGCTGGGATGTCTAGTGTTAAATTTTGAATTGTCTGCCTTGCCACAAGTCAGTGCCTGTGTCTTCCCCAAACTCCGGTTAAATTTGTGACTTGAATGAGTTTTGTTTTTGTTTTTGTTTTGTGTTTGTTTGTGATTTTGTTTTCCTAATGCAAATTTATGTGAGTGAAGTGGGTTTCACGACTGGGTCAGCTATAAGCAGAAAAGAATGAATAGATGTTGAATGCAAAATGCAAGCAAGATGAAAACATTTGTAGGAGAAGTATTTAGGAGTTAGAGAAGATCATGAGATGTAATCTCTGATGAAGAACAGAAAACTTAAGGGATAATGAGAGGGAGGCTTGACCTATGTGCTGTGTCCTTATTACAGTTAAATGAGTGAACTCACCTCAAAGAACCCACTCCTAGAATATTTTAAACAGGAGAAAACTAAAACACTGAAACATAGGAAAAATACTATCAGTCCATAGACTTGTATCTGAAATTCCACAATACAAAATGTTCTGGAAATGAAGTTACTTTTTCTCTTTTAATGGAAAAAACTGATTTTACTCACCATTAGGTTGCCTATTGCCTATATTTATTACCATGATGAATATATTCGTATATTTCACTAAAGCTGCTACTGCTACTGCTGCTGCTTCTGCTTCTACTGCTGCTGCTGCTTTCTTCAGAGTCTCTCACTTTGTTACCGAGGCTGGAATTCAGTGACACAGTCATAGCTCACTGCAGCCTGAAACTTCTGAGTTCAAGTGATCCACCTGTCACAGCCTCCCAAGTAAACTGGGATTATAGGCATGAGCCACCATGCCTGGCTCCTGAAGCTAACATGTTGAATTATAACGTGCTGACCAGTGTCAGCTAGAGTCATTGTCGATATAAGTATATACAACACATATTCTTGGTCAACTCAGAGAATTCTGAATTCTCAAACACCTCCTAGGACTTTGGATAAGATACTGTAAATATGAATTCAGAAAAAAAATTAAAAGTGAAAAGAAAGAGATTACCTTCCAGTGTATTTCTAAAGCTGAAATTGGCAGCTTTATCCATGGAACCAGATTCATATTGGGTCAAACTCAGGCAAAATTCTACGTCAGCTGAAGAGGGGAGCCTTGGGGTTCTGGATTTGTCATGGTTTCCAGGATTACGCTGTAAAGGTCCCTCAGGCATTCCATTGCATAAAGACTGATGGCTGTTGTACTCCTCCAATCGGCTACAGACAATCTGTACAAAAGACCCTCATGTTAAAGAAATTGTCACCACCTCTGAGTCAGTAGGAGAAGGCAGAAATGGTGGAATTCCTAATTACCATTGTTAGACTTCTCCTTAGGAGATTACTATAATCATGTGTCTTTAATGACGGGGATATGTTCTGAGAAATCCATCATTAGGGGATTTTGTCATTGCGTGAACATCATAGTCAGTGTACTTGCACAAACCTAGATGGTATAGCCTACTAAACATCTTGGCTGTTTGGTAAAACCTACTGCTCCTAGGCTACAAATCTGTCCAGCACATTACTGTACTGAATACTATAGGCAATTGTAAGATAATGGCAAGTATCTGTACATCTAAACCTATCTGAACATATAAAAGGTACAGTAAAAATACAGTATAAAAAAATTTTTTAAATGGCATACTTGTATATACAGGACACTTACCATAAATGGACCTTGCAGGACTAGAAGTTGCTTTGGGTAAGTCATTGAGGGAATAATGAGTGAATATAAAGGCCTAAGTACTACTCTATACTACTGTAGATTTTATAAACACTATATATATAGGCTACACTAAATTTATAAAAATATTTTTCTTTTTTTAATAATAAATTCACCTTAGCTTCCTGTAACTTTTTTACTTTTTTAAAACTTTTTGAGTCTTTTGGTAATAGCACTTAGCTTAAAACCCAAACACATTGTACAAACGTAGGAAATATTTATTGTATCCTTAGCCTATAAGCTTTATGCTATTTAATTTTTTACTTATTATAAACATAATTGAAATTTTGTTACAAACTAAGACACAAGCATACACACTAGCATAGGCCTACACAGAGTCAAGATCGTCAATATCATTGTCTTCCACCTCCACATCTTGTCCCACTGGAAAATCTTCAGGGGCAGTAGCACACATGGAGCTAACATCTCTGTAACAATGGTGTTTTCTGGAACACTTCCTGGAGAGCCTGCCTGAGGCTGTTTTACAGTTAACTTACTTTTTTATAAGTGGAAGAAGTGCATTTGAAAATAATGATAAAATATAGATAGTAAATACATAAACCAGTAACACAGTTGTTTATTATCATTATCAAGTGTTATGTAATATACATAATGGTGTGTACTAAACTTTTATACATGTGGAATTTCAGTAGCTTTACACCAGCATCACCACGAAGACATGAGTAATGCATTGTGTATAATATTATAACTGCTATGATGTCACTGGGTGACAGGAATTTTTCAGCTCCATTATAGTAATGTGGGACCTCTGTCATATATGTGGTCCATCCTTGACAGAAATGCTATTGTACAGCATATGACTGTATTTTAAAATTGTTGAAGGAATTAGCTTTTTGAAGGTTGCAGAATGAGCCATAAAAGTTAAAACATAGAACGGGATTCTAGTGTTGCATCTACCACTTAAGAAAATGATTTAACTGTCTAGGCCTTATCTATCAAATGAAGATAATAAGAACTACCTCACATAGTTATAGAAAATAAAATATTTATTAAACACCTATTATATATTAAGCACTGTGCCAAGTGCTGAGGTTGGGGTTGGTAACAATAGAGATAGTCATCTTTCTGTATATAAAGCCCATAGCACATGGCATGACCAACAGAAAACACTCAATAAACAGTAGCTTTAAAAACATTAATCTATATTATATTCAGAACGTCAAGGACTAGAAATAGTTTCACTTTGTGCTTTTTGTTCATAAAATGTCCTATTATTGTCCCTTTTTTTTGATGTGCAGTATAATACTCGTGGTTGATTACGTTTTTTTAAAAAATAGAAATTTCTCTGATCCTTTAGCTAGAACCAAGGTGATTTTCATTGTAGAAATACCATCTTAAAAATAAGAATTTCTCACCTTTTTATAAGCAAAACTTTTTAAGAAAACATGGCACATGCATCGTTTCATTTAAATCACAAAGCAATACTTCCCACTTCACAAATAAGGAAAATGAGACTCAGAGAGGGTAAGTGGCATTTCTCAGGTTATGTGGCAAATAAATGGCAGTGTTGTGATGGCAACCCAAGTTTTCCAACTTCATCTTTAGTGTATTTTGTGCTTTTATAATTAGTCTAGCAGAGCTCGACATTCAAAATCTTTTAAAAGTAGGTTCTAGGTTAAAATAAAATAGGGAGTTCTAGTCCTGTATCTCAGTTGTGGCTGACAACAGGATGTTGTTTGTTGTTTTCCCTAAACCTTGATCAAATTTTTCTAAATAAACTGTCTTAATATAACTTGGTTTGGGTATCTATTTCCTACTGAGATCCTGACTGATACA
Organism: Nomascus leucogenys; assembly: GCF_006542625.1. Taxonomy (NCBI): domain Eukaryota; kingdom Metazoa; phylum Chordata; class Mammalia; order Primates; family Hylobatidae; genus Nomascus; species Nomascus leucogenys. The sequence continues at coordinate 47,375,970 of NC_044395.1, forward strand.
AACATTATTTCCTACTGATCTTTCCCTTTCCCTCTCTTCTATATCTTCACTGGCCTCTTTGCACTTCCCAAAACTCCCCAATCACTCTTATGCAACACGTTCTTGTATTGGTTATTTTTTTCTGGGTAGATTGTTTTCCCTTGATACCTGCTTGGGTTATTCATATCTTCATTATCTTAATGAAATCTACACTAAACATCTATTTAACACCATATTCAGCCTTACCCACTTTAGCAGTGTTGTAGAGCTGGTTAGCACTAGCTAGCAAAAGTTCAACGTGTGTAACCCTTCTCAATATTGGAATGTTCAGCAATATCCCATCATTAGACGGAAATCTACCATTGTCAGTATTTACACTACAACAATTGGCAAATCAGAATCATCTCTCCCTACTTTCCCACTCCCCATTGAGAACAAGTTATTAAACATTTACTGTACACCGCTAATTTCTGCTTTATCTGTGCACTTAGCACCTTCTAACAAACTATATAATCAAAAGAACTCTCACAGAATAATTGATTTATTGTTGCTGCATTTCAAACCGAAGTTTTAAAATGTCTGTATGTCAGGCATTATACCAGAACACGAGAATACATATTGAACAGGATAAACACAGTTTTTATTTTTATAGAGTTTACAGTCTAATAAGTATGGTCATGAAGATTAAATGTCTATACCATATTGCCTTATTCATTGACTTAAACAATATTTTTAATAAGTATTAGCATTTTAAGTATTGAGTACTTTATGTAACTTACCTTCTAGTGGAGTAGGTCTAGGAAGTGTGTGTGGGTGAGACAGTAAAACAATATGTATAACTTATTATATTTTTTAACTCCTTTAACTTTTTTAAATAAAATATTATATATAATTTATTATATATATTGTTTTACTGTCTCACCCACTCACACTTCCTAGACCTACTCCACTAGAAGATGTTACATAAAATACTCAATACTTAAAGTGCTAATATTTTTGTAAATGAATTTTTAAATCAATGGATAAGGCAATATGGTGTGTATATTTAATCTTTATAAACATACCTGTTAGATGATAAACTCTATCAAAATATAAACTGTACCCTGTTCACTATGTATTATTGTGTTATGGTATGGTGCCTGACACAAAGACATTTGAAAACTTTGGTTTGAAATTCAATAACAATAAATCAATTATTCTATGAGAGGAGTTCTTTTGATATTTCCATCTCATCAATGAGAAAACAGGCTTATAGAGGTTAAGTGACTTCATCAAACATATCTAGTTTATAAAACTGGGGGAGTTAATATTTGAATATAGACTGCATGATTTAAAGCTCAAATCTTAACAAGTATCTTAAGTGAAACTTCCATTTCCTGGCTACCCATTCCCACATAAAGGCACTCTTGACCAATGAATTTGTTATGAACCTTCAAAGACTCTACATTATAAAATCTAATTATCCCTGCAAGTCCCCATGTTAAGATAGCATTGGGCACAGTTGACCACTTTCACTTTCACAAAACACATTCCTCTATCTACTGATTTCTATAATCACATCCCCTTTGATTTTTGCCTTTATTTCTTGCTGTTACTACTTGGTGTGTCCTACTAGCTCTTCCTCATCTATCTTACCTGTAAATATTGTAGTGCTCTAGGCAGGACTGGCTATGCAATTTACAGCACCAGATAAATGTTGAGGCCTTAGCTGGGGGCAGGGAAATCAATATTCACTTTCTCAATCTACAGGGAATAGGTGTCCCATAGTCTCAGTCCATAGTGAATAGGTGACTCCCTAGGGATTGAAACCTCCATGCTAAGACTTGTTTGAGTAGGTGGGTAGATTAGTTCAGGCTGCCATAAGAAAATACTACAGATTGGGTGGCTTAAACAGCAGACATTTATTTTCTCAAAGTTCATGAGTTTGGAAGTCCAAGATCAAGGTATCTGCTGAGGCCTCTCTTATGTCTTGCAGAGGAAACCTTTTCTCTGTCTTCACATGGCCATTTCTGTGTGCATACACAGAGAAAGAAATGGCTCTGTCTCAGTACTATTGGATTAGGACCCCACTGTTAATGACCTCACTTAACCTTAATTACTTCCTTAAAGCCCTACGTCCAAATACAGTCACACTGGGAATTAGGGATTCAACACACACGTTTTAGGAGACACAATTCAGTCCATAATAGTGGGTGAGAGGCCCATATGTAATCACCTGTGCACCATGCTAATGTGCAGCCAGCCTCGGTAGAGAAAAACCTCTGTTTTACCCTGAACCAACAAATCATGGGATCAACACCCAACCTCACAACTCTTTTTGCTTGCACCAAGGACCCCACTGGGGATGGAGAGTGACAGTGAAATGTTGACCTCTTTCCTCCCACCAGTGGCCTTGGGCAGAGAGTGAGGAGGTGGAAACTACATAGGGCTGGTGGATGGGTAGTGGTAGCCAAGACCCATCCCAGGAAAACAAAGAACAAAAGGTCTGCAGGACACATATGAACCAAGCATATGTTCCATTGTCCCTATAATTTCACTTATAAAGCACAAACTCAAAGATAAGATTAATAAGAATTTCAACACCAAGACCACAGATCATTAAACCTCAAATGTAGGGTCTGCTTCTGAGCATGGTGCATTTTGCGATGGCACTGCTTTTATATTGTCAATTCTACCTCCAAAAAATATCTCGAGTCAGGAAACCAATCTCCACGTGCTCACATCCTGTGTGATCCTGCTGCTAAAGTCAGATGGCCTGCTTTCTCTGGACACTGCTTGTGCTTCTCCATTCCATGACTCTGATTGTGGCTAAGCATGCCCACTCTTTGCCATGCATCTAATATCCTACACATTCTTTAAGGCCAAAGCAAATAATTAGTAAAAACAGGCATTGTTGACTCTGACTTAAAAAGTAACTCAAAAGGGGCTGACTCTGAACGTAAAAACATTCCAGGAATCCTTCACCAAATTATTTTTCTTGTAGTTTCATTTATATGTAGGCAGAAGAATAAACTATGATAAAAATATATGACTACATAAACCAAAAAGAGCTCTTAAGATAAATATAAATTTTTATTTTTCTTAGTGGCACATAAATTAATGCATCACTTAAATTCATTGATACCTTATATTTAATAAAATAGAGTAATTAGGTAGTGAGAGATAAATTCAAAGCAAAAGACGAAATTCAGGAGAGTCCACCCTGCCATCATTGACTGTTCACAACAGATGCATGCTTCCGTGGGAGGCTTGGGACCACTAGGGAGACAACATTATTCTTTACTCAACTAATACTTATTCATTTTCGTCTCTAATAAACAACGATCATTACATCTCTTATAAAAACGCATCCTTCATGAAGATACATTTATTTTTACATTGTTTTTACTCTCAGAATCTAGTACAGTTTCTAGCACCCTGTAGATGCGCAATAAGTATTTGTTGGATGAATGAACAGAGTCAGTGAATGAGCCAAAGAATCTCCTATAAAAATATGTGTTGAGTGCTCATTTTTCTTGGTCATGTTGTCAGTGCCACCTCTGCCATAGAATATATTTCTAGAACTTATTTTTTTAAACATATATTGAGTCCCTACTCTGTCCTAGGCCATAAGGGAGATATCTCTTTGTACATTAAAAATTGAAATTCTCTCAACTACCATGTGGATTTTTATGATCTTATCTCTATTTTCATGATGAGGATACTAAGCCAGACTGTGGAAGACTACAAAAGGCTAACAGGATATAAAGCCGCATGTTATGATTTATAATTCTGTGAATAGTAGGCAAGACACATAGAATAATAATTTAAAGGTAAAATGTCTTCCCGGTCAACTGTTTGCATCACATTTAAAAATAATCAAGACTATTTTATTGGCCTCCTATCCCACTGAATTTGCTATCTATAAGCATGTATAAACAAATCTAGTCATCTCAAATAGAATTGAATGGGCAGTCCCCCACCATAAATGGCTGCTACTGTGTTAGATAAGAAATGCTTAGAGAACCTACTCTTAATTTTTGGTCACTAAGACATAACTTAGGAATTTATGCATTGTGTGGTAGAGAAAAAATTGGGCTCCATAATGCAGGTAGACGCGACTTCAATTCTGGCTGATTTTCTTACTGGCAATGAACATGTTTTTTAGAATTGCTAAATCTCAATTTTTTAAAACTGTACTATGACATAATATACAAAAAGAAATTATTCACCAAATAATTTCTGGCTCAACAAATGCCAGTTTCTAGTTTTCCTTATACTTCACAACATTCCTAAATCCTTTTATCCACATATAATTGAGAACTAGAACTGTTGAGTGACTTGTCTTAGGGTAATATGATGTTTAGAGTCAAAACCAAAGCACTGAAACACAAGCTTCCTTATTCTGAAGCAATACCCACTACATTTATTATGATGTGTTAATGGTTTAGGAATGGTTGAATAAAACTAACCTAAGTTTTACATTGAATGTAATATGTTGGATGCTTTTATAATTTTGGTTAACTAGGCACTACAAGTATATAGACTAAATCATTTTTATTCCTCTTTGAGTAATCTCAGGATATTTTCAAAAGATCCTGCTGCCTTAAAGACTCCTACAGACGACTCAGTTAAATTAGAGAAGCTTGAATGAAACTATTTTTGCTGAAATGCCAACTGCCAAGTGACTAAGTGTTCAGATGACTGGAGGTATTACTAACGAGAAGAAAATCTACCCTGGTTCCAGAAATAATTTGAAAAACTCCAAACCTTAGTCTTTACACTGCATACAGGAGAGGAGACAGGCTAGGAGAAATTGTTAGCATTGTGCTTATGATCATGAAGATTCTAGTCAGAAAGACCTGGTTTCCAATACTGACCCTATTACTTGCATGGCCTTGGGCAAGTTACTTAAGCTCTCTGAGTATTAAGTTTTTTCATCTGTAAATGGGAATTACACCTTTCTATCAATGATCAAATAATCTAACATGTATAAAGCACTTAGCATAGTGCCAGGTGTAAAGTGTTTAATAATGACAACTATTATAATTATTTTTGAAAACAAGACCATTGGGCAGGTCACCAAATTGTTTTTAAATTTGGATGTATAACACTATTTGAATATTCATTATTATATCTAACTTTGATGTATCATTTAAAAATATATTATTTCCACACATGAAACTCAAACAATAGGTCAGATCCTAAATAAGCCATATAAACACATTTTACTGAATCCCTTCACAGCAATGCTTTAACCTATATTATTTCTAATTTTAGGGACAAAAATCATCTCAGAATAATTAAGTAACTTAGGGTCTTGTAGCTAAGTATGAAAGTTCACTCAAATTCGTGCTGATGTGACTGAAAAGACTATACTCTTTCCACTACATTATTCTGTTTTCCATTCCATTTAATCCTCCTATTAACACACACACAAAACATGTATAGATGGTAATTCTACCCCATTTTTTTTCTCTTTGGAAAAAACAAAGGTCAAAGATTTTAAATAAGTGGTCCAATGTCATCTACTAAATGGCAGGGGTAGAATTTGAGCCTGGATGTTCTGATGATGACTGTGTTCTTTTTCTATTTCAACACGAGTGATTTATAACATATGCTGTGGGGACGATCAAATGTTCCAAGTCAAAGAAAAAAAGGGGAGATAGAAGAAGTAGATATATTAATGAGGAAGGTGAACCTAAATACTGTTCTCTTAAGTTTAAAGAAATAGCAATAAACTGCCAGCTATTAAAAGCTTTTGGGAGCAAAGATTTTGTTATAGCATTAGAGGTTTATCTGGGGAAAAAATGTAAACCATATGACATTCCACAAAATCTTTTTCATAAAGAAAAAAGAGAAGCTGTTATTTCACTGAGCTGTTGTCATGGTTACCTAAAACCCATGACTCTCTGCTGAAATGTGACTTTTTTTCTTCCAACTGTTTGCTTCTATGTGATGTGCTTTTCACCTGATGAGTTAATTCCCTGGTCAAAATTCACTCATGTCTATCAGCTAGGAAATGTTTTTCCTCTTTGTTTCCATTCATCATGACACCTATTCCTGATACCCCTTTTATTTTTTTATGGCTAGCTTATCTGTTGGTTGCATAACATTAGATCTAATTATGTTGAGCACAGGTAGTTTGTACTTAAATGTTATTAAGCAACCCTCCACCTCCAAATATAATGAACTATTTTAATTGATGATAAACATGGCCCCTACTTTAAAAGCTTTGGGCATTAAACAAATAAATGAGCAAACAACAGACATGAATTAGGAACACAATATTTCCAAATAAATTAATTACCTGCTTTTAACATATTTAATAGAAAACTCTGACCGATAAATATTAAATTCATTTAAATCGCACTCAGCTATGTTGCAACTTGCTTCATCTTCTTTCTTGTATTCTGTCTTTCTTTGCATGCTCACACAGACATACATATGGAACTACCAGAGAGAACGACACAAAATATCTTATACCTAAATTTGAGTAAGTGGCTACTGTTGACATTGTTGCATCCTTGGCATTGGGAATCCAGTGCTATAAAAAACTGCAGTCAATGGTCCTAAAAATCTACCCATGTAGAGTTTAATATTTTATCTATGTTAGCATTGGAGCTAACATTTCTTTGATGTTAAATTCAGCATGTATTTATAAAGCCTGTTCCATGTGTATATTATAGTCCTGTGCTCTGTGGATACAAAAATATTTAGAAATAATCACTACCTTGGAGCAGCTGACAGGCTGGCAGATACAGACAGGCTGGAAAACCATTACATGTAATGAAAGTTACAAGTGCTATGATACAAATCTGTATAAAGTACAATGATGGCACAAAGGGGAGAGGGTCAACTCTACCTGAGTGACAGAGGTGGATCAGTAAAGTCTCAGAATATTTTCATTATGATATAAATTAAAAGGACTACATCACTGTGTCTGCCTATGTTGTCTGGGGCAGGACAATTTTAAGGGAGTCAACGTGATTACATGTCAAATTGTACATCCAGAAATTAGCGGGTTACTTGACCCCTTCTGAACCTAAATGGATCCTTATAAATAAGAAATAACACCATTGATTTAAAAAGCACTGCAGTCAGAGCCGCTTGGTTTTAGTCCTCAGAGGTGTGACTTTGGACAATCATCCTACCATTTTAGACTTTTCTATAGTTTTTTTAATAAAATGCACAGGTTACCCTAGATAAAATTGAAGATCTCTCAGCTCAGAGTTAATAAATGCTATCAAATCTCTAAAATCTCAATTTTGTGGTCAAGTAAAATGATATCTGAAGCCAATAAAAAAAGAAGGCAAAGGCATTCAAATTAATGGTGTGTTTATTACAGAACCTGCATTTTTGTAAAGTGAAAGTAAAGAGATACCAAAACGATCTCCATATTCATTAACTCAATGATTCTCAGTGCTGGCTGCACATTAGAATCACAAAATGAGGGTTTAAAAATGCAAACACTTGAAGGTCCAGCTTGATGCCTCAGGCCTGTAATCCCAGCACTTTGGGAGTCTGAGGCAGACAGATCACTTGAGGTCAAGGGTTCAAGACCAGCCTGGCCAACAGGGTGAAACCCCATCTCTACTAAAAGTACAAAAAATTAGCTGGGAGTGGTGGCAGGCCCCTGTAGTCCCAGCTACTAGGGAGACTGAGGCAGAAGAATCGCTTGAACCTGGTAGGTGGAAGTTGTAGCGTGTGGAGATTGTGCCACTGCCAAAAAAAAAAAAAAAAAAAAAAAAAAAAACACTTGAACTTACAGGAGACCACCTGAACCTGAATTTCTGGCAAGAAATTAGGTGCATAAAAATCTTGCAACAGTTTTTTGTTTTTATTTTTTAAATGGTTTTTTGGAAGCTTCCTAGGTGATTTTGACATTGAGAACTCTGAATTAAATCAATGTAAACAATTGATCTTAACTTTTTTAAGGACTTTGTAACCAGAGAGGCTGCGTGAAGGAATGGAAGCAGCCAATGCGAGTGGGGTTTGACTGTCACCTCTGCTGCTAATAATCCCTTGACACTACTAAAACACAGTAGGTGAGCAGCAAATGTTCATTCATTTCACCTTTCTTAAACTGTGATTTGCTTGTTTCTCTTCAGTCATCTTCCTTCCATTCTGTTTTCTGATTTTATTTTTGAAACCTGTTTCCACACAGCAATTTAATTGTAGAACAAGGTTGAAGTTGATAATTGTAACTATTTCAGTTCAAGGCTTACTGACTTGACACAATTTTTTTTTCTAGAAAGTGTTAAAATTGAACACATTCATAAAGAGAGAAAAAGGAAAAAGTTCCACTTGACAATTAGTAAGTAATTAGGAAAATAATACTCATATAGTTGTGGATAGCATCTGGTATTACACATCTCATGTAATTAAAAATCAATGTGTATCTATCTATTAAGCTTTCCTGTGGATGTTGCAGCTTATTTTGGTAATTTAGATAGTCCTCCAACCTTTCTGGGTCAAGTTAAGCCACATAGTTAAATAAAGCATTATAACTGACTGAAATCCCATGTCCAATCCTGGTAGTTTTTTAAACAGGAACAGAGGATATGAGAGCTAGATGAGAGTTTGCACATTATAGATTAAGGTAGGAGGTCTGAAAGCTTATTGAAATAGATTTTTTTCCAAGCACATTTTTTCTAGCCTTTCCTGCACAAAACCCATTACATTTGGTAAATAGCTGACTAATAACACGAGAAATTATACAGTGGCTATTTTTTTAATGAACTTCAATAGACTCCATTGGGATGGGGTACAAACTTGGTTGGGTGGAGAAGGCCATCTACGTTTCAAAACTGCACATTGTGAGAAATTGAGTGCAAGATTCTTCCCATCCCATTCACATATTGGGCTTAATTTCATAGAGCATTGCTAGTCAAAAGTGCTGTATTAGAAATTTTTGGAAGACAGGCAGAAAAGCATTCCTTTAACATATGGTTTTAAAATGATAAATAATTAAACACTATTTCTTTGGTTGTCATTTGCCCCTAATTCAGAATGAAAAATTCAGAATAGATGAAATAGGAATTCCATTCCAAATAGTAATGCTTCATATTTTATCTAAAGTTTTCAAGGACTGAGAAAGAAAGCTAACTTCTAATGCAGCCTAAAGAAAAAGTGAGACAGAATGAACCAGATACTTTAGCTAAAGATATCACGGCAGTCACATCCTTGGAAATAGGATACAGTGGTCATACAGCTGGACTATCAGAGAATAAATATGATTTTTTTTTGCTGCTTATAATAGCTGTATGATCTTATGCAAGTTACCTGATACCTTTATAACCTCTAAAATAGGGAAAGATTGATAAGAGCATGAAATGAACAAATGCACAAAAACATTTGCCACGGGGTTTACACATGCTAGATGTTCAATGTATATTAGCCATCTTCATTATTTACCTGTTTAAGCCTCAGGATCTTCATACTTTCAAAAATGAAGATCAAATCCAATAATTATTTCCCAAACATTCCTGATTAAAAGAATCACCATAGACATTCAGTAAACTGTGCCTTCTCAGGACTCTCTCCTGAAGATTCTGACCAATGAGTCTGGGATAGGGCCAGGAATTTGCATTTTTAAATTGTACACCATATGAATCCTGTTGTGAATAATAATTTTATTTTTCTGAAACATTAGTGTGTACTATTTGTTTTTGTAATCATCCAGATATGCATTCATTCACTCATTTATTCAATTCACAAAACATATAATGCGCTATTGCCATTTTTAAATGCACCATACTATGTTCTGGGAAATACAATAATCAAGTACTCTGTTCATTGCAGTTTAGAAACCTAGTAGAAGTCATTAGACAAATAATTACACAAATATCTAAACTGTGCTATAAAGGAAAAATACAAGGTACATTGAGAGTTCTTAACAGGGCACCATTTCTATCCTTGATGGGGGCTGCAGTGGGTGTTCAGGAGAGAAGTTTATACCCTGCCTGAGGAAGTGATTGTTAAGGTTCCTCCCTGCTCTGACATCGTATATCCAGCACATCTTACCTGCCAAGAGGAGAAGAATGATGCTGGGCTGAGTAAAGTAGGATTTGCAGGGTGCTGACCTCCCATGTACTCATCTGTGCAAATGTCACACTTTTCTGCATCCCGCCAGTCCCAATATGGAATAGTGAAGTTTTCATCTCCTGTCAGCTTCTGGATTTCTTGTTCCCACCGCAACAAGAACAGTCTATGCCAAGGCAGAAAAGCTGGTGCTTCATGGGCAAAATCAATGTCTCTCCAGATTTCAGATCCTCCAAGCAGTGCATCCATTGACACATAATAATGCATCCAGACAAAGAGGTCATAAATATTGATGTCGTTAAACATGGGTGTTGATCCGTTTTTCATTTGGCCATAGGTCCCTATGGGGATGACATAGTCTGAGCTGATGGTATGCTTTGCTAAAGTGAGATAGGCAAAAAATTTGTCCTTCTCTGGGGCACTCAAATCAAAGATATTTCTTCTCACCAAGAGTCGTCTCTCTGTGCAGTTTGGTCCCCAAAAGCCAAACTTGCAGTTTCCACAGTTGAATCCCATGAAGTTGCCAGAGCACTGGCAGGTCCTGTTATAAAAGACGGAAGGCCACGACTCGCGGTCATCCACCCCTGTGAAGGGAAATTGAGGCCCAAGTGGTGCATTGGACAGAAGGATATTCTGACAGGAACCTCTGCCTGAAAGCTGGCCACAGGGACTCCTGTCCCCGCTCCACGGTGGGCAGCATTCCTTCTCCATCAGGTTCTTCGAGGAGACACAGGCTCGAGGGAAATGGCCAGTGGAGGTCTGGAAACTCCACAGCAGGCAGTACAAAACAGCCAGGAGCATTCTTCTTCTAGTCCTCACAAGGTCTGCTGGAACTGGCTAACTGGAGTCAGAGACTTCTCTTTCCAGCTACTCCTACAGTGATTATCACATGTCTTGCCTGAGACCTATATAATACCACTCCCACCTCCAGCATCAAACACTTTTAGTCTTTATCTTAAGCTTTCATCCTCTGAAAAGCACATGACTGACTTTTCTTTGGAATTGGCTTGTATCCCACAAGTGGGATAGGCCGATGTTAAAGTGAAAAACTCTATTCACCATTAATAGTTTAATTCTTATGGTTAGAATATTAACAATAAGATTAATAACAATGCCTGACCTAAGCAAACCCAGTTAATAGACTACAAAACTAATGATTATTTGAACTTGCAAATGAGAGGTAGTGTCAGGAATAGAGCTTCTCTTATTAAGAAAGTTAAGGAAGTATTAAAGATCATGGGTTTAAGGTGGTTATTTCTGAGAGACAATAAACAGGCTACAATGTTTGAAGAACTCAGTATGCAGAGAGAGATTGTCTTCAGAGCCCAGAGATAATTCCTTATATGTTATTGCATTTCAGTTTGTTTATTTTCTACAAAGTATTGGAAAAAAATATCTTTCTGATACTTTTCTCTGATAATCCTGATGCATTTTCTGACAACTCCTAAGGATAGCTCACTTTGACAGCTGGGCGATTTGCTTCATTGTGGGGGTATCCCATGGCAAAGAGCTTTCTCTCTCGCTCTCTCCTCTCTCTCCTCTCTCCTCTCTCTCTCTCCTCTCTCGTCTCTCTCCTCTCCTCTCTCTCTCTCCTCTCTCTCTCTCTCTCCTCTCTCTCTCCTCTGTCTCTCTCCTCTCTCTCTCCTTTCTCTCTTTCCTCTCTTTCTCCAATGTTGTAGCCATGTTGTTTTTCCTATAAATTCTAGAAATTAGGAATTTATTTGAAAATAAGTTTTGCAATGTGTTTTGTGCAAAGAAATTCTCAATTAGTGAGTGAATGAAAAAGGAGAAATATATTTCTTCAGCAAATATTTTTTGATCATCTCAATTATTTCAAAAGTTCCTTCTCTGTGTATAGTGATCTAGGGAAACTGAAATTCATGGCTAAAAATACAACTTAACTATGTTAGTCTTCAAGTGAGTAGTATAGATAATTAAATCAAACTTTTAATGGAAGAGATGGATTTGTGGGCTGATATTAGAATTGCATAATTTTGGATAATAATATGCAAGTGTTATCGAGGGAGTACCTTGATTAATATCTCAAAGAGTGGGCATAAGTTGGACAGTCAATTGAGAATAGATACAACACCTGAGACAGGGGAAATGTGTAGAGGTGGGAACTGTGTTTCATCTGTCGAGTTGGAGCATTAAACTCAGGCCTCCACACATCATAGAAAATTAAACCTGGGACCAATCCCTGGAGGGGCTTAAAGACTTTGTGGTTTGAACTAAAGCGAGCCCTTTTGTTAGCTAAAGAGTGACAAAAAGAGCAGTCAAATCAAAGCTTCCTTCTTTGTCCTCCTCCATACTTAAATCTGGGTGGTCCACTGAAATTAATGAAAAAGGAAAAGAAAGTGAAAGCTTTGAGATCATTAGTGTTTGGGTCCTTAGCTGAAGCATTCTAGGAAAAGCCATCACTATTTTGATGATGCCAGAGTGTCAGATTGCTCTGCATTTTTCTCTTTTTGCTGGAGTTTGTCTCATTATTTAAGAAAAAAAAAAAAAAAAAGTCACAGCTCCTCCAAACAACTTTTTTGAGACAGAGCAGGCTTTGCAGGTACATGGAGCAGTGTGTGGGTGAAGAGGAAGAGAAGTTTCCATGGAAATGCTGCCTCTGGCTGGGATCAGGAAGTCATCACATGATCTCCACAAGGAGGCTTAATCTTTTCTCTCTGTCTTTCTTTCAGAGCCACAAAGAGATTAACACAAGTCTTCTAGTCCCTGGGGAGCCTTGCTTCTGCATTACTTGTAACCACATGTGGCATTTCATAATTCTTTTCTGTGTACTCGCAGACAGAATTCAACTTCTCATGTTCAATTTAATTAAGAATTTTGCCTTACACTTGCCCCACTATCAGGCTTCCAGTGAAATAACTTAGAAAGTCTTCATCATGTTCTTTAACAGCTTTTGTGTCTGCTGTCCCGTCTATTTTTCATAATCTTTAGAGCCTGCTTAGAGGAATTATTAAAATGTACTTTGTCCTGTTAATTTCCTTTACATGGTTGATTTTCTTAAATAGACAGACCTCTTTATTTGTCCCCAGTATAGGCCACTGTCTTCTCTGGCCTACATGTGTTGTAGTCTTCCGTTTTCTTGCCAGTCTTGGGTACCTAAATATTAAATCCCATTTAGAGTGCTTTCTTCCTGACTCTAGATGTACATTCTTTAGGTATCTTCAGTTGTGGGATTTGAAAGGGTCCTATCCTATTTTGGGAGATTACTGTATGACCTGACATGAAATTAGTGCAATGCTCTATAAAGTAGAATGAGGGGTTCAGTAAATACTCTGCAAGTATTTACTTGCAGACAATGGGGAGAGATGGGAATGCTATGGTAAGCACAACAAAAATCTCTATCATCAGGAAGGATATTGTCTCTTAAAATACTATTTTAATTTTAGTAATTTTAAATAATATTTTTAACTACATATATATTAAATAACTTCTTTTCTGGATTAAATTACTTTTTAAGTTGCTATAAGAGAAAATTAAAGAGAGAAATTAGGGAACATGACAGAAGGGCCTTTCTAGTCTCACGAGAGAAGAGATAGTCAGAGATAATTTTATGGGAGAGGTGACATTTCAAGTGACACTTGAGGGATCACTAGAAGTCTGTTTGATGAAGGGGAGAACAGTAGGAGTGTAAGCTTTCCAGGCAGAGAGAATAGCATGCGCAAAGTCTCCAAAGTGGAAGTAGGTTGGTATATTCAAGGGATTTAAGTACAGTTAAGGTGGCTGCAATCCCCAAAATGGTAGAAGCGTGATATAAGTATGAAGGCGTGTGTATGGACCAGCTCATAGTCCACAAAGGCTTTGTAGCAAAATTTTGGGTAATGATACATGAATTTAAAACTTTTCACTCAAGCAACTGAGGTGACAGCAGATGTGGGGTGGGAGCCAGACTAAATGTAGAAATTACTGTTCGGAGATTATTAATGTAAACCAGGCAAACATGACATTGCTTAGACTAGAGTAATGATCTCTGAGATGGACATAAGTTAATGAATTTGAGAGATATGTAGGTGATAAATTCAAGAGCAGTAAAAAGTGAAGGGAAAGAAGATTTAGGGCTATATGCGAGGTTTTTGGCTTGTGCCATTAACTAAAATAAGAAACAATAGAGGATAAATGTTTGTGGGAATTGAATATGAGCTCAATTTTAGATATGTTGAGTTTGAGTATAAACTAGCCACAATCACTGGTCCTCTATTTCTGGTATTTGTATAGATTAGTCACCCACTCACTGGTGTTAACCTGGTCAATATTCCTCATTTTCCTCACTCAGATCACTGGTATTTGCTCTTTTATTTGGTAGTAGTTTGAATCCATTTTCTGTCTTTTTTTCTCAGCCCTCCTTTCAATTATAATAGTAGCTACCATTTATTAAATACAACTAATACAATTATCTCAGTATCAGTAGCTACCATTTAAAGAAAAAAATTTACTATGGAAAGAAATATGCTCAAATCAGTAAAAAATAATATAATAAACTAGCATTTACTTACCTCCAAGTTTCAACATCCAGCATTTTTCTGTTTGTTTTGTTTCTACTAGCTTAAAAATTCTGGAATATTTTAAAACAAAACTCAGATAGCATATTCTACCTCTAATTTAGTTATGTATAGCTAACAATTAAGAACATAAAAACAAAACCGTGTATTTCACACATAAAACACATCTCAAACAAGAAGAACAATAATTCTTTAATATCTGGTTTCAAATCTATGGTTAATTTAGTTTAATCATCTCAAAAGTATTTTTGTCAAGATTCAAACAGGTATATACATTGCATTTTGGTTGATCTATTTTATCAGTTTCTATTAATCTATAAGTTTCCTTTTTTTAAAAAAAAAATGCAAGTATTTTTAGAGGAAACTGAATTTTTGCCCTACAGAATTTCTCACATTTCAGGGTTAACTACTTTTATCTCTATGAATTTAACATGTTCATTATCCTGTATTTTCTATCATTTTATACATTTTCAATAATAAAATCTTGCATTTTCTACAATCAGGGAGTTAGATCTAGAGATTTTATTGTATACAGGTTGAATTTTGTTATTGCTTTTGTTAATAATTACTTCACAGGCATTGTTATGTACTACATATTTTGATATACTAGAGGACCATATTATCTGGTTTTCTCAGTATTTGATTTTAAAATTGATCAGCAGCTTGAATTGATGTTAGACTGTCCTTTCAATTACATAATTCTCTAACAAACTTTTATATGGTTTTATTTTCACTGATAAGTTTATCCTACATTTGGTATTTTATTAAAGGTTGCAAGAATGATTATCCCCTTTTTTTGTAAAGAATAACTTTCTTCACGAACTATTTAATTACCCTGTACAAGAAAAGTGGGGTAAATATTTGATTCTTGCCCTTCATTTTTCAATTTTCAGAATAATAGTGTGGCTACCTAACAACCTCTAAACATGATATATTTTTAACTATCATGAAGACTTCTAAAGTTTTATGTATGTAGTGCATTTCTTTTGGGAGACAAATTGATGCATCTGTGTTCAATATTTTGCTAATTAGTGGATATTAGTCAACCTACATTATGATTTGTTGGTCAATTATCATTATGCTTATGTTTGTGTGTGCACGTGTGGAGTTCAAGAAAAAAATATGTAGCCATCAACTCTTTATATTTGAAATTTAAATTCATTCATTTGTTCAATAAATATTGAACATCTATTATTCCTAAGACCTTATAGTAAATACCTGGGGCATAAACAAATTGTATAAGTCACTGACCCTTAATTTGATGTTATGAAGTCAGAATCTCTGATGTAATATCCAAGGTCTGCCAGTTATTAGTTTCAGGCCCCATGGCAAGAGAAAAGGGGGAAGAGAATTAGCATATACTTAAGATTTGTTCAGTAATTTCACTTATTACAACCTGAGTGTGCTCAACTCTACTACACAGGACTATTTGGAGTTTTAAATAATTTATTAGATATTAAACATTCAATATAAGACACATATTCTGACACATATTAAGTACTTAATAAATATTCACCATTTTCATTAAAGACCATAAATTTGGTGCTGTTAGTGTTTATCACTATAATGCTCTCAATACTTTTAGGCTATTTTTGGTCCAGAGAGCTAGGGAATAAGTATCTTATTGGATATAATCAAATATCATTTTTTAAATTGGCCTCTCTCTCATTAGCAACCTCAATTGCCTTTTTTTCTCCAATTAAAACCGTGTTCCTTAGGATATTGAACTTCTGCAGTAACACTGAGATGTCATACTTCTATAGAATTTAGAAATTAGTACATGTTCTTTCTCTTAACAAATAATGTTTTTCTCTTTTATTCACTTGCATAATTTCTACACATACTGTAAGATACATCTCAGGTGTCATAGCTTCAAAAAACCATTTTCTGATCTACAGACCTTCTCTGAGGATAAGCTGGAGGACTGTCTTGCATTTTCTCATTCTACCCTCAATTCACCTTTGTCATTGCACTCACCACTGTGCATATAATCTACTGATGTTTCTCATGCCCTTTCTATATCATGAATCCTTTAAAAGTAAAAATGTGGTTTCACACCAAATGCCTAGAACATTGCATGTTAAAAATATCTTTAGTAGATGGAGAATGGATGGATAAGTGAATCAACACTCATCAATTTCTTCTTTTGTTTTCCTTATTTTGTAAAATACATGTTCTAAAATATTTCAAACATGCAGAAAAACAATGAGCACTCATGAATTCATTACTTATATGATAAATTTTAAAATTTTAGACTAATAGATGCACTTTTGAGATCACATAGTATCATTTCGGACACATGAAAAACAGAGCTAGAGGAGAAAGGGTAAAAGTATGAATGAGACTAGCCTTTATTTTGAATGAAGTGTCATGTAGGGCAGAACCCATCCATACATCCAGCATAGAGCAGAGAAGATGAGAAGGCCCAGTATGAGAAGAGACTCAAACAACAGAATTAGGGACTCATTATACCAGAACCTTGGTAGAAGTCTAGCTGGAAGGAGGAGACTAGTGTTTACCTAGGATTTATTCAACTATCATTTTCATTCCACATTATTTATTGGATGTTTACTTTGAGATAGGCATTTTGCATACATGTTTTCTAATTCAATCTTCAAAACAAGACTGAGGTACATGTTGTATCCCTTTATAGTTAAATAACCTGATGTTTATGCTTAAGATTAAGCAACTAGTAAACTGCAGAGCCATGTCTTTCTGTATATTTCCATGTCTCACAGATATTCTATTTCATTGTGTTATCTTCCATGCTAATGTTAGTTTTACTTGCTGATTGCATTTGACTATATTAATCCTGCTTCTAGTTTTAGACTTCATACTTTTCATGTTCTATATTCTCATATCTGTTCTGGTGTCAGCTTTAGGTACTTGGCTACATTTTTGATAGGCTTCTAGGATACAGATGGGTCTTTAGCCACCCTCTGCTCCAGTTTCAAAATGTTCTTTGTAAGTCACACACAACCTCAATCACGCACTAAAGCCCCTCCTAAAACTGATCTTCATAGGTTGTTGAAGTGTTAAGAAAATTGTGGTCACCACAATGTTGAATGATTTACATTTTCTTTGCTTCAGTTGAACCGTCTATAATTATTTTAATGGCAGAGGGTATTGATCTCTGGGAAGCCAATTTCCTGATTATGTATATTCTACTACATGCAGAACTAGTTTTGCTATCACTTAATGCATATACCACTTGTAATTAAATTCTATTAAACTATTTAAATAGCATTACCACAGAGCAAAATATGCTTTACAAGAACAGCAAGAATAATCTAAGACATGTTATGGAGAAAATAGGCTAGCAGGAAAATATAACTCTAGAGTTGAAGAATGGCTGCTGAGAGCACAACCTCGGATGAATTCAGAACAGAACTAGCTGATGAACCAACATGTAGAACTAAAATGTGCAACCTTCACAAGTTTAAAAAACCCACTTGTTTTAATGTCAATAAACTGTGCAGATCCTCTAGAAGAAAGAACATAGCTTTCAATATTTATTGAACATAAATAATGACACAAACTGTCAGTAAAGTAATTCTTTTATCTCAGAGCTCAGAACATGATACCCCCAAAGGATGACTTCCTGGTGTGCTGAGTATTTTCAGCTGAAGGAGATTGGGAGTGCCACAGAAACAAGAAGGTCTCTCTGCCCTTCCCCTGGCCTCTTTTCTCCCTTGAAGTGGGTCATAGAAACCAGAACTCCCCTCCCCAAAGCAAGCCATAAAACCTGGGAAGGTCACTCTCTGACCTCCTTCCTTTTCTGCAGAAGACCTTCATGTGACAGGTGGGTCTTCAGGGGGAGAAGGCCTTGCTCGTTTAGATTCTTCTTTACCCCAGGGGTCTAATTCTGGGCATTACAATCTCTGTATCATAGAGATAATTAGACACTCAGGCACAATAGGAGTTGCTTAGGCATAGACAAAGGACAACAGGTTTTGAGTAGACAATCAGAAATTGTGAATTGTGATAGGGACTCAGATTTTGGAAGAAGTAGTTTCAACTTTAAAAGTTTAAAATTTCTACCAAATTAGCAAAATTAACATATCTCCTATGATGAAAAGAACATAATTAATCTCAGTGATTAAGCTTCAAGTGATATCTTTTCAAATAGATGCACCAAATATTGTTATGCAAGTCAGCGGTTGAAAAGCATGTTTACCTAAATAATCAATATCATGCTTATTTCTCACTCACCTTTCTCCAAATACTTACATAAATTGCCAAACTAAGTTTGGGTTTATAGAGATATTTACCTGTTAAATTAAGTTTAGCTTAAAGCTGCCTCCTTACATATTTTAAGTTCAGCCTAAAGGTTTCTCCCTACAGGTAAACTGAAACCTAACTGGATGTGTAAACAGACTGTAATCTACTCTTATGCTAAACACCATGTTTTGGCCAATCAAAGGTGGCCAACTGTTCAAACTGTGTTCAAATAAGGCAAATGCCAAGCTGTAACCAATTGAGCTGTTTCCGTGTCTCACTTCTATTTCCCATACTTCGCTTTCCATTTTCTGTGGCTGCACGGGAGTCTCTCTGAGCCTTCTCTGGCTCAGGAGGCTACCTGATTCACAAATTCATTCTTTACTCAATAAACCTCTTAAGTATAATTTGCCTAAAATTTGTCTTTTAACATACCTGATGCCAACTTGTGTGCCTCCGTTAGAGTTCAGCCTGCCCTGCCTATCCTCCTAAGCTTATTTTATGTGGCACTTAACCTGATGGCCGGTTGATTGCTCGCAAGATTAATTTGCCCTGAAACATTCCTTTTCATCATCTGACACTCTTATTTCTGAGCAAATTTACATCCATTATAGAAAACATTTATTTAGACGCCCAGTATGAAGTACCACATCCAGAGTTCAGATAAAATATGAGGCAGTGACTATTTTTAAGGTGTCAGAACAATATGCATTAGTTCCCTTCCTTCATTTAATCAAACAATTATTTATTTAATGTTAATTTTTGTGCCAAGCCATGTGCACGACAACAGATGATAACAGTGACAAATGAGCGTGGTCCTTGTCCTGGAGTGGTTCACAGCCTGGTAAGGAAGTCAGAGAAATCAAGAGACAATTTCAGGACAGTTTATTAAGTGCATATTGTTCAAAATATGGAATGTGGTATCAGTCAGGGCCCTGGCAGGAAACAGCTGACACACTGAAGCTGTTTTATTGAGAAGGGCTTAACAAAGAGACTATTTACAATTTTGGGAGGAGAGTTTAAGGAATCAAACAAGTGATCACTCAGTACACTGGGAATGAAGGGCAAGGGCAATGAACAATTGAACTGGAACACAGAGAAGATCACTGTATCGACTGAGCCAGCTGGCAGGAACTGTGGCCTTACAGAAGGATGCAGGCAGCCACTGGCTACATGGCAAAGAGAGATTTGAGAACTAAATATCCTGACCACAGAAGTCACTTTCTTCTGCTCTCTGATCTTCTAGTCATGCACCTCTGGGGATGAAGCCAAGCTCAAGCCAGAGGAGCAAGAAGCCTATTGATGCAATTCTTACAAGTCATCCTCATGGGGCCCAGAACAAGGTGGAGAAGGGAAAAGAATAGGTCCAGGGGGCCAGAGGAATAATATCTAACACAAATGCCTACTCTATGCTTTTCGTATAATGTTATTCATCTTTGCAACTGCCCTGTATGAAATGGTTATTTTAATTTTGCAAATGAAGAAAATGAGGTTCACAAAGTTTAAACGACTTACTCGAGGGCATGCAACTAGCAACTGATGGATTCAAGGTTTGAACTCACCAGTGTGGCTACATCTTCAGGTCTATGTATTGAGATTTATGTGCAGGAAATGATGGGACCACAAGAGAAACATGTAGCCTATACTATCTGCAAATGGGCCAAGGGAGGCAAGATTGCCATGAAAGGCTTCCTAGAGAGAGATGATGCCTGAACTGAGCTTGAAAGAAGATTGGTATAAGAAAATAGAGAGGATAAAAGGGACAGAAACTGTTGCCCAGGTAAAGCGGGCAGCCAAACATAGAGATGACAAAATGCATTTAGGACTTCAAGTAGTTGATTATGTTTGAAACAGAGAGGGCAGAAGTAACGAGAAAATATGACCTCTATAGTAGCATTGTGAAAAATTAACATAATTTAGGGACATTAAGATGAGTTAAAGAATATATGGTTTATATCTCACAGTGTATAGGTATTAAGGTTCATAGGAACAAATGAATAGGATTATTTTAGGTGAAAATAAGAAGGGAGATAGAAAGATTTTTACAACAAAGACATAATGTGCTTGCTTATTACTGAAACCCATCTTTTTCACCATTGGCCCTCAATGTTTTACTTTTGAGGTCTATGCCAACAATTTACAGAAGTTTTATTATAAAATTTATCTCTTACTGCTGCATACAATTTAATAATTTTGTGCCATTGATGTGGCTCACAGCTTCATCATAAATCCTGCATATGTAAAAAAGTCAATAATGCAAAGGCTACAAAGATATTATGAAGACTTCTAGAAATTCTATAAGAGCAAATTTGTTATAGTGTGGTCCCCATATCACTTACATATAAACTCTGCCGTTTTTGTCAAACACGCCTCTATTATCTAGTGGCCAAAAATACAGCCTTTTGTCTAGGGACAATCATGATACATAGAAATATCAAGGAAACAAACACACGCAAAAATGGCCCTTGAAACAAAATAGATCATCATACAAAACTAAAGTTTTGTCTTATATAAACCATCAACTTCATTTGTTCCTCAGTTTCTCTTTAAGTAAAATAGGGACAGTAAAATCACCTCATAGCATTACTGTTAGAATTAGATAATGTCTTCATAAAAGAAAGCTTCTGCTTCCCAGATCCCCAAATAGTCTATACACTTCACTTCATATTTGATACATCTCCTTTCTGGAAGACATGCCATTACTTGACTTAGGAAGGACAGGGAAAACAAACAGATGTGGAATTCTATTTCTTTGAAGAATGCCATTGGTATTTTTATGGGATTGGTAGTATTGACATTTTAACAATATTAATTGGAATATTATTCTAATCCATGACATGGAATATCTTTCCAGTTTTTTGTGTTCTCTTCAATTTCTTTCACTGGTGTTTTACAGTTTTTTTGTAGCTCTTTTAACTTCAGAGATTAAATTTGTTTCTAAATATTTTATGTTTTTGTAGTTATTGTTAATGAAGTTGATATCTTGATTCTTTTTCAGATGTTCACCATTGACATACATAAATGATACTGATTGTTGTGTGTTGATTTGCTAGTCACTTTAGTGAATTAGTTTATAAGATCTAACAGTTTTTTAGTGGAATCCTTAGGTTTTTCTAAATCTAAGATCCTGTCATCTTCAAACAAGAGAGGTTGATTAATGGATTAAAAAAAACAAAAGAAACAAAATCTAGTGTTCCATAGTTCAGTAGGGTCAATAGAGTTAACAATAACTATTATATATTTTAAAATAGCTAGAAGAGAAAAATTTGAATGTTCCCAGCATAAAGATAAATGTTTGGGGTGACATATATCCCAATTTACCTGATATGATCATTACACATTATATGAATCTATAAAAATGTCACATGTATCCTGAAAACATGTACATCTATTATATATTAAAAAAAATTTTTTCTTTTTTTTTAATTATACTTTAGGTTTTAGGGTACATGTGCACAACGTGCAGGTTTGTTACATATATATGCATGTGCCATGTTGATTTCCTATACCCATTAACTCGTCATTTAGGATTAGGTATATCTCCTAATGCTGTCCCTCCCCCCTCCCCCAACCCCACAACCGTCCCCGGAGTGTGATGTTCCCCTTCCTGTGTCCATGAGTTCTCATTGTTCAATTCCCACCTATGAGTGAGAACATGCAGTGTTTGGTTTTTTGTCCTTGCGATAGTTTACTGAGAATGATGTTTTCCAGTTTCATCCATGTCCCTACAAAGGACATGAACTCATCATTTCTTATGGCTGCATAGTATTCCATGGTGTATATGTGCCACATTTTCTTAATCCAGTCTATCGTTGTTGGACATTTGGGTTGGTTCCAACTCTTTGCTATTGTGAATAGTGCCACAATAAACATACGTGTGCATGTGTCTTTATAGCAGCATGATTTATAGTCCTTTGGGTATATACCCAGTAATGGGATGGCTGGGTCAAATGGTATTTCTAGTTCTAGATCCCTGAGGAATCGCCACACTGACTTCCACAATGGTTGAACTAGTTTACAGTCCCACCAACAGTGTAAAAGTGTTCCTATTTCTCCACATCCTCTCCAGCACCTGTTGTTTCCTGACTTTTTAATGATGGCCATTCTAACTGGTGTGAGATGGTATCTCACTGTGGTTTTGATTTGCATTTCTCTGATGGCCAGTGATGATGAGCATTTCTTCATGTGTTTTTTGGCTGCATAAATGTCTTCTTTTGAGAAGTGTCTGTTCATGTCCTTTGCCCACTTTTTGATGGGGTTGTTTGTTTTTTTCTTGTAAATTTGTTTGAGTTCATTGTAGATTCTGGATATTAGCCCTTTGTCAGATGAGTAGGTTGCAAAAATTTTCTCCCATTCTGTAGGTTGCCTGTTCACTCTGATGGTAGTTTCTTTTGCTGTGCAGAAGCTCTTTAGTTTAATTAGATCCCATTTGTCAATTTTGGCTTTTGTTGCCATTGCTTTTGGTGTTTTAGACATGAAGTCCTTGCCCACGCCTATGTCCTGAATGGTATTGCCTAGGTTTTCTTATAGGATTTTAATGGTTTTAGATCTAACATTTAAGTCTTTAATCCATCTTGAATTAATTTTTGTATAAGGTGTAAGGAAGGGATCCAGTTTCAGCTTTCTACATATGGCTAGCCAGTTTTCCCAGCACCATTTATTAAATAGGGAATCCTTTCCCCATTTCTTGTTTTTGTCAGGTTTGTCAAAGATCAGATAGTTGTAGATATGCGGCATCATTTCTGAGGGCTCTGTTCTGTTCCATTGATCTATGTCTCTGTTGTGGTACCAGTACCATGGTGTTTCGGTTACTGTAGCCTTGTAGTATAGTTTGAAGTGAGGTAGCGTGATGCCTCCAGCTTTGTTCTTTTGGCTTAGGATTGACTTGGCGATGCGGGCTCTTTTTTGGTTCCATATGAACTTTAAAGTAGTTTTTTCCAATTCTGTGAAGAAAGTCATTGGTAGCTTGATGGGGATGGCATTGAATCTATAAATTACTTTGGGCAGTATGGCCATTTTCACGATATTGATTCTTCCAACCCATGAGCATGGAATGTTCTTCCATTTGTTTGTATCCTCTTTTATTTCATTGAGCAGTGGTTTGTAGTTCTCCTTGAAGAGGTCCTTCACATCCCTTGTAAGTTGGATTCCTAGGTATTTTGTTCTCTTTGAAGCAATTGTGAATGGGAGTTCACTCATGATTTGGCTCTCTGTTTGTCTGTTATTGGTGTACAAGAATGCTTGTGATTTTTGTACATTGATTTTGTATCCTGAGACTTTGCTGAAGTTGCTAATCAGCTTAAGGAGATTTTGGGCTGAGACAATGGGGTTTTCTAGATATACAATCATGTCATCTGCAAACAGGGACAATTTGACTTCCTCTTTTCCTAATTGAATGCCCTTTATTTCCTTCTCCTGCCTGATTGCTCTGGCCAGAACTTCCAGCACGATGTTGAATAGGAATGGTGAGAGAGGGCATCCCTGTCTTGTGTCAGTTTTCAGAGGGAATGCTTCCAGGTTTTGCCCATTCAGTATGATATTGGCTGTGGGTTTGTCATAGATAGCTCTTATTATTTTGAGATACATCCCATCAATACCTAATTTATTGAGAGTTTTTAGCATGAAGGGTTGTTGAATTTTGTCAAAGGCCTTTTCTGCATCTATTGAGATAATCATGTGGTTTTTGTCTTTGGTTCTGTTTATATGCTGGATTACATTTATTGATTTGCGTATGTTGAACCAGCCTTGCATCCCAGGGATGAAGCCCACTTGATTATGGTGAATAAGCTTTTTGATGTGCTGCCGGATTAGGTTTGCCAGTATTTTATTGAGGATTTTTGCATCAATATTCATCAAGGATATTGGTCTGAAATTCTCTTTTTTGGTTATGTCTCTGCCAGGCTTTGGTATCAGGATGATGCTGGCCTCATAAAATGTGTTAGGGAGGATTCCCTCTTTTTCTGTCGATTGGAATAGTTTCAGAAGGAATGGTACCAGTTCCTCCTTGTACCTCTGGTAGAATTTGGCTGTGAATCCATCAGGTCCTGGACTCTTTTTGGTTGGTAAGCTATTGATTATTGCCACAATTTCAGAACCTGTTATTGGTCTATTCAGAGATTCAACTTCTTCCTGGTTTAGTCTTGGGAGGGTGTATTTGTCAAGGAATTTATCCATTTCTTCTAGATTTTCTAGTTTATCTGCATAGAGGTGTTTGTAGTATTTTCTGATGGTAGATTGTATTTCTGTGGGATCGGTGGTGATATCCCCTTTTTCATTTTTTATTGCATCTATTTGATTCTTCTCTCTTTTCTTCTTTATTAGTCTTGCTAGCAGTCTATCAGTTTTGTTGATCTTTTCAAAAAAACAGCTCCTGGATTCATTAATTTTTGGAAGGGTTTTTTGTGTCTCTATTTCCTTCAATTCTGCTCTGATTTTAGTTATTTCTAGCCTTCTGCTAGCTTTTGAATGTGTTTGCTCTTGCTTCTCTAGTTCTTTTAATTGTGATGTTAGGGTGTCAATTTTGGATCTTTCCTGCTTTCTCTTGTGGGCATTTAGTGCTATAAATTTCCCTCTACACACTGCTTTGAACGTGTCCCAGAGATTCTGGTATGTTGTGTCTTTGTTCTCATTGATTTCAAAGAACATCTTTATTTCTGCCTTCATTTCATTATGTACCCAATAGTCATTCAGGAGCAGGTTGTTCAGTTTCCATGTAGTTGAGTGGTTTTGAGTGAGTTTCTTAATCCTGAGTTCTAGTTTGATTGCACTGTGGTCTGAGAGACAGTTTGTTATAATTTCTGTTCTTTTACATTTGCTGAGGAGAGCTTTACTTCCAACTATGTGGTCAATTTTGGAATAGGTGTGGTGTGGTGCTGAAAAAAATGTATATTCTGTTGATTTGGGGTGGAGAGTTCTGTAGATGTCTATTAGGTCCACTTTGTGCAGAGCTGAGTTCAATTCCTGGATATCCTTGTTAACTTTCTATCTCATTGATCTGTCTAGTGTTGACAGTGGGGTGTTAAAATCTCCCATTATTATTGTGTGGGAGTTTAAGTCCCTTTGTAGGTCACTGAGGACTTGCTTTATGAATCTGGGTGCTCCTGTGTTGGGTGCATATATATTTAGGATAGTTAGCTCTTCTTGTTGAATTGATCCCTTTACCATTATGTAATGGCCTTCTTTGTCTCTTTTGATCTTTGTTGGTTTAAAGTCTATTTTATCAGAGACTAGGATTGCAACCCCTGCCTTTTTTTGTTTTCCATTTGCTTGATAGATCTTCCTCCATCCCTTTATTCTGAGTCTATGTGTGTCTCTGCACGTGAGATGGGTTTCCTGAATACAGCACACTGATGGGTCCTGACTCCTTATCCAGTTTGCCAGTCTGTGTCTTTTAATTGGAGCATTTGGCCCATTTACATTTAACGTTAATATTGTTATATGTGAATCTGATCCTGTCATTATGATGTTAGTTGGTTATTTTGCTCGTTAGTTGATGCAGTTTCTTCCTAGCCTGGATGGTCTTTACAATTTGGCATGTTTTTGCAGTGGCTGGTACCAGTTGTTCCTTTCCATGTTTAGTGCTTCCTTCAGGAGCTCTTTTAGGGCAGGCCTGGTGGTGACAAAATCACTCAGCGTTTGCTTGTCTGTAAAGTATTTTATTTCTCCTTCACTTATGAAGCTTAGTTTGGCTGGATATGAAATTCTGGGTTGAAAATTCTTTTCTTTAAGAATGTAAAACAATTAAATTTTAAAGATATAGAATCAAACTATATCCAGTTTTCTTCTTATAGTAACAATTCTAAAAAAAGTTGAGTAATGAATATAAAAGAATATACAGAATTTTGAATTATGAATTCTTTTCCCATCACCCGTTGTATCAATTTATTAATTAGTAATCTATACTTGTGCTACTAAGATTCTATATTATTTTTATTTTATATGCTAGGAAAACAGCCTGAGGGATTAAGAAACTTTTTCTTGATCCTTTGAGAATTTCATAGTTGTAACTAAATTCCCAGGCCTAGAATTCTCAATTCATTTTGGTCCCTTAATCCCCTAAGGATCTCACATTTGTAGTCTTTTATATCATCAGATGAAAATTGCTACTGTACAGGAAGACATATTTATATCATATGATCAATGGCACTGAGAAACAGAAAACATGTTTCATACCATAAGAAAGCAACACTGATGTAGTATGAACTTTTTGCCTTGTGTCAGTGTAGAAGAAGCTGGAGAGCAGGCAAATGCCCTCACATCTCGTTTATTTTATGATGGAGTTCTGGGGAAAGAGAAACTGGGGAAAAATCCAGGTTTCAACATCTACATTCACTGTCCATCTATCCAGAGAAGCAGGAACTCCTACCTACGTCATGTTATATACAACTTCAATTCCTTCCAATAACTATAAAACCAACCCACTTCCCATCTTTTCCTCTGTCAGGAGATGATAGTTTATTATAAAACAGGAAGATATGAAGCAATGACAGCGTTCAGATATATTTTTATGCTAACTGTATGACTCAGTTTCACTTTGTTGAGGTATAATGATTAAATACAAAGCTTTAAAAAAGGCTAAAGTGTACATAAGGTGAACTAAGGAAATCAGGACTCTTTCAGAATGACACAAAGGGAGGCTTTTCTTTGATTTGACAGCCTAGGCCCTACCTCAAAGTTAGGCTACCTTGTCAAAGCTGTTATTTAATGGTTTTGAATTTTTCCATCCAAGAGCTGGCTAGCAGACTTATTTTCTTTATAAAAGTTATAAAATCTTCTTTTAGCAGCTACATTATGAATGCGTAAGAGAAGCTATCAGATATAAGCTTATGGTTATCAAACTCCTCTGAATTCATGTGATTCTTTCTTGTTCTAGATTATAAATATATATTTACAGAAACATGATCCAGAGAGAAAACTGGTCCAGACTCTCACTGTTTAAAATAAATTTAGCTTCTGGAAAAATATTTAAATATACATTAATTATTTAAAATCAAATAAGAAAAAAAACTTGGTTCTGGAAATAAATTAAAGCCAGTGCATTAATCTTTCAATCTGATGCACTTAGTTTCTAGGAGGTTAATAATCCAGATATAGACTCTTCGTGTTGGGATATGAGGCTTTAGCGCTCATTTAGGAGATTCGGTCCTAGGCATGTAAGAAAAGGAGACTGAAATAGAAAACCTTGTATAAACTTGGCAATGTAAAAAGGCTACCCTTACAGGAAGAGTTAGATGGGAAAAACATCCACCAGAAGAGGAAAGTTACAGTTGCAAATGATAGAAACTTTTATAGAGTCATAGAACCTGAGCTCACAATTTAAGACATGGTGAAACCCCGTCTCTACTAAAAATACAAAAAGTAGCTGGGCATGGTGGCTCATGCCTGTAGTCCCAGCTACTTGGGAGGTGGAGGTTGACATATGTGTGTGTATATATATATATATATATGTATATATATATATATATATATATATATGTGTGTGTATATATATGGTTTTATTATAATATTTTAGCAGTATATATATATATATATACTGCTAAATGATATGTGTATGTATGTATATATATATCTATATATCTATATATATATATATATATCCTGCTAAACTTAGCAGGATGTATATACTCCTAAACATTGTCGTAATATATTACTATAATATAATATAGTACTATATAACATATACTATATTACTATATTATATTATAATTAAATATTATACTATAATTAAATATTATAGTAATATTATAGTAAAACCAAAATAAAACACAAATCTTAGAAACCTCACAGAAAAAACAGATTATTCCTCCCCACCCCCAAATTAGACAATTAAAAATATAATAAAGGAATATATCCAATGTACTAAGAAAAAATAGCATCAAAACATAGAATTTCAGTTTAATGTATTATGATTTAAGAATGGAGTTAAATAAAGGTATTTTGAGGGGAAAGGCTGCGAGTGTTTACCATTCACAGCTTTTCAATGAGAGAATGACTAAACCATGTACATGATTGTGGAGGAAAGAACTCAGAACAATAGTGAGCAAAAATAACTAGTTTAAAACAACCTGTTTCCCCTTCCCTCATCTCCTAGCAACGAATCACTCTAATTTCTGTTTCTGTGAGGGTTTGAATATTTTAGGTACCTTATAAGTGGAATCATGCAACATTTTTCTTTCAGCGGCTATTGGCTGGTTCATTTCATTTAGCATAATGTTTTTCAAGTTCATCCATGTTGTTGCAATTGGCAGGATTTGTTTCATTTTTAAGACTCAATGGTATGCCACTGTGTATATATACCACATTTTCTTTATCTATACATGTCAATGGACACATTGGTTGATTTTATATCTTAGCTATTATGGATAGTGCTGCAATAAACATGGGAGTACATGTATGTCTTTAAGATACAAATTTCATTTCCTTTGTATATATAGGATTGTTAGTAGTAGGATTGCTAGATTGTGTGGTAGTTCTATTTTAACTTTTTGAGGAAACTCCATACTGTTTTTC
Source organism: Nomascus leucogenys (assembly GCF_006542625.1). NCBI lineage: Eukaryota > Metazoa > Chordata > Mammalia > Primates > Hylobatidae > Nomascus > Nomascus leucogenys. Next base: position 47,405,213 of record NC_044395.1, read on the forward strand.
ATAATGGCAGTATCTATATTCTCAATGTTTCAGTTATGCAATATGCAACAGTTTTAAAGATCTGCTATACAACATAGTTCCAATAGTTAATAATACAGTATTATACAGTTAAACATACATTAAGAGAGCAGATCTTAGATTAAGAATTTCTACCACAATAACAAAACAAACACACACATACACACAAAGGGACATCAAGAAACTTCTGAAAGTGATGGATTTTTTTTTTTTTTTTACCTCCATTGTGGTGATGGTGTCCTGAGTATATATGAATATCTATCATCTTAAAATTGTATACATTAAACGTGCAGTTTTTATTTTATATCAATATCTCAAAAAACTGTTTAAAAAGCAATTTATAGTTTCACTGGCAGGAAAATGGTGAGTGTGTCCACTAGGCCTTCTTCAGTTCTATAGTTTATCTATTTAAAATTCCTTGAAAGAACTGGAATGGTTCTCTTTGTAGTTTCCAGCATTCATCTGTTTTTTTCCTAATTTTAATTTGATGTTCATGTCCATGGAAATCTAATAGAAAACTTCACATTTATATTAAATTTTCTTGTATAAATTTTAAAAACAACTAGATAAAAATGTGAGAAATATACTGACCATAAAAACAAGAGTGATGATAAATAATTGCAGTGGTTTAAAAATGATGTGAAACTAGAATACTATACATAACACAGAAAATGACTTTAAGCTAAAATTGTTATTAAGGATTAAAAAAAGCTGTTATTACAGATGGAAGAACCAATTCATTTACCAAATAGCTAAACATTTTCTAAATTTGCATATACCTATTTATTGCCTCAATCTAGAATACAAACGTGAATATACCAAAAGGTTAAAAGTATAGGGATAGAAAAAGAAAACCAGGAAATTATTAGCTTAGCTAAAGCTGTTATAACTTTAATTATCACATAAAATAGTCTTTAAGCCAAAAATATTTATTAAAGATCATTTCTTGACAAGAATAGCAATAATTCTCTACCATACAAATTAAAGGCTATTAAGATTCAGTAGCATTTTATTTTTATACAAAATTTTAATTATAGTGTTTCTGTTGTTTAATTCTAAGTATTTTACAATTTCGTACCAGAAATATACAATTCCCTAAATATTTTTGTTCCTATCAATAAAGCTACAAAATTGAAAATTGATATAGAAGTATCCTTAACTGTAACACAAAATTTTAATGAATCTCTCAGTCAGTGATGCACCAAATTTTGTTTAGTAAAATATGAAACATTTTAATAAACAGCCATCAACCTAGCCAAAAACTAAATATTAAAAAATACTGAATAAGCAAAATTATCCAGATGTGTTTTCTGGCCATATTGTAATAAAAGTATAAATTAATTACAAAAAGCCAAAAACCACAAATGACATATTGTAAGTGTATAAATTATAGAAGTAGTAAAAATATATCTCACCTTATATTTATTTATTTATGTATTTTATTATACTTTAAGTTCTAGGGTACATGTTCACAACGTGCAGTTTTGTTACATATGTAAGACTTGGAACCAACCCAAATGTCTATCAATGATAGACTGGATTAGGAAAATGTGGCACATGTACACTATGGAATACTATGCAGCCATAAAAAAGGATGATTTCATGTCCTTTGTAGGGACATGGATGAAGCTGGAAACCATCATTCTCAGCAAACTATCGCAAGGACAAAAGCCAAATGCTGCATGTTTTCACTCATAGGTGGGAATTGAACAATGAGAACACTTGGACACAGGAAGGGGAACATCACACACCAGGGCCTGTGATGGGGTGGGGGGAGCAGGGAGGGATAGCATTAGGAGATATACCTAATGTAAATGACCATATATTTATAATTGAAAAATATAAACTTTATATAACAGAACTTGGAAGATGCAGGAAAAAAATGGCTTTTCGATAGGAACTCATAGCTCAAATAACATATATTACAATAGAGGTGAAACTGTAAAATTTATTTTTTTGTTTTAAATAAAATTTAACATTTTATTTAAATGTTAAATACAAAATGTTAGAGAAAAAAGAAAAAATAGAACAAAATAAATAAGTGTAAGATTAGTAATTTTTAAAATATCTTAAAGAGAATATATTTTTGAGAACTAATAGATAGGTTTCTGAGAAATTTAATCAAGAAAACCAAGAGAAAGCACAAATTAACTCTTAACTTATAAAAGCATTATAACTATAGATGCAGTGGTCATTAAATAAAATCATAATTCTACCAAAAATTTTATGGATAAAATTATAAATCTGGGATAAAATGTATATTTAAGGGAAAATACAATTCACAGTGTTGACTTATAAGAAATAGAAAATCTAAGTAAACCCAAATTACTAAAGAAATTTAATCAGTATTAAAATGTCTATTTGAAAAAGTAACATTTCCTGATGGTTTTACAATTGTGTTTTGTCAAAATACCTAGGAACACATATCCTCTAAATTAATCTGCTATGGACAATAAAAATGGAAGACATCTCTGTAACTAATTATATGAATCCAGTTTACTTTATTGCAAAACCAAATCAAGACAACAAGATAAAAGAAAACCATAGGGTACTATCACTAATGGACATGATGCAAAAATCTCAATAAAATTTTAGCAAACAAAACTAGCAAAGAAATTAAAAACCCACATGACCAACTAAGATTCATCTGTTACTCTTCTAGTTATGATATAAAATTGAAAAATTCATTAATAGATTTTGGTTTAACCACTTAATGTTACTTTCTGCTAAAGTTAAACAAAAACACATGACAAAGGTGATTCTTAAATGAATAAACTCAAAAGGATATGCCTAAAAGAAGAGGAGATCATACCCATCTGGGAAGGTGGGATGCAAAGAGTGAATAGTAATGGTAGCAGTCCTGATCAAGCTGAACCCTACCCTGGAAGAGTGGACAGCAACAAAGCTATGCAACGTGCACTGCAGAAATTCTGAAAGGCTCAGGAATTGAACAATGTACCTCTGGAATCGGTGTGGAGGGAAAACCAAAAACAATGTGCTTATTTTAAAGTCTTTTTAAGATGCAGTTTGCTGCCGGATCAAACATCCCAGTTTCTGCAAAGGTAGAGGTTGTCTCCATTGCAATAAATTGCCGTCAGAAGCACAGACATATTCTGTAAGGAGGACCTCTGCAGTTTCTACATTGAAGGACACAAGACACAGTGTAAGCCTTTGAAAACAGAGGAACTGGAAAACGCTCCATTGACAGTTGAACTGCCAAACCTCAATCCTCATCCCCAACTTAGTTCCTGGATTTCTGGAAGCTGTTATTTATTTATTTTCCTGTTAGGAAAGAAATTGGAAGTTTTTTTTCTGAGAAGTCTGACCAGCCCTAGAAAACAAGTAACTGTACAAATTACGAGTGGGGGTTCCCAGTGAAATCACTTCTTCAGATCTCTCCATGATTAAGCTTGTAGATTACAGTCTACAAGACTCTTCCAGGTGTCCACATTTACCAATAAACTTTATAGTGATTCAAGTTTAAGTATGAGCAAACATCACCAAATTCCTGAAGAAATTTCCAACATTAAAAAAAAAAAAAGCAAAGATGTGACAAACTGTAAACCCTAGCTGATACAAACAATAATCTATTTGGACAGAAACTCAGGTCAGAAGCTTTCTCCATCAAAATCTGAAGAGCAATATCCACTGATTTCAGACATTTGGTTCTACAGGGAAATATGAGGCCAATCTCATTTTTATTTATTTACAGATAACTTATTTTATCTGTTTGGATTCTTACAATTCTTCTTTATAGGAAGGAAACAAATTTCATAAAGATGTTGTAGGGGAGGGGAGGGGCCAAGATGTCCAATTAGAAGCAGCTGCGGTCTGCCGCACTCTTGGAGAGGAAGGAAAGGGGCGAGTGAATAACAAAACATCTTTTTTTAAAGTATTATTTATCTTTTCTAAAAAATATTTTTGATACATAAAAAATTATGATGAAGCTACATAATTGAGATTGTTAGGTTGAAAATGTGATTTTGTCTTTTAGTGAATTAACTATTTGTATTTCTTTTATTCTTTTCTTTTTTATGGAATTATATATTTATATCCTCTGATCCCATTGCTTTAGAGAAATTAATATTTTTAATAGTAATTATATATATCAATTTACTTACTTTGCTTTTATTAATACAGGGTTATTTTCTAAACTAGGGCCAATAAAATTCACATATACTTGCTTTTGACTTTTTGTTATTTGTTAACTTTTTGTTATTTGTTATTTGACTTTTTGTTATTTGTTATTTCTTATTTGTTGTTTGTTATACTTGCTTTTGACTTTTTGTTATTTGTTATTTGTAATTTGTTATTCGTTATTTGTTATTTGTTAATTCAAATAACAAAAAGTCAAAAGCAAGTATATGTGAATTTTATTGGCCCTAGTTTAGAAAATAACCCTGTATTAATAAAAGCAAAGTAAGTAAATTGATATATACAATTAATTACTATTAAAAATATTAATTTCTCTAAAACAATGGATCAGAGGATATAAATATAAAATTCCATAAAAAAGACAAAAAGAAATAAAGGAAATACAAAGTTAATTCACTAAAAGACAAAATCACATTTTCAACCTAACTAATAATCTCAAAATTATTATGTATCTTCATTATCATTTTTTACGTATCAAAAATATTTTTTAGAAAAGATAAATAATACTTTTAAAAAAGATGTTTATGAGATGGTTGTGAAACAAGCTGTCTTAAATACTGCCTGGGGAAAGATACAATTTGTCTGAAGTTATTGAAAACAATCTGTCAATTAGTATGACAATTAGTATGTCAAACAAATACTGTTAAAGTCTCTGTAAAGGTATTAGTCATTTTTGGAAATATGTTCTAGGAAAATAAGAGATGAAACTTATTTTAAATTTTTGGTGATTTCCTGAGACACGACGATGAGGCAATTCTGGTGACCACACTTTTAGGAATCACTGCTTTAGAGAAACTTTGTATTTCTACCTAAAGGCACGTACAAGCTTCTTTACTACAATATTGTTTGTTGCAGATGTAAAAATTGTAATTAAAAATAAAATAGCAACCATAAAAAGATGGGTACTAGGTTGGAGTATAATTATAAAATATAACTCAGCTGGTAAGAAGAATGGACTAGGTCCTGAAACGTTACGGGATCTTGAAAGTGCACTGTGAAATAAGCAAGTTTCAGAGGGATACATATAGTATGCTATTTATTTAGCTTTAAAAAGCTTAAGATATTGTATATGATTTACAGGTACACAGCAGCAAATGTAAAATAAAATGACTGAAAGATAAGAATAAAATTCATGGCAATTTTGCCCCAGAGAAGGATTTCACAGTAAGACTGGAAATGGAGGCAAAGGCACTTAAACTTTATCCATAAATACTTCCTATTATAAAATAGGATTTGAAGCAAATATATAAAATGAGCATTTTCAAAACTTGGTGTTGGGAATAAGAGATTAATTTATCATTTCAAGTGATATTTAGCATCCATCTACTACAAGCAGGCAGTTTTCTAGGTTCTGGGGATACATAAATAAATACAATTCAGTTTAGATTCTAGCAGAGAGAGAGACAGTCAATAAACAAGTGAGTGTAGTAACTAAACATCAGATGAGGATTAAGTACTATGGAGATAAAAGCAGAATAACAGAAACAGAAAATTTAGAATGAAGAGGATAGGAAAAGAGTTAATGTATTATTTAGGAGAATTAGGCAGTGACAGGGATATTTGAGAAAGGGAGAGAGAGCACGCACAGGATCACTATGTGGAGGAATATCACTTGCAAAGGGTTTGAGACTTGTATGTCTGAGGAAGAACAAGGAGCCTTATATAATTTGGGTGGACCTATAGAGGGAGAGAGGAGAAGGAGATGAGGTCAGGAAAGTAATGTCATCAAGTTATTTTTATAATTAACTTTTAATCAAAATGTAGCACATACGGATATAAGTGAACAAATTATAAGTGTTTGGATAGATGAGTTTTCCAAAAAAGGACATGGCTATGGGGACAAGATGGCCAACTAGACATAGCAATGAAGTGCCACTCCCACTGAGATAGACCAAAATATCAAGTAAACCAACATACTTTGAGCAGACCTCAAAGAGAAAACACCAATAGTGGATAAAGAGGTACAGACTCTGAGGCTGAAGAGCGTGGAAGTTGGGAACACTGCATAGGATACCAGAATGGCTCCTAAGGAAGTGGTGAGTGAAGGGACTGATAGACTAATTTTATCATGACCCTCTAGGATCCTAGCTTTAAGGAGACCCTATGTCTCCCATGGACCCATGGACATTTGAGCTGGCAGTGGAATTAATGGCTAAACTAACTTGGGAGTAGTCAGAATCAGGGTTTCAGCTGCTCTGGAGTCCAGGGGCTTTTTAAATTTTTTTGGCGTGGAGCATCTCTGATGGAGTGTAGCCATAGTGCCCATCCCCCAGGGCTCTTCATGTCTTTCTGAGACACTCTAGCCCCAACTGACTGCCAGTTTGGAGATTTCTCAAAGAACTTTAAACAGAGCTACCATTCGACCTAGCAATCCCATTACTAGGTATATACCCCCAAAGAAAACAAATTGTTCTACCAAAAAGACACTTGTATGTTTATTGCAGCACTATTCACAGTAGCAAAAACATGGAACCAACCACCTAGGTGCCTATCAGTGGTGGACTGGATAAAGAAATGTGGTATATACTACATAGCCATAAAAAGGAATAAAATCATGTCCTTTGCAGCAACATGGATGTAGCTGGAGGCCATAATCCGAAACAAATTAATGTAAAAACAGAAAACCAAGCACTGTATGTTATCACTTTTACATGGGAGCTAAACATTGAGTACACATGGACATAAAGATGAGAACAACAGACACTACAGGCCTACTGGGGGGGAAGCAGAAGAGTGGAGCATAGATTGAAAGACTACCTATTGGGTACTATACTCACTACCTGGGTGATGAGATCTGTACCACAAACTTCAGCATTATACCATATTCCCATGTAACAAACCTGCATATATATGTGTGTATATATATGTATATATGTGTGTATATATATGTATATGTGTGTATATATTGTATATATAGGTGTATATATATCTGTGTGTGTGTGTGTATATATATATATATATATATGTTTGCCTTGTATCCAAAATAAAAGTTGAAATTATTTTTTTTTAAGGAAAACTCAGTGTACTACTGGTAAAAGAGAGAGGGGAAGGAGGAGAGGGGGATGGTGTGATGTTTAATACCAAGTGTCAACTTGATTTGAAGGATGCAATATGGATCCTGGGTGTGTCTGTGAGGGTTTTGCCAAAGGAGATTAACATTTGAGTCAGTGGACTGGGGAAGGCAGACCCACCCTTTTCAGGTGGGCACCATCTAATCAGCTCCCAGTGACTATAAAGCAGGCATAAAAACGTGAAGCTACGAGACAACAGGCCTAGCCTCCCAGCCTACCTCTTTCTCCTGTGCTGGATGCTTCCTGCCCTCTAACATTGCACTCCAAGTTCTTCCGTTTTGGGACTCTGACTGCCTCTCCTTATTCATCAGCTTGCAGACAGCCTGTTGTAGGACCTTGTGATTGCGTAAGTTAGTACTTAATAAATTCTTTCTTTTCTTTCCTTTCTTTCTTTCCTTTTCTTTTTTTTTCTTTCCTTTCTTTCTTTCTCTCTCTTTCTTTCTTTTCCTTCCTTCCTTCCTGCCTGCCTGCCTGCCTGCCTCCCTCCCTGCCTCCTTTCCTGCCTCCCTTCCTCCCTCCCTGCCTGCCTTCCTCCCTCCCTTCCATCCATCCATCCATCCATCCATCCATCCATCCATCCATCCATCCATCCTATTAGTTCTGTCCTTCTAAGAGAACCCTGACTAATACAGATGGGGAGAGAGAAAGGGAAAAAAAGAGAAAGCGAGATTGAGAACAGTGCAACACCCAAAATCTCCTTCTATGCCTCTTACCAGTCATTTATTACTATCCTTAGAACAGGTAACCACTATCCAAACACCATCAATTCATTTGGGCAGTTTTTGATGTGGTAGCTCTAGTTCATTCATTTTCATGATGTATAGTAGTCAAAGACACACACACACACACACACACACACACACAGTTTCTTCATTCTGCTCTTGCGGTTTTTATGTTCATGTTCATTTGAGGAGGAGAAACTTTTCTAGTTTTTTACCACCATGAATAGTGCTGTAATAAACATGATTTTTGTGAACAAAAGGGGCACGTTTCTGTTGGGAATATACCTGGGATTTACATTGCTGCAGCATACTGTTTACATATGTTTCAGTCCCACTTACTACTTCTTTTTTTAAATTATACTTTAAGTTTTAGGGTACATGTGCACAAAGTGCAGGTTTGTTACATAGGTATACATGTGCCATGTTGGTGTGCTGCACCCACTAACTCGTCATTTAACATTAGGTATATCTCCTAATGCTATCCCTTCCCCCTCCCCCCACCCCAAAACAGGCCCCAGTGTGTGATGTTCCCTTTCCTGTGTCCATGTGTTCTCATTGTTCAATTCCCACCTATGAATGAGAACATGTGGTGTTTGATATTTTGTCCTTGTGATAGTTTGCTGAGAATGATGGTTTCCAGCTTCATCCATGTTCCTACAAAGGACATGAACTCATCATTTTTTATGGCTGCATAGTATTCCATGGTGTATATGTGCCACATTTTCTTAATCCAGTCTATCATTGTTGGACATTTGGGTTGGTTCCAGGTCTTTGCTATTGTGAATAGTGCTACAATAAACATACGTGTGCATGTGTCTTTATAGCAGCATGATTTATATTCCTTTGGGTATATACCCAATAATGGGATGGCTGGGTCAAATGGTATTTCTAGTTCTAGATCCCTGAGGAATCGCCGCACTGACTTCCACAATGGTTGAACTAGTTTACAGTCCCACCAACAGTGTAAAAGGGTTCCTATTTCTCCACATCCTCTCCAGCACCTGTTGTTTCCTGACTTTTTAATGATGGCCATTCTAACTGGTGTGAGATGGTATCTCATTGTGGTTTTGATTTGCATTTCTCTGATGGCCAGTGATGAAGAACATTTTTTCATGTGTCTGTTGGCTGCATAAATGTCTTCTTTTGAGAAGTGTCTGTTCATGTCCTTCGCCCACTTGTTGATGGAGTTGTTTGTTTTTTTCTTGTAAATTTGTTTGAGTTCATTGTAGATTTTGGATATTAGCCCTTTGTCAGATGAGTAGATTGCAAAATTTGTCTCCCATTCTGTAGGTTGCCTGTTCACTCTGATGGTAGTTTCTTTTGCTGTGAAGAAGCTCTTTAGTTTAATTAGATCCCATTTGTCAATTTTGGCTTTTGTTGCCATTGCTTTTGGTGTTTTAGACCTGAAGTCCTTGCCCATGCCTATGTCCTGAATAATGCCGCATATGTCCAACCATCTGATCTTTGACAAACCTGCAAAAACAAGAAATGGGGAAAGGATTCCCGATTTAATCAATGGTGCTGGGAAGACTGGCTAGCCATATGTAGAAAGCTGAAACTGGATCCCTTCCTTACACCTTATACAAAAATTAATTCAAGATTGATTAAAGACTTAAATGTTAGACTTAAAACCATAAAAACCCTCGAAGAAAACCTAGGCAATACCACTCACTTACTACTTCTACCAGCAGAATATGAGACTCCCAATAGCTTTACATTTTGACTTACACTGGAATTATTAACATTATTGATTTAAGCCATGCTGGTGGGTATATAGTGGTATCTCATTGTGATTTTAATTTGCTTCTTTCTGATGGATGATATTGAGCACTATTTTACATTTATTGATAATTATGATATCTTCTCTTAAAAAGTAGATAGTCAAATCATTTCCTTTTTTTTCCTTATTTGGTTTGTAGCTATTCTTTGTATATCTTAAATGTGTTATTTGTCAGATACATGTGTAAGAAATATAGTCTCCTGTCCTTCTACTTGTCCTTTTTACTCTCATAGGAATAATTTGTTGACCAGATAACTTTAAATTTAATGTATTACTATATATTGTTCATTTTCTTTATTAGTAGTACATTTTGTGACACTTTAATAGATTGTTGCTTAACTCAAGACCATACTAATATTCTCCTATATCATCATCTAGAAGCTTTGCTGTTTTACATTTCACTTTGAAATTTAAAATCCACTTGGAATTGTAGTAAAGTAGGAATCAAAGTCTATTTTCTCTCATATAGTTATATAGTTGGACCCATATAATTCATTTAAAATGTCCTCTTTTAATCATTTGCAGTGTATCTTTATCAAATATCAAGTGACCGTCCTGGTGAATCTTTTTCTGGACTTTTTAGTAAGTGCTAGGGATCTATTTAGCTTTTCTTGCACCAGTGTCACACTGTCATAATTAAAGTGTCTTTTTAGTAAGTTTAGTAAATAAAGTGTCTTTTTAGTAAGTTTAGATATCAACAAGAATTAAAATTTTTTTCTTCACGTCTGTCCTGGCTGTTCTTTGGGCTTTATATTCTCATATAAATTTTGGAATAATTTTAACATTTTCTATAAGAAAAGCAGCTGGGATGCTTTCCTGGGGATTATTTCAAATCTAGAGAACATTTGTAATTTGATAAATTTACAATTCTAAGTGTTTCTATCTATTTACAATTCTAAGTGTTTCTATCTATACACAGAACATATTCATTGAAATACTCAATCTTAGTTATCTCAATCATATGTTGTAGTTTTGTGTGTATGGAGCTTTGATTTATTCTTGAAGTGTATGTTGCCTTTTTACACTAATGTATTATTAAAAATAGTTTGCTCTATAGTCTTCAGGTGTGTGTCCCCCTAAAATTAGTATGTGGAAACGTAATCACCAATGCAATAGTATTAAGAGTAGTGTCCTTTGGGGAGTGATTAAATCATTAGGTCTCTGTCTTCATGAATGGGATTAGTGCCTTTATTTTATTTTTTTTTTACTTTTTTTTTTTCTTTTTTTTTTTTTTTTTTTTTTTTTTTGAGACGGAGTCTCGTTCTGTCCCTCAGGCTGGAGTGCAGTGGCGTGATCTTGGCTCACTGCAAGCTCTGCCTCTCGGGTTCACACCATTCTCCTGCCTCAGCCTCCCTAGTGCCTTTTTTTTTCTTTTAAATATATATCCTTGTAAATGAGAGCAATCTTGCTCCTTCACCATGTGAGGACTAAGGAACAGGCCCTCGCCAGACACCAGGTTTGCTAGTACCTTCTCCTTAGACTTCCCAGTCTCCAGAACTGTGAGAAATAAATTTCTAATTTTTTAAATAAATTACCCAGTCTCAGGTATTTACTTATAGCAGCCTGAATAGATGATGACAGTCTGTTTTTCTCTTTGCTGTCAACATATTATTTTAATATTGATCTTATATCCACTGATATGGGTAAATTCAGTTATTATAATCGTTTATATGTGTACTTTTTTGTAGTTTTTGAAATAATCGTTTTTCTATGAATAATGACGTTTATACTACTTCTCATACAATTTTTATATTTCTTTTTATTTAATGTGCTGGCAAAGACTATGTAGAATGCAACCTATAAGCATTCAAAATGGGTCTCCTTCACAGGGGAAAAGTTTTTACTGTATCACCATTAATTATGTTCTTCAATTTGATTAGACAGTCTTCATCAGATTGGAGACATTTCCTTCTCATTCTAGTTTTTTAGGAGGTTTTGGGTTTCTTTTCTTAAAATGAGTGCAATTGTTACCCATTTTATCAAAATACCTTTCTGCTTCTATTGACTTGAATGTTTTTCTCTTTTTTCTATTATTGTGATAAATGACATAGTTTACTTCTTGAAGTACAGATTATTGGGAGGCCAAGGTGGGCAAATCACCTGAGGTCGGGAGTTTGAGACCAGCCTGACCAACATGGAGAAACCCCATCTCTACTAAAAATACAAAAATTAGCCAGGAATGGTGGCACATGCCTGTAATCCTAGCTACTCAGGAGGCTGAGGCAGGAGAATCACTTGAACCCAGGAGGCGAAGGTTGCGGTGAGCCAAGATTGCACCATTGCACTCCAGCCTGGGCAACAAGAGCGAAACTCCTCAAAAATAAATAAATAAATAAATAAATAAATAAATAAATAAATAAATACATACATACATACATACATACATCATACATACATACAGATTACTTGCATAGAAAAAAAGTTACGTTTTAAAATTATGTGATTTGCTGAATTTTTAAAAACAGCCATGTAATCATCACTATAAACAAGATTATTTCTATTACTGCTGGAAGTTTCCTCACATCCCTTTGTAGTGAGTACCCTCCATCACCCCACTAACCTTTAGGAATGGCTGCTACTTTCATTATAGTTTGTCTTTTCCAGAATGCCATATAATTGAATCGTATAATAATTATACATTAATCCATTCAAACCTAGCTTTTCCACATAATATATTTTCAAGATCCATTTATGTTATGTCATGTATCAGCAATTCCTTATGATGTTGAAAAATTGTTTTTTACTGGTTGATGAATATGGGCTGTTATCTTCTGACTATTATGAATAAAATTACTATAAACATTGAGGTACAGGTCTTTGTGTGGACACAAATTTTTATTACTCTTGGATAAAACAAGATTGGGATTGCTGGGCCATATCTTAAGTATTTGATTAAACTGGTTAAACTACTAACCTGTTTTCAAAACTGGCTGCTTGACTTTCCATTCCAACCAGAAGTATATGAGATCTTTACAACTAGACAATCTATTCTGTTCCATTGAAATCTATATATTATGCCCATGCCACACTGCTTTCATTGCTCTTTTCAAATGATGCCATGAAGTCATATATGTTCTCCAAATTTATTCATATTTTGAAATTATTTTGACTATTTGAGGTCCTTCGTTTTCCCACATAAGTTTTTAAATTGCCATTTTCTAAAAAGTCTAATGTAGTTTTGATTAAAATTATGTTGTATCTATAGATAGATTTTGTGGAAATTGATATATCATCTATATTGAGACTTTCAATTTGTGAACATGGCGCATTGTTCATCATCACTATAAACAAACAAAAAAACCCAAAAAGTTTTGTTTTTGATTTCTCCCTTCAATGTCTTATTATAGTTTTCAGCACAAAAATTTTGTACATGTTTCTGTACATATTTTGTTAGATTTATCCATAAGGATTTTATGTATTTTAATACTATTTTGCAAACGATATTTTTATTATCCAAGTAATTTTTGTATGTTGACTTTGTATTCTTTTTTTTTTTTTTTTTTTTAAGATGGAGTCTCACTCTGTTGCCCAGGCGGAACTGCAGTAGCGTAATCTTGGCTCACTAAAATCTCTGCCTCTTGGGTTCAAGCAATTCTCTTGCCTCAGCCTCCCAAGTAGCTGGGATTACAGGCACCTACCAGCATGCCTGGCTAATTTTTGTATTTTTAGTAGAGACAGGATTTCACCATGTTGGCAGGGCTGGTCTCGAACTCCTGACCTCAAGTGATCTGCCCACCTCGGCCTCTCAATGTGTTTGGGACTACAGGTGTGAGCCACCGCTCCCAGCCAAATTTTTAATTAATATTTATAATTTTTGTGGTTCTTTGGAATTTCTGGTATGTTGTATCATGTCATCTGGTAAAAAAAAAAAAAAAAGAAATTTTATGACTTCCTTTCCAATCGTATGTCTTTACTCTCTGTGCTATACTTGCTATAATACCTGGCACATCTTGAATATGAGTGGTGAGAGAAGAAATCATTGTCTTGTCCCTGATATTAGGGGCAAAACATTCCATCTTTGAAAATTAATTACTATGTTAGTTATAGGATTTTTGTAGATACAACTGATCATTTTTTGGACGTTTTCTTCTACTCATTGTTTTTTAAAAGTTTTTCTTTCCTTATTGTGGTTATCATAAATGGATGTTAATTTTTGTGAAATATTTAATTCTGCACTGAGATAATAATATGATTTGTCCTGATTTTCAGTCAATGAGTATGGTGAATTATAATGTTTAATTTTTAAATTGTTTTCAAACCATATATTCCTGGGATAAATTCCACTTTATGATGAGGTATTATACTTTTTGCATGTTGCTGTATCTGATATGTTTATATTTGTTAGAAATTTTTGCATCCCTGTGATCTAAATACGATCATATGCTTTATAGGCTCAATATTTTAAAATAAGATAAAGATAAATTTTGGATAAATTTTGGCTCCGAATCGGGTATATGATTCATTATAAGCCATCACTTCACTTTAACAATATTAATAAAATACTTGTATTATCAATTTACAGTTTAATTTTTTCATAAGCATTATTTTATAATATCATTACAATAATCCTGCAGAAAAATATAATTTTCTTCATTTTTTAGATAAAGCAACTGAAATGGGGGAAGATAAAATGCCTTGCCCAATTTCTCACAATTTATTAAGTTCATTATTAGCACTTAGAGGTCTGCACTTTAATATAGCTATTATCCTGAAATATAAAATTTCTACCTCCAGATCAATTTTCTGATACCTCCTTGCAAACAGCTTGACTTTTAAGCTCCACTAGATATTGTGATGTAGATGGTTATTTTTGTGCTCCTACTCACCCTGTTCTGTACCCTCCTTTTTGTCACTTCTTATCTCCGGTCCTGTAACCCTAGCTGTTTACAGTCTGCATAATCTGCATACCAAGTCCTCCACACATACCCCAACACATCTCAATCATCACAACTGTTAGGCTTTCATTCACAGCATCATGAAGAATTATATTTTATTGAATCTGAGATACCATTAATTATTAGATGTACTGATTATAAATCGAACCATTAATTTATGTACTGTTAGGAGAGAAATATGTTTTTGCAAATGACACTGAAATATCTTCTTACCACATTCATTGTAATTCCACTAGTAGAAAATTCAAAATATGAAAAGGCTGTTTCAATTATCTATTACTGTATAACAACCCACCCCCAACTGAGTGTCTTAATACAAAAAAATATATATATATATTTCATGGTTCTGTAGGTTGACTTGGCTAAACTGAGCCATTCTTTCTTGAGTTTTCTTAAGCATGTTTTTTCATTGATAGACGTGATAGCAGGAATTGGAGGACACCAGGCTAGGCATCCCGTAGATGGCAATTGATGCTACCACTGAAGGGGAGCTTAGCTGGAGCTGTTGAAGAGATTGCTACACAAGACATTGCTATATGTATAGGCTTCATACAACATAAAAACTGAGTACAGAGAGGGAGCTTCCAAAGCATGTTCTAAGAAAGAGGAAGTAGAAGTTGTCGGTATAATTAAGGGGTGGACCTGTAACCAGCATAGCATTATTTCGTTTAACATCTATTAATCAAAGAAGTTACAGGGTCTCCTGATTCACGTGAATAGAGAAACAGACTACATTTTGATGGAAGCTTGGCAAGTGCAAATATGTTATGAATAGAAATATGCTTCTGTGAGTTCACAAAAAAATTGAAGTATATATATTAACGTTGTTACTTGTGATAGCCTCTGGTTCTAGAGTATTGAAAGAGCTAAAATTCTTTGTAGGATTAAAATTTAAAGGTTGGAATTGAAACAGATTTTTACTTTTTACAGTTTTCTCCATATTTTTGAGTACATTTTAAAGGGTATTAAAGAAATATGTTTTGAATCAAAATTGACTAACTGCCATCTCCCAGTTTTCCCAAGGCTCCTCAAAGGATAACAAAGGGGAATAACTACTATTGGCATAATTTATCTGGACATTCCTCAATTCTTTCTGTTTTTCTAAAAATATTTCCCTTAGAACACCACTGCTGTATTTTCTTCTTCACGCCTACACAGGTAAAAACTCTTGTAATAAGAGGTTGCTTCTCTAAATTATAGTCCTCAAATTTTTGGTAAAGGAATAATTCTTGCAAAGATAAAGGAAGGCAATGGGACAAGTTAGGTTTAAACATTTTTTGATCTTTTGTATTATATGGGATGATGAGAAGAGACAGGAACTGTGGGATACTGGTTGTAGTATTTTGCTATTTCAACGTTAACTCTTAAGCAGTGAAATCTCTCCTTACAAAGCAAGGTCATGCATCAGTAAAACTTCCTAAGATCTGCCAGACAAATGGCTTCCACTTCTTTCTGTATTATATTTTCACGTAAGAATACCTTGCTCCCTCAAAAGGCCACATCCATTAAAAAGGGAAGGGATGGTGTGGGTAACTATAACAGGAACACTATTGATTCCTAATTAGTGGAAAACATAGTGATGATTATTTCTGTGTGGACACTATAGGCATCAATAACTACTATTAAATTTACTTGAACTCCTCATCACATTTTTAGTAAAACCCCATGGGGTGAAGAAGAGTAAATTGCAATTGAGACTTTTGCAGACTTCAAAATGAAGTATCTGAGAGTTTGAAGATTGACATGCTCCAAATCTGTCATTGAGGACTTTGTAATTACTCTGTCTATGGGAGTAATTTCATCTAAATGCTCTCTCATTGGGCCACACTACCTTTTGAACTTCTATTCAAACATGCTGTAACAGTAGACACTGGACAAATAAGAAATGGATTTTGCAGTGTTTACATTTAACTTCTTTCCTGATTTTCTCTGTGTCCATGAAACTTCAGGAGTGCCACTTATCTTTTTATAGATCAGATTGACACTGAGTAAGGTATACCTAGGGTTTGAGCCTGAATCTGTTATGACAGACAATAAATCACCTAAAACATCTTTTTGTATTTGATGAGCAGTCAAAATCGCTCTTACAGGAAGCTGATGACAGAGTTTTTTTTTTCCCTCAGTTGGCCCAAGTTTTCACACTCACACCAATTTTAGAGTTGTTACTAGACTAGTGACCCAATTCAGTCAGATGCTTATGATATTTTTTTGTCATCAGTTTTGTGATCATGAAGAGGATGAAATGTTAATAGTTCTGACATTTGTTTTTTCATATCTTTTAATACACTGCTAAAGAAAAAATTTTCACTAATATTATAGAGACTTATTTTACATTGTTTTCTATTTGAAATAAGTGAGAAATTAAGTAACATTTTTTAATAACATTTTTCTCCTAAATTCCCAGAATGTCACCACTAGGAAAAAGACATCTTAGGTAAATATAAGATAAATTTGTTAAACTTCAACTGGACCTTCGGTACTTTTATTGAGTTTTTTCCATAATAGATACTTGACACCTATCTCTTACACGCTTTCTTCTTCTTGGAAGATAACCTGATGTATTCGTTAAGGTTCTTCAGAGAGAGAGAACCAATATGATGTATACGTATGTGTTTTTATACACAGATCTGTATGTATGTGTACCTGTATATACATATGTGTGTGTGTGTGTGTGTGTGTGTGTTTATACAGAGAGAGAGAAAGAGATTTTTTTTTTTTTTTACTCTAAGAAATTGGCTCACATGACTATGGAGGCTTGGCTCATCCAAAATCTGGTAAGAGTAGGCCAGAAGGCTGAAGACTCAGGAATTAGTCACAGTTAAAGTCCAAAGGCAGTCTACTGGTTGAATTCCTTCTTGCTCTGGTAGAATTCTAGATCGGTCTTTGTTCTACTAAGGTCTTCAACTGATTGTATGAGATTATGTAGGGTAAACTGCATATTTAAAATTTACCAATTTAAATGTTAATCTTATCTCAAAAGCACCTTAACAGAAACATCCAGGATAATGTTTGACCAAATATATGGACACCATGGGCCAGGCAAATTAACATAATAAATTAGCCATCATACTTGGTGCTTACTTTTCTGAAAACTTTCTGCTGCTTCAGAAGGAGACTTTCTACCCTTCAGAAGCTAATACTCTCTCTATGCTTACCCTTATTTTTTGATTTCTCTTATAACTTGTTCTTTCATCTGTCCTCCCAAACCCCACCTCCATCCCCTTATGACACCCGACTTCAGTCCTTTCAGTCTTCCCAGAAACTCGTCAGGTCTCTCCATTGATAAACTTTCTCTTGACATTTTCAGGGTTGCTGTCCCTTTCCCTCATTTCACAGCCCAACTCCCCATTTCCCATACTTCCATTCAGCATAGGAAACACAACTCTCACAGGTCAGCAGTAGGTTCCTAGTGGCTAGAACAATGAGTTTTTCTTTGTTCTCATTCTTTGACATTTCTCTGTACCCTGGTCCTGTTGTCTTCCTCTTCCCCATTGAATATCTCCTCATTTTGGTTTTCTGTGGTTTTGCCATCCTCTGATCATTTTATCTATTTCTCCTTCACTTGCTTTTCTTCTCCCTGTCATCCCTTATGTAGATGTTTCTCAAGTTCTATTCTCCGTCTTTTCCTTTAATTTCTTTATTTTTTCTGCCTGGGTAAATATCGAAATTTAAATGGTTTTAAATATCTACTTAAAAATGCGTTTCTAAATGTATGTCTTCTAAATTATTTCATTCTCCTGTATTTTAGCTTCCTGAACTAAAAATCTGGGAGCTATATGTAAACATTTTCATTTTCTCATTTTTCTCGCTTAGACCAATAAGCATTCCAGCAAGATCCTAACAAAGAAATACTTCTTCTACTTGAGTCATTTCCTTCATCCTTAGTGCCCAGCCATAATTTGAAGCTTCATAATCACTTCTCTGGTTATTTGGTAAGTTCTGTTGACCGTTCCCACCTCTAGTCTCTCTTTTTTGCATCTATTTCTGTAATTTGCTGGAGCCTTCTTTCTAAATATGTGCCTAAACATGTCTCTCCTTGGTCTGTAGTGATTTTTGTGATGTCTCTTCAAAATGTGCTCCATCCAACATAATATCTATTTCTCTTTCAATTTATTATTGCCATGTGATAAACCAATGCATACTTACTTTGTCATTACTTAAATGAGAAAAATGAAACTTGAAAAACCATAAGTCTGTGGTTGCTCTAATATCTGAAGATAGACCTGCAAGTATGATTATAGTCCTGATTTTAATTTTTTGCTTATCATGCTGCTATACTAATTCAAACTAAGACAGCTTCTAAATAAATAAATAAACAAACAAATGCCATGGGCATCTGTCATGAGAAATGAGTGTCTGTTGAGTAAAGGCAGTGATAATTCAAAGCAGTAGTTGTCAACCTGCCTAGATTATTAAAATCCCCAAGAGAGTTTAAAAAACACTGATGCATAAGCATCACCAGAATCTCTGGAGGTGGGAATCTTACACCAGGATTTTTTTTTTTTTTTTAAAGATCCCTAGTTGAGTCTAATCAAAAGCAAATTTGAGAACCAGCAGTTTCCCTTGCTATTTGAAGTGTACATATTTGAAAGTGGCCCATAGGATGTTATAAACACATACGTTTTTTAAAATCAAATTACTTAAAGCATAACAGAAGTGTTTAATTATTTACCTATGCAAATGTATGAATTTCTCTTAGGAGGAAGTATAGTATTCAGAATTGGCAAACTAACTTATTGCAGAACAGTATCTTTGTTTCCATCCCAGCTTTTTTGTAGTATGATTGACAAATAAAAATTACATGCATTCACAGTGTACAAACTGATGTTTTGAGATGCATATACATTGTGAAATAATTACCACAATACAGATAATTAACATATTCATTATCTCACATAGTTACCGTTTGTGTGTATGTGGTGAGAATACCTAGATCAACTCTCAGCAAATTTCAAATATACAACACATTATTATTAGCTGTAGTAATCATGATGTACATTAGGTCTATGAAATTTATTTATCTTTAAATGAAACTTTGTGTCCTTTAACTAATATGCCCCTTTTTCTTCACCCCCCCCAGCCACTAATAATCACCAATCTACTCTCTGTTACTATGAGTTTGACTTCTTTATAAATTCCACATATAAGTGAGAGCATGCAATGTTTTTCTTTCTGTCTGGCTTATTTTACTTAACATGGTGCCCTCCAGATTCCTCCATGTTGTCACAAAAGATAGGATTTCCTTTTTTCAAGCTGAATAATATTCAGTTGAATAATATATACCATACTTTATCCATTCAGTTGTAGATGGGCTTTTGTTAATAATGCTGCTATGAACATTAGAGTGCAAATATCTCTTTGATACAGTTATTTTAGTCCTATGGCTATAAACTCAGAATCGGGATTGCTAAACCATATGGTAGTTCTATTTTTAGTTTTTTGAGGAAACCCCATACTGTTTTCCATAATGGCTCTAAACAATTTACATTCTCACCAACAGTGTTAAAGGATTCCCCTTTCTCCACATTCACCAACACTTGTCTTTCATTTTTAAAAATAATAGCCATTAAAACAGGTGTGAAGTAATAGCTCATTGCTGTTTTGATATGCATTTCCTTGATGATTAGTGATACTGAACATTTTTATATATACCTGTTGGTCATTTATATGTCTTCTTTGAAAAATCTTATCAGGCCCTTTGCCTATTTTAAAGTTGTGTTTATTTATTATTATTCTTGATATTGAGTTGCATGTGTTCCTTAATATTTTGAATATTGGCTTTTTATCAGATATATGATTTGCATTTTTTTCTCCCATTCTTTTGGTTGCGTTTTTGTTTTGTTGATTGTTTCCTTGGCTGTGCAAAGAATTTTAGTTTGCTGTAATTCGACTTACTCATTTTGGTGTTTGTCCCCTGTACATTTGGTGTAAAATTCAAAAAAGCATTGCCAAGACTCATGTTAAGGAGCTTTTCCTTATGCTTTCTTTTAGAAATTTTATTGTTTCAGGTCTTACTTGTAAGTCTTTAATTCATTATGAGTTGATTTTGTGTAAGATGTATTATAAGGGTCCAGTTTCATTCTTTTTCATTTCATGGTATAATTTATTGAAGAGACTATTCTTTCCTTACTGTGTATTCTTAGCACCTTTGTCAAAAATTAGTTGACTGTATTTATGTGGGTTTATTTCTGGGTACTGGTTTGTTTTTCACAGAATTCCTTGGGACTAAAATGTTCCCCAGAACACTTTGGTAAATATTGATGTAACAATTTTTCTCACAGGAGCACTGTTGGCATTTTGAATGGGATCGTTATGCTAGTTATTGCTAAGGACCTGCCCTACATGTTTCAGGAAGGTTAGCATTTCTGAACCCTGTTTAGTAAAATTCAGCAGCACTCCCCAGTGATTTCAATAATCAAACACACTCCCGTAAAATACCTAGCACTTTCAAGTCAGTGATGCCATCCAAGGTTGAGAACTATTTTGTAGCTGGTCACTAGGCACAAAGAACAGGATGATTAAGTTGGTCAATTTGGAATGTTATTCACTGCAACTCTCTGAGTCTAGATCTTCCCCCTTGTCTTTGGCCTATTACATAAAGCCTTGAACTCTGCTGGTATCATAGCTAGATTTGTCAAAGACTCATTCAGAGCATTACCAAAAGCTACAGAGGCCCAAAGTTGTCAGAGAGGCTCTGTCTCGTGAAAATATCATACAACCGCATACCTCATGGGGACCATTGGACCACTGATGTAGATGAGATTGCCTGGGCCACAAAGACTTTGTGATCACATCAACTTTAGTTTTTCTTTCTCACATTTGAAATGGCCACCAGAGATATTTTTTCTTAAATCACTCATCACATTCTGTCATTCCTCTACTGAACATTCCTTTATTGGTTTTCCATTGCTAAAGATTAAGATATAAATTTTTAGTACGACATTTAAAATAACCATAGCATAATAACAAGTAGCCTTCTTTACATACCTCGGCACACTCACATGTATACACCACCTCTCCATTTCTCCTTCTCTATCAATTCCAGTCACACAACCATTTTCTGACTGAATCTCATTATTTGCTAAACAAGACATATAGTTTCTATTCCTAGGTTTTTGCTCTTATTACCTAGAATGGTCTTTTTAATTTGACAACCTGATGAAAATCCTACTTAATTTTTACAGCTTCTTACAATTGTTACCTCCTCTGCATAAAGTTCTCCAACATTTGTATTTATCAGTCACTTTTCTGTTCATGGCTGCAGACACTATTATACAACCTGTCATAGAAATCCACCTTAAAAATCTACAAAGTGGTGTGCATGGTGGATGAAATCTTTTTCCTTTTCCTACATTCCTATCTGGGCTCTCAGAGGAGAGCACTTCTCTAGACCGTGTGTCCTCTGGCATCATGCTAAGAAGGCAGTTTGCATCTTCTAGGAATCTCTTTATTGCCCCGCTTATAAGATAAAGAGTAGTTAATATAATTTATGAAACTCAGATGTACAGTGAGCCAAATTGGAAATATACTTTACCATTCTCTTTGCTCTGACCACCTCATAGATAAGTAGGAAGATCAATGGAAGGACTCTTCTCTGTTTTCTGCTTCCATGTGGTATGAACACTTGGGTCAAAGTCCTACGATTGCTTTCTAAAGGCAGGCCAAATATCCTCAGTTACCCCACCCCTCATCTCTCTCTCTCTCTGTGTCTCTCTTTCTTTCTACCTGTCTCTATCCCTTCATCTGTTCTGTGTTTCTCTTTGTCTCCTTTCTCTTTTCCTACCTCTGTATGGGTTTTCTGTCAGTTTCTCTCATTGTCTTCCTCACTCCTTTTCCTGTAGGTAACTGGTAAATATGGAAGATCTGAATTATTTGTACCTGGCAAAGTCAGTGTTCCAGACTGTACACATGGGTGAATATATAAGGATCCTGTTTGATGTCTATTTAAACCACATTCTTCCACTTTTACCATGAACACTGTGTGCTTTGGGGTTAGTAGGCATATGCTTTGCTGATTAAAAGGTTTTCACTTTGTTTTTATTTTCTTGTTTCTAGTTTCCCCATCAAATAGAACCAGTAGGGCACCCTCCCTCCTAACTGATCTCCAGCATATTGGTGTATTGGAGGGAGGTGGTTGCAGAGAGTATTGGGAAAAAGGACGGCAGCAGCCATTTTGTGGTTACATTGATTCTGATTCTTCTAAAAATGCAGAATAAATGAGAAAGTTTGAGTCTTTCAGAGGGCAACTATTACAAAGGAAACCAGATTCCATTTAAATAAGACTCTTTTTGGATTGGACCAAAAAAAATTAAATATTGATGGGAGAAATACACCATGGGGAGGAAGGCAGCCTCAGTTAGACTTGGTGTCTAGATGTGACATATTTGCAAATGTTTAAGTTTTGAAAGAATATAAGTGCATTTGAGATTCTTTACATGCCTTTGTTTTTTTCTAATTCCCATTTTTCCAAAATACTATCCAGATGTCTTTGCTATGGTTTTTTTTAAATGATGATCTAAACTCTTTTAAGTCCTAGTTTCTGAAAACAAAATCCTGCTTAGCATAATTTTTGAAAGTACTATAATTATTTTTGCATTTTTTACAGAGAAAACCATGTGTAGTTGAAGAGATAATTTGCGACATCCATCTAAAGATGCTGAAGGAGTCAGAGTTGTGCAGAGAAACTCAGATACTATCTGAGAGAAATTCTTTGGGTGGAGACTGAGCATGCTAAAATATTAAATAGTTAAAAACTTCTGATTTGAATGTCTTTTGACTATAAAGAGTCAGTAATTTAATTTTTTCAGACTTAAATTTTCTTATTGAGAGGAGAGGTTTCATTTTTTTTCCCTATGTACTTTTTATATTGCAAAAGTTTTATTATTTTAAATACTTCTTTTTTTATGGATTTGGGTTCGGAGGGGGTCTCACTTTGTTGCCCAGGCTAGTCTCTAACTCCTGGCTTCAAGCAATCCTCCCGCTTCAGCCTCCCAGTGTGCTAGAATTACAGGCATGAGCCACTGCACCTGGCCCTGGAATACTTTCATTCCACCTCATAGTGTTGGTTGTCCTATATCCTCTGACCAGACACACTGGACTACATGACAAGGAAAATTTAAGACAAAAAATAAAATAATATATAACTAAAATCCCTTTATCGTCCATTTTAGACTCACCTTATTATAAACACTGAACCACCCATGCCTCATCCTAGGATAACACAAAGGCTTACTAGTAGTAGAGATCAGGGGACAACATGTTAAAGGGAACTTTAGAACAACCATGGTTTGTTGGTCTTTTCGCCAATGTATGTGTATACACACACACACACACACACACACACACACTCCTGGTTGACCATAGATGTTGGTCATTGTCTATTGGGATAAAAGAACAATATTTGAGGAATGTTGAAGGTAAACTTTTGTCTAATAGTCTCACTTTAGCTTGTCTGAAGAAATACTTAAGGAAATTTCTGTAATATCTTGCTATCCCACCTTTCCCCTTACTTTTCCTTTTAGCAATAAGAACAAATAATTGGACTGGTGAGAACTTGTCAATAGGCCATGTTTCTCCTACTGGTGGGTGCACTGTATTCAGAAAGTCACTGCTCATATAAGACATAGTCTCTTGTTTGAACTATATTATATTCAATCTCCAGTGGGTACACATATTATCTAATCTTCTCTAATATACATTGCATCCATGCAGTTAACACACCATCAGAAAAAGATAGATCAAGTCCCTGACCTGCCATAATGTAACCTGTCATTCCCCCTCAGAATTTCACTTTCCATTCTTGAGCTGTCCACTTTGCAGGCAATTTGGTGCATGAGCAGGTGCCTGGCAAAGCAGATGAAACTTGTGATATCAAACCATGGTCCCCATCAGTATGCTTCAAGGTTTAGATTTAAGCAGAGAGTAAGATGGTCCACTGTAATACCAATTTAAATCCATACCCTCTAATTCATCATTCCAGAAATCCTAAATTTAGGGATAATTGAACATTTTCTTAGCTGTTAGTAAACTTATTGTTTGATCTGTCTTTAGACTACATTTGTGTTTATTGTCTCCATTATTTGGAAACTAGATGAGAAGATGATTGAGGACAGCCTCTTGCTGTTCTGCCTGTCTGTAATGATTATGTCCCAGATATCAGCTTGGCTTACTCCTTTTACTCATTCTGTCCTTTATTCAAACGTCCATTATTCAGAATAACTGCATCTGACAATCCCCTCTCCATTTATATGATTATTTCTCTCTGGCTCCTTCTTTTGTTCTAATTTTTCTCGTAGCACTAATCATACTACCTAAAATTGTATTTTATATTTATTTGATTATTATGTCTTCCTTTTTAAAATATGAATTTCAGGAATTCAGAATCTTGTATTTATAGCTGTATCCACAAAACCTAGACAAAAGCATGACACACAGAAAACACCATATACATATTAAATGAATGATCAAAAAAAAAACTTTTGATTATGTATCTGTCTGATACATCATCAGTACTTAATATTTTGAATTTAAATGCAAAATGCTAATGCTCTCATTCATTTCAGGGAAATTTATTTAACAAAATTTGTGGTTTAAAAATAATTCTAATTATTGAGGTTTTTTTTCCATGCATCTGATATAAGGAGAGCTACTGGCTCATTTAATATGTTTTAACCTATACTTTGTAATGCTGTGCTAAATAAGAAATCCAGATGTGGTCCCTACTCTCATCAATTTTACAGTCTAGCAAAATAGCTCAAATAACTGTACTATAAATCAACTTACGTTTTCTTAGTGTGATTCTATGTAGATTAAAAAAAATTTGATCATTCACCAAATTATACAATTGATAATTTTTTTTAAGGACAAAAATAAATAGCAAATATATTCTGCATACTTGAGAGAGAGGATCTTTGTCATTTTCCTTTAAATATGGAATAATTTTCAGTCTAACTTATTTAAATAAGTTATCAGAATGTTTTCTGATGCAGAGAAGAATCATATTACTAAAATATGTTAACTCTATACATCCTTTTGTTCAAGAAACAAACATATTCAGAGAATTACATTACCCTTCATTGTTAAGTTAGTTATATTGAATATCTTAACAATAATGGGACTAGAGAATTTAGTGTGGTTACATGTCTGTCTTTCTACCTGTTCAGTCTCACATGTTGTGGCTAGTGGCAAACCTTAGACATAGTCAAAATAAACTTTGAAAGTCCCTAAGAAAAGTATATTCAAGGAGATGATTATCTTGTATCTCAAGCCCAACAAAACTAGTACTTTGCAAATATTAGATGCCTCTTTTGTGAGTAATGAATGATGTAGTTAGTTTATGTTCAGGGCTGTGCAGCAGGTTTAAATCTCATTATATTACCCTTATATTATCAACGTCACTATCTGATCTTTGAAAAATGGTCATCCCTCAAGTCTCTTTAAGTTCTACCCAGATTCGAGCTATCACCACTAGATTGTCCTATCAGTTTGTATGTTTTATCTTTTTGTTCCCTTCAGACTGTCCAATTTCTACCCTCAAATTTTGTTTCTGGCTTAGGCTTTTTCTTGGAGAGCTTATTTAGAGTCCCTCTCTGCTTTAAGAACCTTGCCTGATGCCTCACCCAATTGACTCTCATCCCTCTCTACCCTCTTGGTTTTGACATCACTCATATCTACAGTCAACAACACTTATCTTCTGATCTGTCCCTCTCCCATTGCTTCTCCTGTCCTGTTTTCCAAGGAAGGGATTGGACACACATTGTCACATTGTAATTATTTCATAAACACTCTGAATTTGAGTCCCTATCTCCCCACTGTTGCCTCAAAGGAAGGTCATGATCAACACAGAAGAGACAACTTCTTCTTCCTGAGATTAATCTTTAAAAGTTAAGATGGGCAATGATTTGAACTGGGATTTAACAAGCTGGGAGCCCAATTTGAAGCTTCATGTTGCTTACTGTTAGGGAATTCAGAGTAACTGACCTGTCCAGACAGCTGGTATAGCCGAACTGCCAAGGATCTATTTGTAAAATGCACTCAGGAAATTTATGGTAAATAACTCATTCCAAGAGCAAAGAGGTAATCTGACAAGCTAAATTCATGGACAGTGAAGAAGGTAGTTATAAGTATGAGAATATGAGCTGCTCAGATTCCTCAAAGGCAGCATAAATAACTTAAGATATGTGTAGGTCAAATGATACATTAGATATGCTTGTCCTAAAAAGTCTTTGGCCATTTCATCATTGTCCTTGGCTTTCTCTCCTCTCCTTCTATTTAATTTTCCTCTAATCCTTTCTGTACATTTCTAATGTATGCAGTTTAACTGTCTTTTTAGACATCTTGTCACTTATTGTCTACTCATGCCTTCAATGTCTCACCTTAATGCCAAGTGACTTTTGAAAATGATTTCCTAAACACAAGTATAATTAATTCCTTAAGAGGAAATATGTTGTGAGCTGTTAAGATCATAACTCTTTTTCAGCCTGATGAATATCCCTCTCAAGTTTTTACCCTGTGTATTCTCTATAATACCAGATAGGCTGAACAGTCAATGCAGGGACCTCATCATTATCACTCCAGGTTGACATGGTCTGTTGAAATGCAAGTACATATTTTATGGTGACTATGCTGTTTGTTTGCCTGAGTGAAAGGATGTCCATGGTAATAGCTATTTAAGTTTATTGCTGGATGTGTATAATTTATTTATTATAATTATTATAATTCTTCAGGGAAACATTACTTATAATTCAGAGATTCACTTTATCATCTGAATGTTTCTAGGCTTGATTAATGGGCCAATTTTGTATAGTTATAGTATGGCATTTTCTTTATTTTGTTCACATAACTATATAAAACATATAGCCTTATATACACATACATATGTGTATATATGTGTGTATATATAAATATATGCTCAAATATGTGTGTGTGTGTGTGTGTGTGTGTAATCTCTTTCAAGTTAGTGATACTGCCGTGAGATCATCAGATCATCAGATAATCATTTTGGAAATTATTTATAAGAATTCGTGCCCAAAGCAGGATCTACATAACATCTTTGGGCATAGTTCTCAACTAAAGTCTAATTGTCATATTTATATTTGTATTTGTATTTATATTTGTAGGTAGATTGCAACATTTTAGGTATTATATATTATATAATGTACTATATTATGTTTCTTATATGTTTACTTTATAAGACATAATTTATAATGTATCTGATATAAATTAATCTTCATCATAGGTCACATTTTTAGATGTAATGCTGAATATTTTAAAGGTCTATGTTATTCTCATCAATTTTTACTTATTTGTCATCTCCCTTTGTGTCTTAGCTAGTTCTTTTGGTTTTACAAGAAATTACAGAATTTTAGAGCTGGAAACCCTTACTGAACATCAAAAGACTAGAGCCACTTATCTTTGAAGCAGTCACATGTTTTCTGACTTGACTGCAGGCTCTGTTCACTCAGCCTGAGTTGTCTGACTGAATTTTGGGGAAGGCTTTAATTCACTTTTCTGCCCTACTACCCTCCGAAGACTGTTACTTCCTCTATATTCTGGAGATGGAAAACAGAAAGAAAATAAAATAAATGGAATACAAATTCTTATTTGTGTAAATTGTGATGCCAAGCACTCATATTTTCTCAACCAAGTTGCCTTTGCTTTGCCAACTTTTAGCACCTATTTCCTGGTGACAGCTCAAAATTTCTGTATAGCTTGATTTTGGGAGCAGCAATCTGGTGGAAGGGTCGGCCAAGGAAGTTTTAAATCTGGATGTGCCTAGAAGGCACTCTCTTTTTATTTAGGTTATATAATACAAATAAAAAAAAGCAACTGCACCTTCTAAAATGCTTCTTTTTGGTTTTATATAAAATTTTAAAAATGTCAATGTGTTTATGAAATAGTACTTTATGAAACAATATTTGAATTCACCTTGGGATTTTATGTAGATTATTTAGGGGCAGGTGCTAAAGCTCCCCACACACTATTTCTAGGCCTTATCAATAACCAAGCAACTTAATTTATTTGAAAATAGTTTGTTTTATACACAACAAATATTATACATATGCCATTTTTAACAAATACATGTTTTAACACGTATATGCTGTTTTATTAAGTGGTATTTTTAAATAAATATGTACATATATACTGTTTTTTAATGACTTTTTTGCAGTACCAACTATCAAGGCTTGAAAGCTAAGGGTATTCAAGATTAACATTATTTTTAAGTAACATTTTGTTAATGGGAAAGTCATCCGTCCATTATACCAATGATTCTTTTATTTTCCTCTCTCCCTCGCTCCCTCCCTCCCTTCCTTCCTTCTTTTGTTCTTTTCCTTCTTTTTGATTGAAAAATAATAGTTGTGTACATTTATGAAGTACAATGTGACGTTTTGATCTATGTATATGTTTAGATAACATTCAGTAAAGCTAATTAACTTACCTACCAGCTCACTAACAGCATCATTTATTTGTGGTGAGAATGTTAGAAATCTATTTCTTTAACAATTTAAAATTTATAATACATGATTACTAACTGCAGTCACTGTGCAGTATAATAGATCACTAAAAGTTATTCCTCTAGTCTAACTACAACTTTGTATCCTTTTATCAGCATCTCCACTTTCCCTATCCCTTGGCCTCCCTTAACCCCTCCTCAGTCTCTGTTTTTATGATACCAACTTTTTTAGATTCTATGTATATGGGAGATTATAAGCAGTTATCTTTCTCTGTCTGCCTTATTTCTCTTAACATAATGTCCTCCAGTTATATACGTGTTGTTACAAATGACAGCATTTCATTCTCTTTTAAGGTTTATTATATTCCATTGTGTGTATACCATATTTTCTTTATCCTTTCAATTGTTGATGGACACTTATGTTACTCTCAAATCTTGGCTATTTTAAATAATGCTGAAATGAAAATGGAAGTGCAAATATCTTTTTACCATACTGATTTCAATCTCCTTGGAAACATACTCAGACATGGGATTGCTGGATCATGTGGTAATTATATTTTTAGTTTTTTGAGGAACCTACATGTATTCTCCAAAATGATTGTACTGATTTACATTTCCACCAACAGTGTACAAGAGTTCCTCTTCACATCCTCATCAACACTTACACATCTTTTTTATAGTAGCCATTCTAGCAGGTATGAGGTGATATCTCATTCTGGTTTTAATTTGCGTTTCCAAAATAGAGATGTTGAGCATTTTTTCATGAATCTGTTGGCCATCCGTATGTCCTCTTTTGATAAATGTATATTCAGATCCTTTGCCCATTATTAATAGTTTTTTTTTCAATTGAGTTGAGTCCTTTATACATTTTGGATATTAGCTCCTTGTCAGATATGTGGTCCGCAAATATTTTCTTCCAATCCATTGGTTGTCTCTCCACTCTGTTTGCTATGCAGAAACATTTTAGTTTGATACAATCACATTTGTCTATTTTTGCTTTAGTTGCCTGTATTTTTCGTGTCGTATCTATGAAATCAGTGCCAAAACCAATGTCATGAATATTTTCTCCACATTCACTTCTAGTAGCTTTGTAATTTCAGATCTTATGTTTAAGCATTTTTAAATTTTTTTTTCCATAAGTTATTGGGGAACAGGTGGTATTTGGTTACATTAGTAAGTTCTTTAGTGGTGATTTGTGAGATTTTGGTGCACGCATCACCTGAGCGGTATACACTGCACCGTATTTGTAGTTTTTTATCCCTCCCCACCTCCCACCATTCCCCCCAAGTCCACAAATCTATTGTATCATTTTATGCCTTTGTATCCTCATAGCTTAGCTCCCACATATTAGTGAGAACATATGGTGTTTGGTTTTCCATTCCTGAGTTACTTCACTTAGAATAATAGTCTCCAGTCTCATCCAGGTTGCTTCAAATGCCGTTAAGTCATTCCTTTTTATGGCTGAGTAGTATTCCATGGTGTAAATATGCTACAGTGTCTTTATTCACTCGTTAATTGATGGGCATTTGGGTTTATTCCATGATTTTGCAATCATGAATTGTGCTGCCATAAACGTGTGTGCAAGTATCTTTTTCATATAATGACTTATTTTCCTCTGGGTAGATACCCAGAAGTGAGAATGCTGGATCAAATTTAAAATCCATTTTAAGTTTATTTTTGCATATGGTGTAATAGGAGGGCCCAATTTCATTTTTCTGTATGTAGATATCCAGTTGTCCCAACATAATTTATTGAAAAGACTGTCCTTTCTCCACTGTGTGTTCTTGACATCTTTGTCAAAAATCACTTGGCTATAAATACTTGAGTTTATTTCCAGGCTCTCTATCCTGCTTCATTGGTTGATGTCTCTACTTTTATGGCAGTACCGTGTGTTTTGATTATAATATATTATAATGTCTTAAAATAGATTTATAATATATTTTGAAAAAAGATAGTGTGATGCCTACAGCTTTGCTCCTTTTGTTCAAAACTGCTTTGGCTATTCGTGGTTTTTCTGGCTCCATACAAATTGTAGGATTTTTTTCTTTATTTCTGTGAAAAATGACATTGGAATTTTAATACGAATTTCATTGACTCTGTAGATAGCTTAGTTTCATGGATATTTTAAGAATTTCTCCACTTTTATTCAACATAATACTAAAAGCTCTAGCCAGAATATTAGGGGAGAAAAAATAAAAATAATTCATTCAGGAAGGGAAGAAGTAAAATTGTCTCTGTTTGCTGATGACTTGACCTGATATATACAAAATTTTCAAGACTCCACCAAAAAACTGTTAGAACTAATAAATTTAAGTTGCAGGTTACAAAATCAATATACAGAAATCAGTAGCATTTCTATCAACAAGCTGTCTGAAAAGGAAATTTTTAAAAATTTGATTTACAATAGCATCAAAAAATAGAAAATTTAACCAAGGAAGTGAAGATTTATGCACTGAAAACTATAAAATATTGATAGCAGAAAGTGAAGAAGATTCAAATAAATGCAAAATATCCTATGTTCATGAATTAAAACAATTAGTATTGTTAAAATGTCCATAGTACCCAAAGCAATTTACAGATTCATTAGAGCAATGATTTCTAACCTCAGATTCAAATGCACATGAATGGACTTCAGCAAGGAGAAGAATACCCAAAAATTTAAACAAAATTCACATGGATACACACTTTATTGTAGAAAAGGCCTATAATTCATAGAGGCATACTGGATTATACTAGTATATATGAACTACATATGCTTAACCGAAACCCCCAATTCTGAAATCTTACTATGATAGCAATTTATTTCTTCCTCACATAAAATTTCAGGGTAATATGTAGCCTTACTTTCTGAAATGGTCTCAGGTTCAGTTTTCTAAAATTTTTTTCCCACCATCTTAAGATATTTATTGCTAGGTGGCACATAAAAAGATCAGCATTTTAGCCAACATAGAGATGCCATTCCTTTAAAGGCAAGTCTGAAAATTGTACCATGCTTTCAATGAACTCCCCATTAATTAGAACTTAGAAATAAAATCCTCATTCTGGGTGGCCATGTATTGAAGATAAAGGATTCTATTACAGTAGAGGAAGTAATTAATAGCTATTAGGGACAACCAGCACTTTCTGGCACAAACATACATTGTAAAGTGCTTAGAGCAATACCTGGTAGATAATAAGTACATATTAAATTTTAGCTATTTTAACCGTGGATCTATGGTATAAGAACTGGAAAAATCTGGTAGTAGCAGAGAAGTCAAGGTAATATGACTTGCAAATTAATTGTCTCATGTAATATTGTCTTAGTTGTTTTATATGTAATTTGTTTATATTTTGAGTGGATTAAAATAAGCAAATCTAGTAGATTTAAATTCATGCATATTTTTCCCTCAGCTCTTGGTATACAATAATAGAATTGTTAGCTTACATAATTCCTGTGAGATAACTTTGATTTGTGATCATCGAAACAGCATTTTATCCGGTATGAGACTTTAGCCTTAGGTATTATTTCCCTACTTAGGAATATATATTCTAGATTTGAACTAAAAGAACAATTGTTCTATAGTGATTATCTTCTGCCACTCACACCCCACATTGTTCTATTCAATGCAAGAAAAAGGGTTCTGCATATTAAAAAGAAATCTCATGCCAAGTGAAATATATTTTTGTATATCTGAAAGCGCAAGTCTGGGATATAATATGTCAATATTTCTAAGCTGTCATAAGAGTTAATATTATTACATAGATATTTTTATTGATGTTAACTATTTCTACATGACAAATTTGGTAGCCAGCCATCCAATCAAGACTGTGGAGCATCTTTGATTTTGAACTTTGTAAAACCTACTTATAAATGCCACAGGAAACTAGATCCATTACTTTATATACCTGCTGCATGCCTAGCACAAAACAGCATTACTGTTTTCCTCTTTTGGAATATTTAGAATTAAATATCATTTATTTTTTCCATCAAAATGGAAGGCAATGTGTTATAGTAAACATATTAATTTATTATTTTTTATCAAGAGGATTCAAATATTAGACTGGGAATTAGAATATGTGAGTTGTATTGCTCCCTTTTACTCCAAGAGCTAATTTATATATATATATATATATTTTTTTTTTTTTTTTTTTTTTTTTTTTTGAGACGGAGACTCACTCCGTCGTCCAGGCTGGAGTGCAGTGGCATGATCTTGGCTCACTGCAAGCTCCACCTCCCGGGTTCACTCCATTCTCCTGCCTCAACCTCCCGAGTAGTTGGGACTACAGGCGCCCACCACCACGCCTGGCTAATTTTTGTGTTTTTAGTAGAGACGGGGTTTCACCATGTTAGCCAGGATGGTCTGGATCTCCTGACCTTGTGATCCACCCGCCTCGGCCTCCCAAAGTGCTGGGATTACAGGTGTGAGCCACCACGCCTGGCCTATATGTTTTTTTTTAAACTAATTTATAAGGGTTGGTTTCTAATTCTAATTCTATTTATAACTGTGTGGTCATGCAAGGATGATCCAGATTTCCAGTTCTATAATGTCAAATAATCCAGTTCTAAAAAAAAACTGTAAGATTTATAACCCACACTTAATCTTTGGGGGTATTACTATGAAGGAAAGATTTTTTTTTTAAGAGAAGGTATTGACCAAGACTTTTGAATTTCAGTTGTAAGTTACAGGAAAACAATTTGAAATAAGTTATTATTAATTTATTTGAAATGAATAAATTATTAATTTATTTGAAATGAATAAATTATTATTAATTTATTTGAAGTGAATAAATTATTAATTTATTTGAAGTGAATAAATTATTATTAATTTATTTGAAATGAATAAATTATTAAAATTGGGAGAAGTTTCTTGGAAGGCAACAAAAGCATCTATCTTGAAGACATTTCATGACCAGATAAATCACAGTGCTAGGTGCAGGAGATAACATGATCAGTCAGTCTTGGGCATATGTCCACTCTTGTGCTTGCAGTCCAAGAGGAAGCAGAAAATAAGAGTATGAGACAGATGCCAACAGTAAAACTAAAATTAGTTTCTAAAATGCTTTTGATCAACAACTGCATCATTGGTGTGAGTTATCTCCTCTTACAAGGATAAACTGAGTGAACATTTGCAAATAGAAATACTTATGATATAATACAAACACATTAAGATTTTATATAGTATTTTGCATTTATGTGGTTTTATAAGTCTAGGTAATTGTCCAAATAAAAACTCACACATTCATTTGCTAGGACTGCCATAACAAAATTCTAAAAATTGAGTGGCTTAAAACAACAGAAATTTATCTTGTGGTTCTGGTGGTAGAAGTCTGAAACCAAGATGTTGGTGTGGTTGGCTCTTTCAGAGGCCTGTGAGGAAAGGCTCTGTTCAAGGCCTTTCTCCTTAGCTTGTTACGGCTGCCTTCATACTCACATGTCCTTCTCCCTATACACATGTCTGTGTCAAAATTTCCCTTTTTTTATAAGGACATCAATTATTTTGGATTAGGGTTCACTCAAATAATCTCATTTTAACATGATTACCTCTATAAAGATGTTATCTCCAAAATTTAGGAGTTCAACATATTAATTTGGGGGGGGTGCACAATTCTACTCATAACAACTGGAATGAGACCATAGAGCCACAGGCTTAATGGATTTGATCTATTCTACTAGTAGCCTTTTTATTCCTGGTGCCATTTCTTCCATCACTGACACATAACGTCATTGTTGTAAGAAGAACGCCCCCGCCCGCCACCCCCTCCACACACACATATAGTTAGGATGTCCACATTGTCCACTAGTCCAGTAGCTCCTCTACTAGTCAGGCAGGACTTACTCAGGTTGTGGAAGGCAGGGCCAAGAAAAAAAAAAGTCTTCCCCAAAGTGTTATGCTTGGTGGCCATATGGACAGTTAGTATTAGTGGCCATATGGACAGTTTGGTCTATCAAACTGATCGTCCCTGAGCAACTCATGCTGGTGCATATCCCTCCACAGTCTGTGGCAACTCTTATTTGGAAAATGTCCAGAGGTGCCCTCCCTGTGGTTTCCAAAATCACTGTTTTTTTTTTTTTTTTTTTTGGCATTATATGCTGAATGACTATTTCCATATCAGCCCCTCAAGACCAAAGTAATGAGAAACAGAGATTTTCAGCCTTTTCCACACATTTTTTTGGATACTTCTTTCTCCATGACCACACAGCTCTGGAAGTGAGCCTGATTCACCTGCCCAGACTATTCCAAGTGAGTATCCCTTGGATGACCTTGATTTACTTTCTGCCAGCTTTCCTCAGCCTGGTTGACTTCAAGCCATGAGATCAGAGAGATTTTACTGAAACTGAGTCTCGAAAAGAGAAAGGTGGACCATAAATATATATACCTACAATATACCTGCAAAAACAAAGGATAAAACAAATTAAAGAAAGGCTGGAATCTAGGACCTGTATTTTTCTCTGAGGCTACTTGGATTCTATGTAGATATTTTGACCCACTCATCAATGATATGAAGTAAATAGACATTATCAGTTAACCACCACAACTTACCAAAAATAATCTATTCCACACTTTTTTGCTAGAGTGCCAAGGACCATCTTTCCTTATATGACCTTAGCTAGAGAGAAACAATCAAGAGATTTTTCCTAGAACAATAAGATGAAAAGGCCCACTCCATCAAAATGTAATTAAAAAAATATTTCTAGAGATGACTTTCATACAAGTATATATTGAACACATTTCAAAATATATTTAATTCTCTGAGGGAGCCAGCAAGATGGTAAAGTAGGTTCAAAAAACATCTGTACAGAATTCTGCAATCAGCCAGAAAACAAATGTTTAAATACATTTGTCAAGTTAAAATACAAAACTGGCTAATATCCTATATGCCAATTACACTATAACCTTTGGGGTTATCTTTTCTACTATACAAAAATAATCTCCATTTTTTCTAAAAAAAATTTGCAAGTTCAGAATTTTTTTTTAGTTTAATAAATTCACAATATTCATAGAATTTCTGAGTAGGGTCCTAATCAATAGCAAGAGAAATTTACTTATGAGTACCTTCACCTTAAAAATAAGATAACCTTTAATTATGTGTTTTATTTAGCAAACCATTTTCACATTACTTTTTTTAGTGGCTACATAACTTTGCATTTTTTAAATACTCTTGGAAAATTTGGATAGGTCTATTAGTGCTTGAGTGTGGCACAGAAAAACATAAAATCATCTTTTTGTATTGTTTCCATATTTTAGATATTTTTTTCTTAACTACTCTAAAGTTGTATAATGCTTGTCATAGCTTCATGAGAAAAATCAATCTTTAAAATTGTTTTCTTATAAAAAATTAAAATTTTTTCATCACCTGGCATTCAGCTATATATTATTACAAGCAACTAAGGTCTTACAATTTATTATCCACTTGTATGACCACCTTTACTTTCAGCAATGTAGTGGACTACAAAAAAATAACAAAAAGAGGAAAAGTGACATCAAGATGACACAGTAGGAGGCAATGTGCTCAAATTCCCCAACAACAAGAATTCTGGAGCCATCCATGGGTAAAAGTCTCTCTGCAGTAGCCTTGGGATTCAGGTAGGAGTTTTGTGAAACCCTGGTAAAGCACAGGACCTAGGAAGACTGTTTTGAGAATGTAGAATAGCAACCAGGTTGCAGATCCACTGATGATGTTCTCAGGTTCAAACCCAGAATCAGTTCCATTCCCCAAAGGCTTTGGCTACAGCACCATTTGGCCTTGAGCCTACAACTAAAACCATTTGCCAAGGGATCCAGAAGGAATCACAAACACCAGTGTCTCAGCAAGAAAAGACCATTTTCCTGCTGACATTGATCTCTGCAATGGACCTGAAACTTGTCCTGTGGCTCAATTCCAGTCCAGCCCAGTTGAAGTTCCATCTTAGAACTGCTCACAAAAGGACCACAGAGAGACTTTCCCATATGTTGCAGTGAGAATCTGAGCCTCCATAAGGGGCTTACCAGCCTTCATCCCATAGCAGATCTTGAGCGAGCCCAGTCTCACCTCTGGCACTGCACCTCT
Source organism: Nomascus leucogenys (assembly GCF_006542625.1). Taxonomy (NCBI): domain Eukaryota; kingdom Metazoa; phylum Chordata; class Mammalia; order Primates; family Hylobatidae; genus Nomascus; species Nomascus leucogenys. The sequence goes on from NC_044395.1 coordinate 47,442,334, forward strand.
TGTTGTAATCAGAAAACTATCCCATCTGTGCAGGGACCCGCAAGGATATGTGCACCCAGCAGAGCTAATGAAACAGACTCACCAGCCTCTGTCTCACATCATATTCTGAGGGGGCCCTATTTTGCCTCCAGCTCCTCGCACAAGAGTCCATGAACTATTCTGCCTGTGCAGGATCCTGCTGGGAAACACATGCCTGCCTTAATGAGATGGGCTTGACAGCCACCATCCTACAGGAGGGCCAAAAAGCCCCTTTATCAGCTCCATTTTCTCCTGCTGCAGTCAGGGACCTATCTCACCTGTGCCAAGACCTCCTGAGAGACACACACCCATCTGAACCAAGGATATGGACTCCCAACCTCCATTTCACAACAGATCACCGGGAGTCCCAGCTCACCTCCAGCCACACATGCTGTAGTCAGGAACCTCTCCTGCCTGTTTAAGGTGCTGGTGAGATACATGCACCCATCTGAGCCAAAGAGAAAGGCTCACAGCCATCCCACGGCAAATCCCAAAGGGGCCCTGTCTCAGCTCTGACCCTTTGTGCTGCAGTTGGAGACCACTCTCACTGGTGGAGAGACAGGCTGGGAGATACATACCTATCTGAGCCAAGGAGATGGGTGCACCAACCTGTACCCGACAGCAGATTCTGAATGGGCGCTCATTCAGTTCCAAGCCCTTTCACTGCAGCTGGTGAACTATCCCACTTCTGCAGGGAGCTTCAGTGAGATGTATGCCTGGCAGAGCCAATGAAACAAGTCACCAGCCTCTGTCTCATAGCAGATCCTGAGGGGGCCCAATCCCTGCTCCAACCCATTTCACTGCCGCTGAGGGACCATTCTGCCTCTAAAGAGTAGTGCTTTGGGGGGTGTACCTGTCTGGGCCACTGGGAAAATCTCTGGCTCAAGTTTCTGGCCAGCTTTCCCACAAAGCCAAGGTACCCCCACCTTGAGTTTTCCCCAGGTCCATTTGGGACAGAAAAATCATGCTGATCACAGAGCCCTTGCAAGACTTGTGGCAAACCTGTGCTTAGAGCACCAGAGCACCCTCTAGGGTTTAGATGGCTGCAGTGGTGACAGGCTCTGGCAACACAACAATCTGGTTAAAACCTCTAGAAGGCCCAATGAGAAGAACGAGCACGGGCAAAACCAGATTTTGAAGTTTGGAATAAATATATAATCCCTCAAGGTGCATGCGATATCACACGTCCACAAGAATCAACATTAAAAGAAGTATGATGTCACTAAAGCATCAAAACAAAGCACCAGAGACTGACCCTGAATTAATGAAGACGTGTGATCTCTTAGAAAATAAAATCGAAGTAGCTGTTTTAAGGAAACTCAATAAAATTCAAGAAAACACAAAGAAATAGTCCAGAAACTCATCAGAGAAATTCAGTAGAGATAATAATAAAAAACAGGATATCGGAGCTGAAAAAAACAATGAGCAAAATAAAAAATACAATAGAAACAATCAACAGTAGATTCAAACAAACAGAAGAATCATTTAACTTGAACATAAGCTATTTGAAAATACATACATATTATAATCAGACTCTCAAAGGTCAAAGACAAAGAGAGGATTCTGAAAGATGTGAAAGAAAAGAGGCAAACATATAAAAGTGTTCAAATACACTTGGCAACAGACTTCTCAGCAGAAACCTTGCAGGTCAGGAGGGAGTGGGAACATATAGTTAGGGTGCTGAAACAAAGAAACAGAAAACACTGTCAACCACTAGTACAGAACCGGGGAAAGCTGTCTTCAGAAATAAAGTAGCAATAAATACCTTCCCACTCAAACAAACTGAAGGAATTTATTACTACTAGACCTGTCCTACAAGTAATGAAAAAAAAAAGGGGGGGGTTTTGGGGAGTTCTCTAAACTGAAAAAAAGAATGCTATCAGGTAATAAGAAAACCTGAAGGTATAGAAGTATACCTGAAGACATAAAAGCCATTGGTAAAATAAGGTATATAGACAAAATATATTTACTTTAATACTTTACTACTGTAATCATTGTTTGTAAAGCATATCTTTAGTATAAAGACTAAGCTCAAAACTACTAAAAAGTCTTTACATTAATTTGTTATGAAATAAATAATATAAGAAAATATAATGTAATATCAAAAATTTTAAAGGACAAAATGAAGTTCAGTATACATTTTTTTGTTATTTGCTTTTCTTTGCATTCAAAGTTGTTGTCAGTTTAAAATAACTTGCTATGACAATAGAATACTTTTTGTAAGCCTGATGATAACCATAAAACAAACACCTATAAAAGACACTAAAAATAAAAAGGGAGGAATTGAAACATACCATGTGAGAAAAAAACACTTATGCACAAGGAAAGACAATAAGAGAGAAAGGAAGAAAGGGTTTACAAAAGTACTAGAAGACAAGTAACAAAATGGCTATAGTGAGTTCTTACCCACCAGTAGTTACCTTGAATAGAAACAGATTAAATTCTCCAATTAGAGGACATAGAATAGCTAAATTGATTTTTTAAAAATTATATGCTGTCTACAAAAAACTTACTTCATCTGTTAAAAACATTGAGACTAAAAGTGAAGAGATGGAATAAGATATTCCATGCAAACAGAAACCAAAAGAAGGCAGAAGTAGCTATACTTATATCAGGTAAAATAGACTTTAAGTCAAAAACTGTAAAAAGAGACAAAGAAGGCCATTATGTAATGATGAAGGGCACATTACAGGGAAAGGATTTAGCAATTATAAATATGTATGCAGTCCATATGAGAACACTTAAATATATACAGAAAATATTAATAGATCTGATGACAGAGTTAGACCACAATAAATAGGGGATTTTAACACCCCATTTTTCGCAATAGATCATTCAGAAAAAATGTCAACAAAGAAAGATTAATGTTAAACTACATTCTAAACACGATAGAACTAATAGACATTTAAAGAACATTCCATCCAACAGCCTCAGAATGCACATTACTCTCAACAGCACATGGAACATTCTGCAGAATAGACCATGTTAGACCACAAAATAAGTCATAAGGAAGTTTAAAAAATCAAGTTGTATAAAGTATCCTCTCTGACCCCAGTGGACTAAAATTAGAAATTAATAACAGGAGGAACTTTAGAATCTATACAAATATATGGAAATAACATGCTCTGCAATAACCAATAGCTCAATGAATAAATTAAGAAAATTAACAAAATTTTTTTGAGGCAAATAAAAAGGGAAACACAAAATAACAAAACCTATGGGATACAGCAAAAGCTCTAAATGTATAAATGACTAAAAGTGTACAATGATATGGTTTGTGTCCCCACCCAAATCTCATCTTCAGTTCCCACATGTTGTGGGAGGGACCCAGTGGGAGGTAACTGAATCATGGGGGCAGGTCTTTCCTCTGCTGTTCTTGTGAAAGTAAGTAAGTCTCACAAGATCTGATGGTTGCTGTAACAGGGAGTTTTCCAGCACAAGCTCTCTTCGCCTTATCCACGTAAGATGTGACTTGCTCCTCCTTGCCTACTGCCATGATTGTGAGGTTTCCCCAGCCACATGGAACTGTGAGTTCTCCACTAAACCTCTTTCCTTTGCAGCGTGCCCAGTCTTGGGTGTGTCTTTATCAGCAGCATGAAAATGGACTAATACAATCAATGAGGCAACAAGTTTGTTGTTTGAAAAGATAAACAAAATTTACCAGCCTTCTGCTAAACTAAGGAAAAAAGAGAGAAGACCCAAATAAATAAAATCAGGAATGACAAAGGAGTCATTATAAATTATACCATGGAAATATAAAGAATCATGAGAGACTACTATGAATATATATCAACAAATTGGAAAACCTGAATGAAGAAGGCAGATTCCTGGACACAACCAACTTACTAAGATTGTTATGAGGAATTGAACACCTGAACAAACCAATAAAGAGCTCCAAGATTGAATCAGTAATAGAAAAGTCTCCAATCAAAGGAAAGCTCAAGACCTAATTAATAGCTTCCCTGCTGCATTCCACCACACACCTAAAGAAGAACTAATAATAGTTCTTCTCAAACTATTCCAAAAAACTGAAGGAGAGGGATTATTCGAAATTAATTCTAAGAGCCTAGCATTGTCCTGATACCCAAACCAGAAAAGAACACAACAGAAAAAGAAAACTATAGGCCAATATCACAATCCTCAACAAAATACCAGCAAACCAAATCTAACAGCATATCAAAAAGATTACTCCCCTCGTAAAGTGGGATTCATCCCAGGGATGCAAAGATGGTTCAGCAAATGCAAGTTAATAACTGTAATACATCACATTTACAGAATGAAGGACAAAAATCATATGACTAAGAGACAGAAAAGGCATTTGATAACATTAAACATCCATTTCATGATAAACTCTCTCAACAAATTATGTATAGAAGGAACATACCTCAGCATAATAAAGCACATATGTGACAAATCCACAGCTAATATTATATAAGAACAGGAAAAAGTTGAAAGCTTTTCCTGTCAAATCTGAAACAAGAAAATGTTGCCTACTTTCACCACATTTATTTAACAGAATAATCGAAAGCCCAGCCAGACTGTTAAGCAAGAGAAATAAATAAAGGACATCCAAATTGGAAAGGAGGAAATCAAGATGACATAATTTTATATAGAGTAAAACCTAAAGACTACACAAAAAAACTGTTAGAATGAGTAGATAAATTTAGTAATGTAGAAGGATATAAAACCAACATATAAATTTCAGTAGCTTTTCTGTATGCTAATAGTGAACAATCTGACAAAAAAATAAAGCAATCCCATTACAATAGATATCAACAAAAATAAAAAATATATAAAAATTTAATCAAGGAAGTAAAAGATCTCTACGATGGAAAGCTACAAAATATTGATGAAAGAAGTTGAGGACACAAATACATGAAAAAGATACCATGTTCATGCATTGGAAGAATTAATGTAGCTAAACTGTCCATAATTTCCCAAGCAATCTACAGTCACAAAACACCCAAGACATTCTTCACAGACACATAAAAAAATCCTAAAATTTGTGTGAAACAAAAATAACCTTGAATAGCATAAGCAATTTTGAGAAAAAGGAACAAATCTATAAGCATCACATGATCTTACTTCAAAATATAGTACAAATCTATAGCAACCAAAACAGCATATCAGCATAAAAAGAGCAGCATAGAGAACCCAGAAAATCCATGGATTTACAGCCAATTGATTTTTGACAAGAAGAAGGATGGGAAAAGGACAGGCTTCAATAAACGGTGCCGAGAAAACTATATATCCACATGCAGAAGGATGAAACTAGATACCTATTACTCGGTACTTACAAAAATCAACTCAGAAAGGAATAGACTTAAATGCAAAATCCTAAAGTATGAAACTCTTAGAAGAAAAAATATACAGAAAACATTTATTTTGTGGTATTGGTCTAGGCAACTTTTTTGGTAAAACCTCAACAGCACAGGCAACAAAATAAAAACAGACAAATGGAATAATATCAAATTAAAAACCTCTGCACAGAAAAGGAAAAAATAGAGTGAAGAAATAATCTATATTATCTACATAATATGATAAAATATGCTCAAACTATAAATCTGAAAAGGGTTAATATCTAGAATACATAAGGAACTCAAACATTTCAATAGCAAAAAAATCAAATAATGACTTAAAAAAGGCCAAAACATATGGATAGACATTTCGCAAAAGAAGACATACAAATGGCCTACAAGTATATTTTAAAAAGCTCAACATTAATAATAATTAGGGAAATATAAATCAAAGCCACTATGAGATATAATCTCAGTCCAGTTAGAATGATTGTTACTAAAATGACAAAAAAATGACATGAATGTGGAGAAAGAGGAACTCTTGTATACTCTTCGTGGGAATGTAAATTCATACAGCCATTATGAAAAATAGTATGGAGGTTTGCCCCAAATTATAAATGGAACTAACATTTGACCTTGCAATCCCACTACTGGGCGTATAGCCAAAAGAAATGAAATTGGTTTGTCAAAGAGATATCTGCTCATCTATATTCATTGCAACAGTATTAACAAGAGCCAAAATATGAAAACCCAAGTGTCCATAAATGAATGAAAGGATAAATAAAATATGGTATATTTACACAATGAAATACTATTTAGCCATAAAAATAATGAAATGCTGCCATTTGCAGCAACATGGATAAGCCTGCAAGACATTATGTTAAATGAAATAAACTAGGCACAGAAAAACAAATACCACATTATCTCACTCATATGTGAAATCTAAAAAAGTAGAGAGTAGAATAATGGTGACCGGAGGCTGAAAAAGTAAACGAGATCGAAGGATAAGGAGAGGTTGGTTAATGGGTATAAAGTTACAGTTACAAAGGAGGAATAAGTTCTAGTGTTGCATTACACGTTAGGGTGACTATAGTTAACAATAAAACATTATATATTTCAAAATAGCTATAAAAGGATTTTGAATGTTCTCACCAAAAAGAAATGATAAATGTCTGAGTTGATGTGTAATTAGCATATTTTTATGGGGTACAGTGTGATGTTTTAGTACATGTGTACATTGCACAGCATCAACAATATGCAATGTATGCATGTATTAAAACATACTGTACCCCACAAAATGTACAAGTATTATGTGTAAATTTAAAATAAATAAAAATTTTTTCAAGAGAAAAAACTTAATTTCTCCTACAGTATGTGCTGAACACAAAAATATACCTATTTATCATGGTAGGAGTTTTCTACAACAAGTTGGCAAGGTTGTTATTTAATGCCACCACTAATTCACTAAAGTATTAAGTAATTGGTCCTAATCACCAGACCTGTAGGTGATGGAACAGGACCATAAGCCCTGCTATCTAGGCTCCTAAGTCCACAGTCTTTTCCCAAAACTATCTCAAAAATACCTTCTTGACAATTCTCAGGGGAGCTTATTAGAAGAGTTAAATTTAATGTAATTATCAGGAGTTTGGTCACAAAGCTCTAATAGGATGAAAGTAAGTCTGTTTGAAATGACTAAATGAGCATGAAAGAATGCCAACTATTCTAATTCCATGTAATAGAAAAGCATTGTCAGCTTCTTTTATGTTTTAAACTGCACAATAGATATGACAAATTTGAAAAACAAAGGAAAGAAGGAGATGCCCTTAGGGTCAGAGTTAGAGTCATTGCAACTGGTTTGAACAGATGATCGAAATTAAAAAAAAAAAAAAAGCTGGGAAGAGAGTGTTAATGAAAGAAGTACAGCATAAAGATGCAGGATAAATCTGGAGTCCTTGATTATAATCATACTCTACCACCAAATCTGTATGGCCTTAGCAGATTAATGTGCTTCTGTCAGCTCCAATTCCTTATTGTGTAAGTTTAAATTGTTGAGCTAGATGGTCTCTAAGGCCCATTATAGCTTTAATATTCTTTGAACTTGTTTAGGAGTCAATAATAGAGGACTAACAATATATACACAGTAACATCATTTTCTTGCTTAAAAATTTTCAGTCAGTCTCTATTGTAGTATAGCACTGTCGTTAAGAATTTGCTTAATTTCTCTGAGTTGTAATTTTCTTCAATTTTGTGAATATTTAAGATGTTTATAAAAGTATATCACAATATTCAGGAAATGGTAAGCATTCAATAAACATTGTCACCATTTTTTACCTATATATCATACTAAAGAAACACAAACTGCTTATAGTTATCTTCTGTCATATATATATATATAGATATATTTATTATACTTTAAGTTCTAGGGTACCTGTGCACAACGTGCAGGTTTGTTACATATGTATACATGTGCCATGTTGGTGTGCTGCACCCATTAACTCGTCATTTACATTAGGTGTATCTCCTAATGCTATCCCTCCCCCCACCCCACAACAGGCCCCAGTGTGTGATGTTCCCCTTCCTGTGTCCAAGTGTTCTCAATGTTCAGTTCCCACCTATGAGTGAGAACATGTGGTATTTGGTTTTTTGTCCTTGCAATAGTTTGCTGAGAATGATGGTTTCCGGGTTCATCCATGTACCTACAAAGGACATGAACTCATCATTTTTTATGGCTGCATAGTATTCCATGGTGTATATGTGCCACATTTTCTTAATCCAGTCTATCATTGTTGGACATTTGGGTTGGTTCCAGGTCTTTGCTATTGTGAATAGTGCTACAATAAACATATGTGTGCATGTGTCTTTATAGCAGCATGATTTATATTCCTTTGGGTATATACTAAGTAATGGGATGGCTGGGTCAAATGGTATTTCTAGTTCTAGATCCCTGAGGAATCACCACACTGTCTTCCACAATGGTTGAACTAGTTTACAGTCCCACCAACAGTGTAAAAGGGTTCCTTTTTCTCCACATCCTCTCTAGCACCTGTTGTTTCCTGACTTTTTAATGATCACCATTCTAACTGGTGTGAGATGGTATCTCATTGTGGTTTCGATTTGCATTTCTCTGATGGCTAGTGATGATGAGCATTTTTTCATGTGTCTTTTGGCTGCATAAATGTCTTCTTTTGAGAAGTGTCTGTTCATATCCTTCACCCACATTTTGATGGGGTTGTTTGTTTTTTTCTTGTAAATTTGTTTGAGTTCATTGTAGATTCTGTATATTAGCCCTTTGTCAGATGAGTAGATTGCAAAAATTTTCTCCCATTCTGTAGATTGCCTGTTCACTCTGATGTTAGTTTCTTTTGCTGTGCAGAAGCTCTTCAGTTTAATGAGATCCTATTTGTCAATTTTGGCTTATGTTGCCATTGATTTTGGTGTTTTAGACATGAAGTCCTTGCCCATGCCTATGTTCTGAATGATATTGCCTAGGTTTTCTTCTAGGGTTTTTATGGTTTTAGATCTAACATGTAAGTCTTTAATCCATCTTGAATTAATTTTTGTTTAAGGTGTAAGGAAGGGATCCAGTTTCAGCTTTCTACATATGGCTAGCCAGTTTTCCCAGCACCATTTGTTAAATAGGGAATCCTTTCCCCATTTCTTGTTTTTGTCAGGTTTGTCAAAGATCAGATAGTTGTAGATGTGTGGTATTATTTCTGAGGGCTCTGTTCTGTTCCATTGGTCTATATCTTTGTTTTGGTACCAGTACTATGCTGTTTTGGTTACTGTAGCCTTGTAGTATAGTTCGAAGTCAGGTAGCGTGATGCCTCCAGCTTCGTTCTTTTGGCTTAGGATAGACTTGGCAATGTGGTCTCCTTTTTGTTTCCATATGAACTTTAAAGTAGTTTTTTTCCAATTCTGTGAAGACAGAACATTCCATGCTCATGGATAGGAAGAATCAATATCATGAAAATGACCATACAGCCCAAGGTAATTTATAGATTCAATGCCATCTCCATCAAGCTACCAATGACTTTCTTCTGTTCCTTCTTATGCTTTCATGAAATAAAGGGCATATAAAATATGTAAAATATATATATAAAAGCAAGAATAAAGCTTTCATGAAATAAAGGGCATAGAAAATATATAAAAATGACCGTTCAAAGGCCCAAAGTGATCCTGGGTCTTTGTTTCTCATTCTTGACAAGTTAACATAAAATTTCTTCCATTGGTTTTCCTCTTTAGTCTAAAAATTTGGCCCATGAAGTTGCGTTGAGATGCCCGTTATTGTAAATATTTATGTGGCATTAAATAAAACCTTCGTAGCAAATACACGTTATTTAATGACACCATTTGCATGGAAAAATTAACAACTTTTACAGTAATAAACTCTTTACACAAATTTTACAAATATTCTTGAAGTCCTTGACACTTTAATTATCAAGTGACATGTCTAGTCCCAAAGTAGAGAGTATGCATAATCAGTCAATTCACTTCATGTGTTGTCACTAATCTTAATATTGTACTCCACAACTTCAAAATCTGTCCTCTACCATTGCGGAGAGCAAGATAAAAGGTTCAGTATACTTATCATTTAACATTTTGACTAATTTATTTTCTGGTGACTTTAAAACTTAAGGCAAATTTTTTGAAGAAGGATTTTTCATTTATCTTAACAGAGATATTGGTATCAGCATTTAGATATCTTTGACTTTTTCTGTCAGAATAATCAATTAGGTTGATTTTACCTTTCACGATCCATTTAATTTCGTATTGAAAGATTTCTTTTCTTTCCCCCCACTACACTGTTCCTTGCGGTGATTATGTCAAACAAGCATCTATTTTTCTATTTCTGGACACCATAAGACTACAAAGTTATTTATTTGGTTGATTGTTTGATGCTCCATCCCCCTCAAGACCCACCAAAATTATATGATGTAGGTTATGAGATTATTTGGTTGTAGTGGATCTAGCCTTGGAAACAGCATTTTTTCCCCATGTAACTAAATTTCAAGAGGAATTTAATACATGGTCCATTTGAAATGGACAAGAAAATAGAAAATCCAGACATACCTTGGAGATACTGCAGGTTTGGTTCCAGACAACCACAATAAAGAAACAGTCATATGAAAGTAAGTCACACATCTTTTCTGGTTTTTCAGTGCATATACATTTATCTTTATATGATACTGTAGTCTATTAAGTGTTCAAGTCTTTAAAAAGTACTTACGTTCATTAAAAATACTTCATAGCTAAAAATGCTAGTAATTATCTGGGCCTTTAGTGAGTCATAATTTTTTGCTGGTGAGAAGTTTTGCCTCAATATTGATGGCTGCTGACTAATCATGGCAGTAGTTGCTGAAGGCTGGGGTAGCTGTGGCAATTTCTTAAAATAAGACAAGGAACTTTGCTACATTGATTGACTCTTCCTTTAACAAAAGAGTTCTCTGTAGCATGCGGTGCTGATTGATAGCATTTTACCCACAATAGAACATCCTTCAAAATTGGAGTCAATCCTCTCAAACCCTGTCCCTGCTTTACTAAGTTTATGTAATTCTCTAAATCCTTAGTTCTCATTTCAACAGTTTTCACAGTATCTTCACTGGGACTGAATTCCATCTCAAGAAATACTTTCTTTGCTCATTCACAAGAAGCAACTCCTTATCCATTCAAGTTTTATCATGACCTTGTAGCAATTTAGTCACATCTTTAGACTCCACTTTTAATTCTAGTTTTCTTCCTATTTCCATAACAAATGCAGTTATTTCCTTCATTGAAGTCTTGAATCCCTCAAAGTCATCTATAAGTGTTGGAGTTAACAGTTAACTTCTTCTGAACTCCTGTTAATAATGATATTTTAACATTTGCCCAAGAATCACAGATGTTCTTAATGGCATCTAGAATGATGAATCCTTTTAGAAGGTTTCCAATTTACATTGCTTGGATCCATCAGCGGAATAACTACTTAGGGCAGCTATAGCCTTATAATATGTATTTCTTAAATAATGACTTGTAGGTTGAAATTACTTCTTGATCCATGGGCTGAAAAATGGATGTTGTTTAGCAGGCATGAAAACATTAATGTCCCTGTACATCTCCATCAGAGCTCTTGCTTGGCTAGGTGCATTATTGATGAGTAGTAATATTTTAAAATAAAATTATTTTTTTCTGAGAAGTAGGTTCCAATGGTGGGTTAAAAATATTCAGTAAACTATGCTGTAAACAGATATGTTGTGATCTAGGCTTTGTTGTTCCACTTATAGGCATAGGCAGAGTAGATTTAGCATAATTCTTAAGGGCTTAAGGGCCCTAGAATTTTTGGAATGTTAGCAGGGCATTGGCTTCAACTTAAAGTCATCAGCTGTATTAGCCCCTAACAAGAGAATCAGCCTATCCTTTTAGCCTTTTAAATCAGGCATTGAATTTCATCTATTCTTTTAGTTAGACCTTCTGAATATCTGAATAACTTGCTGCAGCTTCTACATCAGCACTTTCTTCTTCACCTTACAATTCTATGTTATGGAGACAGCTTCTTTCTTTAAACCTCATGAACCAACTTCTAATAACTTCACACTTTTCTTCTGCAGCTTCTTCACCTCTCTCAGCCTTTGTAGAATTGAAGACAGTTAGGACCTTTCTCTTGATTAGTCTTTGGCTTGAGGGAATGTTGTGGCTGGTTTGGTCTTCTATTCAGATTACTAAAACTTTCTCCATATCAGCAATAAGGCTGTTTTACTTTCTTATAATTCATATGTTCACTGGAGTAACACTTTTAATTTATTTCAAGAACTTTTCCTTTGTTAACAGTTTGGAATAAGAAGCCTTTCATTATTTATTGGCTTTCTTCATGCTTTCCTTACTAAGCTTAATCATTTGTAGCTTTTGATTTAAAGTGAGAGACGTGCAACTCTTTCTTTCATCTGAACACTTAGAGGCCCTTGTAGCGTTATTAATTGGCTTAGTTTCAATACTATTTTGTCTCAGGGAATAAGAAGTCCAAAGGGGAGGGAGAGTCGGGGAAGGGTTGGCTGGTGGAGCAGGCAGAACATACATATACAGCATTTATCAATTGAGTTCATAGTTTTTATTTGGGCATGATTTGTGATTCTCTAAAACAATAATAGTAGCATCAATATCACTGATCACAGATCACTGTAAGAGATTCAATATTAATGAAAACGTTTGAAATATTGTAAGGTTTACTAAAATGTGACATGAGATGGGAAATAAGTATATGCTGTTGGAAAAATGCTGCTAATAGACTTGCTCTTTTCAGGGTTGTCACAAATCTTCAACTTCTTAAAAAATACATACACACACTATATATATCTATATAGATATAGATATATGGTGCAATAAAGCAAAGAAAATGAGGTATGCCTGTACCAAACACCTTAATCTAAACAATCTATGTTTCTGCCATGACATGTGTGAAACAAACCAATATTGCAGGAAAGAATATCTCAAATTTCTTCTTTGCCTATCATTTGGCTGACTTAGCCACTCTATTTTTGGTTGTTGTCAACTGAACAAGCAATTGTATCTACCATCAATGAAGAAGTAAGTAAAAGTTATTTTGAAAGACAAATGTTTAGATTTTCATACTCCTTCTATTTACATACCCCAAGAAATAAACTTGATAGGTTCCATGTTCCAAATTTTGTCTCAATATTAAAGCACAACCTTGAATTTCATGTGCTGGATGCTCTTGCTGGATAAAGCTGAACCTCTGACAGCCATGCAATGATGTATAGAATAAAATAGTATTCAGGAAATACTTCAGTACTGACAGGACCATCAAACTTAAGATGAGTATTTATTTTGTGTCAAGTTATTTTATCATAAAGTAATGAAATCACTTGATTGCTATTTTTCAGTATTTCTAAGAGGAAATCAGTGGACTTACATGGAGTGCAGTGAAGCGAAGCAAACAGGTAAGATGTTAAATTTTGGACAAACTATAGCAGTATTCCAGGAGCAAATATAAACTTGCAGAAGACATTTCTCTAGGTTGGTGATAAGAAGGGAAATCTTAGACAAATGAGATGTATAAAAGTGTGTGTTAATCTGAGTTGACAGAAAGTTCACAAGAATAGAAAAACAGGCAGAATAGAGTAGAATGCATAAAAATAGACCCAAATTAATATGGAAGTCTATTGAGTACAAAAAAACAGCACCTCAAATCACTGAGTCACAATTGACTTTTTAATAGATGGTACTGGGACAATTAGTCATTTGGAATATAATTTTGATCCATCCTTTGGCCTGTCCTTATGATTGCACTCTGAAAAGATCAGCAATGTAATAGTAAAACATCACACCATGAAGGTAATGGAAGACAGCAACATTTGTAAATGTTTTATTCCCCTTTAAATAAGACAGGTTAAATTGCAGTGCGTTCTTCTTTACATAGGCATAGAGAATGGCATTCTAACTATAAATAAAAATCCAGATACAATTAAAAAATTGATAAATTTGAATACATATAATTTCTAAAAACACTTTTCACGAACAAAAACAAAACCCACTACAAATGAAGTTAAAAGACTGACAAACTGGGAGAATACATTTGCAGCATATATATATATATATATATATATATATATATATATATGTATATATAAACATATATATGTACACATACATACATACAGGTGACAACTGAATAACACAGGTTTGAACTGTGCAGGTCCACTTATATGTGTATTTTCTTCTGCCTCTGCCACCACCGAGACAAGAAAACCAACCTCTCCTTTTCCTCTCCTCAGCCTAGTTTATGTTGATAACATTTGTATGAGAAAAAGAGAGATTAGAACACAAACACATGTCTGTTCGTTTGCACGGAAACAAATACAGGAAAAGTAAACAGAGAGTTTGATAATTTGGTTGTTTCCAGGTTTTGGCTAATAAGAATAAAGCTACTGTGAAATTTTATATACAAATCTTTGGGTGTTTGCTTTTTTTTTTTTTTTTTTTTTTTTTAGGGGAATCCTACTAATCCAATGGCTAGAATGCATAGTATGCTTATGTTTAACTTTTGGAAAAATAGAAAAACTGTTTTTCTAAGGATTTATATCATTTTATATTCCAATTTGCAGTGTATTAAAGTTCCAGCCTGTCATCAACTCTTGTCACCATTCAACTGTATGTTAGCACTTGTAAAGCATTAACTTGTTGTGGTTTTAATTTGCATTTTCCTAATGGCTGATGTTGAGTAAATTTTTACATTCTTATTTGCCATCTTTCTTTTTTTTGAGACGGAGTCTCGCTCTGTTGCCCAGGCTGGAGTGCAGTGGTACAATCTCCGCTCACTGCAAGCTCCGCCTCCCGGGTTCACGCCATTCTCCTGTCTCAGCCTCTCCGAGTAGCTGGGACTACAGGCGCCCGCCACCACGCCGGGCTAATTTTTTGCATTTATATTAGAGATGGGGTTTCACCGTGGTCTCGATCTTCTGACCTCGTGATCCGCCCGCCTCGGCCTCCCAGAGTGCTGGGATTGCAAGCGTGAGCCACTGCGCCCGGCCTTGCCATCTTAATACCTCCTTTTATAAGGTGTCTGTTGAAATATTTTTCCAGTTTTAATATTGACCTTGCTTTTTTACTTATTATTGAATTGAAGTGTTCTTTTTAATATACTACAAATATAAGTTCTTTGTGAAATGCACGTTTCGCAAATATGTTTTTTCCCGTCAATGGGTTTCTTCTTTCTCTTATGGAGTCTTCTAAAGGGCAAAACTTTTAAATTTTTATAAAGACCTATTTATTCTTTTATGTTTTTATATCCTATTAAAACACCTTTGCCAAGTCCAAAATCTTCTGTTGTTTAAATCTAGATGTTTGATAGTTTTAGCTTTAGGTCTGTAATCTATTTTCAGTTAATTTTCATACATGCTGTGAGGAAAGGTTTGAGATTTACTTTTTTACATACAGTTACTCAACAGTTTTGGGGCAACTTATTGAAAAGGTTACCTTTTCCCACATTGAATCACTTTAGTACTTTTGAACAAAAATCAGTTGACCACCAGGCCTGCTTTGCAAGAGCTCCTGAAGGAAGCACTAAATATGGAAAGAAAAAACCATTATCAACCACTACAAAAGCTCAATGAAGTACACAGACCAATGACACTATGAAGCAACCACATAAACAACTCTGCATCATAACAAACTAGCATCATGATGACAGGATAAAATTCACACGTAACAGTAATAACCTTAAATGTAATTGGGCTAAATGCCCCAATTAAAAAATGCAGAATGGCAAACTGGATAAAGCTTAAAGCCCCATCAGTATGCTGTCTTCAAGTGACCTATCTCACATTCAAAGACACTCATAGGCTCAAAATAAAGGGATAGAGGAAAATTTATGAGCAAATGAAAAAGAGAAAAAAGGAGGGGGTTGCAATCCTAGTCTCTGACAAAACAGACTACTTGCTTTCCAAGACTGTCAAATCCTGAAGCATGGATTTTTATGCTACAGGAATAAACAAACATATCTTGCTGGCAAAAATGTGTTGTTTATAATGCTTCCTATTTTGATAATAAAGATGTGTTTGAGCCTAGTTATAATGATTTGACATTCATGATTTGAAACCTCACTTGCATTTGCACCAACCTAATACAATCAGTATTTTCCCCTTAAATGTTAAATAGAATTCACTAATGAAGCCCTCTGTTTTCTTTGTGGAAAATTTACACACACACACACACACACACATACACACACATTTATTTCCTTACTAAAATTTGAATTTGATTTTTTCAAAGTGGTTGAAATTAATAAATGACATGAAATTTTTACTTTTCAAAATATTTTCCTATTATTCCTTTAATGTTGATTTTTTTCTCTCTCTCTGCAGTCTGGCTAGGGGTTTATCAATTTTATTAATTTTCTAAAAAAACTAGCTTTTGGTTTCTTTGATTTTCTATATTGTGTAACTGTTTTTTATTTTAATGATTTCTGCTTTTTATTATTTCTTTTTCTCTACTTATTATAGATTTAATTTGCTCAACTTTCCAAGTGTCCTGAGGTAAAAATTAAAAAGTCATTATCTGAGACTTTCCTTCTTATTTAACAGACTTTTAATGCTCTAATTTTTCTGATTACTGCTTTATCTGCATCTACAATTTTTGTAATGCCATATTTTTATTTTTGTTCACTTAAAAATACTTTTTAATCTCTTTTTTTATTTTTCTTTGAACCACGTATAAGTGTGCAATTTAGTTTCCAAGTATTTGGTAATTTTCCAGCTGTCTTTCTATTATTGATTATTGTTTAATTTCATTGTAGTCAGAAAATACACATTTAATAAGGTTTGTTTAATGAACCAGAATATGGTCTAATTTTGTAATGTTTCTTATGTACTTGTAAAATACACATATTATGATGTTGGATGAAGAGTTGCATAAATGTCAAATCAGGTAAGTTGATAGTGAGGTTAAAGTTTTATATATCTTTGCTAATTTTCTGTCTACTTGTTCTGTGAAATGTTGAGAGATATGCTCAAATACATTTTGGATTTATTCCTCCTTTTATTAGTATAAGATTATGCTTTCTGTCTTGTGAAGTTCTGCTATTAGATGCGTTATTATCTTCTTGATGAATTAATTCTTTGTGATTATAAAAATTATTCAGTTATTCTTTGTAATAATTTTTACTCTGAATTATACTGTGATATTGTTTGCCATTCTACCTTTCTTTTGGTAGTATTAGCATGATATAGTATTTCCTATCATTTGATTTGTCTTTATAATTAAGGCGAATTTATTTTAGGCAGCACAGAGCCTTGATAACATTCAACCTGATTTTTCTGCTTTTTGATTGGTGTTTACATCATTTACATTTGATATGATTACAAATATAGTTTGGATTACATCTTCCATCTTGCTATTTATTCCCGTTTGTCTCATTTTTGCTTTATCAACATTTTTCTCATTTTCTGACTTATTTTAGATTAATTCAACATTTTTAACTATTTTACTTTATTTTCTTTGTTAGTTTATTAGTTTTACCTATGTATTAATAAAATATGAATAGTTATTCTTTAGGATTTGTAGTTGTTCTTTTAGGATTTATAGCATACATTTTAAAATTATTTAGTGATACACTCTATGTACACTGGTAACACCAGAGCACTTTATTCCTATTCTGCAATTCTTTGTAATGTTGTTAATATAAATTTTATTTGTTCATATTTCAAAACCTCTATATAATACATTGTTATTGTTTTTGTATTGTCAATTATCTTCAAACATATTTTAAAAGAAAAAATATATTCATTCACATATTTGCCATCTATTATGTTTTTGTATCTGAAGGACTTCCTTTAAAATTTCTTTTAGTGAAAACCTGCTGTTGAATTATTTCAACATTTTATATTTGAAAAACGCTTTATTTTATCTTCATTTTTAGTATATCTAATTCATTGGTCACAAAATTCTTAGTTGACTGTTTTGTTTGTTTCCAGAAGTTTCAGGATACTGCTTCATTGTCTTCTGACAAGCCTTGTTTCTAACAATAAATAATTTCCTCATCGTTTTTACCTGTGATTCTCTGCACAAAATATCTGTTTTATCTCTGGATACACTTAGCCAATTTTTAATCAATTTGATTATAATGTGTATTTGGCCATTATTTTTTCACGTATTTTAATGCCCTTCCATGGCCCCAATTCTTCATAATATGAGGCAGATTTAGTTTTTTTTCCATAACTCTCTGATGCTATGATTTTTAACTACTTTTACCTATGTGTTTCATTTCAGACAGTTTCTTTTATTATGCATCAATTTCACCAATATTTTTTCCCAGTGTGTCTATTCTGCTCCTTACCCTCTTCAGGATAGTTTTCATCTCATGCAATTAGTTTTTATCTCTAGAAATTCAATTTTGCATTTTTCTGTCTTCTATGCTTCTCTTTAAAGTGGTCATGGTTTTGCCTACTCGCTTTACCATATGGAATGTGTTTTAACTCTTTTATGTTCTTGTTTACTAATTGTCACCTGTGTCTTTTTGTTTTTTATTGATTCATTTTTCTCCTTATTAGTGGTCATATATTTTCTGCGTCCTTCACGTCTGTCAATATTTTATTAGATGTCAGGCATTGTGAACTTTAGCTGGATGAGTACTAGGTATTAGTTTCCTTAAATATTCTTGAGCTTCATTCTGTGGTTCTGTGGTGCAGTTCAATTTCTTAGGATCAGTTTTTTCCTTTGAAGCCCGTTTTCTTAGCTTTCTTAAGTTGGTCTAGAACAGTGCCGTATTTTTCCACCCTATTCAGGTGATAGCCTCCTGAGTCCTCTACCTGATGCTTCATGAATTATGATGACATTTTTCACCCTGTTTAGTGGGAACACAAACTGTTTCTGTCCATTTGTGAGCTTCACAGCTTCTTCCTCTTGCCTCTTTGTGGTGTTTCTTTCCTTGGTCTTGATTAATTTCTCACACTCATGCACAGCCATTACTCAGTGGAAGATTCAGGTGGAACTCTGTAGATCTCACCTGCTTTTTATGTAGGCTGTAGTGACTTCTTGTAATTTTATGTCACTTTGGTATCCACTTTGAATACATGTTTAACTTTCTCAGACCAGAAGCAAGGTTTAGTTACTCTTAACACAATTTATACTTTTCTGCTTCCTCCCAGTTTTTCATTATAAAAGACAGGTATCTGCCTTATACAACTACGTCTGGTGATCACCTTCCTGTGGGATTTAGAGATACAATCTACTTGACTTGCCCCACTGACTCCCACACTCCACATGGACTGCATAGATATGTCTTAATGATCACCTCTTAGTCACAGTATGGCCCCACTGAATGCTTGTTTTAAACCCATGAATTAGGAACTACCACAGGAAAGTTCTTTGGGTAATACCCCGGATCCCTGTAAAGGCCTTGGCCCATAGGTCTGTCTCTCTCTCCGGCTCCTCACTTTCAGGTTGAACACGTGGCCCCTGTGATCTTTCCCTTGACCCTTTTTGGTACTTATCTTTTGATGACCTGTAAATAATAAATGGCTTCTGTTATTTTATGTGTTTTTGTTCTGTTGACTCCTTTGTGTCTCACCTGACTTACCCACCTGGACCTAACTTTTCTTCTGGTCAAGGCTCTCCTTAAGAGTAGATATGATGGTAGAAATAAACTGGACAAGGGTAAGAAAAGATATACAAGGGTATCTGTGAGTATAAACAACACATTTTGAGAGGACCACCTGGTCATGGGTCAGATACTTAGGCATTAGGTTATTTGCCAGGATAAAAAAAAGTATCCCCCCAAAGGCAAACTGCAAACATCCAAAACCACATCCCTTGGATCCCCATGAGAGTAAAGCTACTGATTACAGTTACTATCCAGAAAAACACCTCGAGGCCAAATTAGAGCAAACAACAGTAGTTCCCTCCACTCTATGCCACTGTCTGCTCTGGTACCTGCTCCAAAAATTGTAGCCACCACAACCTCTTCATATTTCAATCCTGTCACTTTGATAGAGAGAAAGAGTGCCAGGCTTTCTCAGGACTCCAATTCCCATGCTAAAACTTGGACATTATCCAGAAAGCAACCTGGCATAATAGTAGGGCTCACCTTGAAATTTCCCATATCTTGGTAATTGTGCTAAACAGTGGTTGTCAAATAACTGAAAACTATTGTTGCATATATTATGCCCATTTTTTAAGTTCAACAACTTGAGATGAAAAGGAAAACCAGTCCGTATTATTATATAACGGTTGTAAATGAAAAGTTAGCTGTATAGTTTGAACTAAGTTTCTCAACTTTTCATAGCTCTATTTTCTGGAAGTGTAAAATGAAGGATATTAGCATTACCTTACAGTGTTATGGTGAGGATTAAATAATATTGACCTTGATACAGACATTGTATAATGTCTCTACTTTTTATGAGTTTTATCAAATGTTAGTTTCTCTCTTCCACTCATTCTCCTTAATCAAAAATAAGTTAGCATAATTTGAATATGCACTTTAGCCCATAAGATAACATAATTTGTTATTTTATGAGGAAGAAATAGAGGATAATCTATCCCCTTAAAAGAACTGTCTGAAATGTGTTACAGCAGAAAATACTTTTTACTATGTTTTATTAGATTAGACTCACAGCTCCCGCCCTTCCCCCTCCAAATTTTATAGAAATCAAACAGAATTAACCTGCTGAATTAATTACCTGTGTTTTCCACAACAGATATAAAACTGCTGCTGTCACATATGAAAGCACTGGATGTAGAGACAGTGACTATACCCACATATAGTTGCCAGCCTCTAAGATGGACCTCATAGATCTTCCTTCTGATGCTTATCCCTTTGCGTAGTTTCCTCCAAAAATATATCAGGGCTGGTCTGTGTGTCCAATAGAATAAAGTAGAAATAAAGAAATGCCAGCTTGTGATTCTGGAGACCTTTCTAAAATAACTTACTCTGGGAAAAGCCAACTGCCATTGTATGAGTAGTCATATGGAGAGGTCCATGTCACAGGGAGCTGAGGCCTCCCACCGACTGCCATGCAAATGACTTGGATTGGCTCCTCCAGCCCCAGTCAAGCTTCCAGATGACTACAGCTTCAGCATATATTTGGCTGCAACCTCCTGAGTGATCTTGAGCCAGAATCAATAGCTACACTACTCAGTTTCCTAATATTTAGAAATTATGTTAGATATTAAGTGTTTAATCACTGAATTTTGGAGTAATACTTTATGCAGGCTAGATAAGTAATATTGATTCTGCTACTGCAATGTGGGTACGCTATCATAACAAATATCTAAAAACTTGAAAACTAGGAAGCGGTTACAAGCTGAAATGTTATTAAGAAGAGTGTTCATTTAAATGTTGAGCACGTGTTCTTTTTTTTCCCGCTACTTACAGTAAATGAGAAATGAGAGAAGGAAATAAAAGGAAAGGCTAATATATGTGTAAAAAGTTGAGATTTCATAGTTTTAAACTTTTAAGCTTCCACAGGTAGCAAAAGATTTTAAAATTAAGACATGGCCTCTGAACAAAGAGCAAGGAAAACAAGGTCCAAAGATGCAGTAGATACCATGTTTAAAAATTATGTTTATCTTAGATAATTTGAAGGTGGTACTTCCACATACACCGTTCTGTCAGGTAAAAGTCCTTCCAGACAGACTGGGCTTCTAGGAGTGTTATCTGTAGAGATCCAAGGTAAAGAAGGGCTTATTCTGGAGAAATTTGTTGGTGTGGATTTTACCTAATGGAATGAACTGCAAGAAGATTCACAAGAGATTGAAAAAGTTTTTAAGATAATATATCAATAGAAACAATGCCAGCTTGGATGAAAAGGGACAGAAGGAGTACAAAATGAAAGGCCTTTGGGCCTGCCAAATTTCTCCTAGCAGGAAATAGGCTGAAAGGACTACTTACCTGCAAATACATACTACATCTCCTATAAAAGGAAGCGTGGTTCAGTGGAAACAAGAATCCAGAAGGGAAAGCGGAGGGCTATGACTTCTGGGCAGAAGCAAAGTGAGACTTAATCAAAGAACTTGCTACATTTTCCCAGTTGGGTCTCAGAATTGCTAGAAACCAAGACAACTATGTGCCACTCATTTCTCTCTTTTATTGAAAAGGAATTGTAAATGTATATAGAAGTGTGTGTTTCACATGTGGGAGGTATGCATATCATTACAGCCAGAGGGCACACTGTGGTAATAATCGTGTAAGATACCCCCAACTAATCCCCACCTCCTAGTACTCGTGTCCTTGTGTATTCCCTTCCCACATTCTATTATGGAAGGTCTGTGTGTCTGATAGAATAAAACAGAAGAGACAGGGTGAGACTTTGGAATCTATAGGACATAAAAGGCATTGAAAATTCTTTCTTTCTCTCTCTCTCGTTATAAACAAACCTATACAGTTGATATTTGAATCACATTCTGTAGCCCATGTCAACCCTCCAGATGACTGCAGCCCCAGGTGACAGCTTGACTGTCACCTTGTGTGAGACCTTGAGTTCAAACCCTTCATAAATCTGCTCCAGGATCCCTGATTCTCATAAACTATTAATATGAATAAAATGTTGATTTAAGCTGATAAGTGTTGGGGGTATTCTTCTCACCAAAAATAGATAACTAATACACCACATGTCCAGCATAATGGTATGTGGTAAAACTGATCTGAGCATCACCCTGTCTTATTGTTTCACCTGATAAAAATTGAAGTGGAAGGCCGGGAGTATAGCTCACATCTGTAATCCCAGCACTTTGGGAGGTAGAGGTGGGTGGATCACTTGAGGTCAGCAGTTCAAGACCAGCCTGACCAACATGGTGAAACTCCATCTCTACTACAAATACAAAAATTAGCCAGGTGTGATGGTGTACGCTTGTGGTCCCAGGTACTTTCTGGGCAGGAGAATTGTCTGAACCTGGGAGGCGGGAGGTTGCAGTGAGTCAAGATCGCGCCACTGCACTCCAGCCTGGGTGAGAGCGAGACTCCATCTCAAAAAAAAAAAAAAAAGGTAGAATCCATTATGATCACTAAACAACAGTAGCATCTAGACATGGTTTCTGCTACTTAATTTTCCCTGAGCTGTTGTCTGCAGAAGGACTGAAAGCACCTTGAACTGGTATGTTGTACAATGACTTATTGAAAACTTACTGTGTTAACTTGGCTTTTACAATCCTTTGTTGCCATTCCTACTTAGCACACATATAATTATTTACATTTCCCCAAAGTGTCATATTTTTTAACATCTTTATATCTAATTTTTCCTTCATCCTATTACCTCCTTGTCTATCTGATAACATTCTTATCCTCCTTCAAGATGTTGTTCACATGATTTCTATAATGCCTTCCATACCACCCTAATGAACGTCAACTCCTTCCTTTGCCTGTTAATGTGCCTTGAATACGATTCTTCTTAATAGTTATACTAAAATATTTTTATATTCCCAGTGTCTTATACAGTGACATACACAGAATATGTTATTAAATATTTTATGGGTAAAGGAAATAATTAACAGATGAGACAGCACCGTGAAGACACCTGATGAATATTAAATATATAAGAAAAGCTCTAGAGTAAGGAGATGTCATGTGCAACGAGATAGGGACAATTATTATTACATTGATTTTAAAAGGATCAGTACCTTATAAATTACAAATACTTCATATACCACAAAGACAGACTACTTAATTGTTTTATAGAATTCTCAGATTCAATTCTAAGAAGCTAGTAGGCAGGATCCATGTCCATTATTAAGTGCCAGCATGCCACAGGTGTTTAGTAAATGTGTGTTGAGAAGTCATGAAGGGGGAAAAAAGGCTGTGTTTTTTACTTTACAGATTATTAGTGACAATAGCTGACTATAACAGTCATTGACTTACTGTATCCCTATTTATATTTCCAAAAATCATAAATTATGTTTAATGATTAGCATATCTAGTCAAAAAAGAAGCCAAGCAATAGGACTTAGCCAAAGGAAATCCCAGCTTCAGCAAACTTTTAAAAATGGCACTGAGAGAGTTTAGGTAGTAAGTAGCAGGACCAGAGGAGAGGGGTTTCAGCTGACTTCTCAACACACATTTACTAAACACCTGTGGCATGCTGGCGCTTAATAATGGACATGGATCCTGCCTACTAGGTTCTTAGAACTGAATCTGAGAAATAAGAAAATGTGGTAAATGACTAATAGAATAAAGAATACAGTGCTGTAAAAGATGTGACAAATACATAGCAAATGAAAAGAGGGGAAAGGGAATTTGAAAGTGTGGTGGATCATGAAGGGCTTGATGTAGAAGGAGACATCTCAAATAGGCTCTAAAGGTTAGATGCATAACCATATATTCAAGCCCTTATCTACTGATTGTAAGAATCAGCATAGCACAGGATTAAAAACACCACATTTAGAGCCAGAAAGGACAGAGCTGCAATCTTGCTTTTCATTATTACTAATTATAGGACCTTGACTATATGGCATTACTTTTCTGTGTCTCAATTTTATAATATGTAAAATGAGGATAATAATAATAGTGCCATCTCATTTTATTATAAGAGTTATGTGAAAAACTATAGAAAAATGTTACACAACTTGGCAAACAGGCAGCAACAAATGCATTGAAGTTATTATTATGGTTATTATTGTTGTGATTTTAGCTACCTGGAGACCCACAGAGATGAACTGATCCCTTTACTCATTCTTACTGCCATGAAAATATGATACTTGAAGTTGGGGCAGCATTCATGTCACCATGGGAAACAGCAAAGAGAACAATATAATGTTGGCTCAGCTTTCATTGAACCTTTTAACCATACTGACAGCATCTTACTGCCAGACTGCTTGTTATGTGAGAGCTGTAATCCATATATCTTAAGTCATCATTTAACAGGTTTTCTTTACCTGCATCCCCAAACACTCCTAACTGATACACTGATCATCCAACAAGGCAATTTTAGAGTGAATAAGACATAGCAGGCACTGTAAGACATTATATGATTTTGATAGGTAGAAGTAATTTCATATTTGTTCTAGACGATAATATTTCAAAGACCCACTGGATCCCAGATTGAAAGAGAGGAAGCCAAGAACTTCATACACTTAAACTGAAAGCCCATACCTTTCATTCCCAAAATATCCATGACCATGACAGAATCTGGGTTTCCTCATTCATAAGATGAAAGTAAAGAATAAATACTTTATAGAACTGTTGTGAGGATTAAATACAATAGTCTATGAAAATTTTCTTTCATAGTGCCTGGCAGTAGAAATCACTCAGGAATTGGTATCCATTTACATTATGAAAGCGGCATATTATCATTCCCTAGTGAATTTTCCTGAAAAAATTCTCAGTTATTTAATATGTAATAAATTAGTCTCTTCATTTGAAGCATACATTCTTCCTGGATAGGGTTCAAATCTTACCTGTATTTTTGGTCCTTTCTCCTCATCCCCAGTGCCACAACCAATCACAGCCCAACTCAGAGAACATACTTACTTTTTTGTTTTGTTTTATAGAAACAGGATCTCACTATGCTGCCTGGGTTGGTCTGGAACTCCTGGCCTCAAGTGATCCTCCCACCTCAGCTCCCAAAGTTCTGGGATTACAGGTGTGAGACACTACACCCAGTCACAGAGGACATGCTTATGGAAATGAACATTTTCAAACTAGCTGTAGGTACAGAACCATCATTATCTCTTTGCATATGAAGGCTGCTTCACACTTCTATTATACAGATGCAAATAACCTGAGAGTTGTTAAACAATTCTAGAATACCAATTTGTCCTTGGAAGTCAACATTTCTAAAAGCTAAATAGGAAAGCCTCACCTAAGATTTTCCTTGATATATGCATTTGGTTCCTGGGTATAATGAAGAGAAACTTGCAAACTGTGAGATAATTTCATTGAAATAGCTCATTTTGATTATAATTTAAGTGGTGATAATAAGGAAGCATCCTAAACAATGGCTTTATTAGCATAATTTTTGGAAGTCTTGTTGACTCTATGTGACAGAGTCGAATATAAATTAATGAATAATTTAGAGATAAAAAGTTTCTGCTATAAATTATATTTCCAGGTTCTTGAAGTTATGAAGAAGAATAATTAAGGTCACAGGCACTTGGATCAGATAGACCTAACTATTCCCAGCCTGATTCTATTTCCCGTGGGGTTTTGAGAAAAAATTAATATCTAAGCCTCATTGTTCATTTGTACAGTGTTGATGATCATTGTATTTACTTAATAGAATTGTGATAATTAAAAATGTATGGGAAATGTATTAAATAAGGCTGGCATACAATAATTGCTCAATAAAAGTTGACTAGTCATCTTGCGATTTTTAAGTATACTCTATATCTCAGTTAGGCTCTCCCTACTTCTTAATTTCTGCATTGCATTATCTTGAACCCCATGTTCCATATTTGAGTTTCTCTCTAATATTGCTGACATTATGAGGAAGGTCAGTTCTCATAGTCAAGTTTCAATTTCGATTTCGGGTCTGCCGAAGGATCACTCTTTGCTATTGTGGGAATTTCCCTTTATTACTTCCTGGTATTAATTCAAGTAAAACCAAATGCATTCCCCTAATTTCCTTATGTAACTATTTTAATCCTTATAAGACCCTATTGCCAAAGTAAGCACTAATGTTTACTTTTTTTTTTTTTTTAAAGCAACCAAATAACCCAAAACTCATTAATTCACTGCCAAACAATTGGGCCAATTCCACCTGGCCTCTATTCTTCCTCTACTTATCTGATAATAATGATACTAATGCTATCACAACCTCCCTCCCCAACACAAATACATGAGAGAGCAGCGGGGACTGTGATTAAATGATAATGTTAATTTTTGCTTTCTTTTCTGCATTTTGAATAAAGAAAATGCAATTTTGTATAAGTTTTTCTGCCTTATATATGCACAAGTTTGAGTTGCAGTTAAGCACTCATGTAAGACTAAAAGGACAGATTTTACCTTGCAAAGACCTGCTTTTGGCCTATTCTTAGGTTATAATTTAAGCAGTCTGAATCATTTTGCAAGGGGAGCCCATTTGTTCAAGGAAGACCATATTTACAGTCAAAATTCTTGTGTTCTTGTTATGACTTCAGTATCCTCATCTGTCCAAAGATAGAACTAGTATTTTATCTGTATGATAGGGTACTTATGATGGATAAGTTAGAAAATCAATGTTAGCACACTTTGTAAATTATAAAACAATACATGAGTTACACTGAATTGAATTGAGGTAACGTGGCAGAAGAGAAGCAAACAAACAAACAAACCTGGGCTCTAAAATGAAAAGACCTCAGTGGCTGACCCAAACAAGGCTTTTTACATCCCTTTATTTCACAACCTCCCAGAAATGAGGCAAATGATAATTAAAATCATGCCTTTTTACAGGTCTCTTATAAAGGTTAAGAAAGATAAAGGCTTTTTTTTTCTTGTTTGTTCTTACAACATTGTTGAAAAGGAAAAAAAAAAAAACCTCAATCCTTATTCCTTTCTCTGTTTTACTTTTGTTGGCTTTAGATGGTAAGAATATTATGTGGCTTTTAAGCCAGAATTCCTGTTAGTTTTGTTCTGAGAGAGAAGCTGGCAAATCTGCTGCAGTTGACAGGTGGCAGTGTCCTGGCCCTGAGGAACACAAGGGACAAGGATGACTTCTGGGTTGGTTTGAACCAAGGGTCATGGGTGATGATCGTTTTAAGAAAATACTGCTTTCCTCTAATACATTTTCAACTTTATCTACTTGATATCACTGTCAGGGGACTGCTCAAAGCGTTCAATATGTGGGAGGCTTCCTGCTAGGTATGCCTCACAGAGGAGGTGTTATATCTGGTTTCTGCAGAGCACAAGGTAGAAATAAAATTTGTCATCCTGCTGCCCTTTTAAGAAAGAACTGTAAAAATTCCCATTTGTGTTAATTACCTCTTATAATAAACTGATTAATTTTTGCAATAAAAGTTATTGAGTGTTTATAAGGTACCAGGTACTGTGCTAGTCCCTGGAATTGCAGTGATAAACCCCAGAGGTGGTCTTGGGTCCCACTTCAGGTTATTCCCAAATAAGGGAATGATCTGAGACTTCAGTTTTATATACCCGGTTTAAGCAAGGGACTTGAGATTAATAAATGTTTACTATGGAAAGAAAGAAAAGTAAGGTCTGAATCTTGAGATCTCATGGTATGCTTAGAAGCCATTATGTTCTGCATTGGGTGGAACTTAACAGGGGTTGAATGGGTAGGAATGACAGGAGAGGAACCTGAAGAATAGAGGCCATAGTAGAGTAGACATTCATGTCATGGGATATACTTTAGGGATCTATATTATCTAAGGGCACTAGAATCGTCTCTGATACACTATACTCCCTATTTCTTCCAAGGCATGTGAAATTCAAGACCAGTCCCATCTCTTATAAATAACATTCTTCTCAGGCCATTGCTTTAGCCTGTGAACTCACCTCTTGACTGACTATATTAGCCATTTGTTTGAAGACAACTTCATTCTTCAGTAGGGGAAGACCTAGGCCAGCAGCAGCTCTTACTCTGCAACCCTCTGCTACCCTCTTCTGGTAGTAGCCTGTCACTGCAATTAACCCTTCAAGTCCAGGTGAATCTGTTCTAAGTGTGGTTGGTAATGGTCAATTTAGGAAAAATGACATGGGGCAGAAAACATAGCCAGACCCAGCTCCTGGCTCTAGAAAACCAAGTCCATTCGCGGAATTTGACATCTTAAGGCTATGGCAAGAGACTTCATGTGGTGGGCCAGGCAAGCAGGCTGTATCAGGCCAGGGATATGCTAA
The DNA here is from genome assembly GCF_006542625.1 of Nomascus leucogenys. Lineage (NCBI taxonomy): Eukaryota > Metazoa > Chordata > Mammalia > Primates > Hylobatidae > Nomascus > Nomascus leucogenys. The sequence continues at coordinate 47,470,894 of NC_044395.1, forward strand.
ATTACTGTCATGCTTCCAATAAGAGGGAAGGCAGGTCAATAACAATGAAAACATTGCTTTTCATTCAGCAATATTAGAAAGCACAAGCAGCAGCAGGTAAACCAGCACTTCCTTGTGTGGCCTTTCCTTGTCATCTTGTTTAAAATATCTTCACGTTTCTATGTCCATCCTTGTTTCCCTTTTCTCTATAATGCATTTTTACCACCTAACATGCTATGTTTGTTTAATTTTTAGTTAACTGTCTATTTTATTAAAAACTAAGCTCCAGGAAAACATGTTTCGTTTTTTATTTTGTCACTATTATATCCTCACTTATATTAGGACCTGACACCCACTAGTTGCCCAATCAATACTTTTAGAATAAAGAGATACCAGTAGGAAACAACCCTCATTCATGGGGCTGCAGGTTTGAGACAAAATCTGCATAGTAAAAATACAATGAGTTCTCCCAGTCCTGCTGTTTAGATAGTGAGGACCAGGAACAGGACAGTAGATATGAATTGGGTTGCCAGAACTGAGCCCAAATATCATCAGAGTTTTGGAAAGTGTGATTGTTGGGTTTGGCTAAAGTTCTCAAATGTTGCAGAGCATAAGAATAACCTGGGAGGCTTATTTAGACGAAGATTCCTGAATCCCTACCTCCCCAAACTATAATTCAGTGGGTCTGGATTGAGGTTAAAAATCTGAATTCTTAAGCACCCCCAAAATAATACAGAAGGCCCTCTGATGACACTTTAAGGAAAACAAAATTAACCCATCATAGTTCAAGGTTAAAATTGTTTTTAGAGGTTAAGGGAGATTCTGCAGGTGGGAATTTTGCTTGTGGAAAAAAAAAGAATGGAGGCAGAAGGTGGAAACAAGTGAAGCCTGGTGGCGTCAGATGATTATTGCATGCCCAATTTCAAAGCTTAATAAATTGTACTTTCTGCAGTTATATTCTCAAAGATTAGATTTTAATATATAGCAAGTGATTCTGACACCAGAAGCACAGAAGTCATACTTTAGAAATGCTGGCATAACAGGAAGGGAAGGGAAAATATTTTACTTTCTATTATGTATATGCACCAGACACTGTGCCAAGAGAACTTTACAAAGAGGTAAACATTATTAACATTATTTTACAGATGAAAAAAACACGAGAATCACACATGATATGTCACAGAATCACTGTGCCAAGAGAGCTTTACATGGAGGTAAATATTAACATTATTTTACAGACGAAAAAACATGAGAATCACACATAACTCCTTGAGGTCACACTGATAAAATAGAGGTGAACTGTGACTCAGATAAAAGGAGCCCTGAATCTATTCCCTTAGGTTATTCTATTATGTACAATGATTGTCCTGCAGCACATAAAGATTTGTTGAATAGATAAATGTTAGGATGATTTAGTGAACAAATGAATAAATGATAGCATAGTGAGTGTTAAAATAGGTGAATGTGAGAAAGCTAATAGTGACCACGTGGTATCATTCTGAACCAAGACATTCATTTGAATCACTAATATAGTAATCTGATGTGATTAATCAATACTAGGTTTTATGCAATTCATATTTCTTCATTGATATATTTTGCAGATGAGGTCAAGTTTATTGATGTTCAATGTGCACAGAGTATATACTCTTTTAAATAATTTAGTTACATAAATTTGGCCAATTGTATGCGGTTTTGTAACCCCTACCATAGTCAAGACGTAGAATCTTCCCTGGTTTAATTTTGGAATTACTCTGCCTCAACCACTAGCTCTTACCAAAACAACAACAAAAAAATATGATTCTACCCTTATAATTTCAACTTTATATCTTATCTTACAGATTCATCACTAATTATTTTAGGGTTTTGATGCTACCGCAAACATTTTTAAAATTTTAATTTAAAATTGTTTCTTGCTAGTACTACAGCCTTGAAAGTGATTGCCATCTTCAATTTTGTATGCTAAGCACTTCTTTTGACTTCTCTTAATAACACTGTGGATAGTATAAAAAAATACAACTACATTTTGTATGTTAACTTTGTGTTCTGTGATTTTGTTAAACTGATTAGTTCTAGTCACTTCTGAGGGGTATATTTTGTGGGAATTTTTACATAGACTATCATGTCTATTTACATAGACAATTTTTACACAGACATCTATAAATAAACACTCATTTATTCCTTTCAAATGCATATACATTGTCTTTATCTTGTCATATTATTTTAGTAATGACCTATCTCCAGTACAATATCAAAGAGATTTAGAAAGAAAAAATATTTTTGACTTGTTTCTGATTTTCAAGAGAGAAAACATTTAATTCTTCACTCTTACGTGAGTTTTTTCATAGACACACTTTAATAGGTTGAGAAAATTCTCTTCAATTCTTACTGTGGTGGGAGTATTTATTACAAATAAATATTGAATTTCTGTCAAACATTTGTGTAGGTCCGTTGAGATAATTATTACTTTTTTGTATTTTGTTTATATACTTAAATTATTCTCCAATAATTTACACTGACATAATGCTGGATTTATAAAATTTATTTAATAATGATATACTTTTGAAAATATATGGCTGCATTCAATTTGCAGTGATATACCAGGCAAATATTAGCTAAATTATAATCAAATTGACTTCGGAATAAGAAACAAATGTGGTTATGTGATTATGATGGGTTAAATTCAATAAGAATATGTGATAATCCAAAATGGGTATGCAAAAAATAACAAGGTTCAAATACGAAAAGAAATAGCTAATAGAATAAATAGAAAATACACAATTATGTTCATATTTGTAGAGTTCTATGCTCCTCTCAAAATAATTGATAAAATAATTAAGAAAACATTTGTAAGGATATAGGAGATCTGCACTGTCAGCCAACTTGACCTAATTGTTATTTATAGAACATTATAACCAACAAAACATATAAAGCATTATTTCATATGTGCACAGAACACATTAAGATATATATCCTGTACCTATAAAATATTAATAAAATGATTATAATCATATAAAGTATGCACATGAAGCACAATGCACAATGGAACTAAAACGAAATAAAGGAAAAAAATGAGAAAATCTTCAAATATTTGGAAATGTAAGTAACACATGGATAAGAAAGAAATCTCAAGGAAATTTTAAAATATAAATGAAATAAATGGAAAGAAAAGTACAATGTATTCAAACGCTAGATACAACTTAGAGATAAATTTATAGCACTAAATACTAATATTAGAGGGGAATAAAGCAATGAATCAATGGTCTAAGCCTTCAATTTAAGGAACTAGAATAAGAAGAGTAAGCTCTAAATAAAGAGAGAAAAAATAATATAAGGGAATAAATTAATGAAATAGAAATCAGTACAATAAGAATAGAAAACTAAAAACAATTGAGAAAAGGTGACACTAAAAGCTACTTCTTCAAAAAGATCAATAAAATTAATCTCTGTTCAAATGGATCAATAAAAAATACAAATTACCAATATTAGGATAAAAAAGACACTGCATATATTAAAGGGACAATATATGAAAAGACAAAAAATCTAAATAGCCAAACAATTTTAATAATTTTTGTTATAGTAAAACACATAACTGAATTCAACATTGCAACCATTTTTAAGTGTATAATACAGCAGTGTTAACTATATGCACACTGTTGTGCAACAGATTTCTAGAATTTTTATTTTCCAAAACTGAAAATATATACCCATTGAACAACTCTTCCTTTCCCCTCCCCCAGCTTCTGGAAAACACCATTATACTTCCTGTTTTTAAGAGTTTTATTACGTTAGATATCTCATGTAAATTTAAATATGAAATATTTGTCTTTTGTGACTGGTTTATTTTGCTTGGCATAATGTCCTCAAGGTTTATTCATGTTGTAGTATGTGACAGGATTTCCTTCTTTTAATACTGAATATTCCATTGTTGATGAACATTGAGACAGCTTTCACCTGTTGGCTAATGTGAACACTGTAGTATAAACATTGGTGTGAAAATATTTCTTCCAGCCCCAGTTATTAATTATTTTGGGTACATACCCAGAAGTGAGATTGCTGGATTGTATGGCAGTTCTATTTTTAATTTTTTGAGGAACTTTTATACGGTGTTCCAAAGTGCTGTACCATTTTACATGCCCACCAATACTATAAAAGAATCCAATTTCTCTGCATCCTTTTTGATACTTGTTATTTTCTGGTTTCTGTTTCAGTTTTTTATAGTTACCATTCTAATTGGTATAAGGTAGTAACTCACTGTGGTTTTGATTTGCATTTCCCTGATGATTCATGATGTTGAGCATCCTTGCCTATAGTGATTGGCCATTTCTACATCTTGGAGAAATTTATATTTAAGTCCTTTGCCTATTTTTTCCATCAAGTTATTTGTTCTGTTGCTGTCATTGTTACTGAATTGTAGGTGTTGTTTTTATATTCTGAATATTAACCCCTTATCAGATACATGAATTGTAAATATTTTTACATATTCCATAGGCTGCTTTTTTAGTTAGTTGATTGTTTTCCATGGAGAAGTTTTAAAATTTGATGTAGTTCAGTTTGTTAATTTGTTCATTGTTGCTGTGCTTTTAATGTAATTTCCAAGAAATCATGCCAAGTCCAACGTAATAAAGTTTTTTCCTAAATTGTGTTCGAGGAGTTTTATAGTTTCAAGTCTTATGTTTAGGTTTTTAATCCATTTTGAGTTAATTTTGGTACGTTATATAAGGTAAGGGTTCAACTTCATTCTTTCATATGTAGATACCCAGTTTTCTGATACCATTTGAAAAAGAGACTCTCCTTTTCACATTGTGTAACCTTGGCATCCTTTTCAAAGATCAATTGACCATATATGTGTGGGTTTATTTTGGGGCTCTCTATTCTGTTCCAATGGTCTGTATGTCAGTCTTTATAGCAGTACCATGTTTTTGTTACTGTAGATTTATGATACGTTTTGAAACCAGAAAGTATGAGATCTCTAGCTTTGTTTTTCTTTCTCAAGATTGTATTGGGTATTTGGGGTCCTTGGAATTCCATAAGAATTTTAGGATTTCTATTCTAAGAAAAAGGTGCCATTGGGATTTTAATAGGAATTGCATTGAACCTGTAGATCACTTTGGTAGTATGAATATTTTAACAATAATGATTATTCTAATTCATGAACATTTCATTGTATTTATTTACATCCTTAATTTTTTAATCAATATTTCATAGTCTGTAGTGTGCAAGTCTTTCACCTTCTTGGTTAGTTTATTCCTAAGTAATTTACTCTTTTTGATGCTATTGTGAACAAAATTGCTTTCTCAATATCCTTTTGTGCATTGTTCGTCATGAGTATATGAAATTGATTTTGTATCCTTCAACTTTGCTGAATTTATTAATTTTACTAAGTTTTTTGTGGAATCTTTAGTATTTTCTACAAGTAAGATTATTTCAACTATAAAGAGATATAATTTTGCTTTTTCCTTTCCAGTTTGGATGGCTTTAATTTCATTTTCTTGCCTGATTGTTTCAGCTAGGACTTCCAGTACTATGTTGAACAGAAGTCACAAAAGTAGGCATTCTTGCCTTCTTTCTCATCTTGGAGCCATAGCTTTTTGTTTTAACTGTTGAATATGATGTTAATTGTGGGTTTTTCCTATATGGCCTTTACTGAGAAAAATTTCCTTCTATTTTTAGTTTTTTGAGTGTTTTTATTATGAAAGCGTGCTGCATTTTGTAAAATGCTTTTTTTACATCAATAAAATGATCATGTGGTTCTTCCCCCCATTGTTATGTCTCTTTTTACGGTTTTTGTAATAGCCTATTTTATCTAATTTAAGCATTGTTGGTCCTGCTCACTTTTGGTTTCCATTTATTTGGAATATCTTTTTCCATCCCTTTACTTTCAGTCTACGTGTATCTTCAAGGATAAAGTGAGTCTCCTATAAGCAGCATATAGTTGTGTCTCATTATATCCATTTAGTCAATCTATATCTTTTAATTGAAGAACTTAATCAATTTACTTCAGTGTTATTATTGATCAGTAAAAACATATTCCTGCCATTTTGTTAATTATTTTCTGGTTCTTTCGTAGATTATTTATTCAATTCTTCCTCTCTTTTTGTTTTTGTCTGTGGTTTGGTGGTTACTTGTTGTGCTAAACTTTATTTTCCTTCTTATATTTATATCTGTTGTAATTTTTTTCTTTATACTTATGAAGCTAAAGTCTTATAGTTATAATAGACTATTTTTAACTAATAAAAATTTAACTTTGGCCACATAAAAATACCACTTAAATTTTCTTCCTCACACTCCACAATTTATATTTTTGTTGCCCTCATTTACATCTTTATCTACTGTGGGTTCCTTAGCCACTAACTGTAGCTATTGTTTTTGGCCATTTTGACTATAAACCATGATACTAGAGGAGTACAAGATTTACATGGCTCATTACAGCACTAGGGTGTTCTGAATTTGATTGTGAACTTATCTCTACTTGTGAGCTTTATACTTTCACATGTTTTCATGATAGTAATTGCCATCCTTTCATTTTTGGTTGTAGCACTCCCTTAAGCATTTTGTGTAAGACCAATATAGTGGTAATGAATTTCCTAAGAGTTTGCTTGTCTATGAAGGTGTTTATTTCCCTTTCATTTTTGAAGACTAGCTTTGCTGAATATAGTATTCTTGAGTAACATGTTTTTTTCTTTTACCAATGTGAATATATCTCCCTATTCTTTACCAGCCTGCAGTTTTATGCTTGCAGAAATCTGCTGACAGAGTAATAAGAATTTGCTGATATGTAACTAGATGCTTTTCTCTTGCAGCTTCTAGAATTCTTTGTTTACAACTTTTTTAAAAAGTTGTTTTTAATTGAAACATAATACTTATATATATTTATGGGGTACAGAGTGATATTTTGATACATGAATACAATAGGTAGTGATCAAGTCAGGGTAATTAGTATATCCATCATCTCAAACTTTTTTTTGTGTGTGTTGAGAACATTAAACAACCTCTCTTTCAGCTATTTGACAAATACAATAAATCATTATTAACTATAGTTACCTTACAGTGCTATAGAACCTGAGAACATATTTCTCCTATCTACGTGTAACTTTGTATGTATTAATCACCTCTCCCTATCCTCCCTTTTCTTTTACTTTTCTCAGCCTCTAATAACCATAATTCTATTTTCTACTTCTATGGGCACAACTTTACTGCAGCACTGTTCACAATAGCCATGACATAAAGTCAACCTAAGTGTCCATCAACAAACAAATATACAAAGAAAATGTTACACACACACACACACACACACACAACGGAACACTATCCACCATAAGATGAATTAAATGCTGTGATTTGCAGCAACATAAATGAGCCTGGATGATATCATGTTAAGTGAAATAAGTAAGACACAGAAAGACAAATACTGCAAGTTTCACTCATATGTGGGAGCTAAACTTTGTCTTTGACAAATGACAGTTTGATTATAACATGGCTTAGAGAGAATCTTTTTACACTGAGTCTAATTGGGGAATTTTTAGCTTCTTGGATTTGGATGTGCATACCTTTCTCAAGTATTGGGAAGCTTTAAATCATTATTGTTTAAAATAGGTTTTCTGTGCCTCCTTCAATAATATGATGCTCCAAATATTTGTTCATGTAATTATGTTTCATAAGTCCTGTAGTCTCTCTTTATTCTCTTTTATTTCTATATTTTTTCTGACTTTGTTATTTCAAAGGACTTGTTTCCAAGTTCAGAAATTCCTTCTTTTGTTTGAGCTAGTCTTTTGTTGAAACTCTCAATTGTGTTTTTTATTTCATTCATTGAATTATTCAGCTCTAAGATTTCTGCTTGGTTCTTTTATATGATATTTATCTTATTGTTGAACTTCTCATTCATATCACGAATTATTTTCTTGAATTCATTGAATTGTTTGTCTGTATTTTGTTGCATCCTGAGTTCCTGTAAGATTTTTATTTCCTGTTAAGGGATTTCATAAATACTTTTTTTTTTGGAATCTGTTTCTGAAGACTTATGTTCCTTTGGGGTGTCAAATTTCCTTGTCTTTTTATGTGTCCAGTGCCTGTGTGTTGATACCTGCGAATCTAGTAGAACAGTCATTTTTCCCCTATTTTATCGAGTACTTTTGTAAGAAAAGACTTTTCCCTGAAGATGGGTCCTAGGATGTCAGTTGGGTATGGTGCATTGCCTTTAGCTGTGGATGGATTCTGTAGTATGATCTCCATGCAGTTACTTCAGTTGAAATCCTTGTCCATGATATCTGTTATTGCCTCTGTGGTCTAGACTATAGGAGTCTGTGATGGTGGTGGTATGCTATTGCTTGAGGCTGTGTCTCTGGCCTGGTCATGCTGGGTGCATATGAGCACAATGTGCCAACAGGCTGTGTGGTGGGCTCTCTGGGGGACTGGGCTGTCACCACATTGGCTGTTGGATTAGGCACAGACATAGGCACAAGCATTTTTCTTGAAATGGAGAGAAAAGTGAGATGTTGCCTGTAATCCCAGCACTTGGGGAGGCCGAGGCAGGCAGATCACAAGGTCAAGAGATCGAGACCATCCTGGCCAACACAGTGAAATGCCGTCTCTACTAAAAATACAAAAAATTAACTAGGCATGGTGGCATGTGCCTGTAGTCCCAGCTACTCAGGAGGCTGAGGCAAGAGAATCGCTTGAACCCGGGAAGTGGAGGTTGCAGTGAGCCGAGATCACGCCATTCTACTTCAGCCTGGTGACACAGCGAGACTCCATCTCAAAAAAAGAAAAAAAAAAAAGGAAAAGAAAAGTGAGGTGTTACCTTCTTTCAGGTCTAGTAAAGTGTGTCCCAGGGGAATCTCTAATTAAGAATGGGTTGGTTTATGAAAAGAGGATATTGGTATCTTATTAACTACCTGAGTAGTGGTGGTTGAAAAACAAATTATCTGGCCTGTCAGTCTGGGGCATGGTGAGATTATTTTTGGGGGAGCTTAACCTAAAGTGTAGGTATACATATGAAGATAGATATATTTGGTATCTATTTTTAATATAGGCATATCTTAAATCTAGAGCTTTCTAGAGCAACCTAGGCCAGCAGAACTGTAAGATAAAATATGGTGTGTGAAGAAAATATGGTGGTGACCCTACAACATTTTAATTCTCTGATGATCTTGGAAGTGCAGAAGCAGGCTCCAGTGTTCCAATAGCTCCACATAAAGTTAATGAAGGTTAGCTGGGAGATGTAATTTAGGAAACATCCTAGCCAGCTGACTGGTCAAGCAATAAATTGCCCAACCTAGAGAAGTGGTTGACAGCATATATCTGTGGTGACATTGTTGAGGAGCTTGGCTGTATTATATGAGTGGGTTCTTAAAGACAGAGATAACTAAATGAATCTGGATACCATCAGAAAACTAGGAGGATCTGAGCATCAAATTGAATAAGGTCAGGGGTACCTTCTCTATACTACCACATCAGCAGCCACAAAAGAGGATTCTTTTTCTCTCAATTCTTCTTCTTTGCCTCAGTGGTAAAGTAACGAGAAACTAGGATAGAGAGAAAACATGAAGGACGTGACGTTTGTTTTTTTTTTTTTTTTTTTTTTTTTTTTTGAGACGGAGTCTCGCTGTGTCGCCCAGGCTGGAGTGCAGTGGCGAGATCTCGGCTCACTGCAAGCTCCGCCTCCCGGGTTCACGCCATTCTCCTGCCTCAGCCTCTCCGAGTAGCTGGGACTACAGGCGCCCGCCACCACGCCCGGCTAATTTTTTTGTATTTTTAGTAGAGACGGGGTTTCACCGTGGTCTCGATCTCCTGACCTCGTGATCCGCCCGCCTCGGCCTCCCAAAGTGCTGGGATTACAAGCGTGAGCCACCACGCCCGGCCCCCATGAAGGACGTTTAAAGGCAAAGTCATCTACTTCTGTTCCAGGTGCTAAATCAGGGAAAAGTGTTCAAAGAATAGATCAACCATCTTTGTACTCTTCCATTCTTCAAATTTCAAGTCTTTTCTGAATAGAATGGAGAGAATGAGGATTCTGATATGAAAACTATGTTTTAAACTGAAACGAACTGTCTTAAGAACGCAATGTAAACAAAATAATTATGTATTTAACATAAGCTTCCCTGAAGGTTTCTGCCACCTTATTGGGAAGCAATAATTTTAATAAATAACATAACAAATTGGGAAGCATAACACATTAAGAAGCAATAATTATAATAAATATGTGTTTATATTAATACTTCAAATATTGGAAGTTCTCCAAGAAACCAGTGGCACTATTTTTATGTCATTGTTCTCTGAGAAAAGTATGACCTTGAAGCTAAACTTTTGGATATGTATACTGAGAACTTTGAGGAGAAATAATTTATATACAACTTAACTAAGCAGTTTAAACATGAAAAATGTATTAACCATGGTTCACTTAAATGGTTAAACCATAAAGGAGGACACAGAATACTTTGATTATACTTCCAAGGTGTTGGTATTAGATTGTTTCAGATAATTGTACCTGCATCTTTTTTGTCCTGACAGGGCACAGATTATTCTTTGGCCTAGGTTGATAAACTGAACTGCACCTTTGTTCACAGTATGACCTATTCCTTCAGCAGAGTCTAGACATTTTGTGGCAATATTTCAGTGCTGCTTACTTGTACATATTTGGTAGTTTCTTTGAGTGGACTAAATCTCCCTTTTTAGTCCTTGCACTCATACTTCTTATCTGAAAAAGGAACAAAATACCTGTAGAAATCTACTTGGTCACCTTATTCGGAGGATCTAGTCGTATGACCTGTCTTTCCATCTTCTCTCAGTAATTTAGAGGAAAGTCCCCATCCATATAATCTGTCAGATAATTCTTAGACAAAATTTAGACATTTCATCTCTGATGACCACTAGGTAGAAGCCCCCCTACTGTCATGTTGGTTTCCTAAATATCAGTGTTCATGCTGTGTGTGGGCTGATTCAGAGCTTTCATACACCTACAGTTCTATGCTAAAAATAAGAGGAAATCATTTGTTTCCTAGGCAACAATTTCATGGAACATGTATAGTTCTCGTTTGAAGGTGTCCTAAATGGTGAAGTTTAGTACTTGCAATATTAACATGTTCAGTTTTTTAAAAAACTATTAATGATGTGATTTAACAATCATAGATTGCTAAATTAGGCAACTATTAATAAATGTTGACCAAGTTCAAACTTGTGCACAAGGAGGACTAGGTGTTCTCTCTGTATAAACTCTACATAGAATATATAAAAGGGGATAGGGAATAAGGACAGAAGGAAGGAAGAAAGGTAGGAAGGAAGAGAGAGAAAACAAGAGAGAAAGAATCTACAAATAAACACCAAACCCACAGGAGGATTTTCAGATTAAAACAAAATGCTTAGTATGATGATTGGTAGGTAGTATATGTTCAATCCATGGTAGCTTTTAAATTTTGTTAAAATAAAAACAATCATTTCTGTGTAAAATACTTAGGAAAGCACTCGAGTGTTAAACGTATCATGAAATATAAGCTCAGTGTTTATTATAATCAGGCCAAAGATAACAATGAAGGCAAGACATTGATAGATCAGGAAAGGCAAATTCTTCTTTTGTTGGCTTAAATTTATATTAATATGTACAGATATACAGCCTAGGTAAATTATACCCACATTTGCAAACTATTTAGCACCTCCTATCTAGAAGGTTTTATATAGAGTATTCATATGCATTAGCTCTTTAAATTCTGAGAACTCTAAAAGAAAGCTATCATTTTTGATATTTTAAAGATATGAAACAGATGCTCAGAGATTTTAAATGATCATCTCAAGCTTGCACAACTAGTAAATCTAGGATCTAGAATTCAAATTAGGTCAGATCCTTGATGTTCCACCATGCACTAATCCAGAGGTCCTCTGCTTTGATTTTTCCCTAGGAAAGTAGATCTAATATTTCCATAAAGGCAAAAAGTAGCTAATAGAACTTAACAAACAGATGTTTAGATAAATCAAGCTATAATTTATCTAATAGAGAAAGGAATCAAAAACATCTGATGCCCCAGGCTATGAGTAGGACATAAGTCAAAATTATAAAAAATTGTGGAAGTCAGTGTGGCAATTCCTCAGGGATCTAGAACTAGAAATACCATTTGACCCAGCAATCCCATTACTGGGTATATACCCAAAGGACTATAAATCATGCTGCTATAAAGACACATGCACACATATGTTTATTGTGGCACTATTCACAATAGCAAAGACTTGGAACCAACCCAAATGTCCAACAACGACAGGCTGGATTAAGAAAATGTGGCACATATACACCATGGAATACTATGCAGCCATCAAAAAGGATGAGTTCATGTCCTTTGTAGGGACATGGATGAAACTGGAAATCATCATTCTCAGTAAACTATCGCAAGGACAAAAAACCAAACACCGCATGTTCTCACTCATAGGTGGGAATTGAACAACGAGGACTCATGGACACAGGAAGGGGAACATCACACTCTGGGGACTGTTGTGGGGTGAAGGGAGGGGGGATGGATAGCGTTAAGAGATATACCTAATGCTAAATGACAAGTTAATGGGTGCAGCACACCAACCTGGCACATGTATACATATGTTACAAACCTGCACATTGTGCACATGTACCCTAAAACTTAAAGCATAATAATAATAAAATAAAAATAAATAAAAATAAATTATTTTGTTACTGCTTTTTCTCCAGAGAATTTTAGAGCTAGGTTAAAAACACAGTTTGATAAATACATCTAATAGTGATTCATAGTATTATTATTTCAAACCTGAAACTTTCCTGGACTCATACAGATGCCTAAGAAACACAGCTGCTACAGAATAAATTCATTGAGTACTCCTGGGGAAAGCCATATCCTGTCCCTTTTATTTCTTCCTTCACCTCAAGTCTGTTTCAAACTAAGCCTCAGAAAATGATCCATTAAAACAAGACATGAAAAATAGCTCTTAAGTGAATTAAAACTTAACATTCAGCTAGTTGTATAAAACTGTAAAATTATTTCATTACATTTACAATAAGCTTTCTTATGTTGATATACTTGCATATTTTACAGGAAAAAGCTTACAATAAATTTTAGCTGTCGTCTTGATTTATTTTAAGGTGTCAAAACCTAATTGTTCTTGTCAATTAAAAGTATATTTTCTTTTATTTTTCTAGAGTTGAGTGTCATCCTCCTACAGGTTGGTGACATTGTGAATGTTTTCAGTTAACAACTGGCTTGGACACAGGCATTCAACTGGTTCAACTTTTCCAGCTTACTCTCTTAGATAACAGAAGTAAATGTCTCAGTTTCCTTTGTCTGTTTAAACACGGAAGATTAGGGTCATGCTGACACATAAGATGCTCTGGGAGTTTCAGTTGATTTGATTCTGAAACTGAAAATACTTTTGCTGAAATTGATTGAATATTTATGCCCTGTTAACAGTGGTTTGGCCACATTACTTTGTGTGAGGTATTGTGAGGGCAAACACAGATCAAGAGAGATAAACTTGAAGGAGTTACAGAGTTTTGTTACTCACAGTTCCCTAGGGAGAACACAGCATGCCATGCAGAGTCACTCAAGAGGAAATACTGGGACTAGTGTAAAATACACACACACACACAGACACACACACAAATATACACATACATACACACACAAATATATATACACACACATATGTGTACATATACATGTAAACATGTGTGTATGTATATACACATACAAATATGTATACATATATACATGCCTGCATATATACATATATACATGTATTTATATATGTGTATATGTATGTATATAAAATATGTATGTAAAATTATATAAAGTTTTCTTTCTATTTAAATTCTTTAGACCTTCTTCTTCATTATTGTGAGAAATAATTCACTTTGTTAAGGGAACAAAGACAACCAGTTCCATTCTTCGTTTTTTCCTACTACTGAGACTGAGCCAGCCAAACCAATATCTTTGCCATCTCTCACAAAGAACTTATGTCTTCTCTGTGCACATACAAATATCTCTCTGCTCTTTCCATGTCACATTTTGCTGCTCCTTCAGAAGGTAAAGAATAATTTTATGAAAAATTTTATGTCACTCTGATCTAGTAATTAGATCTGTAATTTATTACTCTGTACCATTTGGATGCTTGTGTAGGCTTCACAGTCCTCAGATTGGAGCTTACTCAGAGTAGATATGTAATAAGTATTTGTGAATGTTTTCAACTCTACTTCACACAAGTGCCCTGTGGATACCTAATCATGAATATTTTGAGGGCAAAACCCTAACTCTGTGGTTTGTCTCACATGCCTTAGTCCAAAACTGTATAGTTGATGGCTACCTCATTTATTTAACTCTATATTGGATTGTGACAGATATAATACTAGTTGATACTATGATATATTAACCAGGGTCATGTCTAGCAAGAGAAACATATATAAAGAAATGACAATACACATTCTTATTTCATTTCAATTGAAAGAGTTGCAGAAGTAACAAATAGAATGTAATTAGCATATATTAACATGGAGATCTCACTTGGCCTGAAGAGCTATGAATGGTTTCCCTGGTAAAGTAATCATTTAAGCTGAGATCTAAAGGATAAGTAGCAAGGAGTCAGTAAATATTTTCACTTTACTTCAGTATTGTTCACCAAATTTCTAAATGTGATTTCAACTTACTGACAGTCACATGATTATCTATTAGGTAAATCTACCTGGGGCATCAGATGGTTTTTAAATTTAAAAAAGTGACTCTAGAATGAAAACTAGAATGCTATGCAGGAACACAATGTTGGTATTCTAAATTTCTTATTATTTCCAAAAAACTTTCATCCAAAGACTACATGTAATTATTTATTTGCCTTGTTTTGTAGGCAATAGAAAAGAATTTTGGAAAAGTTAGCAACATCCATAGTAATGTTGCATTGATGACTATGATATGCTAGTCCTGAAGTTGTTTAAGCGTACAAATTTACAGTTGGTTTTCAAAGAAGTAGTTAAGTAATGTTTATTTTATTGTACATTATCTAAATATGAACATGTTCATTGTAATCAGTTACATCATATGTACTAATAGGGACTGCTGTTTATGGTAGTCATTGTGTATGTCCTATGGGGACTCTCTTGAGATTCACATAAGATAAAGAATGTGAAAGAGCCAGAGAAAGGATAAAGCATTAGGCAAATAACATGTTATATTTGTGACATTCTTTTCCAATTTTCCAGTTGTTTAAATGTAAAAACATAAGAATTTTAAAGTGTTTCAAGAGAATACTTTAATGATGGATCAAAGTTAACAAGAAGAAAAGAAAGAAAGAAGATAAAAGATAAAACTCCAAATAAGATAGTTTGAAAAAATAATCAGCAATGCATAACTTAAAGATTCTATTAAAATTATGAGTAGCAGAGTAAAATTGATTGGATAACTCAAAAATGTAAATGTAACTAATGTCACTGAACATTTAAAAATGGTTAAAATGATACCTTTTATGTTATGCATACCTTACCACAATATAAAAAGATAAAATGTTAATAATATTTTATTACTGCATTAAATGCATTAATATTTTTATCATTATGCATACTTTACCACAAAACAATTTTAAAAAGTTAATAAACAGATTCTAGAAACATATTAAAAGTATAATCATTACCAGCTACAGTTTTCCAGGAATAAAACAATATTTTATTATTGGGTAACCTATTAAATTTCCCTAGGAATGACAAATCACAATAATCTCAAAAAAGTTTATAAAAATTGTCAGAATTTAACATTTATTTTGTACAAAATAGCAACAGATAGAGATATATTATGCTTATTGGAAAACAGCATTCTTATTAAAGCTAGAAACAAAACAAGGAAACTCTTTATTACCACCACTATATAGTATTGTCTGTGAGTTATCAGACAATACAATTAGATAAAGGAAAATAGGAGGTATAAAAATTGGAGAGGATATAAAATTATTCTCTGGAGATCTTGTAACTGTTTACTGTAAAACAAAATTTTTTCAAAACTTTGTAGAGTCAAAAATATAAAGGATAAAATAATTAAGCTGCAAATTAATTTATAAAAACCAATTAGTTTAAAACAACACTACAAAAATATAATGAAGGTAAATTCCCATTTCAAATAAGTGTTAAAAGGTAGTAAATATAATGAGCACAGGAGGACTCAATAAAGAAAATTTTAGAGGACAAAAGGGATACGAAAGAAGGTGTTGAGTGCAAAGAATGATTTGAAATAAAAGGTGTTAAAATATAAAGACAGTGATTCTGCCTAAATTGTTTAACATTTAACACCATGTCAATAAAAATGCTTTGAGATTTACTTAGTAGCTTGCAGGGTAGGGAAACATATTTTTTTTCTTTTTTTTTTTTGTAAAGTAAACAATCAGTAATAACCAGGATTTTTTTTTTTAAATAAAAAGATACATACTGAAGAGAGAATAGCCTTATTAGATGTTGTATTAGTCAGGGTTCTCTAGAGGGCAGAATTAACGGAATATATATATATATATATATATATATACATTCTATTTTTTATATATATATACATTCTATTATATATATACTTAATAAACTCCTATTTTTTTCTATTTCCTACAAAATTCTTTTCTATTTCCTACAAAACAAGGCAAATAATTACATGTAGTCTATATATATTATAGGAGATTATTAAGTATTAACTCATATGATCACAGGGTCCCACGATAGGCCATCTGCAGGCTGAGGAGCAAGGAGAGGCATTCCAAGTTCCAAAACTAAAGAACGGAGTCTGATGTTCAAGGGCAGGAAGCATCCAGCACAAGAGAAATGTAGGCCAGGAGGCTAGGCAGTCTCTCATTTCACATTTTTCTGCCTGCTTATATTCTAGCCATGCTGACAGCTGATTAGATGGTGCCCACCCAGATTAAGGGTGGGTCTGCCTTTCCCAGCCCACTGACTCAAATGTCAATCTCCTTTGGCAACACCCTCACAAACACACCCAGGATCAATAGTTTGTATCCTTCAGTCCGATCAAGTTGACACTCAGTATTGACCATCACAGATATTATATCAGAAAACTATAATAGTTTATACTGTATGATATAAACAAACAGATCAATGGACCAGAATATAAAGTCTAGAACAGTAGTGAGTAACTAGAACATTAGTAAAGTCTTAGCACTTTAGGGATGGATAATTCTTTTTTGTCAGATGGTGTCTGGTACATTGTAGGATTTAACAACATCCATGGCTTTTACCCAAAAATGCCAATATCTCTCCCTAGTTGTGACAATCAAAAACATCTTCAGAGACTGCCAAATGTCCCCAAAGGGGCAAAGTTGCCATTATTTAATACCTACTGATATAAAAATATATCCAAATATAACTGGCTATTTATATACAATAAACAAGACCTTCAAATTAGTAGAGAAAAAATAGATTATTTAATTTTATGGTTGGTAAAAGTGGATAGAATTCTAGAATAAATAAAAATAGATCTATACCTCACACTTTAGAACAAAATAAATTCTGATAACTCACACAATGAAATGGAAATAGACATGAAATATAAACTATGAAAGTCTTAGAAGAAAATAAACAATTTGATTATTCAAAATAATCTTTCTAAATAGCAACAAAACTCAGAAGTCATATTAGAAAAGATTGATAAGTTTGATCCCTTAAAAATTTTTAAAAATCTCATTTTATCAACAAGATAAAGTCAAGAGATAAATGGGAAACTAGAAAAATAATTTCAACTTGAATCACAAGGAGCTACTTTCCTTGTTAAGAAAAGATTATTACAAATCAATAAAGAAAACAAGATGAACTCAAAACAAAAAGTAGTAAAGATTAGGAATGGTTGACAGAAAAATTATAGCTGGTTCTTAAGCATATGAAATAATATTTTGACATATTCATAAAAATGCAAATAAAGATCATATTTATATATAATCTTATGTCCTGTTTGCCAAGATCACATGTGTGATGACATGCTGCATTGGTGGGTGTATGAGGAAGTAGCTGATCTTGAAAGATGGATGTGTAGTTATTAGGAAAAGAAGGAGATAAAATTGTGAGCATTTCAAAACCAAATAATTCCTGTTGATGTGTAAATTAAAACAACTACTAAGGAAGGAATTTTGAAATATACTTCAAAATAACAACTGAAAATACCATTTGGACATATTCTAGAACATATTCACAGTTGTGAAAAAATATATATTTAATAACAATATTTGTTATATTATTGATAATACAAAAATTCTGGAATCAGCTTGTTTATAGGCACTGGTAAAACATTACAGTACATCACTTCAAAGGAATGGTGTACATTCATGAAACCACTATAGTTGCACTGGAAAATAAAAAAAATAAGGTGTAGAACAGTGTGCTTAATATGCTGTATTCAATTTGTATAAAAATGAACACATAAACATTTCAGATACATCTGAAAGGACATAAGAAAATAGGAGGCATACTTACTTTTACTCATTAATGTATTATATATTTTAAATGATATATCATGTGCATTTGTAAGATAGTCACAATGAGTAAATACAATTTTTAAATGCATTAAGGACATAGTGGCAAAGCATCCACAGTCAGCACACAGGTATATCCTATGTGACTGCCTCTGTTGACTATTGAATGGAATTACCTATCACAGAATCATACGTTACCAATGGATATGTCACAGTTTTAGCCTGGGTTCAGCAGTAGGAAGGGACTGGCTAGAATTAGTTTTGGCGTCTTAGACCTATTACTGGGCTACTTAAAGGGCAAACTAATCACAAGCATTGCAGGAGCATGAAAAACATGCACTACTTAAAAAAAATTTTCTGTTTTATTCTTGCTATTTGAAAATAAATATCGAAGCCTCTATCATGGGGATAAATCAAAACATTGTAGCACTTTTTGGAACTTTTTAAAAGATAATTTTAAATTTTCTTTGAATTTTTATGGCGGTGAACCTTAGGCATTTTCTTTCTTTTATTTTTTTTGTTTGTTTGTTTTGAGTGGGGAGATTTAGGACCATTATTCATCGTAAAATAAATCTGTCCTGGTGTCCAATAGATCTCCTTCACTATATAACATTATTTTCCCACGCCTTTATGTCACACTAACCATATACTATCCACACTGCCATTTCTTGCTAGGGTTGAATTTTATGAACCACAGCACACCTTTCTCATAATGAAAATGGCATAACCTGGGCCTGATCATTTCCATTAGGGGAAAACAGGTGTTTGCTACTCTTTAGGGCCCTGGCAGGTCAGGCACTAGAATGCCTCCATCTATCTGACTTCAAGGATCATCAGCCACCTCGATGCCATTGTTGTGTATGTACCAGGCTGCTTCTCAGAGATGGCGATGCCCATTTGAACCCAGTATAAGTTTGCTACCCTGTTTTGAATACTGTGAGCAGAGATTCTGGTTGCATTTCTTCCTTGAAGGAAGCTCTACAACTTAGTTATTTTCCATAGTCCCTGTAAATTTGAGTCTTAACTGAGATAATCCACAGTAGACCAACCATTAGACAAAGTGAATTTAAAGCAGAGAGGATAAAGAATAACAAAGGGGGTGAGAAGTTATTCATTCATTTATTCTAAAAATATTATTACATACTAACTCAGTATCAGGCATTGTGCTAAGTGCTAGCAATACTGAGATATGTAAGGCTGAGTTACTGTTCTTAGATACTCAAATATTATTAGGGTAACTTTCATCAAAATTACTTTCAAAATTTCATAGAAACTGCCGGAGGCTTCATGTACTAATGCTTTCATGCACTTTAAAAAATTCATCAATAGCTACGTTGTATTAGTCTGGGTGTTGCTTTTTGGTGATGCTTCTTTGATATTTACTGTAATTAATTACCACAGGATGTAGGCTCTTTGATTTCATAATTCAGCTTAAAGAGGAGAAAGGGCTTTTTCAAAACACCTGAAAGAATTTTGCCATGGCCCTCCACTATAATCCCACTCTTGTATGCCAGTTATATGTTTTTGACTTTCAGTATATGTAGTTTCATGCTGTACTATGGCTTTCTAACATTTGACCTCGAGATCTTAAATTTGTGTCTTGTGAATGCGTCCAAAGTGCTTGTAATCTGCTCTCATGTAGCACCTGGACATAATCTTGACACCCATCAGATCATATTATCACTGTTTTCCCCACAAAGACTCACAGTTAAATTTGAATTTCAGTAAAACAACCTTATTTTTAGTGTAAGAATGTCCCATGAAATCTTTGGGGCACAGAGTTATGCAATTTTCATTATGAATGTATACTTTAAAAAATTCATTAATCTGAAATTCAAATTTAACAGCTTCCTGTATTTTGTCTGAAAACTCTGAAGATATAGCCTGAAGATTCTATAATTTTATCTTTAAATAGCATTTAATAATAAAGGACATGATTTAGTCCATAGCAATCAGAATTTAAAAAAGTAATCAACCCTTTTATCAAGTACTGTAGTCTGGGTTATATTCTTATATCTATATCTACATACAAAGATATTATGTATATATATATATAATGTATGTATACATGGAATCTGCTGTTAATTTTTTTCTGTTAGCTAAAAGTTTTTCTTTTTAATTATACTTTAAGTTCTGGGGCACATGTGCACAACATGCAGGTTTCTTACATACGTATACATGTGCCATGTTGGTGTGCTGCACCCATTAACTCGTCATTTACATTAGGTATATCTCCTAATGCTATCCCTCCCCACTCCTCCCTCTCCATGACAGGCCCCGGTGTGTGGTGTACCCCACCCTGTGTCCAAGTGTTCTCATTGTTCAATTCCCACCTATGAGTGAGAACATGTGGGCTTTGGTTTTCTGTCCTTGTGATAGTTTGCTCAGAATGATGGTCTCCAGCTTCATCCATGTCCCTACAAAGGACATGAACTCATCCTTTTTTATGGCTGCACAGTATTCCATGGTTTATATGTGCCACATTTTCTTAATCCAGTCTGTCATTGATGGACATTTGGGTTGGTTCCAAGTCTTTGCTATTGTGAATAGTGCCACAATAAACATACGTGTGCATGTGTCTTTATAGCAGCATGATTTATAATCCTTTGGGTATATACCCAGTGATGGGTAGGCTGGGTCAAATGGCATTTCTAGTTCTAGATCCTTGAGGAATCGCCACACTGTCTTCCACAATGGTTGAACTAGTTTACAGTCCCACCAATAGTGTAAAAGTGTTCCTATTTCTCCACATCCTCTCCAGCACCTGTTGTTTCCTGACTTTTTAATGATTGCCATTCTAGCTGGTGTGAGATGGTATCTCATTGTGGTTTTGATTTGCATTTCTCTGATGGCCAGTGATGATGAACATTTCTTCACGTGTCTGTTTTGAGAAGTGTCTGTTCATATCCTTCGCCCACTTTTTGATGGGGTTGTTTGTTTTTTTCTTGTAAATTTGTTTAAGTTCTTTGTAGATTCTTGATATTAGCCCTTTGTCAGATGGGTAGATTGCAAAAATTTTCTCCCATTCTGTAGTTGCCTGTTCACTCTGAATGACTTTGATGAGTCAAACTTCTCCCAGCTAAATGAGGATGTTCAAACCCATCACAAAGAAGATAAAAACCTTGAAAAAAGATTAGACAAATGGATAACTAGAATAAAAAGCATAGAGAAGACCTTAAATAACCTGATGGAGCTGAAAACCATGGCACGAGAACTATGTGACGAAGGCACAAGCTTCAGTAGCTGATTTGATCAACTGGAAGAAAAGGTATCAGTGATTGAAGATCAAACAAATGAAATGAAGCAAGAAGAGAAGTTTAGAGAAAAAAGAGTAAAAAGAAATGAATAAAGCCTCCAAGAAATATGGGACTATTTGAAAAGACCAAATCTACGTCTTATTGGTGTAGCTGAAAGTGACAGGGAGAATGGAACCAAGTTGGAAAACACTCTTCAGGATATTATCCAGGAGAACTTCCCCAACCTAGCAAGGCAGGCCAACATTCAAATTCAGGAAATACAGAGAATGCCACAAAGATATTCCTTGAGAAGAGCAACTCCAAGACACGTAATTGTCAGATTCACCAAAGTTGAAATGAAGGAAAAAATGAAAGAAAAAAAGATAACAGCGGATCTCTCAGCAGAAACTCTACAAGCCAGAAGAGAGTGGGTGCCAGTATTCAACATTCTTAAAGAAAGGAATTTTCAACTCAGAATTTCATATCCAGCCAAACTAAGCTTCATAAGTGAAGGAGAAATAAAATCCTTTACAGACAAGCAAATGCTGAGAGATTTTGTCACCACCAGGCCTGCCTTACAAGAACTCCTGAAGGAAGCAGTAAACATGGAAAGGAAAAACCGGTACCAGCCACTGCAAAAACATGCCAAATTGTAAAGACCATCGATGCTAGGAAGAAACTGCGACAAGTAATGAGCAAAATAACCAGCCAACATCATAATGACAGGATCAAATTCACACATAACAATATTAACCTTAAATGTAAATGGGCTAAATGCTCCAATTAAAAGACACAGACTGGCAAATGGATAAAGTGTCAAGACCCATCAGTGTGCTGTATTCAGGAGACCCATCTCATGTGCTGAGACACACATAGGCTCAAAATAAAGGGGTGGAGGAAGATCTACCAAGCAAACAGAAAACAAAAATAAGCAGGGGTTGCAATCCTAGTCTCTGCTGTTAATTTTTTTAACCATAAATCTGAATAGGTCTTCATTTCAATTTTTTTCTCATGAATTAATGGGTTATTG
The DNA here is from genome assembly GCF_006542625.1 of Nomascus leucogenys. NCBI lineage: Eukaryota > Metazoa > Chordata > Mammalia > Primates > Hylobatidae > Nomascus > Nomascus leucogenys. The sequence continues at coordinate 47,493,580 of NC_044395.1, forward strand.
AAGTAAATGAAAGGCAACTTTAAGGATGTCAATTCATGTATTCATTGAGTAAATATTTATTAAGTGGCTAAAATGTGGCAGACATGTTCTAAGCAGAGATGGTGACATGATAGAAAAAATGAACTTTCACAAAGATAAAATTGGCCATACGTGCCGGGTGCGGTGGCTCACGCTTGTAATCCCAGCACTTTGAGGCCGACGCAGGCGGATCACGAGGTCAGGAGATCAAGACCACGGCGAAACCCCATCTCTACTAAAAATACAAAAAAAAAGTTAGCCGGGCGTGGTGGCGGGCGCCTGTAGTCCCAGCTACTCAGAGAGGCTGAGGCAGGAGAATGGCATGAACCCGGGAGGCGGAGCTTGCAGTGAGCCGAGATTGCGCCACTGCACTCCACCCTGGGCGACAGAGCGAGACTCCGTCTCAAAAAAAAAAAAAAAAAAAAAAAAAAAATTGGCCATACGTTTATAGAAATAAAATGAAATCATTAAAATAAATAGTAAATGACTATATACTGTGAAATTCTGTGATTATAGAAATTTGTGGAACCTTGGAACAAAATCGATCTGATTCATACTTTAAGGAAGGGAATTTGTCAAGATACGTGAGTGAGGTGGAGATTATTAAGTTTATATCAGGAAGCCACTAGTGTTTACTGTTACACATTAATTCAATGTATTATTTACTTTTGCTAATTGGAAATTGATTACTGTGATACAAGATATATAATGATCAAATAGAAAAATAATAAGGTTAAAATTTTGAACTAATGATTATGGATCTGACAAAATCGAATGCTCACATTTAGATAGCACATGTTTCTGGAGTGAATAGGCCAAGGTTTCTAGGGAACTTTCTGAATTGTATTTTTCAGATTATTTAATGCAGAGTAATATTTAGACTTTGTTGCATATAAAAATCAAAAGCAGTTATTGGTTATTAACTTATCCCCCAATAGCAAAACTTATGCTCCAAATACATTTCTGTTTTCTTGCTAGATCTCGACGTTTACGGAGTCCACGTTTCCATGAAAGATGGAAATCTAAGTTTATAACCATTTACTCAGTAATAAATACAAGGCTATATTATTCTATCTATGTATCTCTAAATATTTAATTTATGGTGCTCAATACCTCTTGTTTATTTCTCTTTCTTCTAATGCGCCACTGATAGTTTATACCTAACTTAAAGGTATTTAAGTAAAGACAATTTTCTTTGGATTGCTTCAGGAATGGAGGAAAGATTCTGAAAACAAGTGTTGAGAGAAAATCAATTTTTCTTATTTAAAAGGCTCATGAAAACGGTCACTATGGAAACAAGACATGAGTCTATGGAACATCAAGAGATCAGAAGAGAGGTCTTGAGCTGAGACTCTCAGTCTTAAATTTGGAAATTTGACATAAATTTTAATCCTCATTTGATGATAACTTCTTTGTAAATTCTGAGGTTTATTTTAGATTACATAGCTCTTGGATTTTTAAATTTTTGCATAATTCTCTGTGGAGTTTGTTTTCTCTTTTTCTTCCTTCTTACCTTCCTTCCTGTCTTCTTCCCACACTTTATTCTCACACTCTTTTTTCTTCTTTCCTTCCTCCCTTCCTCCCTCCCTCCATCCCTTTCTTCCATATCTCCTATTTAAATGTTTTTTTCTCCTCTTTCTTCTTTTCTTGCCATTGTTCTTCATTGTTTTGAGTGACAATGTGACATGGAAAAAGAAAGGAGATGACAGAAAACTTTCTTGGCTTTTCTTTTTTTTTCAATTTCTTATTTTTTAATTTTTATTTATTTAATTTTTGAAATTTCCTATTTCTTGACCTAAAATATTATAGTATTCTCTCTCTATTTGCATACAATGAAGATGCTTATGAAATACTGTCTAAAGATTTCCATTCATAGTAACAGTGGTCAGCTTCTGGATATGTGCAGAAACCAGTGTTAATGAGAGAAAAAAATAAGAAGTTTTTTTTTTATGTTAACAACAATACATTTAACCACTTGGTCTTTGGAGGATGTAGGATGGAGGGAGGCCATCTATTAGTATTCAGAGAAAAGGACAGGTGTATTGCTTCTAATTTTTCCTTTGAGGTTGTCTGCCAGACTAATTAATGTTAGAGGTAGAAAGGGGATAATAGCTCTAATAGAGAACTCACCATAATGCATGGGGTGCTACCACCATTACTGACCTCAGTCAATTGACCTAGGCCTCTAGTCATTTCTCTAGAAGTGAGATAATATACGCCCTCTCTCAAAATCACATTCAGAAAGGTTTTTTATAGCAACCTAGTTATTGTCATTCTTTAGAAATAAAGCACTTACAGTTCAATTCACAGGGTGACTTGGCTAGTAGAGGGTTCCAGCCACATTCCCTTCCAGAGTTCTATGATCTACAGATAAGCCTACAAATCTCTTGGCTTTCCTATACTCAAAATATTACTAAGAAGTGGGGAAAGCAATACATTCTATTAAAAATAGAAGTGTGAGCAATAATTGGAAAATGGATTGCTTAAATATTCTAGGTAGTTCAGAGTAAACTCATAAATAGGAATGAGCTTAAATATATTTTTTTTAATTTTAACATTTGCTTGAGGATATCCTTATATAGTTACATATGAATAAAATTGAAAAATGTGTAGTTGAAGATAATCATTAGCCACTATATTTACAAATATAGGAAATAATTTAGAAAACAATTTCAAGTAAAACAATTAAAAGCTAGGATTTTGTGTATAACGTATATGCAGCTAGACTTTCAGAACCTTGAGGTTATTGCTCTTTGTAACCTCTATACATAGCACAGGGTGTAGCATATAACAACTGCTCAATTAATATTTGCTTAAGTACACGGATGCACATAAATACATATATATATTAACAGTTGAAAACAATGCAAAAAATATTCACTTAATTTTGAATTTACTGGACAATAAATATTTGTCATCCTATTTGTTTTTGCATAAAATATTGAATAAATTATCTTGTAATATTTTGAACATTTTAATTCCCAATATATTTTTATATAATGAATTGCTAAAATGACTTTGCTTTTTAAAATTTTTCTAGAAATACTGTAATGTCTACTTGAGATTTTATAACAAAAATATTTTATTCTAGTATATGTGAATTAATTATGTCAATATTCAAGATTTACACAGTTTAAGAGTCAATGGGGAAGAGTGTTTACAGAGTTAGGATGCAGCATAAGATAACTGGAGATAGCACAAGTTTGGGGTTCTAGGATATGATTTTACATATTGGAGTTGCTTTTTTAAAATTGTATGGTATGCAGGGTGTGGTGCCTCATACCTGTAATCTCAGCAATTTGGGAGGCTGTGGTAGGAGAATCACTTGAGGCCAAGTGTTCAAGAACAGCGTGGGCAACATAGCAAGACACCATCGCTGCAAAAAATAAATAAAATTAGCCAGGTGTGAGGATTCACATATGTAGTCCTAGCTACTGGAGAGGCTGAGACAGGAGGATTTCTTAATCCCAGGAGTTCGAGGTTACAGTGAGCTGTGATTGCCACTGCATAGCCTAAGCAACACAAAGAGAACCTGCCTCTTAAAAAAAATATGGTAAGTGCTAACAACTTTACCTCTTTGGGTCTCATCAGTTACTTCCCATAGTTGATATGAATAATATTTGAGAGATATGTCTATTTTTGACATAAAGTATGCCTTAACATTTTTACACATCTGAAATGGGGGTATCCATTGGAAACAAAATTCTCATTCTCAGAAGGGGTAAACAGGGCATTAATCACATAGAAGCTCGTTTATTCTCACGTTGACAAATTGTGCTTTACTTGATAAAATGGCACCTACACTCATATCTATGTCATTTGTACCAAATTAATTTAAAATAAACACAAAGGATGTAAAAAAGACTGAAGAGTGGTTCTGAATCTTGGCAGTACATTAGCACCATCTGCGAAACTCTTTAAACATTCCTTGAGGCCTCACCTGATATCAAATAAGTCAGTGGTTTTAAAAGATCACCCACGTGATTCTAACATGTAGCCAAAGTTCAGAATCCTTGCACTAAAAAGTCTATGTATCTGAACTAGTTTATGCTACTTTAGAATCTAGCTTGTGAAAATCTGGATTAATTGCTAGAACACATTAATTTATTTGTTAAAAGTGTGTTTGGTAACCACTACATGCTAGACACAATAGCCAGTAGAGAGAATACATAAAATGCCTAAGAAGAGTTTGCATTATATAAGGCAACCTGATGAGGCAGGAACCTAATGAATAATTGCCATATAATATGATATGCTAGGGCTTTTTAGCAAAGTTTTATGGTAGCTGAAAGACACGGTGTCCAGTCTTTCAAGGGAGTTGGGCAGGCAGTGTTTCACTGGAGTTAATCCTGAAGGGTAAACATGCATTCATTAGAGGGAAAAAAAGGAGATTAATATTAAATGTCTTTCAAAACAATAAAGAGTCATGATAAAAGAGAAAAAGGGGAATTAGAGTTTAGTGAGAACTTCTACTCTTTCTGAATATTCTGAAGATATTCATTCCAATATAAGGTTTAGAAAGCCCAGTGTTTCCTAGTTCCCGGGACTTGAATTATTAGGTTCAATTTGATTATAGGACTCATTTGAGTTGAATGACGACTGGATCTAAAGTGCTTACGAAATTATTATAAGCTAATAATAACTAACATTGTATGATTACTATTAGCAAGGCACTGTTCTGATGGCTTCGCAGGAGTTAACAGTTAATACTAACAATGGCTTTATGAAGTAGTTGTCACTAATCTTTCTCTCTACTTATAAATAAATAAACTAAGGTATAGAAAGCTTAAATAGTCAATACACAACTAGTAAGCAACACAGCCAAGTATCAAATCCATGCAGATTGGCTTCAGAGATCATGCTTTTACTCATGTGCTACAGTGTGTTAAATGCTCACCATGTACCAAGCTCTGCACTTCGCAAGTGTAACTAATTTGGTCTTCACAATAAGTTAATAAGTTATGGAACTAGCATTTTTTCCCATTTTACAGATAAAAACACTAAGAAAGAGAACTGAAAGATTCACTGCTTCAACAAGCACATGGGCTCTTGGTCTATCCATCAACGTTTCTGATAGATCTGTGTGTCTAGCCCAGCTCAACATTCTTACTTAAAGAGGTATAAAAAGCAAATATTTAGTAACATAAAGAAGCCTCACCTCATCAATTTTCAAAATTCTGGCTTTCATTGCTTACTACATAATTTAAAATAATTACTGGCTTTAGCTCAATGAATTGCTTCTAGGAAATGTAACACTGAAAAACAACATAAATTTCCCTAATCACTAGAGTTATAGTATGTTAAACATAATGTTAGATTTCAGGTGGCTTAGAGTCCTCAAGACTAAATGTATTATAAATAGTTGCAGCAGCTATATCTAAGCCATTAAGAGCATAATTATCTCATATATATAGTGAAGCATTCCCAGGAATTCTATTAAGCAATGAGTCTGAGGTTCTCTTTGGAAGGACAAAAACTTCTGTATACCATTACTTGGTCATTTACACACATTTCAGAATACTGCTGCCATTTTACTTAACCTATTTTTTATTGCAAGTGAAAAATTTTACTGTCTTTGCCAAAAGTATTGATGAAGAATTACTACAAGACCCGGTCTTATAATTTAAATATATTTACAAAGAGATGAGCTCTACTAGACTAGAAAGTAGTTTTCAAATTTCCAAGTATCTTAAAAAGTGGACTTTTTGTCCCAGGCTATGTTTAGTGTCTTGGCCATGCTAATGTGGGATATAAATAACTGGAAATTAAACTAATCCTCATTCCCATCATCATCATCATCATCATCATTACCACCAAATACCCTGTACCTGCCACATTTCAAGGACTGTACAATTGCTTCACATCTATTATTGTTTATCTTAGCAACCTCTACATAGGTACTATTATTCACATTTTACAGAAAAAACAAGAAATTTCCTGTTAACATAAAAACAGAATTTAGAAAAGGATTTTCTTTTGTTATGTATGACTCTTCCTAGTAATCCAACACCGTTATTCAAATTCTTGCCTATACATTACATTGTACTGGAACAAGAGAGTCATATTGTGAAGACATGTGAGGGAAAAGAAGGACCACGATTTGCTGAGACTTTATAGCACTTTTGATTTCCAGAGTGACTTTATGTATAACAAAGATAATTAGATATTTTTTACATTACCTTTTTGATTTTCCCATTTCCAGGTAAGGAAAGGAGGTTCCAAGGTTCAGTAGCTTGTCCAAGTCCCCTACTCAAGAAAGAGCCAAAATTCAGTTTCCAAATGCAATCAGTTAGGACTGAAATCCAGTGGACATTCTGCCTCACCCTTGGATGAGTGCTCTGTGTCTTCACCTGGGATATAAAGGAAGTCCTTTGCCCCTTGTCATGAGACAGTTACACATACACACACACACACTATATTTTGTGCACCCAGAGTGAAGATAAATATCTCTGTGTTTGCCATACATGTGCCAAGAGTCTGCTTGGACCGAGGACTTCATCTTGGAAAACACTGTCTAAAGGAGTTATAGTTCCAAAGCACTAAAGGACTAAATACTTTTCTTACTGTATTTTTTACCAAGTATCATAACAAAAATTAATTCACAGGGCTATATTTCTAGGTCTGTCCTCCCTGAAGAATAGAGAGATGAATAAACATAGATTCATAAATAACAACTTCTTTGAATTAAATTTCCATGGTTTGTCTAGATCTTAAATTGAAGCTTTATATAAGAGTGCATAATATAAAAAAGATTCCTATTTTTGCTATAAAATCCCTGTTGAAGACACTGAGTTTTTAGGGATCATGTATATAAGGGTCTATATAATAGTACTAGCATTTAGTAACAGCAGCAATAATATTCTTTCTATAAACAGACTAAATTTCTTATATTAGATAATGATATAACTAAATATTTTCTAGTAAACCACTTTAGTCAATACCATAGGAGTATTTGTCATTTCCTTTTTCTGCATGGCTTTCATTTTCCATTCTTAATAACATATATAATTGACTCATTCACATCTAGAAAGTTGGCAGATTAAATTTAGTAAATAAAATTAGATAAAATTACCTTCATTTGGGAGTGGAACAAGCTGAGCTATAGTTAAGGTTTGTCAAGCTTTACTTCATCTACCGCGATATCTTTTCAGTTTCTAAAACACAGCAAATGTTCTGCCTCAGAGCTTCCACATACTGTTCCCTCTGCCTGTAAACCCCCTTAATTTTCTTCCCACTCTTTGATCAGCCACCCCTTGTTGATCACATCTTTTAACTCAAACAGAAACATAGACATATGTCACATTTTTTGCATAATAATACACTTTTTTAGGTCTTGATTTAATATTTGTCTTAGAATTATTTTTAATGTCCAATTAAAACAAGATACCAGGCCCCCTCCTCATGTCCTGCTATTCTTTATAACTGTACCTTGTTCTTCATTGTATTTCCCATAAATTGTGACACATCAGTTAGTTTATTCATGTGTTTCTTTAAGCCTCACAGGACAGGAGACAAATTCTATTTCATCCATCATTTTATCCCCAACACCTAGCCATTCCTGGTACATGATAGTTTAATAAATATTTAATAAATGGTATGAATGAAAAAATTTAAACACATATGCACTCACACACATATGTAATAACTTTAAGTTTTCTAAGGCCAAGTAAGTGTATGTTAATATTTTGTGTATCATTCTATTATAGTGTTTTGTACAGTAACTGGCAAAAAATAATAGAAATAATAGATGTTTAATGAGTGTTCATTAAATTGATAAAAACATTAAAAAATTTTTAAGCCACTTATAACCTTTAATGAGCTCAGATAACCACATACTTGCAAAACATTTAGAATTTGTATAACCCCCTTGAAGTCTGGAACATGAGCTAGCTAAGTCTGAGAATCACAAATGCAAAAACACAGTATAAGAAGTGGGTAAGTGTGCCCATATTCGGAAAAGGTGGTGTCACTCAGTAGTCTTTCAGACCTCCTGCAAACATTCACATGATTTACCATCAGTGTTGCCAACTTGTACAATGAAAGGCAGCATATAACAGGTATACCTGTATTTTCATAAATATTCATTTAAATATTCTAAATATTTATTGAGAGGACTTAGGCTTTTACTCGGTGAAATCAGAAGTTACTGGAGAGATTCGATTTAAGATAAATTCTTTAAAAGATCACTCTGGATGCTGTGCTGAATGTAGCCTGTATTAGTTTGGAATTTATTCCTGTAAGGCAGGTAAAAGATGATAGTTGATGGATTCAACATGTTCTCTGTGAAGGTGGTTAGAAGTGGTAAGATTCTAGGATATATTTATATATATATAAAAGCTACAGGATTTCATGACAAATTTTCACATATAAGAAAGGACAGAAATGAATGGAGATTTCGAGTTTTAAGCTTGATCAATTCTGAGAATGAATGTTTTCCATTCTTTTTTTCTACTGTTCTACATAAGAATTAAAATATTTTGTTCATTAATCGCTCATCCTAAGGCAAAAGTTATACCCTTGAGCAATTTATAATCAGAACTTACTATTGGAATGTAAAACATTGTTTCTATCTTCCTTTTAATTTTAATTTTGCCTAATTCAGCACTTTACAATTATGAGATGAAGCTATATTTTAAAATGTCACTGAGCAATTTTAAGATTATATAGTCACATTTTCCTTCTCATCTGAAAATTTTACTATTGTTCAACATGGAGAATGTCCTTCACATTTTAGCCTTTAGAGCATAAGAAGTCGATATATATTGGTAAGCAGGTATTACATTTATGGAGTGCTTTGTCATTTTTTTGACATGCTTTGACATGTCATGTCATCCCACTCTCGTCATAACACTGGAAGACAGGGAGAAGGAAATATGTGTAGGAAATTGAAAAGTTTAAGTGACGGAGTGGCCAACATGATATCTCCTTCTTTCCCATTCACTAATGTATTTTGATCCATCTCCAACTGATGGAGAAAAACTGGGAGCTTGAAGTGCCCTACGCTCACTCAAAGCTAAATGTCTCATACAAAAACCCAAATTTGACCTTATCTTTATTGTTAACGCCTTAGAAAATTGGATAAACAAATCACTGTATTCATCAGCCTTAATCACATCACCAGTCATCTAGTCATGTCACCCTCCGTTTTCTTGTGAACTCACTGTTTTTTGTATTTTCTCACCTATGCCATCTTTCTATTTTCTCATCTATGCCATCTTTCTTTCTTTCTGTTTTAATTAAGGAAGCTCACTCACAGCTTTCCTGGCCTCTCTCCAAAGTACCAAAACTTGTTTTGTGAATTTCAATCAAAGAAATACAAAAAGTAACAATGATCCCATCAGTAGAGGTGAAAATGCAAGAAGAAAGATGCCATTGTAAAACTCATCAAGGTGTGGTAGATAGATCTCTTTTTCTTGTTGTTAAATCCTGAAGCTATGAAACAATAACTTACCTTATTGACAAGGGTCTGGTGGAAAATCTAATGAGCATTAGTAATGAATCCATCAGCATCAATCCCCTTGACTTTGGTGTACTCATCTTTTAATCTTTGACCCAGCTGCTGCAAGCACCTGTTTCCCAAAATTCAGCTAGGGAAACACAATGGGAATAATAATCACATTACTGCAATGTCTTTCTTTTCTTTAAATTAAGCCATGCAAGCAATTTATACCAATCTCCTTTTCAGAGGCAGAAATGAAGTCTGTTTTTGTATTTAAAGGTAACCTCAGCATATCTGACAATCCTGGGCAGTTATGAGGATAGTGAAGGAAGGGAAACAAAGTCATTTGAGAAAGTAAAGACATTCAACTGCCAACGAAGAATAAATTTTAACGGATGTAGGAAGAATCGTTTGTAAGAAGTGCAGAAAATGCAAAATGGTATTATTAATAAGTAACATCATTAGAGGCCGTTCTTTCTAACCAGTCACACCTCTGAATCATCTCGGGGTTCCCTGACTTCCTAGCTTTCTCTACCCTCCAGCAGTGATGCCGCTTCTCCCAATCATTGTCAGGGGTTTAAGTGCCATAGTCAAAAAGAACCTTATTATCTACCTGCTCCCCCAGCTTCTCTCTGAGTGACACACCACCCACGCCTCCTCCTCACGGCTTTCCTCCTCCCATGGCTCCCAGAAGGAATGTGAGGAGCAGGAGAGGGAGCCCAAGGCTACCCTCGCCTGAACCCCGAAACGACGAGGCTTTAAGACCCTTATTCACCCACTGAGTCTATGCCCTGGCCGTTCTGCCAATCCCCGCCGCGCGCTGCGGGAGTATAAGCCAGCCCTGCGCTGCGCTTCCAGCTGCGTCTGCCCGAGCGCGGCACGTGCTCCCGGCGCTGGCGCGAGAGAGCGAGCGCCACCGCCGCGGGCCCCGCAGCCGTTCTGCCTGCTGTCACTGCTGCCTCCATCGCCGACACTAGCGCTCCAGCTGCAGCCAAGGCCGCTACGAGAGCGCAGGAAGCCCTCGAGGAGCGGCTGCCTGGGGGCGCAAGGCTCAGGGCGCGCACCTGGTAAGCACAGCGCCTTTTTCTTTCTCTTGGCTGTGGTTACCACGGATATAGGATACCGCTGGAGCCCCTCCCCCAGTGCAGGGATGGAGAGCGATCAAGCAAGGGGCGGGAGCTGGGGCTAAAAAGACCCAGAAGGGCAAGTGGTGGGCAGGTGGAGGGCTGGTAGAGCCAGGAACGGTACGAGGTCCTGCAAGTTTAGAAAAGTCACCCTGCAAGGACGTGTGCTGTGTGAATCAGACATAAATTTAAGTCAGGAGCTTGGGCTACCGCGGCATCGCTCCAATGGGAGGTTTATGAAGATCATTTTGCTTTTATTTGCATAAGTGAGGGATTTAAGTGGGCTTGTTTCCATAGAAAACGAACTAAAAAAAAATCAGAGGAGGAAAAAATAAAGATCCGAGCCAAAGGATACGTTTGGATCTCTCTCTCTCTGTGTGTCTGTCTCTCTCTCTCTCCCTCTGTGTGTGTGTGTGTGTGTGTGTGTGTGTGTGTGTGTGTGTGTCTGTCTGTCATGCCAATATATGTGCACGAAAGGCAAGGATTTAGGAAGGGAGATGGCCTGCTCTATCTTTGAGCCCATTAGGTGTTTGGGGGAGCTAATAAGAGCAGTTGCTGGTGCTTCACCCCAGAAAGAGGCAGCGAAGAAGGGACCCGATTGGGTGTAAATGTCAGTGTTCCATTTCTAAAAGGACTACAGTACTAGGAGGGAGAGGTTTTCTGTAACTGTGGATCATGTAAAGATGGTACACCTGCAACTCTGGACCTATAAACTCAAGTTCATATACTCCCAGTGGAGCCAGGAAGACATGTTTACTCTTGGTTCCTTTATGGAACTTTGGCAAAGAATAATCTCTCTTTCTCTCTCTCTCTCTCTCTCTCTCTCTCACACACACACACACACACACACACACAGGGGGAGGGAGAGAGAGAGAATACGAAAGAAATGAATAGAGGGAAGAGAAGGGAGCTGAATATGACTGAATAGGCTGAGTGGGGTAGTAGAAGCAACAAAAACAGAGTGATCGGGTTTGGCATCACTGCGTTCATTCAGTTCTACCCTAGGTAGTTCCTGGGCTGATCTCTAGAGAAACATGACCTTGAACAAGCCGCTTAACCTTCATGTCCTCAGTTTCTCTACTGAACAATGTAGAGGATCTTCTGCATTTGGGGACATGAAGGTCCCATGCAGTAGTGTCTATGTATGTGTTTGAAGATCTGCATACTAAGAAGTAAGAACACTCATAAAATATGGATAAAGGAAGCTTTGGGGGATTCTTCCTCAAAGTACTAAAGGCAGTTGGCAAGATCCTGACTGTGCTGTTGGGGTGATGCATGCTGAGTGGTCTGTGGAAATGAGTGAGGAAAATCCAACCTCCAGCCTGCAGTTCAGTGAACTTGGAGTTCTGAGAGCTGTTTAGAAATGTTCAGATCCAGAGACCTAAAGTCATATGCTATTTTTTTAGTGTTTTATTATTTATTTATTTATATTATACTTTAAGTTCTAGGGTACAAACCTGCACGTTGTGAACAAGTCATATGCTATTTTTAAGGTTACCATTGAGGAAGAAGTTTTGGTGGCAAGGAAAATAAGTGCCAATCCAGTTTAAAGATTAGGTAGTCAGGGCAGCAAGAAGAAGGGTTTAGAGTAAAACATAAATGCAATGTAATCTGGGCAGAGGGGTTAGGAAGAAGATAGTGGATATTCCTCCTGAGACAAGGATGTCTACACTCCTAGGAGACAACTGGGACCTACCATGTCCTTGACACTCCTTCCACCTGTCTGAGGAAGGCACAGGTGCCCTTTCTCACTCAATACAGGCTTATTCTTAGAATTTAGGGATTTGTATCCCAGGTGCTGAGATATGACGGTAAACATGTGAAAACTAAGTCCTGGGAGTGCCTCCAACTCCCTTGCCATGTGAGCATCTGTTTGCAGAGCTGGTCTACTCATCCAGATTCACCCAGGAGTCTATGTTCCTAAAGGAACTCACTGTGCCACTTGGTGGCACCAAAAAGTTGCGCAAAGAACTCTGTTCTCTATAAATACAAACTACCACCCCTCCCTCCTCCGCTCTCTCCCCTTCCCCCCATCCCCCCTTTCTCAGTAGCGGGGAGATTGCCGCACACGCCGCCCTCAGCTCGGCTGTTCTGCGCACGCTGAGCGGAGGGAATGAGCTTGAGATCATCTTGGGGGGGAAGCTGGGGACTGGAGAGGCCGGCTCTGCCCCGCTGATCCCCGTGGCCCAACTTTTCGGGGGGCTAGCTAGACCGAGTCTCACTGCTCGCTGCGCAGCCAACAGGGGGGTAAGCTTGATAAGTGTCTGTGTGCCCAAGTGTCCCCTGGCCAGAGAAGGGTTTAGGATCTATAAGCTTGCTGAGTAGCTCATAGTTTGGTTTGGGGGAGGGGGACGCGGGTGGAGCAGGGGTGGCCAAAGCCGACAAGATTCAAGTCTGTTCCATTTGCGAACAGCCTTAATTAAACCTGTTGGGGAAAAAGGCGCGAGCAATGGGGTGAAGGAGGGAAGAGCTGCAAGGGTTGAAAAGGAGATTCTGCATGCCTTCGCATCCGAGTTCCCGCTCTCTAAGGCCAGGTGCGCGTGGTTTCGAATGCAGAGTGTGCTCCCGCAAAACACCCGAGGGCTCGGAATTGTGAGAAGCAAAGGTGGAGAGAGAAAGAGGACGGAGAATTGCTTTTCAATAGATCGGTTAGCGGCCGCATCGTGGCGCCTGCTGCAGGAAGAGGGGGGACAGCGGGTGGTGCTGAAAGCACATCTCTTTCACTCAGGCTATATTGCCTCTCTTTGAACACCAGCCTGAGCCCTCCCGCTCTTTCCTCTTCCATGGATTTATCTTTCCCCTCGAACACAAAGCCTGCTAGTTATCCCACGGCGGGAGCATGAGCGGCATGCCAAGGAGGAAGCCCAGGCTCCAGCGACTTAGGGAAGAAAACCCAGGGCAGGCCCACGAGGGCGGAGGCTAGCCGGTGGCTAGCCGGTGTCCCGAGCCTAACGTGCGTTAGGACCTCTCCAGGGATGTGACAAGTCCACCTGGAGGGCTCTTTCACCTGGTACTTGAATTTACAGCTGCCCTCATTTCCTTTCAGAGGAGTTGCTGTGTGGAAGGGAAATTTAGGAGAGGATAACAAGTGCTTGTGCTTATTTAGACACAATCTTGATGCTGCCTTAGCTGGACTGTAACATCGAGTAACCAGGCAGATAGGGTCTCCAATACTTCACTTTTTCAATAAGAAATTGATACAGACCAGTGAGAAGGCAGCTTCTCCTTTTCACCTTCTTCTCCATTCGCTACATGGTATTTTATTGTTCAGAGTTTCTCAGGACAAAGCTAGAGCTAATTTGTGTCTCTAATCCTGGGTACTGGCCATTTGAAGCAGCCAAAGGTGCATTGACCAGGACTACGTGCAGCCCTTCCTCCAGTAGGACATAGCAGGGGTTTTCTGTGGAAGCCTTAGTTGCATGACATTCTAGTGTCAGCTGTGGAGTGTTCAGGTATGCTGCCTCTTGTTAGGTGTGCTTTTTGCTGTTTTCTTTATGGAGTGCAGGGAGGTTTCTTCTTTAATTTCTCAGTTACCTCAATGTGATTACACGTGTAAGAATCGATTGTGGCTATTTCTGTCCTTTATGCATGTTTATTCCCATTTAAAAAGGCCATTGATTTGTGACTTGAAAATACTGCGTCCTGAACTCATTGGGTTAGTAGTGTGCGTCCCATCAAATTTCCAGCCTTCTCCCCGTGAAATCTTGTCAGCACTCTGGACAGATCTTTCAAGTTTCTTAGGAGAAAAATGTACATGGCACTTCCTAAATAACAGCTTCTCTTAAGAGAAAAAGCTTTCCCTAGTCATTTACACTCCACATGACAAAACATACAATCTAGATATTTTAATTGCACCCCCTAGAGGTTTGTGCTATCACACGGGAATGTTTTGGCTGCGGGTTATACACTCACAAAAAGCCCAAACTCTTCAGTGTTCACTTATGAAAGGATATGTCGAGATTATTTGGGAGAGGGAGATGGCATTTGAATAATACAAGTTTTTCACTTTACTTCCATAGGTAGACACAGGCCTTTACTATCACTTTATAGTATACCTTATGGACATGATCACAAACACCCAGGGGGAAATTGAAAAATTCACTCATATCTATTATATCCAACCAGCACAAACTATCCAGACTTTGGGAATACTTGATTAACTACCTACCATTTTTAATTTTGGTTCTGATTATTAACATTGTTGTCTTTCATGATAAAATGACTTACCTCATTAAAGATGCTCACTTTTGTGACTAAAGCATTTTAATAATTCTACTTTTCTTATTTTTTTCCAAAACCCATGTAATATTTTATAGAAGTCTTACTATATTGTCTTTTACAGAATGATCATTTTGGTTAGAGAAACTAAATTTAGTGTCAATAAAAGGTAGGTGGTACTACAAGTAGAAAATGTGAGATGAGGTTGATCATTAAAAGTATCATATTTATTTGTATACCAATTTTATCCCAGGTTTTCTATCCTCATGGGATGAAGACAGAGCTATATCCAAATATTTTATCTTACACATTCTTATTGTATTATATATATGTACATGTGAGGTACTTTTATGTATATCTTGATATAGATAGATAGATCATGTATAAACCAACTTTATAAAATATTAGATACTACCTTTTATATATATCGATATATATATATATGTTATATGATAAAGCTGATTTGGCTGGTTTAGAGGTTGGATATATTGAAGATGTATTATTACAAAGCAGGAAGATTCTGCAGTTTAGAAATATGTGTTATGTGTTATATTCATATTCAGAGAAATATTAATTCTAGTCGTTTTAGTCAGTGAGTGACGCTTAGGAGAACATAAGAAGACATGAGCATCAAGAGAAATATTTTTAGTGCATGATGTATTTAACCCAAGAAAAGAAACTTCAGTTTTGAGTTTTGAATTTTCAATTATTTGTAAATCAGATAATATCTTGATATTCCTTTATCTTAGTTGTTTAAAATGTGTTTCTAAGAAACATGAAGGCATAGCCTTGCTTTCATTTCCTTTAAATTCATAGGAGATGAAAATCTATATTTTACCTGTCTGAGTCATATTTTAACTATATATAACTTTTGTCAGAAGGGCCACCAGGCAAAAGTCTTGGTGCAGCCTTATCCCTGCTCTAATAACTACTATTTATTAAGCACATCAGGCATCATGCTAAGTGGTAGGTATGTTATTTTATTTAATTATATCAACAATAAAAGGCATTATTTGTTTTTCCTTTTCAGTTATAAAAACTAAGTTTTTTATTCTACTGTCAAAGGACACTGCATAGTTTATGCAGTGTTCACTGTGGGTCACTTTATTTTTATTTGTGCAATTAATTCATTGTACTCATTCAATAACATGTACTGCTATAACCCATCCTCCATTTTGAAGATAAGGAAACATATATTTCATTCATATATATTTGTGTGTGTGTGTATATATCTTTTACCATATATGTAAAAGAGAAAAATAATGGAAATATATATACATGCATATGCAAAAGAGAGAGATTTGATTTGTTTGGCACTAAAACTTACCCTGTTTCCATTGTATTGAGCTGCTTTACTCTGTGGTGTGGCTAAACACTAAACATTATGGGATTATTTTATCGTGGTTTCCAGTGAGTTGTGGTATGATTGGAAGTACAGGTTCTAGCTTCAAATTGCCTGGGTTTGAATCTCAGCTTTGTGGCTTACTACTTGTGTGACCTGAGGCAAGTTACTTAAATTTATGTACCTCAGTTTCACTATTTTCAAATTGGGAGATGGGTTATAGCAGTACATGGCATCAAGTGAATATGATGAATTAATTGCACAAATTAAAAAAAAAAAACAATAGGTGCAGAAAACCACCATGGCACACATAGACGTATGCAACAAACCTGCACATTCTGCACATGTATCCCGTTTTTTTTTTTAGAAGACATAAAGAGAAAAATAAATTAAAAAAATAAAGTATCTGACCCATAGTGAACAGAGCATAAACTATCAATCCTACCCAGGCCTTCGGACATCGAGTTTTCTGCATTTCCTATGTTATTACATTTAATGTTCAACTGCCCTATGGGTTGTGTTTTATTTTTATTTTATGATTTTAATGATAAAACATAATACCAACGTAGATTAAATAACTTGTCCAATGTCCCACGGTACAAACAAAGGTGACAAAGCAGGTATTTAAATCTAGGCTCATCTGATTTCCAAACTTTTACTTTTATGATACTGACCTACAGCTTACATACATATATCAATTTTTTTGAATTCTACTAATTTTGAGTCAGCAGCCCTTCCTCAACAAGGAAATGTGCAAATATTTATTTTTCTCATATATTCAAGAATATTTAAAAATAAACATGCAAATGCTTGAAGATAATCAGAAATCAAAATAATACATAATTGCTATCTCAAATATCTCCTTTTTTAGTCAGACTGTAGAATAAGTGTAAAAGAAAGACTTAGATGCAAAATATATATTTTATGTATATATGATTCTATTGGTCTTGCAAATATATCAGATTAGAGAAAAATTATCTAATGATTAGTTCTTTACAATAATGCTGGTTCAGGCCATGGGTTTTAAAATTTTGAGTATAAATGTTCTGAGGAAAATGAAAACTTATAATCACAATGATAATAATGGGCACTTTAATAATGCAACCTTCTTACATTCATTATATTTTACAGAAGAATAATCAAAAGTATTTTTTAAAAAAGTTTGTCTAAATGCATAGTAATGTGGAATTATTCAAACACATGGAAGTAAATAATACACTATTATATCATTTGTTTAAAAATAAATAAAATTTTGAAAAATCAACGTGTAAATTACTTTATAAAGTTATCGTTATTGTTGTAGTCTTGTTAAAATTATAATAAACTTTGCATTTCATATCAAAAGCAGCCTTTGAATTTGGGAAGTATATTGTAGGATACTCTCCTCACATTCATTTCTTGTAATTTGTGATACTTAGAACTACGCATATTTAATGTAAGGTAATATCAATCTTGACTCTTACAGCTTAAATTTGTCTTTCTCAAATTGAAATTTCTACCTTTTCAACAAGATAATACAGACTAATAACTACGTAAACATTGAGAAAGGCAAGCCTATTTCAACCTTCTCTCCTTAGCATTACTTGGAAGTTTCAGGTAGAGAATTTGTAAGACTGATGTGTCCAGATGATTGGCTCTTAGGTATGCTCTTCTTTCATGATTATGTCGACCTTGCCAGGATTAACTTTCATGTAAATTAGTGTTTTTCAACTGGAAGTGACTTTGACATACAGGCGACATTTACTAATATCTGAGGACAAATTTGTTTATCAGAGCTGGGAGGGGATGGCATTGTCATCTAGTGAACAGAAACCAGGGGTGCTGCTAAACAACCAACAGTGCACTGACAACATCTGCCCACAGCAAAAGATTATCTACTCCAAAATGTCAATAATGCTCAGGTTGAGAAACCCTTGTCTAAATGATGCTAGGAAACAGAGTTCCCTATATTTACTTGATTTGTTTGTATGCTTTCTGATGAATTTATGTACATTACATAAAAATTTAATGGAAAGAGATTGTGCCACTGCACTCCAGCCTGGGTGACAGAGCGAGACTCTGTCTCAAAAAAAAAAAAAAATTTAATGGAAAGCAGTATCTCCAAAATACTTTTCAATCAATGCATAAGGTTTGAATAACTAATTCATTTGTTTTTTGGGGGGAGACCTCATCATTTGTTTATTAAGTATGGGCTTTGGAGCCAAATGCAGTTGGATTCATGTCCTGGTTCTACCATTTATTATAGGTTTGATACTTTGGAGAAGATTCTTGACCTCTAAACTTCGATTTCTAGAGGTAGTAACATAGGTAGTAATTATACCTACCTTACAGGGTTATTGTGAGTCTTACATTAAATAATTATTATACATTATTTAACAGAAAGAAGGCACTTTATAAATATTATCTATTAATAAGTAAGTGGAGATCAAGTTATAGAAATGTAAAACCACTGTCTCAAGCATTTAATTACAGATAATATATAAATAATGCTTTACAGTCTTCAGAGGTATACCCCTAATAACAAGAAATCAGCTGAAGGCTGCAGAATGGGTAAAAGTCTAAAATCCCTGCTTTATAATTAAACTGAG
Organism: Nomascus leucogenys; assembly: GCF_006542625.1. Taxonomy (NCBI): domain Eukaryota; kingdom Metazoa; phylum Chordata; class Mammalia; order Primates; family Hylobatidae; genus Nomascus; species Nomascus leucogenys. The sequence continues at coordinate 47,512,309 of NC_044395.1, forward strand.
ACTAGTTAACAGTGGATTGCATCATTTTTATTGCTTTGCTGCAGTAGGCTGTTCCAGGTCTTCATAGACTACTAAACCACTTGTTTAAATGATTTACAGTGATTTAGTGAGCTCTATTGAACTGCCAGAACTTTTAAATTAATGGATAAAATTACAGATTTCATCTTTGTACAGTAGTGTTTTATGGCCCTTTTTTGTCGAGGGAGTTTCAGTTAAAATATGGCCTATACTTTGTGGGGCTAAACAGTGGGGATGCTGCATTTTCTTGTTTACAAGGTCACAAATGTGTGATTGAGATAGTAATGACAATGGAGATTTCCTCAGACTACAGGGTTCTCTGTATCATCGCACCTCAGACTGTCTCTTATCTATGGTATGCACTTGTTTTCAGAAAAATATATCAGATGCGTTGATGGCATATGCAATATTGACACCCTTGACTGTTTGTGATGAGGCCACTGATCAGGCAGAAGAAATCATTTTGGTGTTTATGTCCTGAGCTGTGTGATTTGCTTGTGTGGAGATTAAGTTATATAAGAGACATCTGTGCCAGAAAGATGGTCAGTATTTTAGAAGATTGTGGAAAATAAAGGACAATGTGAGCTGTGAATCTGATTATAGTGTAGATTGCAATTTATGGCAAAGTTTTTCCATCAATATCTCTTTTTCATATTCATTTAGGATATCACATGAGAGTGTGTGGTTACCTGATGCGAAATACTTTTGTATATATTTAAAATATGTCTATTGTTTTCTATAATGTGCTAGTAATTAATTTACTCTGCTAAGGACCCAGAAATATAACACTGAGTAAAGCATACTTTTGAAAATAGGTACTTGAACTAATATACTAGATAATCAAACTATTAAGGCATTTACTCACTTTTTAGTGAATTAAATGTCACCATATTATTAGAGTGTAGATCATAACATTTTAAAAGCTTTTTTATCATTACAAGAATTAATGCCTCCCCATTATCTATAGGATAAACCTGCACATTTATTTCTACTGACATATTATCCCCACCATCTAAAAGCTATAACCTAAAGAAAATAATTTATTTTACCTGAGACTTTGTTTCCTAATATAAGAAATTGGGGTTCTTAGACATTTCTAGAAGTATTATTTTTAGATAGATATGAGATCAAGAATGAAAAAAGGCTCTTTACACTGAAAATAAAGTATTATGGTATTTTTCTTTGTCTTTTCTTTTACTAGACACCTGTTAAAATAATGAATGAATCTTGTGGTGAGGTTGCACAGGAGAAATCTCACCACAAGGAGAAATGGCCTTACTCAGGAACTTATACAGAAGCAAGAGAGAGTAGATCCTCACAGAAAGAATATTGGATAGTTCTCAGAATTGATGATGTTAATGAGACAGATCTTGGAGTGAAGTTGATATCATCTTTTATATCCTACATCCATCAGTTGTAAACTATGAGAAACATTTATGCCAGAAATATAATCTTTAAATAATTGTGCTACAAAGATACTTTCAAAAGCAAGCAAAATGCAACATTGTTTATGATATTAAGACAAATCTATAAATAACCTTAATATCTAACAATAAGGAATAATTAAATATTGGTACACACATATAATTGAATGCCATGCAACTGATAAAATTAAATAAATGTTCTAAATGTGACTCTTGGCTCTGCTACTACCCACTTGCTTGGGAATCTTGGCCAAGCCTCTGTATCTCTCTGAGCCTCAGTTCTTTCTCTGTAAAATGTGCATACATAACTTTTTTTACAGTTTGTATGACAGCTAAATGTCATTTCATGTGAGATTCTTAGCAAAGTGAACAACACATGGTATGCCCTCTGCATATTTTAATTGTTGTTATAATTGTCCCCATCATCCAAATGAACTGATATGAAAGATATTTATATTATACAAAGAAAAATATGAGAGATTTCATATTAAAATTTTATTTAAATAAAAAATATAAAAGATTATAAGCTTAGAAAATTATATAAGAGCTGATACCAAGTTGTAAACTATGATTAAAATTGTGTTTTGAGTGACATTTTGTTGAATTCAAGTCCCCGGTCTGCTATGAATCATTTGCTTTCCATGGATTTCAGTTAAATGGAATCATCTCCAGGGCCCTCTCTAGTTTTATGTTGCTATTTTCCTTAAACATCCTACAATATTAGCTTGGTAATGAATACTATAAGAAAGTATAAATAAAAAATTGCCATGTGAGCTTGGAGGATAGTGCAAACACTGCCAGGTGAGGGATATGGTAATAATTTAGGAAGGGACTATTTTTAAATATTAGTTCATTCAATACTCACTAAAACTCCTTGGGGTAGGTACTGCTGTCACTCCAATCGCCAATAAAGGCATGAGGCTCAGAGAGCCTAAATGCCTAAGGACACACCGCCGATAAATGGCTGTGCCAGGATTCAAATTCAGGTCATTGGACTCCAAGCCCATGCTCTTAACAACTCTGCCATGAAGACCATTGGAACAACTGCATATCAGGGATAAGAAGCAGCATGTGCAAAGCCATTGGAATAAACAGTGTATACTTGGACAAGAGCCTAACTTGACTAGTAGGCTCCCAAGGAGGAATGGATGGAGGGAGATAAGGTCTCAAGGGAGAAAGTTGCAGAAATTTAGAAAGCATATCCCTCAGTTCCAAATTAAAAATAATAATGATAGTAAATATGTTGTATTACTATATTTATAAATTTAGAAAACACAGATGAAGACAAGAAATAAAATTAAAAGTACTATATTTTTACTACCCAGAGAACACTCTATTAACGTCAATGTATATGTTTCCAGTCTTTATGTATGCATACATGCCCAACCAAAATATTTCTTGAGAAAATCAAAGCATACCGTCCCTTTATTTCTGCATGATACAATATGAATACTTCACATTTTACTGCTTCTCTCTCCTCACTTCACAAAAGGAAGTTTTTATTCAAAAAATTATTCAGTCTCCTTTGCTGATTATTCCTTACCATTGAACCTTGGAATTCCCTGGGGCACAATCTCTGGCACTAGTTTCTTTTCTTTTTCCACTTCCTCGGTGATTTAATCCAGTTTCATGGCTTACAAAAAGGACTTCTGTATACTCACACCTTCCACATTTTATCTCCTGTTCAGACCTCTCTTCAGAATTCAGCCCCTTACATCCGCCTGCTCATTCAATGATCTCTTCTTGAGTTTCTAGTATGTGCAACTTGATATATCAAAATTGAACTTAACATTGTTTTGTTGTTTCCATCCACATCTTTGCCACAGCATCCTCCACCACAGCCGATGCAACTCCATCCTTTTTGTGTTCGGGCTGAAAATCTTGGCGTCCTCATTGATTTTTCTCTTTCTCCGACATCCCAAGTCAGCTCTAATAGCCAATTTGTTCACTCTACCTTCAAAATATATTCAGAATCCCAGCAGTTCTCACCACTTGTACTTACCGTATCTCCAGTCCAACCACTGTCATTTGTCTCACCTAAGTTAGTGCAAATTTCCTAATTGCTCCTCATTTTCTGCCTTCGTGCCCTTATTCTTGTTAAAATTTAGGTAGAATGTGTTCCTCCTCTGTTGGAATCCTCCCAGAAAAACGTTCTCATGAAATGTTAAAGTCAAAGTCTTTTAAAGTCCAAACAGGCTCAACATCACCACATTATCTCTTGTTCTCCACGTCTTCCTTTCTCTGCACTTTAACTTTTCTACAGCCACATGAGCCTGTTTGCTACTCCTCAGCACACTAAACATTAAGTCTGTCTTAGGGACTTTGTATTTGCTTTATCCTTTACCTGCAATGTTGTTTTTCTAGAGATCTGCGTGACTCATTCCTTTAATTCTTTTAGCTATTTACTCAAATGTTATTTTTTCAGTTTATGCTTCTTTCGCCACGTTACTCAAAATTTCCTATATCTCTGGCACTTTCTATACTGCTTCACTGCATTTTGTTTTTTTGCTTTTAAACACTCACCACCATGTAGCACACAATATTTTAGGTATTTATTTTGTTTCTTTTTTTTTTTTTTTTTTTTTTTTTTTTTTGAGACGGAGTCTCGCTCTGTCACCCAGGCTGGAGTGCAGTGGCGCGATCTCGGCTCACTGCAAGCTCCGCCTCCCGGGTTCACGCCATTTTATTTTGTTTCTTGTCTGGCAAACCCTCTTAGAGTATAGGCTCCATAATGATGTGACTTTATATCTATTTTGTCCATAACTGGATCCTTGGGGCATAGAAGGGTGTGTTACTCAGTAAACATTTATAGGAAACACATGAGGGATGCTGATAGATTTGATGTATTTCTTTCAGGTCTATTTGGAATTTATACTCTATGAATTTCTTGTATTTTAATTGCACATAAGATGACTTTCTATTTAGCCTTATAATAATCTGAGTAATAGCACAATTCTTTTGTATTCCTATATCATAACTTTTTAAAAGTATATTCCAGGTATCTAAGTTCATAGCTAATATCTGCCTCATCAGATTATGAAGCAGTAATTGCTTCATAATCTGATAAGCCATAATTTGGGGTGGATATCCAGGCAATGTAAATACACTTGTACTAGATAACCTACACACTGTACCTTTTGTATCTCTATGAGCTGAATCATCTTTTCCCTGGAATGCTCTTTACTGTACAGTTTGAAAGGTGACTCCTGTAAGATTCTGTATCTCTTGGATGTTCAAATTGGGTCTGGGTGGCCCTTCTTGTTTTCATGGACATTGGTAATATCTTTTATTTTTTTGGTAGGAAGGGGCTGTGAGGCAGCAAGGAATAGTTAAAACAATGTGTTATAAAGTCAACAGGCATAGACATAAATTCTAGCTCCATTATTTTCTAAGTGATCAGCTAGTTTTTAACTTATCAAAACATATTACATCATTTGTAAAATGAAGGTAATAAAATAATACAGTTCAAACATCCCAAATTCAAAAATTAAAAATCTGAAGTGCTTCAAAATTGCAGGATGTTTGAGTACCCATGCGATACTCAAAGGAAATTCTTATTGGAATATTTCCAATTTCACATTTTAGGATTTGGAACGCTCAAGCAGTAAGTAAGTATAATGTAACTATTCCAAAATCTGAAAGATTCTGAAATCTGAATTTTGGTCCTAAGCGTTTTGTGTAGGGGTTGTTCAACCTGTACCTACATTTTAGGGTTGTTATAAGGATTATTGGTATACATATGCCACACATACAGACACACTCAAAGACGTAGCCATTGTGTCAGAAATCTTCAGTGTATAGAATGTACATGGAATATAGTAAATATAGTATCTTCCATGTGAATCAGATACGTTTTTCTCTGAAATATATAAGCCTTGCATATGTCTTTAAAAATAAAGTACCTAAAATATTCTTTTTTGGCCTCTGTGACATCATTTACTCTCACTTTATCTTCTTACTTTTTGGGTTGACTCCTTTTCATAGCTGGCTTTTCCCAAATCTGGCCCCTCAGCAGAGCTTATTTTTTAGCTGTGCTTTTGCAACATTTATACTTCCTCTCCAGGCGATTTCATTCATTCTAAATATTTTATATATTGATGGCCCTCAATTTGCATGTCTAAACCAAAACTCTCCCCTGGGTCCTACCTTACATATTCACTTTCCTGTCTGACATCTTTACCTGGATACTTCCAAGGCATCTCAAATTTTGTATTTTCAAAAGAAGATCATTAATTTTCTTCTGCCCCTCACCTGTTTATGTGCTAGTCTATCCTATCTGTATTAATGCTGTCAAAATGCACTAGGCTCTCAAACTAGAAGCTAAGAGTAGACCCTGATTCCTCTCTCTACCTTACTACTCACATCTGGTCTATCAGCAAGTACAGTTGATTCAACTTGGAAAATATATCTGACTGTGACCACTTTTCTCCATATCTACTGTCACCAATCATAGAGAAGTCACCCTCATTTCTTGCTAGATTATTACAGGTTTCCTTATAAGATTTCTTCAACTGATTATCCAGGAAAATGAGCAGCCGGAATAATCCTTTGTAAGACTGAATTGTTCCAGTCATTTGCTTAAATCTCCTCAATGGCTTTCTGTTGTAATTAACATTATTTTTTTTTTTCTTGAGATGGAGTCTCACTCTCTCACCCAGGCTGTAGTGCAGTGGCACAATCTTGGCTCACTGCAACCTCCTCCTCCCAGGTTCAAGCGATTCTCCTGCCTCAGCCTCCTGAGTAGCTGGGATTACAGGCGTGCACCACCACATCCAGCTAATTTTTCTATTTTTGGTAGAGACCGGTTTCACCATGTTGGTCAGGCTGGTCTTGAAAACCTGACCTCAAGTGAACTACCCACCTTGGCCTCCCAAAGTGCTGAGATTACAGGCATGAGCCAATTCGCCTGGCCAACATTAAATTTTTTTTTATAAGAGCCTACAACATCCTACATGGCCTGGACCTTTATTGCCTTTCCATCTTCATCTCGTGTCATCATGCTTCCCATGTTCTTCATGTTCTAGGCATATTTTTTATGTGACTGGCTTTTTTTCATTCTTCTGTATATTTTTCTTTTTCTTTTTTTGAGACGGAGTCTCTCTCTGCCGTCCAGGCTAGAGTGCCGTGACGCGATCTCTGCTCACTGCAAGCTCCGCCTCTCGGGTCCACGCCATTCTCCTGCCTCAGCCTCCCGAGTAGCTGGGACTATCTTTTCTTTTTTTAACTTTAATTTTAAGTATTTAAAATTAAAAATTCAGGGGTACATGTGCAGGTTTGTTACATAAACTCGTGTCATGGGGATTTGTTGTACGTATTATTTCATCACCCATGTATGAAGTCAAGTATCCACCAGTTATTTTTCCTGATCCTCTATCTCCTCCCACCCTCCAGTAGGCCCCAGAGTTATACATGTGTTCTCATCATTCATCTCTGATTTACATGTGAGAACATGCAGTATTTGGTTTTCTGTCCCTGTGTTAACTTGCTAAGGTTAATGGCCTCCAGCTCTATCCATGTCCGTGCAGAAAACATGATCTCATTTTTCATGGCTGTATAGTATTCCGTGGTGTATATGTACCACATTTTCTTTATCCAGTCTATCACTGATGGGCATTTAGGTTGATTTTATGTTTTTGCGATTGTGAGTAATGTTGCAATGAACATATGTGTGCATGTGTCTTTATAATGGAATGATTTATATTCCTTTGGGTATATAGCCAGTAATGGGATTGCAGGGTTGAATAGTATTTCTGCAGTGGGAGTATAAATTAGTTCAATCATTGTGGAAGACAGCGTGGTGATTCCTCAAAGACCTAAAGACAGAAATACCATTTGATCTTTATTTTTCTTTGTATTCATTAGGTTTCAGCTAAAGTTACCATTTAGAATACCAATATGTAAGGCCCACAAGTATAGGGAGCTTGTATATTTTGCTCACTCTTGAATATTCAATTCCCAGGACAGAATTATAGCATATACATACCATAAATATTTGTTAAGTGAGTTAATGAATAGATGGGGCATGTTAGGTGCTCAATGAAAGATAATAATGATACTTGCCAATGTATATTATTACAGTTCTTTGTTACATTAGGCTCTTTCACTAAATAGTTAATAATTTTTTGTTAAATAAGTAACAAACCGCATAACTTCAAAAGGCAATATTTTAGTGTTTTAATATGTATACTGTATCTCAATATGTAGGGGTTTCATACAACAACTTAATAAAATGCATGGGATTGATATTTCAGCCACACGAGCCTGACAGGACACCAGGTCTCTCATATCGCTTTGATGTTCTTACATAAAAAATGAGTCGTGTTTTGTTATTTGTTCACTCACTAACATTCTGATTTAATAAGAAATTGTGCTTTCTTTAATTTCAGATATTTCTTTTTGTCTGCAATAGAATTCACATGACCATGAGAATAATTATTTTAGGTCTTGGGTCTAAGGAAAGTGAAAGAAAGGTTTGGTAATATTCAAATAACTTGCCAATGAAAAAACTAACATTAGTCTTCATTTCTTCCTCTGTGTCTACAATCCCAACTTTTGTACCAAAACTATATTTTTCTATATATTCCCAAATGTCTAGTTATTCTGGAACATCTGGTTATTTGATGAAATACTAAAAATTTTAGCTTTTGTCACTGTACAGAGGAAGAGGAAGACTTTCTCTGTTGCCATAGGAAACAGTAGAAGGAAATAGTGAAAATGATGGTAGGAGTGATTAGAAATGTAATTCAAGTTACATTCGTTTTGTGTCTGGACTTAACTTTTTATAGATTTGATGACCTTTGAAACCATTAGTATTCTTGTAAAAGTGCGATATTTACATACATTCCTGAAGAAACATCACCTGTTTTTGAAAGTCAGTGCTTAGAAAGTTAGTCACTTTAAAATAATTTGAGATCCTTGGCTGGCAGAGTTGATAAAAAAATAAGTCTCTTATACAATTCCCCTAAGTGATCAAATCACTAATTTGTCAGTTCTCTTTTACAAATTATGCTAGAATTTGACATAGAAAATTTGGGACAAAATTTCTTTCTTCCCAGGAATTTGAATTGAAATAGATGATGACATTCATAGCTATACTAAATTTCTACCTGGCAGAATAGTTCCATACATACATCCTTTTAGCCTTTGAGCCTTAGTGATGTGGAATTTTTTTCTGGATCAGGGCTAGAGGACTGATTACTGTGAATTTTATTACAAGACTCTGTAATTACTTTGAAGACTCTCTGGAGGACCAAGTAGGTTGCCAGAGAATTTTCTGTCCTCACGACCTAGCTACAGAATGCCCTTGAAAATTTAATAACAAAAAGATGTTGTTTCGAATATATATAGCGCTTTTTAATTTGTAAAGCATTTATTTCATTGATATCTTGTATTGATTCCCATAGGGGACAACCTAGCACATAGTATCCCCATTTTTCAGGTGAGCAAATTCTGGTACCGAGAGGTTAAACAGTTTACTAATACTTCTTAATATAAGAACAGGGATTGAAATGTGAATATTCTTTTCTCTAAAAATTGGTGCTAATTTGACTCTTCCTTGCTGCCTATTTGGGGGACATTGTATTCTATAATTTCTCAACCTTTTCCTTTCTCTTCTACAGTTTATTTAACATGAAACACCCACCTTTCTTCATTTGTTTTTGTTATATCTTCCACATCAATTAGATGCAATACTTATTTATTCCTGAGAAGATTATTCAACTTGCTTGACATTGTATTTGGAGAGAGAATATGTGGGGCATTTTTGAAAAGATAACTTTATTTTTGTAATTGCATAATAAATTACATGCTCAAGGCTAAAGATTTCAAAAGAAAAGAAAGCATAATGAAAATTTAACAACAGTTATCCACAGTTTCATTACCAAGAGATCACCCATGTTTAATATTCTGGGGTGCATCTTCTTGAAGTTTTCTGTTCATGGCATAGTTTTGCTTCTAGGATGCTCTGTCATCTCTGCCTGAGAGTACAGTACAGTTCTGCCTGCCACACATAAGATTTGGTTTTGTGTATTGCAGGTGAACAAATAAAGACTATTAATCTAAGCTAGGCAGGATCAAGAAGCTACATCAGCTGCTTCATCAAATCACAAAGGAAGCAGACAAAGGAAAGTTAGAAACGTTTTTGAATTATTTTTTGTTACCTGCATCATCAAAATGTTTTCTCTGCTAACATGGATTATAGAACTTCCCCAAACTAGTTGCACTTATGTTTGTTAAAGACCCATGTTATTTTTTTTTTTTCAGGTTTAGAAGATCATGACCACATGGATCATCTAACTAAATGGTACATGGGGACACAATGGTCCTTTAGAGAACACATCTGAATTGCTGGCTAATTTCTTGATTTGCCATTCAATGTAGGACATCACTTGTTCACAGCTATCGGAACCCTCCTGAATTTTCCCCACCATGCTATCTTTATTAGCTTGAACTCCTTTCCTAAAATGGTCCTTCTGTTGATCCTGTCAGTCTTACTTTTGAAAGAAGATGTCCGTGGGAGTGCACAGTCCAGTGAGAGGAGAGTGGTGGCTCACATGCCGGGTGACATCATTATTGGAGCTCTCTTTTCTGTTCATCACCAGCCTACTGTGGACAAAGTTCATGAGAGGAAGTGTGGGGCGGTCCGTGAACAGTATGGCATTCAGAGAGTGGAGGCCATGCTGCATACCCTGGAAAGGATCAATTCAGACCCCACACTCTTGCCCAACATCACACTGGGCTGTGAGATAAGGGATTCCTGCTGGCATTCGGCTGTGGCCCTAGAGCAGAGCATTGAGTTCATAAGAGATTCCCTCATTTCTTCAGAAGAGGAAGAGGGCTTGGTACGCTGTGTGGATGGCTCCTCCTCTTCCTTCCGCTCCAAGAAGCCCATAGTAGGGGTCATTGGGCCTGGCTCCAGTTCTGTAGCCATTCAGGTCCAGAATTTGCTCCAGCTTTTCAACATACCTCAGATTGCTTACTCAGCAACCAGCATGGATCTGAGCGACAAGACTCTGTTCAAATATTTCATGAGGGTTGTACCTTCAGATGCTCAGCAGGCAAGGGCCATGGTGGACATAGTGAAGAGGTACAACTGGACCTATGTATCAGCCGTGCACACAGAAGGTAAGTTTCCTTTGCATACATCGAGTATATATTATTATGCACTCAACAGTTAAAATTTCAGGTTTGGGAAGAGTAAACCATTCCTAATTATTTTGGATATTTTGAATTGTCTCAGTTATACCAGTACTATAAGAACAGACTGGACTGCATATATCTAGAGAGACATAGACTTAAACTGCAGGAGGGTGTATGTGGCCAATATTTGGTGAAATATAATTTTGTTTCAATTGTGAATTACATTATTTACTTCTGCTATACTGATGCTATATTATACTTCTGCTATAATGATTTTTTATATTCATTACTAAAGGTTTTTAAGTCTCTATATCTTCATTGAACACCTCACATTTTTGTCATTTCAAGATTGTTCTAGGTGCCTATTGTTTCTAATAGTTAAAGCAAGGTACACATAAATACACATAGGACTGAAGGTAGTAGCCAGTTCTAACCTAGGTATGTTGTTATAGAGAATTACCAAAAAGTTTAGTCTTACAGCTGTTTTTTCAGAAGAATTCATGGTCAAATCCAAAATGGAGATAAGAATAAATTAATTTTATCCTTGTATAGAAGATATTTGGGAAGTATAATTTTAAATAATTCAACATGTTTGCTTTAAAATTTATTGCTTCTTTTTTCTCCAAGAATAGTGAGGAAAGAAAAATCTGACTGATGTTTTATAACAGTGAATAATAAGTAGCCCTTTGTTTTTTATGGTGTTTTAAAAATCATTAGTTCTTGACCATGGCTGTTTGGAAAAAATTTGTTTTGACCTACAGAGGTTGTGACCCAAATGGGCAGACTCACTTGTTATGCAGATCTTCTTCTAGAAAAGCAAAATGTGTATATTAAACACTATAGAATACTGAAGAAGATACAAAATACTTTTTATAAATCATCGAATTATTGTATTGAGATTTTTAAAATTCTGCATTAACGTATCAATATGGTCCAAATATTTTGGTCTGGTAAAATGTGGAATTAAGTTACTAACCCCACTTCAGAGGTTAGGAATATATTTATGCAACACATATTATGCACAAATACATATGCAAGGCTCTCTGACAGTCCTGTGAAGGATAGCCATTTGTTTTCTATATCACAGACTTCAGTGGGATTGCATTCTGGCAAAGGAGATGAGGCACGCACAAATACTTATATAATCATAATTCAAGATGACATAATGTTACAAATCTGACTCTAAAGGAAATTGATGGAGAAAAAAATCACCTCCTCCTCTGTGGTTATGGGGGTCATGGTGGGAATCTTACAGAAGGAAATGGAATTTGACAATTGAAATTTAACAAGAAGAATACTGACAACTGGTGAAAATTAGCAGGGATGGCTTTCAGTGAAAAGCATAAGAAAATATGACTAGGTGAGAAAGTAAAAATGTGTTTGAAAAGGCCAATTATAAAGGTATGTTTTGGTTTGCCTCAAATAAATCATACATTTTATTAGGGACTACCTTCTAGCTTCAGAAGAGCAGGGCTTGGTCACAGTGTGGCAAATGCTAATTCAATTGTGCTCCAAGGGAAACTCTTAGTCATGACCTTTGGCTTTTACTAGTTTCAACTGTTGTTTTATCCTGAGTTCACCCCAATAGCAATCTAATAACCTAATAAAATAAGTTATGATGCATTCAAACAATGCATTATCATTTAGCTATTAAAATAAATGAGACACCCTATTAGGTAATGATTACAATTTCCAAGGTCATCTTAGGTGAAAAAAACAAGGGGCATTTCTGTATATATAATATTTTAGTTTTTCTAAAAGGGGTTTTTATACAAACAATTTGATTGATATTCATAGAATTGTTCTCAGAGAAGAGCAAAACTACTAAGAGTTGCTGCTTCTGAGAAGAAATCTAAGTTAAGAAATGAGGTGGAATATTTTTTGCATAATTTTTATATACATACACTTTAAGCTCTATATTAAATACATAATTTACCTACTGAAATATAACAATTACATGAAAACATTCTATTTGTGGGCAAACAAAAGACAATAGAAATTGCGATGCCAAATTCAGGCAAAATATTTAGGTTGTACCACCAGGATTCAGGAGAGAACAAACCTTGGAATTGGACATTCAAAGGTTGGAAGAAACACTCCTTTGCTTACTGTTTATGTGGTTGGGTCAAGAAATATTTATCTTGCTTTGATCCCAAGCAAGTATGTGGATAATGAGGTTATGTAGTGTTAAGTCGTATGATTTATCAGTACAAGAATGGCATGGTAGGAATTTTCACAAGGTGAAACTGACCTCCAGGATCAGAAAAGTGAGAGTCAGAGAGGATACAGCTTTGTTGGGTGCTGTGGGAACTCTCCAAGGTCATGCTTGTTTTTTTTTTTGCCGCTTGGTTTTTCAGAAAGTCTTGGTGGGATCTTCCATGAAATGATAGTGTCAGTAATCATCCAGTCTCTTTCTCTCACTGGGTTGAGGTCATTTTCTCTAGCATTAGGAGAATTAATCCCAGTACTTGTTAATTTATCTTCATAGTCTTATAATTATTCTCCTTTGTTCCATCGATATTCTCTTTCTTGAAGAGTAAGGAAATTTCCAAATGCTTTCACATGAACCATTAAGGTCTGTGAAAAGATGTGGTCCTATTTTCAAAAAACGTTTTTTCTCCTAATTGCCTATGTATTTTATACTTAAACCTAACCATACTGTGTCATGGGTACCACAAAATGTTCCTTCAGAAAGTGTATGTCATCACAGAATTCCAGAGGAGTGTACAAGGAAAACTGGGTTTCAGCTTCGATGTTAATCTCTTACACTTGCTATTTCCTGTGATTTATGACTTTAGTAGGCTGTGTGACTGGGTATGTACTGTGGCTTTTTCTATTACACAGAAATTATACCTAGAACTTCTAGGCAAAGAGATTCATAGTATAAAACAGAAGAAGAAAAAAAAAGAAAGCATTTTTTTAAAGAGCAGATCAAACTAGCTCTTCACCTGGGCAGAGGAAAGGAATATGCAATGACTCAGAAGAAAAGTAAAATTACTTCTTTTAATGGAGTCAGAACTCTGTCTGCACTAAGGAAATGTAAAGGGTGCTTTGCCTTAGTACTTTTGCAAACCTTGGTACATGTGCCCATGATGACACAGGATTGATGGTGCTTGCCTGTTTAGCAGTGTGGCAGATTGCATTGATGACTTCCACTAATGGTGCCTCTGTATTCACATCATTTGCTTTTGACTTGATAATTCCCTTTTACTTTCATGCAGCAGTGGCCTTCTGACTACTTTGACCAATAGCACTTGGTTGACGTGAGTACTTTCTTCCTAGTTTGTGTTGGAACCCTATCACCACCCTGTGAAGTATGAGAGCACCCAGGTTTTCCAAATGAGTGCATCTTAGACCAGTTGACCTCAAGCATGTGAGAGCATGCAATGCAGATCAACAAAATTGCTTTCCCAACCCACAGCTAATTGCAATCACATAATTGAGCCCAGCTGAAACCCTCAACATTACCCAGCTGACAATTATTGTGAGCAATAAAAAATGCCTTCAGGATGGAGTCCAGTATAAACATATTCATCCCTCTCACTTTAGTCTCTAACTTCCCTCCCCCCAAATAAGATACTACTGCTTAAATTTCAAAAGCAAAATGAAATAAATTAACATGCATTGATATTCTTGAAATTTGAATATGAAATAAAACACAATATATGCTGTGGGCAAGAAGGAATATTTAAAATGCTTTGCCCATACTTCTGTGGCTAGAGATGTGATAGTTCCCTTAAAGTCTGAATGTTTTAAATAGTTAAGCACTTGAATATATTTCATTATTATATTCTTTACCTTGATCTAGTTCAACTTCATTGAGAAAAGTAATTATTGCATTGTGTTTTATACAAAAAAATTTTTATATTGTACTTTCTGGGTGATTGACAGGATTTCACACTTCACTAGTTTTCCTGACTTTAGTTGAAAATCTACAGTATATCCACAGGGCCTATTAGAGTGCCCATCATATAACAGGTGCTCAAAGACTATTTGCTGAATAGAGGAATTTGTGTTAGTGAAGTATGTAGCTCACTATTTATGACTATATAGTATGTGGATCAATAGCAGGCACTTGTAAGTTTTTAGTTTTGCTTCTTTATAAAAACGAGGTGTCAAAATGACTCCGTTGAATAATTGTAAAATCCTGTTCACACTACACTTCATTTTTTGTTTTCACTGGTTCTTGAATTTATTATTTCTGTCTAATGACAGGAATGTTAATTTGCTACAGCAAAAAACAAATCAGTGATGTTCTGGGGAGATAAATGTACCAATAAATTGTACTGGTAGCATACATTATTAAAAATATTGTCTTCAGGTTAACCTAGAGATTGCAATTTCAGGTTGTAATATGACTTCCCATCAGTTATTTACTTAAAAATGTGATAACAATACAGCTTTGATTGAAGGACCTTCAGTATGATTCATAGTCTATATGCTTGTTCGGCTTCTAAAAAGTGGGAGTACACTTTTCCCATCTCAGCATTTCTACTAATTATCATTATACAATGCAACAATTTAGCTTGGAAAAATAATAAATGGCACTGTGGAAGCTACTGAATAATTTTTAAAAGGACTTTATTTTGTTTCTCCAGGAATTGAATAGTGATGAGAGTTAAAACAAATTTTGGGATGATCATGGTAATAATAAAGACACATAAATTACTCTTCATTCCATAGAATGTTAAAACTGTGTCTCAGGCCAGCATTTAATCTTCTGTATTTTACAGTTAAGGAAACTAAAATAGAAAGGTCACATAACTCTACCTTGCTTGTCAGATAATTAGTTGCAGAGTTGTGTCTTGGAGCTCAAGATTTCTGTCCAGAACTTGGTTTCCAAAACATTGCTGGAGATTATTAGGTTCCTTTTTGCCATTTTTCTAACTCTCCATTGCATTGCTTTTTTCGTTCTTCCTTTATCTCAATGGCACAAATATTTCTAAACAATTGGCTGAAAGTGTTAATAACTATCTGAAATAGTAGAAGGGACCACAGATGAAATAATTCATCTAAAAATTAGCCTTGACAGGAGAGTTGCTTGAACCTGGGAGACGGAGGTTGCAGTAAGCCAAGATCACGCCATTGCACTCCAGCCTGGGTGACAAAAGCGAAACTCTGTCTCAAAAAATAAAAATTAGCCTTGAGAAATAGTATGATCCATTTGCTCTTGATCTGTAAATTAGTTGAAGTGCTCCTTTTCCTGGGTCATATCAAAGGCTTGCGGAAACTCTGAAAGATTTTCCTTTGCTCCACAAAAATTCTGAAAACATGAGATCCCCAGAAATCTTTGAGATTATGGGTTGATTGTATAATTGTATTGGTTACCACTGACTTAATATATACAATTTAGAAGATGCAGAAACTTTTAGGGGAATTCTTTAGTAAGTTGGATCATGGATCTGTAATCTGGGAAACACAATGGGCAACTCTAATTGTAAAGAAACAGTTTTTCATATTCATATATCACTGTCAGAAACTTCATTGCTAACAGTGAAAAAAATACAGATAGCTCTGGAAAGATCGTTTAGAGGGGCACTCCCTCCTCTTTCCTTCCAGAAGTAACAGCCTATGGACTCAGTAAATAATTTCTAAGAGAGTTATTATTGCCTCTTTCAGAGAAAAATATAGAGCTTGCTGACATATCCACGTGTGGTTTGGGCAGTGTTTCTTCTATATTCAGATTCATTTCTGATGATAC
The DNA here is from genome assembly GCF_006542625.1 of Nomascus leucogenys. Classification (NCBI taxonomy): domain Eukaryota; kingdom Metazoa; phylum Chordata; class Mammalia; order Primates; family Hylobatidae; genus Nomascus; species Nomascus leucogenys. The sequence continues at coordinate 47,528,590 of NC_044395.1, forward strand.
AATTTCTGGCTTGGACTTTGGCTCACCTATAAGAGACTAATGCCTGGGATAGCATCCCACCTTCCTCTCTCTTAGGCACCATTGCTGTCATCAATTGCTGAAAATGCTAGAAAACTCCCACAAATACTCCATGTCCAGGATGACTAAGCTGAGTTAAAAGTAATTTTGTTTTTCAGCGGATTTCACTGCACTGCTCCCCCATAATGCACAAATATCTCTGGTGATGTGCAAATGTGGATACTTCTACAGTTCTAAATAATAAGATGCTTACCTAAATGTGAAGATCATCTCTTAGGATGTAGCCTATCAGGTATTCAGTATTTACCCATCTTATGGATGGCAGCTGCACACATGCATGTTTTCCCTTGGTCACTCTTATTCCAGATGTCATTAAAACCTTTTAGCTTCTAGGTTTATAGTGTTCAGCCACTTCTGTTGAAGTCGCTCCTGCATAAGGAACGCTGGGGAATGAGAGGGCATGCTGTGAGATATTTATGTTCCAATGTACAGTTTGAAACACATAAAACACAGAATGAAAAGCAAATTATGCACAGTAAATTCTGCCCAACATAAACTAAGCAAGCATATAAGAGAAAGCAAGAATAGAGATCCTCAAAACTCTAGAGGGAGTATCTTGAGAATTTTTTTTCTTCCTTCCCTCCTCCTTGTCTTCCATCCTCCTTTTCTTTCCTTCCTTCCTTCCTTTATAACTTCTTACCTTCCTATCCTCCTTCCCTTTCTTTGTCTCTCTCCCTTTCTCTCTCTCTTTTTTATTCTTTGAGACAGGGTCTCTCTCTATTGCCCAGGCTGAAGAAGAGGGGCATGGTCATAGCTCACTGCAGTCTCAACCTCTTGGTCTCAAATGATCCTCCTGGTTCAGCCTCCCAAGTATCTGGGACTACAAGCACATGTGACCACGTGTGAATAATTTTTATTTTTTAATTTTTTGTAGAGATGAGGCCTTACTGTGTTTCCCGGGCTGGTCTCAAACTCCCACCTGCCTTGGCCTCTTGAAGTGCTGGAATTACAGGTCTGAGCTACCACACCCGACATTGTCTTTCTTTCTTATTTATCATTTTTCCTCATCTCTTTTTAACTGGAAGGGTTTTTGTTTTGTTTTGTTTTTGTTTTCGCAGGCTCTTCTGTATGTCTGTTCATTATCCTGTTAATTTGATAGTGAGTAGATAAAATATGAAGATTACATTAATACTATCTTGGAGTTGTAAAAATAAGTTAAAATGACTAACTGTGCTAAAAGTAAGATAACTGACATGCGAACTAAGTATTTTACTCTGTGACTCCAAGAAAGTCACTTCAACTCCTTGCATCTTTTTTTTTTTTTTATACAAACAGGCACTACAAAGAATGTTCGTATAGATTTCTTCCAAGACTAAGCTTCTGTGACTTGCTGTGCTCAAACTTCTGCAGACTACAGCTGGGCTACATTAAATGTTGGACATAGGGTGGGCAACATAATAAGGGTCTATCTCTACAAAAAGTAAAAAAAAAAAAAAAAGAAAGAAAAAGAAAAATTAGCTAGACATGGTGGTGTGCACCTGTAGTCCCAGCTACTTGGGAGACCGGCAGGAGGATCACTTGAGGATAAGAGGTTGAGGCTGAAGTGAGCCAAGTTTGCACCACTGCACTCAGCCTGGGTGACAGGGCAAGACCAGTATCAAATGCAACCAAGCAGGGCCTGTTCAAAGGAGAGTAGCCCAAATGGTTATGCAATTTGAAATCATATCCTCAGAGAATAAATTTAGTAGAGAGAAGCCAAGACACAGCAGGGCCCTGACTGCTACCTTCAGGTATCTGATATCTGATATTTACATATTTTGTTTATTTAGATACTTGTAAATTCAGGTGGAAAAGAGCTAGGTTCACTCTGTATGGCCAGCAGTTGACAGAGACAGCTAATTACTAAAATACAAGAGTAACAAAGTATGGTTTAATTAAAAATTTTTTTTTTGTTTATTAGCAGAACTGTTCAATAAAGGAATTGCCTCTCTTAGGAGGTAGTGAGTTAGTTCTCTGTAACTCCTTGTGCACAAACCTGGAATGGACAATCACTTGGAAGACCCTGGAAAAATGGACTTAAACCTCAGTTGAGGAAAGAATGATGTTGGACTATTTGTTCTTTTGATAATTCCCAATGTTGACAATCAAATGCCATTGGTATCTTACTACTTTCTGAGTTGAAACATAATCACTTTTTTATTTATATAAATATTTATATATATAATCACTTTATATATATATATGTATAATCACTTTATATATATATATATATATATATTTTTTTTTTTTTTTTTTTTTGAAATGGAGTCTCACTTTGTCGCCCAGGCTGGATTGCAGTGGCGCGATCTTGGCTCACTGCAACCTCCGCCTCCCAGGTTCAAGCAATTCTCCTGCCTCGATCTCCCGAGTAGCTGGGATTACAGGTGTGTGCCACCACGCCCAGCTAATTTTTGTATTTTTAGTAAAGAGAGGGTTTCACCATGTTAGTCAGGGTGCTCTTGATCTCCTGACCTCATGATCTGCCTGCCTTGGACTTCCAAAGTGCTGGGATTACAGATGTGAGCCACCGCGCCCAACCACATATGCTACATTTTAAATTTGGTTAGTTCGTTTATTTCATAACACAGTCTGATAAAGTAACCATTTTAGTAGAATGGACAAGGAAAGAGTGATTTTTTCTGCAGCTAAAGTTAGTGGCAGAGCAAGGATTTGGATCCAAGGCCAACTCCTTTGAAACAAATCTAAATCTCATTCCTTTACATTGGAGTAGGTGTGGCTCCAAGGAAAAGTAGAATGGAGATCACCTGGTTCTTTTTCCTTCCCTGGGAAACAAAAAACCCTATTTGTTTCTCCATTCAGAGTATCTTTTGAGCATATTTTTGTGTCTTTTTATCTAGCTTTGAAAGCAGCACCTTTCCTTGTTCCCATGGAATGGGTTAATTATAGTGAAAAGAAAACAAATTAAGGAGGAGGCCTGTGGTAACAAGTTGACCTCACAGAAGACCTCTTCGTGAGTCTGATGAAAAGCACAGACTGTGCTTGGTTGTTTCTATTTACATCTCCATCACAGGCTCCACACTCTGTCCTTCAGATGCCAATAATAGCAGGAAGCAATATGGTACAGAATTTTTTAAGAGCTGGAGGATATATCGTTAAATGATGTAGCCTTATATATGAAAGGCAATTCTTTGGAATTCATCAGCGTTGTGGGTTATGAAATCTCATTTTGGCACATTTGCAAATACTCCAGAAAGATTGATCAAACATTCAAATGTTGAATTGAGGAGATGTTTTGGCAAGAGATGTAATAGTCAAATACACTTATTTTAGGGGACTTTGTAAAGTGATTTCAGGCAATGTTACATTTACACATTGATTTTCACACACACACACACACACACACACAATGAAATTCTAAAGAAAGATGATCTAGTCCGTGTTTTTCTTTTTTTCCAAATAGTGGATAACTCGTAAGTTATTTGTAAAACCAGTTTAGAGGGTTGAAATCAGAATTTAATAGAGAATACATTAAAATAGACGAGTAAAATATAAATATCAACATGTATTACATCATAGGTTAGAAATTTTGTAAATTTCACTTTAGTTACACATAGCCATAAATAGCCTGTGGGTTACCATTTAAAATATATTTCTTCTGTGTCTTGCAGCTAAAAAATTAAAAGTTTAAAAGTGACTTACTCTACTTCTCTTTTTCACGTTGTTCCTAAATACTTTTCTAGAGAAATGTAACCGATACACACGAATTTATTCTTCTGTGACAATGTCATTTAATTTATATTTTCTGGAGTGATGGGTTTTAGGTCTTGTTTAAAACAAGCAAAAATTTCAAGACACCCATGGTAGGAAATGATAGAAGCATTGAACAACTATCTTTTAGGGCAGGTATTTTTATCTCAATTTGATAATAAGGAAATTAAATTTACTTGTCCAAAGTCCCTCAACTAGCAAGACTATTAATCAGTATTTGTACTCAAATTTGCCTAGGTTCATCCTACTACTTAAATGAGAATTATTTCAAAGGGTCAAAAATCAGATTCCAAAGATATATTTGCAACAAACTGTGAATTTAAGTTATTGCACTGTAGGTTACTCATTGAACAATTATACCAATTATGTAAATGGTATAATTTTGGTAAATGGTATATGCATCAGGATAGGACAATGGAGTGGATACTAGACAAGGAGGTCAGGGGAGTTTCTAGTCCTCGTTTTTATCAGTGATAAAGACAGCCTGGGAGCATTTTAATTTTTAATATCCCAATATAGTACACTAAGAAATAAATGCCAAAAATATTATTATTTTGACATTAAACATTTATATTTAACAAATTAACATTTCTAACTCCTCACACACACAGAGAGACATACAGGTACCAGCACATAAAATATAACGTAAGGCATTTGTGCCATTTACAAGATAACTTTTTGGCTATATAAACAAGTCATAGTGCACCACATGTGCACTATGTGTAATAAGCCACAAGTTTAAATATATAAAGTGGCAATCTTCCACTATTCTCTGAGTGTCCCAAAAATTATATGAATAATTTCATTTGATATATAGTCAAGTCTAAAATTTAGACTTCTTTTGAGAATGAGAAGCTTGGGCCAAATACTATGGGTAAAATATAGTACGGTAATGTATGAGAGTGTGCTTTGAAAAGTATTGTAAAAGTAGTTTAATGAAATAAGTAACCTACAGTGCAATAACTTAAATTCACAGTTTGTTGCAAAAATATCTTTGGAATCTGTTTTTTGACCCTTTGAAATAATTCTCATTTAAGTAGTAGGATGAACCCCGGCAAATTTGATTACAAATACTGATTAATAGTCTTGCTAGTTGAGGGACTTTGGACAAGTAAATTTAATTTCCTTATTATCAAATTGAGATAAAAATACCTGCCCTATAAGATTGTTGTGAAAACTAAATATAAAGCACTTAGTATCAAGCTTGGCACATAGAAAACATTCAGTAAGTATCTTCTAAATTTTCCTGCCAAGAACCTGTCTTGCCTTATCTTGGCCTTGAAGAAAAAAAAACATAAATGATGTTTCAATTCAGCTTTGCCCAGTTATAACTGACAACATAATGGAGTGGAGAATTGGTCAGGAAAGTTACCAATATATGTAGTGAGTTTTAGACTCTTACTAATTTTCACTTTAGAAGATAAGTTTGCAATTGCATGAAAAAGGTAGGGTGCTTATTGCTTTGGCATAAGTACAAATATACCCCACACTTTCCTCCTCCAATTGGTGATGTATGTTGAGAGGCATTATGCTGTGGTAAGATGAGCAAGGCCTGGACAGTTCCAGAGCTGTGAACATGGTTATCTTTGATGTGCGTGGGTGTAGGAGATGAAACTAGAGGGGATTAAAGATGGAAACTTAATGCTATACTTTAAGTACTTTTGAATTCTTTTTACATTTTCAACAAGCATAAGCAAATTTTATAGTGAAAAAAATAAGTGCAAGCAATAGATAGATAACTTCTTTGTAAATTTCAAATTGGACATGCTCATGTGCCTTTACTAGTCTAACTAGAAACTTTGTTAATAGAAGAAACAAGTTGTAGCACATTGAGATATGCCGTGGGCCTGAGGTTAAAACCAAAAGAAATAACATGGACCCTAGGAAATAGGCAGATTACATTTAATTGCTGCATTAGTTTGAAAACTAAATTAAATGCTCTGCCAGATTGTCGTAGTTTCAATAATAACAATGAATATATAACTTATTTATCAAGTGTTTATTTTCAGAAATTGTAAAAGTTCTTTTATTCTATAAAGTGATATATCAAGGTAGATTTTTGTGCTGTTATTAATATATTATTAATACTACCTGAAAGTCAGTAGTATCATTCATAGCTGCAAATTAAAAATAGATAGAATAAAAATAGAATAAAAAGATATTTCTGCATTCCTTTCCTCAAGAACAATAAAAATATAATTATTTGTATTTTTAATGATTTCTTCAGAAACTGTCTTCATATTGCTTGGTTATATACCCTCTTTTCAACTGTCATATATTTGACCTTCACTAGATTTGGGTTAGGATTTCAATCCTTGACTTTCCCTAACAAAGTTACAGCGCCATTTTTGTTAATGAAAAATATATTACTGAATTGCATATGATAGCATTTTATCCTTTGAGAAGCTGAAAAAATATAAAAGTTAAGTAAGACATACTGAAGTACATGTCAGTTTAATTTCAGTTTTACGGAATTAGTGCACATGTACCCTAGAACTTAAAGTATAATTTAAAAAAAAGAAAAAAGCTACAAATGATGTTGACAATATGTTTTTATGGAAATGATTTCATAAAACAGGAAATATGTGAAGACAGAGAAATATTATACTATCTGGCTATATTATTTGTAATAAAATTGAATTTTATTGTTTTCAATTCTCAAATTAATACATTCATTTCTTATAATTTGGATGATTGAGAAAAATTGATACTAATTTTTTGCTCAGAGGATACAAAAACATGTAAGTAACTATAGATTCCATTATATATTATGTTAAAACTGTAGGTTTTATTAAAATATATATGCTAAAAATCAAGCTCGCAATATTATACGACTTTGTATTTGTGTAAAATTGATAACAGCAAAGCCTCTTATACCTAATACATTACCCACCCCCCCAAAAAAAAAAGGATTTGAGGGCTTGGTGGTACTTTAATTTGACAAGATTTTGAACTTATAAAAATAACCTAAAACTTGTGCTTTGAGAGAAATTTTTGGACAAAATATAATTTTCAATGAAATACAGATATTTGCATTTCAATGCAAATATATAGTCCATGAAAGCACACCAAATAGAGTTTGAGGTCCATGTGATACCAGCACAAACAAATTATTTTATTCATTAGTCTACAAATATTTATTGGGTAGATACTCTGTACTCAGCTCTGTGGTAGATACTATGAAAAAAGTGAAATGGAAGCACTTGCTAGCACATGAGTTTTCTCAGATATATACCAAGCCATGGCTCCATAAAAATAGATCATTTCCCCTCATAGAAAGAATATGTTCATATGTAAGCACAAACTCACAAAGTTATCTATATGGCAAGAGATGAATAGAATATGTATGGATAGTTTTGGTTGAAGTAAAAAAAAAAACACTGTGCTGTGTTTTTGTTTAATACAATGTGATTTTGTATCATTTAGAGCACCATAGATGGTGTAGTAATTCCTTTTTGTTTATGCTATTGAATGGCTCTGATTCAGTATGAAGATCATCAGTACTGTTCCCTTTGAGATAGGAAGTCTGAGTTGCACACCATTAATATCTTTTTTTTATAGAAGAGTGAGATTTTAAATCTTCCACACTAACAGATATAGCATACAACTTTAAACAATAACCTATAAAATCCATAATAAGTAATTAAGATGTTCTCTGGCTTATTTAACAACAGTGAAACAATTTATTTTTAGGACTATTCGACCTCTCATAATAATTATCTAATTATCTGTGTGGAACTATGGAAAGACTTAAATAAACACTTTTTATATTTTAATCATGCTACATTTTTCTTGGTATAAATTTAACATTCTTTGACTGAATTGATTCATAATCTCAAATGTTTCTTGGTGTCTGTCTCTTTTTTGAAATTCTCTATCTTATTTTTATTCCTGTTTTTTTCTGAGTCTTAACCTCTGACTTTTTCTCTTCTTTTGAATAATCAATATAATTGATGGCTGGATTGAATTGCTTTCACGTATTTGGAATGTACCTTCTTTAAAGGAGACTGCATTATTTGTGACTTTAGAGATTAGTAATTTGAGTTTGTTTGGCTGGAAATTTTTATCCTAGCTTCAAAACCCGTTACACACTTTTGCTTTTACCTTCAATCTGTCAATATATGGAAAATTAATACATACAATTTAAAAATTTGAAGAGGCTGAAGAGAGTATAACGCTTGTGCCATTAGCTGGATAAAAAAATGTCCTTCAGAAACACAAAAAAGAAAAATTTAAAAATTCAAGATTTTATATTGGAAATACTAAAGTGTACATGAGTGGAGTTTTGTAGATTGTACACAATTTCTAATCATAGGCAACTGAGATAAATTTTAACCATTCCCAAGAAAGAGCAGAAATTAATGCTGAAGTAATTCAGCTTGAATATGTAAAACTTTGTTTCTGATCCTTTTATAAAATAAAAACAATTTGGTTTCAAGGTCAGTGGAAAGAGTATTAATCTTGGAATTGCTCTGGAGACCATATTTTATTTTCCACTTTGGGATGACCTTGGGCGGCTCACTTAACCTTTATAAATACACAGATCTTCATTTGCAAGATGACAGATGGCTGTACCTGCACTTTCTGTACTAATGTTTTGTTATGATGGTCAGTTGACTAATCAGTTAATGCACTTTGTAAGTGTAAGGCTGCCTGATAAATTAATTATTAAATGAACACTCACTATGTGCCAAGATCTATGCACTTGGACTAGGCTTTTAAGTTTTCTTACGAAATATTGAGTACAGTACTTTGAAAATTAGGTGTTAATCAAAGACTTCATTAATGATGTCTTTTTACCAGCGAAAACAGATATTTATTGGCTGGGGGAAGAACTCTTTTTTCACATATTTATGTTCCATCAGTAATTAACAATATTCATGAAGTTTCAGATCTGGAAGGGACAGATCTGAGAGTTCTAACAGTGGGAGCACTGAATAGTCATCAAGAAAGAGTGCAGACATTGAATTCAGATACACTTGGGTTTAAATACAAGGTGTTATCTTATTTGCTGGTCCATCACTGTTTGCTGTGGAAATGAGGCAAGTTCCCTATGCCTAAATTACCATATTTCAAAAAAGGGATGATTATCAATATTGTTGGCTCATAGGACAGTTGTGATCATTAATTTAGCATAATATTTGGCACACAATAAGGGTTCAAAAATGTTAATTCCTGCTAGTATTTGTTCTTTTTCAACCTCCTCATTTTTTTAAAAAAAACTCAGGTCTAGGAAATTTAAGCAACTTATCTAAGGTCACAGAGCTGGTGAGTAGGAGTGCTTGCACAGAACGAGGCTCCTGGTGCCAGGGTAATGTTGGGAAAATATGCTTAATATTCAGATAATATTTATTTTAAGGCACTCATTCTCACAACAAATGTATGTTCAATTATAATTGAAATATGTATTTATATATATTATATGCTTTTTTTAGTTTACTGTTTTTATCACTGTGTTTAAGGACATAGATCTAGACTCTTTGGTTAAATAAACTAGAATTTGAACAACTTATTTAACCTTTGTAAATCTCAACTTCATCAGTTGTAAAATGATTGATGCTGCTACTGCTAGAAAACAATTACAAGAAATTTACCAGGTGTCCAGGCAGTTTTCTGAGCACATTGCATTCATTAATTTATTTAAACCAAGTCACAGAAAATGAAAATAATGGTAGATAACCATCAAATATTTATGCAAATTAAATTAATAGTATTTTAAAAAATATGTATGCAATATTTATGATGTGTAGTATATAATGGGTAGTCAGTAAGTGCTATCTGGTAATACTATTTTTCTTATTTTTGTTTTGGCCTAGCCATGATTTCAAGTGTAACTTCTCGAGTCCTTTGTTTGCATTTTGAATTATTCTCCGAATATTCTGGTGTCTGAGAACAACTTAAACTATATGTATTAAGTGAAAATAAGGAGGATGCAAATAATATATTTTAAAACATACATGATTTCTAAATATAAAAATGATTTAATAGCTAGATATTATTTAACATTTAGAAAAGAAACAAGAGAAGAAAAATTTTTAAATCACTAATATTGCAACAGAAATAACACTTTTTAACATTTTATTATCATTTCTAATATCTTATGCACAATTTAAAAAAGTAGCTATATACATATTGGATGTTTTTGTTTGCATTTTTTCATTTTACTGAGCATTGTAAGGAGCACGTTTTCTCTTGTTATTCATACTTTTTATGGACATTGTTATTCATGGCATTATAATATCCTATCTTTTCTCCACAACATTGCCAGTTTGGGAGCCCTCAGATAATTTTTTATTTTTCACAATTCCAAAAAGCACATAAAGGAACATAAATATGTGATATTTATATCTGTATTTTAAAAATCTAATTAAATTAATAACAACAAAAACAAAAATAATCAAAAAATTAAATTCTTGTACAACTTGAAAACATATTAGTAGTTTTTAAGATTTATTACTTATAACAGCAATATTGTAAGTGTTTTAAATAAATAATTGCTGGCATAAAAAGTTTAGGTAGTATAAAATCACTCATCTTACTACTGGCTTAAGAAAGAAAACATTGTGCCTATCCCTTCCCATGGATAACCCACTCTAAGTTGCTTTTGAAATAAAGTTTTTGTCCTACAAAATATAATTTTGAAATTTTAAATATATAATGTGACCATATATCCAGAGTAAGATTTTTACTAAACTTTCGTTAGACCTCAACTCTAAGGTAAATCATCCTTTAATCTTTCTTCATAAGTTCTACTCTTAACTCTACAAGTAATTTTTATTTCAACTCTTCCAATAATTTTTTAAATCATCTAATTGGATAAGTTTTCCCCTCCTAGACACATTTATATTTAGAATCACGTTTAGTTTTATTTCCACCATTGACTAGTTAGTCAAATACGCATGTAAACTACAGGGTGTTTGTCCATAGTATTAGAATATTTTACCAATAATTCAGTGTTCTTAAGTATAATAGGGCATAAGATCACAGAATTTTGAATCAGATCCTCTGTTCCTAAGATTCTCAATTTTATACTAACTTGAGAACATCAAACAACCCATCTTTTTTTTTCTTCTTTTTTTTGTTTTATTATTATTATACTTTAAGTTTTAGGGTACATGTGCACAATGTGCAGGTTTGTTACATATGTATACATGTGCCATGTTAGTGTGCTGCACCCATTAACTGGTCATTTAGCATTAGGTATATCTCCTAATGCTGTCCCTCCCTCCACCCCCCACCCCACAACAGTCCCTGCAGTGTGATGTTCCCCTTCCTGTGTCCATGTGTTCTCATTGTTCAATTCCCACCTATGAGTGAGAACATGCGGTGTTTGGTTTTTTGTCCTTGTGATAGTTTACTGAGAATGACGGTTTCCAGTTTCAACCATGTCCCTACAAAGGACATGAACTCATCATTTTTGATGGCTGCATAGTATTCCATGGTGTATATGTGCCACATTTTCTTAATCCAGTCTATCGTTGTTGGACATTTGGATTGGTTCCAACTCTTTGCTATTGTGAATAGTGCCACGGTAAACATACATGTGCATGTGTCTTCATAGCAGCATGATTTATAGTCCTTTGGGTATATACCCAGTAATGGGATGGCTGGGTCAAATGGTATTTCTAGTTCTAGATCCCTGAGGAATCGCCACACTGACTTCCACAATGGTTGAACTAGTTTACAGTCCCACCAACAGTGTAAAAGGGTTCCTATTTCTCCACATCCTCTCCAGCACCTGTTGTTTCCTGACTTTTTAATGATGGCCATTCTAACTGGTGTGAGATGGTATCTCATTGTGGTTTTGATTTGCATTTCTCTGATGGCCAGTGATGATGAGCATTTTTCCATGTGTCTTTTGGCTGCATAAATGTCTTCTTTCGAGAAGTGTCTGTTCATGTCCTTCGCCCACTTTTTGATGGGGTTGTTTGTTTTTTTTTTTTGTAAATTTGTTTGAGTTCATTGTAGATTCTGGATATTAGCCCTTTGTCAGATGAGTAGTTTGCGAAAATTTTCTCCCATTTTGTAGGTTGCCTGTTCACTCTGATGGTAGTTTCTTTTGCTGTGCAGAAGCTCTTTAGTTTAATTACATCCCATTTGTCAATTTTGGCTTTTGTTGCCATTGCTTTAGGTGTTTTAGACATGAAGTCCTTGCCCATGCCTATGTCCTGAATGGTATTGCCTAGATTTTCTTCTAGGGTTTTTATGGTTTTAGGTCTAACGGGTAAGTCTTTAATCTATCTTGAATTAATTTTTGTATAAGGTGTAAGGAAGGGATCCAGTTTCAGCTTTCTACATATGGCTAGCCAGTTTTCCCAGCACCATTTATTAAATAGGGAATCCTTTCCCCATTTCTTGTTTTTGTCAGGTTTGTCAAAGATCAGATAGTTGTAGATATGCGGCATTACTTCTGAGGGCTCTGTTCTATTCCATTGATCTATGTCTCTGTTGTGGTACCAGTACCATGCTGTTTTGTTTACTGTAGCCTTGTAGTATAGTTTGAAGTCAGGTAGCGTGATGCCTCCAGCTTTGTTCTTTTGGCTTAGGATTGACTTGGCGATGCAGGCTCTTTTTTGGTTCCATATGAACTTTAAAGTAGTTTTTTCGAATTCCGTGAAGAAAGTCATTGGTAGCTTGATGGGGATGGCATTGAATCTATAAATTACCTTGGGCATTATGGCCATTTTCACAATATTGATTCTTCCAACCCATGAGCATGGAATGTTCTTCCATTTGTTTGTATCCTCTTTTATTTCATTGAGCAGTGGTTTGTAGTTCTCCTTGAAGAGGTCTTTCATGTCCCTTGTAAGTTGGATTCTTAGGTATTTTGTTCTCTTTGAAGCAATTGTGAATGGGAGTTCACTCATGATTTGGCTCTCTGTTTGTCTGTGATTGGTGTACAAGAATGCTTGTGATTTTTGTACATCAATTTTGTATCCTGAGACTTTGCTGAAGTGGCTTATCAGCTTAAGGAGATTTTGGGCTGAGACAGTGGGGTTTTCTAGATATACAATCATGTCATCTGCAAACAGAGACAATTTGATTTCCTCTTTTCCTAATTGAATACCCTTTATTTCCTTCTCCTGCCTGATTGCCCTGGCCAGAACTTCCAGCACTATGTTGAATTGGAGTGGTGAGAGAGGGCATCCCTGTCTTGTGCCAGTTTTCAAAGGGAATGCTTCCAGTTTTTGCCCATTCAGTATGATGTTGGCTGTGGGTTTGTCATAGATAGCTCTTATTATTTTGAGATACGTCCCACCAATACCTAATTTATTGAGAGTTTTTAGCATGAAGGGTTGTTGAATTTTGTCAAAGGCCTTTCCTGCATCTATTGAGATAATCATGTGGTTTTTGTCTTTGGTTCTGTTTATATGGTGGATTACATTTATTGATTTGCGTATGTTGAACCAGCCTTGCATCCCAGGGATGAAGCCCACTTGATCATGTTGGATAAGCTTTTTGATGTGCTGCTGGATTCGGTTCACAGTATTTTATTGAGGATTTTTGCATCAAATTTCATCAAGGATATTGGTCTGAAATTGTCTTTTTTGGTTATGTCTCTGCCAAGCTTTGGTATCAGGATGATGCTGGCCTCATAAAATGTGTTAGGGAGGATTCCTTCTTTTTCTATCGACTGGAATAGTTTCAGAAGGAATGGTACCAGTTCCTCCTTGTACTTCTGGTAGAATTTGGCTGTGAATCCATCAGGTCCTGGACTCTTTTTGGTTGGTAAGCTATTGATTATTGCCACAATTTCAGAGCCTGTTATTGGTCTATTTAGAGAATCAACTTCTTCCTGGTTTAGTCTTGGGAGGGTGTATTTGTCGAGGAATTTATCCATTTCTTCTAGATTTTCTAGTTTATTTGCGTAGAGGTGTTTGTAGTATTCTCTGATGGTAGATTGCATTTCTGTGGGATCGGTGGTGATATCCCATTTATCATTTTTTATTGCGTCTATTTGATTCTTCTCTCTTTTCTTCTTTATTAGTCTTGCTAGCAGTCTATCAGTTTTGTTGATCTTTTCAAAAAACCAGCTCCTGGATTCATTAATTTTTTGAAGGGTTTTTTGTGTCTCTATTTCCTTCAGTTCAGCTCTGATTTTAGTTATTTCTTGCCTTCTGCTAGCTTTTGAATTAGTTTGCTCTTGCTTTTCTAGTTCTTTTAATTGTGATGTTAGGGTGTCGATTTTGGATCTTTCCTGCTTTCTCTTGTGGGCATTTAGTGCTATAAATTTCTCTCTACACACTGCTTTGAATGTGTCCCAGAGATTCTGGTATATTGTGTCTTTGTTCTCATTGGTTTCAATGAACATCTTTATTTCTGCCTTCATTTCATTATGTACCCAGTAGTCATTCAGGAGCAGGTTGTTCAATTTCCATGTAGTTGAGTGGTTTTGAGTGAATTTCTTAATCCTGAATTCTAGTTTGATTGCACTGTGGTCTGAGAGACAGTTTGTTATAATTTCTGTTCTTTTGCATTTGCTTGGAGAGCTTTACTTCCAACTATGTGGTCAATTTTGGAATAGGTGTGGTGTGGTGCAGAAAGAAATGTATGTTCTGTGGATTTGGGGTGGAGAGTTCTGTAGATGTCTATTAGGTCTGCTTGGTGCAGAGCTGAGTTCAATTCCTGGGTATCCTTGTTAAGTTTCTGTCTCATTGATCTGTCTCATGTTGACAGTGGGGTGTTAAAATCTCCCATTATTATTGTGTGGGAGTCTAAGTCTCTTTGTAGGTCACTCAGGACTTGCTTTATGAATCTGGGTGCTCCTGTATTGGCTGCATATATATTTAGGAAAGTTAGCTCTTCTTGTTGAATTGATCCCTTTACCATTATGTAATGGCCTTCTTTGTCTCTTTTGATCTTTGTTGGTTTAAAGTCTATTTTATCAGAGACTAGGATTGCAACCCCTGCCTTTTTTGTTTTCCATTTGCTTGGTAGATCTTCCTCCATCCCTTTATTTTGAGTCTATGTGTTTCTCTGCACGTGAGATGGGTTTCCTGAATACAGCACACTGATGGGTCTTGACTCTTTATCCAATTAGCCAGTCTGTGTCTTTTAATTGGAGCATTTAGCCCATTTACATTTAAGGTTAATATTGTTATGTGTGAACTTGATCCTGCCATTATGATGTTAGCTGGTTATTTTACTCGTTAGTTGATGCAGTTTCTTCCTAGCCTCGATGGTCTTTACTATTTGGCATGTTTTTGCAGTGGCTGATACCAGTTGTTCCTTTCCATGTTTAGTGCTTCCTTCAGGAGCTCTTTTAAGGCAGGCCTGGTGGTGACAAAATCTCTCAGCATTTGCTTGTCTGTAAAGGATTTTATTTCTCCTTCACTTTTGAAGCTTAGTTTGGCTGGATATGAAATTCTGGGTTGAAAATTCTTTTCTTTAAGAACGTTGAATATCGGCCCCCACTCTCTTCTGGCTTGTAGAGTTTCTGCCCAGAGATCGGCTGTTAGTCTGATGGGCTTCCCTTTCTGGGTAACCCGACCTTTCTCTCTGGCTGCCCTTAACATTTTTTCCTTCATTTCAACTTTGGTGAATCTGACAATTATGTGTCTTGGAGTTGCTCTTCTCAAGGAGTATCTTTGTGGCGTTCTCTGTATTTCCTGAATCTGAATGTTGGCCTGCCTTGCTAGATTGGGGAAGTTCTCCTGGATAATGTCTTGCAGAGTGTTTTCCAACTTGGTTCCATTCTCCCCTTCACTTTCAGGTACACCAATCAGATCTAGGTTTGGCCTTTTCACATAGTCCCATATTTCTTGAAGGCTTTGTTCGTTTCTTTTTATTCTTTTTTCTCTAAACATCCCTTCTCGCTTCATTTCATTCATTTCGTCTTCCATCACTGACACCGTTTCTTCCAGTTGATTGCATCTGCTACTGAGGCTTCTGTAATCTTCACGTAGTTCTCGTGCCTTGGCTTTCAGCTCCATCAGCTCCTTTAAGCACTTCTCTGCATTGGTTATTTTTTCAAAATTTTTAACTTCTTTGCCATTGGTTTGAATTTCCTCCCGTAGCTCTGAGTAGTTCGATTGTCTGAAGCCTTCTTCTCTCAACTCGTCAAAGTCATTCTCCATCCCGCTTTGTTCTGTTGCTGGTGAGGAACTGCGTTCCTTTGGAGGAGGAGAGGTGCTCTGCTTCTTAGAGTTTCCAGTTTTTCTGCTCTGTTTGCTCCCCATCTTTGTAGTTTTTTCTACTTTTGGTCTTTGATGATGGTGATGTACAGATGGGTTTTTGGTGTGGTGTCCTTTCTGTTTGTTAGTTTTCCTTCTACCAGACAGGACCCTCAGCTGCAGGTCTGTTGGATTTTGCTAGAGGTCCACTCCAGACCCTGTTTGCCTGGCTGTCAGCAGCAGTGGCTGCAGAACAGCGGATTTTTGTGAACCACAAATTCAGCTGTCTGATCGTTCCTCTGGAAGTTTTGTCTCAGAGGAGTACCCGGCCAAGTGAGGTGTCAGTCTGTCCCTACTGGGGAGTGCCTCCCAGTGAGGCTGCTTGGGGGTCAGGGACCCACTTTAGGAGGCAGTCTGCCCGTTCTCAGATCTCCAGCTGCGTGCTGGGAGAACCACTACTTTCTTCAAAGCTGTCTGACAGGGACATTTAAGTCTGCAGAGGTTACTGCTGACTTTTTGTTTGTCTCTGCCTTGCCCCCAGAGGTGGAGCCTACAGAGGCAGGCAGGCTTCCTTGAGCTGTGGTGGGCTCCACCCAGTTTGAGCTTCCTGGCTGCTTTGTTTACCTAAGCAAGCCTGGGCAATGGCGGGCGCCCCTCCCCCAGCCTCGCTGCCGCCTTGCAGTTTGATCTCAGACTGCTGTGCTGGCAATCAGTGAGACTCCGTGGGCATAGGACCCTCTGAGCCAGGTGCCGGACACAATCTCCTGGTGTGCCGTTTTCCAAGCCCATTGGAAAAGCACAGTATTAGGGTGGGACTGACCCGATTTTCCAGGTGCTGACTGTCACCCCTTTCTTTGACTAGGAAAGGGAACTCCCTGACCCCTTGCCCTTCCCCAGTGAGACAATGCCTCACCCTGCTTCGGCTGGGCTCAGGCAGGGTGTGCTAAACCGACTGTCCTGCACTCACTGGCACTCCCTAGTGAGATGAACCTGGTACTTTAGATGGAAATGCAGAAATCACCCATCTTCTGTGTCGCTCACACTGGGAGCTGTAGACCGGAGCTGTTCCTATTTGGCCATCTTGGCTCCACCCTCCCTCTAAAAAAACAACCCATCTTAAGGAATTTGTTTTTATATATTATTAAAGAATTATTCTTTAAATACATGATTACTTTTATTGTCGTAGCTAATACTAACTGCTTAATATGTTCCGGCTGTTGTGGTTCTATTTTATTTAGTTCTCACAATAATACTATGAGTTAAGTACTTTTAATTACCATTTGCCAGATGAGGAAATGAAGGCATAAAGACATTAAATAAAAGAACGTATTTACCAAAGTCCTCCCTGAGAAAGTTAACCTCACATGGCCTTATGATTGTTTCTGTCTTGCTTTTTCTCCTTTTGCTGGAGAAAATACTTCCCCAGGATGGATGGTGTTGATATTTTGAGATTACCACAAAGCTCTGTAACCACTGATAAAGCCAAAGAGACACAATATATTGTATAAGAAAAAAATCATTTGGGCTCTCTTATAAAGGCCAATCATTCTGAAGACACTTTTATTGAAAAAGAATTTTACTGGAAGAATTAGGGAAGGAGTCAAATATCCAAGTTTTATCATTTAGGAAATACATTAGGGTCAGCTGATCAAAAAATACGTTTCATAATTCTACCCATTGTTATTGTATTATTTTGAAAAAAGTTGAATTATGGTTAATAGATTTTATACTAATGTCATGCTTTGTGTGTTGTTATTGGTGTCAATTTTAGAGTTCTTAAAGAGAGACAATGTCTCTCTTTCAGAAAGAAGGAAG
Organism: Nomascus leucogenys; assembly: GCF_006542625.1. NCBI lineage: Eukaryota > Metazoa > Chordata > Mammalia > Primates > Hylobatidae > Nomascus > Nomascus leucogenys. Next base: position 47,546,304 of record NC_044395.1, read on the forward strand.
AAGCAAGAATAACAAAGTATAACAATATAACAGGAGTAAAAAAAAAAATGTTGTGTAATATAACATCTACAGCTTTGGTTGTCTCTTTTATTGCTTCCCGTGGCACTGTTTCCCCAGAAACCCAGCATTCCTTAGTGTCTACTATCCAGCTAACCACCTTACCGTGATTATTCAGCAAGGAAGTTTTGTAAACAATTTAGTAGGAAATCTTGAATAAGAGATGTAAGGACTTTTTAAATAGGGCATTTAGGAAATAAAAAGTTTCAGCAGGCCTCATCCTTACCATGCACAGCCACAATGACTCCTGTAAAGTCTCATTAGGGATGCATCTGGAATAATCAAGTATACAGCATTCTGGTGTTAAGAAAACTTGAAGAAAGCCTCAATAAACTCAATGCTTAAATTTTAACATGTGTAGTGTTAATGTTCAGAGTGCTTGTGATAGAAAACTAGAAAAGCATTCTATAGATTTATTGAAATATATGCTATATGTATGTATATGTCCTGCCATCAAATTATACCAGAAGCTGAAGAGCGAAGCACTAGTATTAAGGAGACTTATGTTTTCTATCAACCTTCTCACTAAGTATGGTTGAGTTAATTTATCTGACTTTGTTATATGTCACTAATTATCACAGCTTATTTCCTGTTGTATTGAATGATTCCTTTAAATACTATACTGACAGAATAATCCAAAAAGTTTTTTAACAGTGTTTCTACCAGATAACTTGTAGTTTTCCTTTTCTCATTAACATGTTAAGCTTATTTGTATTACAAATTCTATAATGTTTTGGTTAGAAAAATGCCCATCAGTGATAGACTGGATAAGGAAAATGTGGCACATGTAAACCATGGAATACTATGCAGCCATAAAAAAGATGAGTTCATGTCCTTTGCAGGGACATGGATGATGCTGGAAACCATCATTCTCAGCAAACTAACACAAGAACAGAAAACCAAACAATGCATGTTCTCACTCATAAGTGGGAGTTGATCAATGAGAACATATGCACATGGGGAGGAGAACAGGGAGGGTCTGTAAAGGGGTGGGGGCCTGGGGGAGGGATAGCATTACGAAAAATACCTAATGTAGATGATGGATTGATGGGTGCAGCAAACCACCATGGCACGTGTGTGTACACCTGTGTAACAAACCTTCATGTTCTGCACATGTACTCCAGAACTTAAAGTATAATTAAAAAACAGAAAAGGTTAATTTAATTTTCTATTACTAACAAAATGAAATCAACCAATTCTTTTAGAGATGTACTGAGGCATCTTTCCTTTTTAAGATCATTACATTGTGTGTTTATTAAGGGTTACCAAACACTTTGGTCATGTGATATATGGCTAAAAATTATAGTACTTCAAATGTGTTTTGGATTTGTTTTTGTTTTTCTGACAAGGTCTTATTCTGTCACTCAGGCTGAATACAGTGGCATGATCATGGCTCACGGCAGCCTCGACCTCTCAGGCTCAAGTGATCTTCCTGTCTCAGCCTCTTTCTCAGTCCCTGATCTGGAACTACAGGTGCACACCACCACTCCTGGCTGATTTTTTATTTTCATTTTTTGTAGAGACATAGTCTCACTATATTGCAAAGGCTGGCCTCAAACTCCTGGACACAAGTGATCCTCCTACCTTGGCCTCCCAAAGTGTTGGTATTATAGGCATGAGCCGCCCTGTATGCCAAAATTTGATACTTCAATTTTTAAAAAACAGATAATAAAAATTGTATTGGGATAAGTGCTGCATGGATGTTAGTTATAATTAATGAGGATGTAGGCTTCTTGTAGTAAGGGTTTGTCTTAGTTTGTTTTGTGCTGCCATACCAGACTACCACAAACTGGATTATTTATAAACAGAAATGTATTGACTCACAATTCTGTTGGCTGGGAAGTCCAGTATCAAGATGCTGGCAGATTTGATGATTCTAAGATAGTGCCTTGAATGCTGTGTTGTCCTCCTGGAGGAAGAAATACTTCATCTCACATGGCAGAAGATCCAAAGAAAAGAGGGCAAATGGGGGCCTAATTCATTCTTTTAAAATGGCATTAATTCTACAAATGAGAGGAGAGCCCTGATGGCCCCATCATCTCCCAATGTCTCACCTGTTAACACCACCACAAGGGCAAATTTCAACATGTGTTTTGTAAAGGATATTCAGACCATAGCAGTGATATTAAATTTCTTTGACATTTTTCATATCAGTTGCCATAGTTCTGAGTACATGGAGGTCAAATAAATACATACTGACTTATATTTATTCAATGTTGAATTTAAATACGTTCATATGTCCTGATGAAGACAGAAATGCTAAATAATATGGAAGGATTTAGATGTCACGGTCTTATTTTGTAGACTAGACCAGGGTGACTAATTTATAAGAGCTTGGTCAGTACTGCAACCCCAGGGTTAGGATTTTTTACTTCATGTAGAAGTGTGAAAATCAGAAACTTTGTCATAAACTATTTTTATCTAATAAACCAAACTTCCTAGTCTTCCTTGTTTCAGTAGCCTGTTTGGCACTGTAACTTAGTAACTAATTGCTTCAGGCTTTGAAAAATATTTCAGCGAGTAAGAAAATGCCGCTCTGGCGCAGTGGCTCACGTCTGTAATCCCAGCACTTTCGGAGTCTGAGGGGGTGGATCATGAGGTCAAGAGATTGAGGCCACCCTGTCCAACATGGGGAAACCCTGTCTCTACTAAAAATACAAAAATTTGCTGGGTGTAGTGGCATGCACCTGTAGTCCCAGTTACTTGGGAGGCTGAGGCCAGAGAATCGTTTGAACCCAGGAGGTGGAGGTTGCAGTGAGCCGAGATTGTGCCACTGCACTCCAGCCTGGCAACAGAGGGAGACTCCATCTCAAAAGAAAGAAAGAGAGAGAGAGAGGGAGAGAAAGAAAGAAAGAAAGAAAGAAAGAAAGAAAGAAAGAAAGAAAGAAAGAAAGAAAGAAAGAAAGAAAAAAAATGTGGTATGGCTTTGTGGGGGTGGCCAGTGATCAAGCATCCAATATAAAAGAGAAGGCAAACACCTGGAAAGGAAAACTTGTCTCTGTCTCTTGAGAAGGTGGGATGAAGCCCTTTTTCTTCTGTCCCATGTACAATCATTTGACCATTCCTTACTTCAACACCTCCACTTTGTCACATGGGGTACTTAAAACATATGACTTCAGTAGGTTGTGAAATACTGTGAGAAGACAGAAATAACTAGTCATGAGATTAATTTTCCAGAGTGACTTTCCCTGTTACCCTATGGAGTTCTCTTTTCTTAAAAGTATTCCACTTAAAGGTAAAGAAAGAGTGATTAATCTAATGTATTCCTTTTCCTTCCTTCCATCAGGGCTTAGAATATGAGAAATAATAGTAGATTGCACACACTGGATGACTGTCATGTGTTAGTATTTTCATATATAGAATCTCATTTTCACGTTGTCTTACAGTGCAGATATAATTGTCTTTTATAGGAACCAAGGAAACTAAGGTACAGAGAAAATAAGTAATATTACAAAGTCACAGTAAACTTGAGACAAAATTTTATTTTAGATGTTTCTGACTCCAAAGACTCTTTCTGTTACACCATGCTATCTTTATTCAGTGTTCCAAATGCAGATGCTAAAGAAGTGTGAAGTGTCTATATGAAACCCTGACCCTTAATTCTACTCATGGAGTCAACTACTATTGGCAGTTTCACATTAAATTTTCCAATTTTTCTCTAAATTTTTCCCCTTAAGTTTTACTTTAGGTTCAGGGGGTACATGTGCAGGTTTGTTACATGGGTAAATTGTGTGTTGTGGGTGTTTGGTTTACAGATTATTTTGTCACCTGTGTAATGTGCATAGTACCCAGTGGGTAGATTTTTATTCTCTCCCTCCTCCTACCCTCCACCCTCAAGTAGTCCCCAGGGTCTATTGTTCCCTTCTTTGTGTCCATTTGCTTTCAATATTTAACTCATCCTTACAAATGAGAACATGTGGTGTTTTTCTATTTTTGAGTTAATTTGCTTAGGAAAATGTGTGTTGCCAAAAAGGGCGTGATTTTGTTTTTCTTATGGCTGTGTAGTATTTCACTGTGTATATGTACCACATTTTTTAAATCTACTCTACCGTTGATGAGCATCTAAGCTGATTCTATGTCTTTGCTATTGTGAATAGTGCTGTGATGAACATATGCATGAATGTATCTTTACGGTAAAACAATTTATATTCCTTTGGTTGTATAACCGGTAATAGGATTGCTGAGTTGAATGGTAGTACTGTTTTAAGTACTTTGAGAAATCACCAAACTGTTTTGCACATCAGCTAAACAAATTTATATCCCTACAAGCAATGTAAAGTATTCTTTTTCCTATGCAACCTTGCCAGCATAACTTTTCACAATCCATTTTTTTCCTCCTTCCCTCTCTAGCTCTATATCTTATTAAATCATATTTGAACAAAAATTAAGATTGATTTTTGCACCTTCCTTTGTGACTTAATTTAAAAAACAATAATAATATATCATGAACATGTTTTCAATTCCATCTGATGCATTTTGTAAGCATAGATCACTTCCAGGCTATTGTGTAGTTCCTATTATTGCATGCTCCTTTATAATTAAAGAGTGTAGAGTATATTGACTCTACACTCTTTATGTCTGCATTAACCTTTCTCATATTTTCACTCTCACTGAAGTCTTTAGCAATATGACCTATATATCCCTTTCCATGTTGTCTCTTGTTGCCATCCTTAGCAACTTCCAAACATAAGTTTGCTGTCTATTTGAGCCACTGAGCTTACAATTTATTGTCAGCCACCAGGGAAAATCCAGTCTAGTGATATCTCTTGAACAGAGTTAATGTTTTTTCCTGGTAGTTAGAGACACAAATGGAGGTTTTCTCTTTGGACTAGAAAAGGATGGTTCATAACATTTTTTTTCCTTATGCCACTACTCCCGCATCCTAACATTACAAGATATAGAAGAAAAAATGAAGCCAATATAACGTGAAGATGACTTTCTATATTTCATTCTTACCACACCTAATTTTCAGCTTCTCCTGCTAACTAACATTGTATAGATTTGTGGCTCGAGGCAGACATTAAGAAGATATAAATAAACCTTTTTAAGTGGCAAACTTGTCTATTAGTGGTGTAGAGCTCATTTGATTACCTGTCCTTTGAGATATTCACTTGTTTAACAGTCAGTTATGGTTATTTAGAGAGTCTACTATCAAGCGAGTCTGGGCCAAGGTTTAGATAATTTGTTAGCAGACTGTGAAGGTCCAATATTATGTTGCAAATCTTGATTCATACTTCAAGCTTATTGGCCAAGGTATTAGATTTGTTTTTTCCAGTAATAAACATAAGAATTGAAAATATATCATTGAAAGCTGGACAAAGTAGAAAATATTTGTTTTCCCAATATTTTTGGCCATAATACATTGTAATAGAATGCAAACATTCTCTGTTATTTTGATCTTTAGATCTTTGAGCTAAAGAGGTGATATGATATACATACACATCCCTGCTGTTATTTTATGTTTAATAAGCTCTACCTCGATTGAAAATTTCTATTATTTGAAGCAAATTAAAAATGAATTTAATGCCAAAATAAGCTTCTTCGTTAATTTGGTAGAAGATCATAATTATTTTTGCTATGAAGATCCTGATATAAGAGTCTGAAATTAAAGGAGGCTGCAGATAATTTAGTGATGATGCAGTTGAGGGTTGATTAGGCATACTCTCCTCAGTATCTCTGGCACGGCAGGGCTAGCTGTCTGAACCTGTATTTATGTAATATTTCAATGAGTATCTTTGGGATTAAAAAAGATACTTGGTAACTGATGAATAACTTTACTATTTATTTATTAAGATAGAGTCTCACTCTGTCCTCCAGGCTGGAGTGCCATGGAGATATCAACTCATTGCAACCTCTGCCTCCCAGGTTCAAATGATTGTCCTGCCTCAGCCTCCCGAGTATCTGGGATTATAGATGTGGACCACCATGCCCCATTAATTTTTGTATTGTTAGTACAGATGGGGTTTTACCATGTTGGCCAGGCTGGTCTTGAATTCCTGACTTCAGGTGATCTGCCTCTCAAAGTGCTGGGATTACAGGCATAAGCCACTGTGCCTGGCCTCTGATGGACAACTTTAATATTAAGATCATTATTTTAAATTATTTATTTATTTATTTATTTAGAGATGAAGTCTTACTCTGTTGCCCAAGCTGGAGTGCAGTGGTGTGATCTTGGCTCACTGCAACCTCTGCCTCCTGGGTTCAAGCAATTCTCCTGCCTCAGCCTCCAAAATACCTGGGACTGCAGACATGCGCCACTATGCCTGAATATTTTTATTTATTTATTTTTAGTAGAGACGGGGTTTCGCTATGTTGGCCAGGCTGGTACTGAACCCCTGACCTCGTGATCCACCTGCCTCGGCCTTCCAAAGTGCTGGGATTACAGGTGTGAGCCACAGCCCCTGGCCTTAAGATTTCTTAATTGATCGAATGTAAGGTAAAATATTAAGGAAATGATGAACACACATGGCTGGACAAGGAAAGACCCTGGTATGTCTGGGACTAGAGTTGTGATCTACTCTGTATTACTTTGAGACTACAGAGATTCTGAGGACCCTAGCAGCTTTTAATCTCAACTTGATAGCAATATTCCATTGATTTAACATTATAATAGGTAGGATGAGTCTGGGAAGTATGCAGAAGAGAGCAGAAGAAGAGTGTTTGGGGGTCACGATGTGTAAAATGGAAAGCAGAGACAAAACAAAGGGATAACAATTTCCCCGATGGTGTATGAAACATTCTTTGTCATTATTCTGATTGTACCCACACAATGTACCCATACAATGTGTGATTGTACCCACACAATGAACGCACACGTGCGCGCGCACACACACACACTTTGCATATATTTCATTCATGCCCCATAATAGTACAGGAGGGTGCAGTGATACAGTAACTTTCCAAGTATAATACATGACTGTTTGGAAAAACATAGCTGGAAACGTGCATGAAAATTACCTGGGAACATGTCAGAAATACACATTATTGGGACCCACCCCAGATTTTGTGAATCAGAAACTCTGGGGATGAGATATTTTAAACAGATTTCCTACAAAGCATTTGCTCCTACATTTTCATTTTTAAATCTAAGACCTAGTTCAAAACCCATTTCCTGCTTGAACCCTCCTCTAGCCCCATGATAAGTGATCCACTTCTTGACATAGAAAACATTTTATGCTAAGGGACCTTATAATGTACTGTCGTTTATTGCAGTTCTATTTGAGCACATTTTACCTCCCAGGCCAGACTAGTGAGGAAAGTAAAAAAGAGTAAAATACTCTTTATCTATCTGTCTTTGTGTCTATCTATAAATTTATTTATTTGAGATGGAGTCTCCCTCTGTCGCCCAGGCTAAAGTGCAGTGGCACAATCTCGGCTCACCACAATCCCTGCCTCCCAGGTTTAAGCAGTTCTCCTCCCTCAGCCTCCTGAGTAGCTGGGATTACAGGCAGGTGCCACAACGTCTGGCTATTTTTTTTTTTTTTGTATTTTTAGTAGGGATGGAGTTTCACCATATTGGCCAGGCTGGTCTCGAACTCCTGACCTTGTGACCTGCCCCCTTCGGTCTCCCAAAGTGCTGGGATTACAGGCATGAGCCACCACGCCCGGCCCATTCTTTTATTTTTAATCTTTCATAACTCCTACCTTGTGGTGGATCATATTCATATTTAAATAGTTGGTATATGATGAATATGGAGTAAAGGTTCTGTAATATCAAAATAGTTGAAGTTACGGTTAGCATGTATAGTGAATATTGGCTCCTTTAGGCTATAAAAACCAGCTTTCACAAGTATAGAAAGAAAATGCATGCAATGAGCACTTTAACTAGAGTCCAGGCATGTGTTTAGTTAAAATGTAAATGGAATAACTGCTATAAACCAGGCCGCATGTGATATGCTGGGGAAAAATATTTCACCAGCCCCTCCCAGGATAAGATCTATCACAAAACTCTGTTTTGTTTTCTTAAGAACGTTTGTCATGATCTCAAATTCTCATGTGGTTTAATTTGTTCTCTTGTTTATTGTCTGCCCCTTTCCCAAATCCATGAGACAGACTTTGTCTAATATATTAACAGTTGTATCCCAAATGTCAGGGGCAGCCTGGTACATAATATCTATGGAAAAAAAATACTTTTGAATGAGTGAATGACTTAGTAAGTAATATTTTGAGGAAGACATTATAACCCCATCATAGATAAACTGAGACTCTGACAACTTAAGTGACATGCCCAAAAAATGTAGAGCCTAGAATTTAAAGCTCAATTCTTTCCAATTCTAAAAATTGCGTTTCTTAGCTCTACTGGCCATCTTCACATGATTTTTCCCCTTTTAACATATCTGTCTCCAGTTTTTTCAAGGGATCACAGGAATTTGAGCTGCAGTTTTTTAGTACTGACTGCCTGCACTTGAAAACTTCTCAAAATTGTACGGAGCTGTGCAGTTAATCATTTTCTTGAGTTGAAATGAATACTGCAACCTTGCATACCACCAGTTCTCCCAATAATTTTGGTATATACAGCCCCAGCTTTTGGAAACTTCCTAGAGAATCAAGGAGGCAGAAAGATAGGATTAAGGAAGCAGTTATCCAATGAGTTGCCAGTCCAGTGAGCTGACAGCAGGAATCTTGGCCGTGGGCTGATTTTAAAGAGGCTGTGCAGGTGATGGAGTGACCTTGTTAGTGATATTTTCTTTTTTATTTCTTCTTGAACATTTTACTTTCTGTTTAGGATATTGAGGGAAGCAGAGGACTTGTGAGGAACTTCATAAAGCTTTTTCTTTTTTCCAGGACTCCAAATATCCACTGAATTTCTTCTGTTCTTTTTTTCATTAGCTTCAAAATATTGAGTATCAGACTGTTGTAATAAACAAATCCATTCGGTATTCACTAATGAAGTTGTATAAAGATAACTATGACCTGGAATTTAGATGGTGAAATGAGAGGACTGTGGTCAAATGTGTCATTTATCCTTCTTCATGGAGACTCTTACAGGGTATTGGAAAGGAAATAGCCTTGGTAAACAGAATATCCTGGATTTGAGCCCTAATTCTGCCACCATTAGAAAACACTCATCTCACTAAGTCAGTTTTTTCTTTTTCCTGCCAAATAAGATTCATTGTGATTACATGGAAGGATATTTGAGCATTAAATGAGATAATGATTAATGCAGCCCTAAGGATCATGCTTGGCACATAGTATATATTGCATAAATGTATGTCACACTTACTATTTTTAACATAGAATAAAATGTAATGAATGGTCTCACAGGGATAATGGACCATTAATTCATTAAAAACCGGATAGGCATGAAGCTGGAATCGATGCATGCAATGAGCACTTTGCTGGTTCCTTCGGTTCTGTGTCTACGACATGTAGACCAGATTATACGGAGGTTTTTAAGTGGACTAACTACTAGTATAATTGAATGAGGACCATCATGGCCATAATTTGGCTTGTTTTTACTCCTCTAACAGTGTTATAGTTTTAATTCTCTGACTGTCAGCACCCACTGATCTTTAGTAATTCCAACAGTCTATCACTAAATTCTGCTGTGGTTCACATTCTTAGTATGGACTTCTACTATTTCTCCCATTACAGGAAAGATGATGACTTAGCTTAAGAACGGCTCCTGTAAGTGAGCATGCTCTGAACCATCTGTGGTGGAAAATGGATGTGACATATTATTAATGTTGGATTGTTGCTTAAAATGTCTTTTGATGCTATAAACATGAGATTGGAAGTCCAAACCCCTGGGCTTAAATTCCAATTCTGCACTTACTATTTTGTGTTATCTGAGACTTTCACTTGTGCACTATAAATAGGACCAGAAATGCTTAACTCACATGGTAATTATGTGGGTTAAATTAAATTAGATAAGGTATATTCAGCACCTGGAATAGTGAGAATTAACAATTGGTAATGCTTTGGCTTACCTCCCTGTCCTTCCATAAACCATGCATGGCTGAACTCACCCTGTCCTTGCCCAGATTTTGCACTGTTGAGATTATGAGGTACTGCCTAATGGTTGCTGCAGCTGCAGCCCATAAAACAGAGCTCTTTGTGTGTATGAAGAAAATCATAATAAGAGGGGCCTCCAGAGCCATGTCACATCTCTCAGGCAGTAGTACAGCCTCTTTCATTGAATCATATGAATGATTAAGCCACAGGTGTCTGATTTGTCTCCCTGTTTTATAGCAGAAACTTTTCTACAGGTTCTGGCATCAGAAATAATCCTTCCACTCTGAAATTTGGGAAGTATTGGAGATGAAAGGGTATGTTTGTTGTTGTTGTTGTTTGACAGAGTTTTGCTCTGTTGCCCAGGCTGGAATGCAGTGGCGGTATATTCTCGGCTCACTGCAGTCTCCACCTCCGGGGCTCAAGTGATTCTTGTGCCTCAGCCTCCTGGGTAGCTGGGATTACAGGCACCCACCACCATGACCAGCTAATTTTTTTTTTTTTTTTTGTATTTTTAGTAGTGATGGGGTTTCAGCACTTTGGTCAGGCTGGTCTTGAACTCCTGACCTCAGGTGATCCACCTGCCTTAGGCTCTCCAAGTGCTGGGATTACAGGTGTGAGCCATCATGCCCAGCTAAAAGGGTTTGTTCTTAATAGGACATTTTTCTGTGCAAAGCCTAGATAGTATAAAATGATGGAAGAGAGTACAGTGGAAAAAGCTGACAAACACTAATACCAGGTGATCAAGTGTAACATAAACAATGATAAGGGTATGATGACAGCACATACCCTCGATATGATGTAAATAAGAATGGCACTTTCTTCTGTGATCTTCCTCCCCAAAACATACAACCCCAATGTAATCTGAGAGAAAAACATCAGACAAATCCCAATGGAAGGACATTGTACAAAAATACCTGATTCGTGCTCCTCAAAACTGTCAAGGTGATCTAAAACAATAAAAACATGACAATCAGTCACAGTTTTAAGGAGCCTAAGGAGGCAGGACAACTAAATCTAGTGTGGTAACCTGGATGTGATCTCAGAAAAGAAAAAGGATACTAGGAAGACACTAAGGAAGTCTGAACTAACTATAGGCTTTAGTTAATAGTAATGTATCGGTATTAGTTTACTCTTTGTGACAAATGAACAATATTAAAGCAAGATGTTAATGGGAAAATGTGGGTATGCAGTATATAGGGACTTTCTGTGCAATATTTACAATGATTCTGTAAATCTACAACTATTCTGAAATGAGAAGTTTATTTTAAAATATTATTATTCTTATTTATCCTTCAAAATTCTGGGCGCTCTTTTAGGAAGCCTAACCTTTTATGTAATCCCATAATCCCATAACTTCCCACTCTCCCCCATAACTATGGTTTGTATTAGCCCCTCCTCTCTAGTCCTTATTGCACTGTATGACCATTTTTTCACAGAACTAAATGTTCTTCAAGGACAGGTCTTTAATTTCCATATCCCAGTGCCTCTCATAGCATTTGGGATAGATAGTAGATAGATAAATGTCCAAGACATAGTAGAATACATTTTTAAAAATACTGAATAAATCAATGTTAGAACAAATAAATGCATTTTTTAAGGAATTAGTAACTGAAGGGGCAGAAATATAAAGCCCAGCAAATGACATCAGCTGCCTTTGTACTGATATGATGTTGAAAAGAACAATGACTGAGGGATCTCGCCACGGTACATTTCACATATTATTGCATCACTGATAACATAATTACTGACAAGTGGCTTGTTTCTGAGGGGCAAGGCTCTATTCTGGGGATTGGATTTGGTACACAGATACTGCTTGGTGTTAAGCACAGCTATTTCGTCAATAGACACTACATGTGTCCTGCATGTGAACTTCATTCACTAAATCATTCAACAAATGTGTAATGACAATGACAACAATAACTACCCCTTATTAGATAATTATGTGCCATATATTGTGTCAGATGCTGTATTGGACTGATTTCATCCATGCAACAAACCTGAAATTTAAATTATCCTATTTTATAGATGAGGAAATTGAGGCAGATAGTTTAAGTAATTTTATTTAAAGGGCCTATCATGTGCCAAGTAGTGGATATACAACTGGAAGAATAGGAGGGAGGCACTGGAGAAAGAGGTTGTAAGAAGTAAAAACAGAGTGCTAGTGATGGGCATATCGACCTAGACTTTTATCTAAATGCTTGGGTCACTTATGACCCTTTCTTTGTAGGAACTGAAAACCAAACATTCTGTAGATTTTCTTCTAAATCTCTTATTTTCCTTCTAGAATAGAAACTCTGTGGTGAGTACTCAACAAATAACAGGAAACAACAGTGCATCTGATATAGTACTTGTGAGAAGAAGCATATTGTGTTAAAGGGTTCAAGCTTGGAATCAGATACACTTGGACTGAAATCCTGGGTCTGCCATCAGTAGCTCTGTTACCTTGGCCAGTCAGCTTCTGCTTCCTTTTTTTAAGTGGGAATTATCATTCTTCTCTTGAAAGATTGTTGGAAGGATTATGTTATAGGTATCAAGTACTGAGAGCAGAGTAGGTATCTATTTGATAAATGGTAAGAGGCATTTTCATTACACCTGTGGAGAGAAGTAAAACACAGTAGCTGGTGGAAGGAGGAGGTATACTGAAGGCCAGCTTTCAATTTCTATACATTATGCTATGCCTTGTTTGTTTTTTAATTTTGTTGAATGAGTCTGTCTCAAGAATGACATTCTCAATAAAGTTTATTTTGTAGGGCATAAACTAGTATTAACAGAAGAGTCTACTTATCTTTTATTCATTGAGCATTGCTACAGACTAGAGCCATGGTAATACTCAAAAGTCCATTAGTTAAACCTTGGTGGTCTGAGGGTCATACCAGAACAAGGATGCACTGATGAATTTCTTATTTTTAATGGAGTCAAACCCTTGCTTAGTTCATATATAGTTTATTCTACGGTGACAGAATGTTAAAGTTTGGAAGGACGTGAGAGCTCATCAAATTTATTCTTATATCTACCTCTGTGTAGTCATAAATGAGAGAATATGAAGAAAGCTTCTTGGTGTTAATGATAGTGCTAGCCTTGCTACTTGTATTTGGTAGTTAAAGTATATAGCTTTTCTTTCTACAAACAATTTAAAGTACTCTCATCATGTACTCCCATCAAAAATTTTATCTGCAGATGGCTATTATCCAGTTTGCAATGAAAAACTGAGTGGAGACAGTATTTAATTTAGGAAAATATCTTCCTGACTGTCTTATCCTATCCCACTAGAGGTAGACCTTAGTATGCATATACTAAATTTCAGGAGCCAACATGGTCTTTATTGACTTGGCCTCACAAAAGAAGCATGCCCACTAAAGTACACCCAGATGTGTAGAAACAGCCACATCATAATGGCTGTTACACTTGCTAATTGACAATAAGAAAATCACTTGACTTCTCTAAATGCTAGTTTCATCCTTTCTCAAACAGGAGATAACAATTACTTTTCAGGGATACTTAAATAACTACAGACAGTGTATATAAAGTATTATGCATTGGTTAGCAAATACCACCACCACAAAATATTGGAAATGTAATATTAATTTCTTTCTATAAGACAGGTTATATTCTATAATTTCTTTCTATTATTAAAGACAATAAGAATATTGTTATTCAAAATCCTTATATAAAGACGTGTCACCATAAAAATTACTTTTGAAATAAATTTTATGAAAATATCTCTCTATATGAAAAACCGTTATTTCCATGCACATAATATGTACATATATATAATGTATATATAATAAATGTGAAAGATGAATATATATTATATATGTTATGTGTTATAGATAAGCACAAATATGTTTTATGGTATATATAAATAAATATATGTATAATACATAACATATATAATGGTTCTATGTATTTTATAACATATTTATATGTAGATATAATTTACATGTATTTAGTTAGTTTTACCTTAACACTAGAAAGCTCAGCACTAAAATAAATTTTTGAATATATTGTTTTTTTTCCCCATAGATGACTGATATCTTCTCTTTCCTTCCAACTGGGTTTTGATTGTTTCAATATCTGCAATCTGCTCTACTAAAAACCACGTTTGATCACTTTTAGAAACAGGGAGTACCTCAGTTGGCAAATATATCATGCCTTCTAGATCAGGAGAGAAAACAAAAGCAATGAGGTTAAATGACATGCCCCCTTAACTCACATTGTTAGCTAACGGTAGAGTCAAGGTGAGAACAGCCAGGTGCTGCCTGGTGTTCTTCCAAGCTGGTTGGTGTAATCACACTCAAAAGTGTAATGAGATATGAAACTATTTTCTATCAGATAACTCTTATCCATTTGGGAAGCTTTTCTAATGAAAAGTTCAATGTATATCCCCCAAGGTACTTGGCACGCTTCCTGGGAAATGGTATTTAGTGCTACCTGGGCTTTTAAAACACCCACAGAATAAAGTGTTTCTCTCTGTGTAGCTTTGGATTAAAAAAATGAACTGGCCATTGCCTGATGAAGTATGAGGCCCTGAGAGATCCATGAGGGCAGACTAATATCCAGAAAAAAAATATTTTTAGGAGTGACTACCTCTATTACCTAAGGAATATGTCTTTCAAAACACTGCCAACAGACACCCATTGATTTCTTCTCAGTCATGAGCACTGGGTGGCAGGAAGAAGCACAATAAAACAGCCAGCCAACAAATACCCTACGAGTGCCACCAAGGTGATATCATATGTTACTTCACAGTGAAGGGAAGCAAAAGTAATGAAGTGTCTGCCTATAAATTTTAAATTGTGTGATCTGGTATCACTGACTTTTGTATGAGAATTCATAGTTTTAAAATTATATAAGGTAGCAATCCTATGAAGTAGGTTTATGAAATGTTATGAGTGGATGCTCATTTCACCAATAAAGGATTTGAAGTTCAACCAGGCTAAGTGACCAGTCCAAGTTCAAATAAATATTAAGTTATGTAATATGTAAACTCACATTCTTTTTACACCTGTGCTCTTTCAATGAAACCATGTTATATTGTGTTTCATATGATTCCATTGATTTATGTAAGCAGCACGCTATGGTTCTAAATAGGGCTCTGGCCACCCTATGAATCAGCCCTAGTGAAAGATGGATGAGTGCAGCTCACTTGAACACATGCAGTGGGCACTATGCCCACAAGAAGTAGGCGGGGCCAGAACCAAGCATTCAAGAGTAATTTAAGCAAAGCTTTAAAAATTTTTTAAAAATTATTTTTAAGACTTCTTGTGGGTACAGAATAGGTATATATATTTATGGGGTACATGAGATGTTTTGATACATGCCTGCAATATAAAATAAGCACATCCTGGAAAATGGGGTATCCATCCCCTCAAACATTTATCCTTTGAGTTACAAACAATCCAATTGCATTTTTAAGTTATTTAAAAATATACAATTAAGTTACTCTTGACTATAGTCACTCTGTTGTGCTATCAAATAGTAGGTCTTATTCGTTCTTTCTGTTTTGTTTTTGTACCCATTAATCATCTGTGCTTCCCCTTCCCAGCACCCCCACTTCCCTTCCCAGCCTCTGGTAACCATTTTTCTACTCTCTATGTACATTAGTTCAATTGAAAGAGGCAAAAAAAACAGCCCTATGTTTAGGGGAAAATGAATTGAAGTAATAGCACTGAAACCAAGTTCAGGTCAGCTCAGCAAATTGTCTTTGTGCTTTTATGATGAGCCAGCACTGTTGACCAGTAACACAAATTCTGTGGTCTGTACCATGTGCTATGATACTAATGGTCTTAGTAGATCTCCATGGTCTCTACAATTTTCTTCTCTTAAGTAGTCTCAATTTCTATTAAGAAATAGAGGTTGAGTTACTAGCAACAATTGTGAAAAGAAAAGGGAAGATACCTGTAGTGTTGTATTTGTGATTATGTGTTTGTGTTTGTATTTGACACATGCACAAACATATATATGTATGTTTGTGTATATGTGTGTGTGCATATGATAATGGATATATTTGTGACTATGTAGCAATTATCTCCAGAATACTTGACTTACTGATGTTGGGCACACTGTCTTTTCTGAACTAGAATAAAAAATATAAGCCTTAAAGATTCAAGTCTTTCCATACTTTTCAAACGTAATGTACTTTATAAGAAGTGGGAGGCTACATGAATAAGTGTTACCTAATCTATAACCACTAGGGATTCACTTCTAGTCAATGAGCAAGGTGCATGCTCAAATAATTTTAATAACTATCTGGTAGGATGTGGTAAGTGCTATAATAAGATTAAAATTGTTAAGGGATCACAGAAGAAGGAGCATTGGATTTGGATTTGGGTTGTAAAAACCATTTCTCAGTAGAAATGACATTTATCTGAACCCCTAATAACGAGCAGGGAGTTGACATGAGAAGATAAATAGCTTTGACAGTTTACAGCTATTTTTGCACCCAGAAGCAAGATAATTCTTCCCTGATAGTAGTATGGGGCAAGTCTGCCCTCATAAAGATTTCGAAGTGCTTCAAAATACACAGAATTGTCAGGTGTGAGAATGAGGCTTGGGGCCTGAATTTGTATTATTCACTTCACCATCAGGATTCTGACCAATATATGATGCTCCTAATGTGCAGTGCAGAGATCCGTAAACCAGCTTGACTCAAGCCATACATGTAGAATGAAGTAGTACCCTCCCTCTTCTTGTGCTTTTAAAGCTATAAAATGAAAAAGAAGTTATTTATTACTTTCTAATATTCCCGTAAAGACAAGATTATTTGTGAACATTTGTTCTCTGTGGACCAAGTCAGGAACATGAGCAAGGAAAACCTAAATATTTCCTCTAAAATAGTAATTGACAAATGCAGAAAAATAACACATATGCTTAGCTTCCAATATTTGTCATCTATCGCATTAGACTTACAGAACTCTTACATGTAGCAACACAACATGCTATCTTAAAGTCTGATCTTAACTGTATTACAAAGGGAATACCTATCGACTTTGTCCACAAGATCTTAGATTCAGTGAAATATGGCAAATAGATCACAAAAAATTTGAAATGAAACAGCTAATGAATAATGAATGTTCTGTTGCTATCTTTGGGTAAGCGTCTGCAAACATATGTTTTTTCAGGACTTTAGAGGATGTTGATTTTATGCAAACTAGAAATTCTCTACCATCTGTAATAGGAAACAAGTTCTCTGTGCTATAGCTAATAATAGATAGAGCACTGAGTGAATTTAGGAAGCTATTCAAACAGTATGTAATGATTCCTTCACATTGTTCTTTAGCATTGCTTTCTTGCTCTTTGACGATTTGGGCTGGCTGGAATGCGGACATGCTGAGGCTCTTTTAATGTTAATGTTTGGTCAATGTAGGGCCTTGAAATACTGTTCAATTTTTGGAGAGCTTTGAGTCTATGTCTCCTTCTGTTCATTTGCTTCTTCTTCGTGTTAGGACATTGGCTATCAAAGGTTTCTCTGCAGCAGATCTTGATTCTCTTAGTGGATTTGATCCTAGAGAGAGAATAATATATGCATTCAATGTAGAGTCATAAGGTAATTATATTTTTTACGCATCGTGCATTGTCCCAAAAAAGACCCCTATTTGCAACAATAAAGATCACCAAATAGACTGTCTTACCATGCTAGGTTAAATGGTTCAGACTCTGCTCACGGGAGCTTGATGTCAGAATTCGCTGGATTATGCCAGAATGCTCTGACGTAAGGAGTGCGAATCAGCTTCCTCCTGCTGGGCACCTACTTCATTGGCATGAGAAATTCCTGCTACCCCTACAGATCTTTATTTGCAAGTATTATATGCAGATATATTTTACCTTCTTTTCCCAAATCTCCATTGCAACAAAAAGTCTACTCTTGCTTTGCTGTTCATTTTTATCTTCAATGTCTTCTCCTCTGATTGTAGATTTTCTGCTTCTGAATTATTTGTTTCTTCTTTTTTCTCTTCCGTTCTTCACTCACTCCCTCCATTCTCTCTTTTTCCCACCCTTTTTTTCTTTCATTGTAATTTTTTGATCATTATAAAAAATGTATCCATTAGCCTATGCATTATTGCTATCAGAATGGGAAACAATGTAACTTGATAGTTAATGGAACCAGCTTTGGAATCAAGGTAATTTGAGGTCAAATCCAGACTTTCTTCCCTTAATCATTCTGTGAAACGATCAAATTTTTAATTCTCCTTAAATGCAAATTTATTCATCTATGAAAACATCTATAAAATAACATTGCTATAATTTAGATATATTAAGAGTAATAGCATCTATATAATAGCAATCCCATGAAGATTACATAAAATAATGTATGCAATATATTTAGCAGACTGGCCCCTAATAATCAATTCAGTTAATGGTCAAGATGCTGTAGGCTGCTTCATGGTTGGTGGTGGTGGCAGAGATCAATTATTATGCTCTATCAAGTATATCATCTCTGTTTCTTTGAAAGTACATTGCAGATTTCACGTAATCAGTGTTGAGATGCCACTATGAATGAAAAGGCAATTTTGCACAAAGCTCTGGTTTTCAGTAATCAGTTAGGATTAATTCTTACTTGTTGGACAAGCTGAAGCATTCTTTAGCAGCTCCTGCCAACTTCTCTGTAATATAGACATTTTCAACTAGACACCACTGAACTAATAATGAAGATGTCATCTCCCTTATAAGTTATTCCCACGATATTCACAACTGTTTTAGCCTGAACATTTTGATGAATAGACCTATTTGTTTTAAAATTGTTTTTAAAATCCCTCCACCCTCAAAAAAATTCAAATTAATATTGCAATACCATGTTAAAATAAGATTAAGAAACCTCCCTGTAAATTACCAAAAGTAAAGCTCATGAAGAATTACAGAAGTTTTAAAAGAGAAAAAAAAAGGAAAAGAAAGAAAAAAGGGCTAGTGCATTAGAAAAATTAAGCAGATGCACTATGAACATTAATTACAGCTAACTGAGGTTTTGTTTACTGAGAGGTTAGCAGATTCTAACTCATTGAGTTTCCTTAGAAAATGGCCTCAGTTATCCTTGCACCATAAGTTATAAAGCAGCAGATATTGTTTCTCTCTACAAATGGAACCACATTAAATTAAACATAGCTTTTATTATTACTCTTTTGGAAAGCAAAGGAGGGAGTTACCTAGAGTCCATCACGATGCCTCAGACCACTAAGGCTTCTCATTTTCTCATGATCGTGTGCCATCCTCTGCAGATATTAGCTTGCTTTCACAAGCTCATGGTGTGGCTTAATACATATGGCACCATGACATGGTCAGTAGAAGACGGAAAGGAAGGAAGAAACCTATATTCTAATAACTATTCTCCCATTATCCAGTTGTATGTTTCTCCACAGTCACTTTGGCTCTCTGTGTTTCCACTTTGTCATCTAAAAAGTTGTTTATATCAATAATTTTTAAACTTTTAACAATTATAACTCCCTTTAAGAATAACATGTTGTCTATAATTTTAATTGGCATGAACATGAAATTTTCACAAAAGACAGCTATATATCATTTTAACAATTCTGTGCCACCCTAAATCCCTTACAGTTGCATGAATTCTAGGCTAAGGACCCTTATCTAGGTGGCCACATGATACCGTCATGATTCTGTGATCCTTGGGCATTTAAATTCTTTCTCAAATAGCCTATACTCATAGGGTCTATTGGGAAGCAGGGGTTACGTATATTTTACACGTTTTCTAGCTCTGAATTTGCTGTAAGATTTGACCAAGTTATACAGTTTCTGTGGGCCATGTTTATAGGGTAATGTCGTAACAAAATCTTAGACTTTGGAATCCAAAAGATCTCAATGCAAATCATGGTTACGTCACATATTCACACTCTAACTTTAAGGGAGAGTATTCTGTGGGCATGCTTTTATTGCATATAATCCCGTATAATAGGCCATGATCTTAAGACTTTGAAAACTTACATTTAATAGTCATTTGCTCAATATTTGCCTCAATCCTTTGTAATGTATATGCCCATATACATGTGTACATATATACATATACGTTCATATACATGTATACATATTATATATATCTATATTATATATAATATGTGTGTATATACATATGTGGAGTTTGTAGCTAATTGATGTTTCAATTTAAATATATTTATTACAATTGTAAACATTTTGATTTTATGTTTTTATTTTATGGCTTAGAGATCATTGCTCTTAGATCTTAAACACGTTTTGTATTCTGCACAATTTCATACATACTTTATTATATTACTTAATGAATATAATGGCCACTCTGTGAGTCCTAGTTTTCTCACCTGTTAATTTGATGCTCTTGGGTATATTCCTCTATTTCTCTGAGCTTTAATTTCTCAATGGGCTGCTAAGGAACTTAGGTCAATTAGTGGTTAAAATAAAGCTGGATGTAATTATCTAATTCTCAATTCCTTTTTTCAAAATTGAAATTAGCTCATTAAACTTGAAAAGGTTAAGGAATACCAAAGAAGGAAAGAGGTATGAATAAAGTCTCTGTAATTACTTGATTTACAATTAAGTGACATTACATCTTGGTATGCTAATATGTCAACTTACCTTTGTGTTAACAAATTAATTCGTTTATACACTTAAAATTAACTTATAAAACCTGTGCTTATCTTATACATCTTAAGGTTTTTTATTTTTATATTTAGGTAGAGGGGGAAAGAAGGAAGAGATGCAGAAGAGGGATCAGACATTGATGTTACCTTTTATGAGGTGTGTAAAACAATAGGGCTAAAGGTAAATTAGGCTCCTAATTAGTTGTAAGTAAAAAGTTATCACTTGTCAGTTATGTTTTTAAAATTATGCTAAAATGCCCTTAATTAAGAAACAAACTAAAGAAATAACAGAGGCAAATCAAAATACAAGAATATTCTTCAAAAACTTATGCATATTTATTGTTCTATCTTCTAAGCATGATTTTTCTTGACTGCCTTTTACTGTACATCATTACTTATGGATGGTAATCATATTTGTAGTGTAACGTGAAGAAACATTTTTTCATGAGTTTGAATTAGAAATAGCAGAATATATAAAGACAATAGAGTAGACCAAACTATTTTCTCCCACATAAGAAGTAATGAAATTTTACACTGGAGAACTTAACCTTACCATGAAACCAGTAACAACATCATTGTGTTCTTTGAGTTCAATTATAATAAAAGGACTAACAGCTAGTGAACTATCACTTATCATAGTTTTGGATATATATACATTATCACAATCAAATTTAGATAACCTTGATGTCTATAGAAACATAGCCATGAAGAATAACGTTTCAGATGCATAAATACAGACTGTGTAGTAAAACAATTTTGCAGGAATAGTCTTTGTCTATTTACATATAATGGAGAGAAATAACACCAGAGGAAATTTATGATTTATGATAGAGATCTGAGCATACTTTAATTTTATTTTGAATATTTTCTTGATTATCCAGCTAACCATGTCTTTTATTTTGGTTAGTAAAGTAAATGGTTTAAGTAGTAAATATTATATATCCTTGAGTTTACATGTCAGCACTGCATACGAATTCTTTCCAGCATAGGTTCTCAAAGAAGAAATTTTGGGCCAAAGAGACTTTTTCTTCTCTATGCCATACTGTTTTTTCATAGTTTCCTTTTTAATCAAGACTCAAAAAAAATAATTTTATTACATATTTCTCCTCTTATTTCTTTCTGAGTACATACAATGGTATTGAAGTTTGGAATTCTAGTTTTAAGTATTATCCAGGACTGTGTTTCTTTATTTGAAGTTATATTATAGATGCATTAATATTGTGAGTGATTAAACAAGGAATGAAAGGTTGCCACTTTCACCAATCATGTGAAGTTATTAATGACACAGTGTTAAACACAGGAAGATTAGAAAACTACAGAAACTGAGGATTCACAGTTTTCATTCAGTACCTTCTTTTACTTCTCACCTTGATTTCATAAGAGTCTTCTGACTGCTCTCCCTGTCTTCACTTCATAGTTGTAATTAATTTTGCATTCTGCCACCAGAGGTTCTTAAACATTGAGCTATTCATCATGCCCTTCTGCTTAAGCCCCTTTAATTCTTTCTCTTATACACTTGGATAAAACCCATATGACCTAACAAGGTATAAAACAAATAAACTTTTATTACCTATCTAGTCTCTTTGTACTTGCCCCAAGCATCACTTTTCTCCCTTCTTGTCTTGCATCTATGCTCTATTTATAAAAACCCTAAACATAAAATAGCAGCAGAATGATAATGGCAGTAATGAAAATCAGTCTTGTTGATTGATTATTAACAATGTGACCAATCACTGGATTTGAAGTTTCATCTATTCCTCCACTCAAAAGATGCCCCTGAACACAAACTATATACTTGGCACTAAACTTAGCAGAGAGATATGCTGATATGAAAAGAACGGTGGTGTTATAGTTCAAGAAAAAGCAAATATTCACTACTCTCCTGGGGTCATGGTCTGGTTGGAAGCATGCAAATTATCACTTAACAAATGTAAAATTTTATCTTTGCTGTGTGCTAAAAAGTAAAGGAAGCAAGTCCTGGGAGATCCTATGATAGGGGTATGTGGCCTAATAAATAAGAGTGGGATAGGCACACTTGATGCAAGATTTTAAAAATGATTTGGGCCGGGCACGGTGGCTCACGCCTGTAATCCCAGCACTTTGGGAGGCCAGGGCGGGCAGATCACGAGGTCAGGAGATCGAGACCATCCTGGCTAACATGGTGAAACCCTGTCTCTACTAAAAATACAAAAATTTAGCTGGGCGTGGTGGCAGGTGCCTGTAGTCCCAGCTACTCAGGAGGCTGAGGCAGAAGAATGGCGTGAACCCGGGAGGCGGAGCTTGCAGTGAGCAGAGATTGCGTCACTGCACTCTAGCCTGGGTGACAGTAAGAATCTGTCTCAAAACAAAACAAAAAACAAAGCAAACAAACAAAGAAAAAGATTTGAAATTATGTAGGCAAAGTGGGAGAAAGAGGAGGACAAGGACAAGGTAAAGATAATATGCAAAATACAAAGAGCAGGAGGGGGCATGGATTTGTGTAAACTCAAAGAAGGCCAAAGAGGCTGGTGCACAGAGAATGAGGAAAGCAAGGTGTGAAAATGACTTTAGTGAGACAGGCAGGGGACAAATCATGAAAGATCTGTTAGCCCATCATTAATAATTTGGTTTTAGGAGCAATGGGAAGTCACTGGGGGCTTTTAAGTGGGGATGTGACTTGATCTGGTGTGCATTTAGGTTCTTCAGCCTGGATGGTGGAGAATGGGTTAGGAGCAGGGGTCCAGGTGGAAGCAGGGAGAGAGTTAGAGTTAATGACTAGAGTTCAAAAGAAAGGAAGACTGTCAGCTCATTTGGAAATAGTGGGAATAAAAAGAAATACTTTTCTGAAGTAAATGCATAACTTATCTCATTTAAACCTCACAACTATGCCAGGGTAGATCTTATGAATCTCACTTTTCACATCAGTACATTGAAACTTAGATAAGTTGTATCAATTTGCTTAGTCCCATGGCAGTATATGGCATAGCCAGGCCACAGAAACCAGGTTCTTTAATTCTAAATTACGTCCTCTTTCTACTATACTGTTCTCTTTCCATATTCTGCAATGCTGTGCTTTTTACATGTTATAACTTTTCATTTGTTTTTTTCTCAATTTGAAATACGCTTCCATTGTTTCAAACCCCTGGATGCCTTCTTCAATCACTCCCCCTTTATGCTTCCAGTCTTTGCTAATATCTGTCCTTTGTGCTTTCATAGCATATTTTGTTTTCTTGTTTTATTCTTTCTCTACTAGACTATGCACTCTTAAATACAAGGAATAGGGCTTTTATTTGTATAGTTCCAATGCCTAGCAAAATGACAAGAATATGGCAGGTGAGCAACAAAATTTAAATTAAATGAATGCTTGTGATAACCATTTAAGTCAAGCCCTCAAACATCCCTTAAATCCTTTGTACAACATTTCTGGCCAATGGTCACTGAAGGCATCCACCATTACATTACTAGTAATACATTACTGATCACCACCTAATAAATACTTACTAATTTGCCATATTTAATACTCACACAATCTCTAAAAATAGATATAAATATATTATAGCTGAGGAAAAACTGAGTAACTTATCTAAGGTAACATACGCCAGAGTTCAACATTAAAGGCATTCTGAATCCAGAGATATTTGATGTAGATTATAATATATCCATTCCCATTACTGTTACCTTTGCTTGGCCCTTTATAACTATCCATTGTTAGACGGAAAATTACACCTTGACTTTCCTGACCCTAGCTTGACAAATTGGATATTTTCTCCAAGTCAAGCCAACCTAATACAAGCAAGTGGTTCTTCCTGACTCCTGCTATTTCTGCTTTTTCCAATTCCTTCCCGATATGAAATGTATAGCCTGCTTTTAGTACACAATGTAATAAATTTGTCAACTTCTGCTTAAATAAGGAGCCTTTCAACAAGCTCTGGCAACTTCAAATTTCTTTCTTTCATACTTACATTTAAACACATAAAATTTAGTAAAATATTTTAAAAACCAGTTGCAGAATCT
Organism: Nomascus leucogenys; assembly: GCF_006542625.1. Taxonomy (NCBI): domain Eukaryota; kingdom Metazoa; phylum Chordata; class Mammalia; order Primates; family Hylobatidae; genus Nomascus; species Nomascus leucogenys. Next base: position 47,570,870 of record NC_044395.1, read on the forward strand.
TACTTGTCAGCATAAATCCAAAGATAGATTTCATCTATGTAAGAGTTTTTCTAGGTTGGTCCTGCTCCCAGCTGTGAAATCCCACAGTCAGAGAAGTCAGTAATGTCCTAAGCCTAGAGGCAGTCTGGTCTGCCAAAATATATTCCAGTTTTGGAGGTGGAATCATTGAGTTTTCAATTGCATGTAACCCATATGCTATTTCTCCTGGCATCAGAGTTCTTGATTAGACTGAGGAATCAAGAAGAGCTCTGTTTGAAGGACAGTGTCTTTAAATAGAAGGCTTCTAGTCTCAAAAACATAAATATTTCATCTATTTGCATATGGGATTAAATAATTGTAGATTTAAGTTCGTGTAACCAAATTCCCTTTCTCACCAACCTTACAAATGGCTTCCTCAGAAATGCTTCAGAAAGAGGAAAATAATTTTTAGAAAGATAAGTAACTTGCCCAAGTCACAAAGCTACAATTCTAATGTAGATCTAAATGATTCCAGAGCCTAAATTCGGAACTATTTAGATCTTACCTTGTGCATGCCCACTTTCTACATCTTAGGACTGCTAAATTTTTTTTTTTTTGTTTCAGGTTAAGCATTCTCAAATTCCATAAGCTTTCCTTAGATAATGTGCCCATACTTTGTACTCACCAGTGATCCCCAGTCCTGGTTAGTAAGAAAGTATTTTAAAGAAGGAAAGCTCTTTGATCCAAGTATAAGAGACTTTTGACAGAGATAATCAAATCTATAATAATGTGAGAAGTTCAATATCATTTAAATTCCAGCATATAAATGCCAATATTAGAGACTTTTAAAATATCGTTTGAATTTAATAGTCTACCCCGAATAAAATCATACGGCAAACAACTTAAACTTGAGTGAAATGAAAAGCCTATCTTAGACATCTCTCTTAGAATTTATTTTAGAGGATAACAGATCATTTGGTCCAGCCTCCTGCATTTAAGAGAAAGTTGTAAAGTATTCATTTGAAAACATAGCATTTACTATCTATTAATTTGCTAAGACCTCTGCTATTTGATTTATTTTGAATTATACCTCTTCAACCCCCTGAACTCCAATAATTCTTTGATCTCAAAAGGATCTACAACTCACTATTGATCTTGCCTACCCTTCAATGTTCATTATCCTTCTTAAGCCTTCACTCAGACTTTTTTCAGCTTATATTTCAAGTTCAGCTTTATAATCCCTTATTGGGATATCTTTATATTCCCTTGTACGTTGTATCTGCCACCACACTTGACAGGAGCAACTCCAGCTTTGGCTAATTCTACCTGTCTGCCTAATTTACACCTGTGCCTGGGCCACTGAACACGGCTGGATCAAACACAAAACACTACTGACTGGCTTTACTTTATTATCACAAACCTTATATGGCTTCAATTTACTTCTGGCCAATACCACAACTACATTTTATTCATCAATTTACTCTCCCATTCTCTAAAATATAATAATAATAAGTTGTTTAAATGTTCAAAGACAGGGTCTCAGCAGATTTCCTTTGAAGCTCATCCTAGCTTTATAATTTAAAGCTGGAGGCATCATGCTACCTGACTTCAAACTATACTACAAGGCTACAGTAACCAAAACAGCATGGTACTGGTACCACAACAGAGACATAGATCAATGGAACAGAACAGAGCCCTCAGAAATGATGCCGCATATCTACAACTATCTGATCTTTGACAAACCTGACAAAAACAAGAAATGGGGAAAGGATTCCCTATTTAATAAATGGTGCTGGGAAAACTGGCTAGCCATATGTAGAAAGCTGAAACTGGATCCCTTCCTTACACCTTATACAAAAATTAATTCAAGATGGATTAAAGACTTAAATGTTAGACCTAAAACCATTAAAATCCTACAAGAAAACCTAGGCAATACCATTCAGGACATAGGCGTGGGCATGGACTTCATGTCTAAAACACCAAAAGCAATGGCAACAAAAGCCAAAATTGACAAATGGGATCTCATTAAACTAAAGAGCTTCTGCACAGCAAAAGAAACTACCATCAGAGTGAACAGGCAACCTACAGAATGGGAGAAAATTTTTGCAACCTACTCATCTGACAAAGGGCTAATATCCAGAATCTACAATGAACTCAAACAAATTTACAAGAAAAAAACAAACAACCCCATCAAAAAGTGGGCAAAGGACATGAACAGACACTTCTCAAAAGAAGACATTTATGCAGCCAAAAAACACATGAAAAAATGCTCATCATCACTGGCCATCAAAGAAATGCAAATCAAAACCACAATGAGATACCATCTCACACCAGTTAGAATGGCCATCATTAAAAAATCAGGAAACAACAGGTGCTGGAGAGGATGTGGAGAAATAGGAACACTTTTATACTGTTGGTGGGACTGTAAACTAGTTCAACCATTGTGGAAGTCAGTGTGGCGATTCCTCAGGGATCTAGAACTAGAAATACCATTTGACCCAGCCATCCCATTACTGGGTATATACCCAAAGGACTATAAATCATGCTGCTATAAAGACACATGCACACGTATGTTTATTGCGGCACTATTCACAATAGCAAAGAGTTGGAACCAACCCAAATGTCCAACAACGATAGACTGGATTAAGAAAATGTGGCACATATACACCATGGAATACTATGCAGCCATCAAAAATGATGAGTTCATGTCCTTTGTAGGGACATGGATGAAACTGGAAAACATCATTCTCAGTAAACTATCGCAAGGACAAAAAACCAAACACCGCATGTTCTCACTGATAGGTGGGAATTGAACAATGAGAACTCATGGACACAGGAAGGGGAACATCACACTCTGGGACTGTTGTGGGGTTGGGGGAGGAGGGAGGGCCAGCATTAGGAGATATACCTAATGCTAAATGACGAGTTAATGGGTGCAGGAAATCAACATGGCACATGGATACATACGTAACAAACCTGCGCATTGTGCACATGTACCCTAAAACCTAAAGTATAATAATAAAATAAAATAAAAATAAAGTAAAAGAAAAGAAGAAAAAATAAAATAAAAAGCACTATTAGAAATTTGTCATTAATCTTTTAAGACTTGGTTCAATGTTATTCTTAGAGTTCTCCAGGCCATCTAGCTAGTCCTTTTTCCATGCTTTAAGAATCCCCATTTTTTTGTGTTCCTCTCAATGCATGCTATATTGTATTGCTTTTAAACTTTTTCTGTTTATTTCTCTTCCCCCCTCACCCTGCACTCTCTTTTAATGACATTCCCTCATTAGATAATTAGATTCCTAAAAATAAGAGTTTTAAGGACTGTGCTGTGTTTTGTTTGTTTTTATATCCCAGGGTTTTTCAAGAAGCCCAGCCCTATATCCCATATTGTACTGCAGTTATCCGTCTGGTTTTAATACCTTCTTCTCACCCCAACTCCAGTCTTTTCCTCCACAGTGAGACCTGTGAAAGCAAGGGTTGTGTAGCATGTAGTTGATTCCACTGCTAGAATTATGCCTGGTACATTATAAATAGTAAGCAAGTGTTTGTAGAAAGCATAGCAAAGCAAGAAAAACGTAAGTTCTTCAAGTTCTTCCATTTAACATGTTTTTGTTGAGCAAATATTCTGTGCTTGTCATGAGAAAAATTTTTGGGCTAGTGCCGTGAACAAGAACACAAAAAAATTCCTATAAAGCAAATGTAAAGATGGACACTGAGAAAAGTAAATGAACCCTAAAATGTGTTAGAGTGAGATAGGCTAGATCAAATATTAGATAAGGTTCTCTGGGTGAGCCTTACTGAGAAGAGGACTTTAGAGCAATGATCTGAAAGAGGTGAAGGTACTCTCTAGGTGGCTCTCTGGGGGGAAAGCATTCTGAGCAGTGGGAATAGTGTGGCATTCTTCATAAAAATGGAAGCCTTTGGAGGGTTTTGAACAGAAGGGTGAAGTTCTCTGATTTATGTTAAAATACATAAGTGAAAATACAGGAGAATATAATCAGTGTTAAAATGTCCTGCAATAAATTATTAAACACTTATCTCTTTTGGTTCTGTGCTTTAGTAATAAGTGACCCATGCAAAGTAAAAATTGCCCTTGTTGCAGATAACATATTTAGTAGATGAATAAATGAACTAATGAACTTGAATGACAGGTTGCCAAGGGAATAACCTATCAGGATTCATTACCAAAGAGGCTTGTCTTTATGTGGGAATCAGGGGCAACAAATCTAGTTATTAACATTGGCAGCCTCTTATTTTTGAGTTTATTTTAGGAAGCCAGAGCTTCCAAACAGGATTCTTCTGTGCACTTTACCTAATATTCTTGAATAACAAGATCAATGCATATCCGGTTTGCTAAATATATCCACTAGCTCTTTCCTTGATGCAAATAACTTACACATTTTAATAAAAGCATGTTAGCTCTTTGTTATGACTTTATTTAAAGCATAATCATCTGGAATTATTAATTACCATTACTTTGGCATCTTACATTTTTCTCAGCCTAGATACTGTTAGGAAAACATGCCAAAAATAGTTAAACTTGAAATAGAAATGTGTTCAATCCAAGAATCTTAGAAGACAATATGAGCTCCAGACACTCACTTGATGTCCTTCCACATGCCTTTTAAAATGTTGTTATCAACCATATTTCTGGCTCTCTAGGGGGAGAAAATAGCTCACATATAAGAAATGTAGGTGCTTTTTGTTTTAGTATAAGTAAAAATTACCCTTCAGTTAGAGCATTAAGAACAAATGAGATTTAGTATTTTTGTTTTAAAATTGACAGTCTGTTTAAAATATATGTACTTTGTTTTTGTTGACATAATTATGATTAATGTGATATGAAAGTCTTTGGATGACATTTTTAATAAGCCAGGTTGCTGATGTTAGGACTCTTTTAAAGTAAACCCTTTATTTTGAGATAATTATAGATGCACATGCAATTGTGAGAAATACATAGAGAGGTCTCATATACTCTTTACCAGTGTTTCCTCAAATGGTAACTGTTTACAAAACTATGTATAAATTATACCCAGTGTAGTGACACTAATACAGCCAAGAACAAAGCAGCTCCACCACCACAAAGATCCTTCATGTTTACTTTTTATAGCATTCGCTTCCCTACCCACTACGTCCCTGACCCCTGACAACCACTAACCTGTTCTCCATTCCTATAAATTTGTCACTTCAAGAATGTTCTATAAATGGAACTATACAAATATGACCTTCTGGGTTTGGCTTTTTCACTTAGCATTATTCTCTGGTGATTTATATAGGTTGTTGGTGGTATCAATATCTCTGTCCCCTGATATGGATATACCATCCATTGAAGTTTAAACATTGACCAAGTGAAGGATGCCTGATCTGATTCTAGTTTTTGATTATGATAAATAATTCTGCTGTGAACATTCTAGCACTTTTTGTGTGTGTAAGCAGAAGTTTTCATTTCTCTAGGATAAATGCCCAGGAGAGTGATTGCTGTATTGTATGATAGAGGAAAATGTAGTTTGGCAATTTTTTTTCCCCCAAGAAACCACAACATTGTCTCCTGGAGTGGCTAGGTTATTTTACATTTTCATGAATAATGTATAAATGACTGGTGATGGTTTTATTTGTTTATTTTCTCATTTTTAGCCATCCTGCTAAGGGTATAGTGCTATCTCACTGTGGTTTTAATTTGCATTTCCCTGGTGGCCAATAATGTTGGAATTTTTTTATGTGTTTTTTTTCATCAGTATATTCCCTTCAGTGAAATGTCTGACCAGGACTTTGCCCATATACTAATGAGCATTCTTTTTAACCATTGACTTTTAAGTCTTTCTATATTCTAGATAGTAATCCTTTGTTGAATACGTGGTTTGCAAATATCTTCTCCCGGTCTGTAGCTTATTTTTTGTTGGTTTTCTTTAATTCTTTTAGGTCTTGTACAGAGCAATTTTTAATTTTGTTGAAGCTCTATTTATAATTTTTTTCCTTTTCTTAATCTTGTGTTTGGTGTCAAATTTAAGAGCTCCTTGCCTAGTCCAAAGTCATGAAAACTTTGTCTATTTTTTCCTAAAATTTTAAAATAATTTCAAGTTGTACATTTAAGTCCGTGATCCAGCTTGAATTATTTTCTGTATAAGACATGAGGTTTAGGTTGAGATTCTTTTTTTTTCTTTGCCCACTGATGATGACTTACTCCAATATCATTTATTGGAGGCTATGAATTGAATTGTTTTAATACCTTTGTCAAAAATCAGTTGGGCATATTTATGTGGTTTTATTTCTGAGTTTTTTGTTCCGTTCCATTGATCTGATCTATTCCTCTGCCAGTATAACATATTGTGGACTACTGTAATTATATAATAAAACTTGAAACCAGGTAGACTGACTTATTTTTCCTTTTCAAAATTGTTTAGCTAGTCTAGTTCCTTTTTTTATTATTATTATTATACTTTAAGTTTTAGGGTACATGTGCACAACGTGCAGGTTTGTTACATATGTATACATGTGCCATGTTGGTGTGCTGCACCCATTAACTTGTCATTTAGCATTAGGTATCTCTCCTAATGCTATCCCTCCCCGCTTCCCCCACCCCATGACAGTCTCCGGTGTGTGATGTTCCCCTTCCTGTGTCTGTGAGTTCTCATTGTTCAGTTCCCACCTATGAGTGAGAACATGAAGTGTTTGGGTTTTTTGTCCTTGCGATAGTTTGCTGCGAATGATGGTTCCCAGCTTCATCCATGTCCCTACAAAGGACATGAATTCATCATTTTTTATGGCTGCATAGTATTCCATGGTGTATATGTGCCACATTTTCTTAATCCAGCCTATCATTGTTGGACATTTGGGTTGGTTCCAAGTCTTTTCTATTGTGAATAGTGCCACAATAAACATACGTGTGCATGTGTCTTTATAGCAGCATGATTTATAATCCTTTGGGTATATACCCAGTAATGGGATGGCTGGGTCAAATGGAATTTCTAGTTCTAGATCCCTAAGGAATCGCCACACTGACTTCCACAATGGTTGAACTAGTTTACAGTCCCACCAACAGTGTAAAAGTGTTCCTATTTCTCCACATCCTCTCCAGCACCTGTTGTTTCCTGACTTTTTAATGATGGCCATTCTAACTCATGTGAGGTGGTATCTCATTGTGGTTTTGATTTGCATTTCTCTGATGGCCAGTGATGATGAGCATTTTTTCATGTGTTTTTTGGCTGCGTAAATGTCTTCTTTTGAGAAGTGTCTGTTCATATCCTTTGCCCACTTTTTGATGGAGTTGTTTGTTTTTTTCTTGTAAATTTGTTTGAGTTCACTGTAGGTTCTGGATATTATTAGCCCTTTGTCAGATGAGTAGGTTGTGAAAATTTTCTCCCATTCTGTAGGTTGCCTGTTCACTCTGATGGTAGTTTCTTTTGCTGTGCAGAAGCTCTTTAGTTTAATTAGATCTCATTTGTCAATATTGGCTTTTGTTGCCATTGCTTTTGGTATTTTAGACATGAAGTCCTTGCCCATGCCTATGTCCTGAATGGTATTGCTTAGGTTTTCTTCTATGGTTTTTATGGTTTTAGGTCTAACGGGTAAGTCTTTAATCCATCTTGAATTGATTTTCGTACAAGGTGTAAGGAAGGGATCCAGTTTCAGCTTTCTACATATGGCTAGCCAGTTTTCCCAGCACCATTTATTAAATAGGGAATCCTCTACCCATTTCTTGTTTTTGTCAGGTTTGTCAAAGATCAGATAGTTGTAGATATGCGGCCTTCTAATTCCTTTACCTTTCCATATGCATTTTAGAATAATCTTGTCTATATATAGAAAAAGCCTGTATACTTTGTAGATTTATATACCATTTTTTAGTGATTGTAAATGGTAATTTTTTATTTTCAATGTCCACATGCTCGTTGCTAGTATATAAAAATACATTTGATTTTTATGTTTATCATGAATACTGAAGCTTTGCTGAACTCACTTCTCAGTTTTAGGAGTATTTTTGTAGATTCCTTGGGATTTTCTATTTAGACTGCCATGCCATCTCCTAATAGAAACAGTTTTATTGCTTCATCTCTAATCTTAGTTTTACCTTTTATTTACTTTTATTGCCTGTTGCACTGGCTGGAACATCTAGTGCTATTTTGAATAATGGGAAGATTGGTCAGCCTTGCCTTGTTCCTAATCTTAGACTAAAGCATTTGGTCTTTCAACATGAAGTATAACATTTACTGCTGGTTTTTTGGAGATGCTCTTTATCAAGCATCAAGCTGAGTAATTTCTCTCTATTCCTATATTCCTGAGAGTTGGGTTTTTTAAATCAATGAATTTATGTTGAATTTTATCAAATGGTATCTCTGCATTCATTGATATGATCATGTCATATGGTATATTACATTGATTGATTTTCAAATATCACTCCAACCTCGCATCCCTGGAATAAACACCACTTGGTCATGGTGTATAAACTGCTGAATTCATTTTTATGTACTGCTGAATTCTACATAATAATATTTTGTTAAAACATGGCACATGTATACATATGTAACAAATCTGCACATTGTGCACATATACCCTAAAACTTAAAGTATAATAACAAGAAAATAAAAAAAAATTGTGGTTATTTTTGCGAGGTAGTTCCTCCCTCCCCCGCTTCCTTCCTTTTTTCCTTCTTTACTGCTCACTTCCCCTCTTTCTCTTTCTTTACTACTTTTCTTCTCTCTCCCCCTCTCATATTTTTCTTCTCCCACCCCCTCTCATTTGTTTTTGTTATTAGTTTTCCTACCAGGGAATACTTTCTTTGGTTTTGGTATCATGAATATACTATATTCATAAAGCATATTGGGAAGTGATTGTATAAAATATATTTGAACTCTTCCTTAATGCTTCATAAATTTCTCCAGGGAAACCATCCTGGCCTGGAGATGACTTTTTTGAGTTTACATTATAAAGTCAATGTCATTAATAGTTATAGGATGTTGAAATTATCTATTTATATTTAAGTATTTGAGTAAATTGTGATTGTTTATGCATTTCATGGAATTGATTAATTTCCTCAAAGTTGTCAAGTATGTGTTTGTAGAGCTATTTGTAGTATCCCCTCATTATTCCTTTAATATTTGAAGGCTCTGTATTGATGCTCCACATTTCACTCATGATGGTGGTAATTCATGAATTCATGTCCTCTCTCTCTCTGTCTCATTTTTTCAGTTTTCTTAGAGGATGGTCAATTTTACTCATTTTTTTAAACGAAGTAACTTAATTTTCTCTATTTTTTGTTTTCAAGTTTATTAATTTTTGTTATTATATTTATTGTTTTCTGTTTGCTTTGCATTTATTTTGCTCTTTCTTTTGAGGCGGAAAGTAATGCTACTAATTTAAGATTTTTCTATTCTTTCTTTTCTTTTTTTTTTTAATTTTGAGACAGAGTTTCACTCTTGTTGCCCAGGCTGGAGTACAGTGGCACGATCTCGGCTCACTGCAACCTCCGCCTCCCGGTTTCAAGTGATTCTCCTGCCTCAGCCTCCCAAGTAGCTGGGATTACAGGTACCTGCCACAAAGCCTGGCTAATTTTTTTGTATTTTTAGTAGAGCTGGGGTTTCACCATGTTGGCCAGGCTGGTCTTGAACTCCCGACCTCAGGTGATCCACCCGCCTCGGCCTCCCAAACTGCTGGGATTACAGGTGTGAGCCACCATGTCCGTCCAGAGATTTTTCTTCTTTTCTAATAAAATCATTTAATGCTATTCATTTCTCAGCACTGTGTTAGCTGTGTTCCACAAATTTTGTTATATTGTCAACTTAGTTCAATGATTTAAAAAAGTTTTATCTTGATACTTCCTTTTTAGCCTGTAGATTATTTAGCAGTGTATTGTTTAATATCTATGTGTTTGAGATTTTCTTGGTATCTTTCTGTTACTGATTATGTTTTGATTCCATTGTGGTCAAACAACACATTCTGCATGATTTAAAGTCTTTCAAGTTTGTTGTGGTTTGTTTTCTTTCTTAGTGTATGTTCCAAAGGCACGTGAAAAAGAAGAACGTATTCTTCTGTTGTATGGAATGTTCTATAAATGCCAATTAGATGTTTTACTAGATATGTTTGTCTATATCCTTACTGATTTTATGTCTAGTTCTATCAGTTTTTGAGAGTGGCATGGAAGTTCCCCACTAAAATGTGGTTTTGTCCCTTTTTCTTTTAAATTGTATCAGCTTTTGCTTCACATTACTAGAAGATTTGTTGTTGGTTGCATGTAACTTTAGGATTGGGTTGTCCTCTTTTTTGTCATTCTATAGTATAATGACCTGATGTATCATCATTCAAATTTGGCAAGTAATTAGTTGCAGCCATATATAGTGTCAGAACTGTTATCACTTGATTTGTGTTGCATGGCTTATGAAGCCCAAGCACACCAAATACCATTTCTTCTCTTCAGAAGTGCTCAGAGATGTCCTTTGGAAGTTTATCAGTATTGTTATTCTCCAAAGGAAGATCATATTTCTCATGGATTTCAGAGATAAAGACACAACTGTAATCAAATTGTGTGTATAGAAAATAGGCCATTTTGTAGTAAAATTCTCCCACAGGGTTTATCATGCTGAGTTGAACTGTGAAACTAATACATTGGGTGATAATTAAAACTGTCCTAAAAAATGTGAAGCTGTAACATCTCATACAAGCATACATTTACTTTGACTAGTAGCTATATACTATTGTTTCTCTGTGAGGTTTTTCTTTTTTTTCTTTTCTTTTCTTTTTTCTTTCTTTGGTTATGGTTTTGATGACCATTTCTGAGGGAGATGTCAATTTCTGGAAAGTCTTTGGATGAAGGGTTCAGGCGAGGAAAGCAGCCATATGATTCTTCCTCTTTCCATGCCCAGAGCCCCAATATGTAATCATTCTTCTTATACATTTGTAGATATTTTATTTGGAATTTCAAGATTTGAGTTTTGCTGGGTACCCTTCACATGTTTGATACAACCTATATACCATTTTTCAATCATATTATTAGAAATGAGAACTGATATTTAGAAAATGTCAAATGATTTACATCCTACAGATTGCAGCAGCCATCATAGTTGTCAAGTCCAGATAATCTTTAATTGTCCTTGCCAAGAATATATTCTACAACATTAGTGCACACCACTTCAGTACCTTATACCATGTACCTCACTGGCCATTTTTTTTTTTTTTTTTTTTTTTTTGAGATGGAGTCTCGTTCTGTTGCCAGGCTGGAGTGTAGTGGTGTGATTTCAGCTCATTGCAACCTCTGCCTCCGGGGTTCAAGTGATTCTGCTGCCTCAGCCTCCCTAGTAGCTGGGACTACAGGTGCCTGCAAACACGCCTGGCTAATTTTTTGTATTTTAGTAGAGACGACGTTTCATCATGTTGGCCAGGATAGTCTTGATCTAACCTCGTGATCCACCTCCCTTGGCCTCCTGAAGTGCTGGGATTACAGGCGTGTGCCACCATGCCTGGTCACTGGCCTTATTTTAACTCATATGTTCACTTTTGCTCTGTACAATCAATTCTTGCTGGATCTCTTATTTCATATCTTGTTACATGTGGGTGCTATAATAACTGTCTCCTATTCTCTCCTCAAATTCCTCTATTACTTTTAAAGCTTAGTTTCGGTATCATCATTGTTCTGGGAATTTTTCTAACCAGGCTCATGCTCACAACTCTCAAAGGTTAGGAGCTCTACAACTAGACCATTTTGCTCGTTTCTTTATCTCCAGGGTTTGGCAATTTATAGGCACATAATAAACATTCTTTAAATAATTTCATTTTAGTTATGGTTATGAGAAGGAATGAAAGCATAGGTAAATGTCTGAGGATAAACTAAGAGGCAAGCTATAGGTGAAGCATTCCCTAAAACAATTAAGATAACTAAAACCACAACGTACAGTAACAGGGAAGCTCTATAGATACCAGTAGAACTTCACCCCCCACCAGTCCTTGGATCTTGATCTTATGGAACCTCATACACACTTGAGACAATGATTTTTGTAAAAAAAACAAAACAAATCAAAAAGAACTTTCTGATATAAATTAAAATCTTAATGTGAGTTAAATCCTAATCATCCCAGGAACACCAACAAAGTGTTTTACTGTTTTTTGTTTGTTTGTTTTTTTGTAATGCTTTAATTCAGTGGCTTTCAAAGAATGACCATGGCTAACTCTGGTGTCTCCAAGATTCTCTCAGAGGATTCACAATGTCTATATTATTGTCATATCAATACTTTGCAGCAATTGCAAAAAAAACTATATATTAATCAGTTAAAGTGATAAATAATAATAATGGGTTTTTGTGTCAGGCAACTTACCAGGTACTTAAAAATACTTTCTCTCTTTTTGTGAAAAATGCTATTGGAATTTTGATAGGGATTGCATTTAATGTGTAGATTGCTTTGAGTAATATTAACATTTTAATATTCTTCTAATCCATGAACTCTGGATATCTGTTAATTTATTTGTATCTTTTTTAAGTATCTTTCATCAGTGTCTCATTGTTTTCCTTGTATATATCTTCTACCTCATTGGTCAAATATATTCCCAAGCATTTAATTCTTTTTATAGTTTATTCTATTGTAAGTAAGATTATATTCTTATTTTTTGGGGGGGATAGTTCATTGTTAGTGATTGAATGCTGCTGATTTTTATATATTGCTTTTATATTATAAAACTTTACTGAGGTTGGTACAGTGCTTTGTATCAGTAATCCCAGTACTTTCGGAGGCCAAAGAGAGAGAGTTGCTTGAGCCTAGGAGCTTGAGACTAGTCTGGGCAACATATGGAGGTAACTACAAATGTCAAAAAAACTAGTTGGGTATGGTGGCTCATGCCTGTCATTCCACTTACTCAGGAGGCTAAGGTGGGAGGATCACTTCATCACTGCATCTCAGGGCTGCAGTGAGCCATGATTACATCACTGCACTCCAGCCTGGACAATAGAGTGAGACCCTGTCTCAAAAAACAAACAAACTAAAAACACCAGAAATAAAACCAGAAAAGAAATTTACTGAATTCATTTATAGTTCTCATATCTTTTCAGTGGGGTCTTTAGGGTTTTCTATATATAATATTACATTACCTTTACACAAAAACAGTTTATCTTTGAGAACCAAAAAAAGACTCTGAATAGCCAAAGCAATTTTGAGAAAGATCAAAGCTGGAGGCATCACATTCCTTGATTTCAAACTATATTACAAAGCTACTATAATTTAGAAAGTATGGTACTCAGTTGAAAACAGACATATTTACTAATAGCACAAAATAGAGAGCCCAGAGTTAAACACATGTATATGGTCAACTAATCTTTAACAAGGGTACCAAGAACACACAATGATGGATGAAAAGTCTCTTCAATAACTGCCACTGGGAAAAATGGATATCTTGTCTTTTTTTTTTTTTTTTTTTTTTTTTTTTTTTGAGACAGAGTCTTACTCTGTCCCCCAGGCTGGAGTGCAGTGGCACAATCTCCGCTCACTGCAAGCTCTGCCTCCCGGATTCACACCATTCTTCTGCCTCAGCCTATGGAGGAGCTAGGACTACAGGTGCCCGCCACCATGCCCAGCTAATTTTTTTGTATTTTTAGTAGAGGCAGGGTTTCACCATGTTAGATAGGATGATCTTGATCTCCTGACCTCCTGATCCACCCACCTCAGCCTCCCAAAGTGATGGCATTACAGGCGTGAGCCACCTTGCCCAGCCTGGACTCTTGTCTTATATACAAAAATTAACTAGAAGTGGATTAAAGACTTAAATGTAAGATGTGAAAACATAAAACTTCTATAGGAAAACTACAGGGAAAGATTCTTGAAATTGGTCTTCCCAGTGATTTTTGGGGGAGGATATGATACCAAGAGTGCAAGCCAAAAAAAAAAAGAAAAAAGAAAAAATAAACTCATCTGACTATATTAAACCAAATTTTCTGTAGAGCAAAGGAAACAAGCAACAAAATAAAAAGACAACCTATGGCTTGGAAGAAGATATTTGCAAACCACATATCTAGGAAGGGTTTAATACCCAAAATGTATAAGGGACCCATACAACTTAGTAGCAAAGAACAAGTAACCCAAATAAAAATAAGCAAGAGTTGAATAGACATTTTTTCCCAAAACTTCTTTCCAAAGAAAATATACAAATGCAAAATTATAGTATAAAATCACCAACAGGATATTGGCATTAATACAGTTAAGAAAGAGAAGTGTTCCATCACCACTAGGAAACCTCATGTTATCCTTTTATAGCCACACCCACTTCCTCCATTTTCTTTTTTTTCTGAACCTTGTCAACCACCAATCTGTTCTCCATTTCTATAATATTGTCATTTCAAGAATGTTATATAAATTGAACCATACCATATATGACCTTTGGCTTTTTCACTTAGCATAACTCTCTAGAGATTATATTAGTTGTTGTATATATTAATATCAATAGGTGGTTCTTTTTTGTTACCTAATAGTACTCCATGAGATGGATGTACCACAGTCATTTAAACGTTCTTCCATTAAAGGATATCTGTAATAAGCCTGCCATAATAATTTGTGTACACATTTATATGTAAATATAATTTTTCATTTTTTAGGATAAATGCCCAGAATTGCAATTGGTGGGTTGTATGATAGTGGAATGCTTATTTATTATTTATTATTGTTAAGAAACTGCCAAAATGTTTTCCAGAGTTGGACGTACCATTTTATACTACTATCAGCAATATATAAATGATTGATGATGTAATTTTGCATTTTAGACACACTAGCAGTTATGTTTTGATAACTTACTCTGATTTTCACTTGTATTATTTTGTTAGCTAACCCTATTGGACATAGATTGGTGTGCATACTTGCATCTGCAAGCATCTATACAGTAGAAAAGGACAAACAATGCTTTAGTATTGCTATGATAATAATACTGACATTGCAGATCCTCTGAGAGTGTCTTGGAGACACCAAAGGCATCTTTGGCCGTGTTTGAAAACTGCTGTGTTTAAACTTAATATGGAAAAGTGAAACATTTGTTGTTCTTGGTATGATTAGGACTTCATTTTGATTAATAATTTTTTTATGTCAGAAAGTGTTGTTTATTAAAACATAGTCCCAAGCATATATGAGGTTTCATGAGATCAATATGCAGGGACTCATGGGGTAAGCTCTACTGAGATCCACCGACAATAAATTGTGCCTTTAGTTATCTTGATTGCTTTAGGGAATGCTTCTCTAATAGCTTGACTCTTAGTTTATACTCAGAAGAATCACCTATAATTTTATCCATTCTCTTAATTATGACTAAAATGAAATCATTCAAAGGATTTTTATTATGTACCTAAAATTTGCCAGAGTCTGGGGAAAAATAAATAAACAAAATTGGTTATATATGTAGGAGCATGAGTTACGGCATCTAACCTTTAGAATTGTGGGTATGAAAATAGTTTTTCCAGAGAAATGATGATACTGCAACCAAATCTTAAAGAACATGGTGAGATTAAGAGAACTGGGTGTGAAAGTGGGATGGCAGGCTTTATTCCTTTAGAGTGGCATTTATGGCTCTTGTGTATTTGTTTCTTAGACTGGACCTGGTATCAAAGGACTTAAAAAATGATTAAGTGGAATGGAGTAAAACTGAGTACCAGATTGATGATACACATAATACTGTGATTAGAAAAAAAGTGAGTCAAATTATTAAAATGGCATTTAAAAGTATCATTGATAACAACATAAAATTTATTTTCATGATTTGCCAGGTGTGTGTTCTTGAGATTTGAAGAAATTAGATGGAATGATTCTTTAGTATATGATGCCCTGGAAAATGAAAACATCCAAGTGCTCTCTCTCTGTTTCCCCAGCAGTGCTGTAATTCAAATAAATACCTTTTTTTCTCCTATATCTTTAATAAACCATTTGAATGTTACATAAACTTTTAACCCTTTTTGATTAAAAATATATAGGTCCTACAAGTTTAAAGTGAATATCATTTATTCTAGTTTTATAATCTTTATTTAAATTTAGGAAGGTAATTCTCAGAGTTAAGAGAATAAAGATATTGCTAATTAGCTGCATAATATACATTTATAGTCATATGTCACTTAACAATGGAAGTACTGTCTGAAAAATGCCACATTAGACAGTTTCATCCTGTGCACATCATAAAGTGTACTTACATAAACCTAGATGGGATAGCCTACACTACACTTACGCTATGTGGTATGGTCTATTGCTCCTAGACTACAAATCTGTACAGCCTATTACTATAGTGAAAACTATAGGCAATTGTAACAAAATGATAAGTGTTTACATATATAAACATAGAAAAGGTACAGTAAAAATACAATATAAAAGATAAAAAAAAATGGTACACCCGTATGGGGCATTCACCATGAATGAAGCTTGAAAGATTAGAAGTTGCTCTGGTAAGTTGGTGAGGGGTAAGTGAATGTGAAGGCCTAGGACATTACTGTGTACTACTGTAGACTTTATAAACACAGTAAACTTAGGCCATACTAAATTTATTAAAACCTTTTTTTCAATAATAAACTTACTGTAACTTTTTTATTTTATAAACTTTAAGTTTATGATTATCGTAATAACAGCTTTAAACACAAACATATTGAAGAGCTGTGCACAACTATTTTCTTTACATTCATTTTCTATATGCTTTTTAATATTTTTAAAAGTTTTTATTTTTAAACTTTTTGTTAAAAACTGAGATACAAACACACACATTAGCTTAGGTCTACAAAGAATCAGGACCGTAAATATCACTGTCTTCCACTTTTCTCACTGTAAAATCTTTGGGGGCAATAATATGCATGGAGCCATTACCCCCTGTGGTAACAATGCCTTATTCTGGAATACCTCCTGATGGAATGCCTGGGGCTGTTTTACAGGTAACTTTTTTCACAAGCAGAAGGAGTATACTCCAAAATACTGATAAAAAGTATAAAGTATATTATCAGAAGTACATAAATTAGTAACATAGTGATTTATTGTCATTAACGAGTATTAGGTACTGTATGTAACGTATGTGTTAGATTTTATGAGATATTAAAAAAAGACTTTTGTGAGACTGGCAGCACAGGAGGTTTGTACACCAGCATCACCACAAACATGAGTGATGAGTTGCACTATGACATTGTAATAACTATGACATCACTAGGCAATAGGAATGTTTTGGCTTCATTATAATCTCATGGGATCACCTTTGCATATATGATTTGTTGTTGACCAAAACATTCTGGCAATAGGTGGTGCATAACTGTAGTTACTATGCACATAACTCTTTAGATGCCAATGAAGATAAATTTGAGAAACAACTAAGGAGACAATAGAGTTTTATTTGTGTGTGAATGTAAAGTAGTAAGAGAATTGCTATGAGGAAGAAAAAATTGTAATGATATAATCCAAGAGATTTATGTCAGTAGTCCAGACTTGTCTGTTATTCTTATAGCATACACTTAAAAAATGTGAATTTGAATGCCTGGCCAAAGAAACATCGAAAAAGGAGGCTATATCATGCCTGTAAAGATTAGCTAATTTTTTTTCTTTTTATTATTATACTTTAGGTTTTAGGGTACATGTGCACAATGTGCAGGTTTATTACATATGTATCCATGTGCCATGTTGATTTCCTGCACCCATTAACTCGTCATTTAGCATTAGGTATATCTCCTAATGCTGTCCCTCCCCCTTCCTCCAACCCCTCAACAGTCCCCCGAGTGTGATGTTCCCCTTCCTGTGTCCATGAGTTCTCATTGTTCAATTCCCACCTATGAGTGAGAACATGTGGTGTTTGGTTTTTTGTCCTTGCAATAGTTTACTGAGAATGATGTTTTCCAATTTCATCCATGTCCCTACAAACGACATGAACTCATCATTTTTGATGGCTGCATAGTATTCCATGGTGTATATGTGCCACATTTTCTTAATCCAGTCTATCGTTGTTGGACATTTGGGTTGGTTCCAACTCTTTGCTATTGTGAATAGTGCCACAATAAACATATGTGTGCATGTGTCTTTATAGCAGCAACATTCTTTTTTTTTTTTTTTTTTTTTTTTTTTTTTTTTTTTTGTGAAGGAGTTTCGCTGTTGTTGCCCAGGCTGGAGTGCAGTGGCGTGATCTCAGCTCACTGCAACCTCCGCCTCCCAGGTTCAAGCGATTCTCCTGCTTCAGCTTCCTGAGTAGCCGAGATTACAGGCATGTGCCATCATGCCCAGCTAATTTTGTATTTTTAGTAGAGATGGGGTTTCTCCATGTTGGTCAGGCTGGTCGCAAACTTCCAACCTCAGGAGATCCACTGGCTTCAGCCTCCCAAAATGCTGGGATTAAAGGCATGAGCCACTGCACCCGGCCAACTTCTATATAAGATGGAAATCAGTACATCAGTACATTTTAACAGTTAAAAATTAACATTCCTCTAGAATTTGTATTTTCATTACATTTCTTTCACAAAATTTAATTATAATGTAAGATATATTTTTAAAAATTTATCATATGTGTATAAAACAAAAAAATAGAAAAATTATATGTACAGATACACATATATATGTGTGTGTCTATTTCCCTGTATTTTAAAAACCTAGACAGTGTTATTCTCATAAATATTTTAGTATTAAATTGATCAAAACATTGTTACTATATTACAAATTAAAAGAATTATTACACATAAAATAATTTGGCAATTACAAATTTTTATAAGATGGGTGGAGTTCTTTTTCCAAATGATTCATGGATCCATAGATAAATATTATTTCCTATTAGAATTGAGACTTATGTAAGCAAAAGGTTTATATATCACTTATTTGTATTTTTTAGTTTGTATTATAAATGTAAGGGCTATGAAATACTGTTCACATAAATGAACAAGTAGGCTAGAAGAAATTCTATTGCAATGACATTGAATGTTTTTAATTCTTTCTAGATTATTTTCCAAAAGTCACATGATGAACATGAGAAAATAATTTTAGTGACCAGCTGATCATCTGTTGAATTTTCCTTCAATTTTGATAGAAACAAAAAATTGGAATCTATTTGACTTGCAATAATACTGGTTACCCAATACCAACAGCGGGATTTTGAAATATCACTTTGCTTTCTCTAAGGTTTTTTACACGTTGGAGCAATACATCATAATAAATTGAGGATACAAAATTCAAGTTATCTTGCATTGTAGGAATACAAAAGGGAAGAAAAAACTAACATGGCTGATCAATATTAAGATACAGCTCAGGTTCAAACTCAGTTCAGCCTCCTAGATGCCAATTTCTCCTGTAGGCAATTTATTTGCCTGATCTAATTTAACCCTTATAGCTATCTGTGATATAAGGACTTATTCTAATTCCTCAGATGAAGAAAGTGAGGGCTATAGAAGGTAACCACAATTTGAGGGCAGAGCTGAGATACAAACTTCAGTTCAATGACTCCTTGTTCTATGTTCTTTTCACTTAAACATCAATTAGGGATTTCAATTTTATAATCTGAAACTAAGAACCCAGTTGTTTATGGCAAGGTGGAGGGTAGAGAAATAATTTTTTTTGTATATACTATTTCTGGCTAATAAATGTCTAAATCAGCCAGAACGAATGACTGTCTCTCCTTGACTCATAGTTTGGAGGGCAATCCTTTGGTAATCCATTCCAATGTTTTGTCTGTAAATAGCATAAAGATCACAATTAACTAGATTAAGCTTCCATGTGAAATTTTTGTCGTTTAAAAATTTAACTTTAAAGTATACTGATTCACTATTATTTTAATCTAGACAGTTTTGAGTCTAGGTTTGGAAGTCACAGACTTGTACATATTGATGTTTCATTGAATGTATGTAACACTAGATAAATTACCTAATGTCTCTGAGCTTCAGTTCCCTCATATTTAATATTTGGGTAATAAGGTTCATATAATGTTTTAATGCAATGGCATATCTAAAATATTAACAAAGTGTATGGCATAGAACAAACACATGCATATGTTGATGAAGCCAAATGCAAGAAAGCATTGATGAAATGAGGTTGAAGAGGCAGAGATTACAGAGTACCTTGTATGCCTAGATTAACATCTTTATCTTTGAGAAGAGAATATGGGCAAAAAATAGTTCCTAACCATAGATTTTTTTAAATAATTCATTTTTTTCTGATTAGGGACTATTTTAGGTTTAAGAAAAGTTGTAGAAATAGTACAGATAATTTCTATATATCCTTCCCTCAGTTTTCCTTAATGATATTTTATATCACCATTTGTCCAAACAATTGGTATGATACTATTAACTAAACTACTACAGGTCAGGTCATATCCTTTTATTTTTATTTATTTATTTATTTATTTTGAGACAGAGTCTCACTCTGTTGCCCAGGCTGGAGTGCAGTGGTGAGATCTCGGCTCACTGCAAGCTCTGCCTCCCGGGTTCATGCCATTCTCCTGCATCAGCCTCCTAAGTAGCTGGGACTACAGGTGCCTGCCACCACGTCCGGCTAACTTTTTGTGTTTTTTAGTAGAGACGGGGTTTCACCGTGTTACCCAGGATGGTCTAGATCTCCTGACCTCGTGATCCACCTGCCTCCGCCTCCCGAAGTGTTGGGATTACAGGTGTGAGCCACCACGCCCGGCCAGGTTATATCATTTTTATAATGGAAAAACTACTAGAAAAAAATAAGAACACTTTTATTTAATTAAAATAACTTTTTAGGAGTGCATTTCTTAGATCTTTCTTAGATTTTAGGTATTTCACCAACATGAGGTAGTCATTAGGTTGAGGACATCAATAGTTCTCTCTCCTGCTAAATGTTCAGAAACCACATTCACTTAGGACTCTCTTAATTTCATTAACAAACATTGCCTAGATATAATTTACTTTTTGTTAACTAATCAGAACATATTTACCAAAATTTGAATGCTTATGTTTAGCCATTTAAATTGAGTTGGTAATAGAAATATTGTATTTCTGATTAGTATTTCCAATATTTTCAGCTGTGTTTTTTCAATTATAAAACTAGGAGGCAATTCTAAAAATATGCACTGAAGAATTAGTCTGTGGATAGAAGTCTGCAAAATCCAACCTCCGCACACTAAGACTCTATTTATCTCCCAATGATCATATCTTCAGAATCTCCCACATTTCTTTACCTCCAACATTTAAAATTGTATAGTCCTTTATTGGGTAAATAGCCCATGCAGTAAAATGCCTTAGATTTCCAAGATTTTCGCCCTGGTTAGGCCAATATGAGGTCTTCAGTAAGAATCTGGGAATTAGAAAGGACCATGACTCAACAGCAGCAGTGTTAAAAAAAAAAAAAAAAAAAAGTTAATGCCTGTCTCACATGTCGGCACAGTTACTCATTGATTTCAGCTCAAGCCCCTATTAGGAAGTGATTTTTTTTTTCCCACAAAAAAAGGAGTATAAAGTGTTCCTCTCTCTACTGCAGCACAGGAGAGCCACAGACAGGAATTCACTGAAGCATCAGACCTAAGCACAGAGAAAGTCAGAACCAGAATATTAAACAGATGAGGCAAAAGACAACTTTGGGCAAAGCTGAAGGCTTTTCTACAAATAGTAAGATGGGCCCTGAAAAAAAGCAAATGGCATAGTATACTCACAAAACACATCAACAATAATCAGACATCTCTAAAGAGTCTTGAGGCAAATAAGATAGTCTCCTAGCAAGGATTAATATTTTTGTAATACCTGTAAGGTAATGACTTGGAAATTTATGTCAGACTCACAGAACATTTATCACTTGATATGTGTATTAATATTTAAGTTAGAGAATAAATGTGCAGTTTCTTATTCCAGTAAATATTTGGTTCCAGTGTTTCAAAAAATCATTTTGTTTACATTTTGGAATCAAAAGTTCAATAAACCCTCCCAGCGTTATGAAATCATGGTAGTGAGACCAGTTAGGCCCTGCATGACTTGAGAGGCTCCTGTTGTTTTAAAAGACTGGTTTCTTTCAGGATAAACTAATTACTCATCACAGGAGAATTCCAAGGCCCTAATTCTCCTTTCACCTGACTGTGACTTTTGCATTATTCATTAGGTTTAGATTATTTAAGAGTTAATAGCAGCAACAGGAATGAAACTGCATTGCTGAACAAGAAGAGGAAAAATTATGGCTGTTTGTGAAATGAATTTTTCTTAAAACTAGCACTGTTTTAAAGATGGCAGGAGGTATATGAAGGATTTTGATACACTCTATGGTATTTATGTCTTCTCTCACACAGTAAAGAGTGCAATCTTAAAGAAATATAACTTGAAGTTAGGAATCTTGCATTCAATCTCGGCTCTTCCACACACTGAATGTGTGTCTTTGACAAATTTCCTACTCTGAGCATCAGTTACCTCATAAGCAAAATGGAGATAATAGATACCTAATAGAGAATGAGAGGATTCTATGACATAACAGAAAGCTTTTTGTATGGTTACTGGCACATGTAAGGTGCTCAAAATATTAGCTGCTTTTTTTTTTCTCTCCAACGTCAACGTTTTATCTTTTCAACATTCTTAAAATTTAATTTCTTGACATACAAAATACTGTACATCAAGCTTGTCCAACCCTTAGCCTTGTAAGCCACATGCGACTGCAGCCCAGGATGGCTTTAAATACCGCCCAACACAAATTCATAAACTTTCTTAAGACATTATGAGGTTTTTTTTTTTTTTTTTTTTTTTTTTTTTTTTTTTTTTTAGCTCATCCGCTATCGTTAATGTTACTGTATTTGATGTGTGGTCCAAGACAATTCTTCTTCCAATGTGGCCCAGGGAAGTCAAAAGAGTAGACACCCCAGCTGTACATAATTAATGGATACAACTTGTTGAGTTTGGAGGTAAATATACACCCATGAAACCATCACCACAACCAATGCCGTGAATATATCCATCATTTGCAAAAGTTTCTTCCAGCTTTCTTGTTTATTATTATTAATTTTTGTGACGGAACAATTAACATAAGATATACCCTTTTTGCAAGTGTTTAAGTGTACAATACAACATTAACCATAGGCACTGTTTGTACAGTAAATACCTAGGACTTTTTTATCTTGTATTTTAGAGCAGGCTAATTGTGAGGAAGATTGGCTATAAGTGGAGCAGAAACTGATCTACTACAAATGAAAATGTGCAGAATTTTCTATATGATATCCAATAAAGTAGATGATATACTTAAGGATGTATAAGCAGAAGTGCTGAATGAAAAGGTAATAAAACAATTTTGTGCAAGACTATTATGAGTTTGTATGTGTTGACAAGGGAGGTGTGTTGATGTGCAAGAGAAAGTAATTGTTCTCTCCACCTGTCTTCACCAGGGCATTGTGATGCCAAATAACATTCATGTCAATTGTCATAAGAAGCACAGAATTTTGAGGTAATTCTATGCATGTTGCATCTGTCTTTCTCTCTATAGCAAATGGCTTCTCCTTGAATATCCAGGACAACAAAATATGAAAGCTTGAATTAAAATCTTAATCTTTCACTTGCAGAAATGTGCTTCTTACCTGCTATGGTCATTTACTTTGAGCTAGTCTCAAATTCTTGCATGTGACACCACTTCAAATATTCAAGACCTTCATAGCTGATAGCAAGTAGAAAACACTTTGGAAATTTGAATTTCCACATTCTGAATGGAACTTTATTTTTGTTAACGAGCTCAGTTTTTTAAAGACTTTGGCTCACGCCTGTAATCCCAGCACTTTGGGAGGCCAAGGTGGGCGGATCACAAGGTCAGGAGATCAAGACCATCCTGGCTAGTGCGTTGAAACCCCGTCTCTACTAAAAATACAAAAATTAGCTGGGCGTGGTGGCGGCCACCTGTGGTCCCAGCTGCTCAGGAGGCTGAGGCAGGAGAATGGAGTGGACCTGGCAGTTGGAGCTTGCAGTGAGCTGAGATCCTGCCACTGTACTCCAGTCTGGGTGACAGAGTGAGACTCCACCTCAAAAAAAAAAATAAATAAAATAAAACAAAATAAAATAAAATATATAAAATAAAAATAGAAACGAAAATATTTTATGTTAAATCACCTGGGATGAATTTCTCAAATTCATTTAAAAATTTTCCTTCATTTTGACAAAGACTTGTTTTAATCTCTTCAAATGAATCTATTATTTGAGAATAAAACCTTGCTAGACTCTAAATCTCCCCACATGAGAAATAGAGTTTTATTTGATCTATTAGAAAATTAAACTGAGAGTTTCTCCCTCAATATTGACTAGTTTACTACGGATGACATTATTCATTTTTTCTCTTTCCAACAGTATTATTTAAAGGTAATATGCTAAGTATACAGGAAAAATCAGCATACCTAAGTATTTTTTTTTGTATTTATAGAAAAGAGTTGAAGGAAGTAAGTCTTCACTAGCAGCATTAAAGAACTTCTATTTTTATCTCTGAAAAAAAAAATTGTGTGTGTGTCAGATTTACTGCTTAATTGCAAGTACCACAATATAAAAACTTACTCTGGATGCTCAATTCAGCAAACAATTATTGAGTGTTGCTTCTGTATATAATAGAGTGCTACTAATCCTAAAGAATACAATGTTGAAAAAGTCAGCATCATCAACCTCCTCCTCAAATCTATTATGGGTAAAATTTACAGAATAACAGCAATTATTAATTCATTTTCTTTGCCAAGCCCTGTGTTCAGCACTTGGATTTTTAAATTTTCTTAAAAGAACCCCATGTATTAGATATATTATATCTATTTATTGGATAAAGAAACAAAGCCTTTGGAAGATAAGATTCAGGCTACCATAGTTCTATTTGAGAAATAAAAAAAGTGGCATTGAAGAAAGGAGAGGAAATGGTAGATTCACAAGATTCACGAGACTGAAGTACACTCCAACCATCTCTCGATTTTTGTTTTAATTACTGTCGCAGCCACAATCCGATTCTCTCCAACTTGGTCACAATTTTATATCAGTTTTTAAATATTCATTATATTTAATCAATCAGTATCTGCACACACTCAATGTATGTATTTTAAGTTGTAATTACCTAGGAATCAATTTTATTTTCCTCTTCTTGAGGTTAAAATCAATAATCATTAACTGGAATCATTTCACTTAAAGCATCATTAAATTTACCAAATTAACTAATCAAATAGGTGGAACCAACATAACAAATAAGCAATTTCACAAGCAGCACTGTGCTAGCTGCAACCTGAATATTCATGTGAAAGTATAAAACCAATATGAGACCATAGCTCTCTGTTCAAATGGAAGCTAGGCACATTATATTCATAACATTTCATTCTTGTTATAGCCAAGGGAGGACACTATTATGATCTCCATTTTATACATGGGGAAACTAAGGTTAGTGGAGGCACAATTCACTTATCAATGTTTGGCTTCAAATCCTAATTTTTTACCTCATAGTATGTTGGAATCAAAATGAGACCAACATTGTCATTTTAACAGATATGAAACAAAATGTTATATAATACATTTAGATGGCAGTGCTTCACAAACATTCATGCCCATATGAGTCAACTGGGGATAATGTTAAAAGGCAGTTTCTGAGTCAGTAGATCTGGGCTGGAGCCTAGGATTTTACATTTCCATCAAGCTCCCAGGTGATGCCAATGTTTCTGGCCCATGGGTCACACGGTGGGTAAGAAGGTTTAATTTAGAGCCTTGAGATATAAGGAAGGGTGGTCCTAGGTGGGAGGCATCAGCATGATGTGAGAGTTTGTTAGAAATTCAAACTCCCTGGCATCCTCTCAAACCCCTTGAATTAGAATATCTGGAAATAGGACCTGAAAATCTGTGTTTTAACAAGACTTCAAGATAATTTTTGTTCACACTACAGTTTGAGAAGCATTAATGTAAATTGCATATTGAATTTGTATCAGAAAAAGAAATGATGTCTTCTCACTCCCTTCCTCTATACCAGATTGTTTCTCCCAGTGCTGGAATTGGCTGCCATCATGGTTTGTGAAACGTCAAGATTTTATTCATAGTCCTGTTTCTTTATACTTTATATGATATATTTGAGAAATTTTATCTATTCACAAGCTTTAACTAGCATCTACCTGAAGAAGAATACCAAACTTACATCTCTTGTTCTAACTTATCTCAGTTTAAGTCCTAAACGTCTAATTCTCAAATACATATTTATCTGCACAAGGCTGTCCCACTGACACATCAGACTCCTTATGTCTAAAACAGCACTCATCAATTTTACACGGTAAGCCTTCTCAATTATCTTCCTGTGTTTGATATTCCCATCCACTGCAATTATCTAAGACAGGGTCTTCAGAATATTGATTGAGTACTTCTTAAGAATCACTTCTTACACCTAATTATTTACCAAGTTTTGTCTTTCCTATTTTTCTTTCTACTATGTTCCTACTTACTTACCTCATTTAATGGGGTGAGAGAGAAGACATTAAAGAGATGAGAGAGAAGAGATTTTTGTAACAATTCATGCTAAAAGTCAATGTGGTTTTAGTGTAATACCATAAAATTGGGCACACAAAAGAAAATCTAAGACAAAAAGTCATGATACAATGTAAAACTTACAAACTGAAACACAAATGATAGCCTAGGGTGCTAAGGTATTCTGAAATGATTCTATATTGGGTACTATGCTCTAATAAAGCTGACAGTTATTCACATGGCTAATATAAACTTGGAATATAAGATTCTTTAATTCATCCATTTATGATTCATTCATACATACACCAATTAATATTATAAGCATTTATTGAACATACATTTAAAGCATTGTGCTAGGCTCTCTAAATACAGATTATCTATCTATCATCTATCTATCTATCTATCTATCTATCTATCTATCTATCTATCTATCTATCTATCTATCTCTATTGCCAGGGAGATAACACTGTTTATTAGCCAACTCAACAGATGTTTTTCAATCTTTTTCTCCATTTTCATATCTACTCCAGAAGCTGGGAAGGCAAATGCCCACCTTCACAGCTTCCCTCACAGTTGGGTATAGTTCTGGCTACTGAGATTTAAACAAATATTTTCTGGAGATACCTGAAACAACATCTGCTTTCTTGATAAAAAGACACACGTTCAACTGGCATGAACCTTTATCATCTTTCTCTACTCTCTTTCTGATCTTGAAAACAAATATGATATCTGTAGACACTATAACCACTTTAGAACTAGGAAATAAATAGCTTTAGGATAAAGGCCAACATTTTGAGATGATAAAATAGTAGAATATTTAGTGTCTGAATCCCTCTAGAAAGTGTTGATCTTCCTCCCATTTCATGTTATCCAGGCAATAGCTTTTAATCTTTACTTAATCTTCTAATTTTCAAATTTTAAAAGCTTTATTCAGTAATTTAAAATCTACATAGAAATTGAAAAATATAGGGAGCTCTTGTAAAACTTTCACCCAGGTTTCCTTGTTAACATTTCTCTTGTTTTGAAAAAGTTAAGAGTAAGTTTCAGTTATGATACCCCATTACTCCTTGTATTAGTTTCCTGTGGCTGCATTAACAAATTACAACAAACTTGGTGGATTTAAACAACAGAAATTTATTCTTTCACGGTTCTGAAGACCAGAAATCCAAACTTAGCCTCACTGGATTGAAATCAGGTTATTGGCAGGATGGGGGTCTCCTCCAGAGAGAGATCTGCTCCTTGCTTCTTTCAACTAATGTTGGTTATCAATGTTCCTACTTGCCCCCATATTAACCCAATTTTTGCCTCCATCTTCACACTTTCTCTTCCTCTTCTGTCTGGGTTAAGTATCCCCTTGCCTCTCTCTGATAAGAGCACTTGTGGTGGTATTTTAGGGCCCACCTGAACAATCCAAGATAATGTCCCAGTCTCAAAATCATGAACTTACTCACATCTGCAAAGAACCTTATTTGTTATATGACAACACGTAAACAGGTGTAGGTTTCAGAAACTGATACCTTTAGGGGCTATTATTCTTCCTACCATACCTCTTAATTCTACAATATATATTTCCTATGCACAAGAACATTTTGCCACATAGGCACAATGTATCCATCAAAATCAGGAAATAAGTATTGATGCAATATTATTTTCTGGTCCACAGACCTCACTTACACTTTCCTAATTATCCCAGATATACCTTTTTTAGGCCTACTAGCCAATCCATAATCAGTGGTTTTATTCATTGTCATATCTCTTTAATACTTTTCAATCTGGAATAGTCCATTGTTTTTTCTTTGTCTTTAATGGTCCTAACATTTTTAAAAATTAGCCTAGTTACTGTGTAGAATGTGACTCCATTTGTAATGTTTGTTATATTTAAGAATTCGTACGTTTTTGGCAAGAATACCACAGAAGTCATGCTGAGCTCTTTGCAGTGTGTATATCAGAAGGTATACATGCTGATTTTGTTTCATTATTGATGATGGTAACATTTATTAGTTAATTAATGGTGCCTGTGAGATTTCTACACTAGAAAGTTAATAAGTATGTTATCAATAAATAATCAATATGCATTTATGGAAAGTTACTTTGAGACTATGTGAATACTCCATTTTTCATCAGTCTTTTACACACCAGATTTGGCATTCATTGATGAATTCTGCCTGAATCAGTTTTCACTGATGATTATCAAGTGGTAATCTCCTAATTCCATAATTCTTTGTAGATTGATTAGTTGGCATGGAAGAATTCCCTTCTAATTCCAGCACCACCCCCAATTTATATATGTATCCATTTATGTTAGTAAAATCTCATAAATTCTTATTTTACTGAAAATATTATAACTCGTCATTATTATTGTTAAGAGTTAAAGAGGAAACAAACACAAAAAGTGGCTCAACAGTCAAAGAGAGGTTTATTTTGGAGGGGCTTCTGGCCGATTTCGGTCAGGAGTGCTCTCTCTTACAGACTAAGAGTATGTATTGGTTTTAGGGTGAGGGAGCTTATTACAGACTTGAAATATTTCTATGTGGGGGAGAAGTTTTATGGCAGGATTGGAATGTCTCTGGTTGGAGGGGAGGTTATGTCGGGGCTGGCATGTCTCTGGTCGGGGAGAGGTTTATCTTTTGATTAGAATGTTTCTGGTCAGAGATGTCATTTTTGGTTTATGGTCATGCTAACCTTAGCCATTAGGCTGATGCCCTTTGGATTTAGGCAATTTTTGATGAAGGGGAACTTTAAGATGGCAGTGCTTGTCCAAGATGGCGATGCTCCTGCCCTGTCAGTTATCACTTATTTCAATTTGTCCCAGACTCGGCTAGTGGAAGCTCCTTCAACTGGTTCTTATGTCTTTTGCACATGCCCCTAGAGTACCTCTGGCACAACAGGATGTTACCAGATCATCTTGTATTTTCCCTGCCTCAGCCTTGGAGTCAGGTACTCTTCCCCAGGAAGCTGTGGCTCCTCAGTATCTAGAAACAAATAATAGGACACTGTATGTGCTCCTTGTGACTGTGGTGTAATTACATGTATGTCCTCTAAAGACAGTCAGATAAAAAAATCTATGCACTATTCACAGTGAAAAAGATTTGGAATCAACCTAAATGCCCATCAACAATAAACTGGATTTAAAAAAAAGTGGTACATATGCACCATGGAATACTATGCAACCATAAAATATAAAATGATCGTGCCCTTCACAGCAACATGGATGGACCTGGATGCCATTATCCTGAGTGGACTAACACAGGAATAGAAAACTAAATGCCACATGTTCTCATAAGTGGGGACTAAATATTAAGTATATATGGATGCAAAGAAGGGGACAACAGTCACTGGGGCCTACTTGAGAGTGGAGAGTGGGAGGAGGGTGAAGATCAAAAAACTATTAGCTTCTATGCTCATCATCTGAGCGATGAAATAATCTGTACACCAAACTCCCACAGCACACAATTTACCTATACGACAAACCCGCACATGTGCCAGTGAACCTAAAATAAAAGTTAAAAACAATTAAACTTAAAAAAGCAAATCTATGTATACAAATAATATGCACATATGCATATATCTATATGTTTTTATATTTTATTTTAATTTTAACTGGAGCTCTATCATATTTGATCATTGTGTGCACTGGTGCTTCTACTTGCATTCCAAAACTATCTCCTTTCCATATTCATAAGTCCCATTTTCAACAATGAGAAATATGTTTTCCACTACTCTAAGCGAATTTCCTAATTTGTTCAGTCTTGCCGGTGTTAACAAACTCCTCACCATGACAGCAGAAAGCAGTGTCCTTGACTCACATCCATACTGGGTGTACTGGCTGAAAGCTCACACAAAGGAAGGGGAGAAGTAGGGAAAGGAAGATGGTAAAAGAGGGCAGGAAGAAGGGTGGAGAAAAGGACATTTAGAAAGCACAACCCCAAAATTTCATTTCCCTGTATTAATATGCTGACTTATAGCTGGGCCCCTACATGCCACTGCCAACTGCCCACTTCCCACTGCCCACATATTGTGTACAACATCTGAAAGCTGAACTTTCAAAAAGGGAAAAAGGAAGAAAAATTGATCAGTTAGAACTGTTGATTCCAGATATGTGACACTCATCATACCAATGTGTTGGCCCAAAGTGGGCCCTGACATGCTGTTCCCTGTCCCCACTGGGCATGCCTACCCAAAGCTTGACTAACATAGTAGTTTAATTACTTTCAGTTTAACGTTGCTGCTAGCTGTCCAAGATAAATCAGTGTTTCTTCTTCCTATGTACAGAGTAAGGCTCCATTTCACAGCTTCCTTTTTAGCTACTTGAGGCTAAATGATGATGTTTTAGCCACTGGAATGCAAGTAGAAGTGGTATAGGCCATTTCTGGACAAGGACATTTAAGAAGAAGCTATATCTTCTTTGCTACCTCTTCACTCTTGCCTGATGGGTGCAGATATCAGTGAAAAGCTAGGGGAAGCAGGGGCCATAGGATGGAAGAAGCAGAGCTTAGTACATTATGCTATGTGAAGCAGAGCCACCCACGTTGAGCTATTAGGTAGGTGAGAAAAAATCATCCATTTATCTTGGAGACACTATACCTCCTATGATCTATTTGATACAGAAGCTTATTCAAGTTACACAAACTAACACAGCATCTTAAACTAATATTATCTTTATAATATTATGCCTGTTGAATAGTTATGCATAGTGTATTATGTGTACACTGAATAAGGTCACTTAATACATGTTAGACATAGAAGAAAATCAAGAAACGTTTCCCACAGGAGGTAATACCTACTTGAGTACTGGAAAAAATAAGTAGTAATTAAAGAAGCAGGAAATAAGATTATGTTCCCATTAGAGATAACAGCATGTATAAAAGTAAGGCAAATGAGGCAGTGGATACTGTGTTTAAGGGAAGTCAAGTTTCTTGATATGACTATAACTCAAAATGTGTGAAGACAGTCATGGAAAGATAAAGCTATATGTGTCATGCTGCATTTCTTTCTGTGCAAGAAACTAATTTAGCATTTCAATGGAAATTGCAAAGTATATACATATTCTTTCTTTTTGACATCAGTTTATTTCTTCCCTGTTAATGATGGTCTCATGTCTAAAGCAAAAGATGTAAAATAAATTATCATACAGAATTCTTACTGCTATAAACATCTGAGCCTTGATGAAGCTATTAACATGAAGCAATGTTAATAAACATTAACACCTTTATATCACATATTTGATAAAGTTAAAAGTAATTTCAGCTCATTTGCTATACTCTATTTTGTTAGTACCCAGGAACGTTTTCTTAATAGGAGTTCCAGGAGATCACTGATTGGTTTCAGTAAAGAAATCACTGATATAAAGATGTGCTTTTGATGGGGAAATTAGATTTGATGTATTCCACAAGAAGCAGTTGGATCTTAATTTAGAGGATAATTTGGTACCTAAAACTACCTGCAGAAGGTTTAGTTTGGGGCATAAAAATACTGTTTCTAAGCATTGGGTAGCGTTTCTCACATGCTTGGAGACTTACATCTTATTTTTCCAGCAAGTAAATATATATATAAATAATCAGTGACAGAAAAAATATAAAAATTTTTTAAAGCATAGATGTTTTAGTTCATCTCCTAGAATGCACAATTGCTGGGAACAAAAGTTAAATGACTGAAATGCATTCTTATATTATCCACCTAGTTTTCTCTTCACCTGTTGTTCATTACTTCCATTCTGTATTCATTGCTATTTCTCCTGTTCAGGCCCTTATTTCCTCCTATCTATGCTAAATGATTGTCTTACTTTCAGGATTGTCCTTTGCTCTCTACAATACACCTTCCACACTGATGCTGAAGTTTTCTTTTAAAAAATCTATTCTTATTGTTACTACATCTAAAAATCCCAATCCTGGCTATCCACAGCCAAGAGAAATAATTAAAGATTTCTTGTCATATCATCTAAGCCCTTTGATTATCTGACTCTTACCTACTTATTTTTTAGTTTAGTTTTTATTTTTTAAGTATACAATTCAGTGACTTTTTAGGGTATTTTCAAAGTTTGAAATTACTTGTACTGTCTAATATTAGAACATTGTTATCACCCTAAAAAAAACCCTCGAACCCTTTGTTTTATTTTTTATTTTTTGGAGACAGGGACTTACTCTGTCTCCCAGCCTGTAGTACAGTGGTACATTTATGGTTCACTGCAGCCCAAAACTCCTGGCCTCAAGCAATCCTCCTGAGTAGCTGGGACTACAGGTGCAAGTCACCACACCCAGCTAAGTTTTTTATTTTTATTTTTGGTAGAGATGAAGTCTCTCTTTGTTGCCCAGGCTGGTCTCAAGCTTCTGGCTTCAAGTAATCCTCCTAAGTCGGCCTCCCAAACAGTTGGGATTACAAGCATAAACCACCATGGCCAGCCCTTGAACCCTTTAGCAGTAACTACTCCTAGTTCCTGGAAACCACTATTCTACTTTCTGTCTCTCTAGATTCACCTATTCTGTACATTTCACATAAATGAAATTATACAATATATTCCTGCCTGTTTAAACCTTCTCTATTTTGTAACTCCATCTTTCATATTCTTCCAGCTGACCAGATCTAATTATAACATACTGTACTAATTTTAATTAAGATACAGATTGACTACTGTATTGGGCATTCAAAATTAACAATGATTTTAGTATGACCTGTGTTTCTTTCTGTATAAGCCTGAACTGGGCTTTTTCACATAAAATTTTTAGCAGTCCTAAATCTTTGTATTCTGTTGCTCCACCATCAATAGACATCACATCCAAATTCTAATTCAAAGGAAGGGGAAGGCTTAACCATGACTCACCTGTAAATTTGATGGTCACTCTATTTTTTCTCTTAGGTGTAGTCTTCACTTTTTCCTTTTCTGTTGTATAATCCAATGGATGACCTTGGTAGGTTAGGTATTTCCTTCTTCTTGGTCTGTCTTGAGTGCATCTTCTATAGAAGCTGCCTTTTCTCTGTGCCTCTAGCCTCAGACAAATGGCCCATACCCTCATCACTCAATTCTCAACATGCATCCATCAGCAGGGAGCTTTAGCTTTTGGACTCATCATATTATCTGTTGCTATGACTTGAATATGCCCTCTGAAACTCATTTTGAAATTTAATCCCTAGAGTGTTGATAGGTAGGACCTTTAAAAGATTATTAGAACACTAGGTCTTTGCCCTCATGAATGGATTAATGCCATTATTGCAGGAGTAGTGTCTTTATAAAGAATCAGTTGAGCCCCTTTATTGCTTGCTTTCTCATGCATGCACTCTTGCATTTCAGCTGTAGGATTACATGGCAAGAACAACTTGCTAGATGTGGGCCCCGTAGCTTCAGACTTCCCAGATGCCAAAAGTATAAGAAATAAATTTCTGTTCATTATAATTTATCTATCCGTGGTTTTCTGTTATAGCAACATACAATGGACTAAGATATCCCTCTACCCCTATAAGTGGTAGGGGCATCATTTTGTTTTTAATCTTTAATAGATAAAATACTCTTCAGAATATTTTATATATATATATGTATATGTATATATATACACACACATATATACACACACACATATATATCTTCTTTAGTGAGTTTTGATAAATTGTGGCTATTAAGGAATTCATTATGCTTGGCTTCTTGGATTGTCTGTCACTGTGTAAAAATGTCTTCTATGAAATATCATCTGATTGAAACACTTAGATTGGTCTCAAATTTTACAAGATGTACTATGCCTGATGGGTTGTATGACATTGAATTCCATGCATACAGTTTGCATTTCTCTTGGCCTAGCTGCATGGCCACAGCTAGCTTTAAAAGATGGTGGTGGAAAATACAGTCTTTATTCTGGAGGGCCATACACACAGCCAAATATTATGCTTCGTGTTTATTCCATGAGAGGAGAAAACACTCAATATTAAAGGAAACCAGAATTATCTGCTATAGTATCCTCCTTGATCAGCCAAAATCATTTTTGTACACTCCCTTTCACATAGAGAACATATTCATCTCATACCCAGGGGGGATACTTCAAAGTCTCATTCATGAAAGTCCATTGAAATCCATGAACTTGAGGTTATGAGTACTCACCTTTATTAGGTCTGTCTATGATTCTTCATGATCCAGTGGCCTATAACCTACCCAAAATGCAACAGTAGAATAGGAACAGTATAACCACACTAAAATGTCCATCTGACTTGCCAAATTTGTGGATATAGAGTTGCTCACAATTTTCCCTTGTTATTTTTGTGTCTGTGAAGGTATGTAATGATGTCCCTTATTCAATCCCTGATATTGGTATTTATGTCTTTTCTCACTTTTGGTTGCCAGTATGACTAGAGTTTTATTTTTTATTTTTTTATTTTTATTTTTTCCAAAAACACAGCTTTTTTAAAAACTGCTTTTCTGTTTTTAATTTCATTTATTTGCTTGCTTTGAATTTGTCTCTTCATTCTCTAATTTGTTAAGCTAGAACTTGAGTATTGATTTAAGGTCTTTATTGTTTCATAAGCATTTAATGCTATAGCTTTCTCTCTAAATATTTATTTAGCTGTGTCTTACAAATTTTGATGTCTTATTTCCATTTTCATTCAGTTCAATATTTTTACCTTGAGACTTCGTCTTTGACCTCTGGGTTACTTAGAAATGTGTTGTTTAATTTCCAACTACTTAAAGGTTTGCCAGATGTATCTATTATTTATTTCTATTTAAATTATGTTACGGTCTAATATACTTTGTATGATTTTTACTTTTGTAAATTTAAAGTCTGTTGAATTTCCTATTCTATGTTCTGTCATGATGAAAGTTTCATGTATGCTTGAGGGAACAATGCATATTCTGCTGTTTTTCAGTAAACTATTGCATAAAATGTCACTTAGATCAAGTAGTAGCTAGTATTTTTGAGGTCTTCTGTAAGCTTTCTGACTTTTTGTCTCCTTGTTCTGTGAATTACTGAGGAGTGTTGATGCCTCCAAATCCACTACAATTGTGTGTTTGTATATGTCTCCTTTATGTACCAACAGGTTTTATGTATTTACATATGTTGTTAGCTACATACCAAATTAAGATTTTAAAAATACCTTCTTAGAGAAATGACCTGATTGTGTAGCTTTTTACTCCTGATGATATCCCCGGTTCTGAATTCTACCTTGTCTGTTATTAATATTGCTACTCCAGCTTTCCTTTGGTTGGTCTGTGTGTTTGTCAAAACTCTTTCCATCCTTTTACCTTTATCATACATAAGACTATATATTTAATGTAGTACAATGGACTGAATGTTTATGTCCACCCAAATTAATATGTTGAAATTCTAATCTCAATGTAATGGTATTTGGAGGCAGGGTTTTTAGAAGGAAATTAGGTCATGAGCATGGAGTTCATGACCTAATTCATGAATGGAATTAGTATCCTTAGAAGAAAAGGCCAGAGAGTGAGCTAGCCCTCTTTCCTCCATGTGAGGATAGAATGGGAAGTCTGCTACCTTGCCAGACGCCTCTCACCAGAAATCAACACACTGGCAACCTGATCTCATACTTCCAGCCTCCAGAACTGCGAAAAATAAATTTCTAAAGTTTATAAGCCACCCTGTCTAAGGTATTTGTAAAAGCAGCCTGAACTGAATAAAACAAGTACATTTCTTGTAGATAGAATGTAACTATATGCCTTAGATTTTTATTCAGTCTAACAATTTTGTAATTGGTGTGTTTATAACATTTATGGAAAACGCTATTATTGATGTAGTTGGATTATAATACACAGATCTGCCAGGTATATTGTATTTGTTCAATATGTTGTTTTATTGTTCTTTTTCTGACCACTTGAGTTAACTTAGCAACTTTTTAATGCAATTTTCACAGTTTTTCTTTCAGCACTTTAAAGATGCCATTCTATTATCTTTCAATTTGCACAGATTCTGAGGAGAAGTCTTATATAATTCGATATAATTCTTTTTTAATATACAAAAGTAGGCCAAGTCTATTGTTGAGAGTGGATGTGATTCCTATTCCTATTTCACTGTATATAATTTGACCTCATTCTTTGGCTATCTTGAAGAACTTCTTTCTGTCTTTGGTTCTCAGTAGCTTGAGTATGATGTGCCAAGATATGGCACTTTGATATGTATTGTGCTTTTCGTTCTCAGTTTCTTGGATACATGCTTTGTTTTCAGTCAATAATTTTGGAAAATTACTATGTTTCACTTCTCCCTGCAGGTGTCTGTCTATTTGTTTATTGGTAGACAGTTGGTTGTCCTGTGACCACAGCCCTTAGATGGGCTCAATAAAATTTGTGAACTTGCTGTTTGCCTGGCTTTTTAAAAATGTGCATGTTCTAGTTCCCCAAACTACTGAGCAAAATATAGAATTTAAAATAGTTTTAAGTCTGGAGAGTCTAGCCTTAAAAAAAAAAAAAAACCCCTCTGTGTCCTGCCTATTCTACTGTTACTCTCAGAAAAATAAAATGAAAGCTATCTTTCGAGTCATCTAAAATAATATGTTTGGATGTGAAGGTGACATCCTTAATTTGATTTTTGCTACTGTGATGGCTCCAATGTCTGACTAACAATTTTTAATTAAAAACACTTGGTGCCATATTCTCTTCTCCAGGTAAAGTATTTTTTCGGGGCTGCCTAATATTATTTTTCAGCCTAAGTTACAAAATCAATTCACTTTTTGAATATATAAGGCCCCAAATTATGAAATTTTCAGTCAACTTAGATTACAAATTGCACATAAAGAGTGTGTCCCTGCACTCATCTGTAGAATCTCCAATCTGTGTAAACTAAATCTCCACCCTAGTGTCCTTCATCTCTTGTGGGCCTTTACTAAAACATAAAATAAGAATAAGAATATTTCTAAACATTTCCTCTTGAGCAGAGACTCTCAGAGGAAGGAGTTTTCTTTCCAAGTATTAGGACAAGTTTTACCAAATATTGGCCATAATGTACTGAGAGTTTTCAGCTTTCCAAGATGTGATATCTGTATCTTCACAGCCTCTCTTACTGTCTCAAAGAGAATGCCACGTATTTTATGTTCATTTAGTGAAACAGTCCATTGTATAGAATAAAGAGTCACATACCATAAAACATCCAAATTAAGAAATTACAAGTGGTTTAAACAAGATAAAAAAAGTAAAAGCCAAAGCTAGAAGAGGTTGACTGGCACAATGTCATGGGGTCTAGAATTTTTCCATCCTATAATTCTGCCACCTCTACCAGGTTGCTTTATCTGCATGGTCTAACATGGCTAAATAGCATAACTGTATTCCAGCCAGAAGGAAGATAAAAGGGACAGCAAGTGTATTACTTCTCCTTTTGAAACACAACACGGATGTTGCAAACACTACTTCTGCTCACATTCAGTGATCAAAACTAACATAAATGTCAATATCTAACTAACTGTATGGTTAATTAGTGAGGCTGAAAAAGTAAATTTGATTCTGGGCAACTATTTTGCCTAGCTTTTAATTAGTAATTTTATTACTATTAGAAAGGCATAATAAATATTGGGGAATGACCAATAGTATGCCACATACATCCTGTTATTTAATGTAAATTTGCATCTGCTTTACCATGTCCCATAGTCTGAAATGTTTCCTTTGTTTTCCAACTTGTCAACTGCTCTGTTTCTTTTAAGCCTGCATTTGTATATCACCTCTTTTGGTAAGTTTTTGTTTGTTTGTTTGTTTGTTTTGAGACAGAGCCTTGTTCTGTCACTAGGCTGTAGTGTGCAGTGGCATGATCTCAGCTCACTGCAACCTCCGCCTCCTGGGTTCAAACGATTCTCCTGCCTCAGCCTCCTGAGTAGCTGGGACTACAGGCATGTGCCGCCATGCCTGGCTAATTTTTGTATTTTTAGTAGAGATGAGGTTTCACCATGTTGGCCAGGGTGGTGTCTATCTCTTGACCTTGTGATCTGCCAGCCTTGGCCTCCCAAAGTGCTGGGATTTCAGGCGTGAGCTACCGTGCCGGGATGGTAAGTTTTTATTGAACTACTTTCTCTCCATACAACAAAGATATTTTCTCCTTTGCGTCACATTTTTTTTTCTAGATTATTTGAATCAGACTGTAAGATACTGTCGGTTAGAGTATGTCTTACTCATTTTAGTATTCCTTGCATCTAGTAAGGATTTGCTACAAAGAAGATACTTAATAATGGAAATAAATGGATATAGTTTTAATAAATAGTTGAATAGGTGATAGAATTAATGGATAGATGTCAGGAATTATTAAATTAATAAATGAATGAATCAGTGACTAAATGAATAAATCGACAGATTGGTAATGGTTTTAATATACAGATATGTTAGGGAATAAATGGATGAGTTAGAAAATAATTGGATGAGTAGATATGTGAATGAATTATTTAGTATATGAGTGAATGGTTAGTTGAATGCATGAAGAGAGTGGTGGAATGGATGACAAGGTAAGTGAACGGAAGAACTGAAGAATGGATACGTGAATATAAGAACAAATGAGTGTGTGGATGGAAGAGTGGATATTTGGAGGAAAGGTGAGTGGATGGTTAAATTATTAAACTGATGGATAAACTGATGCATAAGTATATTGGTGAGTGCATGGTGAATGGATACTACATACATATATAACTGAAATGACACTTCTACCATTTTGCACTGATTTGAGAGTTAGAACAGCCTGGATTTTTATCATACCTCTGCCATTGACTTTCTGATTTTTATGCACTACTTATGCATCTCAGTTTATCTATGCATTTCAGTTTCCTCGATTCTAAATTCACATTATAATAAATGCCTTGCAACTTTTTCTGGGGATAAAATAAGACGTTATATAATGTGACTGGCACAAAGTATGTGCTCCATAAACAGTAACTGCTATTACAGTCATCATTACCATCATCGAATTCTCAGCCAGCTCTGATTTCCTGCACAGCATTTCACTGATCACCGGGTGTACATGGAAATATATATGTAATCTTGGTTCTGCCTTCTAGGATCTCCTAGTAACTCTGGGTAGACAGGCCATATGCATAAAAGGATTATCACCATTAAAATGAAGGGAATGCTCAATGCCAGATGAAAATTTATGATAAAATTGAAAAAGAAAAGGATCATGAATAGTCAAGTAAGTCTTGGAATGTTATGTTGAAGTTTGGGAAGTAAAGAAAGGAAGAATTTAATTAGCAGAGAGAAGGTGATAATATCTTGCCCATACTTCTCATTAAATTGCAAATTATCTGAAGGATCTCAAAGGAAAAATGAATAGGTAGCAAGAGTTCCATTTATCTGAGAGACAAATGAGGTCTCAAAACATTTGAATGAATGGCCCAAGGACAGACAGTGACTTTGACCCTGGCACAGTTGCAAATGGCAGCCTCAATTATTGGCTGCTGTGTCTCTTTGGGTTTGCCAGTGTTTTTAAAACAAGCAAACAAAAAATAATGCTGTAACATTTTTTCTGAGGACAACTTGGCTGAGTTATTTTGACAAAACTCAAATCACTGGGAACAGCTGAGCTGCTTGTACATTGCACCCATTTGTTTACCCACCTGTCTAGATGCTAAGAACAATATTCTAAAACAGTGAGTTCATATATTGTGCCTACTTTTGTGTTCTCCTTTTACCCCACCTGGCTCCAGTTAAACCTCCTTGATTTATTTAGGCTATTCTTGAAGAATTTCTCACCTAGAGATTCAAGGGACCCTTAGCAACTATAAATTAAAGAGCCAGTGACATAATCTAGCAGTTATTTTAGGCCCCAAAGTCGAACACCGTTGGATTGAAATCCAGACTCTACCAGTTATTAGCTATGTGTTCTTTAGTATACATGCTTCTTTCTGAACTTGTTTTCTTTCTTTCTTTTTTTTTTTTTTTTTTTTTGAGACGGAGTCTCGCTCTGTCGCCCAGGCTGGAGTGCAGTGGCGCAATCTCGGCTCACTGCAAGCTCCGCCTCCCGGGTTCACGCCATTCTCCTGCCTCAGCCTCTCCAAGTAGCTGGGACTACAGGCGCCCGCCACCACGCCTGGCTAACTTTTTTTGTATTTTTAGTAGAGACGGGGTTTCACTGTGGTCTCGATCTCCTGACCTCATGATCCGCCCGCCTCGGCCTCCCAAAGTGCTGGGATTACAAGCGTGAGCCACTGCGCCCGGCCTCTGAACTTGTTTTCTTATCAATATCATGGGAATGCTAATATCTGTTAAAAACTGCTTCATCTAGAATTTTTTATATATATAATGTAATCAGAAATAATGGTTGACTTCACCTGAATTCATTTTTGGCTTACTGTTTATACTAAGGAAAATATCTTACAGTCATTTGGTTTCAGATCTGTGATGTTATTTTAGTGGTCTCCTTTACTTCCATTTCTGTCAACTGCAACTAACTCTACCAGGTCATCAGCAGTGATGGGGAATCTAGGATAAATCAGCTCAAACATGTTCATCTCACACATTTCTCCAAGTTTCCTAAAATTTCTTGGTATTGTAAGCTTCCCAACTCATCTTCCTGCTTCCACACTTGCCCTACTACTATCTATTCTTAAGACTATCTAATGTGATTCTTTTAAGTTAGATATTAGGTCCGTTGCACCAAGCATTAACCAGCACTCACTCAACTTTAGTTAGCAATGGATGTTCCTTCCTAGGAAATATTTGTCTTTGCCCAAAGGTGGTTTAGAAAGTCAATCTGAAGAATTTCACAAAGCCCTTTTAATATTTAGCAATATCCTTTATGTGCCTACTTCATAGTTTTTTCTTTTTTTTGTGAGGATGACACAAGCTTATATAAAGTACTTAGAACAGAGCCTGACACACAGTAATTGTAATATGTGTTAATTATTGGCTAATGTCTCTGTTCTTTTTACAGCCTTCCAGTCATTCCCAAATTCATTCATTCTAAATATAAACTGACCTACATAATCAGTTCCCTACTACTTCTCTGACTGCATGCCTTTCACTTGCCCCATTCATCCATCTTTCTCTGGCCAAATGGTCTCCTTGCTCTTTCTCAAACATTCTAAGCACAAATCTGCCTCAGATCCTTTCCAAGTGCAGTTTCCTCCGCTGAGAACATGCTTTACCCGGAGTCTGCATGGCTTGCTTCCTCTCTTTATCCAGATATCTACTCAAATGTCATCTTATCAGCGATGCCTTTGCTAAACACCATATGTTAAACTGAGTTTAAAATGTTCTATGAAAAACAAGAAAAGAAAATCTTTCCAAAGTCTAGCTGTACATATACTTTCTGCTGTCAAGAAGACTTTGTTTGCCTTCATGATTTATTCCATCTCATCTTATCTAAACATAGCAGATAGGAGTGTGATTTTTAGCAATACGCTGACCTCTTATCACATTTCCCTCTTCCTGGCTAGGCAGTGGTACTAACCCGGAGCTCTGTGCCTCTGGCTGACTCAACTAAGGTCAGTATCTGAACATTCTCTCAAATAAGGGGTAAAACTGTTTTGTGGAGCAGGGAAGGAAGGGTGTTAGTAGTCTCTTATTTGTTCTTAAAATAGAGTATCTCAAAACTGCTTTACAAAGAGCTATAACTGTCAGATGATTAGTATATTTTTATCAATTTATACCTGTAGAACTATGTTTACTTTAGAATTTGACATTTTAAAATCTAAAATGCAGATAAAAATAGTTATTTAGAAATATTACATATATTGATGTATATAAAATTAATTATAATATGTTTATATTTTGTGTTCAGCATCTGAACATTAAAAATGACAAAAGCTGGATTATTAGTTAAAATTTGCATAATATTAATTTCTTATATCTGTCTCTGATGGAGTCACTGGTATTTTTATGAATATATTTATTTCAACATGACATCACAATTTTTATTTTTTCTATAAATTTGCTACAATCATCTTAGAATTTGTATTTTCAGTTACTAAAATTTAAATTGTTTACACTTTCAATTGACATTTTCCTGAAGAGCAGAAATTACTAACATGTGATCCAAAGACACTTGGAGTATCAAGATCCTTTCACAGGTCCTGTGAGGTCAAAACCATTTTTATATAGTATTAGAATGCCATTTATCTCTATTTCTCATTCTCTTATGAATAGAAGATAGAATTTTCTGTAGCCTTTCTGACACATGGTATCACAGCATTTTAAATGCGATAGATAAAAAAATCCAACTATCTTCTATGAAGTCTGACACTTTGCAAACTTTTTAAAAATAAGAAAAAATGCCACCCATCACACTAAAAATATTTCTATATTTTCTATGGAAATATACAATTTTCAGTAAAAATATTTGTGTTAACATGTAATAGGTTATTTAAGATCAATGAATATTTAAATTTGTGTTTTAGTTTTTAATATAGTAAATACAAGTAGATATTAGCCACATAAACAAAAGTCATTTGGAGCATTCAATACTTCTTAGGAGTGCAAAGGTGTTACGAAACTTAGAAAGTTTGAGAATTGCTGTTGTAAACTATAATGGTTTATCTTAAAATACCTTCACTGCAAATACTGATTTATCTAATAGGTATCAGAACAAATTATGCTAAATGAAAGATGTCTTTAGTTATATTTTATATTGAAATGTGTGAATATTTAAGCCTATGCCTTAGAGGAACAATCACTTTTATTCTCTTTAGAATATTTTCTTTGGCAGATATTTTATAAGACAAAATTTATTGAACAAGTTGTTTTTGTGATTCTTTTAATTTTTTTTATGTTTCAAAAAATCGATTTTATGTAACTTTTTATGTTATATTTTCAGGGTATTTAAAAGCAGAAAATGATAATTATGATTTATTTATCTGAGAGGTGAACAGGGTA
The DNA here is from genome assembly GCF_006542625.1 of Nomascus leucogenys. NCBI lineage: Eukaryota > Metazoa > Chordata > Mammalia > Primates > Hylobatidae > Nomascus > Nomascus leucogenys. The sequence goes on from NC_044395.1 coordinate 47,613,934, forward strand.
CTATATTATGTTCAGTAAAAAGAAAAATTCATTTACATTATATATATATAATATTTTTGAAAGTTATAAACATTTATTCTGTGGTTTTCACAGCATCAGGAAGGGAGGGGGAAAACTGGAGAGGGCTTGTGTGGGTGCTGTAGGGACTCCTGAAGGCTTCTTTCCTGTGGCTGGAGGGCATAGGTTGGGGAAGTAGTTGAGTTAAAGTGTTGTCCTGGAAGTTAATTATTTTGATAATTTTAGATGTTGAAAAATTCTGTACCTTGTCAACTTCAATCTTTGGTAGTATAAAAAAATATAAATTTCTAAAGTTAAAAATAGTTCTTAAAGATTCTACAATTTGAGATAGGATAAAACACAATTATAGAATTTAAAAATTAGAACACTATGCACAGTTTGAGATTTCTAATCTTCCCTTTCTGCTTTTGTGGCATAAATTTGGATACTTTTTTTTGTAAACTCTATTTAAATTTTAAAATGAATGAAATATTAATGAAGATTATTTAAAGTAAAAATAAAAATATTGTCTCCATGGGGGAAGATCATTTTAAAGCATGAACTAATCCTGCAATATTCTTCAATCTAATAGAGAGAAATTATCTTCATTCTTTCTGATATGATCCCATTAGTTTTCCAGCAATAAATGATATATATTTATAGGTCCATTTTCATTATAGTAAGTTGGTGAAAAAACGGGAACATACTTTCTTCTGTGATTTTATAGTGATGTCTCAATCTCCATTACCAATCATTACACCATTTTAAGACATCCTCATTTTTTTCTTATCTTCATCCCTGTTGTTTAGAACTAAGTTCAAGATCTTGTCATCTATGTCCTGGAACTGTTGAGATAAACTTACAGCTTGTTTTCTCATTTAATGCTTCAGCACTCTAAAGTGTATTTCATCCCACACTGCTTTTGGTAAAATGGAAATACATCCACAGCCCTCCTCTTCTGAATGTTTATGAGATCTCTTTGTCGTGTTCTTTAGTCTCTTCTCCATCCACCTTCTGCTTTAGCCATACTGTGCTGCTTACCATTCTCTTGAATATATTCTTCTGAGGATGTGTTTTTATTCGGAAACATCCATTCCTTTCTTAGTGATGTCACCTGGATAATTCCTACTCATCTTTCAAGTCTTACTTTCAACAATCCTCCTCTGAGAAGGCTTCTCCAACTTACTTTGACAGAATGAGGTCCCATCCTTTCACATTTGCATAGTATATTCTATTTTCCTTGTTCATAGCACTTTTCACCTTGAACTGCAATTATGATTACTGATAATTACTGAGCACTTATTAAATTCCAAACAATGGACTAAATATTTTATCTATTTGCATACATTAGCTTCCTAAGTTCTCACAATAACCCAATAAGGTATGTAATTTTATTATCTCCATTTTACAAATGAAGAAATAGGCTCAGATTAGTTGATCAAGCTGAGAACAAAATAGAAGTTATTGTACTGAAGCTTTTCTTTTTTTCTTTTTTTCTTTTTTTTTTTTTGAGGGAGTCTGGTTCTTTCGCTCAGGCCGGACTGCAGTGGCGCTATCTCTGCTCACTGCAAGCTCCGCCTCCCGGGTTCACGCCTTTCTCCTGCCTCAGCCTTGCGAGGAGCTGGGACTACAGGAGCCCGCCACCGCGCTGGGCTAATTTTTTGTATTTTTAGTAGAGACGGGGTTTCACCGTGTTAGCCAGGATGGTCTCGATCTCCTGACCTCATGATCCACCCGCCTCGGCCGCCCAAAGTGCTGGGATTACAGGCGTGAGCCACCGCGCCCGCCCAGTTTTTCTTTTTAATATATTACATACTGTGCCTCTCCTAGGAGACTATGAATTCTTGAGAATAGGAGCAATGTAATATTTATATTCAATCTTTAGACTAGCAGAGTGCCTAGCGTATGATGTATGCTTAATAAATATTTCTTGAATAAGTGAATAAAATACTTGCAACAAAATAATTCACTTAATTAGAATCAGTGTACCATGATAAATATCATCTATCACTAAGATTTTAATGTTATTCTCTGACTGCTCTACTTAGGAATTTTGTTAAGGGATTTGCATTCTGAACACTTAAGCTTTTACGTGCAAAGAGTGTGAAGGCAAAGTGTTAGGTGATTATTTATTCCGACAAAATTTTCAAGCTGAGGGCATTCTGTGCCAATCTGCTACTCTAAGCTTTGCACTTTCAGATTCTCACTTGTGAGTAGTATCAGGAATGCCTGAATAGAGGTTTGAGTTTCTGATGCTGTTTTGTGAAACTGATCTGACGTTAGCAAGACAAAATACAAATGCTGTTTCACAACTGGATTTTTTAAAAAATAATTTGTAACCAGCATTATTTAAGAACCTATCTTATAGGAACTTTAAAGAGATTCAGATGGTCTTCAACTCATGGTACATTCAGACTACTAACTAATAACAAGGCTTTCAGATAAATATCTATTGTGCAAAGTACGATATCAAGGTCAGAATTGCTAAGAAAATACTGAACGAGGAGTGATGAATTCTGATGAGAGAAAAGACTTTCCGTAGTGGGAGACATTTGATCTAGATGCTGAAAAATGTGAAGGTTTAGTAGGTGGACAGGTGGGAAGAGCACTCTGAATGAACAGAACTCCACACACAATGGAAAAGAAGCAAGAAAGTTCAGGATACATTTGGGACAACGACAGGAACAAGGTATGATCACAGTGTAGATGAAATGTGAAGAAATTAGATAAAAAAAGCATTTTAAGCTAACGAAGAAGTTAAGAGTGGGGAAATAAATATGGCAAATTATTTTCTGTATGCTGTGGAAATGCAGATTTTTTGTTAATTTTATAATTACATGAGTTTTATTATGTGTGCCTTCGTCGAGAGTTAACATACATGGTTTACAAAATTTACTAATTTTCAAGAGATTATAGTAAGGCATACATAATCATCATTAACTGTTACCACTGAACCTGAGTAATCACCATAAGATCTTTTAGTGTCATTGTTTATACACAGTGGTGATTAATGTATGACTCTAAAACATAAGCTGAACTGTTTGAAATATTTTATGTAGCAGATTGAAAAGAATTGTCCTCACTCTATTTATTCTTGAAGAATGATAATAGTAAACTCCTTCTGGTTCTGTAACTTAACAAGTTGCCCACCTTGTCTTTGCTTTTGATTGTGTGTTTATACAAACAATATAAAATTACGTGCTTGTTGGCTTTGTATTACCACTATTAATGCCAATGGGGAAAAAAACGTGAAAGTGTTGGACAGGCCATAAATCATTATAGAAATTGTCCACATCATTTTTCAGGAACTTAGTAAATGGGAAAGTATCCCCATGTATTTTGTTACTTTGGAAAGAAAAATAGATCTGAAAGTCTTTTACATTCAGTCTTTTAAATTTGAATCCTTAGCCCTTGCCATTGCAGCCTTTCTACATTCACCCATCCGAGCACCTGTTCCATCATGTACCGTACATATCACCAGGCTTTAAGGTTAGAACAACTACAGCAAGCAGACTAAGCTTCCCAACAATGGTAACAAAATCAGCCAGGTGATTACAGGACAGAACACAGGGGGGATGGCTAGAGCTGTGCTGTCCACTACAGTGGCTACTAGTTACATGTGGTTTCTTAAATTAAAATTAATTAAAATTAAATAAATTAAAAATTCAGTTTCTCTGTGGCACTAGCCACATTTCAAGTACTCAATAGCCACTGGTATCAGACAGCTTAGATTTATAGACCATTTCTATCACTGCAGAAAGTTCTATTGAGCAGTGCTGGGCCCTCACGTTAGACCTGATTATATTGCTAAATTGTTAAATAAACGTTTATCCTTTATTTAGTCCTTCTGGTCTTGTTTTTCTTTACACAACATGTGATAAGAATAATAACACTCACTTTACTTACCTTAGGGAGCACACAAATGTTAAGCAAAAACACTTTTTAGCATTCTCTAGAAGAGCACTACAAATGTCAGGTATCTCTGTATTATTTTTGGAGGGCTGATGAGGTCAATGACAAGCTTTTGAATTCTTAACTAATTTTCTTTAAGATATGCAGCATTTCCATCTTAGGTGGAACAGTTTTGATACTGTTGATGTAGAAGGCACTACATGACTGGTATTGTGCTTTCCCAACTCTTCCACTGGGAAGAAACAGCATTCTAGCTAACCTATGGACTTAACATTGAATAAAACTGCTGAGAAATGACCAGAATATGAACCTAATTTTAATGAAAGGAGAACAGCAGGTTGATAACCATTCTTTGAACAGTAATTTTATCTACACCATTTATGAACCAAAAGACTGACATGAAATATAATGTGTTAACATAAAACATAATATGTTCTTTCAGTGGTGTTTACAGAAGCTTATTCTCCATGCAATGGTCAGAAGACATGCACATTTAGGTAAAATACTTCTCTTAAAACCTTGTAAGACAAGATGCTACATTACAAAAGTCATATGAAAATGACTGCTTGAAATATCTTTAGCAGCATGAAGCACTCAATTGTATGATTCTTTCACAATTTTTCTTTCTCCATTAAATGACATTTTGATTTTTTTCCCCATAAATTACGTGATTCAGCAGCATGGCTATTAGGATTAAGTATCCAGCATAGGCAATGTTGATATCGTGGACACCAAGGAGATGTGGTTTTCTGATAGCGACTGGCCACAGCACCCCATAGAGCACTGTGGTAGTGCCTAGGGCAAGGACAGAGGAAACAAATGAAGGTGGAGGCTTATGTGGTTTTATAGTTTAGAAGAGGTCAGCATATGTGATTGAACGGGCCATCAGAGTGTATATATTTGGCTTACATTTCTGCTTCATGTACCTTCTTTTGCTTCTTTGAAGATATTGTCTTAAGAAAGAAAAAAACATGATAAAGTAGGCTGTTGCAATATAAAGAAACAAATTAGTCGTTCTCCAGGTGTTATTCTGAGAGCCTATTATCTGCCCAATTCTATGGTATGGGAATTTAATCTACTGACAGAGATGTGTGTGTATGCATATAAGTGTGTGTAGATGTGTATACACTACAATGAATGCATGAATTTTTAAAAAGTGGAATGTTGATATTTGTGTCTTGATCCTTTCTCTTTCCTCATAACCCTCAACCTGTAAACAATAAACATGAGTCTTACAAATTGCAAGGTACTGTAGTAGGCTGCAATAAATTTGATCTAGAACATCAGGGTTTTTATTTCACTATCTTTGCAGAAGGATAAATGAAGGTAATTCAGAAACATGATTGCTTTCTTCACTCTCTATTCATTTTGTTCATTGCATTAAAGATAGTTTAACATTATAGAAAGTTTAGAAAAGAGAGGGGAAAATCCTCCATTATCCAAACACTCAAATATAATAACTATTACATTTTTATTTTTCTTATCATCTTCTCTATATTCCTTTTAGAAGATATTTTACAGATAAAAACAATTATGGGATAATGGATAGAAATAGACATCTGTTCCTGTGTTATTTTCTCTTTTTTTTTCTCATTTAAGAAATGGAAATGATTGCCCAAGGCTGAAAATAAATTGTTCTGATTTATTTTTAAAATGGATACCCATTGTTTGATTTCCTCTATACATACATATTGAGAGAAAAATAAAAATACTGACATTATCAAAAACCCTGTGACTTTCCACATTAGCATTCCTGGGGATTAAAAAAAAGCTCTCTTTCTGCATTCACCTTTTTAACTTACTATGGAATTTACAAGAGGTAGTAGGTGGTACTGAGAAGTTAATAGTAGAAATTTTTCTTTATGTTTTGGGATATGAATTTTGCATCAGAACATTCAAACAATGTTTATTGAATGCATACCAATACCATTTACTCTACAATTTACCAGCAATGAGACAGTGGAAGAGGGAGAAAAACCCCACTCTTGTGCAGCCTTCAGGCTAGTGTATGAGACATACCAATGAACAGGGATTTCAATCTATCCAATGCTACTGAGTAATAGTTGGAAGTTCAGAGAGCTATATGGGCACATTAGAGAGTCCGGGAGGTCAGAAAAACGTTTCAATGAGGAAACCTGAAAGATGTATAGGAGATTTTCAGAGAAGTGGTAGAGACTGGGTATCCCGGGAAATGGGGACAGGGTGTGAGTTAGCTTAAAGAAAAAGCAGAGAACATGGTGCATTATTGCGATGTGTGAGTGTGTGTGTTTGTGTGTATGTGCACATGGTGGAAGAGAGCGAGACTTTGCTGAGAGCTGACACCTGAGAAGTTGGCTGGGACATGAGTTATATGGAGAAGAGTGGCAGGAACAGAACTGCATTTCAGAAAGATAATTCTGTCTGAAGTGTCTTCTTTGTATCATAAACGAAACAGTGACCAGAACAGTCAATATGGAGCAGTCAAAAGCAAATAGACTGAATGAAACCCATACTTGAGAAGTGAAGTAATGCATAGTTTCTTTAATAATGTGTAAATACACACTGCACACATACATACACATGCAAACGGACAACCAGGCCAGAATCAGTAATTAGTAACTATGATGATATTTATTAGGCACTTAATATGTGCCAACAATTGTACTTAAAATATCTTTAGCCTCACAACATCCTTGCACTATAGACATTGTTGTTTACAATTTATAGAAAGAAAACTGAGATCAGAGGGGATAAGCAAGTTGCTACTGTTTCTCCTCTGTTAAATAGACAATATTTCTCTGACCAAAAATTCTCACTGTGTCTACCATACTATGCTCTTTCTCTATTGAACTGTCAACCCAAGGGAACAATATGAGCCATTGTCGAGATTGATAAATTGGAAAAGCAAACACAGGACACATGAGCTCTTATCGGCCAACACAAAATAGAGAGTTCAGCAGGCTCAATGGCAGACAGGGCATATAACATGCACACTTGCAAGGAAGCCCAGAGCTTCCTGGTATGCAAAAGTTCTTCCCATTTAACTTCTCATATCTCCCAAAAGCTAATTTGTCAATATCCCATTTAACCCCAGAATAATTTTCTTTTACTTCAACCTTAGTTCTTACCTCATAGTTCTTCAGTAAAACATTGTAAAAGCAGAGACTGTTCTGGAAATGGAATTGATTCTGAAAATGTTAGCCACTCTCTTTCAGGTTTGAATTCAGCACAGTTTTTCCTACATAGCAGAAATGAAATACATAGACCTCTATTCATTGCTTTAAAAACTAATGCATATACTCTCTTTCACACACAGACACACACACACACACATACACACACACACTAATCTGCCATTTGAGTAAAAGAAATTGTCAATTAAAAATTCCTAGACTGATTTTTCTCTGCTAAATAAATTCATTTTCTGGTTTTTAGTTTTGGTTTTTCCCAACACCGATGGTCTCATAAAACTGGAGTATAACTGCATTTGATTTATACATTTATACATTTACAGTTTATCTCACAAGTAGTATCTCCCTTGATCCTAATGAAAAACCTGTGAATTAGAATCACACTTGAATTTGGGTCAGACATGTGAGACAAAAATTCTGTTCAGTGATAACAATAAAACTGGTTTTGCTACAAAATAGCTTTTTGGGTAGCTACTCTCACAGCAAATAATGACAGAAGTAGAGCGTTTTCTTGTAATAAGGAGAGGATAATATTTTGGAATATCTGGGAGGACTCCCTGACAGCTTTTTGAAGTATTTTTTCTAATTTTTTAGTCTCGCACTTCTTTTTACCATTCTAATAATGAATTGTCACATGTCAAAGGATCTCACTTTATAAAAACTTGTATTATTTTCAATAGTTTGCACATTATTTTCTAGTTCTGTTTTTTTATTCTTATCATTAACATTTTAGTGCAAAAATTTAAGAAGGTATTTCTGAGTGAAAACAGAAACTAAAATTTTCCCAGAGAATACCATTGGTATTGTCTTGCTCTTTTTGACTTATTTCCCTCTCTGTGCATATGTTACACACACACGCACACACACACACACACTTATCTCACAAATATCTCTTAATAGGTTCTGTTTAGAAATATTTTCATTTGTCTATTTTTTTTTCAATCAACAGTACAACATAGAACATATTCCTGGTATTTTTCTAAACACAGATACAAAATGTAAATAATAAAGAGTAGTTGCCCTTAATGGTGTCTAATATATAACAAAGAAATTCGGCCGGGCATGGTGGCTCACGCCTGTAATCCCAGCATTTTGGGAGGCTGAGGCAGGCGGATCATGAGGTCAGGAGATCGAGACCATCCTGGCTAACACGGTGAAACCTCACCTCTACTAAAATACACACAAAAAAATTAGCCAGGTGTGGTGGCATGTGCTTGTAGTCCCAGCTACTCGGGAGGTTGAGGCAGGAGAATCACTTGAGCCCAGGAGCCAGAGGTTGCAGTGAGCTGAGACTGCACCACTGCACTCCAGCCTGGGTGACAGAGCAAGACCCCATCTGAAAATATAAAAGTATTACATATTGATTACATTGATGTATATATCATTTTTTGGCTCCTAAAATACTGTTTCTAATGATTGTATTCTTATTGTATAGTATGGGTATTGAATAAAATTTTTGCTATTTAAAAATATTGCAATGAGTATCTTTGTAGATAACACTTTTCATGCATTCATAATAATGTTAAAAATAATATATTTCAAAGATTTCCTTAAGTTTTGCCTTAACTTTCTTTAAAAGTCTATGCTTTATTATTTTTACATCTGGTATATTTTGACAACTAAACTCTTACTTCATAAATTGCCCATGGAACACTGCCTCAGTCTCAATCATTAATCTGGTCAATTACTTGAAGTGTTTCTTCAACTAGGATAATATTTCATGGTTGTATGTTTTATGGTAAAATGTGTTCACTTAACAAATATTTAGTATACCTACTGTATTTCAAAATGTATTTCAAAACAACACACAATGGGTATGTAATAGGAATCAAGTAGAACAATGTATTGCCTTCATAAGAATTACAATAATGAAAGAGACATACTGAACAGGCAAGTGCAGTATAGTGTGAGGATTCTATTGATGGAAGATATCCAGAGCTGTGGGAGCACAAAAGTAGACGAGCACAACAACAAAGGTGAAACAATTGGAAGAATGTGAGCTCATGGTGAAACAAAGTTGGTTCCCTCTGGACAACACCCGGACTAAAATCAGGGTTTGATGCCTTAGGCACTGTACTTTTATTATATAATCCTACTCTTAGTGGTCAGTAACTGCTTGTTCATCTAGGGGAGTGGCTTCAGAGGACAATCAGAAAATCAAGTATCTGCACATCAACCTTCTATCTAGACAGTAAAGAGGAAACAAAGCAAGCCATTCTGGGCTTCGTGTTTAGTTGGGGCACACAGTACTATCTTTCCAGATGTAAAATTAGGAAGTGACCATTTTTTGTTTCTCATCTGTCCCCTCTTTTGAACACAATTGCTATTCGTTTCTGCTCTTGTATTACCTTATTTGCACTTGCCTTTAATTGCTCTTCTTCCTTATTTGTATTACTTTCTTAGATCCATATCTTATCCTTTTATTGTGTATTTTGAATTGTTTTCATAATTAACTTTATTTCTTTGGAATCTAATATTTGCACATAATAGGAGAGCAATAGCTTTCTTGATTTCATGTTTTCTTTTGGAAATTAGTTTATTTCTAACAGTAAAAATAAAAAGGGTGTGTGCATGTTAGCTGGACAGAATACAGGAAAACAGGAATGATCTCCATGTACTGTCATAAAACTTCTAGGAATTTTATGAATTCTCAAACTTGAACCCTTGCATTTAGCCAGGTTAGACCTAAGTTAACTGGGAAACATAATGCTTTCTTCTGTTAGGTGAATTTCATAAAGGCGTAAAAGAAGGATATAATGTGACCGTTTCATTTTTCGGTATCATTGGTAAAAATTTATTTCTAGTCATTAGATAACAGTGGAAACTGAAAGTAGCATGCCATCCTTGAGCAAAGCAGTGAAACTGTAGCCACCTGTCCTTTGTGAACCACACTGGGAGCTTAATTAAAGAAACCTGCAGCTGACTCAAACTGGTTTGAATACCAATAGCTGATTGATTAATTGCAGAATAAAGTTCTTAATGCTTTAAAACACTAATATGGGCAGTAAGAATGTTTATACCAGTAGTTTTCAATTAACATACAAAAAAAGCAGCTTTCTTGTTTTCTTTCTTTTAAGAAAAGGACAGTCATACAGAAAGCCAATATGTAAAACAGATAAAATCGGGACTTCTCTGGCTGAGATTAGGTTAGGTTGTCCCGAGCTCCCCTCCCTTATCCTGCACCTATCCTTTTGGCCTCCATTTTTCTGCCACTCTCCCAATCACCTCTGAGGAATTTCCATGGAAGCTCTGTTGCTGCTCATCACATTTGAAAGCCAACAGCTACACTATCTAATTTGCGACTTCTGACTCCAGAGCTTGTTTTTAAAAGTAAACAGTTGCTTCCAAGGGACATCTTTACACTGTGCAAATTATTTATATTATTAATAGTAGTATGAGGAAAGATGATAAGACTTCTTGAACTTTAAACATAGTAGATATTTATTTACTGCTTTTCCTTTAGCTCTGAACAAGGTTGTTCAATAAGGGGAGAGAAGCCCTGGTGACCCCTCTCCCCCCACCCAGTAAAGTGGATTATTTCTTCCAGTCATAATGGATTATATTGTTTTATTAATCAACTAAATCTATACAAACAGATAAGTGGGTAGTTAGCAAATATAATACTTACAGCCCGAGATGGTGTTTGAATAATGAGTTCACCAGGCAAAGAGTAAGAAAGGGATAATAGGGAAAAAAAAACTAACAATGCAAGGACACAATGGTAAAAAGAACACATTTTAGGTACCGAAACCTCCATGGTGTGTATTTGTAAGTACAACATTTGAATCAGGAGGTGAAGCTTGTGGGTGACTTTATTGTCCTCGTGAGGATTTTGCATTTATCTCTCTGTGGAAGGCATTGGCAGGCAAGTAAATATGCTTTTTGGAAATGTTGTTTAAAGTAGCCAGAGTTAATTCAGCAAATATTTCAACAGAAAAAATGAGCTTACCAAAATAGAAATTTCTATAAACATTAACGTGCAAGAACAGCAAAATATTAATGCAGGAGGTAGGATAAAATGGGGAAATTATTTAAGTCTTGTGAGGCCTAATAAGTGATACAGTAAAAGGGAATCTTTTTTTCACAATTGTCATTACAACCTCTCATTTACTTACATTATTAAAACTTCAGTCTATCATATGTTTCCTAGTTCTTTGTTTAAAAAATTCAGTATGTTCAATCCATTTTTAAAGCCAAAAAGCTTTCTTCTGATAGATTTGTTAGATTCCTCAGTAAGTCTACCTATGCAAAGATTTTCCCCATAGGTAAACATTCTCACTGATTAAAGCACAAAAATAATAAAGCAGTTAGAGAATGGCTCCAGGAGATAATGTTTCATTGACTGGCGTTCTGTCAGTAATGTGAATGCCATCCTGTTCTCATTTACTCCCTGAACCCTGTAGGGAGGCCAGATTGAATAAGTAACCCCCACAAAAGAAAGAATTTCTGAAAATGTCGAAAACACAAAACATAATTTGGTCTCTAAAATAATTGATTACTTTGCATGGACAGATCCAGAAGAGATGACATAGAAAATTTTTCTCCCGTTCACCCCTGCTCTAGTAGTCCTCAGTTTCTACTATCGCCATCGTTATGTCAATGGGTGCTCAGTGTTTAGCTCCCACTTGTAAGTGAAAACATACAATATTTGATTTTCTCTTCTTGTATTAATTTGCTTAGGATAATAGCATCTGGCTGCATCCACGATGCTGCAAAGAACATAATTTTAATGGGCACCTGGATTGATTCTATATCTTTGCTAGTGTGAATAGTGATGCAAAGAACATGCAAGTGCATATGTCTTTTGGGTAGAAAGATTGGTTTTGTTTTGGATATACACCTGGTAATGGGAGGGCTAGTTCGAATGATAGCTCTGTTTAAAGTTCTTTGAGAAATCACCAAACTGCTTTTCACAGTGGCTGAACTAATTTCCATTCTCACCAACAGTATATAATAATTGCCTTTTCTCTGCAACCTTGCAAACATCTTTTGTTTTTTGACTTTTTAATAATAGCAATTCTGACTGGTGTGAGATGACATCTCCTTGTGATTTTGAGTTGCATTTCTCTGAAGATTAGCGATGATAATTTTTTTCATCTTTGTTGGTCTCTTGTATGTCTTCTTTTGAGAAGTGTCTGTTAATGTCAGTCACTCACTTTTTAATGGGGTTATTCATTTATGCTTGTTGAACTGTTTACATTCCTTATAACTTCTGGATACTAGACTTTTGTCAGATGCATAGTTTGTAGATATTTTCTTCCATTCTGACAGGCTGTCTGTTTACTTGGTTGATCATTTCTTTTGTTGTGCAGAAGCTCTTTTGTTTAACTAGGTCTGACTTGTCAATTTTTGTTTTTGTTGCAATTGTTTTTAAGGACTTAGTCATAAATTCTTTCCCAAGTTTGATGTCCAGAATGGTGTTTTCTAGGCTTTTCTCTATTATCCTCATAGTTTGAGGTCTTACATTTAAATCTTTAAACCATCTTGGTTAATTTTTGAATATAGTAAAAGGTAGGAGTCCAGTTTCATTCTTTTGCATATGGCTAGCCAGCTGCTCCAGCAACATTGATTGAATAGAGAGTCCTTACCTGATTGCTTATTTTTGTCAATTTTATTGAAGATTAGATGGCTGTAGGTGTGCAGCTTTACTTCTGAGTTCTCTATTCTGTTCCATTGGTCTATCTCCCTGTGTTTGTACAAGTACCATGCTGTTTTGGTTACTGTACCATTATAGTATAGTTTGAAGTCAGAAGATGTGATGTATCTGGCTTTGTTCTTTTTGGTTAGAGTTGCTTTGGGTATTCAGGCTCTTTTTTTGTTCCATATGAATACTACATTTTTCTAGTTCTGTGAAAAATGACATTGGTAATTTGATAAGAGTAACATTGAATCTATAGATTGCTTTGAGCAGTATGTCCATTTTAATAATATTTATTCTTTTAATTAATGAACATGAAATGTTTTTTCATTTGTTTTGTGTCATCTATGATTTCTTTTAACAGTGTTTTGAAGTAGTTATCCCTGTAGAGGTCTTTCACCTCCTTGGTTAGATGTATTCCTAGGCATTTTGTGTGTGTGTGTGTGTGTATTGTAAATGAAATTGCATTCTTGATTTGGATTTCAGCTTGAATGTTATTCATGTGTAAAAATGTTACTGATTTTTGTACAGTGATTTTGTATCCTGAAACTTTACTGAAGTTATTTACCAGCACCAGGAGCCTTTTAGTGGAGTCTTTATGGTTTTCTAGACATAGGATCATCTCATCCACAAAGAATAATGGTTTGACTTCTTATTTCCTTATTTGGATGCCTTTTATTTTTCTCTGTTGCCTTATTGCTCTGTCTAGCACTCCATTCTATATTGAATATGATTGGTGAGACTGGGAATCCTTGTCTTGTTCTAGTTCTCTAGGGGGTTATTTCTAGGCTTTGCTGATTCAGTATATTGTTGGCTGTGGTTTTGTCATAGCTGGCTAACTGACAAATTTTAAGCTTCCTAGTGAATTTCAGTCTTTGTTTTAAGCCCTTTGTAATCCAGTGTATTTTTTATAAGCTACACACAACTATCTTTCTTTTAAAAAAACCAAGGGATCTAGAGATCTAATGTACTGCATGAGAATTATAGTTAATAAAATTGAGTCATAAACCAGAAATTTGCAAAAAAAGGCACGTAGATTTTAGGTAATTTTACCATACACACACAAAGGGTAACTATATGAGATGATGGATATGTTATTAGCTTGGCTATAGTAATCATTTTACTATGTAAATATATATCAAAATATGTTTTAAACTTGGAATATGTTCAATAAAATAAAGGAATAATTTAACAACTATTTAATTCTCCTACTGTGACCCAAACACAAACATGCACACACACAAAACTCCATTATGTTTCTCTGTTACTTATGAACATTTATTGGTTCTCTAGCATCCAAACTCCTTAGTTTGTCGTAGGAAATTCCTTATAATCCGGCTTCTATTTTTCTGGCTTCAAGTTTAGCCTGTTTGCTTCTACATCATTTATTCTTTCAGAGTAAAATTCTCATTTCCCCTGGCTAATAAAGTCCTTTCATGAGGTCATAGCAACAACCAACTTATCCTTCAAGATGCAGCTCAAATGCCGCTTTAGGCAACACAACTTTAGGATCATCTATTTTCTGCCAAACGCTATTAAAGTGCCAAGCATTTGACATTGATTATTCTTGTTTACTATTCACAACTTCTTGAGGTAAGGCTAGACATCTCCATTTCAGAAAAGAGAAACAAAACTGAGGGCCAAAACAATTAAGGGTCTGTGCTCGGTTGGTTGAACATGTAGTGAAAATGTGAATTTGTAGCTATGGATGCCAAGACCCCTATATATGGACCTCTACATTGCATACTGTAGTTTATTAGAACAAAAAGAAAGACATCTGGATATATGAATGACATTGAAACCTATATGTTGAGATAAAAGCAAATTCAATATTATTAAGATCAACTCCTGTTCTTTTGCTATTTCTCCTACACTAAAGCTACTTTTTGTTACCGGTGAGAAGGAAAGAGTAAAGTCCTACAAGGCATCAAGAACTCCCACTTGGGAGCTTGGTGTACATCATTAACTGATAAGGAAATTACAGAAGAAGGTGAATTTTTAGGAAAGGACCATAAGCTTTGTTTTTGTTTTGGAATGTTATGAGTGAGTAGTAGCAGTATGCTTCCATAGATATATACAACAGAAAATTAGCCATTACAGTCAGACCTAGAATTTCACATTTCAGAATTGGGAGCATTTCCACGTAGAAGAAATGGTGAAAATGATTATCTGAAAAAGATTATCTGATTGCTGCTAATTGTGAAGCTAATGTATAGAAGAGAGACTTGAATAAATTTTGTGATGATTTCTAGATGTCTGGAGAAATGATCTGGAATACAATCTTCACAAATGAAAGTTATGTTTGATTAAATGACTACTATAAATTGTAAAACTGCATAGACATCAAAAAGAATTGCCTAACACATGATAGAAGACATAATGTTGGTCTTAGAGTTAGTAGTTCTTTCCTAACGACACCTATATGAAGCCCTGTTAGGCAGAGTTCATCAGTTAATCTCTCTAAGCCTTAGAGTAATAACAGTTATTAATAACAACAGCAATAATGTACTCATATGGGACCACTTGTCCTTGGGCTTCCTAGGAGATTGGAAGGAATAAAGAAATGGTGCCATATTAGGAGAACAATTGGAGTTGCTTGCTTGATAGATGTTTTGCTCCAAAATTTTTGGTCTGGGATTCTACTTTGTATCCTGTAGTTTATTAGAACAAAATAAAAGTGATAGATCTGAGATAACAATGATGTTGAAACATATTTGTTGAGGTTCTATAAAAGCAAATAAAATATTGTTAAAATCAATTCAACTCAAAACATCAAAGTAATTTCAAACTTCAGTTGTGTCCCATTTTTTTTTTTGAATTTAAACACTGTCATTTTACAGGGAAAATGACAAATCTAGGTCATTATATTATCAAATGAAAGCTCTTAAATGCTTTACTAAGCTTAAAAGTCTTCCCATAGGGCAATAGAACCATTGAAAGTATTCTTGGGTAAGAGGCTCATGTTTGATTTATGAATATATAACTTTAGGAAAACCTTTGAGGGCCATAAGACTAGAAACTGGTGTTGGCAGGAAGCAGGAAGCCAGTCCTGACTGCAGTTTTCATGCCCAGAAGAAGGAATGGATGCACTTATTTGGGATTTAGGATGAATGAGACTGGCCAAATTGTATTTCCTGCTGTTCTATTTGTTTTTAGTTTGAAACAGACAAATCACACTAGAAAAGTTGAAAGAATGGTACAATATATACTCATGTATCCCTCACCAAACTCACCATTTGTTAACATCTTACCACACACTTCCCTTTTGCCAAATCATTTGAAAGTATGCTATGAATGTCATGACATTTCATCAATAAATATTAAAATGTGTATATTTTCAGAATGATAAAATTTTCTGACACAGCCTGAGCATACTTACAGCACAAGTCAACATTAATTTACTGTCATTATACACAGCCCATACAAATTTCCCCAGTTATCTAAAAGATGTCCTTTATGGCTGTGTTTTATGTTTTGTCTTTGCATTTCTGTGTTTTGTTTTTGTTTTTATGTCTAAAATCCAGTTAAGGTGTATATATTTGCATTATTTCTTCCTAGTCACCCTTCATGAAGCAACAGTCTTCCTCATGTGAATTTTTCTGTGTAACACTGAATTATTTGAAAAGTCCTGGTCTGTTGTCCTGCCAAATATCTTATAGTATAGAAAGGCCTATCTTCTAAGGAGATAAACTTACACCTAACATTTCAAGCAAGAATATACTATTGGTGATGTTGTATGTCTCCCACATCATTGCATCAGTAGGTACATATGTGCCATTATTTGGTTAAGATTCTGACCATCAGATATCTCCGTTGTAAAGGAATTTTTAAACTTTGTAAAATTAAAATTGATATTATGTTCCCTAACAACATTTGTTAGGCCAATGTTTTAATGATCCCATATAAGTCAATTATTACTATGGTTGTTCTACATTTACAGTTGGCATTCTTTTCTGTAAGGAAGCTTTTTCCCGCTTTCCCTCCCCTCCCCTCCCCTCCCCTCCCCTTCCCTCTCCTCCTCTCCTCCTCTCCTCCTCCCTTCTCCTCCTCTCCCTTAATCTCCCCTCCTCTCCCCTCCCCTCCCCTTCCTCTCCTCTCCTCTTCTCTTCTCTTCTCTCTTCTCTTCTCTTCTTTCTCTTCTCTTCTCTTCTCCTCTCCCCTCTTCTCTTCTCCTTTTCTCTTTCTCTCTCTCATTATTATGTATATATGGCTTATTTCTTGAAGTTCAAATGTGTTATATTCCATTAGTTTCATGATTATTTTTGATATTCAGAGTGTTCCAACTTTGTTAATGGGGTCGCCTTTAAACTGGCCTCTGTGTCTTTTTCACATGTCCCCATTAGACTTTGAGCATTTCTTTATTTTCTGGCACATTAAGGTGCTTCAGGCTGACCTTGTACTTTTATTTGCCTCAGTCTGAAATAAGCAATTTTCAGAAAAACTTTGTTTCTTATTAGTATAAAATGACGTTTAGAAACAAAGATCTAAGTTTGGAGTGTTTGTTGCCTCTTGCTTGTTTCATTGTGCTTTGGCCCTTTTGGAGATAGAGTTAGGGGGAAAAATGTGTGTGTGCACTTAATACATTGTCACATATGAGTGCATATGCGAGTGTGTTCATACTGATTGCCTCAAATGAAATTCAGCATTACAAGATTGTTTCTCATCTTCTTCCATTTGATATTTGTATTTCTCTGTTTCTATAGTGAATATTCTTATTTATCAAAATATATATGTTTAGTCACTTTTTTTCAATATACTCAGAGTAGTTTCAGAATTGCATCACCAAGACTATTATCAGGAAATCAACTAATCAAAGTTCAATATTTTTTCAGTTTTTATTTTTATGCCATACTTCCCATAGGTTTATAGTCAACATGATCTATTTCAAAGTTACTTGAATTAATTTTTCCATATGTTTATGGAATTTAACGTTCCATTAAATTTTCCATGTTACTATTTTGCAGCATATTAGGATTATCTGTATTTATTTTTATTAAATTTCAGAGTTTTATTTTTTATATTAATTTTGAGTAGTAAGACATTATTGTTCAAAAGATAAAATTATATGAAGGGAGCTCTTTCTCTCATCACTATTCCCATTAAAAAGTCTTCTTTTCCCCAAGAAAATGACAAAAGAAAAAAGAAAAAAAATTGTCCCTGGAGGCTGAATTGCTTTTAAAAGGTCTTCCAAAAAAAAAGAAAAAAAAAAAAAACATGAACCTGGGATGAGATCACACTATGTGAGAAGATTTCAAATCAGGAAAAAAATGGGCCACTTCAATAATGTTGCAAATAGATGCTAGAACACAAAGAAAATTAAAATTGGTTTCTTCTTCAGAGTTATGGAATATATCACCTAAGGCCTGGGCACTAATAGAAGACTGAATGTGATTCATTTGGGCAGGAGTATTTAATTTTGTGTTAAGAACCCTGAATTTTAAAACTAGGCCACTAAGGTGTGAGAGAAATCAGTAAGCTTCATTGAATGATATTTGAGTAAGATAACACATAATATAAAAGACATTCTACAATCTGATTCCTTTTATTACTGAATTCTTCACTCTTCATGTTATATACTTTGATCTTTCAACTACTGCCACTCCAGCCTATGTACAGTTATTTGCACATGGTCTGCTACTTCTCACTTCTGTACTTTTAGCCATTGTTTGCAATGCTCCTCTGACTTATTTTTTCAACTAGGAAGCTACTACTTCTTAATAGAAGTTTTTTTAGACCTCATGTACTTCTTTCCCTTTTCTATTTCTCAACACTTGTTTATTCATTATGTACTAAATGTCAGGTGTGCTCATATTGCTTCACCAAACACATGCACACATACGTATTAGAATATTATTATTCTAATAATATTAGAATAATTTTTCTAATCTAGTTTTGTGTTTGCTTATCTGTTTTTAAAATGTGAGCTACTTGGTTTAGGATAATGCTGTACATGGAGGTATCCAGTAAATATCGTTAAAAGGCCAAGTGAGAATTACTAAAGAAGAATGATCATGATTTCTTCCTTTGTTGCCCAAATATGCAGCTAAAATACACACATTACAACTTTCAAAAGTTATTTGCTTCGATTGTCCTGGTATCATTTAGCCTATTTTCTCTACTGTTATCTTCAGGAGCCATGATAGGATAATGTTGGTGCATCTGGTATGTTTGGGTTTCATGAAAATACGATTATTGTGGGCACCCTTGTATTCCTTGATTAAAAATTATTTTGCATTATAAAAATATTATTTTAAAGTAAGCACACCAGGCACCAAAGTTCTGGTAGTTAAAAACAAAACAAAATTGAGTAAACAATTCAGGCCTTCAGTGGTGACATTTAGAGAATGAAATTTGAATACATATTTGGTGATCTCAAGAGAAGAGAAATTATTTCAGATGTGCCAGAATAAAACAGAATTCTTGAGTCATCCACAGATGAATTAGTCATAAGCTAAAAATATAGAACATGAAAAGAAAAAGGAAAATTATTGCAGAAGATAAAAAGTAGAGCAATTGTGAATTTAAAATATACTGCAATCAAGAACATTTTAGACAAATATCAGTAGTGCAGAAAACAGTACAAATTCAGTTATGGAGAGAAAAGAGAATATGGACTAGAATCCATCCTGGAACATGTTAATGGAGACTGATACCATCTTGAAAGATGCAAACCTTATATAAGTTAGGAAATCAAAAATATATGGAAGCTTTTCTAAATTTGGTGCAGATATATAGATGTAAAAACATAATCTAATTTTAATATTCTTTAAAAAAAGACATTCAAATGATAGACCTACTTTTACTTGAACCCTGTTACGTGGAGGTGAGATAAGAAGACAGTGAGTAGATAAACAGTGTTTGTACAGAGGACCCAGTGAATGAGAATGACTGGATTTGGTTCTACTACTTGCTGAATATGTAACTTTATACAAATTACTTGACTTCTCTGGGGTGTACCTTCTTCTTTAAAAAAAATGAAGTAATACCTCATAAAAATAATCTGTGAATTGAATTAGAAAGTATATAAAAAGAATTAGTACAATGTTTAATGCTAAATACAGACCCAATAATTATCTTTTTCTTTATCTTGTTGAATATCAGGCTCCGTCTCTTAAGTAAATTTTCTAAATAATGGATATATAGTCCTTCATGTATGCAAAATATAAAAGATGTCTCTACCATTTAAAATAACAATGTATTGCTTTAAAACACAAAAATCAAAATCATACTAAATACCTTCTTCTCTTCCTAAGGGGAGTAAAATGTGATAAGGCTAAGAGCTTCTTATCCAGCACACTCCTCATGATAAATATTTGGTTTCTCCCAGCTTTATTGACATACAACTGACAAATAAAATTTTAAGTATTTAGTGTATAACATGATGTTTTGATATATTGATGATATATGTATACATTGTGAAATGAATAAATCAAGTTAATTGACATATCAATCACCTCACATACTTAATCATTTTCCTTGTTGGTCATGAGAACATTTAAGATCTAATCTTATAGCAATTTTCAAGTATATAATACATTGTTTTCAACTCTAGGCACCATGCTCATTATGAATATTTGTAATCACATTTTATTTTAATTCAACTTTGCTACCTAAAGTTATTGAATCAGTACATTTTCTCTTTAGAAAATGACAGCGATTGTGTGAGATACAGTTTCATGCATTACTCCCCCTGTTTGCCCATGTATCCACTGGCTTTGCTCACAGATATTAGTATGTGATCATAACAAACACCTCTTCTAATTTTCTGCTTCTATTCTGCAGTCAGCTTGGAAACTGGAGGACTGAATTTGCTTTAAAATTTGTCTATAAAATAAGAGATCCTCTACTGTATTTGAGGGCCTGGTGGGCTCTCTTGAAAAAGACATGCAGAGTCCAACAAATTTGCATTACAGGATTTGTTTGGAAACATTTTGTTTCCTTCTAGTTAAAAGACTGTATTTTGTGTAAATATCCAGCCATGTGAATTCTGGATAAGAGAAACATTACTGTAATTGTTCTCATTTGATTCATAAGTTATAATACTACTGATAAATGAAGCTATGCAAATCGTCAGCAGAAAGAATGAAGGCTGTGTTGTCATTGTTTGTTTAGAAAATGAGAAATCTGTCAGACTTCAAAGTCGTTATAAATGCTGAAAGAAGACAAGTAAAGCAAAGATAAATATTGTATTACTTTATCAACTTCTCAAACTATAAGTTTTTACATTCTATACAGAGAATATCATTACTAATGTCATTTAGTATTTATTTAATTTTAAGTACCATAAACACCAGTATATGTGGTAGCATGTTTTATCCAAGAAATGATGAGAACATTTCCACATATTAAGGTCAAACCCAGTTGGTCCCTCTGAGCTCAAATTAAGCTCAATACTCACCTTTCTTAAAGACTCCAGACTCAAATGAACATGATATAGATCACTTTGAGTTTTAGTGAGTTTTTTTAAATTACTCTCAACAATGCTACTTATTTGTTCTATAATAAAGTGTAAATTATACCATAGCCAATATTGGAACTTCTCTTTCTTTAGGAATCTTCCAGCTTCTAATCTTTCCACCTTCCACTCCCTGTACTTCAAAACCTAAAACAGCTAAACCTAAAATACCATTAGCATTCAAAGTGATTATTATTTCATAAACTATGTCCAGGCTTTGCTCCTTTCTCAATGTTGGGCTGTTCAATTTTAATATTTCAATTGGTCCAAACAAAACTAACTGAAAGGGTAAAGTGATTGGGCTTTTTCAGTGCCCTTATATCTTGGTATTTGTTTATGAATAAATGGGTTAATGATATTTTTAACATTCATAATGAATGTTTAAAGTTATCAGTTTGAAAATATTACAGGTAGTTATTTTAAACTTGGCTTTTTATCCAATTCATATTTGCATCCTTTGTATCAAGTATTTGTTCTTACCATGTGTCTTGTTTAGTTATTTCAGCTTTCTTTGCTTTATGTTAAAAGATACTTTATTTCACATTGTTTTCCATGTTTTCACAGCTTTTCTTTATTTGACATAGTAGTAAACACACTAGTAAACAGAAGAAAGTATGAGAGATTATAATGAGGAAAAGCTTGATGACCCAGATAAATCTTACTGCTATTGGCCTAATAATCAAGCCTCTTTTTTCCTTTAATAAATGTTTTTATTTGTTAAGTTTTCACTTAGGCTTAAAACAATGTGGTCATCTGGCTAATAATAATACTCACCATACATTGACTTCTTGCCAATTCTAGGCCTTTGTTTAAATATTTATGTTGTTATTTTAAATCTCTTACAACCATCCTGCAAGGAAGATGCTAGTCAGATTAGCAACTAAATCTTAGCAATTTAAATATCTTGATCAAGTCACATAGCTGCTGGTGGCTGAGACAAGATCTGAGTGCAAGTCTTTCTGACACACTTTTCACAGCTGCCTGTAGTCTTGTACTTGACTCCATTAATCATCAGCATCTTCTCTTGGCTCTCTATTAATAATTAGAAAAATGAACTGTGGGATTTACTTTGTAGAATAATACGTGACAAAAACATTAAAATGGATTTATTCTTTATGTCATCTAAATGTTGTCAAAGGGACTAGGATTAGTTGGGATCGTATTTAGTTTGATTTTTAATTAGTCTTACCCCAAATAAATTCTATACTAATGAGGCAATATTCTCTTTTCAGAAATGTTTGACTGTATCTTTTTAAAAAACTTTTAACAAAAAATATAATTAACAGGAAATAATATATGAACAACCTAAAATGTGTGCTTTATATATGAAAGATATCCATCCTATAAAATATGTATTCCTTTGAAGGTCTTCAAAAAGGGTATTTCCCTTTTCATTCATCCATTGAAGGAGTGAGGCTGGAACATGAGTCTCATCCTGTGCCAAGCTGCCTTTTGTTGTAGTGAGGGACTTTTGACCATCACACTTTTCCTAACGGGGGAAGTTCACATCTTGCTCATGGATTTTCCTGAAGAAATCTCTATTTAGAATCACAGTTGCTCATATTAACTAGAGCACTACCTTTGGACCTAAGCAAGCAAGATTGATCATTCCTTCTCTTCCCCTTTTGAGCAATGTAACTTGCTCAGCCTCATTTCCTTATAAGCAAAATAGGAAGTCAGTAATTGGAAAAGTGATAATTTTATATATATATAAATTATACACACACACACACACACACATACACACACTATTTTTTTGTCTTCATACATGTGATCTTTCTTCACTATTCTCGACATTCTTGTCACCTTATACATTCCTTTTATTTTTGTCACTTTCTAAAGTCACAGCCAACACAATTGCTTTGGAAGAGAACATGGGGTTGTGGAAAAAACTAAAATCAGGGTCTAAAAATCTCAGCTCTGTTGTTAATGAAGTTGAAAGCTTGGCGAAGTCACCTAATCCTTATATGTCCTAATTTTTCTCCCGTGGTATGGGCATATTAACAGTTTGATAGCAGATTTATAGTGTTGATGTGAGAATTAAATGAAATTGCTAATCAAAACCGTACCTAGCACAGTGCTTGGGACATAATAGGCCCACAGTAGGCAACTGACAGGTATTAATTTGCCCTTTCCTGTTCTTTCACGAGACTTTAGATCATAGAATTTGGCAAACCTTATTGCCTATTGGCGGCCTATTTCTATAGTCCAGTGTTTTTCAGACTTAACTTTCAACTCCTTTTAAAAAGAAAAACACTTGCCTGAAATCCTACCACTAACTTATGCATTTTTATTATAATACTATTTAAAATATAAAACCATTACATTATGAATTAGACACTATTTATAATGTATGTTCAATTATAAGACCAGAGCAAATTTTCAAATAAGATTTGAATATAATTAAAATAAAATAAAATTCAAATAAAATCATTAATGTGATTGAGGATGTTATCTTTCTGAAATTAAATCGCAATGTACAACTGAATGTATTACTGGATATACTTTTGCATTCATCATGCTTCTACCTCACCATGTTATGTGATGACTTGAGTCTCTTTTCACTTAAATTATTCAAATTTTTTATTTCAGCATTGGGTCCTGGTATGATTTAACCCTCACCTGGTGCAAATGCATCATGTAAATTTTGAATAGCCATTTGTGTTTTCCTGAAAAATAACGTGACAAATAGAGCAGGTTTGGGCACTGAAGATGTGCAATACTTAGTTATTAGGTTATCACCCAGAAGATAAGAGTTATTAAGCTTGTTAGGTTATCTTTGAAATCACTAGACAGTTTGACACATTCTTAGAGCTCATTGTGAACTCTATTATCAAAGAATAGAGATCACAGCTTGAAAATCTTTCCGTATTAAAAGACCAATACAGGAATCAAGAAGAAAGCCTCTAGTAATTGTTTTGATGATTGTGACATTATTAAAATAGTAAAAATTAGAGAAATGAGTTGTGTGGCAGTGTGAAATGAAGATTTTTTTGTTTGCTTTTTTTTTTTACTTTTATGATGTTGAATCCCTTTTAAAAAGAAAGAAAATTATCAGCAAGATAAAGACAGATCTTATTATCTGTCCTTAAAAGTCCTTTTCTTTTTGCTAGTTTCTTAGGGTATGTTTTAATTTTAATAAGCCCAGGTCTGGTTCACTTTTATATTTCCTTCAGTGTCAAACATATGTAAGAGATGTTCCAAGCCCTTTACTGAAGAAAGGAGTAATTTTATTATCTGCAGAATATTTTAAAAGATACTTTATTTTTACCCCTTGGAGTGATTTAGGTAGCCTATGTGTAAGCAAATGAATGAATTAAATAACATTTTCAAACATGTGTGATTTCTTGGTTTCATTGATTTGAATCTAGTGCAGCAGTAAGTAATGGATAGAATTAAGACAGTAAAAGTTGACTTATGCAATTGTGTGGTGTTAGACTGATTTACGACTCAAACGAAATAGGTCTTACAAGTAAGACTAAATTGAATATGTGACATGGAGTGATAAATTGAGAGCACTAATGAAAGTATTTAAACTTTTAGAAATTGAAGAAATCTGTCCAAAGAGTAGCACATTCATGGATTTTGTGAGATAAGATAGAATATATGGACAGTTGAGATTGCTTTTAAGTTGGTCTCAATACATCAGTTTGAAGTTTAGTAATGAACAGTAAGTCAGGAGAGTCCCAGCTAATGTAGCAAAGACCTTTCACCAATAGAGGAACTCCAGCTTATGTACTTTCACTTACACCTTCATTGCTGTTATTATTATTTTTTAATTATGAACTCTGCACTTAGTTATCCTTGAGGAGAAGGATAACATAATTCTGTTCCACTGGCAAATCAAACATACACTTAGCAAAAAAACAACAACAACAAAAAAAACACCAAATATTTGAATTGCAGACCTGAGGTATTTTCTGAAAACCTCTCAATTTTTTGGAGTTTATTAAAAGATAGAAAGTAATATAAAGTTTAAATGTTAATTACTTAGGAGTGACCTTTCTGAATTGCCCATTTGGAAGACTTGTCTCTGAGATGATTTAAAAGAGTCTCAGATAGTGTGTTTTCCAAATAAAATTGATTTGTTAAAAGGTCATACACATGATTTAGAGATATGTGTGTCAAGGAAAGAAGATAACTAATTTCAAATAAAATGTTTACAGTTTAGGCGGTCTTTAATGAAATCCTACCTGGCATTTTGGCAACATCAGGCATTAGAGACTTTATTTAATGAATCAGCAGGGAACTGAAGCTTCCATGTAACACTGTTTTGTCTGGAGTGAATTTTAATTTGAAGTGAGCCAATGTGATATAGAAATATTGGTAACCTTGGAAAATGTCTACAGAACCCCTTCTTATTCATAAAAAAATGATTTTTAAATTACCAAAATATCATGTCCTAAATATAACAACTCTTAATATGTTGTTACATATATAGCTATTTCTCTCTCTATGACCATTCTGTATTTACAGATATAAAACCTGCTTATTTTTTATATATTTATATAACATCTTATTAATAACAGGCACAACAGCAAATATAATAACTAAACTGGATTAAGTGCTCACTATATGTGAGGAACTATGCTAAGCATCACTTACACATATTATGAAAATTTCCATATCACTAGCTAACTATGTGCATATACATTGTAAGTTTTGATGGCTGCGTAGTGTGTTATTATATGATTATACCATAACTTATTTAGCCAATAAACTATTGTTAGGCATTTATGTTATTTCCAAATATTTGTGTTTATATATACTAACATAAGATTTTTTTAAATTTGTGCATCCAAATGTATTATGTCAGGATAAATTGTCAGAAGTATAATACTCAAACCAAAACATTTACATGTTCCTTTGAAATTTCATTATTTAGCTGTTGTATCAAAAGATAAAAAATAGAAAACAGGGAGATTTTTGAAATGGATTGTTGAATTGTAAACTCAGTAATCCCATGCTGGTCTATACACCCAATAAAACTTTGTGAGACTTCCTTCCCTACATCCTTGCTGACTCTGGTTTTATGTGTTTCAATCTTTGATGAGACTGGTCAGTCTTAAAACCAGTCAGGTTTATTTTATTTATGGATGCACTCAATTGGTACTCTTTCTCCTAACAGATGAGACCAAATATTAGGATATCTTCATTGATGAACCATGCAGTGTGTTTTCATGACATATATAATGTGTTATATATCAGAGACAGTAGGGAAGATATAAATAATATTATCATTTTAGTTCAAAGGTGAACCACGAAAAAGCTTCAAAAATATTTCAGCCCACTTTCTTCATATATAGAAAAAAAACAAATGGCAATAGGAATAAGAAATAAAGTGAGATGTGACATCATCCACAATAAAATAATTCTCAGTTTATGATACAGAGCCGGTACAGAGCAAGCAACAACAACAACAATAACAACTGCATTTTATCTCTTTTAGAGCCTTGTGTGGGGCTAGAAATTCACAAGTCTCTGTCTTTGCTCATGCTAGTTCCCCAACGTGGTTTTCCAGCCCTGCTATTGGTTTCTTCTTTGCCTGTTTACATTGTGCTTATCATTGGGACCCAGATCAAAGGCTAGTGTCTGTTTGCACCTTCCTTAATCTCTCTAATTAGGATGATTTTTTTTTTTTTACTTTGGTTGTTTCAATATTCTTTCTCTATCTTTGTGTTCATTTTAATTTTGCATGGTTAGGTGTTAATAAAGTCATTTCTCTCATTTTTATGCATATTCCTTAAAATGGTATATATTTTACTCAATTGTGTAGCATAATCAGAAGTCAGTATTACAGTAACTGGCAAAGTACGTAAAATATTTGTTGAATGAGTAAGATAAAGTGTTTATAATGCTTTTCAGATAGCATATAGTATTTGAAACTCATTGGAGAATCACTAAAAATGACACTGAATTATTTTCAGGAGAAGTTTTAAGCTTTTCATTTGAAAATAGTCGTGGATTTATCAATAGCACATATAATAGCATTTAAAAAAAACTCTCATTAAAAGAATGTCCTCCATTTGTATATACCCATATATAAGATACAATTGTATAAAGCATGCTTTATATACTTTCCACATCTAGAAATAATAAAATCAGCAACTACCATCTCCCATTTTTTTAAAGAAAAACCTACTACACTTCCCTTCATCTAGAATTGAAATGGTTCATATATCTATTTACTTTTGTTCTCTACCATTAAGGAGCTGGCAATATGAGGCCGAGTGTGGTGACTCATGCCTGTAATCCCAGCACTGTAGGAGGCCAAGGTGGATCGCCTGAGGTCAGGAGTTTGAGACCAGCCTGGCCAACATAGTGAAACCCCATCTCTACTAAAAATACAAAAAATTAGCTGGGCGTGGTGGCGGATGCCTGTAATCCCAGCTACTCCGGAGGCTGAGGCAGGAGAATCGCTTGAACCCAGGAGGTGGAGGTTGCAGTGAGCCGAGATCTCACCATTGCACTCCAGCCTAGGCAACGAGAGTGAAACTCCATCTCAAAATAATGTTTTTTTGTTTTAATTTTGGTGAACACTGGGTCTCACTGTGCTGCTCAGTTTGGTCTCAATCTCATGTCCTCAAGCAATCCTTTCTCTTATGCCTCCCCAGTCATTGGTATTACAGGTCACTGTACCCAGCACAAATTATTTTTTATCACTTTTCTTTACTTATATTAAAACAGATGCTCCTTTTTTGGCATGTCTTATTTTCCTTGAGCTTGAGAAACATAGGCACCAAAAAACGTTTGGAGAGATGACAGTTTTTTTCTGCCTAACAAATTTGACTGTGTACATTTTGATTTATTTCTTTGAAACACCAGTCTGATCCAATAATCTTACTTTAAAGCAAACTTGGGAAATAGCCAAACTAGGATCCTTGGTGTGTTTAAACAAAACCCAAGTGTTTGAGAATAAAACATGTATCACTTATGCATATAGTGATTCAGTCCCGATGAACTGGGAAAACTTGTTCTCATTTTTTTGAGGCCCCTCTTGACCAAACTATTCGTATCTAATTAGAAGTCATTTATAGAGCTTCACTAATAAGTAATAAATGCATTTAATTTAATATTGTTACCTATTTTAAAAATGAAGAATTTGTGGGTCTCATTGACAAACATAAACTTAAGTTTACAAGATAATAAAATACCTTTGAATAATAACACAAGATGCTTAGTCATGTAAAGGAACATTAAGAAACCCAAATTCTGTTGCCGGACTTTTCTTTAGTATTAAATAGGCCATTAGACTGAACGAAAGCTTTTCATGATAAATTAGAATGGCCTTAGAGTTTTCATCTTGCTTTTGGATATACATAGATAGTTTAAATAAGAAAAACTAAATTTCCTCATTGAACATATTAAATCTATTTTTAATTTATGTATTTCATTCATGTTTAATAATAAAGAAGATGAAAAGTAAATTATATGTGGTTAATTGTTTAAATCTTACTTTACAAAGCATATTTTTATTATTGGGTTTATTAATATTTAACTAGTTTAATAGTTTAATAAGTAATTTTCTTTAAATGATAATTGAGGAACTTTCTTTAGTCTTAGTTGGGTACACCTATCCATGGGAGTGCAGGCTGACCAATAAGCCAGAAACAAGGACCTATCAGAGCTAGACTGTAGGCTCTGATTTTTGAGCAACAATAGTGCCATGATTTGGTTATTATTATTCCAATTTCACATGAGGAATTTGAATTTAGATATGTCTATTTACTTGAGCACTTCCTTGGTGAGAGAAAGAGCTATGGTATGAACTTAAATTTGTCTAAAACTAAATCTTATATTCAGCAGCCAACATACCAAAGAAGTAAACTCTTGAGTATTGACAGTCTATCATATGTGTGTATATATATATGTACTATTAATTCATAATGAGTGGTGATGTTATTGTGATTTACAAGAACACAAAAGCATTTAAAAATATCCTTAAATTTATTGTAGTTTTTGGTCACTACATGTTTTCTGAATCAATCACTGATAAAATGACAATTATAAGTTTTGCCAAAACACGTTGGAAGGACTAGTTCAAACAATTCTAAGCTGTGTCCAGCTCAATAAGTGTAATGTTTAGATATTTTATTGAATATTCCAAATGTGGGTCTGTGATTTTATGTTTTAATTTATAAGTTTCTGTGTAACATATACCAACATATTTTTAAAATGTACACTGTTTGTTATCAGTGCAGTAAATGGATAGTAAGAAATATGGATGAAATTTTTTTCCCTTATTGGTTTTTAGAGAGGCCTGTACCTATGCCATATATATGGACATGTGTGCATGTGTAAATGTATGTGTCTGTATATATATACACACACATATACATATATCCATATATATGTATATATATACACATACATATATCCATATATATGTATGTATATATACATATGTGTATATATGTATATATGTATATATACATATGTGTATATGTATATATACATATGTGTATATGTATATATACATATGTATATATGTATATATACACGTATATATGTGTGTATATATGTGTGTATATATATGTGTGTATATATATGTGTGTGTATATACACACGTGTATATATATACACACACGTATCTATGTGTATATATATGTATATATGTATACACACACGTATATCTGTGTATATATACACATATATGTATATGTATACACACACGTATATATGTGTATGTACACATATGTGTATATGTATACACACACGTATGTATGTATATATGTGTGTATAGATATATATACACATATATCCATACATATGTGTGTATAGATATACACATGTATATATGTATGTATATATCTATACACACATATGTATGGATATATGTATGTGTATATGTATGTGTGTATATATATACAGACACATACATTTACACATGCACACATATCCATATATATGGCATAGGTGCAGACCTCTCTAAAAACCAATAAGGGAAAAAAATTTCATCCATATTTCTTGCTATCCATTTACTGCACTGATAACAAGCAGTGTACATTTTAAAAATATGTTGGTATATGTTACACAGAAACTTATAAATTAAAACATAAAATCACAGACCCACATTTGGAATATTTAATAAAATATCTAAACATTACACTTACTGAGCTGGACACAGCTTAGAATTGTTTGAACTAGTCCTTCAAATGTGTTTTGGCAAAACTTATAATTGTCATTTTATCAGTGATTGATTCAGAAAACATGTAGTGACCAAAAACTACAATAAATTTAAGGATTTTTTTTTTTTTTTTGAGACGGAGTCCTGCTCTGTCGCCCAGGCTGGAGTGCAGTGTCGCAGTCTCAGCTCACTGCAAGCTCCGCCTCCCGGGTTCACGCCATTCTCCTGCCTCAGCCTCTCTGAGTAGCTGGGACTACAGGCGCCCGCCACCACGCCTGGCTAATTTTTTGTATTTTTAGTGGAGACGGGGTTTCACTGTGGTCTCGATCTCCTGATTCGTGATCTGCCCGCCTCGGCCTCCCAAAGTACTGGGATTACAGGCGTGAGCCACCGCACCCGGCCAATTTAAGGATATTTTTAAATGCTTTTGTGTTCTTGTAAATCACAGTAACATCACCACTCATTATGAATTAATAGTACATATATATATACACACGTATGATAGACTTGTCAGTCCATAGATGAAGCTTGGTGCACTTATGGATTCACAGACCCACAACTACTCTTTGAAGTTGCAGTTAATTGCAACCCACAAGTGTGGAACCACAATGAAGTAACTGGGGCCCACAGTAACCACAGATGAAGTAATTGTGGCCCAGAGAAATGATTCGCCTACAATTACATAACTGGTAAGCACCTTATTACAATTAAAACCCAGAATTCCTAAATGTTGGTCTTACGTACTTTTCCCTACACCAAAATTTCTCATCAATTTTGTTGATGTCTCCTTTGAGAATCAGATGCCTGTTACCCCAGGGAAATGCATATGTGCCCATCCATGTGAAATGCTGCACATAATCCTAAGAGGGTTCACAAACCTCTTAGGGTCTACTCATGAGCCCCTGGTAATAACATCTGCCGAAGCTACCACCTTAATTTCTATGTTAAAAACCAAGAGAGGGTGGGCTACCAGGCCCTCGTTCTGAAGTGATTGGGGGAGATTTATAAATCATATTTTTAAAGTGTACCTTTCCCTCAATTTTAACCAGGATCACTTGATCATCATAATGTGCATGTATTAATGGCTTTATTTGAGCTATTAATAATGTATACATATGTAACAAACCTGCACGTTTTGCACATGTACCCTAAAACTTAAAGTATAATAATAATAAAATAAAATATTTTTAAGAAATCTGAATCTCACTGTTATTTCTTTAAAATTAACTGAACACACACACAAACAAGAGAAAATAGAAACTTAAAATCCTTCCTGTCTGTACTGGTGGCTTAACTTTGTGATGTTTTCAATAGTAAAGCCAGCCTTTAGCTAGGAGTTCATAAATATTGAGAAGCATGATCTTCCTCCAGAGAAAGTGCCTACCAATTTGTGTGGATTCTGGTTGCCAAGAGACAAAGTTTAGTCCATTCAAATTAAGTTCAATGGTCTAAGAAATGCCAAATTTATGATAAAATGCTATTGTGGTAGAAAATGTTTATTTAAAATATGTAGGCCTTTAACATGTACTCTTCTTTTTAAATAATGACAAATATGTGTAACTTTGAAATTGAGGGTTTTCTTTTACTTTATCTTTTTCATTTGTTTGTTTCTCATTGACATTGCAAATTCAAAATAATGATGCCAGACAGTCAAAAGAATCTAAGTCTGAGGTTTTATTTTACTTCTAGAATATATTCTTTCTGCCAGACATTCCAAAGACTTTAATTTTCAATTCTGGGGTATTTGGCTATGTGTAAATAGCTCTAGAAGAATCGAAATAAGGCCAACAGGAGGAAGGAGCTTCCTGAACAACTATATTGACTTCCTTCTTTTTGGTTCACCTTTAGTTTTTGAGCATTCCGTTAAGTTCATCCAAACCACCCCAGGATAAAGAGGGTTTTCTTTATTTAAGATGTCATGAGGCTGACAACAAATTAGCATTGTATGCATTGAAGTTTTAGTCTCCTGAAAAGAAAGGCTACAAGAAAAGAAATTGGTCATAGCATTTTCCTGTGAATAGTTCAAACATGTAAATAGTTGAAATGTAAATATTTAACTGTTAAATAGTTGAAAAATAATTATCAAATAATTAATTTATATAGTCAAAATAGATGGACTAGATTCACTCAATCATTGAACAAATATTTGCTGAGTAGCTCCCATAGATGTAAAGAGCCATTCTAGGCGTGGGATAAACAATGACCAGAACACAGAACTGCCCTCATAGGGTTAACATTTTGGTGGATCTTAGATTGATGTCATTTAAGAAATAGATTTCTCTATGATTTAGAAGTCTAGTTCCAATGGAGCGTACTGTAAGATCTGGCAAAACAAATCAAAAACAGTCATTTTGAAATAAAATTAATATAGATTTATAGAGATACAGGTGAAAATTCTAGCTCCAATGAACCAAAAGTTGAGTTGCTAAATAGACAAAGTAGTCTTTAAGGAAATACAAAAGTATATGTGAAGAGATAAAGACTGAAAGGATGGAAAGGTCAAGTTTTATATGAACACCATCAGTAGATATATACTTAAGTTTTATATGAACACTATCAGTAGATATAAACTTAATGCCTGGATGATGTCGGTGGCTATCATTTTAAAGCAATAAGTACTTATTTTACCCATAAAATATTATCTTTTCACAGGCTAGTGGTAATCACAGTAGATTTGTACTACTTTTCACAATTCACACTGTAGAAAACAAAGTATAATTTGAAATTTGACATTAGAATAGCATCCAGGGGAGTCAGCCTGGTTTTTGACTTCAGAAGGATTTGGTTTTGAATATGGGCTCTACAGACTGCTCCTTGTGACCTTATCTGCAAGACACAGAAGTAATGCATACATTGAGAGTTTAGGGAATCAGATGGGAAAAGGTGCAGGAGGCACCTAACATAGTGTTGTGCATATAATAGCTGGGCAATCACTGGCTGGTCATTTGTATTTACAGGACCAGAATTTGGATTTCATGTGCTTGATTTAATCCTGTGCTCCTTTGAGAGTGCACCTAGCTGCCTCCAGATATAGTAAAGGGGAAAGTTTTAATGGGCAGCAAGAGAAGAAATGTGCCTCACATTTTTTACTTTTTTGAGACTGAGTGTTGCTCTGTCGCCCAGGCTAGCGTGCAGTGGCACAATCTCGGCTCACTGTAACCTCTGCCTTTCAGGTTCAAGCTATTCTCATGCCTCAGCCTCCAGAGGAGCTAGGATTACAGGCATGTACCACACCCAGGTAATCTTTGTATTTTTAGTAGAGTTGTGGTTTTGTCATGTTGGCCAGGCTGGTCTTCAACTCTTGGCCTCAAGTGATCTGCCTGTTTCGGCCTTCCAAATTGCTGGGATTATGGGCGTGAGCCACCACAGCACCGGGCCAGTGCCACATCTTAGAACAATCTTGAGGTGCTTTCTGATTTTTAGTTAAGTGTTTAAACCCGTGTAATACATTACAGTTGACTCGGTAAACTATTATCTACGCCTTCAAATTTGGATTAGGAACCCCTAATGGTGAATAAGGTTATGTTGTAAGGATGTGATATGTCAAATATCAGAGAGAACTACAGGACGTGTCAGCAATTAAGTTGCTAATGGGGTCAAGCATAGTACAAAGTAAAGGTGGAGGATGAGATGGGACTTTGGGAGATGAAGCTAGTTTCTAAGGAAAAGAAAAAAAAATAAAGCAGCAAAAAGTAGTCAGTATCTCTGATCCTTTCCTCAACTCTGAAAGAGTAATAGCTCTTTTCTTGGGCACTAAAACCACATTGAGACACAGTGGCCATTTTATAGGTGTCAGTTATTTTATCATTATTATTTTTGTTTAAATCATGACACTGT
Organism: Nomascus leucogenys; assembly: GCF_006542625.1. Classification (NCBI taxonomy): domain Eukaryota; kingdom Metazoa; phylum Chordata; class Mammalia; order Primates; family Hylobatidae; genus Nomascus; species Nomascus leucogenys. Next base: position 47,648,070 of record NC_044395.1, read on the forward strand.
TGAGCTAATTAAATCCTTCCTGACTGTCTTCAGGCCAATCGATCATTTCTTTGCTTTGGTATCTATGTTTCAACAACATGTGTAGTTATATACAACTACATAATTTTAATAAAAACACATCCTTATAACTCTTCAGATTTTTTCCTAGCTGAAGTAAAACATTTGTGAGATATTTACAGCCTCCCTCCCCCAAAATGATTTTTTTAAATTTCTTTTTATTGTGTATAGTTAATATATATAAAATGATGTTTTGATAAACATATACATAGTGAAATGCTTACTATAAGTAAGCAAATTAGTATACCCATCACTTTCCATAGGTAACTTATGTGTGGTGAGAGTGCCTAAAATCTACTTTCTTAGCAAATTTAATTATATAATACAATATTATTAACTGTAGTTAATAATATTATAATGCTATACATTATAATATTAGATATCTAAACATTCATTTTACATAGCTGCAAGTTTGTACATTTTTGACTTACATCACCCCATTTTCTCTTCCTCTGTGGCCCTGGTAACTAGCGTTCTACTTTGTGTTTCCATATATTTGACTATTTCTTAGAATCCACATGTAAGTGACATCATGCAGTATCTATTTTCCTGTGTCTGACTTATTTGACTTAGTATAATGTCTTTCAGATTCATTATATTGTTGCAGATGGCAAGATTGCCTTCTTTTTCAAGGCTGAATAGTATTCATTTGTATGTATATATAAAATAATTTATTTATCCATTGATGGACACTTGAGTTGTTTTCATACCTTTGTCATTGTGCATGATGCTGCAATAAACATGAGAATGAAGATCTTTCTACAAGGTGCCGACTTCATTTCCTTTGCATAGATACCTAGCAGAGGTATTGCTGGTTTTATAGTGGTTATATTTTTAATTTTTTAAGAAAGCTCCAAACTATTTTCCACAATGGTTGTACCAATTTACATTCTCAGAAACAGTGTACAAGAGTTACCTATTCTGCACACCCTGGCTAACAATGATTATTTCTTATTTTTTTTTGATGATAGCTATACTAACAGGTGTGAGGTGATATCTCACTGTGGCTTTGATTTTCATTTCCCTGATGATTAGTGACATTAAACATCTTGTCATGTGTCTGTTGGCAATTTGTATGTGTTCCTTAGAAAAATGTCTATTCAGGCCTATTGCCCATTTTTAGTATTTATTTATTTTTCCCTTTAATTTTTTTATTTTAATTTTTATGGGTGTATAATAGGAATATATATTCATATGTATACTCACATACATATGAATATATGTGAATATATATATTCATGGGGTACATGAGATATTTTGATACATGGATACAATGCATAATAATCACATCAGAGTAAATCAGATATTCATCACCTCAGGCATTTATCCTTTCTTGGTGTTATGGGCATTCCAACTATACTCTTTTTGTTATTTAAAAATGTACAATAAATTGTTGAGTGTAGTCACCCTGCTATGCTATCAAATAGTAGATATTATTCATTCTATCTAACTACATTTTTGTACTTATTAACCATCCCCACTTTTCCTCGACTCCCCACTACTCTTCCCAGCTTCTAGTGACCATCATTCTACTCTCTACTCCATGAGTTCAATTATTTCAACTTTTTGCCCCTGCAAATGAGTGAGAACATAAGTTTGTCTTTCTGGGCTTGGCTTATTTCACTTAACATAATGTCTTCCAGTTCCACCCACGCTGTTGAACATGACAGGGTCTCTTTTTTTTTATGGCTGAATACTACTATCTTGTGTATATGCACTACATTTGCTTTATCCATTCATCTATTGATGGACACTTAGGTTTGCTTACAAATCTTGGTTATTTTCAATAATGTTGCAATAAACAAGGGAGTCTAGGTATCTCTTCAATGTACTGTTCTACTTCCTTTTGGATACATACCGGTAAAATTGCTGAATCATGTGGTGGTTTTACTTGTAGTTTTCTGAGGCCCCTCCATACTGTTCTCCATAGTGGTGGTAGTAATTTATATTCCCAGTCTTTTATATCCTTGCCAGCATTTGTTATTTCCTGTCTTTTAGATAAAAGCCATTTTAAATGGGGTGAGATGAAATCATATTGTAGTTTTGATTTACATTTATCTGATGATCAGTGATATTGAGAAACCTTTCATTTACTCGTTTGCCATTTGTATATCTTCTTTTGAGGAATGTGTATTCAGATATTTTGCCCATTTTTAAATTGGATTATCAGACTTTTTACTATTGAGTTGCTTGAGCTTCTTATCTATTCTGGTTATTAATCCCGTGTCAGATGTAGAGTTTGCTAATATTTTTCCCATTCTATGGGTTGTCTCTTCACTTTGTTGATCACTTCCTTTGTTGTGAAGGAGATTTTTAACTTGATATGATCCCCTTTGTCCATGTTTGCTTTGGCTGCTTGTAGTTGTTGGGTGTTACTCAATAAATATTTGCCCAAACTCATATCTTAGAGCCTTTCCCAAATGTTTTCTTTAAGTAGTTTTGTAGTTTAAGGTCTCAGATTTCAGTCTTTAATCCATTTTGATTTGATTTTTGTATACAGCAAGAAAAGAATATAGTTTTATTCTTCTGCATATGAATACCCAGTTTTCCAAACACCATTAATTGTACACTGTCCTTTCCCTAATGTATTTTCTTGACTCTTTAGTCAGAAATGAGTTCACTGTTGATATATGGATTTATTTCTGTGTTATCTATTTTGTTACGTTGGTCTATGTGTCTGTTTTTGTGCCATCACCATGCTGTTTTGTTTATTATAGTTCTGTAGTATAACTGGAGGTAATGTCATTCCTCCAGTTTTGTTCCTTCTACTCAGGATAGCTTTGGCTGTTCTGAGTCTTTTGTGGTTCCACATAAATTTCAGAATACTTTTTTCTATTTATGTGAGAAGGTAAATGGTATTTTGATAGAAATTTCTTTGAATCACAGATTGCTTTGGGTGTTATGGGCATTTTAACAATGTTAAATCTTCCAATCCATGAACATAAAATATTTTCACCTTTTTTGTATCATCTTCAATAGCTTGCGTCAATGTTTTTTAGTTTTCATTGTAGAGATCTTTCACTCTTTTGGTTAAGTTTATTCCTTGGGATTTTATTTTATTTGTAGCTAATGTAAATGGGATTACTTTCTTGATTTCTTTTTCATATTTTTCACTGTTGGCATATAGAAATACAGTTTTTTGTATTTTTATTTGGTATTCTGAAACTTTACTGAATTTATTCTAAAAGGTTTTTGATGGCATCATTAGGAGTTTCTAAATATAAGTTATCATCTACAAATGCAGATAATTTGATTTTTTCCTTTACAATTTAGAAGCCATTTACTTCTTTCTATTGTCTGATGGCTCTCACTAGGACTTCCAGAATTATGCTGAATAACAGTAGGGACAGTAGGCATCCTTATCTTGTTACAAATCTTAGATCCAAGGCTTTCAGTTGTTGTTATGTTCCTTCTAAGCCCAATTTTTTTTTTGTTGTTGTTAAACAGAGTCAACCTCTGTTTCCCAGGCTGGAGTGCAGTGGCGCAATCTCGGCTCACTGCAAGCTCCACCTCCCGGGATCCCCCCATTCTCCTGCCTTAGCCTCCAGAGTAGCTGGGACTACAGGTGCCCGCCACTGCACCCAGCTAATTTTTTTTGTATTTTTTACTAGAGACGGGGTTTCATCGTGTTAGCCAGGATGGTCTCGATCTCCTGACCTTGTGATCCATCTGCTTCGGCCTCCCAAAGTGCTGGGATTACAGGTGTGAGCCACCATGCCTGGCCTAAGCCCAGTATTTTGAAGATTTTTACCATAAAAGAATGCTGAATTTTATCAAATGCCTTTTCAGCATTGATTAAGATGATCATATTGTTTTATCCTTCATTCTGTTGATATGGTGTACCACATTGATTGATTTGTGTATGTTGAACCATCCTTGTATCCCTGGGATAAATTCCACTTGGTCATGGTGAATGATTTTTTTTAACAATATTGTTTTTTAATCACACTATTTTTAACACAATGAGATTTCACTTTTTTTTTTTTTTAAATTGTCTTTTAAGTGTGGAATATTAAGATTTTTCAGGACTGAGGGTACAATAGATTCTATTAATTTGCTAATATATCATTCACTTATAAGGAGGCCAGCTTTAAAAGCCATTATAAGCTGCACATACATGTTTTTAAAAAATAAAAATAAGAATGCCGTACACTTATGTAGCACTTTGCCTGTCAAAGTAGATTTGTTCCTATTTTCCATTGGGTAATGTGAGGTGAGGCAGGTATTGTCACTGTGCTCTCAGAGAACAAGGGTTGATAGGTGCAGCAAACCACCATGGCAATATATATCTATGTAACAAACTGGCATGTTCTGCACATGTATCCCAGAACTTAAAGTAAAATAAATGATATTTTTAATGCATTGGTGAATTTGGTTTGCTAGTATTTTGTTGAGGATTTTTGCATCTATGTTTATCAGAGATATTGTCCTGTATTTTTGTTTTTTTGATGTGTCTTTGTCCTGTTTTGGTATCAGGATATTGCTGGCCTCGTAGAATTAGTAGTACTTCCAATGAGTTTGGAAATATTCCCTCCTCCTCTATATATTGGAACACTTTGAGTAGTATTTGTATTAGTTCCTTGTGTTTGGTAGAATTTAGCAATAAATCCAGTGGGCCCTGAGGTTTTTTATCTTTTTTTTTTTTGGCTGGGAGAATTTTTCTTATTACTTTAATCTTCTTACTTGTTATTAGTCTATTCAGGTTTTAGATTTCTTCATCATTTGATACTGGTAATTTGTATGTGTCTAGGAATTTACCTGTTTCCTCTAGGTTTTCCAATTTATTGGCATATAGTTGCTCATAGTAATCTACAATGATCCTTTGGATTTCTGCGGTGTCAGTTGTACTATCCCCTTTTTCATCTGATTTTAAAATTTTGATCTTTTCTCTTTTGTTTTTAGTCTGGCTAAAAGTTTGTTGATTTTTTTTATCCTTTCAGAAAACCATCTTTTCATTTCATTGATGTTTTGTATTTTCCCCTGTTTCAATTTCATTTACTTCTGCTCTGATCTGTATTATTTCTTTTTTTTCTACTAATTTTGAGTATGCCTTGCCCTTGTTTTTCTAGTTATTTAAGATGTGTTATTAACCTAATAATTTTTATTTTTATTTAAAATTTGTATGCCTGTTTAATGTAGGCACTTATTGGTATAAACTTTCCTTTTAACATTGCTTTCTCTGTATCCCATAGATTTTGGGATGTTGCATTTTCATTTTCATTAGCTTCATGAATTTTTAAAATTTTTATTTTAATTTCTTCATGGGCCCACTGGTCATTCAGGAACAATTTGTTTAATTTCCAGGTGTTTTTATAGTTTCCCAAGTACCTCTTGTTATTGCTATTTAATGTTATTCTGTTGTTCTCTGAGAAAACACTTGATATGATCTCATTTTCTTTTAATTTTGTGAGTCTTGTTTTGTGGCCTAACATATAGTCTATCCTTGAGCATGATGTATGTGTTGAGGAAAAGAATATATATTCTGCAGTTGTTAAATAAAATATTCTGTAAATATCTATTAGATCCATTTGGTCTATAGTGCATATTAAGTCTGATATTTCTTTATTGATTTCCTGTCTGGATAATCTGTCAAATCCTGCAAGTGGGATGGTGAAGTCTCCAACTATTATTGTATTGGGATCTATCACTCTCTTTAGCTCTTATAACATTTGTTTTATATATCTGTGTTCTCTAGTGTTAGGCTCATATATATTTAAAATTGTTATATCCACTTGCTGAATTGACCCCTTTATCAATATATAATGACTTTCTTTGCCTCTTTTTATGGTTATTGTCTTAAAATCTATTTTATCTGAGAGATATATATATAGCTACTCTAGCTGTTCTTTAAATGCCATTGGTGTGGGATATCTTTTTCCGTCTTTTTTTTTTCAGTGTATGTCTTTATAGGTGAGGTGTGTTTCTTGAAGGCAGCATATTGTTGGGTTTAGTTTTAATGCATTCAGCCACTCTACTTTTTTTATTGGAGTGTTTAGTCTATTATATTTAATGTTATTATTGATAAATAAGGACTTACTACTACCACTTTGTTCTCTGGTTGTCTTGGGGTCTTCTCTTCCTTCTGTCCTTCCTGTCTTACTTTTTGTGAAAGTGTTTTTCTCTGGTGGTATGTTTTAATTTTTTGATTTTTATTGTGTGTGTGTGTGTGTGTGTATGTGTGTGTGTGTTTATATTTTTTAGGGTTTTTGATTTGAGGTTACCATGAGGCTTGCAAATAACATAACTCATTACTTTAAATTGATGACTACTTAACTCTGATTGCAAAAACAAAGAAAAACTAATAACAACTCTACACTTTAACTTCATACTTCTTGCTCTTTAACTTTTTGTTGTTTCTGTTTATATCTGCTTATACTATGTATGTCTTTAAAAGTTGTTGGAGTTATTATTTCAGACAGATTTGTCTTTTAGTCTTCCTACTCAACATATGAGTAGTTTACACACCACAAATACAGTGACAATATTTTATATTTGCCTGTGTACTTATTTCCAGTCAGTTTTGTACTTTCAAATGATTTCTTATTGCTCCTTAATGTCCTTTTCTTTCAGATTAAAAAACTTTCTTTAGGAAAGATCTGGTATGGATGAAATCTCTCAGGTTTTGTTTGCCTGGGGAATTTTTTTATTTGTCCTTCATGTCTGCAGGATATTTTCACTGGATTTACTATTCTCGGATAAAAGATTTTTGTTTGTTTGGTTTGTTTTTGTTTTTGTTTTTCCTTCAGCACTTTAGATATGCCATGCCACTCTCTCCTGGCATGTAAGATCAAGACTTTAAGTCTGCTGCCAGATGTATTGGTGCTCCTTTGTATGTTATTTCTTTTTTTCTTGCTGCCTTTATGATCCTTTCTTTATTTTTGATGTTTGGGAGTTTGCTTCTTAAATCTCCTGAGTTAGTCTTATTTGGGTTAAATCTGCTTGTGTTCTATAACCTTGTCATACTTAAATATTGATATATTTCTGTAGGTTTGGAAAGTTCTCTGTTATTTTTTTCAATATGCTTTCTACCCCAATCTCTCTTTCTATCTCCTATTTAAGGCCAATAACTCTTAGATTTTCCTTCTTCATGCTATTTTATACATCTTGTAGGCATGCTTTTTTTTGTTATTGCTCTCCTCTGTCTGTGTGTTTTCAAATAGCCTGTTCAAGCACACAAATTATTTCTTCTCCTTCATCCATTCTCCTCTTGAGAGACTCTGATGCATTTTGCTGTTTGTCAGTTAATTATTCTGTTCCAGAATTTCTACTTGAGTTTTTAAGATTATTTTAATCTCTTTGTTAAAATTATCTGGTGGAATTCTGAATTTCTTCTCTGTAATATCTTGAATTTCATTGCATTTCTTCAAAACAGCTATTTTGAGTTATCTGAAAGGTCACATATCTCTGTCACTCTGGGATTGCTCATTGGTGCCTTATTTAGTTTGGCAAAGTCATGTTTTCCTAGATGGTCTTAATGCTTTTGGATGTTTGTCAATGTCTGGACATTGAAAAACTAGTTTATTCTAATCGTTGCAGTCTGAGCTTATTTATACCCATAATTCTTGATAGGGCTTTCCAAGTATTTAAAGGGAATTGAATGTTGTTCTAAGTCTTTGGTCACTGTGTGCATTAGGGGGCACCCCAAGCCCAGTAACACTTTAAGTCTTGCTGATTCACACAGGTGCCACCTTGGTTATCTTCAGTAAGATACAAGAGAATTCCCTGTATTACCAGGTGAAGTCTTGTTCTCTTTACTTACTTTCTCCCAAGCAAACAGTGTCTCTATTTCTCTTCGTACTGAGCTGCCTGAAATTGGAGAAGGGGTGTCACAAGCCCTCCCGTGACTACCATTGCTGGGATTCTTCTTGGTCACAGCTGAGGCTAGCACAGTACTGTGTCTTGCCCAAGGCCTGTGGTGACTACTGTCTGGCTATGGCTGCTGTATATTCAATGCTTAAGGGGCTCTTTAGTCAGAGGTAGTGAATCCTGCCAGGCCTAGGTCTTTCATTTCAGGGCCACAGGTTCCCTTCTGGCCCAGGGTGACTCTAGAAATGTCATCTGGGAGCTATGTCCTAGTATTGGGGTCTTTATGAATTAGCTTTGTGCTTTATTGTACTACAGCTGAGCTGTTACCAAAGTTGCAAGACAAAGTTCTCTTTACTCTTCTCTCTCTTTTCCTCAAACTGGAGGAATTTTCCCAGAATTGTGAGCTGTGTTGCCAGAGTTGGGGGAGGGATAACACTCCCTTTGCTGCTCCAGCTGGTTTCTTCTTGAGTTACGTGCACCCCAAGTCCACTGGCTCCAAGCCCAGCAAAGCACCAAGACTGCCCAGGAATTACAGTTCTTGTGGTCTAGGCAGCCTTTCTAATTTATTTAGGATCTTAAGGCAATTTAACTCATGGTGGTGGTGCTAGCCATGGCTCAGGTTCTTATTCCTCAGATGTGCTATTTCCCTTTGACTAGGTCTGGTCTAAATCCTTCCTCCTTGGAGGCAGGCTGAATTCTGCCTTGCATTACTTTCCCCTGTGACAAGTCAGCACTGAGTTACAATGCGATGTCTCAAAATCAATGCACTCTCCCTCTCCCAAGCATACAGATTCTCTGTCCTAGTGCCTTGTGGTGAACTAGGGGATGGGGGAGTGGTGGTGTATGCAAATAAAGACTGTCTTTCCTACCTTCTTTCATACCTGTTTCCTTGATATGAGGTTAAAGGCATACACTGTAATTGCTAGCTTGATTTTTGGTTATGAAGATGCTTTCTTGTGTAGACAGTTGTTCAATTTGGTGTTCCTGCAAGGGGAACAATTGCTGGATGCTTCTCTTCAGCCATCTTGTTTCTCCTCCTACCAAATGAATTATTAAGAAGAATAAATGGCAAGCCATTATTTACCTAATTCTCAAATTTATCTTATTATCATCTTATCTTATAAGAAATTTATTGTGACCATAGCATTTCAGGATTGTTTGACTATTCTGTGGTAGTTTTTGTTTTCTTACTTAAGTAAAAACTTCATTTTCTTCAGAAGATAAAAGACTATTTGGCCTTCAGTTTTGTAGACAACCATGAGACTAAAAAACTGTTCTTAAGGAACGTAACGTCTGCACAACAAAACCTCTAGTTATCAAGCCTCTTCCTGACTGGCAGATCTGAAATTAGAAGACGTTGGTAGTGGTGCTTTGAAGATCCTCCAAAGAGACCTGTTTGCAGCCCATACATATTGTCAGATTATTTCCTAAGAACTGAAGAAATGGATTGTCAAATAACTGTTGAAGATCCAGGTCCAAAAGCCTGTCACATAAGTATTAATGGAATTTTAAATTAATTAATGCATTATATATTAATAGTATATCTTTGATTAGATAATGAAAGAATATATGACCTTTGCAAGAAAATTGAATTTAGTCTTGGACAGCTACAACAGCTGTAATAGAAACAGATACTCTCCATAATGGGGCAAGGGAGCAAGAACTTATCCCCTTCCCCTTATTTTCAATTAATTACATTTCAGCTCTCCACTAATTTATTCTAATATGACCTAGATATCATTGGTTTTTGAATCAAACTTATGCTGCACATTAAAAAAAAGTCTTACAATTCAACAACAAAAGATGGTTGCATTTTGTTTTATAAACCATCAACCTTGTTACTTTAGGAAAGGTCTATAGGGCAGCTTTATTTCTGGGGAACTACTTCATAGTATATTTATTGATGTTTTCTTTTCTCCTCCTCCTCCTCTCTCTCCTCCTCCTTCACTGAATTTCTCTTGCTCTCAGTATAATTAAAGATTAGATTTTTTTTTTTAATTCTACAAAGAGTAGGTAGAAGTAGTCAAATCTAGTGCTCGAAATAGTATAATTATTGATTATTCCATCTTCTGGAAAATGTGACCTTTTTGTTTTTGTAAAAGTTACTAACAAAACCATTAAAAATCTTGTTAAGGAAACCTTAATTTTCTGAGTATTTTCTTACCTATACCTGAATATTGAGGCAAATTGAAGATGATAATCCCTTTTCATTTCATTTTAGATAATTTTCCATGAATAATTCAATGAACAGTTTTCATTTGACCTTTAATTTCTTTCATAGTCCCCAAGAATATTACAACACTTTTCTTTATGTTTGAGAAAAGAAGAAAAATACCTAATATGATTGCTAAGAAAAAGGAAAATTATTTTCTTTGAGTCTAAAGTGGATATTGTTGACCTTTAATTCACTATGCAGTTATTCATAAATTGTTTGTAGTAAGCTGGTAAAGTAGAGGATAGGATATGGATCCTACCTTGGGATTCAATGGAACAGAGAAACAGGGCAGCAAAGGATGTGTGCTGAGTCAGAGAATAATCTTACCACCTGCTGCCACTGCCTTAGTCCAAGCTGCCATGTCTCCTCACTTGTATTATTCTAACTGTTTTTGCTTCCTCTCCTGGATTCTGTCAGTATATTCTGAATACAGCAACCAGAGTAAAACTTCTAAATTAGGCCAGTCATGTTATTTAGCTTCTTAGAGGCCTCTGGTTTATATCTTTGATCTCTCACAAGAATCTCACTAAACTCCATTAGGATAGAGAATTTGATGTGATTGGTCACTACCATATCTCCAGTTCTTGGGAGAGAGAATGCTTGATGTATAGGAACAATTTCTTCATATTTTTGAATTAATGATATTCTGGAAGCATGATGTCTCAAAGATAGAAATTTGAGCACCCTCTGTCAGTCTTCAGAAGGTGATTGGAAATGTGGAAGGAGACCCTAGATCAGTGACTCAGTGAAGCAAAGAAAGTCAACTTCAGCCTTCTAGAGAAATGTCCAAAATACATGCTAACTGGAGACATTAAGAGACATATGACACCAACATGATGAGTGATTTATCAGAGCATTGACAAGGCACAGAATTTACCCCATATGGTTCAAATGAAGATGGTTCTATGAAAGGAATGCATATGGTATGTGATCAGGATTAAAGGAGCAGAAGCAGCAGGAAACCATTAATACCCACTAGGGCTGAAGGAACAAGGAGAGAAAACAGTATTGTGTGACCAGTGAGATATGGAACTGTAGGCCACATGCAGTGGCTCACACCTGTAATCCCAGCACTTTGGGAGGCCAAGGTGTGCGAAACACTTGAAGTCAGGAGTTCGAGACCAGCCTGGCCAACATGGTGATACCCTGTATCTACTAAAAATACAAAAATTAGCCTGGTGTGGTAGCACATGCTGGTAATCTCAGCTCTTTGGGAAGCTGAGGCAGGAGGATTGCTTGAATCTGAAAGGCGGAGGTTGGAGTGAGCCAAGATTGTGCCACTGCACTCCAGCCTGGGTGACAAAGCACGACTCCACCTAAAAAAAAAAAAAAAAAAAAAAGAGAGAGAAGGAAAAAAAAGAAGATATGGAACTGTAAAAGAGGGACCAACCAGTAGTAATTCTCATCAGAGAGGGATGCAGTTTTTACCACAGAGAGGGATGCAGCTCTGAGACAGGGAAGGGGAAGGAAATACCCTGAATTCTCTCTTCTACATTGCCCTTCCCTGTTGCCTTCCATTAACCCAGCTGGATGCCAGGCAGGAAGGGATCTCAACTGCTGCCCTCTTCATGAGTTGGCCTTCTTGGGCTCAGAGCAGGGCAGAGAAGTGTTGAGAGACTGGATCTTGAGGGGGTGAGAATAGAGAGGCACAGGAGATATCACCATGGGATATAATCATGCCTCTGATTTTCTCACTGATCAGACCACACCTAGAGCACTGTACTCAATTCTGGCCATTACCTTCTAACATGGTCATTGACAAACAAATCTATTTAATACCAATGATCATGAACAGATAGTGTAGGAACTGGGGTTATTAAGCTTGAGAATAGATGATTTAAGGATTATGCATAACTGGCTACACAATTTGCAAGGCCCACTGCAAAATAAAAATCAGGGGGCATTTGTTCAAAAGTTATTATGAATATTAAAATAGCAACAGGGAGGATTGAATCAAGCATATTGCTACTCAAATTCGCAATCCCAAGTTCCATGCTCATGTATATAGACCTGGGAACATGTCAGCCTCCATCAGGCATTTAAGGGACTGGCATGAGGACAACAGGTCAATAGGTAAAGATTAGTCTGTGTCTTAAGAGAGTAAAACTCACATCCAAGGAATGGAATTTTATCAAGTGCCTTTCTTTGTTTTAAAATAAGTTCAGCTGTTTCATAATGGAATATACTTCCTATTACTGGAAAATCTTTAAGAGATGCTATAGAAAGATTGAATGTTAGCAAGGATGTTGGACAAAATGACTATTATGGATGCTTTCAACTATAAAGATTGAGAAATCTGACATTTTAAAAAAACGTATGAACTGAAATATTATTCTTCATATGGACAGATTAGCCTAAGCCCTCCCTACTCCCACCAACACATACACAGGCATGCATATACATACACAGTATATAATGATCTCCATGACAAAAGTGTGACAATGCAGAGAAAGAGAGAGCAAATCAAATGCATAGAGGGCAAATGCAAGCCTTTACCTGTGCACTTTAGGAAGCCAAGACCAGATGAGAGCCTTGTTTTCTAGTCTAACGTTATTTCCATGAAATATGAGAGAATAAAGTTCCTTAGGATAAGTCAGCCCCTTTTAGAAAGTAGCAAACATCAATTTGTTTGATGGCAGTAAATTGAAAAATGTTTCATTATCATTATTTTAGTTATACCAAAGTATGTACATCTTAAAAAATGTATTATCTTGATGCAGAATATCTATTGAAAAATGACAATGTTATTTTTGAAGCAATACTCCTGCTTCACAATCTCAACTTTTGAATGCTCTAATACTCTTCATTTGGTCCTTTTAGGAAGTTATACAGATACACGTTCCTCTGAACTTTGCCAATACTTACAGTATTGTACAATACTTATTTGTGACTTCTCATCAACACCCCAACTGGTTAGATGCTGTTATTTTTACTGGTTGTATATTAAGAAAATAAATAATTTCATACTTGGGTAGCAAAGAATTGTTACTGACTAGTTCATATTTCTAGGTTCCCCACCACCATTTCCAATAGAGGGACTTTTTCTTCTTCCCAAATAAAATTGTGCACAGTTGCCAAATGCATAAGGCAAATGAAAGTAAAACCACTGTATTTAAAGTAAGCACAGTGAGCACAGAGCCCTACTAATTTACTTCCCCCTCATCTCCAATTTTAGCTTCTGAGGCAACACAATGTGTAAACCAGTGATCTGGTTCAACTTGCTCAATTTACGAATAAGGAAACAGCCTCTAGAGCTTTAGTGACGTATTCAAAGTCAAACAGCTTATTAGAAGTAGAGCCAGGATAAAAACAAAGTCTGTGAACCCCAATGCTGTTTTCTATACACTATGCTACCTGGGTGGTATACGAATTAAATACACTACGCATCATATGGATAGAAAAGAGTTTAGAGTACTCCAACAGTGAGGGAAAGTGTCACTTTTGAGTACCAAAAATGTATATGCTTTCTCATTTGTTTGTTTTAATTTGTTAAATTTGTTTAATTTGTTAGCTTATTTGATTATTCATTTTTCACAGAAAATTAACAGGAAACACAGGATAGATGAATAAATAGAAAATGATAAAGATACAGACACCATACAAGCTATGCAATTACAGTTCTGTGTAGGCGAAGGACTTGTTAAAAATGAATCTGTTCTCTTGTGAGTGCCCAGAGACTCCAACTAGTTATCCTTATGCCTGGAGCAGAGCTTTATATAAATCGGGACTAGTCCCTTTTTTATTGTTTTTAGATGCTCTATGGTAAATATTTAATCATTTTCCATCTTTTGGGAACACATGAGTTGCATGGAAAAATCAAGAAGTGACTAGGAAAAAATATATTCTTATTTACAAAGCAACATTTTTTTTCCAAACATGACTGGATGCGTTTGGTTGTTATTTTAGAGCATTTCAATAAAAGATTTAAACCTTAAAATTCAGGAGAACTTTGGATTTATGTTTTTGTTCCCATTCTCTAGCTACTGAAAAGAGATAGAGACCAGCAATTTTAAAATATTTCTTGGATTTTGGGTTGCGTATTTTAGGACTTTATCTGAAACAAACAAAAACTATGTTCTACATTTTGTGTTTTTTAAGTATTGAGCCCATTTATATGGCTATATATTGATGTAAATAGACATTTCACCTACTGGATTCTTGCTTGAAATACATTTTAAATGTATGGTTTATCATGTTCTTGCTTAAAACTGCTGCTGATTCAAACCATATAGGATATTTCTCTTTGTCTAACCATTTGACAATTTTAGACATACATAGTCTAAACATATATGTTTGAGAATTGTTCAGGTTTTTGTCTAATTCACTCCCTCTTCACAGTCTCAGCTAAAGAAAAAAAGCCAATCAAAACTATACCCATCACAATGTAAAATGATGTAACTGCTGTGGAAACCATTCGGCGGTTCCACAGAAAGTTACACGTAGAATTTACATATGAAACAAAAATTCCACTCCTAGGTATTTGAGAACTCCTAGGTTCTCAAAGTATTGAGAACAGAAACTCAAACAAATATGTGTATATCAATGTTCATAAAAACATTGCATATGATAGCCAGATAAACTCGGTGTTCATCAGTAGATAAACAGATGAACAAAATGTTGTCCTGGCATATTTACAATGGCATATTTAGCCTTAAGAAGGAATGAAGTCTGATACATGCCACAGCATGGATAAACCCTGAAAACACTAGACTGAAAAAATAAGCTAGATACAAGAAGACAAATATTGTATGATTTCAATTATATGAAGTATCTGGAATAGATATGTTGACAGAGATAGAAAGTAGAGTAAAGACTACCAGGGACTGGGAAAGTGGGAACTGGGGAGTGATTGCTTAATGGGGATGGAGTTTCTATCTGAGGTGAAGTGTTTTGGAAATAGTGCTGATGGTTACTTAGCACTGTGAATGTGTATGATGCCACTGAATTTTACCCTTAAAATGGTTAAGATGGAAAATTTGATTATATGTATTTTACCACAATTTTAAAAAGTATATACAAATAATCTCTAAAGGAAAAACACAAGTAGCAGGAAAAATCGTATTTGTCCTCAAAATGACTATTATTGCAGTAGGTGGGCTTCATGCTCCAGAGCTTTGGGCACTAATATTAGATGAGAATGAATTTGTTATTATTGTTCTCCTCATTCGTGCTAGACACTGCTATGGTAACTGGGGTTACAGAGGTGAGTAAGAAAGGCATACCCTCTGCATCTTAGAGATACCAGTGAGGGTGGCCAAGAAACAACAAGCAAACAGAAAGAAGCAAATATAAGTTATAAGTGCCATCACGGAAACAAGCAAGAGATGAAAATAGAAAATATGTGTGTGTGTGTGTGTGTGTGTGTGTGTGTGTGTGTGTGTATGTACGGGTGAGGATGAAGAGTTTGGGAACATCCTGCTTTATTAAAAAGAATCATGGGATTCAGAGTTAAAAAAAAAAGGGAGACAAAAATTCAGAAAAAAAGGGGATGGCAGTGTAGTCTGGCCATTGATTTACCCGTCAGTGAAAAGTAGAAAAGAATAATATGAACGAGTCTGGAGACACTTTTTACCTTAGACACCAGCCACTTTGAGGGAGGAAGTATATGAGTAAGAACAGGATGGCAATTTTGCTAATATACTACATGTGCAATAAGTTTTAGATTGCTGTTAAATGTTGTTTGGCTAGAGAAACCCAGGATTAATAGAACCATGCTTTATAAATCATCTATTTCCCACAAGGCTTCCAAGGCAATGATATACTCAAGGAACAAGGACAAATGAGAAATGAAAGTTCCACTTTAATTTTAGTTGGGGCAGTGCCTATAACTGCCAATTTAACGTTTTGAAGAATCTGGATTCAAGTACAATATATAAATTTGGACTTAATGTCTCCAAGAAAGGACTTCAGCCTCAAAGTCCAAGTCTTACCACTAACAGGCTGCCAAGTTCAAAGTGATTAGGCTTTCTGACCATCAGAGTACTAATACAAGGCAACTAAGAATGCTAGAATAATGAGTTTCCTTGCAGTATGGAGAGAAGGGGCCACCATATGCATACAGGTAAGCTCACACTTTGTAAATGTGACTCATTCACTGGGCATTCTGAAATCTGAACAAACAGTTTAATATCTGCTCTTGGTGAAGTTTTAGGTTGAACTGAGATATTAAAAGGATTTTCACAGTCAAATAATGAGGAAATCATAATTCATGTCAGTCAGAGAGAGAAAATGACCCCAAACTTGAAGACTGTATTCCAATACACCTAGAAAATGAGGTACTTTGTTAAAATAAGGTATAATAGGATAAGAAGCTGAAAATAGAACTTAAGGCCGTACTACTTTTAAAAAACAGGCAAAAAAAAAATAGCCTCTTATTTTTATGCTTTGAGCAGTCATTTTTTAAGCCTATGGAAAGATGGTTACCGAATCTGGGTTTAGAAAGATATATTCTGGGGGCTATATGTGAAAGAGGTGGTGCAGAGGAAAGAGACTCCTAGCAGGGATGGTAGTAAGCATGCAGTCACTACTTACCAAACCCAAGATGATCATTTTTAGTCATATTACTAGAAAAGAGACTAACAAGTTTTTTCCATTATGTAAGAAAATATGGTGAATCATGACCATTATTTTCAAAATCTATCACGCGATCATAGACGTTTCAGGAGCAATACATCCTATTACAGTTGCTAGGTAGAAGACAGGGGAGAGCAGGTTTGCAAGATGGACAAAGTTGACAAGTATTTTCATGGCACATATAATTTTCTCAAATATGGAAAACATGATGTTTGTATTGAATGCCAAAATATGGATAAGTATAGATAGGAAATATTGCCCCATATTTTCCCTCATTTTAATAACCATAGTCAATATTTTAGGGCATATTCCCATGTTTTCTGTGGAATTGTTTTATAACCACTTTCTCCAATATTGTCTTATGCTGCATTTAGTCCCCTCAGATAATATTTTTTCTAATCATGGTGGGATTACATCAAAGTTATATAAATTATATACAACAGACAGAAAAATTGTTTTTAAAGCTACCTTTTATGTGCATCACCACTGCCAAATTTTCTGCTATGAGATTCTATAAATATACATATGAGAATAAACAATTTTATTTAAATCTTTAATAATTCTGAGGAACATTTCTGAATTACTAGTTTTCAAATTAAAACACTGAGGCATAGAGGAGTTAAATGACTTGACCAGCTAGTAAACAACAAACCTGGGATCTAATCCTGCTTGATTCCAAAGCTCTGGTGTTCACGATTAAGTTATTCTGCTCTTCCACCTTGTAAATGGTAAAACCCTAAACAAATGTTCCATGTAATTATAATAATTTCTAATATTCGCATGAGTAAATACAGCTGCAGAGAAATTGTGACATTTTAAAGTCATACAAATATTTAGTGAGAAGATAGAGCACTAGAAGCCTTCCAAACTCTGCTCTGTTGTGATAAAATAGCATTTTGTTCTATTTTCACAATTCTCTCTCTTTTAGTCTTATTCTCTCAGTCTTGCTCTCAGTTTCTACGTCCATGTGTGGCACTACTAGCAGTTTTGGACAGAGTGGGGGCATGGAAGGCCAGAGGAGGAGACTCCTGTGGTCCCTTTGTGGGGCACTAGAGTGTGGCCAGCTGTGGCCTCCCAGCTGTTGGCAGGCTTTCAGGAAAACTCAGTGATGATCGCTACTAGCTAACATCCACAGGGCTGACATGACATTCCAGACAAGCCTCTAAGCACTTTACAAGTAGTAATTTATTTTTCATAACCATCCTTATTATATAGATGAGGACATGTGGCCCTGAAAAGTCAAATAACCTAACCAAGGTGTCACTTCAGGCAAATAGGACACTGAGAAATTGAACTCGGGTATCTGCTTCCAAGCCAGGATTATTTCCCTGTTAGCCAAACTGCCTCATATCCTCAAAGGAAGTCTTTTTAACTGCTTCGAATAGCTAGGCAAAATATAACCTGTTACTAGCAGTACTAGATGTTCAAACTAGTAATTATTTAGTATTTTAAAAATTAATAATGGTAATTGATTAACTCCTTAATTAGCCTTTTCTGGCATGGATTCCTTAGCACTTTCAAATGTGGCATTATGTTTTAGTTCATATAATGGCTCCATGGAGTTTCCATTATTTACTCAATTTTTAGCAGGTGAATATGATGTTAGTAAGATTAAGTGACTTGCACAAGGTTACATAGCTCATATTTACTAAAACTCTAAATGAATGCCGATTTTCCAACTCTCGGTTGAGTATTACATTCATTACACCATAATTGTGGTTATTTCTGACACAGAGAATTTCCTATATTTTGACATATATGTATTTTCCAAAACCTTACCAACATCTATTTATCATAGAAATGTAAGTTTGCTCCTGTCTAGAAAGTAAAATAGATATGAAACAAATGAAAACAGACAATATTAATCCAGGGCTTCTGAACTTTTTTTTTCTCCCAGATGAAGTAATTACTTCTACAATGGTACAAATATCTAAGTAAGCCATCTGGTGAGATAATCTCATGAAAATAACTCTCAGATTTATGTATGAATGTCCTCAAAATTTGGGGAGGGCTAATAAAGTAATAATGTATGTCTCGCATCCTAGAAAAATCACTTGAGGAACACTGTTGTTTTAGTTGCCCTCTTTTGTGAGTCTTTCATCAAAATAGACCAATATAAGTGCTGAAAATTCCCCAATGACAGAAACAAGAGTAGATGAAATTAATAAGCCAGTAACCATAAATGCTTTTGATTTACTTGTCAATAAATATCAATGGTTTTATCTGGCTAAGAAAGACACTGTAAAATTAATTTGCATTTACAAAACGGAAGGTAACCAATATAACCCAACTTTCTCTTCTGTTATACACTAAGTAAATTTAAGGGTACTTAAATAAATTTGAATATAATTTTAAAGTCCTTAACAGTTTTCAGATCTTGCCCTTTATTTGTTCTGACTTCCCGTCTTGTTTTATTCTCTAAAAAATTAAAGTATAATAAGATTTGAATGTAGAGAATGCATATGTTTCTCTTCCTTGTCCCCGACCACTGCCTTCTGCCTTGCCACACTCCAGGGTTGATGTTCTCTAGAGTCAGAGACTTATTTTGTTCATTTACTCATCTCAGTGTCTGGCATTTAGTAGGTGACTCAAAAATGCCTTTCAAAATGAGCTTTGCAGAGAGACTGAAAGAGACTCAAAATCAGGTATCACTAAGACCATCCTCCAGGTGAACCAATCTAATAAGAGGTCCTACCCCATTTAATAAAGTAACGTTGTCCAGTCATGGTGGTTCATGCATGTAATCCCAACACTCTGGGAGGCCAAGGCAGACAGATTACTTGAGGTCAGGAATTCCAGACCAGCCTGACCAACCTGGTGAAACCCCGTCTCTACTAAAAATGTAAAAATTAGCCACGTGTAGTGGTGGGCACCCATAATTCCAGCCACTCGGGAGGTTGACACGAAAATCGCTTGAACCCGGGAGGCAGAGGCTGCAGTGAGCTGAGATTGCACCACTGCACTCCAGTCTGGGTGACAGAGCAAGACCGTCTCAAAATAAGTAAATGAATAAATGAATGAATTAATGAATAAATAAATAATAAAATAAAGTAACTTCTTGTCCATACGGGCCTATCTTTTGCTCTCTGGCAGGCTCCTGCTTTCCGACCCCTCATCAATATGGCCCTATCGTTGGGAACATGTACTCAGAGATGGTTAATTTCCACATTCTTCCCTACCTCACAATCTTCTCTCCAGTGAGAGTGACTTATCTGTAAGGGTAATATTCTTTACTTACAAAGTTTCTGAAAGATAAACACATATATTATATAGACACAACTGATTGGATGAAGATGTTTGACACATTCATGCCCCAAATTAAATTCACAATTCAGCAGCATAATCATAGATCAATAAGAAATAAAATAACTATTGACTAGATAATAAGAGCTTCTGTTTATGAGTTCTTTTATATTAACATAATAATCTTAGATGTTTAACAAATAATGCAGCCTGATAGTTCTCCTTTCCAATACACATTTTTCCAGTAAATACCTCTGTGGTGAATTGAATGGTATTCCCTACAATGATAAGTCCACCTCCTAACTGTGTAAACCTGTGAATATGACCTTATTTGAAAGCACTGTATACACAATACATACATATATTCTAGAGATAAAATGCATTGTGTATAATATATGCACATATATGATGGAATACGTATATAATGGTTACGTAAGATACACATTCTATCTGTAGGTTTACATGAGTAATTTGAATCCCACACTTATGGTTCAGAGACTCCTAGGATTCCACCGAAAAAGAAAAGGGAGTATACAAGCTAAAGCTATTTCCAGTGTTTAAAAGAAACCAAGGCATAGAATATATTAATTGCAATAAGGTAGTACAGGTTGATGGAAATCATAGGTTCATTTGCTCTTGGCTGGAATGGTGACTCCAGGAGAGGATGACATTGGTTTGCTGTCGCCCATTGGAAGTTGAGATTGAGGTTACTTATGGCTTTGAAAAAATATGGTGGCATGAATTAATTATAAATAAATTATCTTTGGTTGAGAAAATGTTTTTAATGTATGGGCTCTTGAAGGAAAATAAATAGTCAAAACAGTTCTAGGCAATGAAAGCTTGACAAGTGAACCCATATATATACACATACAAATTGACAATTGTGCATAAATCACAATGCCTTTGTCTTAATTTTCTCTTTTGTGAGGTGAGTCTAGTTTTACTTCTTAACACCTCATTTGTCAACTCTCTGCCCTTCCCCGAATGTTATCTTTTTAATGCATCCTCTTCATCACTTGGCTACTATACCCTTAATTATCTGAATCTATCTCGAGACCCTTTAATCATTTATTTCATTCTCAATGAGAGCATCTTCAATTCATTTCATAATGCTATTCCAAACCCTGAAATTCCTTCCATCTCACTCAGCATGAAATCTATAGTTTTTACTTGGCCAATAATCCCTAAAAATCTGTCACACCTTTTTTGATAAATATATGGAATGCAAGTATAATTTTGTTATATCCCTAAATTGCATAGTGGTAAAGTCAGATCTTTTAGGGCGTTCATCACTCAAATAATGTACATTGTACTTATTAAGTAATTTCTCATAATCTGTGCTCCTCTCCACTACTCAACCTTCCTAATCCCTATTATCCATCATTACACATTCTACATTCATGCAAACATGTTATTTTAGTTCCCACTTGTAAGTGAGAATGTTGAATTTGTATTTCTGTGTCTGATTTGTTTTACTTAAGATAATGGCCTCTTGTTCCATCCTCATTGCTGCAAAAGACACGATTTTGTTCTTTTTAATGGCTGAATAGTATTCCATTGTGTATATATGCCACATTTTCTTTATCCAATCATCTCTTGATAGACACTTAGGTTGATTCCGTATCGTTTCTATTGTGAATAAATGCTGTGATAAACATATGCGAGCAGGCATCTTTGTGATATAATGAATTCTTTTCCCTTGGGCAGATAGCCAGTAGTGGGATTGCTGAATCAAATGGTAATTCTATTTTTAGTTCTTTGAGAAATCTCCATACTGTTTTCCATAGAAGTTGTACTAGTTTAAAAATGTGTCACACTTTGATGCTCACCCTCTTCTCTTAACATTCTCCCTCTTAAACGTCCTCTCATATCTCCTCTTCTACCAAATCAGTCCTTTCTCTTGCTTTTCTTTGATGATGACAGAAACCCTCTAGCCTCAGGGCCTTCGCATTTGCTTCGCCCCCGCCCAACCCAGAGAGTTACAGATCTATCCCTCTTTTCACTCAGGTGCATGAATAAATATTACCATAAACAGGAGTCTATCTCTGGCTACCTTGTCTAAAATAACACTTCCCCTGCTGTTGCTTGTCCTCTTACTCTGCTTTCTTTTCTTTCCTTTTCTTTGCTTTTTTTTTTTTTTTTTTTTTTTTTGAGATCGAGTCTTGGTCTGTCACCCAGGCTGGAGTGCAGTGGCAGGATCTTGGCTCACTGCAACCTCTGCCTCCTGGATTCAGGCGATTCTTCTGCCTCAGCCTCCCTAGTAGCTGGGACCACAGGCGTGTACCACCATGCCTGGCTAATTTTTGTATTTTTAGTAGAGACGGGGTTTCACCACATTGGCCAGGCTGGCCTGGAAATCCAGACCTCATGATCTGCCTGCTTTGGCCTCCCGAAGTGCTGGGATTACAGACATGAACCACTGCGCCCGGCCATTCTGCTTTATTTTCACAGATATTTATTTTTCTATTTGGTGTCTTTCTCCCTTTGAGAGAATGTAAGCTCTAGAAAAACCAGGGAGCAACTTGGATGTGCTCTCTGCTACCCTTCCAGGTCTTAGAAATGGGTCTAGCACCAATAAATATTTTCTGAATGAATAATTACTTTCATTTTCTTACTCTTCATTTAACATTTGAGTACCTAGTAATAATAATAATGGTTTTGAATACTCAGTATGTGCTAGATACCATGCCAAGTGCTTTACATGGACCACTTAATCCTCACAAAAGCCTTTTGAAGTGAGTTGTTTGATCTTCTCTTCCCAGATAGAATGTGAGTCTGGGGGAAATTTTTAAATGTTCCCAAGTCCACGTGACTATTAAGTAGCAAAGGTAAGATTTAAACCTAGACATCCTAACTACAGATCCCAAGTTCTTCCACCCTAAGTTATACTGGCATTGCATCAGGTTCAAAAGATAAACTCATTAAAAAGAAACAAAAACAAAAACAAAAAACAAAAAAACTTTTCTCTGCCCTTAGGCAGTCTGCAGCCTAAGCCAGAAAGAGAAAAGCAGCATATAAAGTTAACACAGGGGCATTTTAGGACCTTCTCAGGGGATCATCTAAATCATAAAGAATAAGGAGAATTTAGCCATGCTAAGAAATGTAGAAAAGGATGGGAACCACGCCATGAAATGGGAACTACTTATATAATTCCAGAGTTATGGAAAAACCTGGCTCAATTATGGAATTTATTTTGGCTGTTTGCCTGAGAGATGGGAAAACAAAATTGAAGCATTTGGCTTTTTAGCCCTAAGTTTGAGATGCATTCAGAAAAGGAGGCTTCAAAAATGTTAAGTAATTAAAAATAAACAACTCAGAAGAAATGAAAAGAAAATATCAGAGGCTATGGGAAGACTTCTGTTGAGAGTAATCAAGCAAATGATCACTTTTCAAAGGACAAGGAGTGGATGGGCCTCTCTCCTAAACTGAGGAATATTGCTGAAAAGTTAATGTGAAGACTTGGTGGCAAAATTCCCTGGCATTTTCAGAGCTCATTCACAATAATACACAAACATGAAGGGACATAGCCTGGGTCTTTGATTTCCCTCACTCTGCTGTGTTGCCATCACAGCAATTAGGGGAACATTCCAAGATACTTCTGGGGTCAAAGAACATGAAGGCTGAAAACAACTTCAGGAAATGTCTAAGAGATTAGAGTCAGAAAGAACTAGGTTGGAATTCTACCTCTGGTCTTTCCTAACATTAAAATTGTATATAGCTTAAAATTATCTCAGATTTATCTAATATAAAAAGAGAAAGAAGGATATCAACTTTATAGGATTGTTGTGAGAACTAAGTGAATTAATGTATGTCAAGGGATATAACAACATCAAAGTCAATTAATAGATATTAGCTATGATTTTATTATTATTATCCACCCTAAACCATTATTTTTCCATTGATAAGGAAACTGACATACCAGAAAATGACTTGACTAAGCTCACACATGGATCTCACAAGTTACCCAATCCATCAGCATTCCTCTAGGGCTCTCCCTACCTGTCCACGTCAGGTAATATGTTTAAGTTCCAATAAAGATCTGATACCTTGCCTAAAAGTTCTATCTTATTTTAAGCCTCTGTTTACCATCCCCACAAAATCATGGACCTGCATTACCTTCAACAAAATTTATAGAGATCACTTCAAATATGGGATCGAAGTTGTAGTTGGCAATACTAGGAATAACTCTAAAGTAACAGAGCCTGTGTTTCATAAGGTGGTTTTGACAACTTCATTTTCCCAGAAAACCATCCCAAACGAGACTGGGCTAAATGGCTGTCTCTGTACTGCGGGACAGACGCTTACCTCTATCTTAGTATTTATTCTTCTATCTACTGGAATTATCCATTTGGTGGCCCTTTTTATAATGTAAAAATAGAAACTAAGTCCTAGCCATCTGTGTATCTCCTGTTCATAGCACAATGTCTAATATACAGTAGATGATCTCTAAAATTTTATATAATTGAATATTTATTTTGTTACAATTAATATGAGCTCCATACAGAAGGCCATTATACCATGTTTTAATAGCATCAGTATAATTACGACTGTGTAGATTTAGATATTCAAAATGATCATTTTAACCAACATGCTTTTCTGTATATAACATTTTCAGTTTTAGTTAAAAATTCACATAGATTCTTTGCTTTTGTATCTGTTAAAATAGTCATCCACTTTACATATCTATATGTAAGCAGTGGTGTGTTTCAATTTGTCACACTGACTTTCAAGAGTTGTGTCCATCTCTTCCCAAATCTATGTTCAGTGATTTCACATTTGTGGCTGAAACTGGTCATGGTAGGAGTGCTTGTGCCATGGAAATCAACTAATGTTAGAAAGCAGAGATTTTTTCTTCCTCAGAAACCAGGTTGTTATACATTTACCAGTACATCACTATACATATAGTTCTTAATACTATCCACTCTAGTCTGTGTAGTTCTGCATTTATGGTTTTTATCAATCTAAGGTAGAAGCTACATCTAATTTTGTCTCTGCTTCATTTTTTATGCCACCTGGGTACCCATAAATAATTACCAACAGAGTTGTTTATATATTTAGCAGACACTCATAAAATAAATAAATAATATGAGACAGTCTCCATATCCAACTAGTTATTCCTAATATATCTTTTAAAGTCTTCTTACGTTTCATTAATTGAAGTTGGGAGGATCAGCTTTGTGAGTGAATCAAACTCACATTTCGGTGGACTGGACAAAAATATATTGTGGAACTAAAAAACAATGTCTTACCAAAATTGCATATAAACTTAATCAGCTGACAAAACTTTTGCACTGCCTTATTTATGCAAAGAAATGTGGAAATAAGGCAGCTATTCAGACTTTTCTTAAAAGATGTAAGGCTGAGATTGTTTTATACACATAAATGAGGTGTGGGCTTATTCCCACTTCAGATATTTTTCAGGATAATACAAGATTATTTCAGGCCATTCTAGTATTATAAATAATTGGTTCAGGCCCCTAAATGGAGCTTAAATTTCAAACTGTAGGTTATTATTATAAAGTAATCTTTGGTGATAAATCAGTCCATTTCCTCTGTAGTTACTTGAGGGTGGAAATATTCAAGAATATGGATATGTTTTAAAATTACTGTTCTCAGTTCTTTCCTTCATAAATAATTAGTAAGTCTACTAATTATTTTCTTCCAAAATTATCCACTTCCTAATTATCCACTATTTTTTTCTTCCAAATATAGTAAATGGGCAAGAAATAAGTTTTATTTTAAAATGGTTATATTACTCTACTATCTCAGGTTATATGAGATAAAATTTAACAGAGATTGATGGACGTCTAAATTTTAGCCAGCTTATTTACTGATGAGACTTCTCCCTATACCCTCTGCCTGACAGAATGTTCATGTTGCTCAAGATGAAATAACCTAAGAGAGCAATAAATTATTTTGGCAGATATTCTGAAAGAAAGCTCCTGGGAAACTGCTATAGATGTCATTAGGATTTTAAAAATCTAAGTTTGTAGCCCAGTAAAAAAAATCTAAAGATCACAATCAGAAACCTAGGAAACTGACAAGTAACAATAATGAGAATGTACACAAACACGTAACAAAAGCAAAATACGTATATCCCTTTGATTCATTCGAATACCACCTAAACTCTGACCCACGAAGAGAAATTCGGGTATAAAGGGCATTTTTGGTAAGCTCTAGGCATGTTCATCCATCCATTTTTCCATTTAGTCCTTTACTTGAAAAGTAAATTATTAATTAGTAAACTAAGTTATGTATCAATCTAAAAATTACTGCAACAGTTTCTAATATCAAAATAGTAGCAAGCCAGATAGATAAATGGATGTATAGTTCAAATATAATGTAATGAATGGAAAGAAAAATACATCATGTTTTGTGTGAATACCAAAGAGACATAAATACCTGGGAGAAAAGGGAAAGTTTTATACACACACATACACAAACCTGTGTGTTTATGTGTGTGTGTGCATATATGACATATATGACTGGATAACAGGGTGCCCATATATATATTTGAGCACCTGTGATACAGCAGCTGCTATACTAGTTGGTTTTCCATAGTTTATTTCTTAGTCCATTTATTTTAATCTTTCAATTAATGCTACAGACAGTCAGTATTATTTGCATTTTACATATAAAGAAACTGAAGTTTTGGGAAATTAAGCAAACTGGTGTCTTGGTTGAATTGTGTTCCCGCCTCTGCAAAAGAGATGTGAAAGTCCGAATGCCCATTACTACAGAATGTGACCTTATTTTTAATAGGGCCTTTACACAGTCAATCGAGTTAAACATATTTTGAGTTAAACATTATTATTAATTATTATTATTAATCAAGTTAAACATTATTAGCGTGGGCCCTTATTCAATATAACTGGTTTCCTTACAAAAGAGGGAAATTTGGATACAGAAACAGACATGCACAAAGAGAAGGCCATGTGAAGATGGAGGATTGGAGTGATGCATCCATAGGCCAAGGAATGCCAAAGATTGCTGTCAAACCCTCAGAAGCTGGAAAGAGGCAAGGAAGAATTTCCCTACAAGTTTTAGAGGGAGCATGGTCCTGCAGTTTGTTCTTCTAGCCTCCAGAACTGTGAGACAGTATTTCTGTTGTTCCAAGGCATGTGTTTTATTGTATTTTGTTATAGCGCCCAAGGAAACAAAGTTGGTCAAACATAGGGCTAGTAAGTAGTGATTCACAATCATCCTTTCCTGGTTCCAAAGCTTACATGTTTTCTCCTTTACAGAGAAAGTTATTTTCACCCAAACCTTTTAAGGATGAATTAAAGCTTATAAGGTGGAAGGGAAAGGAAAGTGCCTCCTTTTATCGGAAAATTTTGTGAGTTCAGGCTAACTCTAAAGGCCTTCAACCTTAGCAGTATTGACAGTTTGAACTGAATATATATATTTTTTCAGGTGGTCTTTCCTATGCATTATAGAATGTTTGACATCATCTCTGACCTCAACCTACTAGATGTCAGCAGCACCTCTTTCAGCTAAGACAGTAAAAAATGTCTCCAATTACCAAATGTCCCTCAGGAGGCAAAAATGATCCTGCAGAGAATGACTACCATCAGTAACTTGCTGATGTTCACCCAGGAACAGTATTGCAAGCAAATTCATTTCATGAATCTTACCTGATTAAGAGTAGTTGCCCAAAACATGGTATTAAGAAGGAATAATAATCAGGAAACAACAGGTGCTGGAGAGGATGTGGAGAAATAGGAACACTTTTACACTGTTGGTGGGACTGTAAACTAGTTCAACCATTGTTGAAGTCAGTGTGGCGATTCCTCAGGGATCTAGAACTAGAAATACCATTTGACCCAGCCATCCCATTACTGGGTATATACCCAAAGGACTATAAATCATGCTGCTATAAAGACACATGCACACGTATGTTTATTGCGGCACTATTCACAATAGGAAAGAGTTGGAACCAACCCAAATGTCCAACAATGATAGACTGGATTAAGAAAATGTGGCACATATACACCATGGAATACTATGCAGCCATCAAAAATGATGAGTTCATGTCCTTTGTAGGGACATGGATGAAATTGGAAAACATCATTCTCAGTAAACTATCGCAAGGACAAAAATCCAAACACCGCATGTTCTCACTCATAGGTGGGAATTAAACAATGAGAACTCATGGACACAGGAATGGGAACATCACACTCCGGGGACTGTTGTGGGGTTGGGGGAGGGGGGAGGGATAGCATTAGGAGATATACCTAATGCTAAATGACGAGTTAATGGGTGCAGGAAATCAACATGGCACATGGATACATATGTAACAAACCTGCACATTGTGCACATGTACCCTAAAACATAAAGTATAATAATAAAAATAAAAATAAAATAAAATTAAAAAAAGAAAAAAAAAGAAGGAATAATAGACTTTTTGCAGATTAAAGAAAAAACGTTTCATTATGAAATTTTGTGTCTGCTGTGGGCCCAGGAGGGGAAATATTGGGCTGTCCTTTATAAATTCTGACTTCTAGCTAGTAGTGCTAGAGAGAAGAAAAGGGATGAACCCTATGAATATTTGTATCAAAATTTTAAGTTTGGTAAATGTCAGTTTATCCAACTGCATATTTTTTCTTGCCTATTAAGAGTTTCAGAGGAGTTTGAATTTCCTTTTGCAGTTCCTTAACTTTGTCTTTTTTAGAAGGTTGATTTCTTCCAGACATACGGTTATTATTAAGGAATAATTTTTTAGGTTTAGCAACCCATGATTGAACTGATGTTTCATCCTGTGTTTCAGAACACTAGTTGGGCAGTTCGTTTGATTAGGGTATTTTGTCCTGGAGTTCAGTGTCTGGGATATTGCCCTTAAAAGGATCTGCAAGCTCAGACTTTTAACAAATTTTGCTCTTTATGATGGTTAATTTTATGTGTCAACTTGACTGGATTGCAGGGTGCTCAGATATTTGGCTGAATATTGTTTTTCGTTATATCTCTGAGGATGTTTCTGGAGATTAGAATTTGAATCAGTAGTCTAAGAAAAGCAGACTGACCTTCCCAGTGTATGTGGCCATCATCAAATCTTTTATGATGCCCAACAGAACAAAAGATAGGAAGGGAGGATTCACTCTCTCTGTTTGATTTGGGACACCATTCTTTCCCTGTTCTCAGACCAGGACTCACACCATTGGCCCTTTGGTCCTCGGAACTACACCACTGGTCGTCTTCAGTCTCAAGCTTGCAGATTATGGGATTTTTTACTTCCATAACTGTGTAAGCAAATGCCTTACAATAAATAAACCTCTCTATATTAATAGATAGATAGATAGACAGATAGATAGATCATATATTCTCCTATTGCTTCTGTTTCTCTGTAGAACCCTAAAATACTCTTATTTCCCTCTCTGCCCCATCTCGACTCTTGTTTTTGATACTTGCTATTGTTTTATTTCCTCCTTTTTTTCCTATCCCTTTCTACATATCTTCCTTTGGAAATCTTTGTTGTCATCTTCCTATTTATGATATGATGCCTTTCCCTTTTGGAATGTTCAGGAAAGTTTGAAATGTTTCTCTGATAATTGCCTTATTTATGTATGTCAGTGATTAGATGCACAAGTGTTGGAAACAGGCAAGCTTAGATTTGAGCCTTGGCCTACCCTCTACTAGATGTAGTTACCTTATCAAATTCATTAAATTCATCTATGAAATGGAGTAGTTATTGTGTAAGTGATATATTTGTTGCAAAACTTTCAATACATATTACCTTCTGTCTAATAGGCAGTTAATAATACAATTTGAAATGCCTTGTCCATTTCTTTGCCTGGAGAACCTCCTTCAAAATTCTAATTTTATCCTAATGTTACTTTTCTCAATTCTAGTGCTGTTTCTTCTAAAATATTATAAAACCTAATCTTTTTTACTAGTAAACATACGTTTTTAAACTTCTACATCACAAGCACCTAACATAGTGACTAACACTTAGAAGATGCAATAAATATTTGTTGAATTACATTTGATCATACAGACCTGAATTCTATAATAGATGTGAGAGACATATTATTGCACAGTGTATGCCAATAAACAGCAAATATTTTCATAGAAAAACCAATTTAAAATAGTTCACATATTGACATTATTGTTTAAAAATAGCATAGATGTTAAGAAACCAAGTGAAAATTATATGGTGGACTTGTTTTTTTCCATTTTTGCCTTTACAAATAATCAGATTAGCTTGTGGGAAAAAATAATGAATACCAATAGAATAAACTTTTCAGAGTTTATAAATATTTTCACAATCCAATTATGATAGTTAATACTCATTGATTGTGCAAAATTTTTACTATATTATTCAATTATAATGGTTTCAGATATGATTATGGATATTGTTCCCTCTTTACAGTTAAAGAGACAGCCTAAGGTTTAGTGATGCACTTGAAGTCACACAGCTACAAGTTGAGGTTAAAAATTCCAACCTGTCTACTGCCAAACTTATATTCATCATTCTTTATAGCCTAACTAGGATGTAGGGTTACCTCCACTTTACTGATGAGGAAACTATTTCAAAAAGATTGTAATTATTTAATGATGTGTTACAAATCACTTTCCCCAATCCAAAACAATTGAATTCTACAATGAAAAATCAACTCAGTCTTTTTTTAATTAATTTACTTTTTTAGTTATTTTCTTAATTGTTTCAATAGGGTTTACAGTGTATATCTCAATTTATCAGTCTACTTCAAATTTGCACTAACTTTATTCCAGTAATATGTATATTTTACTCCAGAGTTATCACTGTTGTCTACTCTCTTAGTCAGTTCCGGCTACTATAACAAAAATAGCACCAGGTGGCTTCAAAAACAGAAATTATTTTTTCTCACAGGCTGGAGGCTGGGAAGTCCAAGATCAAGGTGGCAACAAATGTGTTGTTTGGAAAGGCTTCACTTTCTGGTTTGTTGATGACAATCTTCACATTGTATTCTCATGTAGGGGAGAGCAGAGAGAGAAAAATTGTGTTCTTTCATTTCTCTTTTTATGAGGGTACTAATTCATTCAAAAGGATTATGTCTTCATTACATAATATTGTCCCCAAATCCCTATTTCTTAATACTCTCACTTTGGGGATAGGATTTTAACATACGATTTTTTGAAGGGAACACAAACAGGAATAGGAACAAATAAGCAGTGAAGATAAAACCATTTCTGCCATTAAGTTCCATGTTCAAGCACACAGCCAGAAAAAGGTTCTGAAATTCTGAAGGTTAGTGCCTGGGAGGCACTAGAACACAGGTTAGAAAATTGCAGTGGTGGGACCAAAGAGAAAGTACCTTAGTGCCATGGACAGACCTCAAGATGAAGCAGCTACATTGTCTGTGGTATAAACCTGGGGTTCGTTGTCACCCGCCAGGAAAATTTAGGACACGGACAAACACAAGCAGTACAAGAGTTGAGGTTTAATAGGCAGAAGAGAAGAGAAAGATAAACAGCTTTCTTTATAGAAAAAGGAGTTTCTGAGCTGAAAGGACTGGCTGACAGCAAATACGCCAAATTTTGTAGTCCAGTTTGAGGTGGCGGTGTCTGATTTACACAGGGCTTACAGATTGGTTCGATCAGGTATGATGTTTACATAATGCACAGGGAACGCTGGTCTCCCTAACCTAATGTTATTATGCAAATGGGCTGTCCAGTTGATCAGTACCATCTTGTCTGCTCCTTACAGTATGCATAGCTAACAGAGAAGAGAAGATGGAGCCACCATCTTGAAAATGTCTAGTGCTTAGTTTCTGCCGGCATTCACCCACGCAAACTCCCAGCTTGCTTGTCTATGTCTGCAGGTCAACTTTACAGGCTACTCTTTGTTAGTAAATGATTTGGGGCTCTGTTTCATTAAAAAGAAAAGCATTACCAAAGACTGTTATGCCCTTGCTATCTGCCTAAGTGATTTCTTCTTGACTCCTCTATCATTCCCCTCTCTGGAGTGGTAACCCTAACTGCTGTTAAGGGGTGTTGGATGATGACTCCTCCTGGCTACTTCCTGCTGAAAAGGGGAATCATGTGGGGAATAGCAGCTAGGGCTCCTCTTGGTTCAATCTAAGGATTCCTGAAAGAAAGATGCATCCATGTATGGTTCAGTCTAAAGCTCCATTTGGAGTTTGATTGCTGTCAGTCATTCCAATGGGTTGTGATACTGGTTTTCCTCCACCAGGTGCTGCTGAAATATTAATATGCAAGTAACATTCTTTTTTGAATAAGTGGTATTGGATTTGGGTAGCTAGAGTAACTTTAGTGTTAATCTTGGCTAAATCTTTCCTGTAATTATTAATTCCCTCATTACTTCAACAGACCATCTAAGACATGCTTAAACTTGTCCTAACATCCTTCTTTTTAAACGACCAACTATTCTTTTTAGGACAGGTATTTACCATCCTTGTAATCTTTTCATGACTTCCACAACCATCTATAACATGCTCAAACTTTCTGACTTCTCCTAAACATCCCTCTTTTAAACAACCAACTGTTCTCTTTAGGAGAAGTATTTATCATACAAGATCCTTTCTTATGTAAAATATTTTTCCTTTATAACCTTTGTATATAGCCAGGGTGTGACATTACCAAATCCAATAAGAAGTTCTAGCAGATTCAGTGATAGTAAAACTTTCATACTTCTTTTTTCTTTTCTTTTTTTTTTGTGTGACTGTTATCCCTGCTGTAAGGATAATAATTAAGCAAAATACTAAAGCAATGGAAACTCTCTGTCTGATATTCCAGTTAGAAGGTGCTACTGTGTATAGCCCTACTGTGAATAGTAGAGTGAGTATAGCAATTTCTGCGAGTGTGGTGTAGTAGATAATTTTCATCTAAAATTGTACCTGCCAAGATATAGAATTTCCCTTTGGTGGGTCTATGAAGTTTCTTGGCTTTATTTTCCCAAACAAACAAACCTCTGGGTTATGGGCACCCTATTCACTTTCATTACCTGGCAGAATTTGCAGAATAATTGCCCAGAACTAGCATATTTATCCAGATTTTCACATTACCCATCTCTCTTTGTTTCTTCCAAGCTGCAGGAGATCACCAATTGATTCACAGAAATAAGCAGGGTTAGTCTAAAATGTAGGTAAAAAGCTTAAAAACAATTATTGTGACTAGGATTTAATGACAAATGTATGATAAGTTTTGGAGCACAATTTCTCTCTGCAGTCCTCATTTTTGGTAAAAACAAATTATGATAGGACTGTGTTGTTTGTAGAATAAACTTTAGCCTTATACATGGTGTGAATATTTGCATGAAGTGCAGCAAGAATACTTATCCCTACATAGGCCTTTTGGATTGGCTTTGATGGAATTCTGTTCCATAAGGAATCTCAGATAAGACCTCTTCAAGCCGAGTTCAACAATGGGTTTTTATTCCCAAATACTTTACACTTAAGGTCCCAAGATTAGAAAGTGACATTCTTTACTGACCTCAGGTTAAGAAACTTATCCAGGGACTGTGTAGACAAGGTATAAGGCCAGTCTTCTCCAAGGTGCTTTTATCAGCTCTGCAAGCTGAGATTGACTCTTTAAAGGGGGAAGCATACACTTCCTGTCAAAGCTTTGATAAAATAACCAGTTTTTCTAATTGTGTCTTATTGCAAAAAAAAAAAAAAAAAAAAAAGACTTCTTGTGGCACTGATGCAAACAACTATATTGCCGTAAGTTAAGATTACTCACAGATAGTTTCCAAATTCTAGAGGAACCAGGTACAGAGAAACAAACCTGCTCCAAATTTTGTTCACAAGAGTATAACTTACTCAATTATTAAAGGCTGTACATAGTTCAAAATAAGTTTCCTTGACTGTGAACAACAAAATAAGGATCAGCAATATTCTAAGCAAAAGTCAAAAAGATTGCTTTAGCTTTCTGAGTACAGTCCATTTAAGTCAACTCTTGTTTCACTTGATACTCATAAACATTTCAGTTCTTCATGAGTACTGCACACTTTTTCCGATGTTACAATCTTCAAAGCTATTGGAAATCTGCATTTGAGAACACCTGTTAAAGTCTTATAGCTTGATTATATCCCATCTTTTGAGAAGGAACACAGCAAGATAACAATTGTCTGTAAGTGACAAAATTTTCAGGGTAGTTACAGTTAAAAACATGACTGACAAAGAAGTTTAGTTATCTCCATGGTTTACAATAATTTTAAAATTAATTATGATTGACAGCATATACTTAGACATTAGAATTTTAGAAATCCCATATAATTTTGGAACATATATTGGTATTATTCACAAAAATATAAGTTAAAAAAGATTGGACATCATTTTGGCAATCCCAATGTGATTAAACATGTCAAATAATCCTGTTCACCTATTTTCTGAATGTTTCAGGGACCCCCTGAACCATCTAGAAAGCCAGGCATCAGGAAAGACAATTTTGAAACTTGAAGTTTGATTTTAGGATGTCTGTTAAATGTTAGAGGTTTAAAACAGTTGATGTTATGAAATAGAATTCCAGATAGTCATAAGTTACTTATTTTGCCAAAATGATGACTCAAAAGGGAAAAATCTTTCATTAGTCTTTACTATTACACAAAAATCCTGCTCAAAGCCAAATTTTACCTTTGCATTAACTTATTAATGTTAACCCCAATTTGATTAAATGCCACCCTAAAGACAATTCCATCTAATCTTAACCAATTTGACCATGAGATGAAATCCTTACAAACCCTTTATAACCCATTTTGCTAAAGGGCAGATTAGTGTCTTAAGACAGCCTTGCGGTGCTTTTATTTCAATGCTCAATTTATGAAAAGACCATCTTTCCACAACATGCTTAAACCTGTAGCTTCATCTTATCAAATTTAAGATAATTCCTCATCCCTGGGCAATATTTACATTTCTATGGTTTCTTATAATCCTTTAATAAAAAACACATCTTACTGTTTTTATACACCTTACCTTTAAAACTGTTCAGTGATCTCAAATACAGGCTGCACTGTTAACTCTTAGCAACTTTTACATTTGGTGAGAAACCTGGTTAGTAAGCAATTTTAATTATGTACCAGGCCTGGAGCCTAGGACCCAGACAGAAATGCAGATAAGATCTGACTCTTTCCAGCATCTAACTCCACGTGTCCCAGGCCTTACTTATCTGTAAATCAGGCAGTATGCAACCTTTGAACATTTAGCAAACCTAGTATCTGTTTTACGATTTAGACTACCTATTTGGATTTTGATGACCCTTGCATTTTACCAATAATCCTTAAGATTATTTTTATTTCTTAAAAATTAAAGTCACATGAACTAAAATGTATTTGATTTAAGCACTATTTTTAAGCCAATTAATTAGAGCTCTTATTATAGACATTACAAACAACACATATATAGCCACACAAACAGAAGATTCAGCACTTGTAAGAGTTTTC
This sequence comes from Nomascus leucogenys, assembly GCF_006542625.1. Taxonomy (NCBI): domain Eukaryota; kingdom Metazoa; phylum Chordata; class Mammalia; order Primates; family Hylobatidae; genus Nomascus; species Nomascus leucogenys. The sequence goes on from NC_044395.1 coordinate 47,683,340, forward strand.
ATTTGTCAGTTTCTTAATTGGATTACTGGCTTCAGGGTGGAGCCTTTGGTGGAAATGGGCCAGGTAGCATGCATTTTTAGGGCCTAATAAGTAGGCACAGCTGAAGGCAAAGGCAGATCCCTAAAATTAAGTGTGCCATTTTATACTAGATTTTTGATTCCCCTAAAGGAGGGAGATACTATGGGGGAAAACAGTGCATTGCTTCTACCACGTATTTCATTGCAAGGCAACCCAAAGCCAATCAGCTTTATCCTCCATGGGAGTATCATCTCTCAGTTGGGGGTGGGGATGTTTCCATATCTTTCATGTGGCCAAGAGCATGCTTCTCTGATTTATAACTACTATTTGCCATCCCTTGAAGTGTATTTCCTACCTACTTATTACACATCAAAGCTCTCTCCTAATGTGAAGTATTTTGATACACCCAAAACTCAAAATGGTCAGAACACACAAAGCAAAACTGAACAGAGCCTTTAATTTTGAGAGGGAACTATCTGCTCTTAATTCCTGGGGTTTCATGAGGAAAAGAGAGGTTTCCCCCCCGCCCCCACAATGGGGTCTGTGGCACCTCCTCTGCTTTTCCCAAGGACTACCAGAAGTTATCTTAGGGCCTCTCATGCATGCGTTAAGAGTGTCAAGAAATAAAATGGAGAAAGATGATTTAGTTAACTGAGAAAAATAAAAAAAAAACTTTTTCCAGAAAACAAGATCCAAGAAGAGAAAAATATAAAGGCCTTTTAAATATAGTTATTACTTGAATACCCAGTTTTAATTAAGCTGAGCACTCTTTAACAAAATCCCTTTAAATCCACTATTACTCAACTTTATCTATGCCAAGCACTTAAGATTTTCAGCTTTTGAACTTTACAAAAAGTAACCTCATAGCTGAAACCAACAAACCTTAATTATGTTACGATGTAACAGTGAAGGTACAAGGTGTTTTTAAAGGGGTGATAAGCAGCTTTTGAAACTGTCATTGCAAAATTGTGACGGAGACAGTGAAAGAGATCTGACCCAAAGAACTCTATTTTTTTTTCCAGCCTGCAAGCTGTCCTTGTCCATCCCTGGGTGTAGGCTGAACTAACTTTGGGAGGCACCTGGTTTACAGTTTAGACTCTAAAACAAAGATAATATCAGCCCTTTCTTAAAATATACTTTCCTCTTGCCTGGAGACCAGACCAAGAAACTAGCCACAAGATTAAAATCCATGGCTTAGGAGTTACACAGCTGGAGGCTACAAGATTTTGACCCTCCCTTAACTTAGCCCTCAAGATTAGTGCTTGAGATATTTTGTAAACCCTGCCCTTGATCAATCAGCTGGCAGCTCCCTGATTGACAAACTGGCTTATCTGATTTTGTGGCCCTCACCCAGAAACTGACTTAGCATAAGAAGTCAGCAAACATTGTAAAATGGCGGAGACTAAAACAAATTATTGCCACATGGTTACAGGTCATGTTCCCAAGGACAAGAAGCAAGATGGAGGCCTTTAGCCAAGTTTGTTACTGATCATTTTGTTGGGCTGGCTTGAACAGCAGGCTTATGGGGTCCTGGGTCTGCATCCTAACCTAAAGTAACTTTTCTTTTGACAGAACCATACAGAAAGACACACAAAGCACACCAGATTGTCTACAACTTAAGGTCAACCTCACAAATCCTTTCTCATTAATTAAAACTTTTCAGAGAATATAAACAGTGATCCTTATTATTTCTTTTACCGGTTTGCACAGGGATAGAGAAGCCAAAAACCCAACTAATAAAAAAAACTTTTACCCTTTTGCCGGCATGTCAGGCTTCTGGGCTTTCTTTCTCCCCCAGCTCAACTCTAAGCCAAGCATTTTAAGGTTTGGGGAAATTAACTTCTCCCAGCTTGAATGAACATCATAAAAGGGCCATTGAAAACAGTGAAAAAAGGAAAAACACCATAGAAGAGTCTGGGTCTTCTAATTAGGATTTCAAGAGGTATTGCCTCTCTTCCTACTGGGAATGGTGTTTCCCCTTCACTTTATCTTCTCTTTTCCTATTTGGCCTACTGTAGGAGACCTATTGCTCACCTCAGAAATTCTGTGCTGCTTGCAGAGCTGTCTGTTTTAGCTGCAGTTAGGGTTTGGCTTAGGAGCAACACAACATCCCTCCATGAGAGGTCAAATACCTGAGTTAAATTCTGGAAAACTTCTATATGCCTAACAGGGTCATTAGAAAATTGACATAAGTCTGCCTTTAATTGCCTGAGGTCCTGCAATGAGAAGGGTACTTGAATCCTAGTGACATCACCTCAGTTATGTATTTTCTGTAGGGGTAAGTGAGAAGGTGATGGAATGGAAAATTTTGGAGATGGTGGAGGTAGAAGAACTGGTGGCGTGGTTGGAGGTGGCCCCAGTTAAGGAGTACTGGAAGGGCTGATACACCCAATAGCTGCCTCAGATGGTTCCCCTGGAAGTTGCTTTTCTCATTTTGGAGAATCATTCTCTTTTGGCCTGCCTGATATGATTGCTAAAAGAGCTGGGTTGATTTTGCAATGCTTGCAAGGATCTAGTAAAAAGGCCATGCCCTTGTGCAAAAGAAAATGAGCTGCTTTTTCTTTAAAGTCTCAGGTTAAGAGGAGTCTCTGTGCTTCAGAATGCACTCCAGGGGAGTGCAGGCTGAATATGGTACCCATCTAGAAAGAGAAATAAGAAAAAGGCATCCCTTTAGTCTCCTTCCTTTTCGTGTGACACAGAGTGGAGAGGAAAACAGTGGGGGCCTTCCCCTTGCTGTATTCCCTCCATGGTTCCTGGGTCCCGGCACCTTGTTGAACGTGCCACCCATGGTTGCAGGCATGACTGCCAGCCATGGAAACAGAGGCACTTAGAGATTGGGGTTTGTCACACTCACCCAAGTGGCTCTAGTCCTCTGTCCTCTGCCTGTGATTTCCCTTTGACTTCCTAGACTTGTGCGACCTGTCTGGCTCCCTTAAAATCAGATCTCAAAAAAAAACTACATAATAGTTGGGCAAGGCCTCCTTAATGGAAGGGGCATGCTAGACTGAAATCTATACGTGATATTAATGGCTATACTAAAGCGTTTACCCTTAGAGAATGGTTCTGGTTAACTTCCAGACTTAAAATCCCCTTACTAATTAAGTACCATTCTAATTGGAGGCAGAATAGATGCCTTAAAAATGTAGGGACTAAATGGCCATTTTCCTGCTGATGGGACAGTATCAAGAACTAACATTTGGTTCCAGAGGACATTTTAATCCTAATTGTTGAAGGTGGAGTTTTCCTGTTAACAGAAGCAGCATAAAGCATGGTGTCTAGTAGAGGGATGCAAAAAGGGAGAGAATTGGGTAGCTAGAGTGTTTTGGTAAAGGACCAATGATGTGCCTCATGGAAAAGATCCCTGTTCCACTACATGGGGCTGTTGGCCTTGAAATGTCATGTGCTTTTCAGACCAAGGGCAGAGAGAGATGCTCCCTGTGGTGAGGGTGACCCTCTGTTCCTTGAAAATCACCAAGATGCCTTCCCTTGAGCTATATCCCTGGTTATTATGACATTCCCTGATCTTGCCAAACAAGATTACCTCCCTGAACTATAAAATTTCCCACACATTGCATACACAGAGAGGATGAAATAGATATGATGATCACAGAAAGGAAAGGAGGAAATTATGATAAAAAGTTGGAGATTCTGTTGCCGACATCTCATCCGGGTAGTCAGAGGCTGGGGTCAGTCCAAACACCTTTGGATAACAATGGTGGTAAACCTGGCCAGAAATCCTCAGGTGCACCAGGACTTCTTCCAGCTCCACATGACAGCTAAGTCCTCCTGAAAGGAAGCTGGTTCAAACAAGGCCAGTATGCCCAGTGACCCATGGGTACTGGGGATGCTCCGTGTTCTCCCTAGCAATCCTGTCCCCCAAGTCTTGTAAGGCTGGCAGCCATGCTAATCATTTTTAAATGGCTGAAAGGGGCCCTGTATTTGGTTTGATCTGGTTCTAAAATGGAAGCCAAGGGCCTCAGAATAAAAGGACAGAGTTGGAGTCTGCTCCTCTACTCACCATCTCGATGAATGGTGTATGTTGTTATCCCGGACGAGCCCCCATTATAAAGCAGCTATGTCTGGGGTGTAAACCCAGGGTTTGTCATCAGGCATCAGGAAAATTTAGGACACAGACACACATGAGAAGTTTATGAGCAAAGGTTTAATAGGCAGAAGAGAAGAGAAAGAGAAACAGTGGAAAGGGCTGGCTGGCTGCAAATGCACCAAAACATATAGTCCAGTTTGAGGAGGCAGTGTCTGATTTATATAGGGCTCATAGATTGGTTTGATCTGGTATGATGTTTACATAGAGTGCAGAGAAGGCTGGTCACCCCACCTTAATCTTATTATGCAAATAGGCTTTCCAGTTGATTGGCACCATCTTGTCTGCTCTTTACAGTATATGTGGCTGGCAGAGAAGGGAAGAATGGAGCTGCCATCTTGAAAATGTCTAGTCCTTAGTTCCTGCCAATGTTCACCTGTGCAAGCTCCCAGCTCGCTTGTCTACGTCTGCAGCTCAACTTTCCAGGCTGCTCTTTGTTAGTAAATGATTTGGGGCTGCTTTTCATGAAATAAAAAGTGTGACTGAGGATTCCCAAACCCTTGCTATCTCCCTAAGTGATTTCTTTTTAACTTCTATATCAAAGAGACTGGAGATTTTTTTATGAGAACTGCATATTGCCTCTTTGGTTTGGTTTGTTTTAAAGGCAGGTTATCTGTGGAGACCTTATTTATATATTAATTTGTTTCTCTTACTGGATCTGAAAAACTTTTTAAGGAGGGATACTGTACTATTCAAATACCTTTCTAAAGTGCCCTAACTCCCACCCAGCTTTAGACACAGCTGGTTCACCAAAAAAAAAAAAAAAAAAAACGTAACTAATACAGAATTCAGAAATTTTACTAATGATGACCGTAATTTAAAAATCAAAGTTCTCAATGGGTTTTTCTATAGAAGGATTTCTAATTATAATGAAATTTAAGTGGAATAATCATAATACTTTTACTGAGTTGCCATTTGTTGTGTCTTTATAAAACATATGCTTCAGAGGATTTAATCTTGATTTGTATTTTTTTCCTTTCTGCACTTTGAGTTGTGGTTCATTAGATGGAAGATCTAAAATATAACAATTATATATTTAAACTGATTTAAACTAGAGCCTAAAAAATAGGATAAAACAAGAATGGGATGTACCTCATTTTATAATACATATAAATTCAGAAACATTTATAAACATATTATATAAATAAAATATTCTTTTAAAAATGGCTTCTTTTCAGATCTTAGGAATGTGTAATTCAGTTAAGGCAGTAATGTGGAAATTTTGAAATGTGGAAATATTATTCAATTTTAAGGACAAATATGGTGTATTAGTCTGATCTCATGCTGGTAGTAAAGACATATCCAAGACTGGATAATTTATAAGGAAAAAGGTTTAGTGAATTCACAAATCCACATGGCTGGGGAGGCCTCAGAATCATGGTGGAAAGCAGAGGAGGAGCAAAGTCATGTCTTACATGGTAGCATGCAAGACAGAGAGCATGTGCAGGGGAACTCCCCTTTATAAAACCATCAGCTCTCATAAGATTTATTCACTACCACAAGAATAGCATGGGAAAGACCCACCCTCATGATTCAATTACTTCCCACTGTGTCCCTCCCATGACACATGGGAATTATAGGAGCTATAATTCGAGATTTGGGTAGAGATACAGCCAAACTGTGTCATTCTACCTCTTACCCCTCCCAAGTCTCATGTCCTTCACATTTCAAAACACAATCATACCTTCCTAACAGTCCCCAAAAGGTTTAAATCATTTCAGCATTAACTAAAAAACCCACAGTCCAAAGTCTCATCTGAGACAAGGCATGTTCCTTCCTCCTATGAGCCTGTGAAATCAAAAGCAAGTTACTTACTTCCTAGACACAATGGGGTACAGGCATTGGGTATATATGCCCATTCAAAATGGAATAAATTGGCCAAAACAAAGGGGCTACAGTCTCTGTGCAAGTCCAAATTCCAATAGAACAGTCATTGAAGTTCCAAAATGATCTCCCTTGACTCCATGTCTCACATCCAAGTCATGCTGATGCAAGAAGTGGGTTCCTATGTCTTGGGGCAACTCTTCCCCTGTGACTTTGCAGTGTAGAGCTCCAGCTCTTGTCATGAGCTGGCATTGAGTATCTGTGGCTTTTCCAGGCATGTAGTGCAAGCTGCAGGTGTATCTACCATTCTGGATTTCTGGAGGACAGTGGCCTTCTTCTCACAATTCCACTAGGCAGTGCCCCAGTGGGGACTCTGTGTGGGGGCTCCAATCCCATGTTTCCCTTCCATAGTGCCCTAGCAGAGGTTCTCCATGAGTGTCCTGACCCCGTACCAAACTTCTGCCTGGACATTCAGGCATTTCCATACATCCTTTAAAATGTATGTGGAAGTTTCCAAACCTCAATTCTTGACTTCTGTGCACCCACAGTCCCAACACCATGTGTAAGTTGCCAAGGCTTGGGGCTGCAGATGAAACAGCTGGGATGCAAGGCACCATGTCCTGAGGCTGCCTACAGCAAGTGGACCCTGGGGCCTGCCCATTAAACCATTTTTTCCACCTAAGCCTCCAGGCCTGTGATGGGAGGGACTGCCATGATGGTCTCTGACATGCCCTGGAGACATTTTCCCCACTGTCTTGGTGATTAGTATTTGGCTTCTTGTTACTTATGCAAACTTCTTCAGCTGGCTTGAATTTCTCCCCAGAAAATTGGTTTTTCTTTCCTACTGCATCATCAGGCTAAAAATTTTCCAAACTTTTATGCTCTGTCACCTCTTGAATACTTTGCTGCTTAGAAATTTCTTCCACCAGATACCCCAAATTATCTCTCTCAAGTTGAAAGTTCCACAGATCTCTAAAGCAAAGACAAATTGCCCACAGTCTTTTTGCATAGAAAGAGTGACCTAGTTCCCAACAATTTCCTCATCTACATCTGAGATCACCTGAATGGGACTTCATTGTCCATATCATGATCAGCATTTTGGTCAAAGCCATTCAACAAGTCTTTAGGAAGTTCCAAACTTTCCCACATCTTTCTGTCCTCTTCTGAGCGATCCAAACTGTTCAAGTGTCTGCCAGTTACCCACTTCCAAAGTTGCTTCCACGTTTTAGGGTATCTTTAGGGCAGTATCTCACTCAACCAGTACCAGTTTACTGTGTTAGTCTGTTCTCACACTGCTAATAAAGACATACTCAAGACTGGTTAATTTATAAAGGAAAGAGGTTTAATGGATTCATAGTTGCACATGGCTGGGGAGGCCTCAAAATCATGGCAGAAGGCAAAAGAGAAGAATGTCTTACGTGTTGGCAGGCAGGAGAGAGAGCATAGGCAGGGAGACTCCCCTTTACAAAACCATCAGATCTTGTGAGACTTATTCACAGTCATGAGAACAGCATGGGAAAGACCCACCCTCATGATTCAGTTACCTCCCACTGGGTCCTTCCCATGACATGTGGGAATTATTGGGGCTACAATTTGAGATTTGGGTGGGAACACAGCCCAACCTTGTCATATGGAAATACAAAATAATTAATAATAATAATAAACATGACATCAGCTGTTTGATCTTGAATTCAATGAAATTATTGAAATTATTAGCTATTTATAGGCTGACATATTAATATAATAAATAAATTGTAGTCTACACACAATTTTACAAGGGGCCGAATGAGAGGTGAATTTCATTCTATCAATTCTTTTTTTTTTTTTTTTTGAGATGGAGTCTCGCTCTTTTGCCCAGGCCGAACTGCAGTGGCGCTATCTTGGCTCACTGCAAGCTCCACCTCCTGGGTTCATGCCATTCTCCTGCCTCAGCCTCCCGAGTAGCTGGGACTACAGGCACCCGCCACTGTGCCTGGCTAATTTTTTTTTATGTATTTTTAGTAGAGACGGGGTTTCACCATGTTAGCCAGGATGGTCTCAATCTCCTGACCTCATGATCCACCCACCTTGGCCTCCCAAAGTGCTGGGATTACAGGCATGATATTTTTCTTTTTATTATTTATTTATTTATTTACTTATTTTGATTCAGAGTGTCACTCTGTTGTCCAGGCTGGAGTGCAGTGGCAGAATCTTAGCTCATGGCAACCTCCACCTCCTGGGTTCAAGCGATTCTCCTTCCTCAGCCTCCCGCATAGCTGGGATTACAGATGCTACCACACCCAGCTAATTTTGTATTTTTAGTAGCGAAGGGGTTTCTCTGTGTTGGCCAGGCTGGTCTCAAAGTCCTAAGCTCAAGTGATCTGCCCACCTTGGCATCCCAAAGTGCTGGAATTACAGGTGTGAGCCAACGTGCCCAGGATTCCATCAATTCTGATTTGTATTTTGTATAGAAAATGACAAATTTCCAAGAACTCCAAAGCCTCAAGCAGTTTTATATAAATACTCATTATGCCATTGAATTATTTCTTAAGTAGGATATGATTTGTATTCAAAATTTTTAAATAGTTTGTAATTTTCACAGAACAATACAGATTTTTTTTTCCATTTTGTGTTTCACAAAACCTGAAAGTCTCCCATAGGAAATTGGAGTATTGAAGCTGAAGTTAGCAAGAGCAAAACACATGGCCACTATTTAAATGAGAACTAGAAAAGTCTAAGAGAACTGAGTTCACATGATTTTCATCCTTTGTTACTACAGTTTCCATTTATACTTGAACTCAGTTTCATCTTTTTGAAGAGTTACTGCTTTTCTTCTAGTGAAGAGAAAATAAATACGTGCTTGATTACTTGCTATTCCATATAACTGAAACCAAACTAACTTGTTTTTTAAGTTTTCAGATTCTTTTGATATATTATAGTTTAATATCATTATTTTATCGCAGAAGATGTTTATATTTTGCCATCTGCCAAGTAACTTTCTACAGTTATTAAATCCATCAAGTTCATCTCTTGTTGATCATCATAGTTGAAGAAATCAAGGTGACAGTTTTTTTTTTTTTGAGGCCTATTACGGTTGAGCATGGTAACATTTTTAGAGAAATTGTTTAAAATCATTATGATAGTCTCAAACTTTTAAAGTCTCAAATCCATTAAAAATTAAAGTTTTTAAGAGGATTCCTTTAGAAAGAAAATAAGATGGAGTTAGCACAATCTTATGTCTAATAATTTTTTTTTAATTTGAAGCTTACACTGAAAAATACATATCACTTAATGTCCTTCCCCTGACTATATAAACCCTACTAAGGGACAAAAGAAAATGCCACCTTCATTTAGGCTTTCCTGGACTTCTCCAGTATATAGTGGTATTGCCTTTTACCATAATTCCTGTCATTTATTGAGGGTCAGTGTTGTGTCCTTCTTGACCTATATTAACTATTTAATTTCACAACAATTCTATAAGATAGGTATTGCGATTTTTTTCCCTGGACAGTACACTGAGTCTTAATTTGTGTAAAGTTACACAAATAGTATGTGCAGAAAGAGAATTGACCCCAATCCAATAAGACTTTAAAGTCTAGACACTTCCCATCACACTTAATTGTTTGTACCTCTCCTTTGTCAGTAAATCATGTTTCCTTTAAAACATTCTATTTACTTATGATTTCCCGATAGGATAACAAATTTTTGAAGCCATATGTCTTGTCATGATATAAGTCAAATGGTTTTGTGGGAAACACAATGGACCAGGGTCAGAAGACCTCCTACCAAGTTCTTGCTCAGTAATAAGTTTAAAGTAATTCAGAAATTTCAAATTTAAAATGAGGAAAGAATTGTATTCCAGGGTTGTTGTTTAAATGTAAATATAAGGAAGGCTTTTTATAAAGTTAATTCAGTGTATGTTATTCTTATATAGAAATATACCAATTTTGGGTCCTAGTCACAAAAGAGCTGACTAATACATATTGTTAGAATGAATGAATAATATGAGAGTTAGAGAAATATACAAAATGTACAATTTTTACTCACTTTTTTCCTATTGCCATGATCTCTTCAATGCATATTTGCAATTCCATTTCATTTATTCATGTGCTGTACCTAATATTTACGCATTGCTTGCTCTTCACATTTTTGTTTCTGTTAAGACCTTCTTTTTCCTTCATTTCATGCTTCTTTTCTCTCTCTTCCCTGCCTCATAGCGTTCTTTGTTGGCAATCAAACAGCCAAAAATTGCATGCTGTCTATTTCATGCCTAGCAAAAGATGCTTCTATTCTTGTCTAAGACTTGGCTGGCTCATGTCAAAATTCTCGTACCATCTCCTCTCCAGTCTTTCATATTGAAATCTCAAGCATTTCTCCAGAAATTCCCTGTGTACCCAAAACACTTCATTAAAGGCTTATTCATTTTCTTCATTAAATACATGTGTCTATTTCTCTATAATAAGGCTAGTGTTTAGTTTTGTTTCCTCCCACCCCACCTTCCATCCTCGTGGAAATATAAAGTAATATTTAATAAAGACTGAAAATTTGCTGCAAAGAAGGAGCTGTGATTTCAGCTCTATAGGCAATCTGCTGAGAGCCTTATAGTACTAAAAGCAGATTATCTGATAATGCTTGCCATACTGATCATTTCATCTACCAAGGTAGATGAAAGGTAGATAGAATAAACTGATAAAAAATATTTACTCAGGAATTATTTCATATTAATCGAGGGAAAATATGCTCATATAAATATAGAAAGGTGATGAAAATCTTGGAAACATATGGCTGACATTATAAAAGAAAGAAAGGGAAGGAGACTGGTTACAGGTAGATTTCTCACCAGCCTTTTTGATGTGTGTGTTTTTCTTACATTTATTTATTACTCTAAATTTCTCTTTTGAAATTTGCTATTGTCCATTATTCATTTTTCTACTAGCATTGACATTTTTTATTAATTATTAATATAATATTCATATCTAACTTAAAGACTTAAGCTCTTTTATGGTATATCTATTTAAAATTTTCCCAATTTAAAAAATTGAATTGTTTATTTTCTTGTTATTGAGTACTAAGATTACTTTCTATATTCTGGATACAAGTCAGATCTGTGATTACCGGATACTTCCTCCCAGTTTGTTATTTTTAAGAGAGGAAACTGCTACATTTTAATCTATTAAATCTATTCATTTTGCACTCATAACCCCTTTTATTACATTTATATTTAGAGTCCTCAGTAAATTATTTATACAAAATTTTCCTCACATTTTATATTTTATTTACAATTTCCATAGTATTTCTTATCCTATAACTGACATCTAAATTTACATACAACAAAATTCACTTTTTGAAAAAATTCTTTTTATTGCTTTTGACAAATATACACATTTTTATCACCAAAACTAGGTACAGAAAAGTTTCATCAACCCCCCTGCCAAATTGCCTAAATGTAATTTGTGCCAGTCTCTTTTATCTGCTGCAATTGCTGATCTGATTTTTATTCCTATAGTTTTGTCTTTCCCAGAAAGCCCTGAATGGAATCATACAGTATGAAACCTTTTGAGTCTAATTTCTTTCTCTTAGCATAATACATTTGGAATTTATCCAAGCCATTGCATGAACTACTAGTTTGTTCCTCTTTATTGATGATGAGTATTCCATTGTATGGATGAACTTTGTTAATTCATTCATGTTGGAAAAGACAGTATCATGATTACAGTCTTTCTCCTACTTAGCCACCTAATGGATTTCGGGCCTGGAATACTTTCTTACCAAGACAAAAAGAGTGCACACCACCTTTGCAGGGCCTATTGCCTTGTGTGAGAATATCGTTCTCCATTGCCAGCCTAGTATATTTCCCTTTGTTCTGTTTAAGCAAGTGTATCACTTGACACTTGGCCAGCTGCATTGTGGGGAGGGAATAGGGACCTTCTGTGGCACTCAAGGAGTGTGCATGGGCAATTACCCTGCATTCATTGCTGGGAGAGACCCCCTGGCCATGGGGTATTGAAAAATACTCTCAGAATGAATTTTTCTCTGTTTCCTCTCTATGTGAATAAAGAGTTGTTCCATCCAGTGCTTGACTGTGTTGTGATTCCCATGATAATTGCAATACCAAAATGCAATGGGCAGAAATATTTGGAGTCCTCTCCAGGGATTGGCAACTGGTGCATGGTGTTCTGCTTAATAATTCACCTATTGAAGAATATCTGTGCTTTTTTGCTTTTTCCAAATTTGGCAATTTTATATACCTGGTGTAAATAAATAAACATCGTGTAGATTTTCTGTGAACATAAATTGCTATTTCTCTTGGATGATTACAATAAGATTGCTGAGTCATATGGTATATTTTACTTTCCTTCTCTTTCTTTCCTTCTTTCTTTCTTCTTCTTTTTTTTTTTCTTCCACAGAGTCTCTCTGTCACCTAGGCTAGAGTGCAGCAGCAGCATATTGGCTCACTGCAATGTCTGCTTCCAGGGCTCAAGTGATCTTCCCACCTCAGCCTCCCAAGTTCCAAGTAGCTGAGACTACAGGCACCATGCTCAGCTAATTTTCGTATTTTTTTGTAGAAACAGGGTTTTGCCATGTTGCCCAGGCTGTTCTCAAATTCCTATGCCCAAGCCATACATCCATACATCTGCTTTGGCCTCCCAAAGTGCTGGGATTACAGTCATGAGCCACTGGGCCAGACTGATATGTTATATTTCTTAATGATAAACTGCCTTAATAATAATAATAATAAACTGCTTAATGAAAAAGATAAACATTTCTCTTCCCCAAATATCTATACCATTTTGTATTCTCACCAGTAATGTATGAGAGTTGCCCTTGCTTCACATCTTTGCCAGCATTTAGTTTCTTTTTTTTCACTTTAGTCTTTCTAATACTTGTATGACATTATCTAATTGTTTTTAATTTGCATTCTTCTAATGTCTAATGATGGAAATATTTTAATGTGCTAATTTACCAGGATAATTAGCATATTATTCACCTCAAACACTTGTCAAAATCATCTCTTCTTGCTACTTTGAAGTATATAATACCTTATTCTTGGCTATAGTCACACTACTGTACAATAAAACATCAGAACTCATTCCTCCTATCTAACTGTAATTTTATTCCATTTAACTGACTTCTCCCCTCCCCTCTTCCCTGCTACTCTTTCCAGCATCTGGTAACCACTATCCTGCTCTCTACTTCAATGAGCTCAACTTACTAAGATTCCAATTATGATTGGTATCATGCATTATTAGGCCTTAGGTGCTTGGCTTCTTTAACTTAACATAATGTCTTCCAGTTTCATCCATGCTATCACAAATAGCACAATTTAATTATTTTTTTATGGCTGAATAGTATTCCATTGTGTTTATATACCACAATTTTTATCTGTGTTTAGGGAATCCCAAATCATGCCCATCTATGTTGGTGAACTTAATCAATAAACGTTTGTGTTCTGACTGCTCCACCAACGGGCCACTCTCCCTTTTGTGTCCTGCTTCTTGGGGCTTCCCTGTTGTCAGAGACAGAACAATATTGAAGTTAGGCCCATTAATCATCTACAATGGCTTCTAAATTTTCAACTGGAAGGAAGAGTCACATGACTGTCACTTTAAATGAAAGCTAGAAATGATTAAGCTTAATGAGGAAGGTGTGTCAAAAGCCCAGATACACTAACTAATCTAGGCCTCTTGTGCGAATTAGTCAAGTTGTGAATGCAAATAAAAAATTCTTGAAGAAAATTAAAAAAATGCTACTCCGGTGAACACACAAATTACAAGAATCCGATACAGCCTTATTGCAGATACAGAGAAAGTTTTAGTGGTCTGGATCAAACCAGCCACCACATTCACTTAAGCCAAAGTCTAATTAATAGCAAGGCCTTGAATCTTTTCAACTGGCTCAAGGCTGAGAATGGTGAGGAAGCTTCAGAAGGAATGATTGCAGCTAGCAGAGTTTGGTTAATGGAGTGTAAGGAAAGTAGCCATCTCTATAACCTAAAAGTGCAAGGTAAGTAGCAAATACTATTGTAGAGGTTGCAGCAAGTCATCCAGATATAAGATAATTGATAAAGGTGGTTACGCTAAACAGTACAGTTTCAATGTAGACAAAGAAGACTTATATTGGAAGATGATGCTATCTAAGACTTTCATGCTAGAGAGGAGAAGTGAATGCCTGCTTCAAGGCTTCAAAGGACAGGCTGACTCTCTTGTTAGAGATAATGCAGCTGCTGACCTTAAGTTGAAGCCAGTGTCCTTTTATTGTTCCCCAAACCCCAAGGCCCTGTAAGAGCTATGCTAAATCTACTCTGCCTGTGCTCTAAAAATGGACCAGCAAAGCCTGGATGACAGCATATCTGTTTATAGCATGCTTTACTGAACATTTTAAGCCCACTGTTAAGAACTACTCTTAAGAAGAAAAGCTTCCTTTCAAAATATTACTGCTTTATGAAAATGCACCCAAGAGCTCTGATGAAAAGTTACAAGGAGATTAATGTTGTTTTCATGCCTGCTAAGACAACATCTATCCTGAAGCTCATGGATCAGGGAGAAATTTTGGATTTCAATTCTTGTTACTTCATATTCATAATGCAATAGCTGCCACAGATTGTGATTCTTCTGATTAATCTATGCAAAGTAAACTGAAAATATCTTGGAAAGGATTCAACATTTTAATTACCATTAAGAACATTAGTGATTCATGGGAGTGGGTCAGAATATCATTATTAACAGGAATTTGGAAAAAGTTGATTCCAACCCTCATGGATGACTTTGAGGCGTTCAAGACTTCAAGTGGAGGAATTAACTACAGATGTGGTAGAAGAGTAAGAGAACCAGAGTTAGAAGGTGAGCCTGACAATGTGAATTTATACAATCTCATGGTAAAACTTGAGTGGATGAGAAGTTGCTTCTAATAGATAAGCAAAGAATATGCTTTTTTGAGATGGAATCTGCTACAGCAAAGATGTTGTGATGCTTGATGAAATGACAATGATTTAGACAATTACCTAAATCTAGTTGATAAAGCAGCAGCAGGGTTTTAGGGTATTGACTCCACTTTTAAAAGCAGTTCTACCTTGGGTACAATGTTATCCAACAGCATTATATACTACCAAGAAATCTTTCATGGAAAAAAAAAACAGTCAATTTATGTGGCAAACTTCATTATTTTAAGAAATTGCCACAGCCACCCAAACATTCAGCAGCCACCGCCTTGATCAATCAGTAGCCATCAGTTATCAAGACAAGATCCTCTATCAGCAAAAATATTATGCCTTGCTGAAGGCACAGATATTCATGAGCATGTTTTAGCAAAAATGTATTTTAAAATTAAAGTATGTCCATTTTTTATACCTAATGTTATAGCACACTTCATGAACTACAGTGTGGTATTATACCTTTTATATACACTGGAAAAGCAAAAAATTGTGTGACTCACTTTACTGTGATATTTGCTTTATTGTAATGGTCTGAAATCAAAACAGCAATATCTCCCATGTATGCCTATATATTCTTAATATTAACCCCTTTTCAGGTGCATAGTTTGCAAATATATTCTCCCATTCTGCAGGTTGTCTCTTCACTCTTGATTTTTAGCTTTGCTGTGCAGAAGCTTTTTAGTTTGATATAATTCTCTTATTTGTTCACTTTTTCTTTTGTTGCCTGTGCTTTTCAGGTTTTATTGCAAAAACCTTTGTTCAGATCCATGTCATAAAGCATTTTTTCCTGTGTTTTCTTCTAGTATCTCATAGTTTCAGGTCTTATATTTAAGTCTTTAATCCAATTTGAGTTGATTTTTGTTAAGTGGTAAGAGATACAGTTATAGTGTCTTTCTTCAACATGTGAGTATCCAGTTTTATCATCACCCTTTATTAAGGAGACTGTCCCTTCCCCAATGTGTGTTCTGATACTTCGTCAAAAAGCAGTTGGCTGGAAATACATGGATTTATTTCTGGGTTCTCTCTTCTGCTCCATTGATCTATATGTCTGTTTTTTTATGCAAATACCATGCAAGCATGAATTTACAAGGATTCCTTGTACTTCCTTTTTTTTTTTTAATCATCTCAGAAAGATTGGTATTATTTCTTCTTTAAAAGCTTGATAGAATTATTTGGCAGTGAATATATCCAGTGCTGAACTTTCCTTTCTGAATCAATATCATTACTCATTATTGGTCTGTTCAGGTGTTCAGTTTTTCTGTGTCTTCATTATTCAATCTTGGTAGGTTGTACATATCCATAAATTTATCCATTTCTTCTAGGTTTTCTAATTTGTTAGGGATATAGTTGTTTATAAGAGTCTGTAATGATCCTTTGTATTTCTGTGGTATATTTATTTTTAGCCTATATTCTGTTTATGCTCTGATCTTTATTATTTCTTCATTCTGTTACTAGTTTGGGGTTTATTTTGTTCTCATTTTTCTAGCTTTTAGAAATGCAACTTTTGCTTATTTCTTTGGAGTCTTTCTACATTTTTGATATAAGTGTTTTTGCTGTAAACTTTCCTATTATAACTTCTTTTTCAGCATCCCATAGGATTTGGTATGTTGGGTTTCCATTTTCATTTGTATCAATATTCTTCAAAAATGTTTCTTCACAGTTTCTTCATTACTCATTAGTTGCCCAGGAGCATGTTGTCTAATTTTCGTTTATTTGTACATTTTACAAGGTTCCTCATGTTATTGATTCCTAGTTTTATTATATTTTGGTTAGAAAAGTTATCTGACATAATTTTAACATTTTTAAATATGATAAAACTATTTTTTTTTACTTCACATATGGTCTATCCTGGAGAATGTTCCATGTG
The DNA here is from genome assembly GCF_006542625.1 of Nomascus leucogenys. Lineage (NCBI taxonomy): Eukaryota > Metazoa > Chordata > Mammalia > Primates > Hylobatidae > Nomascus > Nomascus leucogenys. The sequence continues at coordinate 47,700,062 of NC_044395.1, forward strand.
CTGCTGAGAAAAATACATATTCTGAGGCTGTTACATGAATTTTTCTATAAACATTTATTAGGTTTATTTGGTCTACAGTGTGGCTTAACTCTGTAAAGAAACTGATATTTCACTATATCTGGATGATCTGTCTATTGCCAAAAGTGGAGTGTTGAAATCCACCACTATTATTGTACTGCAGTACAATCTGTTTCTTTAAGTCTATTAATGTTTTCCTTATGTATATGTATACTTGTTATATCCTGTTGCTCTATTGACCCTTTTATCATTATGAATGTCTTTATCTTTTTACAGTTTTTGGCTTAAGCTCTATTTTGCCTAATGTAAGTATAGCTACTCCTGCTTTATTTTAGTTTCCATTTGTGTGGAATATCTTTTTCATTCCTTACTTCACTTTCAGTCTTCATGTGTCTTTATAGATGGAATGAGTTTCTTGTATGCAGCATATAGTTGGGTCTTTTTTTTTTTTAATTCATTCAGGCTTTCTGTTTTATTTTGATTGAAGAATTTCATTTACATTTAAGGTAATAAATGATAGGTAAGGGGTTACTACTGTCATTTTGTTGCTTGTTTTCCAGTTGATTTATTGATTCTTTTTGCATGTCTTCTTTTACATTTTTTCTTTGTGATTAAGTGATTTTTTTCTAGTAATATGCTCTGATTCCTTGTTTTTTATTCATTACCTCACAATTGCTGTGTTTTCCCTCTCCAAATTCCCAGAGATGCTCTCTGTTACTGCCAGGGTGAGGAAGGGGTGGTGTCAGTGATTCAGGTCTGTTTATTAAAATCTCTTATTCTAGTTTTTATTTGTGTGAAATATATTTTTCATCCCTTCCTTGCAGTGGGAGAGGGAAGATCTTTGTAGCTTTCTATTTGCCATCTTCTTCTGCCTCCCTCACAATTTACATATTTTTAAATATTGCCTATCTCTTAATAATAATAGCTAATATATAAAAATATAAAGGTCTTGAAGGAGGAATAATTGCAGCCTCACCTTAAATTATCATGAATTTATCTTATAGAAGGCTCACTTTAATAAAATGTAAAATTTAAATGATTACTAATTTGCATCACTTCTTTGTATTATAATTTTTAGATGATTGAATTTATCTTATTACATTGTGTTAGTGCCTTGTTTCCTGCTTCTTGATATGCTTCTTCCTTGGTGATTAATTTTATTTTTCATTACTCTGTGCATTTATGATAATATGATATCTTCTGAAACATGTAGCTTTCATTAGTGTCACAAAAATTTCCAGGAATACCTTAACAATGCTTAATAATGTTAATTTGTTCTTCTCTGTCCATCTCATTTTTTTCTCACTAAAAATGTAGGTTTTTCTATTAGTTGAATGATAATTAGATTTACAGGTTTCTGTGTGATATAATGGAAACAGTGCTTGATAAAATTCAGCAGCCTGGTTTTTTTTCCTAAAATTTATTAATTTTGTGACCTTCAGTATGTTACTGAATTCTATTGAACTTTTTTTTTCATCTGTCTATAGGGTATAATTATTTCTAACCTATTATCTCCTTTTTGTTATGGGATTACAAGATATTTAAGAGTCTAGTAAATTGCTTTAATAAGTTACGTAGTTTGAAATTACAGCAATTTGTTCAACACCTATAAATTCCTTTTCAGTACACACAGTATTTTATATAACTCTGAAGAATGAAAATATCACATGAATAAAATCTTCCTTAATATGCTAGGGTCTTCCTTGCTAATATGGATTTACCTGACTTAGATGGATTCTCTCCTTCCTTTCATTTCCATATACTAGAATTTGCATTCCATAAATATTCTTTTTACCTCCTATTCTTCATCCTAACTTTGCACTCAAGTCTGATTTATGCTCTACTGCTTCATTAAGACAATGCTGCTGCAGGTCACTAACCACCATGTCTTGCTGCCTTCTTTCAGTCCTAGTTATTTTTATTTGCATTATGGCATTTAACACTATAGGACACCTTTCCATTCTGGAATCATCGTCTTTCTTAGATGCATGTAGGTCTCCTCTATTTCCAGTGACCATTTTTCTTTCCTGCAGTAGGTTGAACAGGCTTGTGTATAAATACCTAAGCTTTGATATTAGAACTGATTTTAAGTTCCTACTCTGTGTCCCTTTAATAGTTATTTGACCTTGAGTAAGTTGTTTAATCTCCTGCTGTAGTTTATTCATCTGGGAAATGAGGATAATATTTCATTCCAGTCTCACTGGGTCGTTTTGAACATTCATTGAGATTATGTGCATAAAAGCTTAGCCAACTCTAACTCTCAATAATGTTAGACGTCATTGATACATTTTTTCAACATTTTTAAATTTTAATTGACAATAATAATTGTACATATTCATGGAGTACATAGTGGTGTTTTCAATACATATAATGTATAGTGGTCACATCACACTAATTTAGCATATCCATCATCTAAACATTTAGCATTTCTTTGTATTGGGTGGGAGCATTCAATCTATTACTATTATTGTTTTCAAACAACCATTCTTCCCTTTAATCATTTACTTAATTCTGAGCAAAAGCTCTGGCGTAAGCTCTCTGTTCTTTCTCTTCACTCAGTTTCTTGGCTTTACCTCTTATTTTTACACGTACACCCATATCCCCCACTGCCCAGACCTCTCATGAGAGCTCCATTATTAGATTAATTTTTGAGTCCAAAATGTCATTTTGTAGATTCCTTGTGGTAATCCATGTGTCCATAATGGAACACAACATTCCCTGTCAAACATCAGCTTCTACGACCTGGCTATCCTATCTGTTAGTTGGTCTATCAGACTACAAACTATGAAATCATTCTTAACTCTTTCTTTTTATGTATTACTTAGCCCTAGACAAAATATGGTACCAAACACCATGATTTCTTTGTAGAAATGGCTTTATGATTAACTCTTTCTTTGCTTTCTGTTGTCTGTGACCTATTTAAAGTTCTTGTAATTTCGCAATTGGATTTTTTTCAGTAGCTTCTCAATGGATCTCTCTCACACACCATTTTTGCCTCCCATCACCCTTATGAACCATTGCCAGAAAAATATTTTTAAATATTATTTTCATTCTATAACTTTCATGCTTGAGACATAAACTGTCTGCATTGCCCAGTGTATTATTAGGTTGCAACTCTGTCTGACTTGGGGACTTCTCTTTATTTTAGTGCTTTCTCCCATTGTTCACCCATATGGGCCCTATGATTCAGAAAAATCTAATGACAACCAAAAACATAATTTATATCCATATCTGTCACTCCACTCCCTATAAAGCTCTGTCCCATATCTAGGATATCCTCTCATATAGTGAAGTATTTTTTCTTTTCTACCCTTTCTTTGTGGCCTAACTAAAGTTCTAACCTCTCCCTAGAATTATTTCTTCCCTTGTATTTTTTCTTACTTCTATTAGAAAGACAGGATGCTATCACTGTAAGTGATGGAAATTAAAATCAAGGAAAAAAAAACCTACTTGTTTATGTAATTGTGAAAAAACAGGGATATAGTAGGGGCCACTAAAAAATATAACCAGGGATTTTATACTGACAGATTCACCTCCTTACACCTATTAATTTCCCCTCTTTTTTGTAGAGGCATTGTTCTCTCTTTTCATTTCTTCATGAGGTTGGAACCGTGGCTAATGACTGCTGTTGGCTCACATTTTTGAAGAGAATAAAAATATTTTTCAAGGAATAAAGTGATTCTCTATTAGCTTGAGTTTGAAAAATGTAAGCAAAAGGCCCGATGAGCAGTTTAAGTGACATCTCAGTCCTTTAAGCCAATAACTGAGGTTAGGGGGTTGAAGAGTCATAAATCTAAAATAAAATTATACTTTATTAAATATAAATTATTATAACACTTTTAAAAATTTATGCCTTACAATTTATTAAGTAAAGTGGATCATGTACACACATCAAATAAACAGAGAAACAGGGATCTATTTCCAGGAAAGGGGATTATGAACAGTCATTGCACTGCTGGAGTTCTTGGAAACTGGACAGGTACCATTTTTATATCAATAATAATGAGTTTTTAATTAAACTTAAAGCACATCCATGATTATTTCCTTTTTCCATAGTTACCTACACAATTTCATGAGCTCATGACCCAGTGTAATCCTGAGTCCTTGAAATGTTTCTAAAACTGATTCACCCTTTCAGTGAAATAGGAATAGATAGGACTTCCATTTCCAGGATTTTTCTCAGCCAGAAGTGTCCCCTGGAGGCTTGGGCAGAATTACAGATATCTTGCGATTAAAGGAAAAAAAGGAGCCACACTGGCTGCTTCTATCTGCTACAGAGCAAAACTTGCTATTCCTGTGTGTTAGGTAATCCCAAATGTTTTTTACATTCTAGTATCTCCAAGGTATGGTTAAAGGATTAGGGTGGAAAGAAAACCGCAGACATTAGTGCAGCACAGTTGAAAAAAGCCAATACTTTGGTACTATCCCGGGATTTCATCAGCAGCAAAATGAGGACAGGAGAATTAGACCATAAGTGATTTTATTAAAACACTAGGGGAATCCAATCAAGATGCTTTAGCTATTAAGATCCCTGATTACATGGGTTATATCTGTTCTAATTTGCTTCGTGAGGTGCCTACATAAGCAAAAGAGACAAGGACCGTGTTTTTAAGAAGTACTAAGATGTTGTTACTTTGGAAAAACTACTAAATACTCAGTGCATATCTAATGAGCAGTTTTAGTTTTAAATTTCTAGGAAGAATGCTTGGCAATAGTTGAATTAACATTTGCCAGGTATCTAACTGAGAATATAAGTTAGGAGCCATAGGTGTTAGTGAAACATGGAGAATAGATGGTTTTCATTCAGGAGTGTGTCATAGTTGTGACAAACACCAACAACTAAGAAGTTAATAGCAAAATAAGAACTCATAAAAATGTGTGTGACTAATATTAAAAAATACTACTCTACCCTTATTTATATGTCAGGCTCTGATATAAGCACTTTCCATGCAAAATCGCATTTAATCCTCATAACCACCTTATGAAAATGTTATAGATGAGAAAACAAAGGCTTAGAGAGATTAGGTAACTTGCTCAAACATCCAAACTAGTAGATGTCAGAGCCAGGATTTGAAATCAGCTTTGATTAATTCAAGTGAAGTTCAAATTTCATCTAATTTCAGAGCCATTCTCATAAGAGCTCTTTATGATTGCCTACTGAGAAGAAGAAATTATGAGAGAACTAAGACAGAAACTAAATTTTGTTGAGTGTCTATCCTGTGCCAGACTTTGGTCTGGTGATTGGCCTACTGTATCTGATATGATTAAAGAAACTGAAGCTCAGAGACATTTAAATAACTTGTCTAAGGTCATGTATCTAGGAAATTATAGATACAGTAATCAAACTCAGTCTATATATGGCAAAGGCCAGTGCCCTATCCAGGTATTATGATCTCTATGACAATAAAATTAACTTCATCTTGCCTAAGGATTTGGGTACTCTTTGTGACTGCAAGTTTTGGTCAGCTGCAGAGAACTATATTAGTTAGCTTGAGCTACAATAACAACAAACCCACAGACTCAGTGGTTTGTAAACAACAGAAATGTATTTCCTTATAGTTTTAGAGGCTGGAAGTCCAAGATCAAGGTGTCAATAGGCTGTGTTCCTTCTGAGGATCTGTCTCCTTGGCTTGTAGATGCCATCTTCTCCTTGTGTCTTCACATGATAATGTGCATGTCTATTTCTTAATCTCTTCTTATAAGGACCCCAAACAGCTAGATTAGGGACCACCACCACCCATATGATTTTTTTGCCTTAGTTTCCTTTTTAACGACCCTGTATACAAACACAGTCACATTCTGAGGTACTTGGGGTTAGGATTGCAACATAGGAATTTTCTGTAAGACACAGTTTGGCCTATAACAAAAGCCAACAGTGCTCTGACATGACACTAAGAAGTTAAAATAAACTTCTTATGACAAAAGACACAAGAAAACATCTTAAAACTGAACAGCCCATGTATGATATAGTCTTCGCTTTCATCACTTTCTTTCAAATTACTGTCGTTTCTCATCTGGACTCCTTACTACATTAGCCTCCAAACTAAGCTTCTTGCATTTTCTCATATTCAACCCCAAATGAAGTAATATTTTGCCAGTAATTTTTAGATTCAATGCTATCCCCATCAAGCTACCATTGACTTTCTTCATAGAATTAGAAAAAAAAAAACTTCTTTAAATTTCATATGGAACCAAAAAAGAGCCTATGGAGCCAAGACAATCCTAAGCAAAAAAAAAACAGTGCTGGAGGCATCACACTACCTGACTTCAAACTATACAACAAGGCTACAGTAACCAAAACAGCATGGTACTCATATCAAAACAGATATATAGACCAGTGGAACAGAACAGAGGCCTCAGAAATAACACCACAAATCTACAACCACCTGATCTTTGACAAACCTGACAAAAACCAGCAATGGGGAAAGGATCCCCTATTTAATAAATGGTGTTGGGAAAACTGGCTAGCCATATGCAGAAAACTAAAACTGGATCCCTTCCTTATACCTTTTACAAAAATTAATTCATGAGGGATTAAAGACTTAAATGTAATACCTAAAACCATAAAAACTCTAGAAGAAAACCTAGGCAATACCATTCAGGACATAGGCATGGGCAAAGACTTCATGACTAAAACACCAATAGCAATGGCAACAAAAGTCAAGATTGTATAGCATAATTCCAAAGATCATTATTTACTTTGTATTCCAGGAGAGTGTCAAACTCTACCAAATTACATTAAAAAGTGGCCCTGCATATTGTCAATGCTTCATTTCATGGTAAACATCCAAAATCAGGCCTTTGTTCATTTTGTGTGCTTTATTTTTATGTATTTATTTTTTATTATACTCTAAATTCTGGGATACATGGGCAGAATGTGCAGGTTTGTTACATAGGTATACACATGCCATGGTAGTTTGCTGCAACCATCAACCTGTCATCTATATTAGGTATTTCTCCTAATGCTATCCATCCCTAGGCCTCAATCCCCCAACAGGCCCCAGTGTGTGGTGTTCCCCTCCCTGTGTCCGTGTGTTCTCATTGTTCAACTCCCATTTATGAGTGAGAACATGCAGTGTTTGGTTTTCTGTTCGTATGTTAGTTTGCTGAGAATGATGGTTTCCAGCTTCATCCATGTCCCTGCAAAGGACATGAACTCATTCTTTTTTATGGCTGCATAGTAGTCTATGGTGTATAAGTGCCACATTTTCTTTATCCAGTCTATCTTTGATGGGCATTTGGATTGGTTCCAAGTCTTTGATATTGTGAATAGTGCTGCAACATATGTGTGCATGTGTCTTTATAGTAGGACGATTTATAATCCTTCGGGTATATGCCCAGTAATGGGATTTCTAGATTAAATGGTATTTCTGGTTCTAGATCCTTGAGGAATCACCATACTGTCTTCCACAATGGTTGAACTAATTTACACTTCCACCAACAGTGTGAAAGTGTTCCTATTTCTCTACATCTTCTCCAGCTTCTGTTGTTTCCTGACTTTTTAATGATCACCATTCTAACTGGCCTGAGATGGTATCTCATTGTGGTTTTGATTTGCATTACCGTAATGACTAGTGATGACGAGCTTTTTTTCATATGTTTGTTGGCTGCATAAATGTCTTCTTTTGCAAAATGTCTGTTCATATCCTTCACCCAGTTTTTTTTTCTTGTAAATTTGATTAAGTTCCTTGCAGATTCTGCATATTAGCCCTTTGTCAGATGGATAGATTGCAAAACTTTTCTCCCATTCAGTAGGCTGCCTTTTCACTCTGATGCTAATTTCTTTTGCTGTGCAGAAGCTCTTTAGTTTGATTAGATCCCATTTGTCAATTTTGGCTTTTGTTGCCATTGCTATTGGTGTTTTAGTCATGAAGTCTTTGCCCATGCCTATGCCCTGAATGGTATTGCCTAGGTTTTCTTCTAGAGTTTTTATTGTTTTAGGTATTACGTTTAAGTCTTTAATCTATCATGAATTAATTTTTGTAAAAGGTGTAAGGAAGGGATCCAGTTTTAGTTTTCTGCATATGGGTAGCCAGTTTTCCCAACGCCATTTATTAAATAGGGGATCCTTTCCCCATTGCTGGTTTTTGTCAGGTTTGTCAAAGATCAGGTGGTTGTAGATTTGTGGTGTTATTTCTGAGGCCTCTGTTCTGTTCCATTGGTCTCTATATATCTGTTTTGATATGAGTACCATGCTGTTTTGGTTACTGTAGCCTTGTTGTACAGTTTGAAGTCAGGTAGCGTGATGCCTCCAGCATTGTTCTTGTTCTTTTTTCTTAGGATTGTCTTGGCTGTATGGGCTCTTTTTTGGTTCCATATGAAATTTAAAGTAGTTTTTTTCCTAATTCGATGAAGAAAGTCAATGGTAGCTTGATGGGGATAACACTGAATCTACAAATTACTTTGGGCAGTATGGCCATTTTCACAATATTGATTCTTCTTATTCATGAGCATGGAATGTTTTTCTATTTGTGTCCACTCTTATTTTTTTGAGCAGTGGTTTGTAGTTCTCCTTGAAGAGTTCTTTCACATCCCCTGTAAGGCTGGTTCAACATAGGCAAATCAATAAATGTAATCCATCACATAAATAGAACCAATGACAGAAACCACATGATTATCTCAATAGATGCAGAAAAGGCCTTCGATAAAATTCAACACCTCTTCACGCTAAAAACTCTCAATAAACTAGGTATTGATGGGACGTATCTCAAAATAATGAGAGCTATTTATGACAAACCCACAGCCAATATCATACTGAATGGGCAAAAACTGGCAGAATTCCCTTTGAAATCCAGCACAAGACAAGGATGCCCTCTCTCACCATTCCTATTTAACATAGTATTGGAAGTTCTGGCCAGGGCAATTAGCCAAGAGAAAGAAATAAAAGGCATTCACATAGGAAGAAAGGAAGTCAAATTGTCTCTGTTTGCAGTTGTCATGATTGTATATTTAGTAAACCCTATCATCTCAGCCCAAAATCTCCTTATGCTGATAAGCAACTTCAGCAAAGTCTCAAGATACAAAATCAATGTGCAAAAATCACAGGCATTCCTATACAACAATAATAGACCAATGGAGAGCCAAATCATGAGTGAACTCCCATTCACAATTGCTACAAAGGGAATAAAATACCTAGGAATAAAACTTTGTTCATTTTAAACTCTGTCATTGTAATACTCTATTGTATCCTTCTGGAGTGCCACTCTACTCTCTTATCCTATTATTGCCAGTGTAGTCTTACTTGCAGTTTAAATCATGTTACCTGCCTTCAGAAACCTCTTCTATTGCACCTCTTTATGTATGAAGTTTGGGCCTCCACCTTGTAATCTTAGCCTACTTGCCCTCCCATCATATAGCCCCAACTGTAGGCAGACTGGATCTTGACCACATACTACCCACTTTCACCTGCCTATGCTCTTTTACTCCATCTAGAATGCCAAAGTCCACTCCTTCTGCAGGGTCAAATTTAAATTATACTTTATGAACAGAACTTTTCCTAGTACAGCAAAACAGAAGTAATAATATTTTCCGTTCTACATCATTAAACTTTCACCTTTATTGTACTGGATCTTTATAAAAAGGGAGTCTCTATTATAGCCAGTTAAGTCAGTGATCCCTTCAAAGTCATGGAGTAACTGAAAATGTGACCGAGATCATTGACTAGAAGAATTTTAGGATTTTTTTTGGCATAGTCCAGTGTTGTGCTGGAACCAGCTCATCTAGGCAATTGTAAGAGAAATAGTAAATTTTTAAGAGTCTGTTGTTAAACACAAACATTATTAAAAATTAAATTATATAAACAATAATTAAACTGTAAAAAATAGAAGTTAACTATCAGGCAATTCTAATTAAACATAACTCCTTTTAACGTATTTTACAGTTTTATATGCCCTTTAGGCTATTTCCAGCTCTACTGTCTATGTGGTCAACATAATATATATGGGTGTGTTGTTCCTCTCCCTGTGTTCATGTGTTCTCATAATTCAGCTCCCACTTATAAGTGAGAACATGCGGTGTTTGGTTTTGTTTCTCAATTCATTTGCTAAGGATAATGGCTTCCAGCTCAATCCATGTCCCTGCAAAGGACATGATCTCATTCATTTTTATAGATGCATAATATTCCATGGTGTATATGTACCATTTTTTAAAATCTGGTCTATCATTGATGGACATTTGGGTTGATTCCATGTCTTTACTATTGTGAATAGTGCTGCAATGAACATACACATGTATGTATATTTATAATAGAATGATTTATATTCCTTTGGGTATATACTCAGTAATGGGATTGCTGGGTCAAATGACATTTCTGACTCTAGACCTTTGAGGAGTTGCCATACCATCTTCCACAATGGTTGAAATAATTTATATTCCCACCAACAGTGTAAACATGTTCCCATTTCTCCACAACCTCGCCAACATCTGTTATTTCTTTACTTTTTAAAAATCACCATCTGACTGGCATGAACTGGTGTCTCATTGTGGTTTTGATTTGCATTTCTCTAATGATCAGTGATGTTGAGCTTTTTATCATGTATTTGTTGGCTGCATAAATATCTTCTTTTGAGAAGTGTCTGTTCATGGCCTTTGCCCACTTTTTAATAAGGTTGTTTTTTTCTTGTAAATTTATTTAAGTTTCATGTAGACTCTGGATATTAGACCATTGTGAGATGGATAGATTGTAAACATTTTTCCCTATTCTGTAGATGGTCTGTTTGCTCTGATGATAATTAGGAAGAGCATCAGGAAAAATAGCTAATGCATGCTGGGCTTAATACCTAGGTGATGAGTTGATAAGTGCAGCAAACACCCATGGCACAGGTTTACCTATGTAACAAACCTGCACATCCTGCACATGTGTCCCAGAACTTAAAAAAAATGAAAAAATAAAATCTTCCCTATAGATACAATATCAATACTACACAGTCCTTGTCACACTAGTCACCATATAGTAAAAAGGCAAACATTAAATTTTATAATTAAAGTAATGCAACTAGTAGCACCATAGAAATATGCATAGTGGATATATCTATTGACATTTCTTCTATTTGAATTTAAAACTGAGAATTTTTAAGTGTTTGTTATTCATTTACTCTGCATGTTAACATAAATAACGTTTTTATGAAAATGACTATATTTCCCCAAAAAGCAATAAAGTTTACTAAGTGAAATACCCTAGTCACAAAAAGAAAAATATATATAACAATATAATAAAACAGTATAGGAAGCAGGTCTAAAAATCCACTGTCTAAGGTTTCTTAGAATACATATAATTTTGTAATTGAGGAGACAAATTTACATAAAAAAGGTAAGCCATTTCCCAAAAACCATGTAAGTGATAAATCAAACAAATAGATTTTCAGTCATTGTCTCCTCACTCTATCGAGGGCACTTGTGACGAAGCTGTGCTGTCCTTGATAATATATCTTATCTTAGCCCAGCTTAGTGCTTTTATATCACAATGAATGCAGAGTAGCTTCAATAACAGAAGCTGCCATACACAATGATTCATAGTAGATGCTCAGTAATTTACTTATGAAAAATTGCTGCTCATTTTCTAAAATTTATTTATTCAACAAATACTTAGGTTGCCTAGGCTCTAGAGATAAAGGGGGTAATTAACCCCTTTGTTCAACTATCTCACAGTCTTTTATGGAGTAAGACAAATACGTAATTACAATAAAACATGAACAATATCCTATGACATTGGAGGGGAGTTGAGCAATGAGAGCACAGTGGAAGATATCTGTTTCAAATTGTGGGCCAGGTGTGGTGGCTCATGCCTGTAATCCCAGCACTCACTCTGGGAGGTTGAGGCTTCCCAAAGCCTCCTGGGATTGCTTGAGCCCAGGAGTTCAAGACCAGCCTGGGCAACATGGAGAAATTTAGTCTCTACAAAAAAATACAAAAATTATCCGGGTGTGGTAGTGTGTGCCTGTAGTCCCAGCTAACTGGGAGGCTGAGGTGGGAGGATCACTTGAGCCTGGAAAGTTGAGGCTGCAGTGAGCCATGATTTTATCACTGCACTCCAGCCTGGGTGACAGGAGTGAAACCTTATCTCAGAAAAAGCAACAACAACAACAACAATAAAAACTTAATTTAGAGAATTCTGTCACTCTCAGCCGACTCTTGAAGGATGGGTAGGAATTAGCTAAATAGAAGGGTATTCCAGGAATAAGAGAGATTGTGTGAAATTTAGAGATATAAAAAAGCCTAGTGTATTTGATCTACGTATCCTTTGTTATGGCTGGAGCATGTGCTGTGCCTCAAGAAAAGGCAGGCAGTGAGACTGGAGAGAAGAGTTAAGCAGCAGATCATGAAAAGTTTGGATGCCATTAAATATCCTAAGAAGTTTGAATTCTATCCTGAAATGGATAGGATCTAAATTTCTTTGCATGCCTAAAGTGGTACTGTCTAACAGAAATGTGATGTTAGCTATATTTGTAATTATAAGAAAAAGTAAAAATAAATGGTATTAAATTTAATAATACATTTTATTTAACCCAATATATCCAAACTTCTATCATTTTAACATGTAATCCACATATTAATGGGATATTTTGCATTCTTTCTTTTATATTAAGTCGTTGAAATCTATTTTGTGTTTTACACTGATTAAACATCTCAATGTGGCAAGTGGCTATTAAACTGGACAGCACAAGTCTATATTATAGAGGAAAGTCACCAAGGCTGTAATGCCTGAACACAGCATAGTTACCCACCCTTAAATGAGGCTCAAAATTTGGCAACAACGACAGCACAGCCATTACACTACATTTTAATTCTTTCTTCTCATTTCTGAATCCAAAGTGAGTTCCTCCTCTCAGTACTGTGTTGAGACACCAAGTCCTTCCAAAGGGAATCTGGCTACAACAGAATCCAGGCAGCGCAGATCTAAACTGGAGAAGGTGGTGGCAGACCAGGGAGCTGCTGTCAAAGAAGCGACTTTTTTTCAGCAAAAGCTGTCAAGCGTGAAGAATTTTGGCTACGCTGTGGAGGATTTTCTGCCTTCAGCTGGTGATGGGAGAATTTCTGCATTGTCATTAGATCCAGTTAGAATCAAGGATCATTGGTGACTAGTGAGCTAAAACAGGCAAAATAAGTAACACCAATCCACCCAACCCATTGACATGCAGCTCCGTATAGAGTTTTGTCCTTTCTGTGGAAACGGAATTAGTTTTAATGAGACATGCACCGAAGGCTTCAGCTGTGAATTTGACAGCTTACAAAGAAAGCAGAAAGAAGTTGAATTCTGGAAGCTTAGAGTGGGAATCTGGGTCATAGCTTCTGTCTCAAGTTTTTATTTTCCTCTAGGAAGAATAGCCAGAGGAAAAAAATGAGGAAGACTCCAATATTTTTAAGAAGATTAAAAAAGTGATTTTTTCATTACGCAAATCTCAAATCATTTAAAAAAATAATAAAAGCTTGGAATATTACAAAAAATTTAACACCAAAATCACTGTTTTTGTCATTTTCTATGGTCCCTCTGAAGTTTCTCCCTCTTCAGCAATGATGTAGTTAAGTAACCAATACAAGATAATATGGTATGTCTATTTTCAAGAGCCTCTTCTTATTTTACACGACTTTGTCCATAGGAAAGCTATAATTAAGCGTTGTGTATTTTGTGGAAAGGCTCTGGGATTTAAACACCATCTATCAGCAACATGAGGACTGAATCATTTAGTGCTAAATCACATACATCTATAATCTTTTGGAAATTAAGCAAAATACTTACATATTAAATAATATGTTTGCTGAGACAAATTCAATTCAGTAGCTATTGGAATTAGTTTCAAATGAAATATTTAGTAGCAGGCCTTTGGAAGAACCACAGGACTAAATTGAACAATTTCTACCCAGTGTCTTAAGATTAACAATAAATGGAAGGCAAAGAGCATGGGCTTTGAAATTTGACAGAATGAGGGTTGAAATTTCAGCTCTTCTATTTACTAGCTGTCAATTATTTGGCAAATTCTTTCAGCATCAACACCTTATTTAGAAATGTGGGAAATAATAGTAACTTCATTAGGTTGGTTGGTTTTAATAATAACACATTTGGAGTGAATAGTGCAATAATTTGTTCATATTATTAACCTTTTACCAAATAATTTTACAGGATCTAGATAAATGTTGAGGATGGTGATGATGATGATTATAAAAAAAATCCTGAATTCAGTGCTTACTCTGTTCCATTTTCTGGGCTAAGTACTTCACCTAAAATAACCCCTTCTTAATATGAGCAAACAAAACTTCTTGAATTTCCGGATTCTCTTCTAATCACCACCACACTCTTAGCTCTTGTTCACTGCCAAGTGTCTCAAAAAAGTTGTATAAATATATTGTCTTCACTTTTTTTACTCCCATTCACACAAGCCTACTCCTATACATCTTCTACTATGTTGCCAGAATTAGTGGATTTTTTTCACTACACATCTTACTTTAGTTTTCAACAGAGTAAATGTTTAAAAAAAAGAATGTAAAAACAGTTTATTTTCCTCATTTCCATAAGAATATATTATCTTGGTTTCTCTTCTTCTTCTTCGTTGTCTTTGTGAGCTATTACTTCTCAGTTAATGCACACATATTTGAATTCTTTAGGGTATAATTCAGAGCTCTCTTTCCTTCACTTCCTACACTTTTATCTATTATTGTTGCTATCCGTATTCTGAAGACTCCCAAATAGTTCCAACTCAGACTTCTATTCTCTTAGCCAGAATGTTCTTATTTAATTTCCTACTTGGCATTTCTACTTGGCTATTTCACAGAAATTTAAAATTTCTTTCCAAATTTGGTTTTCTTTCAGTTTTGTCTATATCAGTTCATTCAACCCAATTATATGAACTAGAGTTGCTGGAGGGAGTAGATACATGTTGAGAATCAACTTTTGATTCCAGGGCTCAGGAATCTACCAAACCAAATATGACACTCAAACTTGTTGTCCTCAAGATGTGTGGTGGTTAAAACTGTCACGTATTCTTCTTTAAATAATCTGATTTCCTGTTTTCTACCATATCTAAATTTATTTGGTCAACATGTACCTTTGCTCTTAAGATCAAACTTCTTTCTCTAACTCCATACTTGATAGCCAGAAGAAAATGCACCAATTCAGCATATCACTCAGCAAACCACGTGGCATGTACTTTTACGGCAATATTCAGTAGCCCTGGTTAGTATTCCTTTAAATAATGTTTTATACATATAGTTTAAAATCCATGAGTGGGGCTATGCATAGTTATAAACTTATAACTTATCTACTTTTATTACATAATTATACTAGCAATTTGTTTGCTGCTTAATTTACTGTTGAAGAGTTCATCAAATGTTACTTACATAATCCATTCCTGGAGTAATAACTAAAGCAAATTTTCTAAAGGAGATCCTTCTGGTACTTCCAATAATAAACACCTTGGATGAGATTCAATAATGCCGTGCCTTATGCCTAGTGCTGTGGTATATGGGTCGTGTTACAGAAAGACTCCAGGGCAGAATGAGAAATAATTGAGCCATTGTTCAAAACTTGGAAAACTGTTTGTTAGCAAAGTTTTCATATCCATGACATTTATAATTCAGGTACCTTGATGAAGGTGCATGATAATGATAACTTTTTATTCCAGTCCTTTGGCTTTAAAACTTTCACATTAATGAAATATGTCCAGGTTCCTAAACACCTCAATCTCAATTATATAGGAATTTTTAGGAATATTTCTTGGATCATTTAACTTCCTTCTTTCTTTCCATAAAAATATGTATACACATTTCTTGCATCATTTAACTTCCTTCTTTATTTGCATAAAAATATGTATATACAATGTTTTGTTGTGAAGATAGAAATATCTGCATTAAAGAACACTGTCTGGTAACAGGAGATAAATATTAAAAAAATGAGTTTAACGCAGAGTTTAGAATGCTATATCCATTGCACATATGGCTGTAGTGGGGAAAATGGCATCAAACAAAAGAACATCTTTATGAAACTATTAATCAAATAAGAAGAGGTGCTTCACTGTCAAGCTTTTCCCACTCCTGGCCATTTTGGTTAATCACTAGTTTAAACCATAACCCTGTCAATATGGGCAGTTCGGGCTAAGATCTCTTGATGAACACTTCTAATTCACATTAAAGGACATGAAGTGGAGACTGGACACTGCTTATATGTATATTTAGGGGATGATATCATGCCAGACTAATGTCACAACTCACATGAGAAATGACTGAGTTTTACTTCACTAGTAGTTGTCAGTAAAATGAACTGTGTTTACAGTAGCAACAAGATATTAGTAGTTAAAGCCACTTGAAATATACTTTAAAATAATTGTTTATAATGGGAATCTTAATTTCCTTGTGAGGAAAAGATACTTTGGACCAACTAAGATGGAAAATAAAGTTCTATTGCAGAAGGTTAAACTTATTCCTTTTCTTTGCAAAGATCTAGTATTTCCTGAAGTGAATACTTTCTGAAAAAGTATTTTCCACATTCTTTTAGCATCTGCTTGGTGTTCTGCTTAGAAAAATGTATTTACTCTTCCAAATTTTTTTTTGCCTATTTTTCTGTACCACTTTTCTGTACAAGAAATACGTAAGTACCTACCATGTGATGATATGTAGTTAAATAAAGCATTAACTACCCTCTGTGGGCTCACAGTTTTGAAAAGTAGGATATGAAAATACATCCAAAATATAATGAATATGTGCAATAGGCAACATATATAATATAGAATATCTATTTTAATTTAAGCCTAATTTATTATAATACTTAGTACCTTAACTCATTTCCTGACTCTGAGACATTTTAGAAATCCCATGATAAAACACATTATTTAAAGTGAGTTATGTTTCCTAAGAAAAAAATTCAACATCATGGTTTATATTTTTAACCAAGTTTTCAGAATCAAATAAATCATGAGTATAATCAGCCTTGTTATAAAGGTGAAAGATCCACAATTAAAAACTTTTTTAGCAATTACAAACTACAGAGATTATAAAAATACTGTAATTAAATAATGGCACTATGGAGAAGATGCAGTCTCTATCCTAGAGGAATCTAGGGAATTGAATTTGTACAACATGGGAAAAGGTATTCCATGTAGAAAGAACAGCATTAGTAAAAATAAATAAATGAGAATATGTGGGGTGTCTATGATACATATGAAAGAGAATAGTAAAAAGTACAAAACAAAAAATAGTGGCTGGTAGGGTTTGGGAAAATGAAAAATAAGAGATGATAGAGAAAATAGTATACAAGCTTCTATGCAGTGAATCGGGGTCTGATTTATGGAAATAAAGATACTATGAAAAAAGAAAAGTATCAAAGAAAACAAAATTACTTGTATCTTTACTATGATTATAATAGTTTGATTTTGATTCCAATGATAGTTTTCTCTAACACACGAGATTGATAAATTTAAACAATATATTTAATGGCTATTTTGCCAGAAAAATGAATATCTCACTAGGTATACCTTGTCTATGCTGTTATACTTTATTATCTTTATCTTAAAGTGACGACTGTAACACAGTTGTTAATGATATTGAATTTGTACCATCTGAAATAGCATTTACCTATGATTACAAATTACTTACTAAAGTATGATTCAGTGCCTTTTGACATACAGTTCAAATAAAAAATTTTTCCTAGGTTAGCAGAAAGTTTTTTATTTTATAATTTAATTTAATTTAATTTTATATCCAGGGTGTTCATGTGCAGGTTTGTTAAATGGGTATATTGCCCTTTGTTGGATTTGAGGCTTGTAGTGTACCCATCACCCAGATGTGAACATTGTACCTAATAAATAATTTTTCAACCCTTACTCCCTTCCTACCCTCTTCCCTTTTGGGGTCCCCAGTCTCTATTACGAAAGAAAGTTTTAAAGTTACTCTTTAACAAATCCTGTTTCCAGTGTGTGCTTTGTAGGGTCAATGTAGGCAGATACTTCTAGATCCCAGCTGACACAATTCAAGTCAAATAGTATTAATGAAAGCACTAGCTTTAAACAGTATCTGAGGTTGAATTATTAAAATCTGTTATGATCTGAGGAAAACTCTGGGGTCCTCAGGGTAAATATTTTTATTATTGTGCAACTCTGTTCATGTTTTAAGTGAAATATTTTATAATAGCTTATTAGAGTGATGCCCCCTAGACACAATGTGGCAATCCTGATTGCTGGTCACATAGTTGGGCAATTATTTTAATCTGGAAATAGACATTGATTATTTTGTACTGCTCATTCAATAATTTGTTTCTTTATTCAACATGTGTTAGTTATCTAACAGGTCTCATTCACGGTACAAAAGTGAATAATATATTGTCGTTGCAAATGGCAGAAATTTTTCTTTTTAAACCCATTTTTTAGGGTTTTTAGGCTGACTAGTATTTCATTGTGTACATATATACACCACATTTTTTAATTCATTTATCTGTTGATGGATATCACTTGGCTTTTGTAAATAATGCTGCCACGAACATGGGAGTGCAGTTAAAATTATCTGGAAAGGTAGCCAGAAGTAGGGGTGCTATATCATATGATAATTCTATTTTTAGTTTTGTTGAGGAACTTCCATGAAGTTTTCTATTAATGGGTGTACTAATTTACATTTCCACCAAGGGTAGCATATAAAGAACTTCTGTGAGTTTTATCTCTAAAACAGGATAAAATGATAAAGCAGAGAGAAGACAATTACTTTTAAAATTATCTGCATCAACTCTCTCCTTTCAATGACTTTTAAGTATGCTAGTTTATTTTTTTCATTAAATGTATATTTTCATATTTTTAAAAGTCAAATAGTACAGCAGGGCTTAAAGTGAAAAAAGTGTTTTAGTTTATCATCCTTTTATTTTCACCTCCATATCTCTAATATGAATATGTCTTTTTAAAAAATAACTACTTTTAAATGACTGTAGACATTATCTCTTACCTTGTACATCTTCTTGTTCCTTCTTTTAATATAATTCCCTCACTACATTAGCTACCTCCTGATTATTTTAGCATCAAATAATTCCCTTAATCACATATATTTTACTTTCTGTATATCTTGACTTCCAAATTGGGAGTGGGAGATTTTAATGGCCTTCCTCTTCCCAACAACTTTCCCTGCATCTACCTCTCAGCCTTCATCATCTTTCTCTTTGTCATTGCGAAAGTTGATAACAAATATATTTTATTGCAAAATGAGTTTTTCCATTTGTCTATAGGTGGATTTTTAAGGTTGAAAATCAATGACTGGGCCGGGCGCGGTGGCTCACGCTTGTAATCCCAGCACTTTGGGAGGCCGAGGCGGGCGGATCACGAGGTCAGGAGATCGAGACCACGGTGAAACGCCGTCTCTACTAAAAATACAAAAAAAAAATTAGCCGGGCGTGGTGGCGGGCTCCTGTAGTCCCAGCTACTGGGAGAGGCTGAGGTGGGAGAATGGCGTGAACCCGGGAGGCGGAGCTTGCAGTGAGCGGAGATCGCGCCACTGCACTCCAGCCTGGGCGACAGAGCAAGACTCCGTCTCAAAAAAAAAAGAAAATCAATGACTGACATTTGCATCATTATACCTGTAAGTAGTGTGAGCTACGAGTGAAGACATTGGGCTATGATTACATTTTCTCCACATAATTCCAAGTTGTAAACCCTCTGCTACCTAAAGAAAAACGTTCTACGGATTCTGTCTTACTTTTATTCATTGTTTAAAATGAAGTCACATGTTAGTTTCATATTTTATACCACAGCTTTCTTTCTCAGTTACTTGTTTCCCTCTATTGGAAAAAGTAATAGTTGCTTCCTTAGCTTTTTCCTCATTCTACATATTACTTGAAATGTGTTCTATTCTTATTTGAGAAGCCTGTAGACTTTTTTTTTTGCTGCACTTTTTTCATTATTTTAAAATGTATAATTATAGAATACAGTGTTTCTATCAACTACCAGAAAGTCTCAACACTTCAGTCTTTTCCATTTTATTGGAAGACATATTCTCATTTGTCTCCCAGCTTACAAAGGATTTCTTTTGTTAAATCAAAATTATATTCTGTAAAATTTTTATGTCACACATGTATTAAAACTTTCTTATTTAAATGTTTAAAGTAAACTTTCTTTCTTAGAGTAGTTTTTGATTCACTGTAAAATTGAATGAAAATTTTTCATATACCCCCTGCCTTTTTTAATTTTAAAGAGTACAGCTTGGGATTTGCTCTGGGAAAATAATACTTTATTCTGCTAGTGTAAGCTTATTTTTTTAGTCTAGTGTACAGTAATGGTGCCATTTGCTCCACTGTTTCTTTTGGATGCTCCAGTAAAGAGTAGCTAAACTCTGTCTAGAATATTCTTTATAATTTCAGTAGGTTCAATTAATTGGGTTCAGGTGACCTACCAGATAGTTTACATACATTAAATATAATATTAAAATATCTGAATATGAAGCAGTGTTACTTCAGAAGGCTGAGATTAAAAAGACGATA
Source organism: Nomascus leucogenys (assembly GCF_006542625.1). Taxonomy (NCBI): domain Eukaryota; kingdom Metazoa; phylum Chordata; class Mammalia; order Primates; family Hylobatidae; genus Nomascus; species Nomascus leucogenys. Next base: position 47,720,517 of record NC_044395.1, read on the forward strand.
TAAACTGGAGTTGAACTCAGGTTTCTCTAATAACAAAGTTCTCTCCACTATTTCAAGCTGCTTCTCAACAACATATTGTATAAACAAAAAGAGTTAAAGCTGTTAGGAACAAAGTGCTAAATAATCTGAATTTGTTAGGTGTCTTTTCTTGCTTAACAGTGAATGTATTGAGAATAAAAGTAAATAAATGATGTGAAATTCTCAATAAATTCACATCACAATCACTATACCTAATTTCAAATTATTTATGCAAATGCCTCTGCATTAAATCAAAACATGAAATGCAAGACAGTCTGTTGAAAAACAGAGTTAGCTAAAAATAAATCAAAGAATAATAGATTACTCACATTAGTGTAAAACTGGTAGTAATTTAGGCCCGTTGGCACATTTTTCAGAAAGTGCCCTTTAAACTTTGTTAATTGCAAAATAACTAGATTGTCCACCTGCCATCATGACAGAGGCTTCTTGTTGCTTTTAATTCTGGAGAAGGAGGGAAAAGATGCAGCTGGCCCACCAGTATTTTTGGCTGAGACTCAAGCTGACCTGCTCTGCTCTGCCCTTTGCAGTTTGTTCATGGAGATAAAATTTCACCAAAATCCACCCTCAAAGTTAACAGATTTCATTTGCAGCAAGGTACCTGTGGTATGGTAGCTCCCACATCAGGACAGGAATCAGAGATACATGTTCAAACAAAGATCCTGACACCTACTATCTGTATTTGAACTTCAGTTTTATCAGCCAAGGGGAGATAACGTTAACCTTTATCACAGAGTTGTTGTAAGGAGCAGTGAGCTAACATATATAAACTGACTTTCCCAAAATCAAATTGTTGTGGAGTTATTTTTATTGCAGTTATAGACATATAGTGAACCCTATGCAGTGGAATGCCCACAGTGCTCCTTATTAATTTGATATCTACTCCTCCTGATGAGATTCCAGTTCCTAGGTCAACTTGATTTTTAGGTCAGTCGCATCCTTATATGTTTTACAGCTTGGTTATCTTGTAATAGCCTCTTGTATTCTTCAGAGCAATCCCCCTCATATATCTAATATTTTGAAAATTCAGAATATGAGTCCTGTATAATATATAGAGCCTTAAAATGTTCCAAAAATATCTAAAATTGGAGAATTGCCACTCTGAAATGGGAAAGAGAAATGCGGATGTAATTAGAATTCTGAGACTCCTAAGAGTCAGCCTTAGACAAGTAGAGGGAGCAGAATCTATGCTATTAGATCTGTGAATGGAGTTCAGCCCTCCACTTACCGCTAGTGTAACTCCAGGTAAATGTGGACCTAACTGCTCTATCTGTTTTCTGATCTACGTATGGAATGGAGCTCATAATATCTACATCAATATTTTATTGTGAGTGCTAAATTAGATCACATATATAAAGGTCCTTGTGTCCTGGCATACAGCTGACTGTCAATATTAATCCCCCTTTTTCATTAATTTTAAAAGACTAACATTAGTCCTTAGTCCCCAAATTTTACAAAAGACTTTGAACTTTTTATCCTTATTAGTAACTTCCCCATGGTTGTATAGGATAAAACTGTAAGTGTTTTTCATAAGTTTACACATTCATCTGTGACAAGACTTAAATCTTAAGCAAGGATCTCAGTTTTTCAATTAAGACCAAACCATAAATTCTCATGATTATAAGTATATAATATACTGAGTATTATATATAGTATAATACTTTATAAAATATTTATATGGCAACATCTATACTATATAAACTACATGTATTACTTATATGTACTATATCTTTAAATAAAAAAATCTCAGTGGGATGAAATTGTCATCAATGAGAAGTAAAGGGAAGTGAGATAGAATGCAAAGAAAAAAGCAGATAAATATTTCCATCAACTCATATTTAGAATAAAAGCTATTTTGTGTCATAAAAGGATGATGAATTTCTTACACTTTTTATATTATTCTCTCTATCACAGTGGAAATATAAATGATCAATGCATATATAATGTGGTTCAATTGTAATTTGCCCAAAATAAGCAATTCAGCGGAAGAGCAAAACCGAAATTCAGGTCTTCAGGTTACAAGTCCCATACCAATGACTTTCATGCTCCTAACACCTGCATTCTGATTATACCCAATATATGCAATACTCTTATTTCACTATCCCTCTGCTTATCTATGTTTTCACACAGGCAACTATGGAGAAAGTGGGATGGAAGCCTTCAAAGATATGTCAGCGAAGGAAGGGATTTGCATCGCCCACTCTTACAAAATCTACAGTAATGCAGGGGAGCAGAGCTTTGATAAGCTGCTGAAGAAGCTCACAAGTCACTTGCCCAAGGCCCGGGTGGTGGCCTGCTTCTGTGAGGGCATGACGGTGAGAGGTCTGCTGATGGCCATGAGGCGCCTGGGTCTAGCGGGAGAATTTCTGCTTCTGGGCAGGTGAGTGATAAGAAAATTTACATGGAGTTAATACCAGGAATTTGGCAGCACCGAAGGGTAGCTTTTAGTGTACAATAAAAACATATTTCAAAGCTTAAACTGTGCAGTGGAAATAGAGCTTAAATTTCATAACGCACCTGTGCCTAGAGAAAATCATGGAAAATAAGTAGACCAGCCATGTGCTGATTAATAGTAACAGGAATCAACAAATGGAGATGATGCATCTTCAAGTCCTAAAAACCATGACTGTAAGGTAGTGAAATGGATTTTTATATCCTTGAGTAATTCACTTGGAAAGTAAACATGACTCAAACTCATAGTTGCTTTTAAAACTGATTTTAAAACTCATAGTTGCTTTTAAAAATGACTACATGAGCTTGGTTTATAATGTAGAATCATAGAATTTGGGGTTTGAAAGTGAGGGATTGCTTTCAGAGCACATTTTTAAAGCATTAGAAAATTGGCTTTTTATTTTATATCACAAAAATGTAGGTGCCTGGTGACCTACATTGTTTCTAGACAAGATACTAAAATACTAGCTTCTACAGAGATTGACTTTAATTATCTGAATAATTCACTTGATTGACACAACTCAGCACATTCCCTGTTGTTGTGGCTGAATCAGTGTATTAGTCAAATTCTCCAGAGAAATAAAACCACAAGTATATACATAATAACAAAAATATGCATATATGTGTCCTGCACACATATATATGTGTATGTATACATTTGTGTGTGTGTATATACATATGTGTATGTATATATATATATATATATACATACACATATGAGATTTACTACAAGGAATTGGTTCATGTGATTAAAGACCCAAGAGAGCCAATGTGTAGTTTCAATCCAAGTCCAAAGGTCTTAGAACTATGAGAGCTGATAATATTAAGTTGCAGTCTGAAAGTTGGTAGGCTTGCAATTCAAGGTGAGCCAATGTTTCAGTCCAAGTCTGAAGGCTGAAAAAGACCAATGTCCATCTCATGCTATCAGGCAAAAGACATTACCTTTTAGCCTTTTAATACTATTCAGGTCTTCAGCTGATTGTTTGAAGTCCATCCATATTAGAGAGGGCAATCTGCTTTACTCTGTCTGCTGCTTCAAATGTTAATCTCATCCAGAACACTCTCACAGACACAGGCAGAATAATGTCTGTTAAGATGTCTGGGCACGCATAGCCCAGGCACTAGACACATAAAATTAACTATCATAATTAGTAAGACAACACCGTAGTTTTGAATGTGTGAATGAGGTGCGCTTCTGAGATGGTAACACTGGAAGTTATAAGTGGTAGGGAAGCTGCTTCTTCATTGCATACCTTTAAAACATTATGTACCATATATCTTTTTATTAACATGTAGCCAATGTAAAGAACCGCAAAAACCTTAGAAACCACTGCATCTTTCTCAGGATTTCTACCCCAAATAGAGAGCCAAGTCACTTGTTAATAACTTTTGATGGCTTATTAAGGGAAACGTACTTCCTTCCTTTTCCAAATACTTAACTGACCGTCTGCGATCAGACTTAGCTCCAGCTGGGATACATTTTATGACAGCCATTTTATGTACCCAATTCTTTTCTGTCCGATCTGATGGCAATAGATTGATGGGGCTATTTTGGTATGAGGCCACACATCCTTCAATAAAAATAATATTGAGTGAGATTCCTTTTTTATCAATGTCATACATTTTGTCAAAATCATCGCTAGTTGGCAGGAATGATGCACCAGTTAGTTGCATACAACCCACGAACATGCCAACTGCCAATATTCTTATACTGTATTCTGAAGTGCAGTGTTACCACTGCCGTAAAAAGAACAGAAAAGAAAAAAAATCCGGTTTTAAGTAGTTCTGCTTTTCTGATAGGGAATAAAGAATTCCACAATTCCTATCTGCTCCATTTGCCAGCATTAATAAGAAAAATCAGCAGCATTTGTTTTCAGTCATATGGTGTATTTGCCAAAAAGCAAATATTCTTTGATCCCATGTACACTAAGTAAATAGATTGGCTTTTACAATATTTGCCATTTTCCATCTAGGATTTTATTTCCAGAAGCATTGCAAAATTTTATATTTTGTGTATTTTAAAATTTATTTTGTATATGATAAACATAGAGTTCTTCCCATATCGTTTAATTCATGGAATACTAAATTTATAGCCTTTAGTTAGATCTTTTATCCCCCCCATTAACGGGCTATTTAGTAATTCAACATTTACTTGAACATCAGTTCATTTCATTTTTGAGCAGTTTTGTTACGTCTTCCTTACTCCAAATTTTAAAACTATCTCCCTGTAGTTTCTGCCTCTTGGCCTATGTTTTTTTTTTTCTTTAAAAGTAACGTGTGATGCTCTTTCAAATATTTGGGAACAGCAGTGTGGTCTTCAGTACTCTCCAACTTCTCTTTGAAATATCCCAACTTCTTCCAACTATCTTAGTGAGATGGCACTGTGGGTGTTAAGAAAATCACTTATCAGAACCATCTATAGGATCATTTATCAAATACTTTGTGCCAATTACTGTGCTAAGCACTTTACATGTATTGTTTCATTTAATCATTATTTGACAAATGTTGAGTGTTTACTATATAAAAGTGCTTGAAATAAATCAGTGAACAAAACAATAATTATTGCCCTTATGAAACTTACAGATAAGTCATATAGAAGGTCATATAAGTGTTATGAAAAAACCCATATCTAAGAACAACCTGAATATTAAGTACTATTCTATTTTATACACAGGAATTCTAAGTAAGACTCAATAAATATTGATGTGCGAAATGGAACAGAAAAGCAACAGTTAATAGTTTGTAAGAAAAAGTTTACATCTACTAACGCTAATTTTACAAATGAGGAAACTGATACCTCCAAAATTTGGATAACACAATTACCCAACTACCATAACTTATAATCCTGTGTTCTTTTCTACTAACTTGTCTTCTGTACAGTAGAAACAGAGGGAAAGTTATTATTTGATAGCAAACCCTAGGTTCTACATAGAACCTGAGTTTATTTTTAAAAAATTTTAGAGAATTCAAATTTTTAACTTTAATTAGTATTTTATATCAATGTTACCTCCTAAAAAATTTTATTTAGTTCACCCTATAACTTCTTTCAGTATTCTAGTGTTATTTTGTTTACAAATATTCTGCAAATCTCTCTTTTTGCTCCTTCTCTTCCCCAATTCAAACTTGAATGAATACCTTTAGGAACTAGAAGTCAAAGCTATGTGGAAAAAAAAAAAAGGCTATATTTAGAGCCTACTAGAAGGTCCACATTTAATAGCTGTAGTTACTTATAAATATCTCCAACTGCCTTAGGTCAACCATGTTTAATAGGTTGTTCAACTTAAGTGCTTGGCAGGACTAAGACAACTCTGCTGCTGAGACAACCTCATCCATCAACACATCTCACCATCTGTGCTGCACATCAATAGAATGTTAGAATGATACAGACCTACCTGGCCACTAGGTCTTTCCATTTGAGCTGTGGGTAATCTGCTGTCTCATTGCCAATAAAAATATCCTGTTCAGGTCCCTGGAATAGTCTTCCTAAACACTTTGGCTCTGACAGCAGGCTGAGGTCAATAATCTGAACAGTAATGGCATTTCTTAAGGGGCTTATTTTCTTCAATGAATACACTGTCTTAGTTCTAGATTTAGGAAAGAATTACTTGAAATACATTATTTAAAAGTTAGAAATTTAAATTAAACTTGGAAACAACTAGTTTTTAGCAAATTAACTACTGAAAGATGGTTTTATTTGATCTATAATTAATTTTATTTGAATAATTTGAGAATATTCTTTAATACGATGATTATTACAAAGCCACAAAAAGGAAATGTACTTAAATTTCAAAAGTACTTGAGGATTATAAGTAGCATTTCTTAGTGAGAGGTCAATCTACATCAATATTTTTCAAAATGGAAATGATAAGTACTTACTGTAAGAAATATCCTTGCCAATGAAATTACAGTTTTTCTAGTCAAACTATGGTAGTGGCTATTCTCCAGAGGTAGATATTATTCTTTATCTTTACATGTAGCAAGAATGTTTATTCCAAATTAAGTCATTTTCAAACAAGTATACAGGCATTCCTTGCAGAAAATGTGCGTTCGATTTCAGACCACCACAATAAAACAGTATCACAATAAAAATCACACAGATATTTTGTTTTTGTTTTCCCAATTCATATGAAAAGTGGGCTGGGTGCGGTGGTTCACACCTGTAATCCCAGCACTTTGGGAGGCAGAGGTGGGCAGATCATGAGGTCAAGAGATCAAGACCATCCTAGCTAACACGGTGAAACCCCGTCTCTACTAAAAATACAAAAAATTAGCCAGGCATGGCGATGTGCGCCTGTAGTCCCAGCTACTCCGGAGGCTGAGGCAGGAGAACGGCATGAACCCAGGAGGAGGAGGTTGCAGTGAGCCGAGATTGTGCCACTGTGCTCCAGCCTGAGTGACAGAGTGAGACTCTGTCTCAAAAAAAAAAAAAAAAAAAAGAGATGTTTATACTATATTGTAGCCAAATAAATGCACAATAGAATTATGTCTAAAAATATATAAATCTTAATTCAAATGTACTTTATTGCTAAAAAAAAAAAAGCAAGTGATCATCTGAGCCTTCACTGGGTTATATTCTTTTTTTATTTTATTATTATTATGTATATATTTATTATTATACTTTAAGTTTTAGGGTACATGTGCACAATGCGCAGGTTTGTTACATATGTATCCATGTGCCATGTTGGTGTGCTGCACCCATTAACTCATCATTTAGCATCTCCTAATGCTGTCCCTCCCCCTGCCCCCTCCCCACCACAGTCCCTGGAGTGTGATGTTCCCCTTCCTGTGTCCATGTGTTCTCACTGTTCAATTCCCACCTATGAGTGAGAACATGCGGTGTTTGGTTTTTTGTCCTTGCGATAGTTTACTGAGAATGATGTTTTCCAGTTTCATCCATGTCCCTACAAAGGACAAGAACTCATCCTTTTTGATGGCTGCATAGTATTCCATAGTGTATATGTGCCACATTTTCTTAATCCAGTCTATCGTTGTTGGACATTTGGGTTGGTTCCAAGTCTTTGCTATTGTGAATAGTGCCACAACAAACATACATGAGCATGTGTCTTTATAGCAGCATGATTTATAATCCTTTGGGTATATACCCAGTAATGGGATGGCTGGGTCAAATGGTATTTCTAGTTCTAGATCCCTGAGGAATCGCCACACTGACTTCCACAATGGTTGAACTAGTTTACAGTCCCACCAACAGTGTAAAAGTGTTCCTATTTCTCCACATCCTCTCCAGCACCTGTTGTTTCCTGACTTTTTAATGATGGCCATTATAACTGGTGTGAGATGGTATCTCATTGTGGTTTTGATTTGCATTTCTCTGATGGCCACGGATGATGAGCATTTTTTCATGTGTTTTTTGGCTGCATAAATGTCTTCTTTCGAGAAGTGTCTGTTCATGTCCTTCGCCCACTTTTTGATAGGGTTGTTTGTTTTTTTCTTGTAAATTTGTTTGAGTTCATCGTAGATTCTGGATATTAGCCCTTTGTCAGATGAGTAGGTTGCAAAAATTTTCTCCCATTTTGTAGGTTGCCTGTTCACTCTAATGGTAGTTTCTTTTGCTGTGCGGAAGCTCTTTAGTTTAATTAGATCCCATTTGTCAATTTTGGCTTTTGTTGCCATTGCTTTTGGTGTTTTAGAAATGAAGTCCTTGCCCATACCTATGTCCTGAATGGTAATGCCTAGGTTTTCTTCTAGGGTTTTTATGGTTTTAGGTCTAACATGTTAAGTCTTTAATCCATCTCCAATTAATTTTTGTTTAAGGTGTAAGGAAGGGATCCAGTTTCAGCTTTCTACATATGGCTAGCCAGTTTTCCCAGCACCATTTATTAAATAGGGAATCCTTTCCCCATTGCTTGTTTTTGTCAGGTTTGTCAAAGATCAGATAGTTGTAGATAGGCGGTGTTATTTCTGAGGGCTCTGTTCTGTTCCATTGATCTATATCTCTGTTTTGGTACCAGTACCACGCTGTTTTGGTTACTGTAGCCTTGTAGTATAGTGTGAAGTCAGGTAGCGTGATGCCTCCAGCTTTACTCTTTTGGCTTAGGATTGACTTGGCGATGCAGGCTCCTTTTTGGTTCCATAGGAACTTTAAAGTAGTTTTTTCCAATTCTATGAAGAAAGTCATTGGTAGCTTGATGGGGATGGCATTGAATCTATAAATCACCTTGGGCAGTATGGCCATTTTCACGATATTGATTCTTCCAACCCATGAGCATGGAATGTTCTTCCATTTGTTTGTATCCTCTTTTATTTCATTGAGCAGTGGTTTGTATTTCTCCTTGAAGAGATCCTTCACGACCCTTGTAAGTTGGATTCCTAGGTATTTTATTCTCTTTGAAGCAATTGTGAATGGGAGTTCACTCATGATTTGGCTCTCTGTTTGTCTGTTATTGGTGTATAAGAATGCTTGTGATTTTTGTACATAGATTTTGTATCCTGAGACTTTGGTGAAGTTGCTTATCAGCTTAAGGAGATTTTGGGCTGAGACAATGAGGTTTTCTAGATATACAATCATATCATCTGCAAACAGGGACAATTTGACTTCCTCTTTTCCTAATTGAATACTCTTTATTTCCTTCTCCTGCCTAATTGCCCTGGCCAGAACTTCCAACACTATGTTGAATAGGAGTGGTGGGAGAGGGCATCCCTGTCTTGTGCCAGTTTTCAAAGGGAATGCTTCCAGTTTTTGCCCATTCAGTATGATATTGGCTGTGGGTTTGTCATAGATAGCTCTTATTATTTTGAGATACGTCCCATCAATACCTAATTTATTGAGAGTTTTTAGCATGAAGGGTTGTTGAATTTTGTCAAAGGCCTTTTCCACATCTATTGAGATAATCATGTGGTTTCTGTCTTTGGTTCTGTTTATATGCTGGATTATGTTTATTGATTTGCATATGTTGAACCGTCCTTGCATCCCAGGGATGAAGCCCACTTGATCATGGCGGATAAGCTTTTTGATGTGCTGCTGGATTCAGTTTGCCAGTATTTTATTGAGGATTTTTGGATTGATGTTCATCAGGGATATTGGTCTAAAATTCTCTTTTTTGGTTGTGTCTCTGCCCGGCTTTGGTATCAGGATGATGCTGGCCTCATAAAATGAGTTAGGGAGGATTCCCTCTTTTTCTATGGATTGGAATAGTTTCAGAAGGAATGGTAACAGTTCCTCCTTGTACCTCTGGTAGAATTTGGCTGTGAATCCATCTGGTCCTGGACTCTTTTTGGTTGGTAAGCTATTGATTATTGCCACAATTTCAGAGCCTGTTATTGGTCTATTCAGAGATTCAACTTCTTCCTGGTTTAGTCTTGGGAGGATATATGCGTCGAGGAATTTATCCATTTCTTCTTGATTTTCTAGTTTATTTGTGTAGAGGTGTTTGTAGTATTCTCTGATGGTAGTTTGTATTTCTGTGGGATCAGTGGTGATATCCCCTTTATCATTTTTTATTGTGTCTATTTGATTCTTCTCTCTTTTCTTCTTTATTAGTCTTGCTAGCGGTCTATCAATTTTGTTGATCTTTTCAAAAAACCGGCTCCTGGATTCATTAATTTTTTGAAGGGGGTTTTGTGTCTCTATTTCCTTCAGTTCTGCTCTGATTTTAGTTATTTCTTGCCTTCTGCCAGCTTTTGAATGTGTTTGCTCTTGCTTTTCTAGTTCTTTTAATTGTGATGTTAGGGTGTCAATTTTAGATCTTTCCTGCTTTCTCTTATGGGCATTTAGTGCCATAAATTTCCCTCTACACACTGCTTTGAATGTGTCCCAGAGATTCTGGTATGTTGTGTCTTTGTTCTCATTGGTTTCAAAGAACATCTTTATTTCTGCCTTCATTTCATTATGTACCCAGTAGTCATTCAGGAGTAGGTTGTTCAGTTTCCATGTAGTTGAGCGGTTTTGAGTGGGTTTCTTAATCCTGATTTCTAGTTTGATTGCACTGTGGTCTGAGACACAGTTTGTTATAATTCCTGTTCTTTTACATTTGCTGGGTTAGATTCTTTTTGCTAGTTGAGGGTCTTGCCTCAATGTTGATGGCTGCTGACTGATTAGGGTGGCAATTGCTGAAGGTGGCGGTGGCTGTGGCAATTTCTTAAAATAAGATAACAATGAAGTTTGCCACATCAAATGAGTCTTCCTTTCACAAAGGAAGTGGTATTTATCTGTAGCATGAAATGTTGTTTGATGGCATTTTACCCACGTTAGAACTGCTCTTAAAATTGGAGTTAGTCCTTTCAAATTCTATCACTGCTTTATCTACTAAGTTCAGGTAATTTTCTAAATTCTTTGTTGTCATTTCAACAATGCTGATAGCAACTTCACCAGAGTATATTCCTCCTCAAGAAACCACTTTCTTTGCTGATCTATAAGAAGCAATTCCTCATTCATTTAAGATTTATCATGAGATTGTAGGAGTTCAGTTACATCTTTAAACTCACTTTCTAATTCTAGTTCTCCTGCTCTTTTCACTACATCTTCAGTTACTTCCTTGACTGGAAGTATAGGAACACCTCAATGTCATCCATGGGGGTTGGAATCACTTCTTCCAGACTCCTGTTGTTGATATTTTGACCTTCTTCCATGACTCATGAATGTTCTTAATGACACCTAGAATGGTGAATCCTTTCCAGAAGGTTTCCAACTTACTTTGCCCATATCCATCCGAGGGATTACTATCTATGACAGTTATGACTTTAAGAAGTGTATTCTAGAAATAATAAGACGTGAAAGTCAAAATTACTTGTTGATTCATAGGCTGCAGAATGGATATTGTGTTAACAGGCATGTAAACAACATTAAACTCCATGTGTGTCTCCATCAGACCTCTTGGCTTGCCGGGCACATTGTCAACTATTAGCAATAGTATTTTGAAAGGATTTTTGTGAATATATATATATATATGTGTGTGTGTATGTGTGTGTGTGTGTGTGTGTGTGAGTAATAATTCTCAAAAGTAGACTTAAAATATTCAGTAAACCATGCTGTAAAGAGATGTGTTGTCACCCAGGCTTTGTTTTTTCATTTTTAGAACACAGTCATACATTTAACATGATTCATAAGTTTCCTAGCCTTCTCAGAATGGAAATGATTATTGGCTTCCACTTCAAGTCACCAGTTTTATTATCTCCGCATAGAAGAGTTAGCCTGTCCTTTGACAATCTGCAGCAAGGTCTTGGCTTCTCCTATCTAGCTGAGAAAGTGTTAGATGGCATCTTCTTCCAAAAAAAGGCTGTTTTGTCTACACTGAAAATGTGTTGTTGAAGCTTCTCTATCAATCTGCACTTGCTGCTTCACCCAGCACTTTGATGTTATAGAGACAGTTTCCTTCCTTCAACCTCATGAAATAACCTCTGCTAGCTTTACACATCTTCTGTAATTTCCTCCCCTCTCTCAGCCTTTTTAGGATTAAAGAGAGTTACGGTCTTGCTCTTGATTAGAGTTTTGGTTTAGAAGAATGTTGTGGCTGACTCGATCTTCTATCAAGACCATGAAAACTTTCTCCATATCAACAATAAGGCTGTTTCTCTTTCTTATCATTTCTGTATATTCACACTTGGCTGTTTTTTGCAACAGGCCTAATTTTTGGCCTATATTTGCTTCCACCATACCTTCCTCATTAAGTATAATCATTTCTAGCTTTTGATTTAAAGTGAGAGACTTACAATTCTTCCTTTCACTTGAGCATTTAGCCATTGTAGGGCTATTAATTAGCCTAATTATAATACTGTTGTGTCTCTAGGGATAGGGAGGCCTGTGGAGAGGGAGAGAGACAGAAGTACAGCCAGTGGGTGGGACAATCAGAACATACCACCCTCATTACTGTCTTATATGGGCACAGTTTGTGATGCCCCAAACCAATTACAACAGTAGCATGTTCCTAACACAAAGAAATAATAAATGTCTGAGGTGATGGATACGTTTATTACCCTGATTTGATCCTTATATATTTTATACATTTATGGAAATATCACACTGTATGCCATAAATGTGTACAATTATCATGTAAATTGAAATAATAATACAAGCAAAAAAAGATCACTGATTACAGATCATCATAACAGATATAATAATAATGAAAAAGTTTGAAATGTTGTGAGAATTAACAAAATTACACAAAATGAGAACATGCCATTGGAAAAATAGTGCCAACAGATGTGTAGGACAGAGTTGCCAGAAACCTTCAATTTGTAAAAAATGCAGTATCTGTGGAGTTACAATAAAATGAAGTGCAATAAAAAGGCATGTCCATAATTTTCTTCTACTAGGCCATTCAGTGTCATTAATTTGTAATGTGGGATAAAAGTTAACAATAGGAATGATAGTACCTTTACTGAGGTCAATGGGAAATGTCAGATATGAAGTAAAGAGCAGATCGTGAGTTCAGTTTTGGATAAGTGGAGTTCAGGTACATTTCAACGATAAAAGTAGTCTACTAGGTAGGAGAATATGTAAGTTGAGAGCTCAGAAGAGATATATGGGCTGTAAATAGAACTGAGAGAATCATTAGGATAATATCAAATCAAGGACGTGTTTGTTAAAATTAAGAGAGGAATTCTAAGAAATTATCTTTGAGGGACCTCAGCATTTAGGTTGAAAAAAACAAGATGAACTCTAAATCGGAGACAGGAACAGGCAAATCCAGAGATGTAGACGGGAAACCAAAAGTGTTGTGTCATCCAAGCCAATGGAAGAGAGTATTTACAGGCAAGACCACCAGTGTCAACTGAATTTAGGAGATCAGGTGAAAATACTACTGAAATGGCCATTTGGATTTATTGAGGTGGAGAGAATTGGCAGTTTAACAAGACATGGATGAATAGAGTAATAAAAGCAGATTAACAATGAAGTAGCTAAGAAGTGAGTAGAAGGTGAGAAAATGAACCCATGACATATAAGCCAGTATTTTGGGAAGTTGAACTAATAAGGAATGAAGAATGAAATCTACAGTTCACCCTTGAAGAACATGAGTTTGAACTGTGCAGGTCTCCGTTTACATACTTTTTTTCAGTTGATAGGTTGAAATTTATTTTTGAGATTTGCCATAATTTGGACAAACTCACAGACAAACCATGTTGCCTATTTTTAAAAAATATTTTTTAAAAATAAGAAAATATGTGTCATAAAAGAATATAATATTTACATATACTATTTTATCATTTACTACCATAAAATCTACACCAATCTATTATAAAAAGTTAAAATTTATCAAAACTTTTGTGCACACTTATGAGCCATTCCTGATTAAGAGAAAACAAAGATTTACTATTAAATCATAACTACATAAAATTAACTGTAGTACATGTTGTACTATGGTAGTAATTTCAAAGCCACCTCCTGTTGATATTGTAATGATCTCAAGTATTGTGAGTATCTGCTTAAATCACAGTTTGAGGCTAATCATCTCCCTGTGAACAGTTCATTTCAGCACTAAATCACACATCACAGTGAAAAGTGATTGTTCCTGGTTATTGCACATTTTTTATCATGTCTGTTGCAATACTGTGAACCTTAAATAACACCATGGGAATGAAAGTGTCAGCAGTGATGCTGAAAGTGCTCCCAAGAAGAAGAGAAAAGTCATGATATTACAAGAAAAAGTTGAGTTGCTTAATATGTACTGTGGATTCGGGTCTACAGCTGCAGATGCCCTTCATTTCAAGATAAACAAATCCAGCATAAGGAAAGACCAACGTAACGAAAGAAAAGGAAACGTATGAAGCCATCCCTGTGGCTACACCAGCAGATGTGAAAACCTTGCTCTTCTGGGGAAATCCCTTTTTATGTAATTTTGAAAATGCAGCTTTTATGTAGGTGCAGGATTGGGTATAAGAAAGGCATACATATAGAGTCTAATATTATTCAAGAAAAAGCAAAGTCATTAAAGGATGACTTACTCAAAAGGAAGGTGAAGGATCTAAAGCTGGAGAATTTAGTGTTAGCAAAGGATGGTTTGCTAATTTTAAAAAGATATTTGGCTTAAAAATTGTCAAGATAATGAGAAAAACAGCTTCTGTTGCCCAAGAAGCAGCAGAAAATTTCCAAGACACCTTAAGAAAACCACTGAGGAGAAGGAATATTTGCTGGAACAGGTTTTTAATGTGTGTCAAAGTGCTCTATTCTGTACAGAAAAATACCACAAAGAACATTTATCAGTAAAGAAGAGAAGTGAGCACTAGGATTTAAGGCAGGAAGGAATAAGCTAACCCTCCTGTTTTGTGACAATACAGTCAGGTTTATTATGATCATGACTTTTCTTATCTACGCAGTTGCTAACCTCCTAGCATTGGAGGGAAAAGATAAACATCAGCTACCAGTTGTACAAGAAGAAGACCTGGACATTTAGAGCTATTTTCCTTGGTTGTTTCCATCAGCACTTTGTCCCTGAAGTCATGAAGTACCTGGCTAGGAAGGATTGCCTTATAAAGTTCCTTTGCTATTGAGCAATGCCCCTTACCGCCCAGAACCTCATGAGTTCAACATAGAAAGTATCTACTTGCTTCCAGACACAAAGTCTCTAATTCAGCCTCTAGATTAGGGGTCATAAGGACCATAAAGGCTCATTACACACAGTAATCTATGGAAAGGATCATCAACAGTTTGAAGAGGATCCAAATAGAGACAATATCATGAAAGTCTGGAAAAATTATACCGCTGAAGATACAATTGTTGCTATGGAAAAAGCCCTGAAAGCCATCAAGCCTGATACAATAAATTCATGCTGAAGAAAACTGTTTCCAGACCTTGTGTATTACTTCACAATATTTATGATAGAGCCAATCAAGGAAATCATGAGATCATGGATATGGAAAAAAAAAGGTGGGGGTGAAGGGTTTCAGAATATGGATCTTGGAGAAATTCAGGAGCTAATAGACATCACACTACAAGAATTAACAGAAGATGACTTTGATGGAGATGAGTGCTTTTGGACCAGTGCCAGATGAGGAGGAAGATGATGTTGAAGAAGTAGTGACAGAAAGCAAATTGACATTAGATAATCTGGAAGGAGGGTTTCAGTTATTCAAGACTGCTTTTGACTTCTTTTATGACATGATCCTTTTTATGACACAGGGACTGAAATTAAAGCTAACAGTGGAAGAAGGAGTGGTACTGTACAGAAACATTTTTAGAGAAATGAAAAAGAAAAAAAGGCAAAAATGCATTTACTTAAATGTGTTAAGTTAAACTAAGTGTGCCTGCCTCTCCTGCCTCCCCTTCCACCTCATTCGCCTCTTCCACCACTGCCACCCCTGAAACAGCAAGACCAACCCCTTCCCTTCCTCTTCTCTATCAGCCTACAATATGAAGACAATTAGGATGAAAACCTTTATGATGATCCACATCTACTTAATGAATAGTAAATATATATTTTTCTTCCCTATGATTTTCTTGATAACATTTCTTCCTCTTGCTTACTTTATTATAAGAATACAGTATATAATGCATACAACATACAAAAATATGTGTTAATCAACTGATTATGTTATTTGTAAGGTCAACAGTAAGCCATTAGTAGTTAAGGTTTAGGAGAGTCAAAAGTTATATATAGATATTTGACTGTGTAACATGATGTTGCCTCTAACTCCTGCGTTGTTCAAGGGGCAACTGTATATTTTAAGGGAAAATGAGATAAAGAGAGATTTTTTAACATTAACATTTTATTTCTCTCCAAAGATGTAATTTATAATCATGAAAAATAATTTAAGTGGTGAACAAAATGTATAGTGAAAAGCACTTGTATTTCTGTGTCGACTCATGGTATTATTAAATCATTTGTACTTTGATAATATTATGAATGAAAATGGCATCATAATGTTTTAATTTGTAGTTTTAAAATTATGAGTAAGATACTAAATATTCTTATGTCAATATTTCCTAAAAGCTACCTATCTATGTACTAAAACCATTTTTTTGTTTATTTTTCCTTATTGATTTCTAAAAACTTTATAAATTAAGGAAGGTAGCTCATTGGAATATGTTGAAAATATTTTTACTCTTGTCATTTAATTTGGGCTTTATGATCTTCAGACAATGCCAAGTTTTGTAATTTTTAGATTTTTAAAATTTTATGATATATAGTGTCTGTATCTTGCATGCAAAGTTCAGTTGTTTATTTAATTGGTTAATTTTGGTATCCAGGTAGGATGGGTGATTTAATTAATGAAAAGAGGGTTATGAATAGTATAAAATGCATAAAAATGTGGAAAGGGGTGGCATTTAAAGTCCAGGTGGAGGAAACCAACTGAGAAGATGTACTACAGACCTAGAACAGAAATTTAAAAATGTGTTGGGGCAGATATAGCTTAAAAGTTTAGAAATAGAAAAATCACTTAATGGCCTTTCTTTCTAAATTTGGAGGCAAGTGGAGAAGGAAGTTTTGTGTGTGTGTGTATGTGTGTGTGTGTAGCATAAGGGGTGTGGCAATGGGTTGAGAAACAGTCAGTGGAGATAGGAAACCAGGAAACCTATACTGCTAATAAGTGGTTTCATTTATTAATTTTGAAAGATATTACTCCATCTGTTATAAACAATGAGGAGAGAAAGATTTAGGTAAACTATAATGCAAGATATTTTTAAAGTAACACCAAATTTAACATTTGTAACTGTAGAGTCACATAAAGTATTATATTACTTTCTCACTGTTAGGGATTTAAAAGTTCATTAAACAATAGCCCTTTTCTCAAATTAAATACCAGCAAGAAGTCATGGAGTTAGTATATATTAGCTAAATGAAAACCAAATCTTTTGGCCGGGCGCGGTGGCTCACGCTTGTAATACCAGCACTTTGGGAGGCCGAGGCAGGCGGATCACGAGGTCAGGAGATCGAGACCACGGTGAAACCCCGTCTCTACTAAAAATACAAAAAAATTAGCCGGGCGTGGTGGCGGGCGCCTGTAGTCCCAGCTACTCCGAGAGGCTGAGGCAGGAGAATGGCGTGAACCCGGGAGGCGGAGCTTGCAGTGAGCCGAGACTGCGCCACTGCACTCCAGTCTGGGTGACGGAGCGAGACTCTGTCTCAAAAAAAAAAAAAGAAAACCAAATCTTTGATCTCTGACCAAGTATTCTTCTCCATCCCCACAGTCACAGACAGGGCTGCACAATCACAGGACTTGCTTGCTTTAATAGATAGCTTTTAGAAGGACAACAGAAAAACTCTTAGGTTCAGAGAACAGACTGCTCCATAAAAATAAGAGATGGAGTCATACACACTTAACCCCTTCTCCAGTTTAACCAGACAGGTGAGTCACTATCCCCAGAAGGGATAGTAGGAAGATGGTGGAATGAAGCTGTGTGTTTTCCTTCCATGCTTTTCTCTCCTGGAGAATAAAAGTTCCCCTCAAACACCCCTATTAAAATGTAAAGAATGAGATATTTCTTTTATTTCTCACAAGTCCCTTCTGAAGTGGAGTATATATATTAACCCATATACATCTCACACCAGTTAGAATGGCCATCATTAAAAAATCAGGAAACAACAGGTGCTGGAGAGGATGTGGAGAAATAGGAACACTTTTACACTGTTGGTGGGATTGTAAACTAGTTCAACCATTGTGGAAGTCAGTGTGGCGATTCCTCAGGGATCTCGAACTAGAAATACCATTTGACCCAGCCATCCCATTACTGGGTATATACCCAAAGGACTATAAATCATGCTGCTGTAAAGACACATGCACACGTATGTTTATTGCGGCACTATTCACAATAGCAAAGAGTTGGAACCAACCCAAATGTCCAACAACGATAGACTGGATTAAGAAAATGTGGCACATATACACCATGGAATACTATGCAGCCATAAAAAATGATGAGTTCGTGTCCTTTGTAGGGACATGGATGAAACTGGAAAACATCATTCTCAGTAAACTATCGCAAGGACAAAAAACCAAACACCGCATGTTCTCACTCATAGGTGGGAATTGAACAATGAGATCATAACCTCAACTTTTTGATAGGAACATTGGAGTAAGGAAATCATGGAAATATGTAAAACCTCACATGGCACAGTACCTAGTTATATATTAACCTTTATGATGGTCTATTTTTTTTTTTTTTTTTTTTTTTTTTTTTTTTTTTTTTTTTTTTTTTTTTTTTTTTTTTTTGAGATGGAGTCTTGCTTCTGTCACCCAGGCTGGAGTGCAGTGGCGCCATCTCGGCTCACTGCAAGCTCCACCTCCTGGGTTCACGACATTCTCCTGCCTCAGCCTCCCAAGTAGCTGGGACTACAGGTGCCCGCCACCACGCCCAGCTAATTTTTTTGTATTTTTAGTAGAAACGGGGTTTCACCGTGTTAGCCAGGATGGTCTTGATCTCCTGACCTCGTGATCCGCCCGCCTCTGCCTCCCAAAGTGCTGGGATTACAGGCGTGAGCCACCGCGCCCAGCCGACGTTACTTATGTCTTTAAAGGCAACTCTGCTTGCTAGATATAAGCTGAAATTTAAATAATACCAGTTGCCGTGGGAGGTGCTGTAGGTCTGACAACTGAAAATGAACAGGGGCTTTTCATGTTATTGGATGAAGAAGTATTCCTATGTCCAGAATGAAACCAACCCAGGACTTTGATGCCCTCTTCTAATAGTAGAGCTTGTGCTTTAAAGTAATCTGCATCTCAAAGTGCGCTGGTGGCTTTGAGATTGATTGCACTGCGAATATTTGTTTAGATAAATATTTAAAACATTTTAATAATGATCACTTTTTATAGAGTGATCTTTATTTAGCAAACACTGTTCTAAGTGGTTGATCTTCATGTATTAATTTATTGACTTTTTATAGCAATTCTATTTGTAAGCTATTATTATTAACTTCATTTTATAGCTGAAGAAACAGAGACACAGAGAGACAACTAATTTGCTCAAGGTCCCACAGGCAATAAATGGCAGTAAGGATATTAGAAGGTAACCTGTATCCTAAACCATTCTGGAAAACCATCCCTGGATCTTTGATAATCCTCAATTTCAGTAATAAATTTTGTCCTTACAGTATAAGATAATACATTTTTCTCTATTTTCAAGATAGATAATTTAAACAAAGGAAAATGTAGAATTAAAGGTGATTCTGAAAATCTTTCTTTTTTAAAAAAAATAAGATTAACAAACCAGGAGCATTTACACTTTCTCTAATCAAGAAAATTAATAATTAGATGGACTATTCAAACTGCACTTCCATTTTCCCAGGAAACTAAACTTCTTGATGAAACTTTAGTTTTTAGTAAACAGAAAAGTTTGAAGTTGCTTTATAAGTGTGTATAAACATCTACAGAGAAATAAAGGCAAACTGAATATTCTTCTGTGCTGAATTCTGGTCAAAAACATTTGTTCTTTATTGTTTTCTAGATTTGTTTTTTTTTTGTTTTTTTGTTTTTGTTTTTGTTTTTTGTTTGTTTGTTTTTTTGAGACAGAATCTCACTCTATCACCCAAGCTGGAGTGCAGTGGCGGTATGTCAAGTCACTGCAGTCTCTGTCTCCTGGGTTCAAGCGATTCTCCATCCTTAGCCTCCCAAGTAGCTGTGATTACAGGCATGCACTACCATGCCCAGCTAATTTTTGTATATTTTTTATTAGAGACGAGGTTTTGCCATCTTGGCCAGGTTGGTCTCAAACTCCTGACTTCCAGCGACCTCAGCTTCCCAAAGTGCTGAGATTACAGGCATGAGCCACCACGCCTGGCCTGTTTTCTAGAAGATTGACATGATTTGGTGGAATTAACAGAAGATGTGAACTATCATACATATATATACACACACATACACATTTACATACACGCATATATACATATGTATATTTCTATTAGTTGACAGGCATTGTGATAAATCATACTAAAAACTGACTAACGGAGGCCCATCAGCTGAATTCTATTTTTGTACGATAGTTTCATTGGAATATAGTCGCATTCATTGACATAATGTTTATGGCTGCTTTGGGGCTATAATTGCAGAATTGAACAGCTTTAATAGAAATCATATGTCCCATAGAGCCTTAAATATTTACTATCTGACCCTTTACAGGAGAGGTTTGCTACCTGATCCAGAGTTTTTTCATCTGTGAAGATGAATATGCCTACTTACATAGCAGTATTAAGTTTTCAATATTACTCAAAAGTAGTCATGGTTTGCACATAAACTCCACTTTTTTTTTCAATCCTTCTTGAGGTTTAAGGGCTTCTGATGGGTTATGAGATCGGAGAGTCTTAGGAGTGTTGGTTGGAGTTGAGGGTAGAGGCTTGAATGCCGTGATTCTCAGTGGAGAGGAGTCCCAGAACAAAGGAGCTTTTTTTGACTTCAACATCCTGGAACATAATGTTCAAAGCAATTGCAACAGGCAATGCATTTGAACTACCTCCTCATTCAACCCTAAGTGATTTAATTTTACCTAAAATAAAAGAATGTGCTAAGTTTAATAAGAAATGTACTCTTTGGATATAGATATTAGTCTTTTTAATACAGTTATTTTTACACCTCTCATTTGCTAAATTGTATCAATAACATGGATTAAAAATGCTTCTTTTCTTTTTTCCTCATCCCATCATCCCCAGTTTCCTCAGAGTTGTTTTTTCTATAAAACAAATGTAATTGTGTCATCCTTCTGCAAAATGACCTTAGTTGACTCCCCTTTGCCGTCATATTCCACTCCATAATTTGGCATACACTACATGGCCTAAAATCTGCCAATCACTTCCTATGATATTCGGAGGTGAGATTTAAAATATGTAACAACTAGTAAGATGTGGATCCAATCAAAACAGATGCAAGTCATAACCAATGGGTTAATTCATGCTGATGCATACCAGCCGAATATCAGAACTGACACACTTCTGCACCTTCCCACTGCTGTATCTTCACTTATTCTATCTCAAAATGCTTACAATTCTCTGAACATATCTAGCTTACAGTGTAACCTACCTTGTTTTCTCCCTGGAATTACTTCCCCGGCTTTTACCTATATACTCAGGTTTATATATCAGGTTCATCATGTAAGACATTTCCCGGCAGTTTGGAAGACATCCTGAACTCCAGTAGGACTTCCACAGACCCCTTAAAAAATCCCTGGAATTTTTGTTTTTATTTTTCTGTTTTCTTCTTTTTCTTCTTACACTAGAATATAAGCTCCTTGAAAGTGTGGGTAAAGGTTTATAAATCTTCATACCTTTCATACCTAACATATTACAGATATTTTAGAGTGGCTGAAACTGCATGAGGAAAAAATTGGCAGTAATAGAGAGGGAGAAAAACGATTCTGTTTAACTCAGTCAGCCTAAGTAAAAGGCAGGATTCCCAAACCCTAAAAGTGAAAAAGTAGACTAATTGTATATTTCTCTGCAAGTAAGCCAGCTAGAAGTCTCCTGGTGGAGAACAGAGGTGACTCCCTTGGACACCCTCCCCAAGAGTTTATGACAGGTCTATTTCATAGCTTTTCTCACTGAATGGTGAATATCTGGCCTTTGCAAAGCATGTCTGAAGAAATGAGCACTTTCTGTGAGGCTTAAACATGCATTCAACTAATCAATCACTTGCAATAGGAAAAGTCAAATTATTAGTAAAGTGGTGAGACAAGGAAGACCAGATACATTCTTGGACACATGTCTGTGCTGTTTTAAAGGAAGCCTTCATAGGCTTAACTTCCTTTCAAAGGCAGGGAAAATAGATTGTTTCTTCAGTACTCTGACTTCATATTATTAGACTTGCCAGCTAATAAAGTGGATATTGATTAGATATCATTCAGTCATTAGTTCAGGATATTTTAAAGCTTTATTGTTTTCTAATAGCTTATCAAGTCATGAATACAAGTCTTTAGGCTTCAAGATGATTTATAGAGATTCTCTCAATTTACCTTTTTGTACACGCCAAAATCTGTTTTCTTACTTAATTTTACTTTAAAAAATAATATTTGGCAATTTTTTTACAAAAAGTAATTTTTAAAATTGCTTTTGTCATGGATACATATTTGTACATATTTATGGGGTACACATGATTTTTTTCTACAGTCATAGAATGAGTAATGATCATGTTAGGGTTAGGGTATTTACAGTATCCATCACCTCACATATTTATCATTTCTATGTGTTGGGAACATTTCAAGTTCTCTCTTATAGCTATTTTAGAACAAACAATATATTTTTGTTAATGATAGTCTACTCAGCTAACAACATTAGAATGTTTTTCTTCTATCTAATTGTATGTTTTTACCCATTAACCAACCTCTCTTATTTACGCCCTACCCATGTACACACCCTTCTCAGCCTCTGGTATCTATTTCCATGCGAAAACCTTTTTTTTCGGTCCCACATATATGAGTGAGAACATGTAATATTTGTCTTTCTGTGCCTGGCTTATTTAACTTAATGTAATGAACACCAGTTTCATCCATGTTGCTAAAAATGAAATGATTTCATTATTTGTTATGCACTAGTAGTATTTCATTGTGTTTATATATACCACATTTCTTAACAATTAATCCATTGATGGATACTTAGATTTATTTCATATCTTGCTTTTGTGAATAGTACTGTAATAAACATGGAGGTGCAAATATCTCTTTGATCTACTAATTTCCTTTTCTTCAGATACATACCTAGTATTGGAATTGCTGGATCATACAATAGTTTTATTTTTTCTTTTTTGAGAAACCTTTATACTGTTTTCCATAGTGTCTGTATAAATTTACAGTTTTACCAACATTGTCTTTCCATTTTCTTTGCATTCTGGCCAGCATCTTTTATTTTTTGCCTTTTTAATAATAGCCATTCTAACTGGGATGATGATACTTCATTGTGGTTTTGACTTACATTTCCCTGGTGCTTATTGATGTGGAGCATTCCTTCATGTACCTGTCGGCCATTTATACATCTTTGAGAAATGTCTATTCATGTCTTTTGCCCACTTTTTCATGCAATTATTTGTATTTTTAGGGGGCGGTGGGAGTTAGTTTTTTTTTTAAGCTGTTGAGTTAAGTTCCTTGTATATACTAAATATTACTCTCTTGTCAGATGAAACATTGTGCAAATATTTTCTTCCATTCAACAGGTTATCTCTTCACTCTGTTGATTGTGTTCTTCACTGTGCAGAAGCTTTTTAGTTTAAAACAATCCCATTTGTTTATTTTTGTTTTTGTTGTCTGTTTTTTAGGTCTTAGCTGTAAAATCTTTGTCTAGACCAATGTCCTCAAGTGTTTCCTCTATGTTTTCTTTTAGTAGTTTTATAGTTTGGGGTCTTACTTTGAGTCTTTAATCCATTTAAGATGATTTTTATACATCATGAGAGACATGAGTCCTGTTTCTGTCTTCTGCATATGGATATCCAGTACTCCCAGCACTATTTCTTGAAAAGGATGTTCCTTCCTCATTGAATATTCTTGACACTTTTTCCAAAAATCATTTGGATAAAAAACGCATGCTTTTATTTCTGCATTCTCTATTCTGTTCTGTTGGTCTGTGTACCATTTTTCATATCATGCCATATTGTTTTGGTCACTATATTCTTGTAATATATTTTAAAGTCAGGTAGTGTGATGTCTCCAGCTTTGTTGTTATTACTTAGGATTGCTTTGGTTTTTCAAGCTCTTTTTTGATTCCATATAAATTTTAAGAGTTTTTTTTCTTTTTCTGCAAAGAAATTATTGGTATTTTCAAAGGAATTACATGGAATCTGTAGATTGCTTTGAGTAGTATGGTCATTGTAACAATGTTAATTCAGTCTATGAATATGGGATGTCTTCATATTCAATTAAGTTCTCTTAAATTTCTTTCATCAGAATTTTGTGGTTTTCTTTGTAAAGGTCTTTTGCTTCCTTGGCTAAGTATACTTATAGGTTTTTTTAATGGCCATTGTAATTGGGATTGCCTTTTTATTTTCTCCTCAGTCAGTTCATTATTGGTATATAGAAATACTACTGGTATTTTAGTTTTAATTTTGTATCCTGCAACTTTACTAAATTTATTAGATCTACAAGGTTTTTGGTATAGTCTTTAAATTCTTCTAGATATGTAAGATCATGTCATCAACAAATTATTTAGTATCTGTGGTATTGATTGGATAGGGCACTTTGGCTCTGAGTGTGTGCAGTAGTGTAATTTTTGTATGATTTCTTTGGGTATAGGCAGTATCAGTATAGTCTGTGATTTCCTTAGTAGCTTATGGTACAATTGGTAGTGAAGTCTGTAGTGATGTTTTGCTGGAGACAGGAACATCCACTGAGATAGTCCTCAGGCCCCAGTGGTGGTAATGGCAGGCTAAATGTGCCTGGGCCTCACCAAGCACAGCATTCACTGGCACCAATGTTAACGGGCTCAGGCTAGCTGATTCATTGGCCTCCAGACAGCTTGCTCAGGTGCTGGTAGTGGCAGCTTTGCACTGGACAGGTTGGCAGATACTTAGGTCCCTGAGCAGTGGGTGTTGTGTTGGTGATGGGAATAGCAGTGGCAGAACAATCCTTTGGATCCCAAGCAGTCCAAGCTGGTGTTATCAGTGGCTGCAATCACTGGCCCACATTTGGTGTGTATGGATAGATCCCAGCTGTGGTGGTAGTGGCAATTTGGGTGGGCTCATCTTCAGCACCATGAGAAGTGGTGGATGGGGCAGAGCGATCTCCAAACCCCCAGATGCCAAGTGACATGTTCAGGCGCTGGGGGAGGGATACTTGAATGGGGTGTGACTATCCTGAGGTCCCAAATAGGTACATGCTGATGCTGGCTGTGTGTAAGCATGGGCTGAATAATGCCCAGATTCCTGGCAGAATGCTTGGTTAGGGAGGCAGCGGCTGCACTGTGGCCCTGCTTCTGGGAATGGTGGAGTCGCATTCAGTGGCAGAAGCCATAGGCAGAAGGCTGGGAGTTCAAGCTTTAGCCCCAAGTGGTGGCTATAAGTGAGATAGCCTTTCTTCATGGCACTTTTAAATGCACAATGACCCTGCTACTTGTGGCAGTTGGGGTTGCTGCCAATGGCTTGTACTTTGGCACTGGCCATAGCATCTGACAGCAGCATCCATCTGTGATCAGGGGATATTAGTTTTACTCCAGGAATAAGGAGATGCAGGATACAGACTGGTGGTGACTGGGCTCTCGAAATGGTACTTCACTGTAGTTGTTTAGGGCTTGAGATGTGTGTGGGATCCAGCGTGATATGGTTTGGCTGTGTCCCCACCCAGAACTCATCTTGAATTCCCGTGTGTTGTGGGAGGGCCTCGGTGGGGGGTAATTGAATCATGGGTGTCAGGTCTTTCCCATGCTGTTCTCATGATGGCATGTCTCATGAGATCTGGTTACTATAATGGGGAGTTTTCCTGCACAAGCTCTCTTTGCCTGCTGCCATCCATGTGAGACCTGACTTGCTCTTCCTTGCCTACCTTCGTGATTGTGAGGTCTCCCCAGGCACGTGGAACTGCAAAATCCAATTAAACCTCTTCCTTTTGTAAATTGCCTAGTCTTGGGTATGTCTTTATCAGCAGCATAAAAACAGACGAATACACAGCGTGACCTCCCTTTCTGGAGCCATGCTGTCAGAGCTGTCTCCATGCAGCTCTCTCTGTTAGTCTCACAGCCAGTGTGAGTAGAATGGCTCTGGCAAGTATTGCAGGAATCCATGGTGGGGATATGGACCATTAGGGGTCACTCACTTACTCTGTCCCCATGTTGGGAAGTCTCTCCTGGCTCCTGGCAGAGAAGGCTGCCTCACTTCCTTCTCCTTTCTGCCTTAGGTGTTTTCTGTTACTTCTCTGTTGAATTCCAGCATTCTTTCTAAGGCAATACATTCAAAGTGTGATTATCCATTTGCTTGGAGTTTTTATAGTTTTGTTTTTGTTTTGCGGAGGAGGCAAGTACCAGATACCTCCAGTCAGCCATTTTGAAGCTTCTCTCTCTTACTTTTATTTTAAATATATTTTATTTAAATATATTTTTACTGTATTGCTGTAATGTCAGAAGAATACTTTCCAAAATCCAATCCCCAAATCAAATCTTTGTTTTCATTTGCCTTTTCCTCTTTGATGCTTTGCAATGTGTCCATTCATCCTTTTTAACATGTAGTATTAATGTAAGTAGACATTATGCTAGTGCATATATTTTTTTAATTTTTCCATTATCTGTTTTGTTTTCTTCTTTCCATTATGTCTTTTGGTTTTTGTGGTTTTGTTTGTTTGTTTTTCCTTTTGTCTACCTTCTCCTCTCCCTTCTTCCTGTCTCTTCTTACTTTCTCCCCAGGTAATCAATGTGAATATGGACATTCTCTTCCTCACATTTCTCTTTGGCTTTATAATCATTGACATACAGATTTCCCCTCAATGTATACTTTGGTTCTGGGATATTGATTATGCTAAATTTGCCATTTTTTGCTTGTACATAATCAAATACATATTTAAAAGTTATTTTATAGCTTCTTCACTCCCCTTTTTGATCCAAAAAATTTCTCTGAAAACTGGCAAAGTTTTGTTTTCTTGTTTTGTACCTTTATTCATTTAATCCAGCTACAATTTTTTAAATTAAAATCAGTGCATTGCGAGGTCCTTTGAGATAGATGATCAGATGTGCCTGCATGATTTAGTAAATAATTCTTTCCCACTGAAATAACAACATTTCTTCATATTTCATTAAAATTGTACATATTTTAAATTATATATTTTCTGTATACTATTATATCATTTTAGATACTCTCTTTGGTACTATAGTTTTATTTATCTTTTCTTTTGTAGCAGCATAGTAGGTGGATGTTTGTTTGTTTTTGAGACCAAGTCTCACTCTGTTGCCCAGGTTGGAGTGCAGTAGCACAGTCTCAGCTCACTGAAACCTCCACCTCCCATATTCAAGCAATTCTCCTGCCTCAGCCTCCCTAGCAGCTGGGATTATAGGCATGTGCTTCCGCGATGCACCAAGTTTTGTATTTTTAGTAGAGACAGGGTTTTGCCACATTGGCCAGGCTGGTCTCGGACTCCTGGCCTCAAATGATCTGCCTGCCTTGGCCTCCCAAAGTGTTGGAATTATAGGCATGAGCCACCAAGCCCGGCCAACATAGTGTTTTGATTACACTGTTTTTCTATTATACTTCATACTTGTAAGTCATGCCACTCTAATTATTTTTAGTTTTCATATACTAATTTTGTTTTTCTCTTAAATATTGTTGGTCTTTAAGAATTTTTTAATATTACTTTTCTAATTATAAAATTAAGTTTTTAAATATTAATATTTAGAGGGCTGAAATTTTAATAATATTAAATATTCTAATAAAAAAGAGAAGACATTTAATTCCTATTTTTATATTCTGCCTTAAAGACAGATTGCTTTATAAATATTTTGTGTTTTCTTTAATTATTACCACCCTTTGTAATTTTGTTAGTATATTTTTTATTTCTAACTAATTGTTGCTAATAATGAGAAAAGCCACTTAATGTTTGTATAATTCAAAATTCTTATTTAATATTTGTAATTTTCTCCAGAAGTTTTGGATTTTATACATGCACAATAATTTTATTAACACAAAGTATCTGAGTCAATTTATCTCCAATCCTTATACTAATGATATTATTTTCTTGATTTATTACATTCACTAAAATTTTTTAATCACTGGTGTATAATAATTGTGATAACAAGTATCCTTTTCTTTACTTTTTATGGGATTGGTTTGTCATTTTACTATTTAGAAATAAGATTTTATATTTTTGTCTTTATCAATTTACTTATTTTCTTCTTCTTATATTGTCCTGTCATGATCCTAGGTCCTCATATCTCCAGTTCCAAATAAATACTTTAAAGAAAAATACACATATGCCCAAATTAGAACAAATAAGATTGGTTGAGAATTAGGATCGTAAGTTGTGAATGTACAATTACCTATATCTCAAGGAACACAAAACAATTATATCTGGACTCTGGTTTAGATGGTAACTAAAGTATACAAGTTTATCTTTTTTATCCTCTAACAATCCATCTAATTTACTTGCCATTTATTTACAGTAAAACCCACAGTCTTACACTATGTTACCAGATTAACACATACCTCTTCTGCCTTTCCCATCCATGTCCTATTGCTCCTCCCCTGTCCCACCTCACTTCAGCCACAGTGGTCTTCTTGCTGTTCCTAGTCTCACTTCCACCTCAGGGCCTTTGCATTTACTGTTCTCTTTGCCTGAAACAATCTTCCCCCAGATATCAACATCACTAGATTTGTCACGTAAAATCTTCACTCAGATGTCACCTTCTCACTGAAACTTCTCTGACCATTACATTTAAACATAAAACATACCCTACCATTGATAGTCTTTACCCCCTACCCACTTTATTTTTGTCAATAATATGTATTGCCTTATAACATGTAGCATATTTGCTACAAAATTTATTATTTATTTGGTTTATTGTCTCTCTAGTCTATGCTAGAAGGTAAGCTCCATGAGGAAAGAGATTTTGTTTGTTTACTGCTCTATCCTATGTCACTATAAAGAATACCTGGTACAAAATAAGCACCTAATGAAATAAATAAGCTGAAGAAACCTTAATCCATATTTTAGCAGAAAGGATTTTTTAGTTTCTCCTTTAGAATCCTGGAATCATCTGAGATCAAAATAGCAGGTCTGGGAGAAGAAGCAGGATTCAAACAACCAGCCAAGTGAGTAGTTTTATGTTCTGGTACAAAATAAGCACAGTCAGCTGTTCAAAGAGCGTTAGGGTGAAATGAAAATGGTGTAAGCAGGGGAACTAGCTGACTCTTCATTCGTCCTAAAGCAAAGTTTACATAGCAAGAAGAGCATAACATATTCGTAGAAAACTAAAAACTAAAAGATCTAGAAATCTCCATGAAATATGAGGTCTAGAAATCTCTGTGAAATATGAGTATGCATGTAAGGATGTGTGACTAGACATCCAGAAAGATGAAGTGTGTTGGAAGATTAAGGGAGGAAAATGTAACATTGCTGATGTGGAGTAGTGCCAAATGAGGTCCAGTAGGTGATCCTAGGAGAGGGTGATGGAATTACAGGAGAGGTGAATGGCACTGCCCTTAGCACAATGATTAAATTACTTACATAGGTCTTGCATTTGAAGTTATTTACATAGAGGTTTGTAAATAACTGGTGTTCAGATATCCTCATTTCTCAAGCAAAATAAACACATTTGTCATTTGTACAAATTGCTTATTCAGCCAGAGAAGACAGTGCTGTATAAAAAAAAATACTTCATTTTAAATAAATGTCTTACTTCCTACAATAGAATCTTGATCTAATGATATGCCAAAATACTTTCAAGATGTATTTATATTTAATATGACATCTCAAGAGATTGTTATAGCCTGACACTTCCACTTTTCCATTTTTGAAGTTTCTATAGCAGGCTGGATTACGTAGCAAAACAATTGAAAAAGTTGGTGATTACCACTCCCATGGGAAAATTTTATTTCTAAAAGTCTACATAGTCTTGTGATTTTTAAGTAGATATATGGAAATTTTTTAAGCTTAGAATTTCTTACTGTGCATTCTGAGGCAATATCATAACTGTAACAGTACTAATTCCTTATATTTATTTAGTGCTTTAAAGATTACAAAATGCTTTTTGTGGGCATTATGCCATTTAATCCTTCTTGTCCAGTAAATATATGACAGTCACCAGTGATAGTATGTCCAGATGGTGGAAAATGGACATCAGTTACCTAATACACATTAGACTAGTGGCTACCAAATGCTGGTCCATTGGCCCTTGGAAGGCTTTAATGAAATTTTCAAAGGTCACAAATAAAAGAAAAATAAATAAATAAAATAATTATATATATAATTATTTGTAAACACACGTGTGTCTGTGTATTTGTAGTTGATGATGGCCTTTATTTTAAAAATGATTTTTCATCACTAATTCCTATAGAACTTAAGGTCTGAGAAAAATAGCAAATATGTACTAAATATTTAATACTTAATTTTGGTAAGTACAACGAAGAAACTATCTTTTTTATTTTGATAAGTAAAATACTCTTTCTTTTATTAGATGACAGTAATTTATGGTAATTTCTTTTGCTTAAAAATTGCTAAAACTGAAAATTGAACTGTCAATACTCTGTTGGCCTTACATTATTTTGACATCATAATGGTCTCTGCGAACTACCATTCAAGGCCTCCCCCAGCTGTTCATATACCTTTAAGCATATTATTCTAGAGGAAAACACCTCTTAACACCAGCTTAACACCTAGAGTGAGATTCATCATTTTCTTTTATATAAAAATAATTATTTCTTCCTACATAACCCAGTGACTGTCCAAAAAAATATAATGCATTTTGTTTCTAACTTAGAACATGGAGTTTGGTTAATGTTTAGAGTAATGTTTGGGCATGCCTTGTGTTAACAGGTGAAATGAATTAAGGAGAACTAGAAATATTAAAGAAAACATGTGGTGTTATTTGCACTAAAACCCAAGCCACCTTAATTTCTTTGAGTGTTCCTTCAGAAATAGGCAAACAGTGATAATCTCTCTTGTGGTTAGAGCCAGTATTTGCCCTAATTTATTTTAATTCTAAAAGCTGTAATCATTTGAGTCCAGCTTGTCTTTTTACTTTCATATTTTGAGAGATTTACTCATATTTAAAACATAAAG
The DNA here is from genome assembly GCF_006542625.1 of Nomascus leucogenys. Classification (NCBI taxonomy): domain Eukaryota; kingdom Metazoa; phylum Chordata; class Mammalia; order Primates; family Hylobatidae; genus Nomascus; species Nomascus leucogenys. The sequence goes on from NC_044395.1 coordinate 47,751,556, forward strand.
CAGCTCTCTAGCATTAGTCGTACCCCACTTGTGATTTGTGTTGTCAATTTCTTTTACAAGAGACACCCACACTGTATGTTGAATATCTATTCCCTCATCTTGATAAAAGTGATAGAAAATGTTGGTTTGCTGATTTAAGACATAACTCATTTCTCAATATAATGAAGATGGTAGAGTGGCAAGTAAGGCAAGTAAAGACTGCCTCTGGTATTTCTGAGCAGATTGGGCTAATGCAAATATAGTACCCCTAGAGGAAAAACTGAAGGCAACTGATAATATGGATGAAAGAGCAAAATTGTTTCAATCTTATTTGAGGGGTGTTCACAAAAACAATATAAATCAACAAAGAAAAACTTCAGCAGTACTTAAGAAAATAACAAACCTTAACTCAAAAAAAAAAAAAAAGGTTCAGGATCCAGTGTAGTTGATTTTATCCTGTTAACTGAAATAACCGTGATGATCCTTAGCATAAATTAAATAGCCATCAGATAGATAATAAAAATAAAGACTTGCACATGAAAAAGTAAAAAAAAGAAAACACGGCAGACCAAGGCACTAAGAAATCTGCAGGGTACCTAGTTGCAAACTTCATGCTTAGAGAAGTTTTCACATGAGCTCATAAATACTAACTCATCTGTGTTATAGATCTAAAATTAAAACATATGTTTAGATTTACAAATATGACTATGCATGTAGTATATGTTACTCTGAAAATGAACATGCCATACAAAATATGACTCATAAAAGATGATGGTAGTTAAGAAATGTCAGTTTGCCATATACATATGCATACCCTCTGCACACACACACATACCCATATGTAGGTACTGGTAAATTATTTAGAGCAGGGGTCCCCAATCCCCAGGCCAAGGGCCAGTACAGGTCTGTGGCCTGTTAGGAACCAGGCAACACAGCAGGAAGTGAGCAGTGGGCAAGTGAGCATTACTACCTGAGCTGTGCCTCCTGTCAGATCAGTGGTAGCATTAGATTCTCATAGGAGCATAAAACCCCTATTATTAACTCTAGACGCAAGAAATCTAGGTTGCATACTACTTATGAGAATGTAATGCCTAATAATCTGAGGTGGAACAGTTTCGCCCTGAGACCACCCCCCTGCCCCGCCCCACTGTCCTGTGGAAAAATTGTCTTCCATGAAACTGGTCCCTGGTGCCAGTAAAGTTGGAGGCTACTGATTTACAGCTTTCTAAATAAACCGCAGTGCTTGTGTACAGGGTGGTGGGGAGGAGAGCAATTCGTATAGCGATTCCAAGGGATAAAAGAATCTTTCCATGTAATCTAGCTCTGGTAGTTCCTTATATGTTCATCGAAGACTGCTAATATCCTCAGTCCTTCTCCCACGCCACCAGAAAATTCTGTGAAGCCCACAAAAGCCAATCAGAACAACTTCCAATAATGACAGCAGATTGAACACTGACATTTAATTTCAGGTTTTTTTTTCTTAATGCTTCCAAATAGAATAAAGAAACATTACCCTTAAATCTTACAAAGACCGAAGGAATGCAAGAAGAGATGATAGCAACACAAATTTTGAAATTTTAAAATTAGTAACTAATTTACAAAGAAAGCCAAATTCTCAACCAAGGAGTAATCCAATATGCAGTACAGAACCCTCCAAAAGCTCGGAAATCTGTGATAGCGGTTACTTCTGGAAGCTGGAATGATCGTAGGAACAAAAGAAGCAAGAATAATAAAAAGTTTGTTTAAGCAATAAGCATCCCCAGAATCCCATCTAGTTAGACGAAGAGTTGAAATTTATCCAGAGTACAAGGTGAAAAAGAGGATCTCTGGATTGAAGGTCCCAACATCTGGTGAGAGGCAAGGCACTACACTGAAATGTGGAAATAAGAAAACTTTACAAACTAAATGTCGATAGCCCAAGTTCTCTTCTCCAGTTGGGATCCTAGAATGCAGGTAGCCAGAACTTTCTCTCTAAGCAGGAGGGTGGGAGTATCTTCTTCCCTGAAACCCATGAAACCAGCTCAACATCAGTGATCAGCCAGAGAGCATCCTAGTCAGTAGTACTTCCTGATATAAAATCTACAATAGACAGGTCCCACTCACAGACACAGTCTCTAGTCTTTTTTTTTTTTTTTTGAAATCCCCTAACATTAATTATGAAGAGACCACTGCACATCACTAGTACATCTGAGGAAAACTTCTAACACAGAAGACACAGCACAAAACCAATAAACTTAAAATACTGAAGGATATAGAAACTCTTCAGGGAGATGGAAAGTTACAGAACTAATAGTAATATTCTCAAACACAAAACAAAATATACAGCATCTTTAAAAGTGGAAGGAAACGCTGTACAAAGGAATATAATAAGGTCTTAAAATGAAAGCATATGTAACAAATAAGACATCTAATAGAAGGGTATGAAGAAACAAATCGAGGAAATATCTAAAAATGTAAAACAAAAAGCAAAGGAATAGAATAGAGGAGAGAAAACACAAGAAAACTGGAGAACTGCTCTGGGATTTCCCAGCATTTGAATAAGAAAAACTTGCAAAAGAATAGAGAAAATGAATTGAATAAATTATTAAAATCATGTTTTAAGAAAAATCCTCAGAACTGAAGAACATGAATTTCAAGATTGAAATTACCCTTTTAATTCCTCAATGGTTGAAAACTATCGAGCTGCGTTTTAGTCACACTTCAAAAAACTGGAGAGAAAGGAAAGATATCTCAAGTTTCCAGAGAGAAATCAGGGGACAAAAGGGGAGGCAGAGAAGGAGGAAGGGAGGAAAGGAGAGAGAGAGAGAGAGATAATATGGATTGAAAGGTTGAAAAGATTAGATAGCAATATCACCGAGAAGAAATAAAGACTTAAACGGAAAGAGGTACCACATTCAGGAACCGGAAGAGTCAATATTCTTAAGAAGGTAATTGTATTCCAGCTCTGTCTGCTGCCACACTTTCACATCTTTTATCAGCTGAACTGAATTTGTTTGAGTTCTTAAAATATGCCAAGCTTTTCTCTGCCTCTGTATTTGCACATGCTATTCTTTTAATTGGAATGATCTTCTTACAGTTTTAGCTCAGCTAATTCCTACTCATCCATCAAATATCAGTGTAGATGTCACTTCCTCAGTGAAGTCTTCCCTTGCTACCTAAAATAACTTCACCTATTTTGCATGATTGCTTATTATCCTGCATCTTAAAATCATTGCCTTTATGTAATTTGTAATTAAATATTATTTGGCATTTTTATCTATATATCTCTTATTCGCAAGATTGTAAGCTCAACTATGTACAGCACAGTGGCTATAACACAATAGGTCAATATCAAAGTATGTGTCATCCTGTACAGAAATTATTCATTTAATTAATTCTCTTTCCAACCAAGATATAAATTCCAGAGGACATATATTATATCTATTTCTTTACCATTGTATTCTCAGTATCTGGCACTTAGCAGTTGCTCACAAAATATATGGTATATGAAGTCACTTAAATGATTTGATTTAAACAATAATCTGGGAAAGTAATCATCTCTTCTCAGTTCAAAAAATAATGTATAAAAACTTCCACTGAAATGATTTTCCATGAAAGAGTCATCAAAAAGAATTAAGCATAAGCTGCTTCATGATAAAATGTAAGTAGGAAATTGGGAACTCCAGTATCAATAATTCATTCTTCACCGAGAATGTATTGAGGGCCTAGCTCTTGTCTGTCATCTAAAAGGGACAAATGAGTTCATGGTGTTCATGAGTTAAGGGTGTTTTTCAAGTTTTAATTTTCTGTAGCTAGAGAAGACTCTGGAAACATAGGTTCAAAATTTGAAGTGATTTATTTTCCAGACTAAACTTTATCCTGAAAGCAGTAGAATTATAGAAGATTTCAAGCAGGGGAAATTCAGGAGCAAGTTTTGTATCTAAAGGATCACTCCAGACTAGAGCTTGGGAATATCAACTGACCTATCATTGCAATAGTCCAGAGAAGAACTGCTCAGGATTGAAAGCAAAGTAGTATTGGAGAAGGAACAGAGAAACTAAGAATATGGCTTACAAATCATGGAGGAAGGTGACATTGAAAGCTGAGCCGCTCTTTGGGGATGGTCTGGAAATATTTTGGAACTATGACCCTTCCTCCTCATACCTTATGCCCCCTGCTTTTTTTTTTCTTTTTTGGCCCCTCAAACAAATGTCCAAAGATGCAGAGAACAAAAAAAAAAGGGAGTTACGAACAACCCTTTTAATAGAAAACAGGAGGCCAGTGAATGGAATAAGCCCAAATTCTCTGCTTTCACTTTTCTCTTTTTAATGGTTTGCTTTCAGAAACTTAGAATAGCTCTTTCAAATATATTCTCAGGACAGATAGTTAGTTATATTGTTATCTATGGCCATTTTAACACTAATGTAGAACCCTTTCGGGAATTCAACTGAGGTCATTGATTATTACCTTGGCTTAATAACTTCTTGGCTTCAGTGATGTGTATCTGTAGGCAGCACCCTCCATTTGTATATATTTCTAAAATGATATCTTATACATCAAAATAAAAATAATTTTTCTTTCCTTGTATAAGGCTGTATTTTCTAGTGCCCCCAAAGAAAATCACTTTCAACAGGAATAATTTTTGTGCTTTTGTTGGCTTATGCAAATTTTAGAAAAACTATTTTTTAGTGCTCACTGTATTTTCTACTTGTATTATATGTTTAGGAATCCATGCCTCCAAAGGACACACTTAGAAATACTTCAGTCTGTTTCACAGAGGAAAGTGGGATGATAACAAAACAAGATATAGAGAGATAACATTTGGAGTGAGACGTTTACTAAATATTTTGTATACGTTATTTCCTTTAACTTTTATCACAAATTGACAAGTTAAAAATGTTTTCTGCATTTCTATCAGTTAGCAATTCAATGGTCTGAGAGGCAAAGCTATTTGCCCAAGATTGCAGGGTTAATAACTGTAAAAGCCAGGTTCATCATAGTTTTTCAAATTATAAAGTGCTTTTATCTAATACTTCTCTGCAAAGACCAGCAAACCAGTGAACACCTTATTTTCAAAAGGTACAGGGCTCGAGAAAGAAGAATAGCAATAATGGAAAAGTAATATTACTGATTATATTTACATTGGCTTGGTTTTTTGTTTTTTGTTTTGTTTTTGAGATGGAGTCTTGCTCTGTCGCCCAGGCTGGAGTGCTGTGGTGCCATCTCAGCTCACTGCAAGTTCCATCTCCTGGGTTCACAGCATTCTCCTGAGTAGCTTGGATTACAGGTGTGCGCCACTAAGCCTAGCTATTTTTTTTTTTTTTTTTTGTATTTTTTAGTAGAGACAGGGTTTCACTGTGTTAGCCAGAATGGTCTCGATCTCCTATCCTCGTGATCCGCCTGCCTTGGCCTCCCAAAGTGCTGGGATTACAGACATGTACATTGGCTTATTTTAAAAATCTGCTATGATTTGAATATGTCCCCCAAAGTTCATGTGTGGGAAACTTAATCCCCAGTACAACAGTGTTGAGAGGGAGGACTTTAAGAGGTGATTAGGTCATAAGGGCTTTGGGCTCATGAATAGATTAATTATATTATAATGGAAGTGGGTTACTTATGGCAGGAGTGGGCTCCTAGTAAAAAAGATGAGTTCTGCCCCTTTCCTTTCTCTCTCGCACACATATTTGCTTGCCTTTTTGTCTGCCAACATGGGATAAAGCAGCAAGAAAGCACTTGCCAGATATGGGTCCCTGAACCTTGGACTGCCCAGCCTCCAGAACTGTAAGAAACAAATCTGTGTTCTTATTAAACCACCCATTTTCAGGTATTCTGTTATAGCAACAAAAAGTCAACTAAGACGAAGTCCTTAAAAACGAATTAAGTGATCCATAGTAACCCACAAATATTTGCTAAGGATGATTTAAGAAAAAGTAAACTTATTTTCATTTTTAACAAGAATTAATGACAAATCATGGTATTGCCATTAACAACATGAATTCTTTCATTTTTGTTTCAAAAAGTGACTATTGAGATAATAAACTTAGCAAGATATCTTGGAAAAATCTGTGCAGTTACTGTCTAAGGTTATATAAATGTATGAGTTTAGATGAATTAATAGCTACATGTTAATTTAGACCGATTCATTATTTAAATAATGTTTATTAATAGCAACTGAAAAATATTCTTGAGTAGCATATCTACTGCACAATCTAGACAAATATGTAAATTTATATAGTCATTTTCAGTTGATAAAGTATCTTCATATTTTGATACATTTTCTCTGCTCCAGAGGAGAAAGCTGGAGTTCACAGTGTTATGTGATTTAGCCAAGGTCACAAGCTCAGAAATTATGACATCAAGCCTCAAACCTATTTATTTTGATTCCAAGACCTATGCTCTTTCCACTCTATTAGGACTGCCTTTCTCTCTTTGGAAACATTCTTATTAGTGATTTGTATGAATTCATGAAAATGTTGCTTTTGAAATTTGTCCTTCATGTAGAGCTGGAAGTTTAAACCAATGTGACTAATTATAGAATAAGAATTGGAAGGAAAAAATCCTTTCTGATGGAAAAACTGGACATATTCTAGAAAGTTGAAATTTATTAAGGACAAATGTAAACTCTCATAATAGATTCAATTAATGGATTCAATGACTTTGGGGGTTCTGTCTAACCATAACAACTTTTTGAGTCTATACAATAATGCTGTCTTTTTTTAATTTCCCTTTGCATAACATTGAAATCTGCATTTACTTTTAGTGTCTTCTGCTGATTTCATTGAATATTTATATAAACTGTGATTTAGAGACATATGTTTATTAGTCAGCTTTGTTCTGCAAATGAACTACTTTATTAGAGCTACTTTCAGAATAATAATTTGAATGACAGAAATGAATAATGCCTTCTGCAAATATAATAAATACATTGGTCTACTATCACTTGCAAAGCAATAATTTCTATGTAATAAGTGTTTAAAAATAATAAGAAAATTATACAAGTATCAGAGCAGTCCTACATTTATAAATCTAATCTTGCTACTAGAAAGAACATGACTTATTCACATCTTAAAGATGTATTCATCATTCTACTTCTTTAAGTTTACTGAATAAAATAATTTTTCTTATTTTTATAGAGCCAAAAGACAGCATATAATCATGTATATAGTTTTAAGATATAGGTTGGGCAATAATTTTGCACAGAATGGAGGCATTTGGGAAATGTCACAGGCTGATTATTTTTCTGTCATAATCATGATACAACATATTGCTGAATAAAGCCAGCAATAATGGTGGCAAGTAAACCAAATGTGGTGTCCCAACTAAGACATATAAAATTTCATCTGTCCTCCAAGGCATTATAAAAATCAGCCTGTCACAGATCCTTTAGCCAGTTCATTCATTTTCATTTTTTTCTTTTTTTATGATAGAGGTAGATTTATAGATTTATATGTTTATATTTTATAAACTATCTTTTCATACCAAAAAGGAACTGAGGTTTAGATTAGTTTAAGTAATGAAAATGTTAGCAATCAACTTTCTCAACATGTAATAAGCATTCTGCGAGTACGTACTGCTTGTAAGTTACAACGATTATAGAAATGAAAGAAACAGACTTAGGAAAGCAGTGTAACATGTTGGCTAAAAATAAAGACTTCAAAGTTTAACGGAGCTCAGTTCAGTTCTTAACACTGTGGATTATCAGCATGAGACCTCAGCCAAGTTACTTAATTTATTTAAACCTCATTTTTCTCATGTATAATGATGATTATAAATTAATCTCACATTTTTGTAGGAAACAGAAAAGATATTTAAAGGACTTAGTACATGGCTACCATAATGTTAGCACCCAATAATTTAATAAATAACTCAGTGTTATTATATTTTCCTCAAGGAGCTTTCAGTTTGTTTTCTAACACATTCAGAGTGATTTTGAATTTTTGTATGTTGATTGATTGGTAGGTAATAAAAATACCTTACACTAGTTGATGCTATTTCTATATACGTTAGTCAAAGAAATTAGAAATCAATGCAAAAATTTAAGTATGGTTAAATATTAACACTTTTTGAGTTGATATCACATGATGATATGAAACTGGAAAATAATTTTTCAGGGTTTGGGAATTGTATCAAGTACAGCTGAAAATTGGATAGGTCCACAAGTTCAAACAAAGAAGTCTAGTGGAAAAATAATCAATAGAAAAAAAAAAGAGAAATTTAAGTTCTGTAGTATCTAATATTAGAATTTCCTAAATCAAAAGGGCATTTTATGCACTGTTTACATGTAAACAGTGGCAAAATAAGCAAACATACCCAAAATTATTTGTGTAAAATATCCATATATGTTTCTACTAAAAAATTCCAAACCAATTTGAAGATATTTTACCACTAATCAACTATATGAGCCAAATTTTGTTCTCTTCATAGAGTGATATTTTGGTTCTTTAATTTAATTATGTATTTAATAAACCAGTTTCAAATTATTAAAAGAAACTCAACAATAAAATATAAAATTTTTTGCTTATTCATTTGTTTGCTAGAAAGCTAAACATTGATTTTTCAAATTTATGTATATAGATAGATAGATAGGTAGATATATCCGTTTGAGTTATCTGTTTCTTCCAGAATTAATTATGAAGGAACTTTTCTATTTTATTTAAATTGTCAAAATTGTGGGCATAAAATTGTTTACAATGGTTTTTTATGATCCATTTAATATTATATAATTTGTAGCAATATAACTACTCTAAAAACTCATATTGGTTATTTGTGCTTTTTCTTTCTTTTTTTTTTTTTTGGACCAATCTGGATAGAGATTTATCAGTTTTATTGATTTTTCTCAAATAACTAGCTTTTTTGATTCACTGATTTTGTAATTGTTTTTCTGTGTTCTCTTTCATTGATTTTTGCTTTGATTTTTATTTTCTATTTTCTGCTTATTTTTATGTTCATTTGTTCTGTTTCCAATTTCGTTTTTTTTTTTTTTGAGACGGAGTCTTGCTCTGTTGCCCAGGCTGGAGTGCAGTGGCATGATCTCGGCTCACCACAACCTCTGCCACGCGGGTTCAAGTAATTCTCCTGCCTTAGCCTGCCGAGTAGCTGGGACTACAGGCACGTGCCACCACGTCCAGCTAATTTTTGTATTTTTAGTAGAGACGGGGCTTCACTATGTTGGCCAGGCTGTTCTCAAATTCCTAACCTCATGATCCACCTGCCTAGGCCTCCCAGAGTGCTGGGATTACAGGCATGAGCCACTGTGCCCAGCCTGCTTCCAATTTCTTAAGGTAGGGGCTGAAGCCTCTGATTTGTGACCTTTTTCTCTGGTTTGCATGTTTGTCCCCCAAACATTTAATGTTGAAATTTGATTTCAGTGTTGGAGGTGGGGCCTAATGACAGGTTTGTGGGTTATGGGAACAGATTCCTCATGAATAGATTAATGCCCACTGTCAGAGATGAGTGAGTTCTCACTCTGTTAGTTCCCACAAGCAGTGGTTGTTAGAAAGAGGCTAACACCTCCCCTCTTTCTTTGTTTCCTCTGTCACCATGTGATCTCTGCACATACAAGCTTCCCTTTTGTTATTTTCCCCGATAAGTGAAATCAGCCTGAGGCCCTCACCAGATGCAGATGACCAATCTTGAACCTTCTAGACATCAAAATTATGGGCCAAATTAAGCTTTTTGCTTTATAAACTACCCAGTCTCTGGTATTCTGTTATAGCAACACAAACTCAATTAAGAACCTACTTTCTTTTCTAATATAGCATATAGTGCCCTAAGTTGATAACTCACAAATTTTAATATGTTGTGTTTTATTTTTATTTACTTCAAAATACCTTCTAATTTTCATTTTGATTTTTGTCCTTGACACATGAGTTATTACAAATGTTTTATTTAGTTTCTAAATATTGAAGATTTTTCAGATATCCTTCTGGTACTGATTTATAATTTAATTCTATTGTAGTCAAAAGTATACTTTGTATGACTTGAATTGTTTCAAATTTATTAAAGCTTGCTTTATGGCTTAGAATATGGTTCATATTGGTAAGTGTTTTGTGTGTCCTTGAAAAGAATGTATATGCTGTCATTGTTTGATGGAATATTCTATAAATTTGAGTTAGCCCTTGTTGAGTGATGGGTTGTTCAAGTCTACTGTATTCTTATTTTTCAGTTGACTTGTTTTGTCAAGTTATTGAGAGAGGGACATTTAAATTTTGACTGTGGTTGTGAGTTCTTTTTATTTTTACAGTTTCATTCATTTTTGCTTTATGTATTTTACAGACCTGTTATTAGGTGCTTACATGATTAGGATTATTCTACTACTTAATGAATTGACACTTTGTTCCATGGTAATGTTTATTTCAATTCTGGGAAAGTTTTAATTATTGTTTTTTTTTTTCATTATTGGTTGTTTTTTTCCCACTATTCTGTATGCCTGGTAGCTTGTTTAAATTGGAATTCAGATATTGTAAATTTTACTTTTGTGATTGTTGTATTCTTTTTATCTTTATAAATCTTTTCAACTTTGTTCTGGGATACAGTTCAGTTAGTTGGAAGCAGCTTGTTCTTTACTGTTACTATTTTATAATTTGTTAGGTAGGACTACAGCTGTGTTTAGTATATATATAGAAATATTCTCCACTACAGAGGCAAGAGCCTTCTGAGTATTCTACTGTGTCTGTGAATTATAAGACATCCTACTTAGATTTATGGACACAGGCACTAATCTAGGTCCTGTGTGTATACTGAGTACTGTTCAATCCAATACTTTCAGACTGTATGTTTTGTAGGCTCTAATGGCTAACTCACATTCAGATAGTGATAAATTATCTGCTAAATACTCAATAAAGGCCCTCTGTGGATTGCCAGAGTCCTCTTCTATAGTCCTGTGTCTTGAAGATGTTAGAAGCCTTTGTGTCCTCAGACTTCAGTTGCAATGGCCTGGAAATTCCCTCATGGCTATGGGCTAGGGCAATTATAGGGTTCATCTTGTTTGTTTCTCATTTCTCAGGGATTACTCTCCTACATTGCTCAATATTGTATTTCTTGAAAACTATTGTTTTGTATATCTTGTCCAGTTTTTTAATTGTTTCACATAGGATGGTATATCTGATTTCTGTTAAATCATTATGGTCAGAAGTCAGAGTCCAATAGTATTAATTTTGGAATCACTTAGTAATTAAAAGTAGTATTATATCCAATAAGCAACTGGAATTTAGAAAGCAAAGTCTTTTTTTTTATCTTTTGAATTAATGGTTAATCAGGGAAAGTATTTTGTAAAAATTGTGTTTAGGATATATAGGTGGAGTTAAATGAGATGAAATAAAAAGATAATATTTCTTTTCTAAAAAGTTATGAGCCACTTTATTCAGTATTGTATATTCCTACCCAAGCCTGAAATTCTCTAGATGATTCAACATTTTATATGAATCTTTATATGTTATATGTAAAAATGTATGCATACTCATCTGTGTATCTACTTTGCTTAATTTCTAGAGATACTACGGATCAGTACAAAAGGTTCATAATCTGTTTCGCTTTCTCATGAAACTGTTGTGATATAAAACTATGGCGTTTTGAGATATGTTTAGAAAACTTGTACTGGAAGAAGCTGGGAAAACTAGAAGTCATTCCACTAATATGAGCCTCAAAATGTTTCAAGCATATGGCAGAATTTTCATTGGCGTTCTTTTTTAAAATGAGTTATAGAAAATTGAAGTAAAGTAGATGGTGGTAGAATAAGTCACATTCGGGCTGACTCTGAAGTGGTACTCAAGGAATACTGATTGAAACATCTTGGCAAACCTGGCGAGAGAACTAAAAAATCCCAGCCTGGGGTGCTCCCCTTTGTGCTGTTCCATTAATCATTCATGCACTTAGCAGACAGCATTTAGTACCCCCTACCTGCAAGTCACAGGGATACGAACATGAATAAAACGTCAGCAACTTGTTGGAAGACTAAAAGACGGTGTTTAAAAGATTTATTTGTGATACAAACCTGGTAAGAATCTCCAGTTTCTTTTGCAAGAAATTTAAAATTTTGGAGGACATTAGAATACTAAAGCAATGTACTGAAATGCACAAAGAGAAAATATTAAAATAAGATAAACACAAATCTTCCCCTGGAGTTAAAACAAAAATCAAATATAAATATATGAAATTCAGGATGAGTGATAGGGAGGTAAGACAGAAAGATAAGGATTTACCAGAATTCAAGTGAGAAAAGCTATAAAATATGAATGAAACAAGCATAGACAGAGATTGAGAGGGCTTTAAGTAATTTTCTAGCTGTGAAAACTATGTTCAAAACATTTAAAATATTTGTTTCAATTTCCCTACATGCAAAATTGGGTGTTTAGTATTCTAGCTTCAAAAAGAGTATTTAAATTCCTGGAGCTCAAAGTTTTCTGTGTTAAAACCTAGGTTTTGGGGAAAAAATGAAATTTTGTCTTTTATGATGAAAGGTTTTCATAGGTTTCTTTGCATTTTATTATAATACACTTTAAGGCAGAGAGACAGTGTCAGCCATATTAACATCAACAGTAAGAGTTTGTTGATTGAAAAATATTTTTGTCTCTTCCACTTACTGAACAATGCAGAGCAAATAACATCTCCTGGTCTTGGTTGCTTTATCTCTATAACAACTGCATTAGAAAACAATTAAGTGAAAAGACCTGGTTCAGAACCATCTCTTCCATTTCTTGGGCAATCCTAAGCAAATAATTTAAAATTTCCAGGTCTTAATTGCTTTATCTCTCTGATAAATGCATTAGACAAGATCCTCTCCAGTTGGAACATTCTATAATTCTAAGATTCCTATTCAGACATAACTGAGCAGCTCTCACAAATATGGTTTTTGCAGTTGATGTATCACATATAATTATCTCAATTTTTTGGTGCCTCTTCAGAGCCTCATCACTAAAATGGCTTTTCCTGCTGAGCTAACTTCAATATATATGAATATTGGGACAATTTCTCTTGGATATTTATGAAATTATCAAAATATAGTATTTACTTTGGCAGCAAATGGTTAATATTGAATGTAGGTTATCATTTCAATATCGTACCCTTCAGACTTATAAAACAGAACTTCCGAAGCAAGGGAAATTAACTTCACCTTCCTCCTGTTACCACTTGAAGGCAGAAACATTAACAATATCACCAAAGTGGCCCAGAGTGTACTTGTTTAATATGAATCTTATATAACTGACCTAATTCTACCCTCTACACTGCAGAGAAAAGTCTTTTTTGGGAAGAGTATGTCATTTCTGGCTATTATCACTGATAGGTGCTGTAAATTTGTACCACTGGGCTCCGGGCAAATTGGTGCATGGTACCCCTGGAAGGGGATATGCATTGGACCTGGAAGGGTAGGGTGTGACTGGAGAAGGAAGGAAATCACCATATATTGTGTGCCTGTGGTATGCTTTATATAAGATATCTCACTTAATACATACAACAGTACATAATTTTGTATCGTTACTTCCCTTCTTGTCATACATATAGTTTGTCCTATAGTTATTAAATTATAGAGACAGTTCTCTCTAATTTTGAGAATTCATTCTACCTTCATTCTACAGAGTGGGCCCAATCTGCAAAAATGCTCTAAGGCTGATATCAGACCAAAAAAACAAATATTCTTCTCTACTTCTAAGAGAGACAGACCTGCTGGAATGTTTTCTTCTCTCTGTGTCTAAAAGGACCCAGGGTCATAATTTTTCTACAGCACAGAATAGTGGAGAATACTGTGGATTCTACAAAAGGTCTTTGTTATAAAATATTCAAACTGAGTTTCTGTTTCCTGGTTCAGATTCCCAAAGTCCTTGTTTCCTTATATTTTAGATTTCATATCCCGCTTTTAATGCTCTGTATCTTTTTTCTCCAAACTGTCACAACGTCTATCAAAATGTGTTCAGAATGTTTTCCAAAAAAATCTTCTGTTATTTGTCCTCAAAGGCACCAGCTTAGCCTCTGTCCTGCTGGAAACACATATTTGAATACTTGAATTGCTGTCCTTCTAAGTGATCCACCCCCCGTGTTGTTAAGGCATAGCATCTTGAGAATGGAAAAAACACAAAAAAAAGGTGTTTGTAGAATAATGGCTTTTCCGTAGGAGGGAACTTAGAATATTAGAGCTGAGATAATCTTTGCCCAAAACTTATCTAATAGAATCCTTACACTTTTTCTCAGAGATAGTCTTGTTCCCATTTTACAGATGAATAAACTCTATTAACTTGTTAATAGCACAACCAGATTTCCTAATTCCAGTTCTGTTTCTCTTAAGTAGTGACACAGTTTTTTGAACTCTTTGAGCACAAGGAGACTATCTGCCTATATTGACTTCCTCTTTGGACATAGATGGCAATAAATAGATTAGACAAAACTCTTTTTTATTCAGTGATCCTGGCTGGCATTGGTCATCTTCATACTGACATATATATTTATACTTCACAATTAATTTAACTTTGAATATTTAATATGATAAAATATCAATGACTGACACAAATATAACTTCTCAGTAAAAGTTGTTTCCCTTCCTCCTATGCTGCATGTTTGTGAATGAATCCTGCTCGTTGCTCCCTTCTGCAGGATGCTTACTCTAACAGCTCCCTGACTGATCTTCAGTATCTACTCTCTTCCTAATTTAATCCCTGTCTTGCTGGGCCCCACTATACCTTGCTAATCTTATTTATGAGCATTTACTTTTTTCTCAGCTGCTTCTTCATGTAATATTTATGTAGCTACAGATGTTTGTACAGAATTGATATTTGAAAAGGACTCATTCCCATGTTTTATTTTTACTAATGCCACCAGAGACTAATCCTCTTTACTCCTCTTCATATACTCATCTTTCAAGAGCCAGCCCAAGTTTTTCTAATCAAAGCTTTACTCAGAAAAGAGAAGCTGTTAAGGGAGATAATTTTGATGCCATTTTTATTATCTTTCTTGCAATAATATTTTAGATTCCAATATAACATGATGACACTGAGAAGTGTCATATGTTATGGTCACTATGTTACAAAGGGGCTTTGAGAAATTCTCACCTCTTAATAATGTCTATGGAAATTTACTTTTTCACTTCACTAAAGTGGTTTTTCACAAATCCATGC
This sequence comes from Nomascus leucogenys, assembly GCF_006542625.1. Lineage (NCBI taxonomy): Eukaryota > Metazoa > Chordata > Mammalia > Primates > Hylobatidae > Nomascus > Nomascus leucogenys. The sequence goes on from NC_044395.1 coordinate 47,766,618, forward strand.
TATTTAACTATAAAGATCCATGCCATTCTCTGCTTATCTGTTCCTGTATAGTGGAAATATTAAAAATGATAATCTAAATGCAAACACATAGTCTTAGTATTCTTTCTATTTATTTGACCATCTGTAAATTATTTTAAATATGCAGTTCACATGGTAAATACATACCCTGAATGCTGCAACTAAAATTCTATGACTGTAAAGTACATATATACAGTATCTAAGGACAGCCAGATTTTCTTATATCTTGCTATTATAGTTAGAGATTAGAAAAAAAAGTCATTTCAAAACTTATATTCTAGTGGAAAATTCAAATATGAGATATGAAGTAACAAGACTTAAATACACATGTCTGCGCATTCCATATATATACCATGTAAAATGACTCTTCTATAAATAATTGCCAATATGTAATATATATACCATCACATACACAATTATTAAATAGTAGATATTATACAGTGTAATCAGTAAACACCCTATTATAGGTTAACCAGTATCTAGAAATTTATAAATGAATATTCTACCAAAACATATGCTATAAAATGTCTAATATGCCTATTTTTGGGATTAAAATTATTCTATAAATGATAACAAATACTGAGAAATAAATGTTCTAAAGTGTTATAAAAACTACATGGCAAATGAGAAGCAGCTTGTTAATTGACTAATAGGTATAACTCAATTTCTCTTAGCACATTTTTATTCAAATTGTATAAAACATGTTATTTGAATTTTGCAATTCATTAATTTCAGATGCCTACAAAATAGTAGTTTATGTGAAGAAAATCTCCTGGCTGCACTCAGTTTTTTGAAACACTAAATGCAATTTGAATATCAGATCTCTCTTTTGGTGACAGACTTGCTTAACAGACTGATTACCAATGATAACTTGTAGTTTGAAGGTTTCTCAAAAAGATGGCATACCATCAATTGCTCGACTCACAGGGCCCAGCAGTGAGTGCTTACCAAGTGGGTCCTTTTCTTATTCTCCCACTGACACCAGCATAGTTTCAATCTTAATTGCTTCCTATTTGAGTAAAAGTCTCCTAATCAGTTTCTCTTTTTCTTTTCTCTTCAGATTTTAAAATAACATTCCTATTGTAGATAGGATAAGCTTTCTAAAATAAAATGAAGTGACAAGATTTTGTTGAATGGACATTACAGGCTAGGGACAGAGTTGAGTTTAGTATAGGTTTGTAGATAGGGTACAAATTCAGTAATATGCTTCATTTGAGAGGATTCCAAAGATCCCCTTTCTAAGGTCGCCTGAAGGTTTAAGACAGCTTTTAAACATTTTTTGAAATTCTGACATTTTCCACCTATTCATTTGTTCAATAAGCATTTTTTAATACTGTATATGGCAAGGTTTATGGTAGACAACGCAGATACAGAGGTAAAAAGGCAATGCCTTTACCGTTAAGAGATGTAGAGTCCAGTGAGAAATGCATGTCAACAGATAATTTGTACAACATAAAATAAAATGCAAACACAGCCTAGGGAAAGTAAAACCTTGTTTTGCCTGGGCAAGTTAGGGAAGACTTCACGAAGAAGCAATATTTGAATCAAGTCTTAAAAGAAGATAATAATTGTCTTGAAGTTCTCTTTTAAAATTTAAGCAATATCTTACAGTTTAGGCATAAAGAAGATGTGGAGAGGTAACAATACTATCTGGGGACCAATTAATATATTAGACCCTTAACACATTGAAAGAATACAAGTATAAAAAGATGGGAAAAGTTTCACAGGACAGCAAAAAAAATCCTAAAATACTGTATGCCCACATGATTCCCAGGATGAGAGTGTTGAAGGGAATAAAAAGCACCAGAGATGAGCTTGATCTACTCCATAATTAGGTATAAATCTAGCCCCATGTAAAGTAACCTCAGTATTGTCAGCCACAGAGCTATCCTCTCTAGCATTAGTCAATTCTTGAAAGCTAGTTATTTTCACATTTGAGATCAACTGCCTAAAATATTCTATATTACTTCCTTGCCTCTAGAACTTGATTAACTATAGGCAGAAACCAAAGGAATTCGAACTCATTTGTTAATAATTAAATTGACCATTAAAATTGATGATTAATGGAATAATTAAAATGAATTAAGTCAATGTTGAAACATCTAGTGTATTTCTTCCAGAGGATTTAAAATAAAAAAAACACACCATATCTTTAATAAATTCTTGCTAAATAAATGATTGAGAATTCCTGGAATTTCTGAAACTACAGACTGAAATTTATGGATCATTTTAGAAAAACAGACATTTTCTTGCTCTCCTTCTCCCTGTGGACCTACTGAATCAGAACCTCTGTGTATGAATCGTGGCTTGTGTATGTTTAATAGAGGTCCATAGATGATTTTGGTGAGCACTTCTAGTTAAGAATCACAAAGTTTTTTCTTTACATTGTGCAGATGAGAAAACTGAGGTCCAAAGGGATGAAGCAAATTGTTCAATGCCATGCAACTAGTAGATGCAGAATTGGGATTTGAATTATTATCTTCCTTTCCAGTGATATTGGCAGTACTTGACAGCTGCCTCTGGAAGAGTCTGACCCTAGAGATCTGGGGCAGAGTAGCAAGTCAAAGCTAGTTATAGAAATAGAAGCACTGATCAGAAATTTAATATGTCAGTGTCAAGGAAGAAAATAAAGAGAAGATTCCTACACCCAAAAGTTCAGATAATTGTCAATTAGGGGAAAAACGTCAGAGAGATATATTTATTCATGAGATTGATGGGTTCCCTTACTGAGAAAACATTATTAAGTACATATTATGTGCTAATCACTGAGAACAAAAGGAAGGAGAAGACAAAACATGAACCATAAGACATACTCTCTAAGTCTTTAGAATTTTTAAAAGAATGTTTGATTAGAAGAGTGAAGATTCATAGTCAAATCAATACCGTTCCATTTGCATTGAAATTTCTTTTTGCTTTGTATTAGTAAAGCTATGAAGATGGTTAAACTGCTCTATTTTTTGGAAACCAACATTTAACATATTAAGAATCAATATTTTGTTTTTAATAAGTATATGGGCCGTGCGTGGTGGCTCACACCTGTAATCCCAGCAGTTTGGGAGGTCAAGGCGGGTGGATCACAAGGTCAAGAGATTGATACCATCCTGGCCAACATGGTGAAACCCCATCTCTACTAAAAATTCAAAAAGTAGCCAGGCGTGATGGCGCATGCCTGTAATCTCAGCTACTCAGGAGGCTGAGGCAGGAGAATCGCTTGAACTCGGGAGGCGGAGGTTGCAGTGAGCCGAGATTATGCCACTGCACTCCAGCCTGGCAATAGAGTGAGACTCCGTCTCAAAATAAATAAATAAATAAAATAAAATAAGTATATGGAGAAATATCAGCACTCATGAGCTGATGCATGTGAAAGTTGATACAGCAGAAACTCTGGCTCCAGCTCTTTAACAAACTGCCTACTAGGGTTGCAACATGCATTTACAGGAAACAGTCTACAAAAATCACTGAATTTATTACAATCAAGCTTTTGGTATAAGACTTCTCTTTTTTTAGTTTTTTAATTTGTTGAATTTAAAGGGTATAAGTGCATTTTTTTTACACAGATATATTGTGTAGTGAAGTCTGTGCTTTTAGTGTAACTATCACCGAATAAGTTACATTGTACCCATTAAGTAATTTCTCATCCCTCATCCTCTCTCACCCCCCTATGTTTCTGAATCTCCAATGTCTATTATTCCCCACTGTATGTCCATGTGTACATGTCATTTAGCTCCCACTTATAAGTGAGAACCTGCAGTATTTGACTTTCTGTTTCTGAGTTGTTTCATTTATGATAATGACTTCTAGTTTCATTCATGTTTCTGCGAAAGACATGATTTTATTCTTTCAATGGCAGAATACTATGTATATACTATAAATAGTATATATACATTTTCTTTATTCAATTATCTGTTGATGGATACTTAGGTTGATTCTATGTCTTTGCTATGTAGAACTTCTGATCTTTGTGAGCTGAGCTGGACCTCAGAGTCTTAAAGCCTACACCAGAAGTGTTTTTCTTAGTTCTTTGTCTTTATGACCCTACTCTTAAATGTTGATCCATGAGCTCTCATCACTGTCACTGCAAGATTTGAAAGCAAGCATAAAATCAAAGAAACCCAGGAAAAATAAGAACCTATCTTCCCAAAACTTAAAAGAGATATTCTAAAGCTTTTCACCACATCTCCCTCCCCCACGCTTGTTTCTGCTTGGTGCAGAGAAGGGGTTTCCTGCAGCTTAGGAATATTCCTGACCCTTATTGCATCATCCACATGGGTGTAACCAGAAAAGGGTTAACCTCTGCCCAGCATACTAAATTATCTGGCTCCTGACACCAAGGCCTATATAAGCTTTTCTCCTCATAGAGGTTATAAAATTTGATAATGTATAACTAGTATATAGCAAGACTAGAATTGAAATTCAAACTTAAATGGAGAAATATGTGCCCTTGAAGCAAATGTGCCTTTCATTTCACTATACTTACTATCTCTGTGAAAGAAGTCAAATTATTCCATCATGTGGGTTTCTCACCTATGCCTCACTCTCACCTATGCCTCCCACATTGTCCTCTTAATACACTCTTTTAACTCACGCAATTTATGTTTGTGGGTTTTGTTAAGATTCAGTTGTTCCTTAATTTGATGCTAATAACCCTTGCATGGATGATTGTTTACAAGCAGATATATTTGTCTCAAATAACTAAATTGTTCTGTGCAGTTCTAGCAGACTGCTGGCAATACGGAATTTAACATTTACAATTTCTCCTATACTAGAAGGAACCCAGAAGCATGAACCATGTTAGGCTGGTGCAGATTGCCTTTGAGAGTGCCTCTCAAAAAGTAGTTACATTACTTTTGATGGCAAAACTGCAATTACTTTTGCACCAAGTTAATAGTAATTTATAGCTTCAGTGAGACACAAATAAAAATCTCACATCTGGAGACATATAGGAACAAATCCTTTGGCCAGCTTCTCAGTATCTACATGGCAATGTAGTTTTCTTATTCCCCACCAGCAATTATACATTTTAGGAGAAAATTTTGGAACTTAAAATCTCCACAAGTTTATGGAATCCCCAAATCTGTGGATGTATCACTCAAAAGTCAAAGGCTTAATGGTATGTCTCTGGGCTGTCATTACCCCAGTACAATATAGCCAATGACTTTGGATTTCTAAAAAAACATACCTGAAGCATATAGCATATATCAGTAGAAACAATCCTATATATTTTATTTTACTATAGTGGGCATTGTACTCGAATGGTAGGCCCTGAAAAAGCTAGACCCTGTTTAAAAGGCCCCCACACATATTCCTTCCATGCATGTAATAATTTGCTATTAATAAAATTGCTGTTACTTTCACGTTTATCACAATTGATCCTCATGGCCACACAGGAAAGTAGCCTAGCAGGTATGATTTCTCCCAACTTATGAATAAGGAATGTGTTGCTCAGGGCAATTGAAGGTGTTGTCATTGCCATTAGGAACTGATAGAGGAGGGACTTAAATCCAGGTGTCAACTATCAGAACTTGCTGTTTCCATCATATCATAATGTCCCTTGGCTAGTCCATTAAGAGTGCCTCTCCTCACTAGTGAATCAATGGAACAGGATAAAACATTCATTCATTTATGAAATATTTGCTGAGTACCTGCTATATTTTGTGCAATGCAATTGGCATTAAGGATTTAAGGTAAACACAATATGATTCTTGTCCTTCAGGAACACAAAATTTACTACTGGTAATAAATAAGCAAAAATTTTGATATTGTTTTGCAAGTAATCTAGTAGGTTTTTTTTTTTTTTTAAGTACTGTAGAACCATGAAAGAATTACGTAACTCTGCCTGTGATTGTCAGAAAAGGAATTGCTATGACAATCTCTCTTTGTCGAGAAAATTACACAGCACACAAAAACAGTACTGTTTTGGCTGGAGAGTCCTACATAAGAACTGCACTAGGTTAGGAATCAGGAGATTTGACTTTATAGAACTAATTTTTAGAGCAACTTTGGCAATTTGCCCTCCTTTTAAGCCTCAATTTCTTCATCTGTGAAATGAAAGAATCGAGCTAAATGACAGGTAAATTCCCTGCCAGCCCCGAGGTTTTGTTTGTTTGTTTATTTATTTATTTATTTTTTACTTTTCTCACAGATGTGCATAAACTCCCTGTGGGGCTGTTTCAGAAATTACTTCTTAGATTTTCTTTCAAGTTAGGACCTCATTCATGATGTTGGTTTCTCTTTTCACTGGGAGGTTGATTCTCATTTCCATTGCCTATTGGCCCAGAGAGTCTGTTGTTTGCCAGGAAGTCTGGGATCAAAGCCCAGACTGTTTCAATTGGGATTATTGATATGTGCTTTACTGCATGATCCAGTATTTAGTTTGAGCTGAGAACTTTCTAAACTATGAAGGCCATTTTCATTTCTGTAGGTGAAGGATAAGAAAAAGGAGAAATCTTCTGACTTTTATTATCGTAGAACTGCTGTGACCATGGATACACAAAATAGCTAAAGTTGCTCTAGGGAAACTCGAGATTGGGGGCCATATATATCCATATTTAAACTTAGGCTGAAAGCATATCTAGTTTCCATTAAAGATGATGAGTGTGTTATTTTAAGTTTGGGATATCTTTGCTGTATGAATTTCTACTTCTTTGTATTATTTATTTCATTGTCTACTTATCCATAGTATACATAATTCCACTGCACTCATAATAAAACATAATTAGTTCATATGTTTCAAAAATTTCCATGCACTCACATACCTATATCAAAATGCATCACATGTATAATATGTGCCTAAATCTCTTGAAGTATACATATATAGATAATTACAAAAAATGATATTAATACTATATATACTATTTTGTGGTCCCTAACTTAACTATTGTTGATAAATTGCTATGTTAAATGGTTAGCTTTATATCTTTGTTTTTAATGTGTTTAATCTTTTTTAAGTTTCTGCTGTAAGTTATTTAGAAAATTAATGCAAATCTAATTTTCATAATTATAAGCAGCAATTCAATGAAAATTCTCATATAAAAATATGTGAACACTTTCTTAGTAGCTTTTAAGAGAAATTTCTAAAAGTGCCATATACTTTTTAAGTTAAAAGCCATATACTTTTTAGAACTCTTTATGCGTATTATAAAATTTCCCTTCAAAAGGGCACAAGAGTTTCTGTTTTTCACATCTTTACTAACTTTGGATACTAAACAGAGATTTATTTATGAAAACAAAAGCTTTTATTTTTTCTTTATACCTTTTTAATTTAACATACATCTAGAGCTAGCTTAGAACAGGTGCCAAGGTTGCATGCTTTACTCCTTTTGAGTCTTCCCTGGATTGTCATATAAAATAAGTTCTACTGTTGTACAGTTTTGTTTTTGTTTTTTTTTGGTGTTTTCATTAGGTAGTGAAGAGTAGAGAAACACTCATGACTTTGACTCAGTGTCAGGAATTTCAATCCCAGCTTTCTCTCAAACGCTCCTATCCACAAAACAACAATTATGACTGTGATAAATAACTTTTACAACACCACAGTCTTTCCAAAAACATACGTATTTATTTTCTCTTTATTTTCCACATCAATGTTGTTAAACCTGGGGAAAAGACATAACTTTTAAACTTAATGATGTGAGATGAAGATGGTTGTTCTTTGTCCTGCCTTGATTGCTGCCCCACATTCACCAGCTTTTCATTTAAGACCTTTTCTTAAAATAAGCCTTGTAGAATTTCCTTGATGTATTGTAAGGTCCAATTTATTCATTCTACAAAAGTGTTTTCTGTGTAATATACTGAACTTAGGGTCAAGAATTTCTAGCAACAAATACAGCGCTTTACACATAGTAAATATTTAATAAAAGTTTTGGGACTGATAAAGATTAATTGGACATAGTGCCTGCCCTCAAGGCATTTTTCAGACAAATGAAGAGGATAGGAGAAAAAAAAAATTGAACGATATTGTCATATCCAATGATAAGATTGATTGAAATCAAAGCTAAATATCAGTAGACACTGATTTAGGTAAAGGGGAACATGTAGTCTCAGAAAGATAATTTCCTTTAGAAATTGATACTTGACCTGGGACTTAAGGAACAAGGAGGAGTTTGCTATTTGCTAAGAGAAAGGAGAAAGAGCAGACAGGAGAGCATGAGATTCCAGTCAGTGAGAGAGAAGCATGAGATAAAGGAAACATTATAATATGCATGGAAGGAAAAACCAGCATGGTATTTTACCATGTGTCATGATAGTCATGACATATTAAGGGTTATTATTTTCTATGTTTATTCTTAGCTCCCCAACTAAATATAAAGGGAGGTGAGGCGAGAGAGAGGAAGAGATCAAGATCTATAATGCTTTTTTTTAAACAACAGCAATTCATGAAAATGTTTAAAGGGACGCAGTAAATAATATTTTCAAAATCTAGATAGAAATAATCAAAAACCCATCCTGATTATCTTATACCAAAATAGGATCCTATATTGTGACAGGTAAGAGAATTCAACAAATTTAGAACCTATTTTAAAAAGCAAAAGAAAGAAGAGATTATTAGCATCGTAAAGTTAGAGATGCTGGACTTACTAAATTCTAGTTTCTGCTGCTTACAGTGTCTTAGTATCATCTCAAGCAAATTAGAATAATTTAATGGTAAGATTATTTGTGCTATTGCTTAGGTCATTTAAGGTATGCTTACTATATCTGACATTTTCTCAGGATTTTTTTAAGTTAGTTTATAATTAAAAACCCGATCTTGGGCTGGGCGCAGTGGCTTACGCCTATAATCCCAACACTTTGGGAGGCCGAGGCAGGCGGATCAGGAGGTCAGGAGTTCAAGACCAGCCTGGTCAACATGGTGAAACCTCGTCTCTACTAAAAATACAAAAATTAGCGGAGCGTGGTGGTGCATGCCTGTAAACCCAGCTACTTGGGAGGCTGAGGCAGGAGAATCTCTTGAACGCAGGAGAGAATCTCTTGAACCCAGGAGGCAGAGGTTGCATTGAGCCGAGATTGCACCACTGCACTCCAGCCTGGGTGACGGAGCGAGACTCTGTCTCTAAAAAAACAAAAACAAAAACCAAAACAAACAACAAGTAAAAAAAATCCAGTCTTCTCATATTGAACACCTAAATTTTGCAGAGATGGTATCAATGCACAGTCTCTGAAACTAATTTGGTATACATTAATTCAACAGCAAACATTTCCTGTTTGTCCACTCTGTACTAAGAAATTATCCAGGTTCTAAGAGTGTAATAAAACTATGCTTGTTTCTGTGTGTGTGTGTTTACTTTCCTTTCATCTAGGTAATCACAAAAAGAAATACAGGCACCTGTTTCTTTCCACATCTTCCCTAGAGAGCAATATTGCTTCATGATCTTCACAGAAGTCAACTTGTGACAAAGAAGAATTAAGTAAAGATCCTAAGATCTCAAGAGCATTTTTATCAGTTTATGAAGTTCAAATCATTTTAGCCTATTTATAAGACATATATAATGTAGGACCCATGGCAGATATGACTTCCCATGCTTAATGAAAATCAGTCATGAAAATATCATGGCACTTAAAAAATAATTGCATTCCTTATCATTTGTTCCTGGCTTTTTTAAATCATAAATCTTCATAGAAGTAACCATATAGAATTGAAGTCAAATATTATGTTCTGATCTAATCTTCACTAAGTCATATGGTGAGTGTCATGTATATTTTAAATTATGTCTTTTGTAAAATTTAAAAGGCACTTTTTATAAAAATTTAATTCACTTATTCAGCATACATTATTAAGCATCTTTTATTCCAAACAGCATACTAGGACCCAGAAGTATGATATTAAATAAGATAGTAACTTTTCTATTAAAAAGGTGTTTAATAGTTATTTGAAATTGATGATTCATAGGAACAAAAATATAACAGAATCCTAATTGCTGGAAACAGTTCAAATACTGATCTTGCTTTGCTTTCATTAGCTAACCACATGACTGATTCCTTGAAACACATTATGTCCATGGATCTTGTCTCTCCCACTACTTATTTTTAATTACGTTGGAAATGCAAGTGGTCCTGAAGATCAGTAATAGTGTTTATGCTAGCAGTAATAGTACACTAGGCAATTTAATTATATCCTTCAGAAGACTTTTCTGGACCAATTAGTTGAACCCATTTTCTCTGAGTAATTCATTGTAGTCCATTTCAAATTACTAATACATTTCATTAAATAAGTAACAATCCAGAGGATTAACTAATTGTTTTTCTTTTTTATCAAGAAAGCTTCTAAAATATCTCTCCAGGGCTCTCCTACACAATAGGGACATATGCAACTATTAAACTTGTTGTTTTCTCAGGCTAAGGGACCCACTATGATACCCACATTGGCAATATAGCAAAATGGTTATGAATATAGGCTGAATTCTGGGACTCAGTTCAACTGCTTACTACAGAAATGATTTTTGGCAAATTATACAGCCTCTTTAAGCCTTCATTTATGCATACGTAAAATGGAGAGTGCTAATAATATCTCATTGATAGGGTTGTCACGATATGTTGAACACTCATCACAGAAGCTTGCATTAAAAAATCTGTTCAATATTGTAGGTATTATTGTTATTATTAACAGTAATTAGTTATTTCTAATGGCTTCACAGATACCTTCAAACGGAAAGCAATCCTTTCACTATTATATTTGCCCTTCCCTAGTATATGATCCATCCTAGTAGAGTATCTTTGTTCATGGTCAACTTATTTTCCCTTCTCTTCCAACTGCACAGTCCACTTCAAGCCTTTCCTTTATGATGTCCTTGAGGTAGTCACAACACTGCTCCTGCCTTGGGTAGCCACCATTATGTAGCATGGAGGTCACTGGGCTGTGAATCTGAAACTGGATCAGAATCTGTAACCAGCTGTACAACTTTGGTCAAGTTGCCTGCCCCTGTCTGTGATACTGCTTTCTCTCTTGTGAATTAAAGGCCCTTTCAGTTTCATATACCCTAATATTGTAGAATTTCTACATATGGAGATCTCAATCCCTCTCAATATAGTCTCATGTTCACATAATGGGAATTCTACCATTTTTCCACATGTTCTAGCTCTGATTGTTAAAATATTCTTGTTTGTTCTTATCTGAAATTTCTGTAAGTTCTACTTATTGCATTTTGGTCTTTCATTGGAGGCACACAGTGGAAATTCTTTCTTATGTAATAGATCGTGAAGGATGGTAATCATACTGTATCAGAGATCTTTGGGCTTTACAGCCATAGCTATCTTAGCTTTTTTTTTTGCGCTAACTGGTCTCATGAAGAACATTGGATGCTATGTGTAGCCCATCCAAGAGGAAGATTTATTATGAAATGTACTATTTGGCCTAATTCTTTATCCAAGCAGACAAAGTAACCATAATAATCCTCCAGTAACAGGATATGATGCTTCACCTTAACACTTGTTCATCATCATCTTCTTTATTGCTCAGGTTTGAAGTTATTTAATATCAAATGCATATACTTTCTTTTCTTTTCTTTTCTTTTTTTTTTTTTTTTGAGACGGAGTCTCGCTCTGTTGCCCAGGCTGGAGTGCAGTGGCACAATCTCGGCTCACTGCAAGCTCCGACTCACAGGTTCACGCCATTCTCCTGCCTCAGCCTCTCCGAGTAGCTGGGACTACAGGCGCCCACCACCACGCCCGGCTAATTTTTTTGTATTTTTAGTAGAGACGGGGTTTCACCGTGGTCTCAATCTCCTGACCTCGTGATAGACCCGCCTCGGCCTCCCAAAGTGCTGGTATTACAAGCGTGAGCCACCGTGCCTGGCCTGCATATACTTTATTTTCAAGTTCCATTAAACTTACCTCCATGATGCTCCTCACATCCATGCCCATGGACTCACCTTACTTTATGTTCCTAACATGTCAACTGGAATAGATTTCTAACTGATCACCTTGCCTCTAGTGTTTCCACCTTGATTCATCCTCTAAATGTCTAACAGAATATTTTTTTAAGAAAAAAAAACAGAATTTATTCAAAGTCTGTGGTCTGACTGTAACCCAATTTTCCAGGCTGACTACACTCTCACAGATCTGCCAGGGAATTTTAAGCCATGGTAAATAATTCAGATTGATAACAACAAAAAGTGTCCACAGAATGGTGTTACAGAGGAAAGTGAAATAACTCATATTAGTAGAAACATTTTAATTTAATGCAAATAGTGGCTTGAATATGGGGTAAGATTAGAGGCAGGTAGACCATTCAGGAGGTTATTGCACTAGTCCAGGTGAGAGATGCTGGTCCCCTGAAGCAGAATAGTGGGGATGGGAATGCTTAAGAACAGGCATGTTCCAGATATATTGAGGATTCCAAACCATTATATTAATTATCTCTCACCTTCAATCCCAGCATTTTGCGAGGCTAAAGGCTGAGGCAGGCAGATTGCCTTAGGCCAGGAGTTCAAGACCAGCCTGAGAAACATAAAGAGATCCTTGTCTATAGATAAAATTAGCCAGGCATAATGGTGTGTGCTTGTAGTCCCAGCTACTCAGGAGGCTGAGACAGGAGGACCACATGAGCCCAGCAGGTTGAAGTGGCACTGAGCTGTGATCACACCACTACACTTTAGCCAGAGTGACAGAGCAAAACCTGTCTCTACAAAACAACAACAACAACAAAAAACAGTCTTCTCTGTTGTTTCCTTTCCCAACCTATCCCTGCTTCTTTCAGATCCTTCTTTCTTACTTAACTTCTTGAGTGCTTCCTGACTCCAGTATTGGCCCTCCCAGTAGGTTTGTTCTGAAACTATTAAAGTTCTGGAAAGTTATGTAATGACTATATCATAAAATATAAGCTTTACTGAGAATCTCAGAAACACATCTTAATTTTTATATCCACATTAGGAACGTTATTCTTAGATCTAATTAAAATTCTTCCCAATACTATTATTTCTATTTCTGTGTCTTATAAAAAGAAGAACCTTCCTCAGAATATGCAAAAATATACCATACTTTAAATGCCAGATTGACACTACAGTTCTACCATCAATGAGTTATTCCCATGTTTTTAAACCTGAGGTCCAGAAATACCTAGCAGTCCTTAGATGTTCACTATAAAATCCATTAATTCTCTCGAATTATATGTCAAATTTTGATATATGTGTAAATCTGGAAAGCCCATAGCTTCTATCACAGGTTAAAATTAATTGAAACAATGAAAAAATACAGTTCATACATATGCTTTCTTGTTCCTATAGAAATCCCTACCTTAGGTTTAAGTTTGGGCTAGATTATATATTTAAGTGCTGTTGCACTTTCAGTTAGGGTTGATATGAGTTATTCAGTTAGGTGTCAACTGCTCTGTAATACGTATCATCAGTTTGGAGATAAGAGTCTGAACAGAAGGGTATAATCTGTAACTATAAAAATGAATGGTGATCATAAGCATAAGGCTAGTACTATACTCTAAATAGTATCAGAAATAGATCATGATGATGCATATTACAAGGCCCGTCTTACATGTTTAACACTTTGTAATTTTTAAATATTTTTCAATAATACTTGCACATATTCTAAGTGTATGTAAACACAAATGGTTATGGTATGATTTCATTAAAAAAACACCTATAATTGGTTTAAGAAAAGACAATTTAAAAGGCAGTATTTCACCTCAGAACCATGTCTTATAGTTTTCATACCCCTTCCCAAATACCTCAGTATGTTGGGTGGGACACACAATATGTGCAGACTAAATATTGATTGAGTTGTATAGAAAAATCCCCATCTTTAAGATACCTTTTTTACAATAGAGAAGTAAGCTGGAGCTTTATCAGACCAATCTCTAGAAATATCCCCTAGTTGTAATGTTACTATCATTTCTTTGATACCAGAAATAATAGGAGTCCTGTCATAAACATGTTTTGCTTTTTGAACACAGTATGTTAATGGAAACTCATAAAAAGAGTAGTTTTCTTGGTCACCACATTACCACATATGTTTAGCTTTTTTTTTTCTATTTAGAGACTGGGCACCAAAGATGCTAATTCTGGCCTATAAATAGCCCAGATCAGAACAATAGAATAAATGTCTTAAGTTCCTCATAACCAATATTGCCCAGGTAAGATTCATACATGCAGACTCATCTATGCATGAAATGGACTCTTTCTAGAGCAATAATATCTATGAGATATTTTCAGGACCCTACTAAGAAAACAGGGCTATTGATTTTAGTGTAAGGCCAAACTTTCTAATGCCACTACAACATTTTTTAAAAAACTAGGTTGTTGGCAATAAAATTGGGTGCTGAGATGAAACAACCTAAAGAGTGAGTCTTATTCCTGGGATTCCATATTCTATCTAACATGCTTTCCCAACTTTCTTTGGTTTCAAAACATGTTCTACTACCTAGCTTTTACATTGACCTAGGTAGTACACTGATCAATGCCATAAAATCCATTTTACTCTTTTTTCAGCTAAGCTAAAATGGGATGTTACAAATTATTGAATAAGAAGTTAGTGACATAAAAGCCCGGAGAAAACCAAATGAATTTACAGAGTACAAGGTAAACACTGATTAAATGAAAGAGTATAAACCTCTAACTAGAAGTCAAACATGAATTAGAATTGATTTCATTTCAATACTGATTATGCCACAAACTTGTATGCTTTTAAAATATCGATAGAGTATCTTAAAATAATTTAAATGTCCTTTATTTAATAGCACTTGCCCCATATACTTCAGTATACATTGTAATGTTGGTCATTTGTCGTGTATTCATATTTTATATTCTAGGACATATAATAGAAACAAAAAGGGCTGTCCTTGTCCAAGTTACCAAGTTATCAATGAAATTTCCATTTATTGAGTCCTTATTATGTGTCAGGAGACTTGCATCTATTAGTTTTCTAATCAAGGGAGCTGGGAAGTGGGTGATAGTATCAGTTCAACATTAGCAGTAGCAGCTCAGCATTTGCTGACGGTTCAGTCTTTATGTGTGGAGTTGAGAATAAAGAGTAAACAAGACAAAGTTGCTCTTCTCAAGCATCTTATTATGTTTTCCTAAATGTATGTTTTCAACTCACAATTCTCTCCTAACTTATTCACCTGCATATTCAGCTGCTTATATGACATTTCCAGTGCATTTTTCATAGGCATCTCAAACTCAGCCAGTGCATTATCTTACCATTGACACTTCCTCCTGTCCTCCTCTTGGTTTAAGTCTTGAAAAAAATGAGAGTAGATATAACCTCTTACAACTTTATCTCTAAATTTTAATTAAGGAATAAATCCTGTTCATTCTACTGGTTTAAATTCTTTCCTATGTGTTCATTCCTCTGCGTTCACACTGCCACTGTTTGCAGACTTTTGTAATCTCTTACCATTCCAATTGTCTAGTATTTTCTGCTTCCATTTCCTCTCCTGTGCTTGCAATTTATCTTTCACATTGCTGCCAGTGATTTTTCTAAAATTTAATTCTAACTGTTATAAATTTCCAGAGGCTCCCCATTGCCTGCAAGATAAAGTTCAAATTATTTGTCATTGCATTTACAGCCCATTATATGCTAGCCATTGCCTTCCTCTCTAAACTTATCTTCTACTGTGTTCATTTTTACTCCTAAATGCTCCAGATTTACCTTTACAAAATACAGTATATCATGATATTTCCTACTTTCAAACCATTACCTCTGTTGCCTAAGATACCCTACCCCTTGTCTTTATTCCTCATTTGTACTTCCTGCTTTTTCTGTCTCTTCCATTCTAGGCATCCTGTTCTCTCCTACTATCCTGAGAGTTGATCTATCTGTCACATACGTCGAGCCTCATATATTTATTTTTTAAATTAGTTATTATACCTTCTCTCCTAGTACTATTCTATATATTAAAAAAGAAGAGTTTCATGCTTCATCTAAAGTTGTAACTGTCATATGGTAAAATTTTTTGTAGGACAAGTATTTCCAGCCAAGGTTGCTGTTATGGAGTATCTTTAAAATTAATTAATGCATAGTTTTTAAAAATTAATTCACTTATTTAGCAAATATAAGTAAGACAGAATTATGTTACTCAAATAAGTCAAAGTTTGATGGGAAAAACAAACACAAAGATTGATAAACACAGTGCAGTGTGATGTTCTGTGTTTGTAAATAATATGACTCATACATTATAAATGAATTAATGGGTAGACAGAAGAAAATATGGATTTAGAGCAAAAATAGCATACAGGATATGGGAGAATACTTAGAAGTTGCTTGTACGGGTCAGGTGTGGTGGTTCATGCCTGTAATCCCAGCACTTTGGGAGGCCGAGGAGGGTGGATCATCTGAAGTCAGGAATCGAAGGCCAGCCTGGCCAACATACCAAAATCCCATCTCTATTAAAAATACAAAAATTCGCCAGGCGTGGTGTTGCATGCCTGTAATCTCCCAGCTCCCAGCTACTTGGGAGACTGAGGCAGGAGAACTGCTTGAACCTGGGAT
Source organism: Nomascus leucogenys (assembly GCF_006542625.1). Taxonomy (NCBI): domain Eukaryota; kingdom Metazoa; phylum Chordata; class Mammalia; order Primates; family Hylobatidae; genus Nomascus; species Nomascus leucogenys. The sequence goes on from NC_044395.1 coordinate 47,783,067, forward strand.
GCGGAGGTTGCAGTGAGACGAGATTGCACCACTGCCCTCCAGCCTGGGTGACAGAGTGAGACTCCGTATCAAAAAAAAAAACAAAACAAAACAAAACAAAAACAAAAAAAAAAGTTGCCTTGTACATTGCAGATGGTCAATAAATATTTGTTGAATTTTGGGAAGCTGCAAGTACATTAATATTGGTACAGCATATAATTTACCATAAGAATAAGTGTAAGGAAAGGTCATTTGGACTGGTTAACTTCATATTCACTAGCTATGCTGTAGGCTTTGGAATGCCACTGGTGTGTGGTTTGAGGAGTTAGAAAATTTCCTTTGCATTTTTAATATGGTACCACAAGGGAATAATCAAGAGACTTCTATCACTCTAAAAGATAAGGTTCATAAAAGGATTTTAGGAATGTTTATAAATTCTCTGAATATTAAAAACATCAAAAATGGCTAAATATAGTGTACTTGAACCAAAAATGTTCAATTTATGACAAAAATGAAAATCATTATATATTATCAGGTACATTAACTTACAGATAAGCCTTACCGAAATAATTCATTCTTAAATTTTCACTTAAAGTTTTCTTTTCTTTTTTTCTTTTGCTTTTATGTTATTTAAATTGAACTTGGCCTCCAGACCTTGACAACTGATCTCATCACCCACAGTTTCCTTCTCGTTAAAGGTATTATCCTCTACTTTGTGGATTGCCATTCGGCTGTCACTCACAGATTAAATGATTATAGGTAAAAGGAACTCTAACAATTATTTCACTCATATCCAGATGCTGGAACTGGAGACCAGGGAAGAACTAGCTTTCCTAAGTTCATATCTGGGTCTGGTTTAGAACATGATTCTCCTAATTTTTAGCCTAGTGATCTTTCCTGTAACTATATTAACATTATTGGTCCAAAAAGATCTTAGCTTTTCTTCCAGGATTACTCACCTTCCTTAAGAATACGTTCCCCAAGAGGACAATGAGAACATTGCTGCCCTCCAAAATAACAATGGTTCATGGTAAAGGAGGCACAGAATCTCTATCAAAATATCAATTGAGGAGACATTCATCCTTCACTTAGGATTTCACACGTTTTCTTGCCTATGAAAAGTTTTATCTAACTACTCACATCTTCCACTTAATGTATTTTGGAAAATAGCTTTCCATACACAATTTAATAGCCCCCTTTCTAGTTTCCCTAGCAACTGACAGAATTTTGAAAACAGCATAGTTGCTTTAAATGGAATTGGAAATTAAGAAGCATTTATGTTTTAATTTACTTCCATCAGATAGTCACATTTCTAAATATCTCAAATATTTTAACATATTTTTAGTAATTTATCCTTATTACTTTTAGAGCCAAGTTGGACTATGTTTCTGTTCTCAATTAGAAGAGATGTCATGTGAAATATATACCCTGTGGAATAAAATATAAAATGATAATTTCAATACTTTTGGTAAATGGAATTATTGGATAACAATATGATCTCCTTGTTCATAAAAATTCTTCCCACCATCCCATTTTTTTCCATGTGCTTTAACACCTCACATGGCCCCTGGCTTCCTTTGACTCTATTCCCGCTGTTTTCCAATCTCTCTCAGGATCCCTGAGTCTAAAATTATTCATATTTCCTCTGACAGTATTACTATTATGATTGATCTGCTTTGTTTCTTCTAAAAATACACCACCTAGCTTATTGTGTTATATCCAAAGGGCTCATCAGGTCTATTTTCAAAATGAAGTAAAATATTTTTGAAAAGTTATTCTGGAGCTAACCATTTATATGTAATGGCCTGTTCTGATCTAAGGAGCAAAGAAGAATGAGGAGATGTTCCTCCCAAAGCTAGAGTGCCCAGCGTGTCTAGCTGGTAAGCCCAGCAGGATATAAAGAGAGTAGTCTTTTAGTGCAACATTTATAAAACAACCATTTTGCCAACTGCTGACCTAGGGATGAATACAGTAAAATAGCTTCCCTTGGGAAATTCATTGTGTAATGATGAAGACAGGCAAAAATCCAGCCTATGTATTGACCTGCCTACGTGACATTCTCCACTTGGATATCACATAAGCCTTTCAAACTTAACATACCCAGAAAGAAACCAAATTTCTATCCCTTTTTTATCCCTTTTCTCCCATTCATTTCCCTCCATTCCCTATCTCAATAAATGATATTATTTTATTACCAAAGCCAGAAAATGAAGAGTTGTTTTTCCTCCCTCTCTCTTTTCTTTACTTCCTAAATGCAATCCAACACCTAATGATCTATCCTTAAAATCAATCTTAAACATATCCACGTATCACCATCATTTATATTCTTAACCCAAATTATGGGATCTCACCTGGATGGCTATAAGAGCCTTCTATTATTCCAGTTCCATTCTTGTCACAGTCCTATTCAAACACTACACAGGATCTTTAAAAGAGAATACTCTTTAAAATCTATAGGAAATCATCCCATTTGCCTAATTAAAATCATTTGATACTTTCCAAAAAATTCTTCAAATAAATCCAAATGCCTTTTCATGTCTCCTACAACCTTGTATGGTATGGCCTCCACCAATAACCGTGCTCATTCCACTGTCTTCCACGTCCTCCCCTTTTTAATTTTTGTTATATAAAAAATTTCATTTCTTTCCTTCCCTGGATATTTTTTAATAGTTACTCCATCCTCCGCTTTGAATAGTACTGACCTCTGCTCACCAACTCTATAAATGAGTGCTGCTTGGATGTCGGATCTCAGCTCATCTCTTCAGAGAGGCATTTTCTGATTGTCCTGATTTAAAAGACACACACACACACACACACACACACACATATCATATCATATATCATATTTTCAAATAAAGATATCTGCTTGTTTCGTTCATTCTATTAATGACAATCTGTAATTAGTACATTTTACTTATTTACTTGTATATTGTCAGTCTTTTCCACCTAACAGCCATCTTCAAAGGGCATCTGAAACATTATAAAAACTTACTGTGTATTCTGAATAATATATACATTATTTCAGTTTTAAATCATTCTACAAACATTTGTAGATTGCCTCTTATGTGCCAGAAGCTCTTCTTCTCCCAGAGTCCAGCAATGAGCAAAACAAACAGAAGCCCCTGCCTTCATGAAGCTCATATTTAAGTGGAGCGAGGAAAGGGGATAGATAATAGACACAGAAAGGTATGTAATGTAAAAAAATAAATAAAGCAGGAAAGGGGCATTAAAAGAGTGTCTGTGGGAATGATGTTTTAAAATAAGGTAGTCATGAATGTCCTTACTGAGAAGATGATATGTGAGAAGACTTAAAGATGGGGCAAAGGGAGCCATGTTGGTACCTATGGAAAGAGCTCTCCAGGCTGAGGGCACAGCAAGAACAAAAGCTCAGAAGTAGAACATGTTCCACACATTGCAGAAGTAGCAGAGTCTACTTGGCTGAGATGAGTTGAAGGAGATGAGTTCAAAAAGCTAAAGAGAGTAGATTGGTTAATGTAAGAACTATAAGCACTTTGGCTTTTGGAAGCTTTTAGAGGATCTGCGCTGTATAGCTAATTATATAAGTCATGGCAAAGCAATGCATTAAGGATTCTGTGAGCTCAAAGGTACCACCTCAAATTCATTCTGGGTGGTGCAAGGGAGGAATGTCAAAAATGACTTGTTGGAGAGAATTATAGCTGAAATGAAATGACTCTTACCTATCAAATTCCTATTCACATTCAGAACACATGTCCAGTGTTACCTCCATCACCTGCTGCTACATCTTATGGATAGTTCCATTTCATTATGCTGTATGTTTATCATCTATTTCTCAGACCACAATTCTCTTTGTACTAGGGACCATGTCATATTCATGTACCTGGCACAGTGTATGACAAATATTTGATATCTCTTGGACACATGAGTATAAAAGCAGAGAACAGAAAATGTATGCTTCCCCTTGGTAGTTCTGAACGAGCAGATTTTTACACTAGGTGAATGGGCATCCTATCTAATGTGTCAATATATGAATAGGTAACATTTATTGTCTTTGGAACCTGAGCAAAGCAGGAAAGTGCTCTTACACCTCAAGATATCAGCTTGTTTTCTTTCCAGTAGTTTACTTTCCACCCTTCCTGAAGGTAAATGGTGCATAGTCACTACTATTATCACTAACCATGTAAAAAATGGTAACATATGGATACTCTTTCTTAACTTCTTTAATTATAGGATGTTCAATAAAAATTTGAGGCTTCACTTCATCAGTCACAACAGACTTTTCCTAAACACTTTTTATTTGCAAATCCTGTAGTAGAAATGACTAATTGGGTCAAAGAACTGAATGCTTTGACTGCATAATGTTGTGTCTCTGAGGATAATACATCATTTTCCATGATGTTTTTAACATCGTAAGTACACAAATATTCTTAGATATGATTGTTCATCTGCCTAATTATTTTAACTATAGATGTTTTGAGGTCATAAGTAATAGGACAAAAATATTTATTTCATCTTTTTCAATTTATTTTTTGAACAACTTACGTCTATTTCTTCTTGATCTATTCATCTCCAAATCAAGTTTTGATACAAACTAGCCTTTCTTCTTTAAAACGTAAAAAAGCATTTGGAGAGGAAGATCATGCCCATTACATTTAGAAATTTACCAGAATAACTACCAAAACAGAAAGAATGAAATTCTGACAAAGTATGTAATTAGTTCTCAAAACTATTTATTTGAAGGCCGCTAATTTAAAGGAACTTAATTGCAATTTTAATGTTACTAAGTAACCAAATGCTTACTGTGGGATCATTTCAGTTGAGATAGAAAGATAATCCCATACACTCCACCTCCACTGACAATCCTCTGCAGAATACATTTGGAATATTTTAAGAGGTCTGTTTAATTCTAGTAATTGAAATGTCCTGCAGTTTTAGTGTGTTCGTTAACACAGTGTACTAAACTGAATATAAAATTTTATACCATAACATCTCTTGAGAATGGTTTCAAAATGTTGGCTAAATTCAGCTCTTGGTCTATGATTTATATGTCATATAGAGAGCTATAAATATATTTCATGATAAATTTACAAGAAGAGATTATGTGATGGATAGAACAGTTAAACATTTGCAACATGTAACCAGAGATTAACATTCCCGAAGACAGGCAGCCCTGTATCTGCTAATCGGGTTTATGGACTTGCCTTTTATTTTGTAATTCTATAGGGAGAAATGAAATCCTGCATTTATGGAATCATGTTTTAAAAGCGTTCATTTCCTAATCCCTCAGTTACCTTTATTTATAAAATGAATAATTTCTACCCATTACAACACAGTATTTATTCAATAGAATGGGAAGGGATAGAATACACTGATAAAGAACACAGGCTTTGAAGTCTGTGTTCTAGCCAGTCAATCTCTAACACAGCTCTTCAACATTAAGTCCCTTACTTAGCCTTGCGGGCCTTATTTTATTCCTTTATAGTAAGTGGTGGGTGATACCTATCAAAGAAAATTACTTGCTTGATTAAATATGATTTGTATTCAAAGCACTTAGTGTAATATGTGGCACAGAAGTATGTGTAAACACAGTGAGAAGAGTGTACTAATCAGTTAGTCCTACATTGGGCACATAAGTGGAGAATAGGAAAAGTGTGCTTCCTACTGGTATTTCTGAACTAGCAGATTTTCACTCTAAGATGTTGAAAATCTCATCTAATGGATCAGTATATAATTAGGTCACATTGCATTGTCTTTGACATCTCAGCAGAATATGAGGCTGCTGCCTAACACAAACAAGTTATATGCTTGTTTTATTTCCAGTAGTTACTTTCTAACCTTCCTGCTACTAAAAGATTTCCTAGAGGAAAGAATATGGAAGATAAATTATGGACACAGTGGTATAGTTGTAAATGTATAAAAATTGATCTTAATTTTTAGCATCATTAGAAGCTGAGAAGAAATTAATGTAATCGGCTCCTGTAAGCTGGTATGAGGCTGTCATCAGTACTCCACTGATAATGGGGAATTATTTTTTCTTCTTTGTACAGAAGGACTCAAAAGGACTTATGGGATCAAAAGGTGGAATGTGTTTCCTATGTGCCGGTGTATAAGATGCTTTGCAAGTACTAACCTATATAATCCTCCTAAAACCCTGAAAAGTAGGTGTTTTCATTCATTTTGATAAGAGAACTAATGCTAAGATGTTTTCTAAGTGCATACAAAAAAGTAAGACACAGAAGGGCCCTTTTGAGTCATTCCTATATCATCTGTGCCTCAGTCACATGGATGTTCTAGCATCCAAGATGAGTATAAGTAGAGTTGCCTTCATTTTCCAGAGAGAGAGAGAGAGAGAAAACAAAACATTCGAATTAAAAGTCAAACTCTTGGAAAATCATGGTTACTGTTTAACAGACCTAACTATACAATGTGGTTGCTGCTCAAACTATGACATTTGCTTCTATTGTTTCCCTTGTCTTTGCATTTATTCCAGTTACAGCTCCGACACACCTACCTACCTGCGTTATTATTTTTTTCTTATTAGTGTGCTAGTGCCTGTAAAATTTTAAATAGCCACCTTGTATGTGATAAATAGACAACATCTAGAGTGATAAAATATTACTTCACAGCAGTTCAATCATAATGTATATGGACAATGAGGAAGATACACAAAATTTAACGTTCGATTGTTTACAGGATTCTAAAGATTCAAGTCTGACTATAATTAATAAATCATTTGAACACAAGTCCTTTATGTTGAGTTTGATTTGAAGATGTCCCCAAATTACTGTAAGAGGGGATAGTTAAACCCCTAACATTATGGGAAAATATTTTCTCTCCCTCTTAAAAGTATAGACACAAACAAAATGTTTAGGAAATAATTGATTTAAATACCACTGGTTAGCATAGTAATGTAGAGTCCAGCCTTTAAGTTGGGCGGACTTTAGTTCTGGATCTAGTTTTTCCACAATCTAGCATGGTGATCCTTAGCAAATAGCTTAATCTCCAAACTTCAATTGTCATCTGTCAGAAGGAAACAATATTAATCTTTAACTAATACATTTGTTGTCAGGATAAAAATAAATAATATCTGTAAAGGGCTTAGCACTCTGCTTGGCATATATAGTGAGTGGTCCATGAATGAGTTCAGCCATTATCACTATTGATGTTTCCCCTGAAACCTGCCAGAACAACAGCCCGTCAGCTTTGGACCATGTGAATTGATATTTTCATTATTTGGGAATTATATTCACAAAGACCATTTTTCTTCCATAACATGGTGAAACCTAAAGCTTTCCAATTTTCGAAGAACAGAGACTTAAAGCTTCATTTATAACGGGACAATGTTAAATAAGCCAATATATATAAGGTGATATAGAAGTGTATGTCAAAAAAATATGCAATTAGTGAAAGTTACCCATTGATATGGTTTGACTGTGTCCCCACCCAAATCTCATCATGAATTCCCATGTGTTGTGGGAGGGACCCCGTGGGAGGTGATTGAATCACAGGGGCAGGTCTTTGCTGTGCTTTTCTTGTGACAGTGGATAAGTCTCATGGGATCTGATGGCTTTAAAATGGGAGTGTCCCTGCACAAGCTCTATCTTTGCCTGCTGTCACCCACGTAAGATGTGACTTGCTCCTCCTTGCTTTCCACCATTATTGTGAGGCTTCCCTAGACACCTGGAACTGTAAGTCCATTAAGCCTATTTCTTTTGTAAATTGCCCAGTCTCAAGTACATCTTTATCAGCAATGTGAAAACAGACTAATATAGCAATTATTATTATTATTGTTATTATTATCACTGCTACTTCTAGAAGAATTGTCATTTTCTTATTAGAAATTCATGTTTTAAAAGCTTTTGTAAAAAATTAGATTTAATAATATACATATTAATAAATACCATGCAATACAGTAACAAAATCTGTAGAGAATCCAAATTATAATAATAAAAATTATAATTTTATGAATCACAATACTTTTCAATGAATAAATGCAAAATTTCCACCCAAGAAGGATAGCATGTGAGGAATGCTTGGAAATCAAGTGTGTGAATCCAATACTGTGTTAATGTGATTCTCAGTCCCCTGCTGTCATTCAGCAATGCTGTGGGCAGCCCCATTGCTTGTAATTCTTCTGCTCAGCATGGGATCTCAGCTTTGTTGGCTTGTCAGTTTCAACAGGTGTCATTTAGCAAAGAGATGATTTAATCCATGATGCTAGTTTCCCTGTGGTGGCCAGAGGAGTTTGTGGTCAGCACATTAATGTCTTCCTGCTTTGTTCATGCTTAGCAGGAATCCAGGAACTCTTCAAAAAGTCACAGAGCAGCAGAACAAGCTAACTACTTGCCTTACAAATGGACCTGGTTGGATGCAACCAGGGAACCATTTGTGAGAATCAAATGTATTTATGATGACTGGAATCACAGCCAGGACAGTCAGCCTGCCTGGAAATTCTGAGCAAAGTACTGCACCATGCCTTTGCCTCCTTTAGCTGTACTTCCAGACATAAATATGGGCATGGAGGTCTGAATACAGTAGTTTGGGTCCTGAATATATCTGTGAACAAATGAAAGATGTGTACCTGTATAATTAGGATGCCTGAATATATCTTGTGAGGTCCATCTCCATTTATGTAGTGTTTCCAGTTCTTTGCTGCTGATTCTCAGAGCATATTTTAATATTCTTTAGAGTCAGACATGCCCAGTTATGATAATCACATACATGCATCTTACAGATGTTGAATTTTCTCTTTCCCTTCATTCTTATTTTCTTAAACACCTCCACTCCCACATGCTCTGCAAAATAAGCCCCTGCACAAAAGGATACACCAGATATATATATGTGTATATATATACAGCTTGGTTGCTTCTCTATTGTCCAATTTATGTGTTTTTCCAGCTCTGTATGCCATATGTACGGTTACTAAGAAAGACTAGGATCAGCCTGAGGTTATTTTCAATAAGTTTAAAGATTTCTTAGTGGAAAAAAAAAGCATGTTTAATGACTACAGAAATGAAATGTGTGAATAGATCAAAGGAGGATGCAAATTTGTCTCACACTTGAGAGCTCTTCCCCTTGGTACTCGGAATTTGTTTCTGAGAAGTTATATTGAACACTTTTTCTATAGGAAAAATATACAGGATCTGGCATGGTGGCCCGTGCCTGTAATTCCAGCACTTTGGGAGGCTGATGTTGGGGGCCAGAAGTTTGAGACCAGCCGGCGCAACATAGTGAGACTCCCATCTTTACAACATTTTTAAATAAAAATAATGAATAAATAAATATACAGATACCCCTGAAATGTAAATTAATATTTGCCAACTTTCATGGACATTTTGTATGTACCCTCAAATATATTATCTGAATTAACTTTCATCTGTATATTACCTGATTTACTTTTACCTGTAAAGCTCTGAAGGGTTCAGTACTATTATTATCCCCATTTTTCAGTTTCATTTTCAGAAGATTGACTCACCCACAAGCTAAGGGACTCTCCCAACATGTTAAACTTAACCAGCTTGATCAGCCTTATATAGGGAAGCTAAGAAGAGGAGTGTTAAGTCATGACTTTAAACTCATGTTCTCAACCGTCTATAATGGGAGTTAGAAATAAATGAATAAGCACTTGTTGCATTTATAAATATTTTAGAAATTTTCAAAGATGCCCCAATGGAAGTAATACAGGAAATTGTTTATTAGAAAAAAGCAGCACAGTGTAGTATAAAGCAGCCCAGCATACTATTTAAGGGCATTCCAGCAGGGAAGACAGCTATTAAGGATATCATTGTACAATTAATTGTTATCATTGTGAGTGCCACAAGGAAAACAGGATACCGTGAGAGCCTATTAAAAGAAGACCTCCCTCATCTGTGCAGGTCAGGAATGGATTCTGCAGAAGAGTTGAGATCTGAAAAATTAGTCAGACTTAGCCAGAGAAAGAGGGCATGGGGAGAACATTCCAGGCACAGGGCATAGCTCTCGATTCTGAGGAGATTAAAGAAAAACAAAATGACTGGAACATAGTGAACAAGAGGGAGATGGGGCACTAATCCAGGAAAAGGGAATGGGACCAGTGACTAGGGCAGTTGCCATGACAAAGAACGGGGAAGGATGCAAGAAACATCATGGAGTTGGAATTCACCAACCTTAGCAACAGTGTTGATGTACGAGGTGAAAATGGATCATTTGAATCAGATGATTTCTGGTGTTTGCTTTTTGGTAACTAAGAATCCAAATAAGGAAAAATTTTAGCTGCAATGTAGAACTTAGGAGGAGGAGCAGCAGTTCCAAGGGTGATGAATCTCCTGTATAGCTCTGTGCGTGGGTGGGTATGAGGGTGTGTGTGTGAGTATATTAATTTCTTTAATTCTGAAATTAGAAAACTTTGATGTCATTTCCTCTTCTTTCTGAAAGAGCACAGAACAAAATTCTGTTATTGAAATTTTCAGATAATTGGGGGTTTGCTAAACAGCAGGAAAACTGAGCACTTATCTAGACTTGACGGTGCTCCTTCCTCCTTAACTTCTGTTGCAGTATGATCCTCTAAACCCAGCAGAGTCTGATGTATTCCAGGCACCAGAGGAAAAAGATATGAGAGATGCTTATTTTCTTTAGAGCAAATATTACCATGCTAGGTTCTGCCAGATGAAGAATTGAAGGAATATCAACTTCTTACTAATCCCAAACAGCTGTGAAAGGCTAAATAAGCCTTACAGGGTTTCTATCCACAGCTGTAGCAGCTTAGACAAATATTTTATGTGTTCAGAAGCAGTTGAGAACAGCGGAGAGAACACAAGCTTTAGATCAAGAACTGCATTTAAATACTCTGTTTACCACATTCTGATTAATGTGGTTGCTTAAGCAAATTGCTCTCTGAGCATCAGGTTCTTCATCTATAAAAGATTTTTGTGAGAATTATACTCAATAATAAATTATGTAAGCTATTTATTATACAAAGTGCAGCACTGGTCTACATGGTGTAAGCACTCAATAAATGGTAGCTCATTTTATTTAACCCAGAAGGGCAGTAGGCCAAGATGTTACTTGAGTAGAAAACAGTGAAAATGTTATGTAAAATATATTTGAACTTCATGAAGCCTAAGTGAAAATTTTCTTAGTGATAGATAACTTGAAACAACTCCTCTCCCCAGTTAAATAGAGAAACATTTTTGTTTAAAAATATCCAGATCACTTAAAAACAGGACCTGGCATTGATCATAAGTTCTCTGGGCCATAGGTTCTTTCTTCATATAAAAAGCAACATAGACTAGACCAATGTTGTCTAATAAAACTATAGTGTGAGAGGCCTCAAATATAAGCCAATTCATAGTTGTAAGTATTTTAATAACAACATAAAAATGAAGAGCAGTGGGCATTCCAAGATGGCTGAATAGGAACAGCTCCAGTCTGCATCTCCTAGCGTGATCGATGCAGAAGACGGGTGATTTCTGCGTTTCCAACCAAGGTACCTGGTTCATCTCACTGGGACTGGTTGGACAGTGGGTGCAGCCCACAGAGGGTGAGCCAAAGCAGGGTGGGTCATCACCTCACCTGGGAAGTGCAAGGGGTTGGGGGATTTCCCTTTCCTAGCCAAGGGAAGCCGTGACAGACTACGTGGAAAAACGGAACACTCTTGCCCAAATACTGTGCTTTTCCCAAGGTCTTAACAACCGGCAGACAAGGTGATTCTCTCCCGTGCCTGGTTCAGCAGGTCGCATGCCCATGGAGACTTGCTTCCTGCTAGCACAGCAGTCTGAGATGGCTCTGCGAGGCTGCAGCCTGGCTGGGGGAGGGGCGTCACCATTGCTGAGGCTTGAGTAGGTAAACAAAGTGGCCAGGGAAGCTCCAAATGGGCGGAGCCCACCACAGCTCCACAAGGCCTACTGCCTCTAGACTCCACCTCAGTGGACAGGGCACAGCTGAACAAAAGGCAGCAGACAATTTCTGCAGACTTAAACGTCCCTGTCTGACAGCTCTGAAGAGAGTGGTGGTTCTCCCAACATGGCATTTGAGCTCTGAGAATGGACAGACTGCCTCCTTAAGTGGGTCCCTGACCCCCATGTAACTGGGAGATACCTCCAAGTAGGGGCTGACAGATACCTCATATAGGTGGCTGTTCCTCTGGGATGAAGCTTCCAGAGGAAGGATCAGGCAGCAATATTTGCTGTTCTGCAATATTCTCTGTTCTGCAGCCTCCACTGGTGATACCCAGGCAAATGTGATATGGAGTGAAACTCCAGCAAACTCCAACTGACCTGCAGCTGAGGGACCTGACCATTAGAAGGAAAACTAACAAACAGAAAGAAATAGCATCAACATCAACAAAAAGGTAATCTACACCAAACTCCATCTGTAGGTCACCAACATCAAATACCAAAGGTAGATAAAACCACAAAGATGGGGAGAAACCGGAGCCAAAAAGCTGAAAATTCTAAAAATCAGAGTGCCTCTTCTCCTCCAAAGGATTGCAGCTCCTCACCAGCAACGGAACAAAGCAGGACAGAGAATGACTTTGACGAGTTGACAGAAGTAGGCTGCAGAAGGTTGGTAATAACAAATTTCTCCAAGCTAAAGAAGGATGCTGAACCCATCACAAGGAAGCTAAAAATCTTGAAAAAATATAAGACGAATGACTAGCTAGAATAAACAGCATAGAGAAGACCTTAAATGACCTGATGGAGCTGAAAACCGTGGCACGAGAACTACGTGACGCATGCATAAACTTCAATAGCTGGTTCAATCAGGTGGAAGAAAGGGTATCAGTGATTGAAGATCAAATTAAGGAAATAAAGCAAGAAGACAAGGTTAGAGAAGAAGGAGTAAAAAGAAATGAACATAGTCCAAGAACTATGGGACTACGTAAAAAGACCAAATCTACGTTTGATTGATGTACCTGAAAATGAGGGGGAGAATGGAACCAAGTTGGAAAACATTCTGCAGGATATTATCTTGGAGAACGTCCCCAACCTAGCAAGGCAGGCCAACATTTAAATTCAGGAAATACAGAGAACACCACAAATACACTCCTCAAGAAGAATAACCCCAAGACACATAATTGTCAGATTTGCCAAGGTTGAAATGAAGGAAAAAGTGTTAAGGGCAGACAGAGAGAAAGGTCAAGTTACCCAAAAAGGGAAGCCCATCAGACTAACAGCAGATCTCTCAGCAGAAATCCTACAAGCCAGAAGAGAGTGGGGGCCAATATTCAACATTCTTAAAGAAAAGAATTTTCAACACAGAATTTCATATCCAGCCAAACTAAGCTTCATAAGTGAAGGAGAAGAAAAATCCTTCACAGAGAAGGAAATGCTGAGAGATATTGTCACCACTAGGCCTGCCTTACAAGAGCTCCTGCAGGAAGCACTAAACATGGAAAGAAACAACCGGTATGAGCAACTGCAAAAACATGCCAAATTGTAAAGACCATCGATGCTATGAAGAAACTGCATCAATTAATGGGCAAAATAAACCAGCTAACATCATAATGACAGAATCAAATTCACACATAACAATATTAACCTTAAATGTAAATGGGCTAAATGCCCCCATTAAAAGATACAGATTGCCAAATTGGATAGAGTCAAGACCCATCAGTGTGCTGTATGCAGGAGACCCATCTCACATGCAGAGACACACATAGGCTCAAAATAAAGGGATGGAGGAAGATCTACCAAGCAAATGAAAAACAAAAACAAAAAAAAAAACAGGGGTTACAATCCTATTCTATGATGAAACAGACATTAAACCAACAAAGATCAAAAGAGACAAAGAAGGCCATTACATAATGGTAAAGGGATCAATTCAACAAGAAGAGCTAACTATCCTAAATATATATGCACCCAATACAGGAGCACCCAGTTTCATAAAACAAGTCCTTAGAGACCTACAAACAGACTTAGACTCCCACACAATAATAATGGGAGACTTTAACACCTAACTGTCAATATTAGACAGATCAACAAGACAGAAGGTTAACAAGGATATCCAGGACCTGAACTCAGCTCTGAAACAAGCAGACCTAATAGACATCTACAGAACTCTTTACCCGAAATCAACAGAATACACAGTCTTCTCAGCAACACATCGCACTTATTCTAAAATTGACCACATAATTGGAAGTAAATCACTCCTCAGCAAATGTAAAAGAACAGAAATCACAAAAAACTGTCTCTCAGACCACAATGCAATCAAATTAGGACTCAGGATTAAGAAACTCACTCAAAACTGCTCAACTACATGGAAACTGAACAACTTGCTCTTGAATCATTACTGGGTAAATACTGAAATGAAGACAGAAATAAAGATGTTCTTTGAAACCAATGAGAACAATGACACAATGTACCAGAATATCTGGGACACATTTAAAGCAGTGTGTAGAGGGAAATTGATAGCACTAAATGCCCACAAGAGAAAGCAGGAAAGATCTGAAACTGACACCCTAACATCACAATTAAAAGAACTAGAGAAGCAAGAGCAAACACATTCAAAAGCTAGCAAAAGGCAAGAAATAACTAAGATCAGAGCAGAACTGAAGGAGATAGAGACACAAAAAGACCCTTCAAAAAAATCAATGAATGCAGGAGCCAGTTTTTTTGAAAAGATCAACAAAATTGATAGACTGCTAGGAAGATTAATAAAGGAGAAAAGAGAGAAGAATCAAATAGATGCAATAAAAAATGATAAAGGGGATATCACCACCGATCCCACAGAAATACAAACTACCATCAGAGAATACTATAAACACCTCTACACAAATAAACTAGAAAATCTAGAAGAAATGGATAAATTCCTCGACACATACACCCTCCCAAGACTAAACCAGGAAGAAGTTGAATCTCTGAATAGACCAATAACAGGCTCTGAAATTGAGGCAATAATCAAAAGCCCTACCAGTCGTCTGTCCAGGACCAGATGGATTCACAGCCGAATTCTACCAGAGGTACAAAGAGGAGCTGGTACCATTCCTTCTGAAACTATTCCAATCAATAGAAAAAGAGGGAATCCTCCCTAACTCATTTTATGAGGCCAACATCATCCTGATACCAAAGCCTGGCAGAGACACAACAAAAAAAGAGAATTTTAGACCAATATCCCTGATGAACATCGATGCAAAAATCCTCAATAAAATACTGGCAAACTGAATCCAGCAGCACATCAAAAAGCTTATCCAGCAGGATCAAGTTGGCTTCATCCCTGGGACGCAAGGCTGGTTCAATATATGCAATAAATGTAATCCATCACATGAACAGAACCAAGGACAAAAACCACATGATTATCTCAATAGATGCAGAAAAGACCTTCATCGAAATTCAACAGCCCTTCATGCTAAAAACTCTCAGTAAACTAGGTATTGATGGAACATATCTCAAAATAATAAGAGCTATTTATGATAAACCCACAGCCAATATCATACTGAATGGGCAAAAATTGGAAGCATTCCCTTCAAAAATCGACATAAGACAGGGATGCCCTGTCTCACCACTCCTATTCAACATAGTGTTGGAAGTTCTGGCCAGGGCAAAAACTGGAAGCATTCTCTTCAAAAACCGACATAAGACAGGGATGTCCTCTCTCACCACTCCTATTCAACATAGTGTTGGAGTTCTGGCCAGGGCAATCAGGCAAGAGAAAGAAATAAAGGGTATTCGATTAGGAAATGAGGAAGTCAAATTGGCCCTGTTTGCAGATGACATGATTGTATGTTTAGAAAACCCTATCATCTCAGCCCAAAATCTCCTTAAGCTGATAAGCAACTTCAGCAAAGTCTCAGGATACAAAATCAATGTGCAAAAATCACAGCATTCCTATACACCATAAACAGACAAACAGAGAGCCAAATCATGAGTGAACTCCCATTCACAATTGCTACAAAGAGAATAAAATACCTAGGAATCCAACTTATGAGAGATGCGAGGGACCTCTTCAAGGAAAACTACAAACCACTGCTCAATGAAATAAAAGAGGACACAAACAAATGGAGAAACATTCCATGCTCATGGACAGGAAGAATCGATATCATGAAAATGGCCATACTGCCCAAAGTAATATATAGATTCAATGCCATCCCTATCAAACTTCCAATGACTTTCTTCAAAGAATTGGAAAAAAACTACTTTAAAGTTCATATGGAACCAAAAAAGAGCCTGCATTGCCAAGATAACCCTAAGCAAAAAGAACAAAGCTGGAGGCATCACGCTACCTGACTTCAAATTATACTACAAGGCTACAGTAACCAAAACGCATGGTACTGGTACCAAAACAGATATATGATCAATGGAACAGAACAGAGGCCTCAGAAATAACATCACACATCTACAACCCTCTGATTTTTGACAAAACTGACAAAAACAAGAAATGGGGAAAGGATTCCCTATTTAATAAATGGTGCTGGGAAAGCTGGCTAGCCATATGTAGAAAGCTGAAACTGGATCCCTTCCTTACACCTTATACAAAAATTAATTCAAGATGGATTAAAGACATAAATGTTAGACCTAAAACCATAAAAACCCTAGAAGAAAACCTAGGCATTACCATTCAGGACATAGGCATGGGCAAGGACTTCATGACTAAAACACCAAAAGCAATGGCAACAAAAGCCAAAATAGACAAATGGGATCTAATTAAACTAAAGAGCTTCTGCATGGCAAAGGAAACTATTATCAGAGTGAACAGGCAACCTACAGAATGGGAGAAAATTTTTGCAATATACCCACCTGACAAAGGGCTAATACCCAGAATCTACAAAGAACTCAAACAAATTTACAAGAAAAAAAACAAACAGCCACATCAAAAAGTGGGCAAAGGATACGAACAGACACTTCTTGAAAGAAGACATCTATGCAGCCAACAGACACATGAAAAACTGCTCAGCATCACTGGTAATCAGAGAAATGCAAATCAAAACTACAATGAGATACCATCTTATGCCAGTTAGAATGGCAATCATTAAAAAGTCAGGAAACAACAGGTGCTGGAGAGGATGTGGAGAAATAGGAATGCTTTTACACTGTTGGTGGGAATGTAAATTAGTTCAACCATTGTGGAAGTCAGTGTGATGATTCCTCAGGGATCTAGAACTAGAAATACCATTTGACTCAGCCATCCCATTACTGGGTATATACCCAAAGGACTATAAATCATGCTGCTATAAAGACACATGCACACGTATGTTTATTGTGGCACTATTCACAATAGCAAAGACTTGGAACCAACCCAAATGTCCAACAACGATAGACTGGATTAAGAAAATGTGGCATATATACACCATGGAATACTATGCAGCCATCAAAAATGATGAGTTCATGTCCTTTGTAGGGACATGGATGAAACTGGAAACCATCATTCTCAGCAAACTATCACAAGGACAGAAAACCAAACACCGCATGTTCTCACTCATAGGTGGGAATTGAACAATGAGATCACTTGGACACAGGGTGGGGAACATCATGCACCGAGGCCTGTAGCGGGGTGGGGGGCTGGGGGAGAAATAGCATTAGGAGAACTACCTAATGTAAATGATGAGTTGGTAAGTGCAGCAAAGCAACACGGCACATGTATACCTATGTGTCAAAACTGCACATTGTGCACATGTACCCTAGAACTTAAAGTATAATAAAATAAAAAATAAATAAAAATAAAGGGCCAGATAGTAAAAAAATAAAATAAGTACATGATTGATATTTAAAAGAGTTTTCAAAAAGAAATGTAAGAAATAAAGCAAGTCTGCAATGAGGCAAAGAAAACAGTTAAGAGCTTCTTACTGCCTTCATGTGTATTTGAGGGACAGAGGAGTGCACCCACATTTTGTTTCTTCTGTTTTACATTTGTTTTTGCTTTTATTTTTGTTTTTACCAATCACATATTAGTCCTGAATTTAAAATAAGAGCAATAATAATGTTTCAATAGATATCTTTATGCTTAAAATGTTAAGAGTTTAAGAGTTTCAAGATACAGTAAGTAAAACAAAACAAAATGTCCTTCAATGGGTGAATAAATAAACAGCAGAATATCCACAGGGAATATTGCTCAGTTAAAAAAAAAAAAGGATTGACAGACATTGATACATGAAGCAACTCAAGGGCAGTATGCTGAGTAAAAGAAGTTAGTCTCCAAAGGTTACAAACTACATGATTTCATGTTTAGGACATTCTCAAAAAGACAAAACCATAGTGAGGGAGAACAAACCAGTGATTGCTGTGTGAATGGAGGGAGATGTTCAGGGAAATGAAACTTTTCTGTATGCCGATTATATAAAAATTATTGAGCTATTTTGCTTTCTCTTTTGGTACTAAGTCTTCAAAACCATGAGTGTGTTTCACACTCACGTAATTGTGATTATTAATATTAGATGTCAACTTGATTGGATTGAAGGATGCCTAGATAGCTGTAAGTATTATTTCTGGGTATGTCTGTGAGGGTGTTGCCAGAGGAGATTAACATTTGAGTCAGTGGACTGGAGAGGAAGACCCACCCTCAATGTGGATGGGCACCATCCAGCACCTATTAGAACAAAGCAGGCAGAAGAAGGTGGGAGAAGCTGGCTTGCTGAGTCTTCTTGCTTTCATCTTTCTCCCATGCTAGATGCTCCCATCTGTTCCTCTTTCCCTTGAACATCAGACTCCAGGTTTTTCAGCCTTTGGACTCTTGCACTTACACCAGTGGGTGGCTAGGGGCTCTTGGGCCTTCAGCCATGGAATGAAGGCTGCACTGTCAGTTTCCGTGCTTTTAGACTGTTGGACTTAGACTGAGCCCCTCCTGGCTTCTTTTATCCTCAGCTTGCGTATGGCCTATTGTGGGACTTTACCTTGTGATCATGTGAGCCCATTCTCCTTAATAAACTTCCTTTCATATATACATATGTCCTATTATTTCTGTCCTTCTGGAGAACCGTAATACAAGCATGTCTTAATTTCTACTAGCCACATTCAAGGGGCTAGAAGCTACCATACTGGACAGGCCAGGGCTAGGTGATCTCTAAAAATATTTCCTTGTCTGTCTATGCTATTAGCTACCTATTAAGACATTTGTTTTCAGATTTTATCAAATATTATTTTTCTTAAGCACATGGGTTTGCCATGTAGTAAGAGATACATGTCTGATTTAAGTGGCTAAAAAATGAAGAAAATTCATTTAAATTTCTTGGCTACTGCTGAGTGGCAATATGGTCATATCTGTCCAGGAATCCATTCTGACGCTAAGTGACAAATGCCCCTTTGTTATTCTATTTCAAACCGAATACATTAGCACATGATTATATTTAGATTAACGTTCTGACAAATTCTAGAAATACATGTGTCATAAAAGATTTAAATCATTAGATGTCCCCAAATTGTAACCTATATCAATTCCTGTCAAGAATACATTCTTTTCTGGAAGCATATTCCTGTTACTCCTTTCATGTGATAAAATTCTGTTCAGTGTTGGTGACACATACCATCCATCACCTAGTAATAAATCAAATATATAACCAAGCCAACAATTTCTGCTTTCCACAAGGTTAAAACAGGAACTATTTAGTTATATCATCAATTAACCAAAAGCAACATTTGTTCAATTGATTTTCTATGAATCAACTTCATTTTAAAGAACACTTTTAGATTCACTAAAAAATTGAGCATATAGTACAAAGAATTCCTACATTACCTCTCTTTCCTCTGACATACACAGAGTTTATTATTAACACATTACATTAGTGTAGTATATTTGTTAAAATTAATGAAACAATATCAATACATAATTATTTATTAAGAGAATATTTATTAAGAAGTCTATAGTTTATTAAGATTCTCTTTGTTTTTATCTAATGCCCTTTTTCTGTTCTGGGGTCGCATCCAGTATACCATATTACATTTAGTTATCTGGACTCCTTAGGCTCCTCTTGGCTGTAACAGTTTTTCATACCTTATTTACTTTGGATTACTTTGAAAGTTTTGATTAGTATAGGTCACGCATTTTTTAGAATGTCTCCAAATTGAGATTTGTCTCATGGGTAAATTAGCGTTATGGGTTTTAAAGAGCTAGATCACAGAGGCAAAGTACTATTTTAATCACATCATATCCAGGGTGTATACTATCAACGTGATTTATAACTGTTAGTATTGACCTTGATCACCTGACTGAAGTAGTGTGTGCCAGGTTTCTCCACTGTAAATTTACTATCTCCTCCCCACTTCCATACTTTACTCTTTAGAAGGAAGTCACTCTGCACAGCTCATACTTAACAGTGGAGAGTTTTGCTCTCCCTCCTTTTGGATGAAGTATTTACATAATTTATTTGGAATTCTTATGCATGGTTGATTATTGTCCTCCATTTATTAATTTATTTGATTTTTTATTCAAATCAGTCTGGACTTGCAGATGTTAATTTTATACTTAGAATTAAAATCCAGCACTATTTTGCTGCTCAAATTGTCCATCTTTGTCCACTAGGAGTTCTTTCAGTTGATTCTTGTGCCTTTTTGACATACTGCCATCAATGTATTCTGTTCTTGCTGTTGCTGTTATTGTTGCTTTGTGAGGGCTTCCTTACCTAATGCAACCACAGCATGCTCCAGGCTCATCTTTTATATTTCCTGCACCTGAACCAGCCATTTCTCCAAGCAACACTGGTTCCTTTCATTGGAGAATAATAATAGAAATCAAGATCCGGATCTGGGTGTTGCATATACTCATTACTACTCCAGTGCCATTTCTTTTAGACGCTTACAGTTGGCAAAACAAAGAAATAGATGTGTGTATAATGACCTGTGTATATACACATGTCCATAAATATCTCTACATGTAACCATCTATAGCTATATTAAGTTGAACATGAGTTTTTATTGTTGTCTTCAAACAATTACCATATGGATCTTGTTGTTGTCTCTTATTGTTGTCTCTAAACAATTACCATATGGATCAATCTCACCTCCTCACCATGCCAATCCACAAATTCCCACTCCAGAAGTGGAAAACCTGGCTGCCACCATGAGCTATTCATTTGCTTCCTTGCTTAAGGAATATTTATATATCAGAATCAGAATTGTTACCCCATATCCGTATGGGAAACGAATTTATTGACTACAGCACAGTACTTAGATGCAGTTTCTTTAGCCTAGTCTTACAGATTCCATTCATTTCTAAAGTTAACTTAGGCCAGCAACTCCTTGGTGAGGCTATTTGATTCATGGAGGTTTGAAGGGAAGCATAAAACAACAAAGTTTTATTCTGTTACATTTCTGGAGGTCCAATATATAAAGTGAATGTGTTATCTGGGCTACATACCTTCTGGAGCCTTCAGAGGGAAGTCTGTTTTCTTGCCTTTTTCAGCTTCCAGAGGTTGTCTGTATCCTTTGGTCCATCTTCAACAACTCCTTCTCATCACCCCTTCACGTGGCCTTTTCTTCACATCATGCCAACTTCTGTCATCCCATCTCTCTCCCCATTCACTCTCTTGTCTCCTTCTTATAAGGACAAGTGTGATGACCTTTAAGGTGTGGCTATTTTTAAATTATCTCTTTTTTTTCAATTTTTATAGGTGGCTAATACATATAACAAAAATGGATCATATTCAACATTGTTAAGTGTATGGTTCACTGGCATTAAATTCATGATGTTGTGCAAACATTACCACCATCTATCCCCATAACTCTTTTTATCTTGTAAAACTGAACCTCTATACCTATTAAAGATTAACTATCCATTCTCTCCTCCCACCAGCCTCTGGTAACCACCATTCTACTTTCTGTCTTTATAATTTTGACTACTCAAAGTACCTAATATAAATAGACTTACACATCATTTGTCTTTTCTGTGATTGGATTACTTCATTTAACATTGTCTCCTCAAAGTCATCCATGTTATAGCATATGAAAGGCCTCCTTTTTAAGGTTGAATAATATTTCATTGTATGCATATATTATGTTTTCTTATCCATCCATCCATCCATCAGTGGGCACTGGGGTTGCTTTCACGTTTTAACTATGGCAAATAATACACTTTGAACATGGGTGTAAACATTATCTCTTTGATACCTTGTTTTCAATATTTTGTGTATGTACCCAGAAGTGAAATTTCTGGATCATATGGAAATTATATTTCTAATTTTTTAAGGACCCATCATACTGTTTGCCACAGCAGCTATACTGTTTTATACTTCTTTTTTTGTTTTTTTAAAAATAAATTTTATTGTGTATATTTGAGGTTTACAACATGATGATACGAGATATGCGTAGATAGTAAAATGGTTACAGTAGCGATGCAGATTAATGTCTGTCCTCTCACATGTTTTTTGGTGATAAGAGCAGCTAAAATCTACTCGTTTAACAAAAATTGTTAATACAATACAATTTTATTAATTTCAGTCCTCATGTTGTACATATCTCTAGACTTGTCTATCATACATGTCTGCCATATTGTATCCTTTGACCTACATCACCCCATTTCCTCTCCCCACTCCCACCTGTGATAACTACTGTTTCATTTTCTGTGTATTTGAGCTTTTAAAAAAATAGATTCCACAATATGTAAAACCATGCAATATTTCTTTTTCTATGTCTGGCTAATTTCACTTAGCAAGCATAATGTCCTCCAAGTCCATCCATGTTGTGGCAAATGGCAGGGTCTCTTTTTTTAAGGCTGAATAATATTTCATTGTGTACATATACCACATTTTCTTTTTTTATTATTATTATACTTTAAATTTTAGGGTACATGTGCACAATGTGCAGGTTTGTTACATATGTATCCATGTGCCAGGTTGGTGTGCTGCACCCATTAACTCGTCATTTAGCATTAGGTATATCTCCTAATGCTGTCCCTCCCCCCTCCCCCCATCCCACAACAGTCCCCGGAGTGTGATGTTTCCCTTCCTGTGTCCATGTGTTCTCATTGTTCAATTCCCACCTATGAGTGAGAACATGCGGTGTTTGGTTTTTTGTCCTTGCGATAGTTTACTGAGAATGATGGTTTCCAGTTTCATCCATGTCCCTACAAAGGACATGAACTCATCATTTTTGATGGCTGCATAGTATTCCATTGTGTATATGTGCCACATTTTCTTAATCCAGTTTATCATTGTTGGACATTTGGGTTGGTTCCAAGTCTTTGCTATTGTGAATAGTGCCTCAATAAACATACGTGTGCATGTGTCTTTATAGCAGCGTGATTTATAGTCCTTTGGGTATATACCCAGTAATGGGATGGCTGAGTCAAATGGTATTTCTAGTTCTAGATCCCTGAGGAATCATCACACTGACTTCCACAATGGTTGAACTAGTTTACAGTCCCACCAACAGTGTAAAAGTGTTCCTATTTCTCCACATCCTCTCCAGCACTTGTTGTTTCCTGACTTTTTAATGATCGCCATTCCAACTGGTGTGAGATGGTATCTCATTGTGGTTTTGATTTGCATTTCTCTGATGGCCAGTGATGATGAGCATTTTTTTCATATGTTTTTTGGCTGCATAAATGTCTTCTTTTGAGAAGTGTCTGTTCATGTCCTTTGCCTACTTTTTGATGGGGTTGTTTGTTTTTTTCTTGTAAATTTGAGTTCATTGTAGATTCTGGATAATAGCCCTTTGTCAGATGAGTAGGTTGCAAAAATTTTCTCCCATTCTGTAGGTTGCCTGTTCACTCTGATGGTAGTTTCTTTTGCTGTGCAGAAGCTCTTTAGTTTAATGAGATCCCATTTGTCAATTTTGGCTTTTGTTGCCATTGCTTTTGGTGTTTTAGACATGAAGTCCTTGCCCATGCCTATGTCCTGAATGGTATTGCCGAGGTTTTCTTCTATGGTTTTTATGGTTTTAGGTCTAACATGTAAGTCTTTAATCCATCTTGAATTAATTTTTGTATAAGGTGTAAGGAAGGGATCCAGTTTCAGCTTTCTACATATGGCTAGCCAGTTTTCCCAGCAGCATTTATTAAATAGTGAATCCTTTTCCCATTGCTTGTTTTTGTCAGGTTTGTCAAAGATCAGATAGTTGTAGATATGCGGCATTATTTCTGAGGGCTCTGTTCTCTTCCATTGATCTAGGTCTCTGTTGTGGTACCAGTACCATGCTGTTTTGGTTACTGTAGCCTTGTAGAAAAGATCAACAAAATTAATAGACCGCTAGCAAGACTAATAAAAAAGAGAAAAGAGAAGAATCAAATAGACACAATAAAAAATGATAAAGGGGATATCACCACTGATCCCACAGAAATACAATCTACCATCAGAGAATACTACAAACACCTCTATGCAAATAAACTAGAAAATCTAGAAGAAATGGATAAATTCCTCAACACATACACCCTCCCAAGACTAAACCAGGAAGAAGTTGAATCTCTGAATAGACCAATAACAGGCTCTGAAATTGTGGCAATAATCAATAGCTTACCAACCAAAAAGAGTCCAGGACCTGATGGATTCACAGCCGAATTCTACAAGAGGTATAAGGAGGAACTGGTACCATTCCTTCTGATACTATTCCAATCGATAGAAAAAGAGGGAATCCTCCCTAACACATTTTATGCGGTCAGCATCATCCTGATACGAAAGCCTGGCAGAGACACAACCAAGGACAATTTCTGACCAATCCTTGATGAACATCGATGCAAAAATCCTCAATAAAATACTGGCAAACCGAATCCAGCAGCATATCAAAAAGCTTATCCACCATGATCAAGTGGGCTTCATCCTGGGATGCAAGGCTGGTTCAACATATGCAAATCAATAAATGTAATCCAGCATATAAACAGAACCAAAGACAAAAACCACATGATTATCTCAATAGATGCAGAAAAGGCCTTTGACAAAATTCAACAACCTTCATGCTAAATACTCAATAAATTAGGTATTGATGAGATGTATCTCAAAATAATAAGAGCTATCTATGACAAACCCACAGCCAATATCATACTGAATGGGCAAAAACTGGAAGCATTCATTTTGAAAACTGGCACAAGACAGGGATGCCCTCTCTCACCACTCCTATTCAACATAGTGCTGGAAGTTCTGGCCAGGGCAATTAGGCAGGGGAAGGAAATAAAGGGTATTCAATTAGGAAAAGAGGAAGTCAAATTGTCCCTGTTTGCAGATGACATGATTGTATATCTAGAAAACCCCATTGTCTCAGCCCAAAATCTCCTTAAGCTGATAAGCAACTTCAGCAAAGTCTCAGGATACAAAATCAATGTACAAAAATCACAAGCATTCTTATAGACCAGTAACAGACAAACAGAGAGACAAATCATGGGTGAACTCCCATTCACAATCACTTCAAAGAGAATAAAATACCTAGGAATCCAACTTACAAGGGATGTGAAGGACCTCTTCAAGGAGAACTACAAACCACTGCTCAATGAAATAAAAGAGGATACAAACAAATGGAAGAACATTCCATGCTCATGTGTTGGAAGAATCAATATCGTGAAAATGGCCATACTGCCCAAAGTAATTTATAGATTCAATGCCATCCCCATCAAGCTATCAATGACTTTCTTCACAGAATTGGAAAAAACTACTATAAAGTTCATATGGAACCAAAAGAGAGCCCGCATTGCCAAGTCAATCCTAAGCCAAAAGAACAAAGCTGGAGGCATCATGCTACCTGACTTCAAACTATGCTACAAGGCTACAGTAAACAAAACAGCATGGTACTGTTTTATACTTCTATAAACAATATACAAGGGTTCCAATTTCCCCACATTCTAACCAACACTTATTATTTTTTTCTTTTTATAGTGTTGCTATCCTATTGGGTGTAAGGTGGTATCTCATAATTTTGATTTGAATGTCCCTAATGATTAATTATGCTAAGCATCTTTAATTTTTATTTAGGTTCTGGGGTACATGTGCAAGTTTGTTAATATAGGTAAACTGGGTCTTACAGGGATTTGGTGCACAGATTATTTTGTCACTCAGGTAATAAGCATAGGATCCAATAGGTATTTATTCTGATCCTCTCTCTCCTCCCACCATCCACCCTCAAGTAGCTCCCAATGTCAGTTGTTCGCCTCCTAGTATCCATGTGTTCTTGTTGTTTAGCTCACACTTGCAAGTGAGAACATGCAGTATTTGGTTTTCAGTTCCTGTATTACTTTGCTTAGGATAATGGCCTCCAGCTTCACACATGTTGATGCAAAGGACATTATCTTATTCTTTTGTATGGCTGCATAGTATTCCATGGTGTACATGTACCACATTTTCTTTATCCAGTCGACCATTGGTGGGCATTGAGGTTGATTTAACGTCTTTGCTATTGTGAATAGTGCTGCAATGAATATACACATGCATGTGTTTTTATAGTAGAACAATTTATATTCTTGTGAGGATATGCCTAATAATGTGATTTCTGGATCTAATGGCAATTCTGTTTTAGTTATTTGAGGAATTGACACAACTGCTTTTCACAATGGCTGAATTACGCTCCCACTAGTAGTGTATAAGTGTTCCTTTTTCTCTGCAACTTCACCAGCATCTTTTATTTTTTTGAATTTTACATAGTAGCCATTCTTGGCCAGGAACAGTGGCTCAGGCCTCTAATCCCAGCATACTGGGAGGCTGAAGATGGGGTTGCAGTGAACCGTGATTATGACACTGCACTCCAGCTGTATCAAACAAGAGAAAAAAATTAAATAGCCATTCTGACTGGGGTGAGATGGTATCTCACTGAGTTTTTTATTTGCATTTCTCTAACGATTAGTGACATTGAGCATATTCTCATATACTAGTTGGTCACATGGATATCTTCTTTTGAAAAGTATCTGTTCACATCCTTTGTGTATTTTTTAATGGGGTTGTTTGGTTTTTGCTTGTGAATTTGTTTAACTTCCTTATAGATACTGGATATTAGACCTTTGTCAGATACGTAGTTTGCAAATATTTTCTTCCATTCTGTAGGTTGTCTGTTTACTCTGTTGATGGTTTCTTTTGCACTGTAGACGCTATTTAGTTTAATTAGAATTGTCAATTTTTGTTTCTGTTTCAATTGCTTTTGGCATCTTTGGTCATGAAATCTTTGCCTGTTCCTATGTCCAGATTGCTATTGCCTAGGTTATCTTTCAGGATTTTTATAGTTTTGGGTTTTACATTGAAGTCTTTGATCAATTTTGATTTGATTTTTGTGTGTGGTGTAAAGCAGGGGTCTAGTTTCAATCTTTTGCATATGGCTAGCCAGCTATCCCAGTACCATTAACTGAATAGAGTTCACTCCCCATTGCTTCTTTTTGCTGGGCTTGTCAATGATCACATAGTTTTAGATGTGTGACATTATTTCTGGGCTCTCTATTCCATTCCATTTGTCTATTTGTCTGTTTGTGTACTAGTACCATGCTGTTTTGGTTATGGGAGCCCTGTAGTATAGTTTGAAGTCAGGTAATGTGATAATTCCAGCTTTGTACTTTTTGCTGAGGATTGCCTTAGCTATTTGAGCTCTTTTATGGCTTCATATAAATTATAAAATAGTTTTATCTAGTCATGTGAAGAATATCATTGGTAGTTTGATAGGAATGGCATTTTAATCTACTAATTGCTTTGGGCAGTATGGCCATTTTAATAATACTGATTCTTCCTATCCATGAGCATCTTTTCGTGTGTGTATGGGCCATTCATATACCTTCGTTGGGTAAATCTCTATTCAAGTTCTTTGCCTTTTTTTGAATCAGATTGATTTTGTTGTTGAGTTTTAGGACTTCTCTATATTTTCTGGATATAAGTCCCTTATACATATAAGTTGCAAACATTTTCTCCCATTCTGTGGGTTTACTTTTTATTCTATTGATAGTGTCTTTGTATACACAATTTTAAAACATATTCCTGAAATCAAATTTGTCTATTTTTTGTTGTTGTTGTCTGTGCCTTTGATGTTCTATCCAATACATCATTCCCAAATACAATGCCATGAAGCATTTTCACTAAGATTTTTTTTTCTTTGAGTTGTATAATTTAAGAATTATATTTAGGTCTTTCATCCACTTGAGTGAATTTTTGTTTGACCTTATTATTTTGTGTGTGGATATCCAGTTATCCAAGCATCATTTGTTGAAGACTGCCATTTTCCCTTTTCAAGAATGGTCTTGACACCCTTCTCAAAAACGATTTGACTATATATGTGAAGGGTTGTTTCTGGGATCTCTGTTCTATTCCATTAATCTAGATGCTAAAACCACACTGTTATGGATTACTATGGCTTTGTAGTAAGTTTTAAATTGGAAAGTGTGAGTCCCTCCACTTTGTTTTTGTTTTGTTTTGTTTTTTTCAAATTGTCTTGGCTATTTGAGCTCACTTGAAATTCCATATTAATTTTAGGAAAAGTTTGAGAAGTATTGGTGTTAGTTTTTCCTTAAATAGTTGGTAGAATTCACTCACAAAGCTATCAGACCCAGAGATTTTCTTCGTGGGGAGATTTTTTTGATTCCCAGGGCTTTTCTTTTTTGGGAGACATTTTGCTTACAGACTCAATATCCTTACTACTTACAGGTCTATTCAGATATTCTATTTCTTTATGATTTAGTCTCGGAGGTTTTGTGTTTGTAAGAATTTGTTCATCTAGATTATCTAAATTGTTAGTATACAATTATTCTTAATATCTTTCATAATCCTTTTTATTTCCCAAGAATTGTTCACCATGTCTCCACTTTTATTTCTGACTTTAGTAATTGAGTCTTCTCTCTTTTTGTTTGTCCATCTACCTAGAAGTTTATCAATTCTGTTGATCTTTTGAAAAAACCAAGTTTGGTTTTATTGATTTTCTGTATAATTTTTCTAGTCTCTATTACTTTTCTGTTTAAGTTATATGTGCTCTAATCTTCATTATTTCCTTCCTTCTTCTATCTTTGGGCTTAGTTTGTTTTTATTCTACTATCTTAGTTTATAAGTTAGGTTGCTGATTTGAATTTTTCTAATTTTTTAATATAAGTGTTTATAGCTATAAATTTCCTCCTTAGCACATAATTTTTGGTATATTGTGTTTTCATTTTCATTCATCTTTAAGTATTTTCTAATTTCCCTTGTGATTTCTTGTTTTGATTCATTTATTGTCCAAGAATGGTTATTTATTTCCCACAATTTTGTAAGTTTTCCATTTTTACACCTGTTACTGATTTCTAATTTCACTCTTTTGTAGTCAGAGAAAATAACTTTGTATGGCATCTATAAAAAATCTATTGAGACTTAATTTGTGGTAAAATATGTATGTTTTATTCTGGAAAATGTCCCATATGCACATAAAAAGAATGTCTATGTTGTGTTGTTTGGTAGAGTGTTCTTCTGTATATGTCTGTTACATCTAGTTGGTTTATTGTGTCATCTTTATTTCCTTCCTTATCTTTTGTCTTGTTGTTCTAATCATTATTGAGAATGAGGTGTTGAAGTCTGCAACTGTTATGGTAAAACTATTCTCGCTTTAAATCTGTTCATTTTTGCGTCATATGTTTTGATTGTCTGTTCTTGTGTATGTAGACGTTTATATCTTCTTGTTGTATTGAACATATTTTCTCAATATGTGGCGCCCTTCTTGTCTCATGTGACACTTTTAAATTTAAAGTCTGTTTTTTCTAACAGTAATATAATAATGTTTTCTGTGTTTTGGTTTGTATTTGCATGGCATATCTTTTTTCATTCTTTCACTTTCAGTCTATTTGTGCCTTTGAATCTCAGTGGGTCTCTGGTAGACAACACGGATTTGGATCAATTGTTTTGTTCATTCTGCCAATCTCTGTCCTTTAATTGGAGAAATTATTTACATTTAAGGCAATAAATGATAAGGAGTGACATTTCTGTCATTTTGCTATTTCTTTTCTATATGCCCTCACTTTCTGCATTAATATCTTCCTTTGGGTTTATCTGATATTTTATCGTGGCAAATTTTATTTTTCTAGATACTCTATAGCTATTTTATTTGTGGTTACCATGGGGATTACATTTAACATCTTATACTTTTAACACCGTAATTTGAATTTATACCTGTTTAACTTTAATAACTTTAACAACATATAGAGATTCTGTTCTTTTAAGAACTCTGTCCTCACCCCTTTGAGCCGTTGATTTTGCCATTACAATTTTACACACTGGAGCCCAAACACGTATACTAATAATACTTTAAACAAATTTGTCTTATAAATTATGAGGAAAATAAAATGTGGATTTACTAACCAAAGTTAATCCTAGCTTTAAACTAATAATTTTAAAGTGTTTGATTATGTAATTTAGTCATGTAGAAAACAAGAAGTGGCATTGTAAACCATTGTTACAATGGTAGTAATTTTTATGATTGTGGACATGTTTACCTTCAGTGACATTCTTATATCTTCTTATGGCTTTGAGTTATTATCTAGTGTCCCTTAATTTAACCCTACAAGACTCCCTCAAGGCCTATTTCATGTATAAAAGATTTAGTGCTAATTAATTCCTTCAGCTTTTACTTGTCTTAGAATGTCTTAATAGCTCCCTCACTTTTTTAACTTTTATTTTAGGTTCAGGGGTACATGTGCAGGTTTGCTATTTAGGTAAACTCGTGTCATGGGGGTTTGTTGTACAAATTATTTTGTCACCCAGGTATTAAACCTAGTACTCATCAGTTATTTTTCCTGATCCTCTCCCTCCTTTCCCGCTCCACCCCCTGGTAGTCTCCCATGTCTGTTATTCTCCTCTATGTGTCCATGTGGTCTCATCAATTAGCTCCCACTTGTAATTGAGAACATGCAGTATTTGGTTTTCTGTTCCTGTGTGAGTTTGCTAAGGATAATGACCTCCAGTCGATTCCATGTTCCTGCAAAAGATGTGACCTCATTCTTTTTTATGATTGCATAGTACTCCATGGTGCATATGTACTATGTTTTCTTTACCAGTCTACCTAACATTGATGGCCATTTAGGTTGACTCCGTGTCTTTACTATTATGGATAACTTATATGTGCATGTGTCTTTATGATAGAACAATTTATATTCATTTGAATATATACCAAGTAATGAAATTGCTCGGTCAAATGACACTTCTGCTTTTAGCTCTTTGAGGAAGTACCACACTGCTTTCCACAATAGTTGAACTAGTTTACACACCCGCCAACAGTGTATAAGTTTCCCCTTTTCTAAGGAACCTTGCCAGCATCTTTTATTTTTTGACTTTTTAATAATAGTCATTCTGAGTGGTGTGAGATGGTATCTCATTTTGGTTTTGATTTGCATTTCTCTAATGATCAGTGACACTGAATGTTTTTTCTTATGCTTGTTGGCTGCAAATATGTATTATTTTGAGAAGCGGTCATGTACTTTGTCCACATTTTAATGGGGTTTTTTGCCTTTTACTTGTAGATTTAAGTTCCTTATAGATGTTGGATCTTAGACCTTTGTCAGATGCACAGTTTGCAAAAATTTTCTCACATTCTGTTGGCTATTGGTTCACTCTGTTGATAGTTTCTCTTGCTGTGCAGAAGCTCTTAAGTTTAATTAGATCTCATTTGTCAGTTTTTGATTTTGTTGCAATTGCTTTTGGTGT
This sequence comes from Nomascus leucogenys, assembly GCF_006542625.1. Taxonomy (NCBI): domain Eukaryota; kingdom Metazoa; phylum Chordata; class Mammalia; order Primates; family Hylobatidae; genus Nomascus; species Nomascus leucogenys. Next base: position 47,814,478 of record NC_044395.1, read on the forward strand.
CTTTGTCATAAAATCTTTGCCCATTCCTATGTCCAGAATGGGTATTGCCTAGTTTGTATTCCAGGGTTTTGGGGGTTTTACATTTAAGTATTTAACCCATCTTGAGTTGATTTTTGTATATGGTTTAAGAAAGGGGAACAGTTTGAATCTTCTGCATATGGCTAGCCAGCTATCCCAGTACCATTAATTGAATAGAGGGTCCTTTCTTCATTGCTTTTTTTCTGTCAGTTTTATCAAAGATCATATGGTTGTAAGTGTGGCATTATTTCTGGGTCCTCTATTATGTTCTGTTGATCTATGTGTCTGTGTACCAGTACCATGATTTTTTGGTTACTGTAGTCCTGTAGTATAGTTGGAAACCAGGTAGTGTGATGTCTCTGGCTTTGTTCCTTTTGCTTAGAATTGCCTTGGCTATTTGGGCTCTTTTTTTGGTTCCAGATGAATTTTAAAATAGTTTTTTCTAGTTCTGTGGAGAGTATCATTGATAGTTTGATAGGAATAGCATAGAATCTATAAATTACTTTGGGCGGTATGGTCATTTTAATGATGTTGATTCTTTTCATTCATCAACTTGGAATGATTTTTCATTTGTTTGTGTCATCTCTGATGTCTTTGAGCAGTGTTTTGTAATTCTTCTTGTAGAGATCTTTCACATTCCTGGTTAGCTGTATTCCTAGTTATTTTATTCTTAAGGGAGAAGTTGTGAATGGGAATGTGTTTATGATTTGGCTCTTGGTTTGATGGTTGTTGGTGTTTAGAAATACTAGTGACATTTTAATGTTGGTTTTGTAGCCTAAAATTTTGATGAAGTTGTTTATCAGCTTAAGGACCTGTTGGGCCAAGACTATGGGGTTTTCTAGGTATAGAATCATATCATCTGCACACATGGATAGTTCGACTTCCTGTCTTCCTACTTGGATGCCCTTTCTTTCTTTCTGTTGCCTGATTTCTCTGGCCAGGACTTCCAATACTATGGTGAATAGGAGTGGTAGAGAGGGCATCCTCATCTTTTGCTGATTTTCAAAGCAAATGCTTCTAACTTTTACCCAGTCAGTATGATGTTGGCTATGGGTTCATCATAGATGACTCTTATTGTTTTATGTTCCTTCAGTTACTAGTTTATTAAGGGTTTTTAACATGAAGCAGTATTGCATTTTTTGAAAGACTTTTCTACATCTATTGAAATAATCATGCGGTTTTTGTCTTTAGTTCTGTTTATGTGATTCATCATGTTTATTGATTTGCTTCCCTTGAAACAACCTTGCAGCCCAGAGATAAAGCCCACTTGATCATGATGGATAAGCTTTTTGATGAGCTGCTGGAATTGGTTTGTTAGTATTTTGTTGAGGATTTTTGCATCAATGTTCATGAAGGGTATTGACCTGAAATTTTCTTTTTTGTTGTATTTCTGTGAGATTTTGGTATCAAGATGATGCTGGCTTTGTAGAGTGAGTTAGGCAAGATTCCCTCCTCAATTTTTTGAAATAGTTTCAGCAGAAATGATACCAGCTCTTTTTTTTACATCTGGTAGAATTTGGCTGTGAATCCATGTGGTCCTGAGAATTGTTTTGGTTGGTAGGCTGTTTATAACTGATTCAATTTCAGAGCTTGTTATTGGTCTGTTCAGGTAGTCAATTTAATCCTGGTTCAGTCTTAGCAGAGTGCATATATCCAGGAATTTATCCATTTCTTCTGGATTTTCTAGTTTGTGTGCATAGAGGCATTCACAATATTTTCTGGTGGTTATTTGTATTTCTGTGGGGTCCGTGGTAAAATCACCTTTGTCATTTCTAATTTTATTTATTTAGATCTTCTGTCTTCTTTATTAGTCTAGCTAGCAGTCTATTTTATATTTCTGAAAAAAACAACTCTCAAATTCATTGATCTTTTGAATGTTTGTTTCTTAATTTCCTTCAGTTCAGCTCTGATTTTAGTTATTTCTTGTCTTCTGCTAGTTTTGGGGTTGGTTTGCTGTTGATTCTCTAGTTTTTTTAGTTTTGATGTTAGGTTGTTAAATTGAAATCTTTCTAACTTTTTAATGTGGGCATTTAGTGCTATAAATTTCCTTCTTAACATTGCCTTAGTTATGTCTCAGAAATTCTGGTATGTTGCATCTTTGTTCCCATTAGTTTCAAAGAACTTCTTGATTTCTGCCTTAATTTCATTATTTACCCCAAAGTCATTCAGGAGCAGATTATTCAATTTCCATGTAATTGTATGGTTTTGAGTGAATTTCTTAGTCTTGATTTCTAATTTGATTTTGTTGTGGTCTGAGAGAGTGGTTGTTATAATTTCAGTTCTTTTGCATTTGCTGAGGGGTGTTTTATGTCTGATTATGTAGTCAGTTTTAGATTATGTACCATGTGGCAATCAAAGAATATATATTCCTTTGTTTTGGGGTGGAGAGTTCTGTAGATGTCTGTCAGGTTTATTTAATTCAGTGCTGATTTTAGATCCTGGATATCTTTGTTAATTTTCTGCCTCAATGAGCTGTCTAATACTGTCAGTGAGGTGTTGAAATCTCCCACTATTATTGTGTGGGAGTCTAAGTCCCTTTGTAGGTCCCTAAGAACTTGCTTTATGAATCAGGGTGCTCTTGTATTTAGTGCATATATATTTTGGATAGTTAGCTCTTCTTGTTGAATTGAACCCTTTACCATTATGTAATTCCCTTCTTTGTTCTTTTTGATGTTTGTTAGCTTAAATTCTGTTTTGTCTGAAATTAGGATTGCAATGCCTGCTTTTTTCTGTTTTCTGTTTGCTTGGTAGATTTTTCTCTATCCCTTAATTTTGAACCTTTGTGTGTCATTGCCTGTGAGATGGGTCTCTTGAAGAGACTGTACACTGGGTCTTGCTTCTTAATCTAGCTTGCCACCGTGTGTCTTTAATTGGGAAATTTAGCCCATTTACATCCAAGATGAGTATTGAGATGTGTGGATTTGATCTTGTCATCATGATGTTAGCTGGTTATTATGCAGACTTTTTTGGCTGCTTTATAGTGTCACTGGTCTGTGTACTTCAGTGGGTTTTTGTAGTGGATGGTAATGATGTTTCCGTTCCATATTTAGTTCTTTCTTCGGGAGTTGTAAGGCAGGTTTTGTGGTAACAGGTTCCCTCAGTATTTGCTTGTGTGAAAAGAACCTTATTTCTTCTTCAGGTATGAAGCTTAGTTTGGCCAGATACGAAATTCTGGGTTCGAATTTCTTTTCTGTAAGAATGCTGGCTTCAATCTCTTCTGACTTATAGGGTTTCTGCTGAGAGGTCTACTGTTAGCATGATGGGTTTCTCTTTGTAAGTGACCTGAGCTTTCTCTCTAGCTGCCACTAATATTTATTCTTTCAGTTTGACCTTGGAGATTCTGATGATTATGTGTCTTGGGGATGATCTTCTTGTGAAGAATCTTACTGGAGTTCTCTGCATTTCCTGAATATAAGTATTTGCCTCTCTGGCTAAGTTGTAAAATTCTTATGAATGATATCCTGAAATATGCTTTCCAAGTTGATTCCATTCTCCCCAACACTTTCAGGAACACCAGTCAGTCTTAGATTTCGTCTCTCTACATAATCTCATATTTTTCTGAAGTTTTGTTTGTTCCTTTTTATTCTTTTTTCTCTATTCTTCTCTGACTGTCTTATTTCAGAAAGCCAGTCTTAAAACTCTGAGGTTCTTTCTTCAGCATGGTCTATTTTGCTTATTACTTGATAATACTTGCAATTGCATTATGAAATTCTTGTAGTGTGTCTTCCAGGTCTATTGGGTGGGTTATATACTTTTATCTACTGGCCATTTTTTTCTGTCAACTCATGCATCATTTTACTGTGATTCTTAGCTTCCTTGGATTGGGCTTCAGTGTACTACTGCCTCTCAATGATCTTCATTCCTACTCAATTCCAAACACTACTGTCATTTCAGACATCTCAGCCTGATTGAGAACCCTTTGCAGGAGAGGTAGTGCAGTGATTTGGAGGAAAGAAGGCACTCTGCCTTTCTGAGTTAGAGTTCTTGTGCTTGTTCTTTCTCATCTTTGTAGGCTGGTGTTCCTTCAATCTTTGAATTTTCTGTCCTTCGGATGGGTTTTTGTTTCTTTTATTTGTCGACTTTGAGGATTTGATTGTGGTATAAGGTGGGTTCAGTTGATTGGCTTTGTTTCTGGAAGATTTTAGGGGAGCAAGGCTCAGCTTCCAACACCAGGACTGTGCGTTCAAACTCTAGGGGACTTGCGAGTCTGACTTTCCTCTCTAGCTCCTCAAGGTTAGAAACCAACTACACTGGCTGGGTAGTGGGGGAAGCAATGGTGCTCTTGGACCACTGGTCTCTAAACATCAATGGGAGGTGCCAAAGCATTTTGTAGGGCTATGGCAGCAGGATCCATTCTTGTTCACATGTGCCAGTGGCAGAGGTAGCATGGTGAGGTGCACATTCATTGACTGCAGCAGGGTGCTAATGGGTGCCAAGGTTCCTGCCTCTGTATGTCATTCATAGCATACATAGCCTCAATATGGCATTCATGGGGGAGACAGCATAACTGGAGGAGGGCATCCCTTATTTGTGACTGTGTTTGTGGGTCCACTGGTGGTGGTGTTAGCAGGGGGGTGGGACATTGATGGGGGTGGGACATTGGTGGGCACAGGTCTGTATGCACCCTCTGTGGCTGCTCAGAGCATGCAGGGGTGGTTCCACTGTTATCCATACTAGTTTCACTATAATGGCAGTGTTGTTGCAGGAGAACAGCATTGGTGGGGGTGAGGCTGGCAGGCTCTGTGTTCACAAAGGCTCCAACTGCAATGGCAGTAGGGTAGGGGAAGTGGGATGGAGTGCATTCCACCAGCAGCAGAGGCATGGCAGAGTGCACACACACACATATGCTAGCAGGACAGGGAATGCAAAAATCTACCTGCATACGTGTGCACTGGCAAAATGATGTGGAGGGTGGCTGCGGTCCCAAGGGAAGCTTGCAGTGTATTTCCCAAACTTTCAAAGGACATTTTTGCCAGATATGGAATTCTTGTTTGACAGATTTTTTTTTCTTTGACTGCTTTGAATGTATATTTTCCCCAGCTCCTGGCCTCGAATATTTCTGGATGAAAAATCTGTTCATATTATTTTTGAGGACCCCTTGTATGTGATGAGCCACTTATTTCTGATTGTTTTCAAGATTTTTTCTTTGTCTTTGTCTTTAAAGAGTTTGATTTTAATGTATTTTGGTGTGAGTTTCTTTGAGTTCCATTTAATTGGAGTTCATTGAGCTTCTTAGATATTTATATTCATGTCTTTCATCAAATGTGTGAAGTTTTCAGCCATTTGTTCTTCAAATATTCTCTGTCATCCTTTCTCTGATTCTTCTGGGATTGCCACAGTGCATAGGTTGTCCTATTTGATATTGTCCTACAGATAGGTCCCTTAGTCTCTTTTTACTCTTCTCCTACCTTTATTCTTTTTGTTCCTCAGACTCAATCATTTCCATTGCCCTATCTTCAATTTTGCTAATTTTAATGTATAATATACAACATATAATTTATAGTTTATAGTTTATATAACAAAGTTATAGTTTATAACTTATAGTTTAGAGTTTAACATAGTTACTATATAATTTTTTATATGTATTCATCATTTACATTTTATAGAAACTCAAAAAATCATATGGTACTATATGAGACATATTAATTCTACTTTATATTTTTTATAAAATCTTGTCATGCTGATGTCTTATATCTTATTTTATAACTACAAATGCCATGTGAATAACTGCCTAGTGAACTCTTGCTGACTGAATATGACAGCACAGATGTAGAAAATGAAAAGATCTGACACCCTAAAATCTTGAATTATTATGTAGACTCTTCTACTGATTTTCTGTCTTTGGATGATAATATTTCTCTGGGTTCTAGTTTGTCATCTGTAAATTTGAGTACATTGGAATACATGATTTATATGATCTCTTCCATTTATGAACACTCATGACTAGTATTTCTTTATTCTAAATGGCAATTTTGTTGAAGATGAAACTGGAATAACATGAAACAGTGTCAGACTGTTAGAATGCTAAAGTAAGGCTGTTTCCATGTCTATTGGAGGCAAATATTTATAAATCTGTGTATTTTCATAGATCACCAATCCCTAGGTGGGTAGAATGTAGAGATAGAAAACGGCTGCTAGGAGCAGATACAAAGAAGTAAATATAAGCCTTGTTCATGTTGAGGACAATCAATCCCAACCTCTGTTTTGTAGAGTCCTATTTTTTATGGCTTTTGTTTTAGTAAGAAATTTAGGGAAAACGTCACTGGGCCTCTAGTTAGAAAACCTGGCACAGTATCCTACTTTTGGCATCCATTTCCTGTGTGATTCTGTGTAAATCCTCACATTCCCTAAGGTAGAAAATTCTCACCTTGACAATAAAAGTGCCAGATTCAATATTCTCAAGGGCAGCTTCTAAATTCAAAATTATTTAATTCTCTGTTTGGAGGCAAATGGGTCCTGGTAAATGTCAGAACTACTTAAAGATCATAGAGGCCATCTTTGGGCATAGAAAAAAATTGCTGTGTCCCTAACTCATCAACTGCCTAGGCATACTACAATTTCATAAATTATTTAAATTATATTTGTCTTAGCAGGGGTGGATATAGAGAATTTGCACAAAAATCATGCTAACATCTGTTATTGCAATATAAATATAAAATGAAAATACTGATTTTCTGGATACTTACATTTCCATTGTGATAGGACACTTTTCACTTAAAGAAATTCATTTTCTTTCTACCATATGATTAAAAACTCTTCCCAACCTACACAGATATGGTAGGTCTCATCTTTAAACCATAACTTTATATGAAAAAATTAATTTGGTCAAGTTCATGTTAATACTGACCAAGTTGTTCTACTTTATGTTTTTTTTCCCATTTCAGATATATTAATTTACGGCATCTTGTACCTTCTCTGAGACTCCATTTCCTGAAACTATTGGGAGAAGATGGTTACAATTTGAGCTCTTGAGAATCCCCAAGCTCTTGTCTTTGATGAGATATCTTCTATTTCCAAATGCCTTATTGAAACATCTAAATACACATTTGCTTCAGCTTCTTATAAGGATTGTTAATCCATTATATTTCTCTAGTGTTTAGCAGGATTACAGAGTGTTCTTCAATATAATATTTCATTTGAATCTCAGTAATTCTGTAGAGAAAGTGGGTATTATATATCTCTGTTTTGCATATGAGGAAAGCAGGGCCTACAGAAGTGTTGTAAAATTGTTCAGAGCTGCATAGCCTATGAGTGATGACCCCAAAATTAGCTGAAGTCTTTAGGAGCACTTAGGCAGAGCACAGAGACAATTGATTTGGAGAACAAACCAACCCCAACTGTAGTATAACTGCAGAATTTGATGTCAGACTTTGGCAAGTTATATTTTGAGTTTCCCCATCTTTGAATTTAGGAGGGGATAAAAAGGTGGAAGAATACGATGATGATATGATGAACACAGATACATACAGACCCTCACATATGCACTTATAATTCTCAAAAAATTTAATACCGAATAATTGTAAGTTTTTTATAGAAAATGTAGGAATTGATAAGGATACATCTAGGAGTGTAATGACCACCTTTGAGAATCTCAGATGTATATTAAAGTGCCTACCTTTGAATATTGGTTCCCTTCCATCCTGGTAGAATATTCAATGCTGTTTTCCTGCCACACCTGATAAAGTCAATATACCTACATTAAAATGAATAATTAATTTTCTTCTTCAACTTTTAAGTTCAGGAGTACAGGTGCAGGATGGGCAGGTTCATTATATAGGTAAACAAGTGCCATGGTGGTTTGCTGTACAGATCATCCCATCATCTAGGTAATAAGCCTCACATCCATTAGCAATCCCTCCACCAACCTCCCTAGCATTCCCTGACAGGACCCAGTGTGTGTTGTTCCCTTCCCTGTGTCCAGTGTTCTCATCACTCCGCTCCCATTTATAAGTCAGAACATGTGATGTTTGGTTTTCTGTTCCTGCATTAGTTTGCTGAGGATAATGGTTTCCAAATCCATCTATGTCCCTGCAAAGGACATGATCTTGTTCCTTTTTGTGCCTGCATAGTATTCCATGGTGTATGATATGGTTTGGTTCTGTGTCCCCACCCAAATCTCATCTTGTAGTTCCCATAATTCCCATGTGTTGTGGGAGGGACCCAGCAGGAGATAATTGAATCATGGGGGCAAGTCTTTCCCATGCTGTTTTTGTGATAGTGAATAAGTCTCATGAGATCTGATGTTTTTAAAAACGGGAGTTTCCCTGCTCAAGCTCTTTTTTTCTTGTCTGCTGCAATGTGAGATGTGCCTTTCATCTTCTGCCATAATTGTGAGGCCTCCTCAGCCATGTGGAAATGTGAGGCCAATAAATCTTTTTCTTTTGTAAATTGCTCAGTCTTGGGAATGTCTTTATCATTAGTGTGAAAATTGACTAATACGGTGTATATATAACACATTTTCTTTATCCAGCCTATCATTCATGGGGATTTAGGTTGATTCCATGTCTTTGCTACTGTGAATAGTGCTTCAATGAATGTATGCGTGCTTGTATCTTTATAATAGAATGATTTATATTCCTTTGAGTATGTACCCAGTAATGGGACTGCTGGGTCAAATGATATTTCTGCCTCTAGGTCTTTATGGAATTGCCACACTCTCTTCCACAATGGTTGAACTAATCTACATTTCTACCAACGATCTCACCATCATCTGTTATTTTTTGACTTTTTAATAATCACCATACTGACTGGTGTGAGATGGTATCTCATTGTGATTTTGATTTACATTTGTCTAATGATCAGTAATGTTGTGCTTTTTTCATGTGTTTATTGGCCACATGTATGTATTTTTTTGAGAAATGTCTGTTCATGTCCTTGCCCAGTTTTTGATGGGGTTGTTTTCTCTCGTAAATTTAAGTAAGTTCCTTGTAGAATCTGGATATGAGATTTTTGTCAGATGGATAGATTGCAGAAAATTTCCCCCAATCTGTAGGTTGTCTGTTCAATCTGATAGTTTATTTTGCTCTGAAGAAGCTCTTTAGTTTAATTAAATACGATTTGTTAATTTTTGCTTTTGTTGCAATTGCTTTTGATGATTTCATCATGAAATATTTGCTCATGCCTCTGTCCTGAATGGTATTGCCTAGATGTTCTTCTAGGGTTTTTATAGTTTTGAGTTTTATACTTAATTCTTTAATCCATCTTGAATTAATTTTTGTATATGGTGTAAGGAAGGGGTCCAGTTTCAATTTTCTGGATATGGCTAACCAGTTCTCCCAGCACCACTTATTAAATAAGAAATCTTTTCACCATTACTGTTTTTTGTCAAGTTTGTCAAAGATTAGATAGTTCTAAGTGTGTAGTCTTATTTCTGAGTTCTCTCTTCTGTTCCATTGGTTTATGTGTCTGTTCTTGGACCAGTAGTATGCTGCTTTGGTTACTGTACTCTTGTATTATAGTTTGAAGTCAGGTAGCATGATGCCTTCAGCTTTGTTCTTTTTGCTTAGCACTTTCTTGCCCATTTGGGCTCTTTTTTGGTTTCAAATGAAATTTAAAATATTTTTTCTAATTCTGTGAAAAATGCCAAAGGTAGTTTAATGAGAATATCATTGAATCCATAAATTACTTTGGGCAGTATGGCCATTTTCACAATATTGATTATTCACATCCATGAGCATGGAAATGTTTCTCCATTTGTTTGTGTCCTCTCTCATTTATTTGAGCAGTGTTTTGTAGTTCTCCTTGAAGAGGTCCTTCACTTCCCACGTTAACTGTATTCCTAGGTACTCTATTCTTTTTGTAGCAATTGTGAATGGGAGTTCATTCATGATTTGGCTTCCGGCTTGCCTGTTGTTGGTGTATATGAATGCTAGCAATTTTTGCACTTTGATTTTATATCCTGAGACTTTGCTGAAGTTGCTTCTCACCTTAATAAACTTCTGTGCTGAGACTATGGGGTTGCCTATAGGATCACGTCATCTGCAAACAAAGATAATTTGACTTTCTCTCTTCCTATTTGAATACCATTTCTTTCTTTCTCTTGCCTGATTGCCCTGGCCAGAACTTTCAATACTATGTTTAATAGGAGGTGTGAGAGACGGCATCATTGTCTTGTGCCAGTTTTCAAGGGAAATGCTTCCAGCTTTTGTCCATTCAGTATGATATTGACTGTAGATTTGTCATATATGGCTTTTATTATTTTGAGGTATGTTCCTTCAATACCTAGCTTATTGATAGTTTTTAATATAAAGGGATGTTGGATTTTATCCCAGGCCTTTTCTGCGTCTATTTGGATAATCATGTGGTTTTTGTCTTTAGTTCTGTTTCTGTGATGAATTACGTTTATTGGTTTGCATATGTTGAAACAAACTTGCATCCTGAGAATGAAGTGAACTTGATTATGGTGGATAAGCTTTTTGATGTGCTGCTGGATTCAGTCTGCCAGTATTTTATTGAGGATTTTTGCATTCATGTTCAACAAGGATATTGGCCTGAGTTTCCTTTGTTGTTTTATCTCTGCCAGGTTTTGGTGTCAGGATGATGCTGGCCTCATAGAATGACTTAACGGGGAGTCACTCTCTTTCAATTGTTTGGAATAGTTTCAGTAGAAATAGTACCAGCTCCTCTTTGTACCTCTGGTAGAATTCAGCTGTGAATCTGTCTGGTCCTGAGCTTTTGTTGGTTGGTAGGCTATTTATTACTGCCTCAATTTCAGAACTCATTATTAGTCTATTCAGGGATTCAGTTTCTCTCTAGTTCAGTCTTGAGAGGGTGTATGTGTCCAGAAATATATCAATTTCTTCTAGATTTTCTAGTTTATGTGCATAGAGGTGTTTATAATATTCTCTGATGGTTGTTTAAATTCCTATGGGGTCAGTGGTAATATGCACCTTATCCTTTCTGATTGTATTTATTTGATTCTTCCCTTTTTCCTTCTTTTTAATCTAGCTAGTGGTCTATTTTATTAATTTTTTTCAAAAGAACAGCTCCTGGATTTGTTTATTTTCTGAAGGGTTTTGCATGTCTCTATTTCCTTTATTTCCACTCTGATTTTATTTTTCTTGTCTTCTTCTATCTTTGTGGTTTGTCTCCGCTTGTTTCTCTAGTTCTTTTAGTTGAGATGTGGAGTTTCTAAATTGTGATCTTTCTAGTTTTTGATGTGGGCATTTAGTGCTATAAATTTCCCTCTTAACCATGCCTTACAGCATCCCAGAGATGCTTCTTTCTATTCATTAGTTTCAACAAACTTTTTGATGTCTGCCTTAATTTCATTATTTACCCAAGAGTCATTCTGGAACAGGTTGTTCAATTTTTGTGTAGGTGTGCGGTTTTCAGTGAATTTCTTAATCTTGAGTTCTAATTTGTGCTGTGGTCTGAGAGACTGTTATGATTTAAGTTCTTTTGCATTCTCTGAGGAGTGTTTTACTCCCAATTATGAGATCAATTTTAAAGTGATGTGTGGTGGTAAGAATGTATATTCTATTGAATTTGGGTGGAGAATTCTGTAGATATCTATCAGGGCTACTTGATCCAGAGCTAAGTTTAGGTCCTGCATATCTTTATTAATTTTCTATCCCAATGATCTAATATTGTCAATGAGCCATTAAAATTTCCCATTATTATTATGTGGGAGTCTAAGTCTCTTTGGAGGTCTCTAAGAACTTGTTTTATGAATCCAGGTGCTCTTGCATTGGATGCATATATATTTAGGATAGTTAGCTCTTCTTGTTGAATTGAATACTTTACCATTATGTAATGCCCTTACTTGTCATTTTTTATCTTTGTTGGTTAAAATCTGTGTTGTCAGAAACTAGGATTGCAACCACTGCTTTTTTCTGTTTTCTATTTTCTTGCTATTCCTTTTCCTCCATCCTTTTATTTTGATCCTATGTGTGTCTTTGCATGTGAGATGGGTCTCTTAAAGACAGCATTACAATGGGTCTTGGCTCTTCATCCAGCTTTTCATTCTGTGTCTTTTAATTGGGTCATTTAGCCAGTTTACATTTAAGGTTAGTATTGTTATATGTGAATTTGATTCTATCATCATTTTGCTAGCTGGTTATTTTTCAGATTTGTTTGTGTGGTTCCTTCATAGTGTCACTGGTCTGTGTACTTCAGTGTGTTTTTGTAGTAGCTGGTAACGGTTTTTCCTTTCCATATTTAGTGCTTCCTTCAGGAGCTCTTGCAAGGCAGGCCTTATGGTGAAGAATTCCCTCAGCATTTGCTTGTCTCAAAAAAATTCTCCTTACTTATAAAGTTTAGTTTGTCCAGATATGAAACTCTGGGTTGGAATTTCTTTTCTTTAAGAATGTTGAATATCAGCCCCAATCTCTTCTGGCTTGTAGGGTTTCTGCTCAGAGGTCCACTGTTAGTCTAATAGGTTTTCCTTTGTAAGTGACCTGGCCTTTCTCTCTGGCTGTCCTTAACATTTTTTCTTCCATTTCAACCTGTGAGAATCTAATGATTATGTGTCTATGGCTTGATCTTTTTGTGGAGTATCTTACTGGGTTTCTCTGTATTTCCTGAATTTGAATGTTGGCCTGCCTTGCTAGATTGGGGAAGTTATCATGAATGATACCCTGAAGTATGTTTTCCCACTTGGTTCCACTTTCCCTGCCTCTTTTTGGTACCCCAATCTGTCATAAATTTAGTCTCTTTACATAATCCCATATTTCTCAGAGGTTTTGTTAATTTAATTCTTTTTTATCTAATCTTGTGAAAAATAGTTTTCAAGGTCTGAGATTCTTTCCTCCACATGGTCTATTCTACTATTGATACTTGTGAGTGCATTGTGAAGTTCTCTTGTGTTTTTTATCTCCATTACATCAGTTATGTTTCTCTCTAAACTGGCCATTCTGGCTATCAGCTCCTTTATTGTTTTATCATTTTTTTCCTTCTTAGCATTGGGTTACAACATGCTCCTTTAGTTCAGTGAATTTCGTTATTACCCACCTTTTGAAGCCTACTTCTGTCAATTCAGCCATCTCAGCCTCAGTCCAGTTCTGGGTCCTTGCTGGAGAGGTGTTGTAGTCATGTAGAGGAGAAGAGGTACTTTGGCTTTTTGAGTTTTCAGCATTTTTGTGTGTGATTCTTTCTCATCTTTGTGGGCTTACTACCTTTGACCTTTGAGGTTGCTGACCTTTGAATGGGGTTTCTGTGGGGTTTTTCTGTTGATGTTATTGTTGTTGTTTTCTGTTTGGTTGTTTTTAACAATCAGGCCACTCTACTGTAGGGCTGCTGTGGTTTGCTGGGGGTCCACTCCAGAACTCAGTTGCCTCAGTTTTTCCCGTACCTGGAGGTATCACCAGTGAAGGCTGTGAAATAGCAAAGATGGCAGCCAGTGTCTTTTCTGGAAGCTTGGTCTCAGGGGGGTACTGACCTATTGCCAGCCTGCATTAACCTGTAGGAGGTGGCTGGAGACCCCCTCACTCACTCAGGAGGAATGGAATCAGGGCCCTGCCCAGAAAAGCAGTCTGGATGCTTTTTGGTAGAGCAGGTACACTGCATTGGGGTGAACCTTTTCTCATCCAGACCACTTATGTTCTCCACAGCCTGCAGGCTGGAGCAGCTGACTCAACTGAACCACAGAGATGATGGCTACCCCTCCCCCTGGGAACTCAGACCCATCTCAGGAAGACCTCAGCCCACTGCTGTTGGCTCTCTGGGATTCCAAGCCAGTGGTTCTTAACTTGTGAGGTGACATGCAAGTAGGGCCTGCAGAACAATACTGCTTGGCTCCCTGGATTAAGCTCTGTTCCTAGGTATAGGTATGGGTGGTTTTCATGCCTTGCTGGGAATCCCAGGGCTGGAGTATGTAAAACTCCCAGTCTCTGTGTGTGCCTGAGTGGCTGCTCTGCTGAGACTCCACACAACTCTGTTTATCAGACCCAAAGCCCTGGTGGGGATCACCTCATAGGGGATCTTTTGATCCATGGGTTGCAAAGATCCATGGAAGAGGTGTGGTTTCCTGGGCAGGGTTGTACAATCACTTACCGCTTCCCTTGCCTGGGGATGGGGGTTCCTTTGACTCTCTGCCATTCCAGGGTGGACCAGGCTTCACCTCTGACTTTTCTTCCTTCTTTGTGGGTCAGGTTGTTTGCCTAGTCAGTCCCAATGCAAGAACCTGGATATTTCAGTCGAAGGTGTTGAATTCACTCACCCTTTTATATTCCTCTCTATGAGTGCTGCAGACCACAGCTGCTTCTAATTGGCCCTGTGGGTCAATGAATAATCTTAATAAAAAATAACACAAATCAGTTTCTAAGCAGAAGGTGGTCAAACAATTATTAAAATGGTATTTCTATATGTTTTTAGTCCGTTATTCTGTATCACTCCTTGTTATGTGATCTTTTTATTTTTTTTCTGGATAGCCAGTTAGACAAACTGCACTCACTTTTTCTTACCACAAAATCTGAGAAATAAAGTATGTATATTCTAGTGAATTTTTCTTATCTACCTGCATGTTAGATATGGAAGAACTACTTGACACCTTTCCATTTTTAAGAAATCACTCTGTAGTCCTTACACTTTACTGTGTATATCTATCATCTAGAGAGACTTTTTAAAATTTAGAGGTACATGTACAGCCTACAGTTCAGAAATATTCTAGTGGGGTCTAGTGATCTGGTAGTGTAACAGAAACATAAGTAAGAAGCTTCATGTTTATCTAAATTCAGGCATTTATCTTTGTTCTACATCTACTCCAAGTCTTAGGTCAGTTTCAGTCATAATCTGTTTATCTCTGATGCTTAAGTCTAAGTAATGTGTTACCCAGCTTGTTATGCTGTATTCACATTGACATGGTGAAAACCACATGCATATGAATGAATCATTAGAGCTTTGTGGAAAACAATTTGAAATCGTCCTCTAACATGAGCTGTGTTTTTGAAAATAGTTTTGAAGCCTTAACTCGTCACTACCAGGAAATGGGAAACCAGGTTGAGAGCCTTTGGTTTTAGTGAGAAACAGAAGGTTGTTAGAAATGGAATATTATCTCATTAAAATAATTGGATAACAGGGTGTCTTCTTTATGCGATGACAATATTATACTCACAGTATACTCACTTTGTGAATCTTGTTCATTTCAAAGTAAAAAATAATATATAACATTTTTAAAAAAATCTGTTTAAATTGGATATTCTCTATACCTGAAAATTTCAGAAAGAAACACAAGGTCTAAATGATATGCTTCATTGATTTTTGGATTTTTATGGTCAGGTTTCTTGACTCCATTAAATTTTTAAATTTTGATATTGGCAACAGCAGCCATACTTCTTTATTCCCAACTTCTTACATGCTACTTTTTTTCTCATTACAACCATCTTTGATGTGTGAATATATAGAAAATAGCTATTCTAGCATATTAACAGTCTCTGTCTTTGGCTATAGCAAGAAGTCAGAAACTCAGATAATTTATTTTCATTTAATAAGCAGTTAATATATGATGAAAGCAGGTGAAAATAAATCAGCTCATATATTGGAAAAAAGATGTTGGCTTAAGCTTATTTTTTTTTGTCTCCAGAATCATTGAGTCCAAATTGAATCCCATTTCTGCCTCAAGAAAATAAATTGTCCACTATAGTCTCTAGTATAGGAAAAATTTGTTTGTATATGATATCTGGGATTAATTCAGCACAAATGTGACACTTACTAGGCTAGAATCACACTAAACAAAGATACCTTAGGCACCATCCCTGTTATCAAGCATATTATTGCCCAGTAGAAGGAAAAAGGAAAATTAAAGGAGAAAAACTACTTTACAGTGTTGTAGAAGTTATTATGGAAGTCTATATATATTTCAGAGGAAACACACAAAAATGTATTATTAACCAAGCCAGAGTTGTGGGAATAAGAATAATGATGATGCTATTCCTAGAGAGACAACACCTGAGTTAAGCTGTTTGTTGGGCCATGTTAAAGAGGTCAAGGAGGAGCAGAGGTATTCCAAGGGTTATCAATCTAAGAATTATTCAAGGATGATTAGCAAATGTTGGAACCAAAGGGAGCCATAATGATCAACATTTGTTGTGTGCTTATAACATGCCAAGCACTCAACAAAGAATTATTTCTTCCAATTTTTACTCAAGCTTCTGAGATATGTGATCTTAGGTTCATTTTAAAGATGAGGGAACCGAGACACAGACGGACTAAATAATATTCCCAAGGTCACTTAAGTGGTAGATGGGGCTTTTCAGAAATGCTTACTTCTTGAATGCCTCAGGAATTTCTCAGCATGAGCAGAAAGTGATTGAATAAAAATGCTGAGGTGGATTGGCTGCTAGAGGCTCTATCAGTAGAGACTACCAAAAGCAGCTCCTCTCACAGATATCACTATTGACATTTTCTCTGCCAACAATCTGTGAGGTCTCATATTGGGTGTTGGAATTAAATAGAGAGATACTTAAGTTTTCCATCTTTTTGGAGACACAAGACTGGTACAGAAAAGAACCATAAAACTTGGAAATTAGAAAATATGAAGAAAATAAAAGATAGAAGTTACAAGATCTACAAGGCCAAGGTCCAAATGAACTGCTCAGCCTGAGAATGTTATAGTGAAGAGTAAAGAATAGCAGGCTGGGCATGGTGGCTCATGCCTGTAATCCCAGCACTTGGGGAGGCTGAGACAGGTGGATAGCTTGATCTCAGGAGTTTAAGACCAGCCTGGGCACAATGGTGAAACCCTGTCTCTACAAAGAATACAATATTAGCTAGGTGGGGTGGCACATGCCTGTAGTCCCATCTACTTGGGAGGCTGAGGTGGGTGGATGGATTAAGTCCTGGAGGTTGAGGTTGCAGTGAGCTGTGAAGCTGTGATTGTACCATTGCACTCCAGCCTGGGTGATAGAACAGAACAAGATTCTGACTCAGTAAAAAATAAATAATATAAAATAAATAAAATAAATAAAATAAAATATAAAATAAAATAAAATAAAAAGAAAGAAAAATTGGGAGAAGTGAGTGGTAGAGAAAAAGCAAAAGCTTTGGGTGACCATAACCCTGGGTTTAAAATCTGGCTTTTCCATTTCTTGAGTATATAACTTGTGAAGTCACTTAACAATTCTATGGTATATTTGTTATCTGTAAAATATAATAATTATAATTGAGTATCAATGAAAATAGTCTAGTATAGAGACAGGCATACACTCTCTCTTCAATCAATGTCAGTCATCATTATTAATCAATGTACTCTACTAGACTTCCTTATTTCTGAGTAAGCATATAGATACATATTCTGGAGTACATAGGACTTACCTCAACCTTAAACTCAGTGTTTGCCAAATGTTGTCACTTTTTAAATGGTTCTTGGATATTAGTTTTTAGATGCTCTAAAGTGCATCTGATAGAGTTGTTATGGGTTGATTCCTGAGTCAGGATTGGATTCTAATACCAGAGCAGTGCTGGTAGTGCTGGTTCACCAACAGAGCCACCTTTATTTTCTTTTTAGAAAGGCAGCATGGTGCAGTAGGACATGCCCTACCATTTCTGCTGTGAAGCCTTAATTTCCTAAAGCATGACTTGAGACGAGTGACACCTGCCTTTCAAGGTTCATGTAGGGATTGAAAGGTGGGGTGTGTGAAAGGCGTAGAAATGTGCATTTTCATACCGTAGGTGCTCAATACTTGTTCCTTTCCTTCTCTTCCATTCTCCATTCCTGGGCTTCAGTTGCAAAAGCTATAAAAAAAAGGGGCGAGGTTTTATGATTTCTGAAGTCCCCACTAGCCTATTATGCAATGGCTGCTGAATATCTACTTAAAGCAAAGGTGACCTTGTCATAAATAATGGTTTGCTACGCAGAATGTCTAGCTGTTAATGTCTCCCTGTCTGTCTGTAATGTATTGCTATTAGGCCTTGGTATAATTTTTTTCCTGTCATTTTTTCCCTCTGGCCTTTCATTAATATTATTCACTTGAAAATACTTAATGTAAATCAAATTGCTCTCATTTGGCTTTCCACCACAAGAAGATGCAAAGTTATTTATCTAATTATGGTCCTAGATTTTTAAATTTAGACCTTAGGAAATAGGAGGTATATGATTAATCTGCCCTTAAAATTGTGATATAGGAGGGAACTTTACTAGTATGCTTCTTATATTAACTTCACAAATCTGTGGACTGCTGCCCTGTTCAGCAACCTTTGTATAATTTCAATATTTTCTTGAAACAGCTTTGAATTTTGCTTTTGATGTTTGCCTAACTAGTCAATACAAGCTTCATTACCATTAGCAATTAACTGCAATTTCTTCTAGCATGTATAGCCAAATCTGTATGTGTGGTCAATCATCTAGAGCTAATTAGAAGTATCTGCTGGTTATGGGGCTACAATCTGCCATTTTTGGTTAGTGATTACTTGTGCAAAATTGTTGTTAGGTTTCTGATATGATGCAATGTGACTGTGTTTGCCTCAAATCTCCTCCAGCCAGGCTGTTTGGTTCACTGATAATTTGGATCCTGGTAAAATGGCCTAAGGCTTATCCTGAGGCTTTGTAATCACATCTCTTTGACTGGCACTGAATCCTGCAAGCCCATTCAGCCTGTGAGAGCCCATAGAAGAAAAGATACAATGCCTTCTATGAGGAGGTCTCCATTGAGAGTCGTTATGAGAAAGGCCTGACTCTGTCATTTCCAATCACCCTAAACTTAATCCAGCAGTGAGGCAAATTATTTGGCATGAGAAGTGTGGATGTCCTAGATGTTTGGAAACTGAGATGGAGATAAAGTTCCATTATACTCAGGTAATGAAAATATCATCTGCCCACCACTTTCCCCTTCCCCCTAGAATCCTGTACTAGTAAAACCTGAACATAACGTGAGTCTATTGTGTACCCAGTTTGGTGCCAAGTAGTGGCAGCTTGAGTAGATATTTTCTCTTGGTATTTTCCTCAGAGCTTTACACATTTACTTGCCTACTGGATTCTTACAGAAGAAGTGAAATGGTCCATCACCCTTTTCCCTTAAAACTGTGGGTCCCACTGTAACAGCCCATGCAAGAACAGACATGGGGTTTCTATAAAACAGGGCTAAATGGCAATTCTGTTGGAAGGAGAGCCTAGGAGAGTCTCCTTGAAGGTATATTTTCATAGCAATCTCGCTGTTTTTAAATACATCTTTTCAGAAGTTGATAGAATTTATGGGGGGCTATATCCTCTCTAATACTAGTCCTTGATGCTACTTCTGCATGAAGAGGAGCTGACTGGAGCTTCCTCCTTGTCTTGTTTCTGCTTCATCTATTCTGACTGGGGTGGGGGGGACTTAGATGGTAGAGGCTACCAACACTCTGTAGAAGCAGTTCTCTAATTACTTCTACAATTCCCAGATGGCATCAATATTCCCAAATGGGCTTGTTAAAAATGCATTCCTCACACCCACAGATTCTCAAATAGAAAGCCTGAGGTAAGGACAAAAATATTGCTTTTCTACAAACTGCCAAAGAGAAACTAAGATAGGTGTTCCAGAGAGGTCGTACTTTGAAGGACTTTCTCTATGTAATGTGATTTCTCCCTCTTCTCATAGGCTCTTCATAGAAAGGAACGATAAATACCTGGAGAGTCACCAAGAGAGGATATGAGACTCCCAGTTGCTAAGTATCAGCTATCCCTTGTTTAGCAAATTATAGCAGGTGGTATTATGGAAAGAACATTGGATAAGAAGTTAGAAATCTGGATCCCAGATTTGACTCCACTGCTTAGTGTTATCGTCTCTAGCCATTAACGTAAATTTCTTACCGTCTTAAGTTTCCTTTTCCAGGAAATAATAATCTTGATAATATTATTCCTGCTTATCTCAGAAAATTGTCTTGAGGATCAAACAAGATAATGGCTATGAAAGTGCTTTATAAAGTATTATGCAAATGTAAATAATTATTATTACACCTTTCTAGAATTAGAAATGATCATAGATTGAACTCCATGACCGCCTAGATCTTCTGCAGCTCTAATCCCTATCATTAGGAAAGGGGTTACACAAATGTCATTCAATGCCATGCTTTTACAGCTATTTAAGAGTCTATAAATATCTGTGGCACAGCCTAACCTTCCTTCCACTTCACCGCAGCTGAACATGCTAATCAGATGGCAGTGGGGGTGGTTTTCATGAATTTCTTTTACTGGGGTAGATATCTTGCTGGGCCACTTCCATACTGTTTTAAATGTGTTCGCTTTTATAACAGGTGTATGTTCCTGTTGGTGCTTGTCTACATTTCTCTGCCTCCATTATCCTCACAGGAAATCCTCTCTTAACCCTCCCACCCACAAACACCACCAGAACTTTGAGCCACTACTGCTTTCCATGTGTGCTCTGTACTTATTAGAGAACAACCTCACTAGAAAATAAATTAATTGATGGTATAGATTAATGTAGTATAGTATAGATTATGTCTTGGTCATGGTCTAACCCCTGCACATTTGCATGGCACATTGTATGTGTTTGATAAGGAGTGAATGCATGAATGTAAGAATAAATGTCAAAGGAATCCCATGTATAGATTCAAATATTTACAGTTTTTGAGTTGGAACTGTAAAGAGTTTCCTGGCAGGAGCAATAAGAGTGTCAGAAGTCTCAGCCCCATCAAATGAAGTTTAGCAAGAAGTCTAATCACTCTAGGCCTAACCCTGGGAGTGAGGTTACTGTGTTGCTACACCTACCAGAAGCAGGTGCCCTATTGCAACCAAGTTGCAATATTTCATTCTCCCTACTGTACTGGTCCAGTTGCAAAACTGAATTTTTGCTTCATTTCTGTACTCTGTAGTTTTCCTGATTATCTTCATGGTATTCCAGACCAATAATTTCAGCTGGTCCTGACTAGCCACCCTGATATTTGTTATTTTCATCATAAATATCATTTAATTACCTACCAATGAACTCCTCTTAAGCTGTGGTTGCCGCCTAGTTTCCCAACTCTTGGTCTGCCTTCTATATTTGACTAATTAATTGCTACAGGTAAAGCTGTTCTTCTATCCTGAACCCATAGTATACAATCCTAATCTACTATAGCAATGAACGTAGCAGGAAGATACCACAAACAGATCCCATTTGGGCTATGATGGGACTGTATTCTGGTATATCTCAGATTGCTCCACCATCCTCACTAAGACTTACCTCTGCGGCTAGATAATCTTCCTCCAACCTGCCAAATCTTTTACTCTTGGAAGCAAATTCTGCTTAATCCTAGCTTCCTTCGCCACCTCCTGGTCCCATGATGCTGAGATCTGAGCATGCCTTGTGCACATACTGGCTTTGGTTGAAGATGTGCTAATGACAAGAAAGAGAAAAACTACTCCTGAGTCTCACAAAGCCTTATTAGATTAAATTTATTATTTTTGTTAACAGCATGGACTCTAAAGCCAGATTGCTGAGGTCCAAATCTCAACTCTGTCACTCTGGTGGAGCAATGTGGGAAGGTTACCTAATTCCCCTGTGTCTCAACTTCCTCATCTTTGAAATGAGTGTGGTAATACTACCAACTTCTTATGGTTACTATGACAACTAATAGTTGAAACAAGTGGAACATTGAGAACAGTACCCAACTGAATCTTAAGCGTATATTCTCTAAAAATATATGTACTGCTCCAAGATATATTTAATAGTCATTAAAATATTAGTTGAACAAACATCCATGAGTCAATAATAAGAAAGGTAAATAACTAAATATAAAGAAATAAAGGAGGCAATAGAAAGCTATTATTCCCCGTGGCAGAATTTGAATTAGTGAGTATAGAAATAGTTAAAAAGATGGAAAAAAAATTATCCTGTGGTAAACACCAAAATAATAGTTTCAGTAATCAATAACTGCTAAAATTAGTGTGTGGAAGTAATGAGAAATAGGATATTTTCATATTCTGAAAGTATTCTACAATGTACTTAGCCATTACAAAGTGAAAATAGTAACCTTATACTGGAGAAACTTGATAAAAATAATGTTAGCCAAGTGATCAAATTGAACACTAGCATAATGAGACAAATCAGTATCATGAGCTTCTTTATATAATGTCCTGAGAAGGCTCAAAATAACTTCTGTTGTGTTCTTACTATAAATGCCTAATCTACATATTAAATATAATCAGGAGTAATACGGACCAAACCAAATTGTGCTATATTCTGTAAAACAATTAGCCAGTATATTAGTCCATTCTGACACTGCTATAAACAACTGCCCAAGCCTGGGTAATTTATAAAGGAAAGAGGTTTAATTGACCCACAGTTCCACACGGCTGGGGAGGCCTCAGGAAACTGACAATCATGATGTAAGTAGAAGCAAGTTCCTTCTTCACAAGGTGGCAGAAAAGAGAAGTGTGAGCAAAGGAGGAACTTGCCAAACACTTATAAAACCATCCAGTCTCATGAGATTTCACTCGTGATCACAAGAACAACATGGGAGAACCCGACCCCATAATCCAAACACTTTCCACCCTCCCCACGTGGGAATTACAATTCAAGATGAGATTTTGGTAGGGACACAAAGCCTAACCATATCAGCCATTATTCTTCAAAAGTCACAAAGTCATCAAAAACAAAGAAAGGCTGAAAATCTGTCCTAAATTAAAATAAATGTAAGATGATACAATAAGTAAATGAAGTATATGATCCTGAATAAGATTTTTGCCTATAGAAGACTTTAGTGGGGCAATTGATAAACTTTGAAAAAGGTCAATGGATTAGTTAATAGTTTAGAAATGGTGCTCCCTGATGTTGAAAAACTGTACTAGTTTATGTAATATGTCAACATTTGGTGAATTTGAGTGAAGAACGCATAAGAATTATGCATTAGTGAGATTTTTCGTAAGTATTGTTTACCATATGCCAAGAAGAATAGTAGTTCCAGTTCTAAGAAGGTTACAGAAAGCAAACATAGGGTTTATAAGTCCAAGTGCTTATAGTCTAGTAAAGGATATAAAATGACAATGTAAACAATACTATGTGCTATGAAATACATAATTTTAATTTTATGGAAATTTTGGAAATATAGAAATTTGTTCTAATGGAAAGTGAAAAATATACCTCATGAACAAGGCAGCATTTTAGCCACACATTGAATGACATCTAGAATTGGAGCATGCAAAGATAGGCGAAGAAGAGAGTGTAAGAAATGCATGACCAAGAGCCAAGAGCAGTTGATTTCAGTGAAAGGTTCAGGACTGGAGCATTGAGTATTTGTAGAAGCCTAGCTGGGCATGAGTATTGATATTTCATTAGGGAGAGTGTTGAAAGCAATGACAAAATGTCATGATTTCATTCAGTAGTCCGTAAGAAGCCATGGAAGGATTTTGGGCAGGATAATGTCAAGATTGGTAAACAGAGATGTATAAGAGTGACTGTGTTAGATGAGGTGGAAGGAAGGATCAGGGCATATCCATTGACCACTTTATGTTATTTAAACATTCAACATTAAGAGAAGAAGAAGTATTCCACAGGTATTTGCATTGCTTTCTTAACTGTGAAATAGTTGTTCATGTTTAAATGGACTGATTAAGAATCATTAACTCAGAGCTCTTCACATTTGCAGAAGCAGATGGTGGAATTAAAGAGACCTCTTAATACATTTTCTACCCAGCTTTTCCTACAATAGATGGGACAGTTTTAAATAAAGGCTTGGATGTGCATACATATTTAATTATAACAAAATTTAGGAAATGCAGCATTTCAAGTGCAATTCTGTAATCTGAAGACAACATTTTTCTGTGGTTCTGACCATTGATTTTTCCACAACATTTATTAAATATTTATTTATTGCACAAATGTTGAAATGTGTTTAAGTTACCAGTTTATATAATCTTTTTGCACTTTATTCTGCCACATATTATAATAAAAATAGATTTTATAATTGTGCTAAAGTACAAATAATAAAATGATAACATAAAATACAGAAACATTTCAAAAAATTCCTGTGATTTCAATCATTTAGCCAGACTCAAACTGTCTTGCTTCAAAAATACTCTCTGAATACATGAATTTTAAAAATCTATTTTCACTAGATGAAGTTTCACAACTGGCTTTATTTTAGTTTATTCATTTTCACATCTATCTTTCAAAAACATTGTAATCATGAATTGTATATTTGTTGGAAAGGTTCATGAACATGATAATTATAGGATTGTATAACTGCTCTCATAAAGTTTCCAAATATAACTTGATGACATTTAAAAAGTGATTTTAAAGCTAAATTTCAGTTTGTCTTTTAAATCTGCTTAAATGGATCATGTATATTGTAGTATAGACAGATGTGAAAGAAAATTAGACGTGATAAAAATCTATGGCCAAGATGAGCCTGCTTAAAATCATGACAAGCTCCTTCCCTTCCTTTTTATTTTCCAAATATATGATGAAAAAATATCACAAAATGTTCCATACAAGACTCTCATGTAACTATTTTGTTGTTGTCTCCATACTGGCATGTCAGTACAGAGGACAGATCACTATAGTTGGGCTTTAAAAAATCAATAATTATTGTTCCATTCATAAGCATTATGGACTCTCTGAGGTTCAATTTTCTTATTTTTGAACCAAGAAATTACCTGTAAAAACTTAGCCCATAAAAGATGTTTAATATATGTTATACAGTCCTGAATTTCATTACTTTTAATCAACATTTAAGTGTTCATTGAATACCTACTGGATTAAAGCACCAAGCCTCCCAGAGAAAAAAC
Source organism: Nomascus leucogenys (assembly GCF_006542625.1). Classification (NCBI taxonomy): domain Eukaryota; kingdom Metazoa; phylum Chordata; class Mammalia; order Primates; family Hylobatidae; genus Nomascus; species Nomascus leucogenys. Next base: position 47,839,133 of record NC_044395.1, read on the forward strand.
ACTCTTCTTGATGTCAACACAGCTGTGGAGGCTACACATGCCGGGACAATTCAACTCTTACCTCTGTCTGTGAAAAGGTTGAGACATAGATGTTGCCCTGATAGCATTATACTGTTAAAGGAGGCATCCACAATGAAATCTGTGTCTGAGCATAAGAAGCAGTAACTTATGAGAATATATCATCCTCATTGAAGACATGAAATCTTTTCACGGTGTGAGCTTTAAGTTGCAGGTACACCTAGGTCTCAACACAGTACATATGATTCAATTTTTTCTTTCTTCCTCTAGTGACCTCCTTTTTCCTAATCCTAGATTCTATAATCAATTTGTTTAGATAACTTATTGGTTTAGCATTTAATCTGATCTATCCACTGCATGTATTTCCTAGTGAAGGGACAGACTTGGAGGCTTTGTGACAAGGCTGCTGAGGCACAGCGTGGGAACCTTAGCATAGGGGTCAGACCTTTTCCAACACTCTTCTTGTCAAACTGAGCTGCCTCATTTTTAGTATATTGATAAACAGTTCAGTGTCCCTATTATAATGGCTACTGATACCACGAAAGTGGCACTTGTCATGGTGTATTACAGTATTTTCATGCAAGGGATTACATGGCAGAGAATCAGTGAATTATCCAGAATCCCCTTCAATTCTCATCCTGCAGGGAAATGTTCCTGAGTAGACCAGCTGGAGACACCATGAAAAATGCCAGCAAAGCAGGACCCCATGGCCCCTCACACTCACATGTTTGTAACAAAGTTGGAAAGGAAATCGGGGAACATTACTATGTAATAAGAGACATTTGTTGGTTGAGAAAATAGCCTTTTAGTAAAGGGGGGCTCCAAAATTCAGTTGCTGGTATCAACCTGCCATGTTTTTGAGTTGACTTAGGTGTACACATCTAGCCACCTGCAAAGAGATACAAAAAGTTGGGAGAAAACAAGCCTCCAGGACCTTCAGAACTTACCCTTCTTTACCTGCGTAAGGGTTGGATAATCATAAAATCAATTTGCACGTTACAGCACAAAGATCTCACAAAAGTCAGTTTCTGTATCCAAAAATAAAGTTAATTTCATGTGAACATTAGGAATCTGTTACTTTCAGGAAAGTTTTTTTTTAGGTTTGTTGCATTTCTGTGTACTTGAAGCTGACCTTATATTTTGTAAATGTTAAAACTGAAATTGTCATTAGAAATCATAGTGTCCAATCCCTTTAACTGAGACTAAAAGAGGTGGATGGGTTTTTCTAAGGACATAAATAGGTTGACCACAAATGATTTTCTAAATGATTGTCTAAATGACCACAAATGATTTTCTAACTTTGAGAGTGCTCAGGAGTGTTATAACTCTGGGAGAACAATCATAAAAGGAAATGTCACAGGAAAACTAGGCCATATGGTTGCTCCAGCATAGAAATAATAATTATGTCTTTTGAATTTGGTTATCAATTACACGAGTACACCACGTCACGATCTTGGGAAAGAGCCTGTGGCTGGCTGTGCATGTAGTGTATCAGTAGTGTGAAGGACAGTATTAACCCAGTCAATGTCTCCTGAAGAGTCTGACATTTTGATATGATGACTTCACAGATTTGAGATTAAAATGAAAGGATGTTGAATTATTTTCCAGTTATAAATTAATAGAAAGACAGAATGCATAGACAGATGTCAATGCAAGTGTGTGGCATTGTTTCTAGGTACACCCTGGGGCTGCCTACCTGCCCAGGATATCAGGCGTGAAGGTAGCAGACCCATTTCAGATCCTGTTTACCAGTAGGTGGGAAGCCCCAACCTACTTCCAGGATCTCCTTGGCTCAGAGACTGAGGACTAAGCTCACTCCTGGGCGGGTTATTATTGCAGACTGCTATGTGGAGAGAAAGTTGGCAAAGACGATAGCAACAGGGACAAATGAAGTTTTAGCAGTGTGGAACCTAACAACAAGGTAATGGGCACAGAAAATGTTTATCCTGAAAACTCGTTTTATTTCATTTTTCAGCAAAATGAATGCTGGCAAAGCTACATTTTTAGATAAAATTTACTGACCACAGAGTGCCAGAGAAGCTGAGAGACTTCATTTCACTGTTAAAGTAACAGCTATCTTTGGGCAAATGAAGGAAAAGCCCATGAGACAGGAGTGAGAATGTGGTGAATATCACCATTTTAAAAAATAAAACTAAACTTAATGTATTTCTTTGAGTTATATAAGATGATTTTATTAAGAATGAATAACTCAAGTGTTAGAAAAGCAGGAATAGCTTGAGATAGGTTTATTTTGAATTATAAAAATCAAATGTGTAATCTCAGTAAGATGAAATTAGTTTATGAGTAGATTATTTATTTATTTTAATATGTTACTATCTAATTAAAATACTAATTTAGCAAACCCAGAATCCATCTATGATGTCTCTCCTTGGTTAGCTAGCACAGCCATCTGGTTACCAAATATTGTTGACTCCATCTCTGGAATCCATTTCCAATTTTCCATATTCATTGTCAATAACAAACACTTAATAAATCCATAATTGGTTGTCTTTGTTTAGCACTTACTGTACCAAGTGCTATGTTTTGAAGAAAAATTATACACAGAACTTTGTTACTAGCATCTGTGACAGACAGAAAATGATGAAAATATTCTGTAATCTAAAAAGTTACAAAGTTACAGCATGTTAAGTAAGTGTAACCAAGAGAATTTACTATTTTGCAAGAAAAAATTTAAAATAGAAGATATTTGGATCAACTTGTAACTGTTTCCTCAACTTCAGTCATTCATTTATTGGAAATAATTGGCTATAGTGAATAATGTTGCAAAAAACATGGGAGGGTGGGTCTCTTTGAGATCTTCATTGCAATGCTTTTAGATATATATCCAGAAGTAGGATCGTTGTATTATATGGTATTTCTGTTTTTCATAGCTACTATACCATTTTACATTCCTCCCAACAGTGTACAAGGGGTCTAATTTCTCCACATTTTTGACAACACTTATCTTTTTAAAAAATAATAACAGCTGTGAGATGATATCTTCTTGTAGTTTTGATTTGCATCACTCTGTAATTTGTGATATGGAGGGTCCTTTCGTATACCTATTGGCCATTAGTGTGCTTTCTTTGGAGAAATGTTTATTTGCTCATCTTTTATTTGGGTTATTTGATTTTTTGCTACTGAATTGTAGGAATTCCCCCTCCAAGTGAAAAAAAACAGCAATTTTATAAATATAAGCTAACAATAAAAATGCATGACTATTGAAATAAAAATATTCATCAATAATGACCTAAAATAATCTTGTATATTCCCAGCATCCCTCATGCCATACTTTGGTAAATACTGTTCATAGTCTTAGAAATGCCAAGCAAGCAGACAGCAGGAAACTAGTGATCTAGAATCAGCAAGAAACCTCTAAGGTAAGGGTGGGATTGGTCATAGGCCCTCTTTTTCACCATTTTCCCCTCACTACTGCATTTTGTTTTCATGAATGCCAACTGCCTTTCTCTAAAGTTTATTAATGTCCTTGCACTCCCCTAGGACAATAAACAGTTACAAGAATAAAATTTACACATGTTCTTGAGAAGTTTATCTGCTATTGTATAACATAAAGAAGCAGAGAAAATGTCTGTAGACCTGTGGGTCAACTCTCAGAAATCTTAATATGTAACCACAAAGACTGCTATTTTCAGCTTCTTAATTTTCACTTGTTAATGTGTCTAAAACTACCATAGCTTAAATAATAGCTTGCAATTTCTGAAAACAGAAAATCTCTTAGAAAATTCGCTGGGTTCTCAAGGTATGCCATATTAAGACAACTCCTAGCCTCCAACATGCTTAAATTGAAAAGAGATAATTCAGAGTCCGGAATGTGGGTTCCATCCCTCACAATGCATAGTCTGAGGAGTATTTGATTTCAGTGAGTCTCATATTTCATATATATATAATGGAAAAATTATTTATCTCGACCTGTGTATTTTTATCGGGATTTCCAGAACCTTCCCAAACAGATAATAGAATGATATATATTTTAAGTTATTCAATGACTGACTCTTTTTAATTGGCAGCTGTCATACTCAAGATATTATCTTAGATGCTGGGGATAAGCAGCTAAACTGAATTTGTTTCTACTTTCAAAAAGCTTCTAATCTAGTGATGAGAATAATGCATCAATACTCAGAGAAACTACACGTTATAGTACAAGGTAGAGCTCTATCCTATAGAAAATGAATTTTTCCATTTGCTGTTATAATTAAATATTGACAAATAGATTTATTGGGTCATGTCTATGAAATTCATTTAGCAAGATCAATAGATTGTGCTATAATAAAAGTACTAAGGAAATTCATAAACAAATAGAAAATGCACTGAAGAAATCATTGCTTTGAAAGTCTTTGGCAAGAATCTTAATTTAAGGCATCTATCACTGCCACTCCGTCCTGGAAAACTATAGCCAGGACAGGACATCCACAGTCTCTAGGGAAGAATGATTTCTACCTAACTAGAGGGGTGGGCAGGGGACAGTCAAGTGGATGGAAGGAGACCTTGTAATCTGAGCCAATAAAATTTTGCATGGTAAAGAGTATTTTTCACTCCACTAACCCTTAATCAGAAATCTCTTTATCTTCTTTCTTCATATTTTCACACTCATTCTGAGTATTTTTCACTGTAAGTCATATTCTCTGAACAGCAGGAAAAGAAACTTTGATATCAGAAATATCTTAAATTTATAATCCTTTCCACTAAATTCAAGTGTCCTCATCTGAAAAATAAGGCGATTTTATTTACAAGTTGTTGTGAAGGTGTGACAAGATAACATTGACAAAGTCCCTCGTGCCCAGAACAGTGTGTGGCACATCATAGAAGTTCAGCAAATGTCAGTTCCTTCCCCAGAGTCAAGGTTAATTATATCTTGTTCTCAAATATTGCAATTTTTTGTTTTATATATTTATGACATTTATTAATAACACTACAACTCAACTAATTCCTTTGGACATAGGTTCATTGGTTCATTCATTCGAAAAACATTAATTGATATGTCCATGGGCTAGCCACTGGATTAGATTCTTGAAGTGTAGAAATTAATGAAGTAATCTTGCCTTCAGGGAATTTTCAGTCAAACAGGAGACTACATTTCAACATTTGGTTTTAGTTTAGTTTGCTAAGTGCTATGATAGAGACATGTACAGTAGGTAGTGGGGCTCAGAGAAAGGAGTGGTCAAAGTTGGTGGTAGGCAGGGATGTTTCAAAGAGGGATTGGATGAATAAGTATTGCCTCAATTAGTGAAAAGGGCACTAGAATGTAACCCAAGAGACTCTGGACAAATCTTACTTTTGTGGCCATTTTTGCAAGGCATCACTTATAGTGAGCATTGATTCAATGGTCTTAGGTCAGCTCAGCCTGCAGCTGGAACACACCCTTTTTATAGCCTAAAAGGAATAAATTCTGATAGCTGTTCAGAAAGTCAGAAAATTCAATTTTAAATAAACTATTAGGTTATCTAGGATGAACAAAACGGATGCTGTGATTGTTTCGGTAAACTGCTCTTGAGCAAATATGACACATCTTAATACTGGTTTACCTTGATCTTTCAGTTAATTTCTGTAAATATAGGTCAAGTGGCTACTCCATGCCAGGCACATTGTAAGGCACTGGAGATATTGCAGTTAACAACAACAACAAAATCCCATCAATAATGTCATTCCTAGTCTCAAGAGTGATAGGAAGATAAACCAAAATATTCCAATGATGTTGGTTGAACTTGGCAAGTGATTCACTTTCTTCCATTAAACACTTGTTGAACATTTGCACCATGATGTAGGACTACACAGAGTGATGTGACAGCATAGAGATATAATTGGCCTGCACTGGTGTTCAAAGAAGGCTTCCTGAAAGACGTGAGGTCTAATGTGTATCAAGAATCAAAGGTGGTTTGTCAGGCAATGGGAGTGTGCCTTTCAAGCAGTAGAATAACACTAAGCAATGCCACGGAGCTACAAAACAGCATGATGCCTGTGGGTATTAGGAAGCAGTTCAACATTACTAGAGACTCATGTATAAGAAGAAGTGGTGAATTATGAAGCTGGAGAAGTGGGCAGGAATGAAGTCATGAAAACCTTGTCCATATGATAAGTGTGTATCATAAAGGACTTTATCAGCTTTCTGGAGCCATTAAAAAAATGGCATTTTTTGTGGATAATAGAAGTTTCTGTTTTCAGTAGTGCATTAATAAATTGCTCTTAATTCATAGTAACTACTATCCAGAATGATAATATTTATATTTTTTATTATACTTTATGTTCTGGGGTACATGTGCAGAACGTGCAGGTTTGTTACATAGGTATACACGTGCCATGGTGGTTTGTTGCACCCATCAACCCGTCATCTACATTAGGTATTTCTCCTAATTCTATCCTTCCCCTAGCCCCCCACTCCCTGACAGGCCCCGGTGTATAGTGTTCCCCTCCCTGTGTCCATGTGTTCTCATTGTTCAACTTCCACTTATGAGTGTGAACATGCGGTGTTTGGTTTTCTGTTCATGTGTCAGTTTGCTGAGAATGATGGTTTCCAGCTTCATCCATGTCCCTGCAAAGGACATGAGCTTATCCTTTTTTTATGGCTTCATAGTGTTCCATGGTGTGTATGTGCCACATTTTATCTAGTCTATCATTGATGAACATTTCAGTTGGTTCCAAGTCTTTGCTATTATGAACAGTGCTGCAATATACATATGTGTGCATGTGTCTTTATAGTAGAATGATTTATAATCCTTTGGGTATATACCCAGTAATGGGATTGCTGGGTTAAATGGTATTTCTGGCACTAGATCCTTGAGGAATTGCCACACTGTCTTCCACAATGGTTGAACTAATTTACATTCCCACCAACAGTGTGAAAGCATTCCTATTTCTCCACACCCTCTCCAGCATGTTTCCTGACTTTTTAATAATCGCCATTCTCACTGGCATGAGATGGTATCTCATTGTGGCTTTGTTTTGCATTTCTCTAATGACCAGTGATGATGAGCTTTTTTTATATGTTTGTTGGCCACATGTCTTTTGAGAAGTGTCTGTTCATATCTTTCACCCACTTTTTGATGGGATAGTCTTTTCCTTGTAAATTTGTTTGAGTTCTTTGTAGATTCTGGATATTAGCCCTTTGTCAGATGAGTAGATTGCAAAAACTTTCTCCCATTCTGTAGGTTGCCTGTTCACTCTGATGATAGTTTCTTTTGCTGTGCTGAAGCTCTTTAGTTTAATTAGATCCCATTTGTCAATTTTGGCTTTTGTTGCCATTGCTTTTGGTGTTTTAGTCATGAAGTCCTTGCCCATGCCTATGTCCTGAATGGTATTGCCTAGGTTCTCTTATAGGGCTTTTATGGTTTTAGGTCTTACATTTAAATCTTTAACCCATCTTGAGTTAATTTTTGTATAAGGTGTAAGGAAGGGGTCCAGTTTTAGTTTTCTACATATGGCTAGCCAGTTTTCCCAAAACCATTTATTAAATAGGGGATCCTTTCCCCATTGCTTGTTGAGGCAGGTTTGTCAAAGATCAGATGGCTGTAGATGTGTGATGTTATTTCTGAGGCCTCTGTTCGGTTCCATTGGTCTATATATCTGTTTTGGTACCAGTACCATGCTGTTTTGGTTACTGCAGACTTGTAGTATAGCTTGTAGTCAGGTAGCGTGATGCTTCCAGCTTTGTTCTTTTTATTTAGGATTGTCTTGGCTATACAGGCCCTTTTTTGGTTCCATATGAATTTTAAAGTAGGTTTTACTAATTCTGTGAAGAAAATCAATGGTAGCCTGATGGGGATAGCATTAAATCTATAAATTACTTTGGGAAATATGGCTGTTTTCACAATATAATTCTTCCTATCCATTAGCATGGACTGTTTTTCCATTTGTTTGTGTCCTCATTTTTGGGGGCAGTGGTTTGTAGTTCTCCTTGAAGAGGTCCTTCACATCCCTTGTAAGTTGGATTCCTAGGTATTTTATTCTCTTTGTAGCAATTGTGAATGGGAGTTCACTCATTATTTGGCTCTCCGTTTGTCTGTTCATGGTGTATAGGAATGCTTGTGAATTTTCCCACATTGATTTTGTATCCTGAGATTTTGCTGAAGTTGCTTATCAGCTTAAGGAGATTTTGGGCTATGATGATGGGGTTTTCTAAAGATACAATCATGTCATCTGCAAACAGAGACAATTTTACTTCCTCTCTTCCTATTTGAATACCCTTTATTTCTTTCTCTTGCCTGATTGCCCTAGCCAGAACTTCCAATACTACGTTGAATAGGAGTGGTGAGAGAGGGCATCCTTGTCTTGTACCAGTTTTCAAAGGGAATGCTTCCAGCTTTTGCCCATTCAGTGTGATATTGGCTGTGCGTTTGTCATAAATAACATTTTTTGAGATACCTTCCATAAATATCTAGTTTATTGAGAGTTTTTAGCATGAAGGGGTGTTGAATTTTATCGAAGGCCTTTTCTGCATCTATTGACATAATCATATGGTTTTTGTCACTAATTCTGTTTATGTGATGGATTGTGTTTATTGATTTGTGTATGTTGAACCAGCCTTGCATCCCAGGGATGAAGCTGACTTGATACTGGTGGATAAGCTTTTGATGTGCTGCTGGATTCATTTTGCCAGTATTTTATTGAGGATTTTCATGTTGATGTTCCTCAGGGATATCAGTCTAAAATTCTCTTTTTTTGTTGTGTCTCTGCCCGGCTTTGGTATCAGGATGGTGCTGGCCTCATAAAATGAGTTAGGGAGGAACCCCTCTTTTCCTATTTTTGGAATAGTTTCAGAAGGAATGGTACCAGCTCCTCAGTGTACCTCTAGTAGAATTTGGTTGTGAATCCATCTGGTCCTGGGCTTTTTTTGGTTAGGCTATTAATTACAGCCTCAATTTCAGAACTTGTTATTAGTCTATTCAGGGGTTTGAACTCTTCTTTGTTTAGTCTTGGGAGGGTGTATGTCCAGAAATTTATCCATTTCTCCTAGATTTTCTAGTTTTTTTGTGTAGTATTCTCTGATGGTAGTTTGTATTTCTGTGGGATTAGTGGTGATATCCCCTTTATCATTTTCTATTGAGTCTATTTGATTCTTCTCTCTTTTCTTCTTTATTAGTCTGGCTAGTGGTCTATTTTGTTAATCTTTTCAAAAAACGAGCGCCTGGATTCGTTGATGTTTTTGAAGGGTTTTTCATGTCTCTATCTCCTTTAGTTTTCCTCTGATCTAAGTGATTTCTTGTCTTCTGCTGGCTGTTGAATTTGTTGGCTCTTCCTTTTCTAGTTCTTTTAATTGTGATGTTAAGGTGTCGATTTTAGATCTTTCCTGCTTTCCCCTGTGGGCATTTAGTAAATCTCCCTCTAAACACTGCTTTAGCTGTGTTCCAGAGATTTTGGTATATTGTGTCTTTGTTCTCATTAGTTTCAAACAAACAACTTATTTATTTCTGCCTTAATTTTGTTATTTCCCCAGTAGTCATTCAGCAGCAGGTTGTTCAGTTTCCATGTAGTTGTGTGGTTTCGAGTGACTTTCTTTATCCTGAGTTCTAATGCACGGTGGTCTGAGAGACTGTTTGCTATGATTTCCATTCTTTTGCATTTTCTGAAGTGTGTTTTACTTCCAATTATGTGATCAATTTTAGAATAAGTGTGATGTGGTGCTGAGAAGAATGCATATTATGTTGATTTGGGGAGGAGAGTTCTGTAGATGTCTATTGGGTCTGCTTGGTCCAGAGCTGAGTTCAGGTCCTGAATATCCTTGTTAATTTTCTGTCTCATTGATCTCTCTAATATTGACAGTGGGGTGTTAAAGTCTCCCACTATTATTGCATTTGAAGCTAAGTCTCTTTGTAGGTCTCTTAGAACTTGCTTTATGAATCCGGGTGCTCCTGTATTGGGTGCATATATATTTAGGATAGTTAGCTCTTCTTGTTGCATTGATCCATTTACCATTACATAATGCCCTTCTTTGTCTTTTTTGATCTTTGTTGGTTTAAAGTCTGTTTTATCAGAGACTAGGATTGCAACCCTATTTTTGTTTTCCATTTGCTTGGTAGATCTTCCTCCATCCCTTTATTTTGAGCCTATGTGCATCTTTGCACATGAGATGGGTCTCCTGAATACAGCACACTGATGGGTCTTGACTCTTTATCCAATTTGCCTGACTATGTCTTTTAATTGAGGCATTTAGCCCATTTATATTTAAGGCTAATATTGTTATGTGTGAATTTAATCCTGTCATTATGATGTTAGCTGGTTATTTTGCCCATTCGTTGATGCAGTTTCTTCATAGTATTGATGGTCTTTACAATTTCGTATGTTTTTGCAGTGGACAGTACCAGTTTTTCCTCGCCATATTTAGTGCTTTCTTCAGGAGCTCTTGTAAGGCAGGCCTGGTGGTGAAAACATCTCTCAGCATTTGCTTGTCTGTAAATGATTTTATTTCTCCTTCACTTATGAAGTTTAGTTTGGCTGGATATGAAATTCTGGGTTGACAATTATTTTCTTTAACAATGTTGAATATTGGCCCCTATGATCTTCCGGCTTGTAGAGTTTCTGCCGAGAGATCCACTGTTAGTCTGATGGGCTTCCCTTTGTGGGTAATCTGACCTTTCTCTCTGGCTGCTCTTAACATTTACTCCTTCATTTCAACGTTGGTGAAACTGACGATTATGTGTCTTGGGATTGCTCTTCTCAAGGATTATCTTTGTGGTGTTTTTGTATATTTCCTGAATTTGAATGTTGGCCTGTCTTCCTAGGTTGGAGAAGTTCTCCTGGATAATATCCAGAACAGTGTTTTCCAGCTTGGTTTCATTCTCCTCATCACTTTCAGGTACACCAATCAAACATAGGTTTGATCTTTTCACATAGTCCCATATATCTTGGAGGCTTTGTTTGTTCCTTTTCATTCTTTTTTTCTCTAATCTTGTCTTCACACTTTATTTCATTAAGTTGATCTTCAATCTCTGATATCCTTTCTTCTGCTTAATTGGTTAGACTATTGATACTTGTCTATGCTTCATGAAGTTCTTGTGCTGTGTTTTTCAGCTCCGTTAGGTCATTTATGTTCTTCTTTAAACTGGTTATTCTAGTCAGCAATTCCTCTCATCTTTTTTCAAGGTTCTTAGCTTCTTTACATTGGGTTAGAACATGCTCCTTTAGCTCGGAGGAGTTTGTTATACTCACCTTCTGGAGCCTACTTCTGTCAATTCATCAAACTCATTCTCCATCCAGTTTTGTTTCCTTGCTGGCAAGGAGTTGTGATCCTTTGGAGGAGAAGAGGCAGTCTGGTTCTTGGAATGTTCAACCTTTTTGCACTATTTTTTTCTCATCTTCATGGATTTATCTACCTTTGGTCTTTGATGTTGGTGACCTTCAGATGGGGTTTTTTGTGGACATCCTTTTTGTTGATGTTGATGCTATTCCTATCTGTTTGTTAGTTTTCTTTCTAACAGGCCTCTCTGCTGCAGGTCTGCTGGAGTTTGCTGGAGGTCCACTCCAGACCCTGTTTGCCTAGTTGTTACCAGCAGAGGCTGCAGAACAGCAAAAATTGCTGCCTGTTTCCTCCTCTGGAAGCCTCATCCCATAGGGGCACCCACCAGATGCCAGCTGGAGCTCTCCTGTATGAGGTGTCTGTCGATCCCTGATGGGAGGTGTCTCCCAGTCCAGAGGCATGGGGGTCGGGGACCCACTTGAGGAGGCAGTCTGTCCCTTAGCAGAGCTTGAGTGCTGTGCTGGGAGATCCACTGCTCTCTTCAGAGCTGGCAGCCAGGAACATTTAAGTCTGCTGAAGCTGTGCCCACAGTCACCCCTTCCCCCAGGTGCTCTGTCCCAAGGAGATGAGAGTTTGATCTATAAGCCCCTGACTGGGGCTGCTGCCTTTCTTTCAGAGATGCCCTGACCAGTGAGGAGGAATCTAGAGAGGCAGTCTGGCTACAGCAGCTTTGCTGAGCTGTGGTGGGCTCTGCCCAGTTCAAACTTCCTGGTGGCTTTGTTTACCTGTGAGGGGAAAACCACCTACTCAAGCCTTGGTAATGGTGGATGCCTCTCCCCCCACCAAGCTTGAGTGTCCCAGGTCAACTTCAGACTGCTGTGCTGGTGGCAAGAAGTTTAAACCAGTGTATCTTAGCTTGCTGGGCTCCATGAGGGTGGGATCCACTTGGCTCCCTGGCTTCAGCCCCCTTTCCAGGGGAGTGAATGGTTCTGTATCATGGCATCCAGGCACCAACGGAGTATGAATAAAAACTGCAGCTAGCTCGCTGTCTGCCCAAATGGCCACCCAGTTTTGTGCTGAAACCCAAAACCCTGGTGGCGTAGGCACCTGAGGGAATCACCTGGTCTGCGGGTTGTGAAGACTGTGTCAACAGCGTAGTATCTGGGCCAAAATCCACCGTTTCTTACAGCACAGCCCTAGCCTCCCTTGGCTAGGCGAAGGAGTTCCCCAACCCTTTGTACTTCCCAGATGAAGTGATGCCCCACCCTACTTCAGCTCACCCTCCATGGGCTGCACCTACTGTCTAAGCAGTCCCAGTGAGATGAGCAAGGTACCTCAGTTGGAAATGCAGAAATCATCCACCTTCTGCATTGATCTCACTGGGAGCTGCAGACTGGAGATGTTCCTATTTGGCCATCTTGCCAGCCACCTATGTTTGTTATTATCCATCCATTCATTCAATAAGTACTTATTAATATATTACAATGCCCCATCACTATTACTGGTCCAAAGAATAAACTAGTGAGTAAAATAGATGCAACCCTACCATCACAAAACATACTATCTAGAGAAGAAGATAAATATCAAGTGGAGAACTGTGCAACAACACCATGGAGGGCACAGTTAGGAGTAAGTATGGAGTATTGAGAAGCAAGTAACTTTAGGGCACAATGTAAGCAGAGTGCCAGGGACGGCCTCCTGAGAAAAGGTCAGTGCAGAGGAGACCTGAAGAAAGAATATGATTTTAACAGGTGAAGATGGGGTAGGAAAGAAGATACCTTTCCACTATCAGGGATGGTATGTGCTTAGGCTCAGTGGCAGATTAGTAACTAAACACTCATGTGGAATGAGAAGGCAGCCAATAGAGATGAGTTAAACTAAGCAGGAAAGAAAATGGTCAAAGACGGATCTGGAGGAATAGGTAGGTACAAGCACATGTAAGTCCTCATAGATTATATTAAGGATTTGAACTATCTCCTAAGAGAGTTTAAATTTGGATTTTCATTTTTAAAAGGGCATTCTCAGTATCTATTGAGTATAATGTTCACTATTTAGGTAATGGATATCCAAATAGAAACCCAATCCCCAGCAGTACATAATATACCCATATAACAACATGCACATGTACTCCCTGAATCTAAAGTGAAATAAGATTTAAGAAGTAAAAAATAAATAAATAAAAAGGGCATCCTGGCTGCCAAGTGAGCAAAGAGCCTGAAGTGATGCTAGAAGAGTAAGCATGAGGTTAGAGGGTCCTGATGCCTGGCTAAGATAAGGATCATGCTAGGAGCTATGAAGAGTGATGGAGTGAGTACACAAAGGTTGACAATGCTGTTTAAAACCTCAATGATAAGGGCAAGGAATGTTCCACAGTGAAAGGTTGTTATCTAGTCGCTTGAGTATTCAGAGGTTTCCCACATCTTTTGTAGAACTCATGTAGCTTAATGACCTCTTCCATAGTAACAACCATTTGTTTGAGAGACAAGCAAGAAAAAAGCATGGAGCAACAGGAAGTCTCATTCATTGCTTGTGGGAATTCGAAACAGTATAGCCACTTTGGAATACAAACAAACAAACAGTTTCCTACATAATAAAACATACTGTTAACATACTATCAAGCAATCATGCCCCTTTGCATTTTGCCAGCTGAGTTGAAAACTTATGCCCACACAAAAACCTACATATAAATATGTACTCTCATGAATTTATTCATAATTGCCAAAACTTGGAAGCAACCAAGATGTCCTTCACTGGGTGAATGGTATAAACTGTGACACGTTCATACAATAGAATAGTAGTCAGTGATAAAAAGAAATGAGCTATCAAGCTATGAAAAATTATGGAGGAGCCTTGAGAGCATATTGCTATGAGAAAAAAAAAGCCAATCTGAAAAGACTACATACTGTATTATCCTTAATATATGACATTCTGAATAAAGAAAAACTATGGAAACAGTAAAAATATTAGTGGTTGACAGGGGTTTCAAGGGAGGGGGGAGCAGGAGAAGAAGGATGAATGGGTAGGGCACAGGGGATTTTTAGGGCCTGAAACTATTGTGTATGAGGCTATAATGGTGGATACATGTCATTATAAATTTGTCAAAAGCCACAGAATGCACAACACAGAGTGAACCCTAAACAATAGACTTCAGTCAATAATAATGTATAAATATTGGTTCATCAATTGTAACAACTATTCTATAATAATACAAGATGTTAATATTAGGGGAAACTGGGGATGAGGCGGTATATGGGAAATCTGTATTTTCTGATTATTATCTTTATAAACATAAAACTATGCTAAAAGTTAAAATCTACTTATTAAAAAAATTATAGCACAGCCATGAATTGCTGGAAAATCCAAACAAAACAGACCATTTTGTTATACAGTAAACAATGGTATATTTCTAGCTTTTTGTCCAGGTATCTCCCTTGTCTTAGTACATAAAGATTGATTGTGCCAGTCCCTCCTGGACAAATCTGAGAGATCTAGGAAGTAGAGCAGCTACATTGAGCTTTCTGCATGTTATGGCTTCTGAAATATACAAAAGTTACCATAAAGTAATTCCTGTCTCTTCGGAGTTCTCCCTCTGCTCAAAAGGCAGTCACAGCAAGGGCCCTGAGGCAGGTTGGAGTTGTGTCAGAAAGCTCAGCAGATTCCCTAAGAAGCTACAAATGGTTGGAGGCAGATTTCACACCAGGTCATCAGGGCATCCTTACAGTGATACCAACTAATTTTTCCACAGTTTTAGTGGAGTGGTTTAACAGTATAATTCTGCTATTCCACCCTCCAATAAAGGCTAAAACCAAACATAATGCCAAATATGGTTGCAGGCTAAATGCACAGGTGTTAATTGTTAGTAATTCTCAGCCAGGCAATGAAATTTTGACCAAATGTGAACCAAGAGAATATTCCATTATTTGATGTTTCCTTCTCACTGCTTTGCTAATTAATTTAGAAATGTGAATTGACCAAATACCCAGTGTCGGGCCATGTGTTCAGTTTGTGAAAATTAGATATCACTAGTCATTTAGTCACACCTTACATCCCCAGTCTGTTTTTCTGGAAAGAAATTAAGAAGTAATGAGGTATAGCTTCATAAAAGTGAACAGTCTTTCAAATTTGCATCCAGTACTGTGGAGAACAAAAGCTGTCTTTTCTTTTGTCAATTTCTTTTCACATATTTGATGATTTCGGTAAAAGAGGATGTTCTTATCTATATTCACCTTGGAGGCATAAAAACTTCATTACTGAAAGTGAGTTCATAGATAGGATGTTTTTCACTCATTTCCAACCATCAGTGACAAGATGGAGACTTACCCAAATGGCACAAATCAAGTTATGGATGTGCATTTGTAACAGTATGAATCTGGAGATGTTTATTCTTGTTTGGAGTAATTATTAACATTTATATTAACAGTATAAGCATGCATGATTGATTAAAGTCACTTATGAAAGATAATGCTATAAACTGTAATATTAGACTGTGTTTTTGTAACCACCAGATACTTGGTAAACATTAGAAATTAGGAAGAGTGGTCCAACTTTTTTACAGTTTGCAGTGCTATATTCTTCAGTTAATAGAATCAATAAAATATGAAATAGTGCATTCTTAGTTCAAATTTTCCAATGATGCGGGGTGGCTTTACCTCTTCCAGGGACTTTTCTCAACCTTGTACTCCCACCAAAAAAGATTGAATTTCTAGAAAGGAGAAAAATTAGTTGCTCTTTTCATGATGAAAATATTCACTGTTATAGCCAATGATTGTTGAGTGTGCTTTGTGTCACCATCGTGGTGCTAAATGTTTACATGTATTATCTCATTTAATCTCCCTAAGAATCCTATTTTAATCTCCCTAAGATTCCTATTTTAAGGTTCTATTATTACCAAATTTTTGCACCTGAGGAGAATAAATTTCAGGAAGATTAAAGAATGTACTTAAAATCACACAAGTGGTGAAGTGGTAGAGCCAAGATTTGAAGCCACATATAGAAATGCTACATGATGGCTATCCCACATTAACCACTGTGTATTTGTTTTTAAATTATGAAAAAACACATCTGAGGTATTGTGAATCTTACTGGATTTTGTTGCTCTCGATAGGGACTGGTTTTGTGCCAAGCAGTATAAACTCAATACAGGTGCACATGCGCACGCGCACACAGAGTAATGATTTTCCTATAAACCTGTGTGAGTCTGTCCATATAAATGGCTTTTGCACAGGGCACATAACAATTTTCATGGAGATTAGACAGAAAGACACTCTCCAATATTGTTTTTAACTTTTTCTAAAATGTGTTGAGTGAGTACATTTTGGATAAGCTGAATATGTCTCCCTATTGCAGAGAAAAAAAATGGCCAGTAGCTGTTTTTTTCTGCATTAAGAGTGTTTTCAGTTAAAACCGTTTTGACTACGATTTGTGGGGTAAAACTTCATAGCCTTCTTCACCCAGTTGGTATGAAATGCAGGATCCTGAACAGGATTTTAAGGTAAAATGCTGGCTCGCAGGCAGCTCCTCTCTGAAGTTACCTTGTACCAGAGGCTGAGAGTGGCCTCTTAGCAGATTATTTACGTGTTATAAAATGATGCTCACTTCCACCTTCACTTAATTGTCTGCTAGGGAAAACATATCTGCACTCAGTCATAAGTATAAACACTTTCCACTCAAAGCTTTTTCCAGAGTATTATCTTAAAAGTTCACAGCCACTCATTTATTGTCAAAACAACATTCAAAAAAGGGCTTAGATGGTGTATAGTAGAGACCTTCCATTTTTCCTGTCTTCCATGCATATCTCTGTAATTTTGTACATGACATGGATTTGTTCAACAACTATCTATTGGATACCTCCTAAATGCCAGGTTCTGTCTTCATGGGAATTATATTTTAGGGAAGAGAGTCAAGCAATAAAGAGTTTCTACACAACAAAAGACACTATTAACAGAGTAAACAGACAAGCTATAGAATGGGAGAAAATTTTTGCAAACTATGCATCTGACAAAGGTCTAATATCCAGCATCTATAAGGAACTTAAACAAATGTACAAGGAAAAAACAAACAACCCTATTAAAAAGTGGGCGAAGGACATGAACAGGCATTTTTCAAAAGAAGACATGCATGCAGCCAACAATCATATGATAAAATGCCCAACATCACTGATCATTAGAGAAATGCAAATCAAAACCACAATGAGATACCATCTTATGCCAGTCAGAATGGTTATTATTAAAGTCAAGAACTAATAGATGCTGATGAGGTTTGGGAGAAAAGGGAACCCTTATACACTGTTGGTGGGAGTGTAAATTATTAGTTCAGCCATTGTGGAACTCAGTGTGGCAATTCCTCAAAAACCTAAAGACAGAAATACCATTTGATGCAGCAATCCCATTACTGGGCATATACCCCAAAATATGTAAATTATTCTGTTATAAAGACACATGCACATGTGTGTTCATTGCAGCACTATTAGCAGTAGAAAAGACATGGAATCAACCTAAATGCCCATCATGATAGACTGGATGAAGAAAATGTGATACATATACACCATGTAATTATATCCAGCCATAAAAAAGGATGAGACTGTGTCCTTTGCAGGGACATGGGTGGAGCTGGAGGCCAGTATCCTCAGCAAACACAGGAACAGAAAACCAAATACTGCATGTTCTCACTTATAAATGGGAGCTAAATGATGAGAACACACGGACACAGGGAAGGGAACAACATACACTGGGTGTTTCAGAAGGTGGAGGGTAAAAGGAGGTAGAGGGTTAGTAGAAATAACTAATGGGTATCAGGCTTAATAGCTGGGTGATGGAATAATCTGTACAACAAATCCCCATGATCATGACATGAGTTTATGTAACAAACCTGCACTTGTACCCCTGAACTTAAACTAAAGTTAAAAAAAAAAGTATGTCAGATGATAATACATACTAAGGAGAAAAATGTAAGAGGGAAGGGGAATAGTGTTTGTTTGACAAGGGATAGCATGAGGCAATTTTAGATAGGGTGGCCAAACATGCTTCACTGAGAATAACAAGGAGAAGACAAGACATTTAATCAAAAGTCAATTTCTCAGTGAAGTCTTTTACAGAATCTGTGACTTCTTTTAGAAAGGATTCCACATGCATGTTCAGTTGTTAGCCAATGTATACTATGAGTTAAGCCTTCGGTCTATAATGGTGATTTAGACTTTGTGCTTTCACTCACATTATAGAAAATCGTAGAAAAATTTCATGCAGAATATGTAGATATAGAAACAAAAATCAAAATGGAAACTAGGAAGATAGAGAAGTGAACTGAGCCTAAGAGGAATTCAGGGAGGCTTTAGAAAAGAGGCAGTCTTTGAATAAAGGATTAAAAGATGATAATGACTAATAATAATATCTCAACTTTACTTTTCTGTCAGAGAACATTTTAATAAAATATGTTTCCTCCTCTTTTGATTTTAAATTATATAAGTAATATATGAATACATTTGCACTGTAAAACTTTGAAACAGAAAGCAGAGTAAATGTGAATGTCATACACCACTCTTTTAATTCCACTGTCTCTAAAGCCTGGATCATCTAATCACTTTGTTATATTGAAAATAGAGGAGTAGGTGAAAGAAGATCACTTATTTGCTCTACAAATATACATTTAAAAAGGCTTACTGTATTGTTAAGTACTGTGTTAGAAAATTGGATGCCAGAGTTAAGATGATATGACCTTTGCCCTCAAAAATGTTATAGTTTTGTGATTCCAGGCAAATGGAATAACATATATAGGCATTGACTTGTGAAAGAATATAGTACTGGCCGGGCGTGGTGGCTCACGCTTGTAATCCCAGCACTTTGGGAGGCCGGGGCGGGCGGATCACGAGGTCAGGAGATCGAGACCATCCTGGCTAACACGGTGAAACCCCGTCTCTACTAAAAATACAAAAAATTAGCCAGGCGTGGTAGCGGGCGCCTGTAGTCCCAGCTACTCGGGAGGCTGAGGCAGGAGAATGGCGCAAACCCGGGAGGCGGAGCTTGCAGTGAGCCGAGATCCCGCCACTGCACTCCAGCCTGGGTGACAGGGTGAGACTTTGTCTCAAAAAAAAAAAAAAAAAAAAGAATATAGTACCTCAAAGTGATATGGTAAAATCACAAAGTAAAATATATCTTACAGAGAGTTTTAAGAATTAATTCTGGAAAGGTAGCCAGGGGCTAGATTATAAAGGATCTTGTATGATAACTCAGCCATTTGGCTTTTTAAAATATTTTCTATGATGAGCCTGTCAAAATTATAAGCAAAAGAATTATATTTTTGCATTTTCATAGTCTGTTGCCTAAATAAAAGCCTTCTCATTATTTTGATGTAATTCCTTATAATCCTACTACATTAATAGGTTCTATTTTAATTATTAGTATGTAATTATCTTTCTAACTATAAATAGTTATTATAGAAAATATGAAAACAGAGATGTTCTGAGAAGAACACAAGAGTACATACATAATTCAACCATTTAGAGAAAAATGTGAATGTTTCGATGTATTTCCTTGAAGTATTTTCCTAAATGTATATATACATTTCCTTGATATGTGTCATACACCCTTACTCTTATGCTATGGACATTTTCTCATGCCTATAAATATTATTTGGAAACCTAATTAAATAATTATAGAATGATATTCTGCTATATGAAAAGATTTATTTACTTAGAGCTAATTCAGTGATGTGTTTCAGAAGATGGGCTGAAGAGTTAAACCAAATTAGGCCTTGCATTAAATTTACTAGCAGGATGTTTAAAGGAATTCAATCTTTGTAAAATTTAATTTCTTCATCAGTAAAATGGAGATCAAAAGAGATCTAGTATATCGGGTTTTGATGAAAATCAAATAAAATGTGGAAAGCATTTCAAAAGCCTAATGCTTAGAGACAATAACCATTCAATAAATAATATTAGCCACTACGATCATTAACACTATTAACAAACATCATTTATCTAAAATAAAACATTAACAACTGTTTGCCTATGTTTTAGTGTTTATGAAACAACCCTAGCCTACACAAAGACTAATAAATGGCTTTTTTTTAAGCATATAACTCTCAATGGCTGTTATATTGAGTCTCTGTAATGAAGAGAACTGATTCCTATTTAAGTGGCTTTGTCTAAAGAAGGTGATTTTGTACTGAGTTTCTTTTTTCTAAAGAAGGAAAACAGTTGCATTCTTTAGCTTTGCTAATAAGGTATAGACATACATGATAATTTACTATCTTACTAAAAGAAAAGCCATTGGAAATACAAGCAACAGGGCTGGCCTATTCTTCATAATTAGTTTAAGTCCCTTGAGTTAGCCACAGCTGAACTAAAGTGCAAAGCAAACCAAATAAAACAGTGGGGCATTCTAGGCCTTAGAAAAAAATGAGTGAATTTATGGTCACTAAGGCATATGCTAGAATAAATACCATCATGGTGATTTTCCTAAGTGACTGACAGTTAAAAGAGAATGGTAAGTACTTCTCAACTCAGCCTGAAGTTTAGACCATGGCTTTCACATAACCATGGGTTAAATGTAACAGTCTCAGTTTCCCTACTGGAAAATGAGACTAATGTCACTCATGTCACCTGCCTCTGTGGGTAAATCTAAGCATTAAATGGTTTAACATGCAAGCCACTTTACAGTATTTGGTACAGTGTGGGTGCTCAAGAAATACTAAGCCTCTCCTGATTTCTTTTATTATATTTGTATCTTAACATTGTTGACTAGCACTCTGAAAGCATTAAGCAGTCAATACAAATCACCCACACACCACACAGAATGCCTAGGGAATGCAGCTTCATTTGTCTTATTTAAAACCTCCTTTGGGTAGTCTTCATTCGGGCCAATTCAATCTCCTTTCTAACTGCTGATCAAATGTGAGTGCTTTCCTATCTCAATCCTCAGCCTAATCACTCACCTACCACCCTAATGATAATCATCGCTTAAGCAAAAATTCACTGACAGTTCACTATGTGCAATACACTATGCTAAATGCACTCATTTAAACCTTCCTGGCCTACTCTTTTGTACTTTTCACTAGCCCTCCAACATAGTCCATGCTATTTCCTATCAAGTACCTAGGGAATCTACATCTGGCCTAAACCATTTAGAATTTGGGCTGGTGCTGGTCCAAGCTGCCCATGACCTTCCAGAACAAAATCTCCTCCTACAAACTCTCATCCTTTTTTTGCCTTAATGCTCTGTTGGCAGAAACATACATTTCTTTTTTCTCCCTATTTTTGTGAGAAAGTTCTGTAATGATAGAAAGTCATAGAATTCAAAAGCTGGAAGGGATTCTAGCTTGCATCTAATTCAGTGTTTCCTAAATGTGGCTGTGCATCAGAATGATCTGGGGCTCTTGATAAAAATAGAAATTCCCAGACCCAAACCCAGATAGTCTAATTCTGTTCTTTCAGCAAACACCATGGGTTATTCTTATATACAACCAGGTTTTAAAAGCACTGATTGGATTCTTCTTTCCACCGAAAATAAAACTGAGAAAATTCAGGCAGGAATTGTATCTTTTCTCCACTATATCTTCCTTTTCTAATACTGCATACCCAAAGCCGGAAAACATAGTTGGCACACAGTAAATACCTGTTGAAATGAAAATGAAATCACAGTACACCGTCAGCATTACTTATTTGTGTGATTATGTTTTCTCATCCTTGTTCCAAAAAAAGGATTTGAGGCAGCTGACAAAGATTCATGTAAAATCTGTCTCTATTCTACTGATCAGGAGGGGAGGATTTCGTTGTAGAATAATCCAGGGAGGTCAGAAGCTCTGTCTGCTTCATAGATAACTTACAAATCAGTAACATCCACCTTATTGAGAATTATATAGTTTATTTTTTTCATGAAAAAAAATGCCATCAGGGAGGGATATTAAAATATAGTTGAAAAATCATATGTCTTGCAGTCAGATAGACCTGCATCCCAATCTGAGTTTTCTCACTTCCCACATGCACCATGCCTAGCCCATAGTCTCTCTGCAGGTCGTTCCTGAGAAACGTACTTAACTGTTCTTTACTACTATTTCTTCAGCTACAAGATTCAATTCAATTACTCTTTTTCACAGATATTAATTGAGCATCTATTATAGTATGTAACAAGTACTATTTTAAGCATTGACAACAACGACTGCCCTAGCAATGCTTTTATTTACAAGGCATAATTATGTCTATTTCAGAGGACTTTTATGAAGGCAAAATATACATAAAAGCCTTGTATATTTGCATTCAATAAATGTTAATTCCCTTCCCCATCTTTCATTTCCATCAAGTGATATACAGACCCCAAAATATCTTTGTGAAAATAATTCTATGTCCCTTTTGAAAATATATTCTAATTCTGAAGAAAACTCAGTCAGAGGGCAGGGTCCAAAATAGGTCTTTGGCTTTTGTCTAGGCTCTCGTTTTTCATGCAGTGCTAGTGGAACTTACAGTCTCATTTGGGATTTTTCACATTGACTTGTCCTCAGGAAGAACTAGCAGTTTGCATCTTCACAGAGTTCTGGATGCAGCTGTGCTACAGATGAACTCAATATGCATCACAGGAAACATGAGTCCAGACTAATTCTGATGAGCATGAAGCTCCTTTCACAAGTGTATTTAAGGGCTTTATGAAGTGACTGTAAATGCACTTGCAAGCAGCAGAGGCAAATTCATTACCATCTAGGAAATGATCAAACTGCAACTACATCTCAAAGAAAAGATTACAGGGATTTGGAGGACTGTCCAGATTTGTAATACTATATGATTATACCTGTAAACTATAATATATGCTCTAGGTTTCCATCACTTTTTTAAGAATGTCTCTACCACAATAATTTTCCTCCATTTTTACCATGAATGAACACAATGCTTTCCCAAAGATGGATGTAGATGTCATATTTTGCAGCTGGCCTGTCTGCTGATCCCTCTACCCACCTTTATGCATGCCTGACATCAGGGATGCCTTTACTACTCACTGAGAAACCTTCCTACCCCTCCGCTTTCACCTACCACTGCCTTAATGGGCCCTGAAAACCCAGTACATGGCCTGTATCCTTTAGAAAGAAAACCACAGCCTCCTGTAGTCCGTTGTGACTTCCCCGCCTTCTAAGTTTCTCCAAAAGTTATTCTCTATGCCACTTTGTCACTAGTTAACTGAAACAACAAAACAAAATCCTAAAGTATATATCAAATTAGAATTGAAAGATATGAAAGCTAAACTCTATGTTCTTTGCACAGAAAAACATCCACCTATTTGAACTCTAAAAAATTCTTGATAAGTTAATTATAGCCTATAAGATTCATAAATCTTAAAATTTTACAAAGTGTCAATCTTGTTTCTGCATAGTCTTTGAAAAACATTTTGCTTTCAATTGAAAGCAAAATATACGATTTCCTTAATTTCATGAAGAACAATCAAAATTTGGGGAAATTCCTAGAGATAATTGGAATATTTTTTTCTTTTGTAGCATTTTAATCATTTAGGCTCCGAAATGAATTTAAGTCTCCTAAAATGTCCCTTCATCAGAGAGTACCTGTATATGCTGGCAGGGACTGACAGAAACACACATATTTCCCACTGGAGAAAAAATACTGTTTTTCTTTCTATGATGTCTGCAACATCATATTCATGTCTGTGACATTCTAATATTTGAGTGTACAAGAAAACATGCCTCCACCCTGGGAGAGTAAAAGAAGATGGGTAAATATTCTTCATATAACATTATCATTTCTGTCTGTCACTCTGTAGCAGGTATAGAGAGATCTGTTTCTTTGTGTGTCCTTCCTAATAATAAACAACTAGTCAGCATTAGTTCAGCACCTATTACATGACATACACTGTATTAAAGCTTTATAATTACCAAACTTGTTTCATCTTCATAGAAACATTAAGTGATAGATAAAATTATCCATATTTTACACATGATGGAAATGGAGGTGTGGAGAGACATCAGGTTATCTACCCAAAGTTCTTACTCAATATCTGTACTGCACTGTAATAAGCCATGAACATCCCTAGGAAAGAGCAAATTTTATTAATTTTTACTTAGAGACCCCTTAGCTAACATAGCACCTGGCTTTTAATACGTGATTAATAAATATTTGTTTTTTTAAACTAAATGTTCACTGTGACTAAGAGGCACAGAATAGCAGTATGCTTTCTGGTATGCAACTGCAAGCTGTGAATATTCCAAAATTTTGCCACAAACCTACTAATATCTACCCAAATCTAGAAAGGAATAGAAGGCAGTTATTCCATTTTCTAAACTGGAGCCTACCTACACTTGGCATAGCCCCAGGCCTTAATCAAATGGAAGAAACAAACCTCACTGAATACCAAAGATACCACATAGGAAAAAGAATGTATATTTGTCAAATACAGTAAACAGAAAAATAATAACTTTGGCTTTACATTATTCTTTATATTATTCACAGCATGTTCACAGGTAAAATTGCATCTGATTCTAATGTCATTGCTGAGATGGTGGCAAGGCAAGTTATTACTCTGAATTCACATGTAACCAAATTGACAACAATTCAATGTTTAGGAAACAACTGTCCAACTATCAATGACATGGCCCACATCTCCTGACTCCTAGTCTATTTTCTGTGTGGTTTTATGGGCATCAAACTATGAACAATATTCATTATAAGACTATTTTAACCCTAAGATGACTGAGTTGCCTCTACTATAATTTAAGAATCCTACCTTATTTCCATGCAAGTAAGATGCTAAGATGATCACCTTGGTAATATACTTTCAGACTCAATTTCACAGAGAAGCCCCAGGCTGTCATCATACTTTCAGTGCAAGACGAAATACATAAAACTCCAATGAGACCACTAAAAGCATATGTTAAATAAGACATCATTTTTCTACCAAACCATAACAAACACCCTAGACTGCAGAGAATGTTGGCTCTAACATGCTCCTACAAGATATAGATCATCTCTGCTTGTAGGACATACATGGGATATCCTGGAGATGGGGCTACTTTAGAAATGGTGATTCAAATATTCAACCAAAATAATGGACCTCAGAGCAATCATACAATATGTTAATTTTTTACAATATATTACTGAATCTCAGTACCTTGTTGAAAAAGCCAAGTTATATCTTATTATTTATAGAATTATTTATACAGGACAAGAGAGAAGGATTTTAGACTCGCAAGGGAAGTTCTCCTCTGTCCTCTAGTAATTATTTCTGTAACTTCTGTCACTGTGCTTTATATACTCATTCATCAAACATTGTCTGAGAAAAAATCTCACATGCGTAATGGGTTCCTGAGATGCAAAATGAACGAGACATAATGCTTGCTTTAAAGGAATTCACAGTGTAGGAGAGTGGTCAGGGGGAGTGTAGATTACCCTTATTAGACTTGCTATTTTGAAGTGGAATCTCTCTCTCTCTCTCTCTCTCTGTCTCTGAGTTCTCACATTGACTAGTTATATGATTTTTTGGGGAAAGTCTCTAAACCTTTGTTCTTTATTCTTTGAAATGTCAATAATCTTGAGTCAGGAGAGGAAGCATTTTTGTAGTGCCTACTATTTGTCAGACACTGTTTTACATGTTTTCAATGTATTATTGCATTTATCCTTTCAATAATCCCAATCAAAAGTTACTATTGTTATTCCTATTTTATAGATGAAGAAACTGAGAGATGATATGACTTGTTTATGGTTATTTAGCCAACTAGTGCTTGGTACAGGCCGTCAACTCAAGCAATCAGAGCGGAGAAGTACGTGTCAGCATGAGAACCATGGGTGCTAGAAGGCAAAGGATTTTGAGGCTAGAAGCTTCTCTTTGCCATCTGATTAGACATATTCCTTTAGAAGGAATGTCCCTTTCATTTGCTCCTCCAGACCCACTCTCCCTTTTTCCTTGCCCTGGCCAGTGCCTTGGGAGCTGACACAAGTGGATCATGGCATCAGTAGGCTCTTTTGCCTTTGGCTGTGGTAGAATTCAGTCAGTGGAAGGTACCAGCAAGAGGATAGACGGAGGAAGGCAAGTGAGGTCAGAATATTTATGGCTTTGTTGAGTTTCCTTCCTGTGGGGCTGTCTGTGTTCCTTTCACAAACTCTGCTGTCAGAGCCCTTCTTCATTCAAACTTTTCTATCCCTGGGTCTCTTTAAGGCCATTGCTCCCTGCCATTATCCCTTTGTTTTAGGTTTGGTAAGTCGGCCCCAACGGTGCACTATCACTAGTGATTTCATTGCACCTTGCTGACACTTTTATAAACAGTCCCTTTATTCATCTCCCTCAAATTTCCCTAAATTATTTTAACCTGAGTGTCCCATCTATTCCCTCCAGGGAATGAGATAAATACCAGTTTTATAAAGCACTAAATGATCAGCATTCCTGGTCCCAACTCGCGCTGTATAGTCTAATTTTTCTCCTTCATTTTTCAGCATTACTGTCACATAAGCCTTTTTAAATCCTCAAACTTGGATGCACCTTCTTTTTGTAGATATTTTACATATCCTGTTTCTTCTACCTGGAATGCACCTTCTCAGTCTCACTGCTCCCCTCACCCCAACAAACACGCACGCATGCACACACACACTCAACAGACCTACCTGCCACATATAATAGATCTCAATATTTTTCAAGTTAATTCACAGAATTAAAAGCCAGAGACTGCCTTCTTCAAATTTTTCTTGAACAATTTTTATCCTTTAGAGTCCTATTATTATGGGGCAGTCTATAGTAGCATATTATATTTTCCTGACACGTATTCTGTGAGAGTGGAAAGCTGAGTTCTGAGTAACTTAAGTGACTTGTTTAAAAAAAAAACTTAAGTAGTAAGTGACAGCACCATGATTTAATCCCAGGTCTGCTTGAATTCATGCCCCTTGGGCTGTCCCTAGTGAGGCAGGCCCAGGCAACACTGTTCTGCATGCTGCTCAACAAAGGTTTTCTGTCAGGCCCTAAAAATACAAGGGGCTTCAATAAAACATTTAACGGATGTGGTGGAGACTATTTTTTTCTAGACCTTTCTTTTTCTATTTTGTTGTCAATATGTTCTTTCCACCCACTGCTTTTATGAAACCAAACAAAGCAACAGTTTCTGTGGTGAACATGATTGCAATTTTGCAAGTGCCTTATTTTTGAACAGATGAAGGAATAATGGCTATCTTCAGGGAATCTTATTTGAAACCTCTTAGATTGCAGTGAGGCACAATAATGAGAAACATTAGCTCAGGTAATTCAGCTCCTGGGGTAGTTTAATTTGAAACAATTGAAGTTGTGAATGCGAATACCCAGCATTTTCCCTCTGGTTTGTGGAGAGAGAACCAAAGGGGCCTTCAACAGGAAGCTGGAAGAGGCAGCTTGGTAGGCAGCAGAGCTGTGACTTGCTTTCTTTCCAACTTCCTCCTGCCAACTCCAGCGGCACAGTTGTTTCCTATTGAGAACAGATTCTGTTTGTTCAGTGCATGTTTGTGAAGAGAGAGATTTTCAGACACTCAGATAAAATGGGGCATTCACACATTTAAAACTCAGCTAAATTTGCCCCCAGGGCACATGGAGATGATGCCAGAAGCACAAGCTTGCCCGGAAATGGTGATGGAAGTACAGCCTCTGTTGACTTAGGGTGAGTCCAGGCAAACAGCCCAGCCACCCAGTGCCACAGATTCATGTCTAGAGCATGCTGCCTCCTGCTCTGACCCCTCAGGATGACACTGAGGTGACCTCCTCTCCAGAGCGTTTCCTTGATTAGTTCACTTCAGAGAGGTGGGTTGGATTTCGATTTCTGATAAGTCTCTTCCTCATTTTGCTCCTCAATGTCGTTGCCTACTTTCTTCCATGCCAGTGACCCAGTGAAATCTGTGGATATTGCAAACCAAGTCATCCCAGATCCTTGCTTAAAGGATTTCTTGTTCTTCAGAAAAAAGTCCACATCACTTACCCTGGCTCTCCATGATCTGACCTATAACTCACCTTTTAGCCTCATGGTCCATCCCCTCATTCTCCCCTCATGCTGCTGCTGCATAGAATGCTTCATGGGCCCTGAACATGATCCCTTACATGGCTATGTCTTTGCACATGCCACTCCCTTTCTTGCCAATTTCTTCCTCACTTGGTCCATATCACTAAGCAACTCCTCCTTTGGAGTGCTTTTTCTGAGGTCTACTTTCTCCTGCCCTGCCAAGAGCACCAGAAGTCCAGGGACTTCTCTCCAAAATAGTACTTACCATTTTTGTCTTTACAAGATGGCATCAAATATAAGGCACATTTCACATAAATGTGAAAATATGAAAAAAAAATAGGCTAACCAGAACTGATTAAATATGGTATTATAATTTTCTGTTTACTTGCTTCTGCCATTAGACCTTTTGCAGACAAGTGTTTAATCACTCACTTCTGTAACTTATTTCCTACCACAGTGTCTGGTTCATATTAGGCCCTTAGGAATTTTTTTCCAATAAGCAAAAGAGATATTATGGGTGATGAACCAGGTGGTATCTCTAGAGTGTTCAGATATGATCCAATATAGAATTAGGAAAGCAAGTCTTTACTACTCCTAAAATCTTGGGAGCTGGATATAGAAAAAGCTAATTTTCCTATACAAATTTTAAATAAATTTAGAAAAAGTAAATTATTTACTAAACCCTGAATGTTTGAGGCTTAGTGTGGGAGGAACTTTTACATACATTGTCTAATGTGATTGTCACTAAATCCCTGGTGTAGATGTGGTCTTAAATGTTTGGAGATGGAAACAATCTCAGAAAAGGAAAATGGTTTGTAAGATCAAACTACATGTTAAGTGACAGAGACACAATTCAAAAACAATACTCATACCTCAAAGTCTTTAGTCTTTATATTACGTTGCTTTGCTTCTTTCCTATTCCTCTCAATATTTCCCAAAATGTGAGATGTCTACAAGAGATTTATAAAAAGAAAAAGCACTAAATACCATTGAATCTCATGCTGACAAAATTATTCCGTTTTATTCAGCCTTTCAGATCAACTCAAGAAGACAGTCTCCCTTTGGTGCTGGGACGCATTGACTTACAAAAATGTGCTAAGGTATTTTTGCAATAAAAGGGGAGCAAACCTGGGACTCAACATGTTGGCAAGCAGGAGTATCTGCTTAATCACTGTTTTCTTGTCATCATATTTATTTTTAAGCTATCTTCTATCTATGATAAGCTAAATGGCAATTTTGCTCCTACATTTATAGTAGTGACATAGTGTTTTCTTTAAACATATTTAAGTAAGCTTTCAAATATGGAATATAAAGAAAACTGAGGAAAATTGTACTGCAGGTGGTTCTCAAATAAGGTAAAATCCATGAAAGTGATAAAAGAAAGACCATAATCTGGAAAATCAGAAATGCCTTCCAGTGATGGTAACAGAGTAATTATAAGTTTTAGGCTACCTGATCTTTCTTTGATCTATCACTACTTAATGCTCTTCACCCAATAAAAGCATATGGTTTTAATGATATAATATAAGATTAGTTAAAGGCACAAAGAATTTTCAAATCTTATACTGCTAAATGTCCTTTCTCTCCAAATAATCCTAAAGAACTTATATATTAGATGGAAAGTAACACTTTTCATTAGCTGGCCACAGTCATCCCTTGGTATCTACAGAGGATTGGTTCCAGGACTCCTACAGATACCAAAATCCACAGATGCTCAAGCCCCTCATATAAAATGGTGTAACACTTGCATATAACCTACACACATCCTCCTGTCTACTTTAAATTGTTTCTAGATGATTTAAACCTCAAAATTATATTATCTGCTGGAGGCCCCGTGGCATAGAAATTTGAAGTGATGACCAACACACTCAGCCAGATGCAGAGAAAAATATATGGACAGGTGTCATATATGAGAGAAGTGGAGTAGTTATGGATAGGGAGACATCTCTATCTCCCCTCATGTGGTGGAAAAGAGAAGAATGTCTTTACGTTTACAGTGACACTGTCCATTTATTTAATTAGGATATGCTTATACAGAACCTACCAAATCCCAGACACTGACGTAAGTATTTTTAGATATTAACTTAATGCACAAAATTTCTATATGTGATAGGTACTGTAATATTTTACAGATAAAGAAACTGAAGCACAGTTAAGTAATCCATCCAAGATCACACAGCTAGTGGGAGGAGTGAACCCCATACACTCAAGTACCAATACCACACTCTTAATCACTAAGCCAGGATCAATCTGATCATCCACAAGTGTTCTCCTGGAGGGACTCAGAAATGAGTTGTGCAGAGCGATGCAGAATCATTCCTTGGAGGAGCACTTCCAGCAGAAATAAGACACAGAAGGTTCTACTTCACTGATCCTCAAACATTGCAATATGTGTACATGTCAATCAGCAATAAACTTAAATATAAGATTGTCAACTTCAAGAACTTTTCCTCAACGACACCATTCATTTGTCATTTTAACTAAGTACCATCTCCTTTAACAAGATACTGATTCCATTCAATTACTAATTCTTACACTAAGCTACAAGCAAAGGTGTAGATGTTGAGGAATTATAAGCATTCATATCTTGGAGAATTTGTACAATCTGACTCGCAAAATAAAAAAATACTTAAAGGCAGAACATTTTCTGTATTATTTCTGAGAGGATTTGGTTGATAAGGCATTAGAGAAATCACCTTAGAAAGCAGTTTTAAAAATAAGGTGACCATCCATCCAGGTTCATACCTATCATCACAGGAAAATTATTAATAGCACCTTCCAAAATTCCCTGGGTTAGATGACAAATTGTATCGCAATACTACTAAAAGAACATTCCATGTTTGGGACTTCACTCTCCAATGTGGTGGAGGATAGTAATACACAGATAAAAGGCATATTTGCTGCCTTCAAGGATTTCACAGACTGGATTTTACTCTGCTTTAAGGGAGATACTTAAATAGAAAATTACAACATAGCGCAATAAATGCCAGAACACAGATGTTGAAACAACGTGCCTGGGTAGTAGAGAAGAGGCCCTAAATCTTGAGTGAAGAAGGGTGAGAGTTTAGGGACTGCTTCCGGGAGCAGTAACACAACTGGACCTTCAAAGATCACAGATACTGATCAGTACTTGAAGACATGATGGAAGATAAACATTCAAAATAGAAGGACAACAAGTGAACTTTGATGGATTATGTAAGGCAGGTGACAACACATACTCATCAAGAAGCACAGGATTTGGGAACAGAATGTCAGATTTTGAACCCAAGACTATGAAATTCTAGCTGTGTGTCTTTGGGAAGTTAGTGAATCTCTCTGAGTCTTAGTTTCTTCATTGGTACAATGGAGAATAGTAATAATCTAACACTTAGGGTTGTGGTGAGGCTTCAGTAAATTAATACATTTAAGCACTCTAAAAAGTGTGTGATACATAGAGCTTTAATAGATTGGTTTAATAAGTTTGATATATATATATATATATATGTATAGTGAATGTCATAAGTTGAGAGATGGAGACAGATTCTTGGGTGACATACCCAAGAAGTTTGCACATGATCCTAAGGGAAATAATTATTGAAGGGGAGAGAAACATAGAGGAGAGATAAGATCAGATTGGATTTTTAAAAGATTAATCATTCTTGGCAAGTGTGTGGAGGATGGAATAGAGATGAGATTAGCAGAAAGCAGAGAGAAAAGATATTGCAGTCGATGATGAATGGCAGCAAGGTAGGAGGAAAAAAAAAAACCCTGCTTTACTCAGGAAACATTTTATGCAGCATCACCTAACTATGTGTCAAAACCTTCACCTTCAGCATGCTATAGTGCATCCTCACCACAAAAGCTAATTAACCAAAATAAGGTGTGGGGATGAAATGTGGGCCTTCAAAACAGTGATACTTCTAGCATCTGTTTTTAAAAGATACATTTAGAGGTGACTGAATCTTAAAGCTAGAAAATACCTAAAGGAATGGTCCAGTCCAGTGGTTCTCCAGCCTGGCTGCCATTAAAATCTCTTGGGGAGATTTTGCAAAATACCAATCCCGAGTACTCACACTTTGTCAATTAAGTAAGAGTCCCTGGGAGTGCAGCTCAAGCGCTGCTGAGTCTTCAAGCTCGTCAAGTGATTCTAATGTGCTTCCAGGCTGAAGAACCCCCATTGATCTCATCCAACCCCACACTGGACAGAGTGGAATGTGAGTCTCAGATATTCTACTTCTTTTATGATATGGGTAATTATTGTGTTAACTGTCTTACCTATAACATATGTAGTTTCTTACACACTTATAACAAGATTAGAACCTCTTGAACATTTGATATAAAATCATATGTTATGTTTATGCTGATGCTAGAGATGGTGAGATAAAATAAGAGATGAAAGGAAAATTACAAAATAAAGGAAAAGAAGTAGAGGGAAAGAGTTTATGCAAACAATATGAAGTGAGACCATGCATTCATTTCACAGACCAAGTGAAGACAAGGCTAACTATCATAGGAAAAACTAGCTTCCTTCCAGAGTGAATGGGGAAATGGTAGTTAGGAGAGAACAGAAAAAGTATAGAGCGAAGAAGAGGAAGAAAAAAAATCCTCCGTGAAAGCAAAGGACTGTGCCTAATTTGTTCATTTTCCATCCTCAGCACCAAGGACAGCACTTTGCAAATAGCCTAGTCCCATGTTTTATTTAAGGTCTAAATAGACGGAAGAAAGGCAGGCATGGAGAGGGCAAAAGGGTCAAGCAGTTACTCATCTGCTTTTTCTCCTTGGTCCATTAAATCTGGCTGAACAGTCTCAGAGATGAGAAAATAATTTTCAAAATGTTCAGTTCCTCTTATATGCTGGGCTTATTTTTCTGGCAGAAATGGCTTTGAATTTCTTTGGCAGGGGAATTATCAATGGTTCTCATCCTAGGTTTGGTGTTCTATGTAGACATGACTTTTACTGATGCTCTGTGTGTAAGAGTATGGTCTCAATGGAGAGTAAGTTCTGGTTTTAAAATCAGGCTCTGTTCGTTACCACCTGACTTGGGGCAAGGTCCTTCACTGCTTTTAGCATTAGTTTTCTTAAAATAGGTACTGCTATGGATTATTGTTTCTGTTTCCCTCCAATTCATATATTGACACCCTAAGCCCTAATGTGATGGTATTTGGAGGTGGGCTTTTGGAAGATAAAGAGGATTAGATTCTGTCATGAAAGTGGGACCTTATAATGAAATTAATGCCCTTATAGAAAGAGAAAGAGACAAGACATCTCTTTTCCTCCATATGCATGCACCACAAAAGGGCCATCTGAAGATATAGTGAGAAGACAGATGCCTGTCAGTAAACCAGGAAGCAGGCCCTCACCAAACACCACAGCTACTAGGGCCTTAATTGTGAACTCCCTAGCCTCCAGTATTATGAGAAATTAACGTTTGTTGTTCAAAAAACCCAGTTGCTGGTATTTTGGCAAAGCAGCCCAAACTGACTAAGATAGGTATATTCCAGGTATTGGAAGGGTTGATGAGGTTGATGCACATGAATTTATTAGGACCTTAGCATGTTGTCTGTGCTTATAAAAGTTAGACCTTGTATTGTGGTACTGCATTTATTGTATTATTATTTTAATGATTATAGTTTGATCCTTCCTACTTCACACTGATGACAGCAAAAAGCCAGGATGTGAGAAACCACACAATTGGGAGTTGGTAGGGGTAGATACTGATTATCACAAGAATAGCATGAGGGTAACCGCTCCTATGATTCAATTACCTTCCACCGGGTCCCTCTCACGACATGTGGGGATTATGAGAACTACAATTCAAGGTGAGATTTGGCTGAGGACACAGACCCAACCCATATTGCTTGTCATTTGCCTAACCTTTTGTTTCAAACTAAAAACTCCTAATTGAACTAGGTTTGGTTTGACCCATAGTCCCATTGTGATCACAGATTGGGGACAAAGTGTTTTAAGGTAACATGAGATGTCTATATACCATCCCTCAGGAGTCCGGTACTATCCCAATGTGACAAGTTTCTTTGCAAAAGATTGCAATTATTATTCTTTAGAGTATAGCAAAATAAATAGGAACTACTGTGACTGAAAAGAGAATTATTCTTTCTTTAAATATTCATCTTAGTGATCTTGATTATTCCATGGGGGTGTAGAGAGTTTACAACATGGGACAGAAGGGGGTTGTCTGGGGAGAGGACCCAGCCCTTTCTCCAGGTTACAGACATCTACCAATGCTTTAGAGTTTATATATAACAACATTTTAGGCTGGATTCTTCATTTTGGATTGCCCATGCTGAGAAAATATTTGCTAATTAAGTCAAACAAGATATAATATCCCCTGATTTAAAGCATGCTTAGGTATTAGTTTGCTAGGCTGACCTAACAGAATATCACAGATTGAATGGCTTAAACAACATAAATTTATTTTTCCATAGTTCTGAAGGCTAGAAATCGATGATCAAGTTGGTTAGCAGGGTTAGCTTCCTCTGAGGCTTCTCCCATTGACTTACAGATGGTTGACCTACAAATGGTTGACCTCAAGCTGCCTACTCATGTGGCTGTCCCTCTGTGCATGGTACCCCCGGTGTATATTTCTCCTCTTATAAGGACATCAGTTATATTGGATTATGACCACACAGAAACAGCCTCATTTCAACTTCATCACCTCTTTATATACTTATCTCCATATATGATTACATTTGAAGGTCCTGGAGGTTGGGCTTCAACATATGAATTTTGGGCAGTCACATTTCAGTCCATAACACCTTATCAATGAATCTTCAATGGATCATATGATTGTGGTCATATGAAATGGTCCTAAAATATCTTTCATATTACTGTCAACTACATGGTACCATCCCAGAAAGCCAAGTACACACTAAACATTTAGGAGTAGCTGAATTTCTTTTGGGATCATAACAAATATAGAGGTTTTATTGGATAGTAATTTTAGTGACACCTGTGAGAGCTGAGCTAAGCAGGACCAGACAGAAAGAGAAGCTGCACTGTGAGGCAGTTGCAACGGAGATCTTTCACTGACCATTTGAAACTCTTGAGCTGGATAACCTTTCAGGGTAGGCCCAGTTTGAGGTATTTATTCCTTTTTGTACCTTTGTATTGGAAGATTGCTGCCATGGATGGGGAATACCTCAGATAAGGCAGATTCCTTGTATCTACCACAGGCTATATGGTAGATATAGTTACTTCATAGTAACTAGATAGTGTGTAAACCAAAAATGAAATCCTAACCCCCAACCAACAGACTGAATTAATGCCCTCTTGACTAACGGGACACCAGACAACCTTAAAAACTGAATTCCCTACCATAATCGGAAGGGAGGTCAAATATGACTCATTTTATCCCTTCCTTTTTGGACTTTAGACACAACAACTGGCCAGCATTAATGTTAGAATAGAGATCATGAGACTAACAAAAGACACTCTTTTTGATAATAAGATATCAAATTATAAACATGACCTAAGTTTGCCAGACAAGAGTTAAGTCATGTAACCCTACAGGTCATGCTGACCCAGTACATTGGTTAACAGCCTTCCATCATATATGGAGATAAGTATATAAACATTCCTTTATGCTCACTCCAAGTTTTTAGAAAAGTTTTACTCCTGTAACCAATTGCAAATTAAAGAACACATTTATGACCTGTAAGCCCCTGTGCTTCAAGATTTTCTACCTTTTTGGGCCAAACCAATGTAACCTCCATGTATCGATTTATGACTTTGTCTGTAACTTCTACTTTCCTAAAATGTATAAGACAGAATCATGACCTAACTGTCTCTACTAGAAATAGCTGCTCAAAGATTCTGGTTGGTTTCTTTTCCAGGGAAAATATACAAAAGCAAGTTTGGTGGAACAAACTACAGGCCCCACCTCTGAAGCTGACCTTGAGTCCTCAGCTGTTGCTATTGTTATCCTCTCTGGTGCATTCTAAAGCTCCCCTCACTCTTCCAAGAACCCTTGACTCTGCTTATCTTGATCGCTTATCTAATTGTGACCCAGAATGTCATCCCTGAGGGGTCTGACTTCCTGATCACCATGTCCTTCTTAGTCCATGACCACTGTACTTGTCAATTTTCTGTCAAGATATGGCAAGGAGGTACCAAAAGATACCCCAGTGATTACAAAAACTGTGTATCTGTAGCCACACTGCTCTCTCTATCAAGATGGTGATTTCTTTCCTTGCTTGTTGACTTCTTCATTCAAGAAGCCTACAGTGGCTGAGTGGCAGCTAAATCTAAAAGGTTATTGGGAAACTCGCTGTGTCCCTTGCTGGAAGCATTACCTCCTTGGGAAGCAGGACCTCTGGAGCCACAGAATCCAGATTTGTATGGATGAAAAGCACAGAAAACCCAAATGGGACACTTGGAGTGATGGTTAAGTGGGACCACTCATATATCAATTGACTTGTTGCTACACAAACATATTCTGCCTCCTAGGGACACAGAAGCACTTCATTGGTTAAAGCTGTTTATTCCATCTTATAAAATGGCACCCCATCCTTGCAGGGCATTGTACCTAATCCAGTACCTCAGTTGTACCTTCAAGAGCCTGTCCCATTTCTGTATATGTGTAGCAGTTTGTGGTAGGTGCCAAACGTGTAGGACCAGTGAGTCCCATCTACCCGTGACCACTGTCACACCTCCTTGGCTAT
The DNA here is from genome assembly GCF_006542625.1 of Nomascus leucogenys. Classification (NCBI taxonomy): domain Eukaryota; kingdom Metazoa; phylum Chordata; class Mammalia; order Primates; family Hylobatidae; genus Nomascus; species Nomascus leucogenys. The sequence continues at coordinate 47,875,931 of NC_044395.1, forward strand.
TCTGTGAGTCCCTTTGTCTAGTGCAACATTATAAAGGATGCCATGGTGGTAGATTACTCTATGAGCTGCCATAGTGGTTCTAGCTGAGACCCTGTGAAAAGGAAAGGTAAATCTTTACATGGAAAATATTTTGATTTCAGTCAAAATAAGTTATTTGCCCTTTCAAAGTAGAAGTACAGTGCAGACAACATTCCACCAAATAGCTGGTTGGTCTCCTTGAGCAGCTGTGCCATACTGGGGACCCAGCTGTTGTCTCTATTGCTTCTAGGTTGTATTTTTGAAAGTGGCAGTAACTATATCAATTCTGAAGAATGAGATCCCATGCTTTCAGATCCATGCATCACCCATAGCTATTCTCTTCTTGAGCCCATCATGCTAGCAATGGGATGCTTGATAATAGAGGATAGCTAATATTAAATGGTTGTTTGATACCTCCTGTGTACTAGATGCTCTCTGATAAACTTTAACATGAAATACAAAGAACTTCACACTCTGGCCACTCCCAGAGGTTCATATACATACCTTTTCCCCAGTCTTTCTGGTTGATCCTGATTACCTTTTATCTGTTTTATTTGCAGGCCTTTCCTAATCAATCAGCCAAGCCATTCAACTCTGTCCAATAATTCATACTTATTCACTTCGGGCCACTTTTCTTCCCACATGAAGTAGATATTCACTAAAGTTTTATCCATTGGGAGGATTTCCTGTTACCATTATCTTTCAGGACTCCCCTAAGGTCTATGGTATAGAATGCCTCCAACTGCACACTGTCATCCCCAAATCTCTTTTGCTATAAACATATACAGAACTTGCTCATTCATGAATCAAGCTTACCTTTTGTCTTCTCTGACATCGAGTCATAGGAGACTTCTCATGCAGCCACAGGTGTTAGCTCTGGGAGAAATGCTGATGTAATAGTATTTAAATCAATATTTAAGTGAATGGCATTAGACCTGGACTCTCTGCTCATGCAGCAAATTAGTATCTACTAGTCTTGCTCATGCTTGATCCACATGTATCATATTTACATCTTATAATGAAATTCTACCACCCCCTCCAGAGTTGTCTCTATTTGAAGTAAGAGGGCAGCTTTTGTACTTGTACGTATACCCTTCGTTAGAAGCAGGCTGCCCTCATGAAATGGGAGTGCCTAGGGTAAGGCAGCTTCCTAGCTGCTCTTAGATGATGGAGATGCCCAGAGAGAGACTCAGCTGTGAGTTGTCAGCAATCAACACTCCTGGCAGCCAAAGGAATGATTGCCTTGGTCTTGAAGAGAAATCTTTATGGCACCTCTACTTTCTACTACACACGTTTTAAAGGATAATAAGAAAGAGATAAGGCCTAGGAAATGGGAGAAGTTTGGAAACTCTCAACCCTGCTTGGGATCTGATTCCATGATAAGTTTTTCATTCATATACTCTTTTTAAAAAAATGCTGTAGTGAAAAGTTAGGTTCAAAGCCTCTGTCTCTACCTACAAGTCTAAGTCACTTTCACAGCTTACCCATGTAAAGAATGTGAATATAGAACACATTGTCATTCCCAAATTTCTTAGAGGCCATAAGTAAGAATGACCCTTAGAGAATAACTCGTTTTTTTGTTTGTTTGTTTTGTTTTCTCAGAATGGGAGACTAATGCAGAATTGTTCGTCTTCTAAGTCTCAGTTTTCTGCATCTGTTAACTTGAAATAGCAATAGTCCTTACTCATAGGTTGTAACCACTTGGATAATCCAAGACCACATAGAGCTAGCGAGTGGGTGGAAAGGGCATTTGATCTCAAGGAAAATGGTTGTAAATCCTCCACTTTGTTCAATCCACCACACATTCATAATTTCTACTTGTACAAATATTATGCTTAGTGAAGGAGACCATTTTTTCATTCATTCAGCCTGTACATATGGATGTCTTCTCTGTACCAAGAGCAATGCCAAGACCTGAAAATCTGACCATTAAGAATACTTTCCTTTCACTAAGCCTACAGTATAACTGGAAAGATTCACATTCATCAAATTATTAACAAGGAAATAAAAACATATTGCCACACTGGGGACTCAGCTGTGGTCTCTGTTGCTTCTGGGCAGACCCTTTGACGGTGGCAGTAACTAGATCAAATCTGGAGAATAAGATCCCATGCTATTGAATCCATACGTAGCCAATAACTACTCTCTTCTTGAGCCCATTGTGCTAGCAATGTTACAAGTGCTGTGAAACAGAGGATATGGTTTCATGAATTTGCATAATAGTGGAAGTCATGGAAGATTTTGCTAAAGTAATATGTTCAGCATACATGAAGCATTAAGACAGTGAATTTGTAGAAAAAATGTTTTTAAGTATTTCAGGCAGAGGAAACAATGCATGCTGAGAAGCTTTGGTAGAAGAGGACATGACACACATAAATAATAAAAAGAAGGTTATTCTAGCTGGAATAGAGAGACCAAACAGGAGCATGGCATAAAGAGAATCTGCAGGACAAGCAGGGCCAGACCATATAGGGTCATGTTCAGGACTTTTGTCTTTACCCTGAGAGAAATGGGAAACCACTTTTTATTCAGGGGAGTTAATAATCAGATCTGCATTTTTAAAAGTTTCCCTAGGTACCCTGTGGAGAATGGATTGGCAGAGGACAAGTCTGAATGACAGTAAAGAATTTTGAGTCTATTGCCGTTTTCCTGATGAAAGATGATAGCATGGATTAACTGTGCTAGCAGAGCTGGAGAAAAGCAGATGGGTTTGAACAGAATTTAGTCAGTAAAGTTGACAGCACTTGATACTGGATTACATATGAGAAAGAAGATGTCCAGTATGACTCTCTGGGTTTTTGGTTAGCACAATTGAATGGAAGTAGTGCCAAGATATAAACATGAAAGCATTCTCAGGCAAAATGTGATTATATATTTAATGAGTTTGCTTGCATACAAAGAGAAATCTATTACTTTAGAGCTTTTGTCAGTGTTATGATCCTTGATTTTTGAATTGTTCATCCTTTAGGAAATTAATAAAAGTTATAAAACCTCTGTCGAGACAAAAGTACTTTCCTAGTCACTCACAATTGTGCAGGTATTTTGTGGGTCTGCTTCATTCAAGTAAGTTTCATATCACATGGCATTTATGTAGTCCATGGGTCTGAGGCTAGGAAACCACTAAATCTTTACAATGTGTACCTTGTGGCTGCACTGGTACATTGTAGTGAACAAAGTTGGAAGATAAAGAACATGATCTTGCATTGCTGCTACAGGTATCCATTTATAGTATTTTACTGTTGGTTAACAAATGAGTATTGAGTGAGCACTTGCAAAGCACTATCCTAATCTGTGGAAGGAATTGCAACACATAAATGGTCCTCTGGGAACCCATACAAAAGCGCATCAATCCTAATGACAGAACCAAACACAAGGGTCGCCATGGCACTACTGTCAGGAAAAAGTGCCTCAGAGAAAAACTGCCTTCTGACAGCTGCTCTTCATATTTATGGCTTTGTATGACCTTAGGGGAAAATAAAAAATTTCCTTCCCCAGGGAAAGAGTCATTTGGATGCAGCTGCATTTGAAAGAGAATTGCTGACTTAGAATCTAATTCCATGATGAACATTTTATAAAAAATACTATATATAGCAATTATATACACTACATACTGTATACACATGAGACATAAATTATATGCCAAATCAGCCCTTGTGCCAATCGGGAAATATTGAAAAAAGGATATGTGCTTAATTTGCAGCTGGCAGGCTTAGAAAGAAAAATTTTTTAAAGGAAAATCACATACACAGAGATAACAGCATCACCTTCTCCAAAGATTCTTTTAAAATTACACAATCATTTGATATAAAATTTAGTCTTTGTTTGGAGTTTAGTGATAAGTTATCAAAGATTTCTTCCATTTATCTTATGCAAAGGTAATAACACCAAATTACGTGTTGAGGGCTTACTGCATGCCAAATCCTGTGCTAGCACTTTACATACTTTATGTCATTTAATCTTTACAACCATTCTATGAGATAGGTAGCATTATAAAACCCATTCTGCTGAAAAATAAACTAGAGTCAGAAATGTTACATAATTTTCCCAGCAGGGCTTCATTATCAAATCTCAAATATAATCCAGGTGTATCTGACTTGGAAATCCCAATTATTATCTTACAGATGACCACTTCACTTAAACCACACATCCCACCAAGGTGGACATAATGATTATTTAATGTTCGAATCACATGTCATTCTTAACCACAGAAGGGAGGCAGGGAGGCAGGGAGGTGCTAGGTAGAGAAGCGTGGGGTCCCTGAAAAAGGCTCCACCCTCAGGTCTGTGCCCACAGACCTAAGTGATAACAGGCACTCCTGTTTTTGTGCCCAAATGTTACATTTTCCAAGATCACTCTGGCCTGCCATGCCCCCATTCTGTGCCCATAAAAAACCCGAAACTCTAGCAGGCACAGACACAAGCAGTTGGACATGAAGAGGAGCAGAAGAGCACACCCACAGACAGACACCAGCAGATGTGGGCAGACCATCAACAGTGAAATTCAGCCAGGAGCTGCGGGAGGAGAGCCCCACCGCTGGGCAGCCGGACTCCAGGGGAAGAGTACCTTCCCACTCCATCCCCCTTCTGGCCTCCCCATCCATCTCACTGACAGCTAATAAAACTTTGTACCTATCCTCCAAGCCCAAATGTGACCCAATTTTTCTGGTACACTAGGGCAAGAATCCAGGATACAGAAAGCCTTCTGTCTTTGTGGTAAGGCAGAGGGTCTAATTGAGCTGATTCACACAAGTCGCCTGAAGAGGGCAAAACTGAAAGAGCAAACTGTAACACATGCCCACTGAGGCTTCGGGAGCTGTAAACACTCAACCCTAGACGATGCCGATGGGGTGGGAGCCCATAAATGCTCCACACAACCTACCCTTCTGCGTGCTTCCCCTAGGGCTTCTAGCAGCAGAGCACGGAAGAAGCGAGCCACACCCCTGTCTCACGCCCTTTGAGGGGGATAAAGGAACGACACACCCGTTTCAATAACACAACTGCCAAAAATAAGTGTTGATTCCTTGAAAACTCAATTACAAATATCCTTTCAGGACCATTGTATTTGGAAGGTATAGAAAAGCCCCAGGAAATATTCAAATATAAAAGTGAATTTAATCTAAGTCATCTTGTTAGACTCATATGAATGTTTCTTTGGCAATGGGAAAGATACAAATTACTTGGGATCTACAGGACTTAGTCAAAAAAGTCATAGTTATTTCCTAAAAATACTGACCTGAGGCCATTCAAAGCAGTAATATCACAGAAAGTAGAAATGTACCTTTGTGTGAAAAGTTCTTTTCAGTGAATTTCAGTATTTTGCCTTACAAAGCAAGTAGGACAGCTCCACTATATAAATAATGGAAGTACATACTTGGAAGATGGCTGGGTTAAGAAATGATCAAGCAATCTTTTTTTTTCAACATCTAAGAACTGCATATTATAAACAAACTTATTTCTACATGTTATGTAATTATTTCTAGAGGTTATTAAATTTCAGAGACAATTCCTTTTGGTCTCCTTCTGAAAATATATTTGATGGAAATGAAAAGACATGCAAGCTCTTTGCTATTTTCTTTCTCTCTCCTTGTCAGATGTCATACCTAGAGAGCTGTGAATAAACCCTCTCAATTATTCCATAGCTTTTGACCCACATGCATAACTTATCTCTCTTGCATCAGTCATTAAATTGGTACAAGGCCATGTTTTGTATGGTTAAGTTCAGAGCTCATGTGAGAGTAGATGCTTCATTGGGGAGTTTAAAAATGCTTCCACTTGAAGATCTCAGTTTTTCATGTAGTCATCTTCTTCAAAAATTATCTGTGTGGTAGGTGTCCTTTAGCATCCTAGCATATACATATACAAGAGAAATAATCTGTCCCGAGAGTACCATGTAATCAATAGCCTAATGTGATACCATAGTCATAAGCAATCATATCTATATAACAAAAGAAAAACAGCCAAACATTGCTCTCTAAATAACCAAGAAAGTACATTCTTAAATCATCTTCAGTTATATGGTCATGATAGTTTTATGATTGTCCAATCATGCATTTAAAAGCATCTGGGACCCTGAAGAATTAGAGATATCATTTTTTGGTTCAGTTTCACACTTTTCAAGCTCATTGGCATGGTCTCATTAAAAAAAAAAATAGTTCTCTAAGAAGGATGGAGCTGGAAATGAAGTTATGCCTGCTGTTCTTTCCACCTGTATTCCCCTTTGGTAGTCTTCATTTAAATTCACACCACATCACTTACACTTTGTCACATTCTTGCATTAACCTCTACATTTTGCTGTGTGCTATTCATTGTACCTGCCTATGCTGCTCTCTCCAGTCCCCACAATCCATACCACTCTCCTCCTGTACTGATATATAATAGCAATATAGGAGACCTAACTGTGTGTAAAAGGTACAGTTCACTTCAAGAAAAACACAGTACACAGGAATTTGATCTCACCAAGCTGATAAATTAAAAGGAAATAGATCATTTAATAAAACAAAATTCCAAAATTAATTTGTAAAGGAAGTGTCTGATTATGCAGCATATCCCCATGCTCAATCACACTGGTGGTTAGATATGATTGCAGCTATTTATTGAGTTCTATGAAATGGGTACTATTATCTCCAATTTGCAGATTAGAAAACCAGGCCAGAGCATTTAGGTGACTTATTCAGATCAAAGAAGAGTCAAGATTAAACTATGTCTGTTTTACTACAAAAAGAGTGTTCTTAATCATGACATTTTTCTGTCTCCTCAGGACTTGCTTACAAAGTTCACATTTATCTATTACCCAGCCTGAGATGTCCTTCCTTCCCTCTCACCATTAAGATTCTATCATGCATTAGGAATGTATTTTTCACACACCTAACATTTCATTACTTAGAAGGAGATCAATTAGTGTGGCTCTAGGCTTTTCTCAGAGGAGGAGGAGTGACTTATTTGGTAAGTTTCAGAAGAGTAACTAGGCTCTGCTCATCTTTACCTTATTTCCTTGGGGACTGATAATTGTTTTAGAGAAAGAGCTGTCCTGGGGATCTAAGTCTTACATGGGCAGCCCATCCATATTGAGAGGTGAGCCCAGTCTCCCAGTACCGTGATGGGTGGGTAAGTCTGCCTATTTTCAGGGGTCAGTTTCAGCAAACCCACTTGACATTAGACTAAGCTCCCAGCCTAGTGTCATCAGCATTTATGGTGAATACTTTTTTTCCTCCACCTTTTGTTTCTCAACATTTTCAGAATCAGACAGGAATGAGGGAGACTGTTTGCGAGCCTGCCAAAAATCCCAGATTCTGCTTCCTTGAAAGGCTTTTCCCAGGCCCCCAGTCAGAAATCACCTTTCCCTTTCCTATCTCCTCACTACTTTGTATTTCCATACTAACCTTTATACATGTTCATTTCTATTAGTGGAAAATTGTACAACTCTCTGTATGAAACTGCAGAAGCTCAGAACTATTTCTCTCACCCATTTATAAGTGCTTCTCCCATAGGACATAACATAGTGTTTTGTAGATAGTAGGACCTCAAAAACACGTGTGTTTAATTGCATTGAATTGAATTGTTTCTTTTTTTTCTTCTTCTTCTTTTTTATTATTATACTTTAGGTTTTAGGGTACATGTGCACAATGTGCAGGTTTGTTACATATGTATCCATGTGCCATGTTGATTTCCTGCACCCATTAACTCGTCATTTAGCATTAGGTATCTATGCTATCTAATCTTCGTGTATAGCTTTAAACTTTTTTTTTTCCATTTATATTTCCCTTAATTCTGCAGTCTGTTAAGAGCCGTAGGAGATACAAACTCCATTTTCTCCTCTCTGCAGTAGACCACTCAGTGCAGTGATTCAGGCACAGTGGAGAAGCTATAAAATTGCCAGCCTTCTGACTGACAGTGAGCCAGTTAACTGTTCCCATTAGGAGAATTGCCTGTTTGTTTCTTCTCACGTTGACTCTGATTACTCACCCTGTGCAGGCCTCCAGGATGGAGGCATGGAGGGTGGCCCTGAAATTAAGAGAAGGAACTTCGAGTCTCAGAAGTGGCAATACCCCCATGTTTGAAGCTGTGACATCTTCAGGAGTAGCTGGGAGCCAGCTGCCATTAAGTCTATTTTAGGCGTGAGGAAACCTAGCATTTTTAACAGAAAATAGAGTCTTGTTGCATATCTTACAGTTTTATTCCAAATGAATATGAGCATGACAGTTTTTATGAAGCAATGAATTTAACACCTAGCATTTTAAGAGCTTGAGCTTATTGCTGAAACACTAATTGAGCTTTACAGATGAGAGACTAAGTGACTCACTAGAGGTGACAGAGAACATCAGTGATAGGACTTTCGGATGTCTTAAGGGCCTGTGGGGGGGTTGGAGTCTGTTCATTCAGCATTATTCTTTATTTGAAGCTATTCTGTAGCTAATAATAATCTAGTTCATTCATTTACTCACTCATTCATCCATTCATGCATCTATGCCTTAAAACATTCAATAAGCTTTTATTGGGCACTTACTCTATATAAAATCCAATAGGAATTGCTAAAGACAGAGATAGGCAAATCATTGTCTCTGCCTTTAAGGAGCCCACAATGAATGACAAATCAAAAAATGAATTAGTATAGTACCTAGTGATAAAGTCTATAATAAGGTAAGGGAACTAAGAAAGGATAAAAGAGAGGTTCTAACTATCCTGGGGTCTAGAACAATCTCATAAAGGATATGAGGTTTGAGCTGAACATTGAGACTTTAGCAAGCATTAACAAGAAACAAAAGAAAATGGTGTGCAGCTTCCAGTGTTTCTGGGGCAGAATATTTCTCTGGAGAGAGGTATAGTAGATTAGGAGAACTGAGCACCAGCTAAGGCCAGATTTTGAAGAAGCCCATAGGCCATGCTAAGCAAGTATTTTGGACTTTCCTGCTGCTCACAGGGAGCTGCTTCAAAGGGGAGGATCATGTCATAAAATTTACATCATAAAAAGTTTATTGTAGAACCAGATTGTCGATTGTTGTCGTATTCCTTGACTAATAGGAAAAGACTCCTGTTTAAGAGATTTTTATGATAGAATAACAGAACAGAATCCTGATTAAATGCCTGGTTTTGGGGCATGTGAGTCATAGAAAAGAGACAGGTGGGAACTCAGGATAAACCCTAAAATTCCAGCTTAAATACATTAGTGGATGATAGCATCTATTGCAGTGTTAGAAAATACAAAATGAAAGTAGATGTTGAGATTGAAGTCTGTAAAATACCCAGATGGCAGAGAGCAGACATAGTAAAGAGAAGGTGAGAAGTATGATCAGGAGGTATAAAATAGTCAATGATATAGAGATATTGATTAAAACTATGGATGTAGGTGAAATATTTGCTATATCCAACCATATTTCTAATTGCTTTGGCTGCATAGTGATTTCTACTTTTAATAAGAAGGTCAGTTTCAGTTTATTCTACATGGCTGAAGTAACTATTATTTTTTGAAACACCACACACCAAAATTTTGACACATTTATACATTATTCTCAGGAATATGGGAAAATGACTACATGGATAAATACAATAATTAAATTACGTAAAAATGTGACCCTTTCTCCAGTGATCAAGAAAAAAATAAAACTATGGTTATGGTAGAAAAAGTGTTTGATTTAAGCCCCTATTTAACTTTATTAGAAATATACTATCCTCTCCTACACCACCTTTTGTGCTGCTTTCCTCATCCAGCTCCCTTCCCAGCCCATCACTCTCTGCAATTTGAAGGGTTTAATGTTAGTTTCCACCCTCTCTTCAACTGTCAGTGGCAACTTATTTAGAGAAGACCTTAAAGGCAGGGAGCCTCTTTGTGCTTTACAAACTTCACATATCAGACTAAAAAATTGATCCATAGGCTGGTTTTAAATTGCTTCTCGTCCAAACTCTACCTATTTAGGTTCCATCTAAAGAGCTAAACCAAACCACTGAGCAGAAAGATGAATAAAGAGGTGAAGTCAAAATTGAATGTGGATTCCACAATTATAGAATTCCTTTTTAATTCTCAGTGCAGGTTGTACCTCTGGCCAAGAAACCTTGTATGGCCCCCTCTCACTGCCAGACCAACCTGATTTATAATAAAAGAGCACTTTCCACACCACATCAGAACAGCTTTTATCTGTCTGTGACTGAAGTGACAGATCCTTGAGGGGAGGGACCTTGTCATTCATTTGAGGCATCTCCACACCTAGTGTGACATCAAATCCAAAATAGGCACTCTCGGCAGTTTTCGGAATTTAGTTATTTACCTATCAATGCCAAATGATGATGATCCTTAGGAATTAGGAACTTTTTAAAAATAAATTGTAATTAGTTCATTTCAGAACTAATTGTTTTTTTAAAAAATAAAGCAGCATGAATAAAAATATCACTGGGGAGTTGTGTATAATATCCTATTTTAATGAATGAATCTATTTCATATTACTTTCTTTGTTCAAGGTTTATAATATGCCTTCCCATAATGATGGAGTTTCTTTTCTCCCAAAAAGCAAATGGATTTCTGTTCAAAAACAAAATGTGGACAATTAAGTTAGAATCAAATATCTGAAATTCAGGGTAAAGCAAGTTTCTCATATTGTAAAACCATTCCTGTAATAAAAAGAGTTGATTTAATCATAAAGCAGAAAATAATAACACTGTGATGCCTCTGTTATATATGCTCAGTTGTATTCTTATGTATCTGAGTTAAAAAAATTTACTACCAGATAAGAATCATCTCTGTTATAGACATTTTCATAGATTTTTATCAGCGCCTCCCTTGCTGTGTTATGTATTTGTTTTTATGTTATTTACCCAGTTAGAGAACAAGCTCCTAAAGGACAGTTTATTTTGATTCCCCAGTACCTATGACAATGTCTGGCATAAGGAAGGAACTTTAAACATATCTCTTCAATAAAGGACAAAACAAAAAAAATGTTTTTTTAATTTTGGAATAAAGAGATCAGGCCTGTTTATACCTCGCTGGCTTAGTCTTAGATAGTGTCTGTTGGTTATTTGTATCACTATGCTCCACAGCCAAGCCTCTGACTCCTTGGCAAGAACAGTGCACAGGTAGGAAGTCAGTGAAGGTCATGAACTGACGTCAGACACCAGAAGGCATAGGTGTGACCTTAAAGCTGAGCAGGTAGAAGAAGAACAGAGGCTGGGGATCAGAAAGTGATCTGCTAAAGCTGAATCCAGATGAAAGGGAAAACAACAGTGTCTTATGGACTGTCTAAGATCAGCACCTAAAGAAGATAATGAGTGACAACTTAAGAAAATTAACCAGTTTATCTGTAGTATACAAGTTCCTCACACCAAAACCACATGAGCCTAGAATAAGCCATGCTTTCTTAGTATTTATACTGTTCCTTTCACCTATAACTTGCTTTCATCACTTCAGTTCTTCTGCCATTTTTGTATGGCTTATACATCTCAGTTATTCTCTAAGAAGTCTTCACACCTCAAAACTACACTGGGAAAACTTTCTATAAGGTCATATTGTTCTTTGTGCTGCCAAACTCATCATAGTGTCTGGAAATAGTTCATTCAGGGATGTGTTTTACTAATTTTTCTGAAAGTTGAACTTATTCCCAGTAGCTAGAGCTTAACACAGTGCCTAATACAGAGCAGGCATTTGATAAATATTTGTTGAATGAAATAAGGAGGCATGTTTTGTTTTTACAAATGGGAAGTAAACTATTGAAACATTGAGTAGCCTATTTAGTATCACAGTTAGCAGTATCTGGTATTTATTTATTCAACAAATGTTTATCAAGTTCCCAGGTACTGTACTAGATTCTGTGAGCATTTTATTAATTTTTTTATCTTACAATGACCCCTTTCATTACATGTCTGTTTCATATGGGTGCTTCTAGTATTTTAACATTAATGATTACAATAAATGTGTAGATTTGGTTCTTTTGTCTCACATTTTGCAGTTAATGAAAGCATATCTCATGGAGGTTAACTAACTGTTCCAGGTCTAATCGCCTAATAAGATGAGGCACTAGAATCAAACCCAGGTCTCTCTGATCCAAAGACAATTATTTCCCTACTATGCAACTATGAATATTTATAATTAATATAATTTTCTAATTTTGTGAACAAATAAAATAGAGAGATTCTGTTCTTCTTCGATGTCTTTGACAATAGCGAATAAATATTTGGATGATTTTGTTTCCTTTGGAACTTGTCTATATAGCTAAACGAAATTCTCAGGACTAGTGAAAAAATTTCTAGCTAGATCTCTCTATGTACCTTAATTACTTTTCATTAGGCTATATTTAATTAAGAAAGCAAATACGCCTTATTAAAATTTAAGAATTCCAACTTTTAGTCAATATTTTATGGATGATATTGAGCTTTGTACTGAAATCCACAGTATATTTTTCTGAGTTCTTATCTGGGCTTCACAGGGCCAAAGCATCAGAAAATTAGTTTTCTTATTGTCCATTTGCACTTATTATAGTTGTAAATATCCTCTGATACCCCAATAGTGGGAAGAAAATGATTTAATATTAAGTACAATTAAGGAAAATTGAAAGAGATTATGTAATAACTAGTTGTTAAAATGTAAACTATATTTTATCCACTATTTAGTGCCTTCAGGACATCTATTTAAACTGATTCTGAGTTTAAATATTTAGTATTTACATCCAGTACTGAAGGAAGATCTTTATAGAGCTTCACTTTTACAGGACTATAATCACACTTGTCACTGCTCTCCTCACTTTGTCCAAGACCTTTCCAAAGTGTCCAAGCTTCTTGACCTCTTAATGTAAATGGATATTTATATGCAAAACCTGTGAATGTGTGTATGTGAATACATGTAGTGAAGGAAAGCAAAAGATTAAAAATTAAATCAAGGGTAAAATTAAATATTTGGGACTTAAGAAAAAGCTGTGTCAGGGCGGAAGGAAGATTGCAATTGTAGCAGAGTTCTAAATTTGATTCTCAGTACTATCACTATCTCATAACCTTAATTAAAATGTCTGAAGGGTCTTGACCCTTACTTTTCTCATATAGAGTTTAGTAATACTAATAAATAGTTAACTAGCAGGAGAAGTCAAATGAGTTAATTAAATAATGTTGCTGACAGAGGTTTTATAAATATAAAGTACCATACAGGGGTATATATAGTATTGAAAATTACCATTTTTCCTAGTGCAACTATGTAAAAATAGGTTTAGATGCAGAGCATGTATAATTCATTTCCCTCCATCAGGTAGGCATATGTGGAGAATATATATATATATATATATATATATATATATAGAGAGAGAGAGAGAGAGAGAGAGAGAGAGAGAGAGATGTGCGTGTGTGTGTGTCTATATATATAAATATATATATATATTTTTTTGAGACTAAGTCTCACTGTGTCACCCAGGCTGGAGTGCAGTGGAGCGATCTCAGCTCACTGCAAGCTCCACCTCCCGGGTCCATGCCATTCTCCTGCCTCAGCCTCCCGAGTAGCTGGGACTACAGACACCCACCACCACGCTCGGCTAATTTTTTGTATTTTTTTTAGTAGAGACAGGGTTTCACCGTGTTAGCCAGGATGGTCTCTGTCTCCTGACTTCGTGATCCTCCTGCCTCGGCCTCTCAAAGTGCTGGGATTACAGGCGTGAGCCGCTGCTCCCAGCCCAAATATATTTTTTATGATGAACTTCGGAATGATTTTCCTACCGTCAGAGAACGTGAATCTAGAGTTGTACCAAAGCCTAATTTAGATGGTGGGGTGGGATGAAGGAAGGCTTTGGGGAGGAAATAGCCAAATGAATAAATATAGGCCAGATGAAATGCTGGGAGTAGTCAGGGCTTGGGAAAGGAAATAACGTTTCCAGTCAGCCTGAATGGAACTCTCGGATGAGACTGTTCTCTGTGGGTTTAGTAGAGGAGATAGATAACTCTTAAAACTGCAATAGGAGGCAAAATCTGGTCAGTGCCATCAGAGTCTGTATTAGTCCATTTTCATGCTGCTGATAAAGACATACCCAAGACTGGGAAGAAAAGGAGGTTCCACGTGGCTGGGGAGGCCTCAGAATAATGGCAGGAGGGGAAAGGTACTTCTTATATGGCAGCCACAAGAGAAAATGAGGAAGATGTAAAAGCGGAAATCCCTCATAAAACCATCAGATTTTGTGAGACTTATTCACTACCATAAGAAGAGTATGGGGGAAAGTTCCCCCATGATTCAAATTATCTCCCACCAGTTCCCTCCCACAACACATGGGAATTATGGAGTACAATTCAAGATGAGATTTGGGTGGAGACACAGAGCCAAACCATAACATTCTGCCCCTGGCCCCTCCAAATCTTATGCCTTCACATTTCAAAACCAAGCATGTCTTCCCTCAGTCCCCTAAAGTCTTAATTCATTTAAGCATTAACCCAAAAGTCCACAGTTCAAAGCCTCATCTGAGATAAGGCAAGTCCCTTCCACCTATGAAACAGTAAAATCAAAATCAAGCTAATTATTTCCTGGTTACAATTTGGGTACAGGTATTGGGTAAATACAGCCATTCCAAATGGGAGAAATTGTCCAAAACAAAGTGGTTACAGGGCCGATACAAGTCCAAAAATCCAGCAGAGTGGTCAAATTTTAAAGGTCCAAAATGATCTCCTTTGACTCCAGGTCTCACATCCAGGTTGCACTGATGAAAGAAGTGGACTCCCATGGTCTTGGGCAGCTCCACGCCTGTTGCTTTGCAGCGTAAAGCCTCCCTCCTGGCTGCTTTCATGGGGTAGTGTTGAGTGTCAGCAGCTTTTTCAGGTAGATGATGCAAGCTGTCGGTGAATCTACCATTCTGGGGTCTGGAGGACAGTTGACCTCTTCTCACATCTCCACTAGGTGGTGCCCCAGTCGGGACTCTGTGTGGGGGCTCCAACCCCAAATTTCCCTTCTGCACTGTCCTAGCAGAGGTTCTCCATGAGCACCCCAATCCTGCAGCAAACTTCTGCCTGGGCATCCAGGCATTTCTATATATCTTCTGAAATCTAGACAGAGGTTTCCAAACCCCAATTCTTGACTTCTGTGCACCTGCAGTCTCAACACCACATGGAAGCTGCCAAGACTTGGGGATTGCACCCTCTGAAGCCAAAGCCCAAGCTATACCTTGGCCACTTTTAGTCATGGCTGCAGTGGCTGGGACGCAGGACACCAAGTCGTTAGCCTGCACACAGCACTGGGACCCTGGGCCAGGCCCAGGAAACTACTTTTTCCTAGGCCTGCTGGGCCTGTGATGGGAGGGCCTGCCATGAAGACCTCTGACATGCCTTGGAGACATTTTCCCCATTGTCTTGGGGATTAACATTTGGCTCCTTGTTACTTATGCAAATTTCTGCAGCTGGCTTGAATTTCTCTTTAGAAAATGGGTTTTTCTTTTCTATCACATTGTCAGGCTGCAAATTTTCTGAACTTTTATGCTCTGCTTCCCTTATAAAACTGAATGCTTTTAACAGCACCCAAGTCACATTTTGAATGCTTTGCTGCTTAGAAATTTCTTCTGCCAGATACCCTAAATCATCTCTCTCAATTTCAAAGTTCCACAAATCTCTAGGGCAGGAGCAAAATGCTGCCAGTCTCTTTGCTAAAACATAACAAGAGTCACCTTTGCTTCAGTTCCCAACAAGTTCCTCATCTCCATCTGAGACCCCCTCAGCCTGGACCTTATTGTCTATATCACTATCAGGCTTTTGGTCAAAGCCATTCAGCAAGTTTCTAGGAAGTTCCAAACTTTCCTACATTTTCTTGTCTTCTTCTGAGCCCTCCAAACTGTTCCAACTTTTGCCTGTTACCCAGTTCCAAAGCTGCTTCCACATGTTCAGGTATCTTTTCAGTAACATCCCACTCTTGGTACCAATTTATTGTAATTAATCTGTTTTCATGCTGCTAATAAAGACGTACCCAAAACTGGAAAGAAAAAGAGGTTTAATTGGACTTACAGTTCCATGTGGCTGGGGAGGCCTCAGAATCATGACAGGAGGGAAAAGGCACTTCTTACATGGCAGCCACAAGAAAAAAATGAGGAAGATGCAAAAAGCAGAAACCCTTGATAAAACCATCAGATCTCGTGAGACTTACTCACTACCACAGACCAGTATTGGGGGAACTGCCCCATGATTCAAATTATCTCCCACCAGGTCTCTCCCACAACATGTGGGAATTATGGGAGTACAATTTGGGCGGGGACACAGAGCCAAACTATATTGGAGTCTATGCCTCCAAACCTTGCTTCAGCACCAGGCACTTCCACCTCAGTTATGTTTCTACCATGCCTTCTTCAAGCCAAAAACCTTAAGCTCACCCTTTGCTCTTGTTTATAACTCCATACATCCAATCCAACAGCAAATTACATTGTGTTTACCTTCAAAATATATCGCTAACATTTGCACTTCTCAATTCCAAGCTATCTTCATCCCTTACCTGGATTAGCATATTAGATTCCTAATTGACCTCCCTAATTTCATTTTAGATCCTCTCTAGTACATTTTCCACAGAGTACCTGGAATAATCTTTAAGCATAGATTAATCATATAATTCCCCTGCTTAAAACATTCCAATGGTTTCATACCATATTTAGAATAAAATGATTTACAAATCAAATGTGATTGTGTTGCTCTCTACCTATTCAAAGTAATCTCTTACTAGTCTCCCTTTGGCATATTATGCTCCAGCCCAATGTTCTTCCTTCTATTCTTAGAACATACCAGTGCTTATTTCTGCACCAAAGCCTCTACATTGTCACATTGTGACTTCTTCCCAGAACATTGTTTTCATGGACCTCCATATGACTCTTCTAATTTTTTTGGTCTTAGTTCAAATGCTGCCATCTCAGAACACAATTTCCTTACCAGTCTAGCTGCAGTGCCACAATCCCCTCCAGCATTATTATCGACTCCATTGCATTTTACTGTTTTATTTCAGCATATATTGCTATCTAAATATATTATCTATCTATGAGTATGTGTGTATTTTTTTCTGCTAAATTCTCTAACAAAAGCCCCATAAGAGTAAACACCCTTCTTATCTCTTATCATATATTGCCAGTACCTAGACATGTGCTTGACACATATTAGCACTTATCAAATATTTTTAGCTGTTAAATTATTTTTTCCTATATAATAAATTTACATTTACCTAAAGTAGATGTTGAATTTTACACAAGAGCAGAAAGAGTTCCTTTTAAACTACCAACTATAAATTAATTTATATGATAAACTAATTTCCAAATAAGGCTTTTCAAAATATTCTGAGGGAATATTAGTGAGTTTTGAAGACAACGAGAACTGACAGATTCATCTGAATGCTCCATGCGTAGCTTATCACATTATACCCAGAAAATCATTAACATGCTTTAGCCTAGCAGAAGGAAAATAAATTCATAAATAAAATCAACAGGTGCAATATAAAATGCTAAAGTAATAGAATTGACTGTGTGCATAGTTTACATGGTGTACCACTAGGCAGTGTTTTCGCTGGTGACAGCATAGTGGGAATGACTTTTTGGAGAAGGAATAGAGTGCAAACCAAGTAATAGGAAACATCAGGGATTCACAAACACCCATACCCCATGGGGGGCATTGACAATACCAGTAATTAACCACAGTGTGAAATTAATGCACTGCCTTGTGGGGACAGTGATCCCCTGAGACCTGCCTGTGGTGGCATTGTAGCTATGACTCATTGTCAGCAACTATTAGAAGGAAAAGTGCCTTGAAAAATAGGATAGAAATTTTATTAATAACATAATGCTGATATAAGCTGGGAGGGAAGTATCTTGTTTTCTGTTATGAGTTAAGAAATTAACTACTTAAAGTTGTAATGAAATTGATGTAAAATGTTTACTATGAAATGGTTGCCTAAAACATCAGCTGATTAATTAAAAAAAAAAAAACTATTCCGTTTAAACACCAGTAAGCTATTGAGCACCTATAATGAGCCAGACATTGTGGGAAATACAAAGAAAAAAAAGAATGGAGGTGAAGAGAAAGGGAAGAAGTGAGAAAGGAGGAAAAAAGTCCATATTTCTTTAATTCATAGAGATCAGAAATTAGCTGTAGCATGCACAGGTAAACACCTAAATATACCCTGTCTTACTATGATTAGAGAGAACTGCATTAACAGAAATATAAACAAAGCATCATAGGCAGATATATGAAAAATAAATTCATTATTGAGAGAAGGGAGGATTGGGTAACTGTCAAAAAGTAATTAATGCCAGAATGTATCCTTGAAGGAAAGTAGGATTTAAACAGAAAAAAAAAATGTTTCAGTTGTTGAGTAACTGATATTCTGGTGATAGTTGTCATATAGCTAAGTAGATAGGTATCTCACTGTCCTGTGTATTACTGATATACATGGTTATATTCAACAACATAAGGTGATTATAGTCATGTTTTGCTTTTTTCTGGTTTGAATTGTAAGCTCAGCACTTTAATTAAAATCATTATTCCCCAAGGCTTGGTAGTTGCTAAATGTTTATATTCTATTCACAAGAAAGTTGCATGATGCTGCTTTACATCTCACAGGCCCTGCCTCCTTAGTTCAGCCACCTTCCTGGTGTCCTAAATAGGCATATACTGATACATAGAGAGTGGATGAGTCTGGAGCTCAAGCAGAGAGGTCTGGCCTGGATACAATAAATTTCAGAATCAATATCAATAGAGATGATTGTCAAATCCATAGAGAAGTAAGTTGTCTATTGGAGACCCTGACTCTCAGTTACTTAAAATCAGTTTATTGGATTTAAATCAAACAGTATTCATAATTTTTAAATTGTACTACAAATATTGGTAATCTTGCTTCCTATGTGAACAATATATTTTTCATAGCTAAATGTGTGGTAGTATAGTCGGTGACTACAGTTTGGATCATTTAATGAGTAGGACAAGGAATAACCATGAAAATGGTTTTCCACTTTCACAAAAAGAAAAGAGCATACAACATGAATAACAAAAAGAGGGCTGGGCACAGTGCCTCACGCCTGTAATCTCAGCACTTTGGGAGGCCGAAGTGGGTGGATCATGAGGTCAGGAGATCAAGACCAGTGTGGCCAACATGGTGAAACCACATCTCTACTAAAAATACAAAACTGAATGGGATGTGGTGATGGGCACCTGTAATCCCAGCTACTTGGGAGGCTGAGGTAGGAGAATCGCTTGAACCCGGGAGGGGAGGTTGCAGTGAGCCGAGATCACGCCACTGCACTCCAGCCTGGGTGACAGAGCAAGACTCCATCTAAAAAAAAAAAAAAAAAAAAAAGAAGAAGAAGAAGAACTCAACCTCTTGAGTTTGTAAACAGTAGGGGAAATATGATCCAGAAATGAAAAGGAAAAATAAGGATTCAGAAGAGTAGTTCCAAAACAAATAGCACTGGGATGCAAAAGCTAAGAGAAGAAGGAATTTCAAAAAGAAAGGGTTTAAGAGAAGTCAAAGAGCAAAAAGTAAATTGCAAAAAAGAATGTTAGCATTTAACAAAGCAATTTTGTAGGAAGTTTTGAAGAGATGACTTTCAGAAGGCAAGGAATTAATAAAGGAATGGAAGTATAAAATGTGCTCCATTAATACAAGTTTGAAAGTAAACAGAAAGAGAGAAATATAACTCAGGAGGGGATGAGAGCAAATCAAGACTTCTTTTTAAAACAAGATGTTGAGAATTGTGTAAATTTGAATGTCCTGGAAAGGGTGAAATGGTGAAATTCAATGAGAAAAATTGAAATACTGACAAGAGTTCTGAGAACAAGTCCATACATGTGTCCTGAAGGGAAAAATCTGAGGTGTAGAGACAATGAAGACATTGACTCTGAGACATAGAATGAGTCATGAGGATATCTTACAAAAACCACAGAATATTGCATACTTCCTACTGTAATTGTCTCTCATCTATACTTCTCAGCTATCTTTCTCACATAGTATTTGACACTGTGATGAATTAAAGGGTGGATCTCATACTGTTACTCCTCCTTCTCCATATTCCTTATGTAATTCTTTCAGAGTGCTTTTCAGACCATCAGGAAGGCCCTAGAAGGAAAACGATAAGGGTGATGTAATAGAAGGTGGGATGTAGACATGATGAAAAATCAAGGTGTGAAATATTAGTTTGATGTTGGTTCCAAGTCTTTGCTATTGTGAATAGTGCCGCAATAAACGTACGTGTGCCTGTGTCTTTATAACAGCATGATTTATAATCCTTTGGTTATATACCCAGTAACGGGATGGCTGGGTCAAATGGTATTTCTAGTTCTAGATCCCTGAGGAATCGCCACACTGTCTTCCACAATGGTTGAACTAGTTTACAGTCCCACCAACAGTGTAAAAGTGTTCCTATTTCTCCACAAAATGTCCAACAATGATAGACTGGATTAAGAAAATGTGGCACATATACACCATGGAATACTATGCGGCCATAAAGAATGATGAGTTCATGTCCTTTGTAGGGACATGGATGAAGCTGGAAACCATCATTCTCAGCAAACTATCGCAAGGACAAAAAACAAACACTGCATGTTCTCACTCATAGGTGGGAACTGAACAATGATAACACTTGGACACAGGAAGGGGAACATCACACACCGGGGCCTGTTGTGGGGTGGGGGAGTGGGGAGGGATAGCATTAGGAGATATACCTAATGTAAATGACGAATTATTGGGTGCAGCACACCTACATGGCACATGTATACATATGTAACAAACCTGCATGTTGTGCACATGTACCCTAGAACTTAAAGTATAAAAATATATATATAAAAGAAATATTAGTTTAATGTTGAGAATGTCACAGAATTAACCCTCATAGATTACCAGCACAACAGCAGAGAATAGACTACATTCGGTGTAAGAGAATTGGTGGTTTAATAATTGAAGTTGTATCAACTCTCAGGCATTTTTGTCTTACTTGTTTTTATTAAACAGATTAAGAAGATGAAGAATGAGGAAGGTGAAACTAAGGTTTAAGAGAAAGTGTATTCATAAAAAGAATGGTGCCTTATTTAAAATAGATTTGTTGAGCATGTGGTAAAGCTTTTGTCTTACTGAATTTAATTAATATAAATCAAGTATGGTGAAGCTAAGTGACAGCAACAGAGATATTGCTGAGAATAATGGCACATGCTGTTCAACTATTCACCTTCCAGAATCGCCAAATTCAATCTAGCTTCCTCTCAGCTTCTAAATTAAAGGGACTCATAAAAGTATTTGAGCCCCAGGATATTATCATATGTGCAGCTAACTTTGAGTCAACTTTCCAGTAATACAAGGCAATAAAATCCAAATAGATTGATAGATAGATAATAGATAGATGATAGAGGGATAGATAGATTGAATATTCATACTATATCTATACTGCAACCAAAAGAGGCTTGACTCATCATTCTCAGATTCATATTTTCAATGTAAAATATTTGAAATTCTAAAGTAGTATATGTAATGTTTCTACTTGAATATCAAGTCACCATACTTAAAACAAATCTCATAATCTTGTTCCCAAAGCTAATTATTCTCTGTGTTCTTTTTCTTAATGGTTGTTTAAGCAAGAAATTTAGAAGTCATATAATCCTCTGAAAATTCCATAGCTCCATTCCTCAGTATTTCTTAAATTTCCTCACTCTTTCCCATCTCCATTGCCATGATCCAAACTGCAGTGACCTCTCTCCTGAATCAGTGCAACTGAAACTTAATTTGCAATTGCATCTTCCACTTTTGCCTCTGTTCTCTAATTTTTCATATTGTAACTACTATATAGAAAGTTGTTTCTAAAATATAATCTGATCCTCTCATTGCCTATTTACAACATTTCATATATTTTCATTGCTCTTGGGACAAAAACTAAACTCTTTAAAATGGCCTGTGATTTCCATATGATGTGGAGTTTGTCTTTACGCCACTATCCTCCTCATTCTCTGTACTGGCCTTCTTTCACTTATTTTTTCAAATGAGTCAAGCTTCTTTTTACCACAGAGCTTCAAATGGGACACTTTTTCTTCCTGGGATATTGATTTACCTGGCTAATTATTACTGGCATATTTCTTCACCTAGTTAATTATCACTCATCTTTGGAGCTGAGATTAAATGCTCACTATTCATGGAATTCTTTCTAGCCTCAGAGTAGATAAAATCAGTTTCTTCATTATATTTCTTTCCATTGTGGTCATCAATTTTAATGAAAAAAAATATCATTTAAATTTGGCATTAGCATTTTTCTTCTCTCTTATGGCATCAAAGATATATTTAGTGGGTATTTTGTACCTAAGTTCAATGACTGGCATACAGGATATGCTAAATAAATGCCAGTTGAGTAGATGAAAGAATAAATGAGAAAATTATGGAGGAGAAAGAATGAGCTAATTGCTAAGCTGTGTTGAAAGGTTGAAAATGAGTACTAATGGTGAGCAGATGAAAGAAGTAATGATGTGGATGGTGTGGTCCAGATAATGGACAAGCAAGGTGAAGTCCAATATGGACTAGACCCATTGAAAATGCAACATGGCTGGGGGCCTTGGCTCACATCCATAATCCCAGTGCTTCAGGAGGCCAAGGCAAGAGGATTGCTTCAGCCCAGGAGTATAAGACCAGCCTGGCTAACATAGAAGGACCCCCATCTTTACAAAAATTTTAACAATTAGCTGAACACGGTGGCACACACCTGTAGGTCTAGCTACTCTGGAGACTGCAATGGGAGATCACTTAAGGCCAGGAGTTTGAGGCTGCAGTGAGCTATGATTACGCTACTGCACTCTAGCCTGGGAGGCAGAGTAAGACACCGTCTCTAAAAGAAAAACAAAATTCAGAAATTAAAAATGAATAAAAATGCATCATGTTTGTAATTTTAATTCCACATTCTTTTATATATTGTGATTTTAATTTGTTAAGTCAATTTTCAATACTATCTATTAATTCCAACATTTTTAAATGTGTACAGCATAATTGTTGGTAACTAATTATCTGAATGTAGTAACAACATTCCATGTATTGTGATAATATGCATTATCAAGCTAAAAGCTTGCCAATTTCTAATATTCAATAAAATGTCTCTTATAATTAGATGTTTAATGTAGCAAATCAAATGGAAAGATGCAGCCTAATGATCAATGAGAAATTGATAATCACATCTCATTTTGACACCTCCTTATAACATTTAACATTTTTGTCATTGATGTAAATAATAGAAAATTCATTGTAGATTGGCTTCAGCATTAAAGAGGATGTATTAGTGTATGTAATTAAAAAGTTCAAAGTGGTCAAGCTTAAGGTATAGGGTGATCAGGATTCTGGCTCCATTTCTTTGTAATTCTCCATATTTCAACTTAATTCTTGGGCTAATTTATCTTGTTGTAGAAGAATCACTGTAGCAATCACCAGACTTACAACCTCATATACTATTGTCCAGTGAGAGAAAGAGAATATCTGTGTCCACAATTCCCAGAAAAGGTTCTGACTAGGCTAAGAGAAATCTAAGTGCTAAACAGATTGACTAAGGTTACCTAAACTAATAACTAAAGCAAAGAGAGGAATTACTCTGGTTGCTAGAGACAAGTCTGAACTCTCTAGAGTTAAAATATGAATTTACTACAGGAGTGGACAGAAGTGAATATTGGAAGAAAAACATTACCCATTATATTAAAAGTCAGGGCTTCTAGATAATGCTGTATATGTACAACTGAATAAAAGTTACTACATGTTGTATATATATCTTCTAGTCACATAAATGAATATAGGAAAATTAACTTACTGGACATTAACATAAATACAAATATGAAATTATAGGTGGCCCATCAAAGAAGTATAGAGTTCTTAATTAGTTTACCATACAACCTTTCATCTTATTACTCTAACCATACTTCCACAGCTTTCAAGTATTTTTTCAAGCACGTAGGTAATCAGAAGAGATTATATTTTTATTTCTCATATAATTAGCTGTTCTACAAATTCAGATAAATTACTGAGTTATTTGAACAAAATGACTTTTTCTTGTCCCCATTTGAGCACAAGCATTAATGCAATGCCTTGCACACAGTAATTGCTACATAAAAATGTGTTAATTAAATGAATGAATTAACTTCAAGTTTTGAAGATGCATTAACTTATCGAGACTATAATTTTCACTTTAAAAGTATGTTCATTATATAGCATCTTGAAAACAATGGAGTATTTGAATTGAGGGATTCATAGTATCTCATGCACTTATTCATTCCAAAATTTATCAACACATTTGAAAATCTCTCTGAAATACATTGTGCTAGGGAATAAGTAATTATTTCTCGGCCGGGCGCGGTGGCTCATGCTTGTAATCCCAGCACTTTGGGAGGCCGAGGCGGGCGGATCACGAGGTCAGGAGATCGAGACCACGGTGAAACCCCGTCTCTACTAAAAATACAAAAAATTACCCGGGCGTGGTGGCGGGCGCCTGTAGTCCCAGCTACTCGGAGAGGCTGAGGCAGGAGAATGGCGTGAACCCGGGAGGCGGAGCTTGCAGTGAGCCGAGATTGCCCCACTGCACTCCAGCCTGGGTGACAGAGCGAGACTCCGTCTCAAAAAAAAAAAAAAAAAAAAAAAAAAAAAAAAAAATTATTCTTCATTGTATAGTTTCTATAGCATCTTGTGCATATTTAAATCATTGTATTTATAATGTTTAAATTGTCATTCATTAATTTAATAAGTAATTATTCAATGTTACCATTTGCCAAGCACTGGAATATAAATATATTGAATATACAATTCCCGCCCCCAAGGAACTTCAAGTGTGTACGGGGTGGTGGTGGAGGTAGAGGTGAATAAAGAACGGCTTATTTGTCATTGTACCTCAAATGATAGCATAGGCATATAATAGGTGCCTAATAAATATTTGTTACCTTTACAAATAATGCATGAAAAACTGAATAAATAATGTCCTTTGAAGAACTTTACAACTCACTCAGTTTCTCTGGAAGTGCTGAGAGCGGGGCTCCAATCAATCATGGTTATAAAATTGATCAATTAGGAGAATAAAACACTGAATTATAAACTGAATTGTTTGAGAGTGTTATAATAAAATGCAAGACATTAAATTATCTTTTATAGAATGATGGTAACTTCCCTAAAGGATAGAATACTTTGACTTTCCTAATGATCCCTCTTGCTGAGTTCTTTATTATAACTAGCCTTAGGGTTTTTATCCAAGAGTTCATGAAACCAGAGCTGCAGTTCCCAGCATTGGATGTTTATCACTCTACAAATACTGTGATTCTCTTACGTGTGAGAATGCTTAGACTCTCAATATGGCCAACTGTTATTTCTGTACTTCCGTATCCAATCCTGTGTTTAACCTTCTACATGACCACATTGGACTCCCAATTCTTGCTTGTTGCTGATTCCACAAACATTTATAGAATGCCTATCACATGTTTTTGACTCTGTGAGAAACATGGGACAATGAGTCCAAGGTTTTGGGTTAGGATGACGTGACGGAAGTCCAAACAGAGCAACTAACTAGGGAGAAAACTCAGTTTAAGTCTTGTCTTTTCTTTAAAGCTTGCTCTCACTACTTTTATTCCTGTAAATACCCTTACAGTTCAACTCCCCTTAATGTGTACATTATAATAACTGCCATTTGCTTATATATAGCTTTGGGTGGTTCTAAGTTGTTTTCTATATCAAAATTTTGTTAACCCAAAATACTCTAATATTCTGGAAGACAGAAATACTCTAATTTTCTTCCAGACAGGCTCATATCTTCCTTGAGCCTAAACGTCAGCATAACCTCCAAAGATCCTTACTCATTTAAATTGCTGGCATATCTTTCTCTTTCTTCTTATAATACTCTTTCTTCTCTAACAATTGCCTCACTCCATCCATTTACTCAATATTAAAGACACCAAAGTTGAAATGAAGGAAAAAATGTTAAGGGCGGCCAGAGAGAAATGTGGGGTTACCCACAAAGGGAAGCCCATCAGACTAACAGCTGATCTCTCGGCAGAAAATCTACAAGCCAGAAGAGAGTGGGGGCCGATATTCAACATTCTTAAAGAAAAGAATTTTCAACCCAGAATCTCATATCCAGCCAAACTAAGCTTCATAAGTGAAGGAGAAATAAAATAGTTTACAGACACACAAATGCTGAGTGATTTTGTCACCACCAGGCCTGCCCTAAAAGAGCTCCAGAAGGAAGCACTAAACATAGAAAGGAACAACCGGTACCAGCCACTGCAGAAACATGCCAAATTGTAAAGACCATCGAGGCTAGGAAGAAACTGCATCAACTAACAAGCGAAATAACCAACTAACATCATAATGACAGGATCAAATTCACACATAACAATATTAACTTTAAATGTAAATGGGCTAACTGCTCCAAATAAAAGACACAGACTGGCAAATTGGATAAGGAGTCAAGACCCATCTGTGTGCTGTATTCAGGAAACCCATCTGACGTGCAGAGACACACATAGACTCAAAATAAAGGAATGGAGGAAGATCTACCAAGCAAATGGAAAACAAAAAAGGCAGGGGTTGCAATCCTAGTCTCTGATAAAATAGACTTTAAACCAACAAAGATCAAAAGAGACAAAGAAGGCCATTACATAATGGTAAAGGGATCAATTCAACAAGAAGAGCTAACTATCCTAAATATATATGCACCCAACACAGGAGCACCCAGATTCATAAAGCAAGTCCTGAGTGACCTACAAAGGCACTTAAAATCCCACACAATAATAATGGGAGATTTTAACACCCCACTGTCAACATTAGACAGATCAACAAGACAGAAAGTTAACAAGGATACCCAGGAATTGAACTCAGCTCTGCACCAAGTGGACCTAATAGACATCTACAGAACTCTCCACCCCAAATCAACAGAATATACATTTGTTTCAGCACCACACCACACCTATTCCAAAATTGACCACATAGTTGGAAGTAAAGCTCTCCTCAGCAAATGTAAAATAACAGTAATTATAACAAACTGTCTCTCAGGCCACAGTGCAATCAAACTAGAACTCAGGATTCAGAAACTCACTCAAAACCGCTCAACTACATGGAAACTGAACAACCTGCTCCTGAATGACTGCTGGGTACATAACGAAATGAAGGCAGAAATAAGGATGTTCTTTGAAACCAACGAGGACAAAGACACAACATACCAGAATCTCTGGGACACGTTCCAAAATTGACACCCTAACATCACAATTAAAAGAACTAGAAAAGCAAGAGCAAACACATTCAAAAGCTAGCAGAAGGCAAGAAATAACTAAAATCAGAGCAGAACTGAAGGAAATACAGACACAAAAAACCCTTCAAAAAATTAATGAATCCAGGAGCTGGTTTTTTGAAAAGATCAACAAAATTGATAGACTGCTAGCAAGACTAATAATGAAGAAAAGAGAGAAGAAGCAAATAGACTCAATAAAAAATGATAAAGGGGATATCACCACCGATCCCACAGAAATACAATCTACCATCAGAGAATACTACAAACACTTCTATGCAAATAAACTAGAAAATCTAGAAGAAATGGATAAATTCCTCGACAAATACACCCTCCCAAGACTAAACTAGGAAGAAGTTGAATCTCTGAATAGACCAATAACAGGTTCTGAAATTGTGGCAATAATCAATAGCTTACCAACCAAAAAGAGTCCAGGACCTGATGGATTCACAGCCGAATTCTACCAGAGGTACAAGGAGGAACTGGTACCATTCCTTCTGAAACTATTCCAATAGATAGAAAAAGAGGGAATCCTCCCTAACACATTTTATGAGGCCAGCATCATCCTGATACCAAAGCCTGGTGGAGACACTACCAAAAAAGAGAATTTCAGACCAATATGATGCAAAAATCCTCAATAAAATACTGGCAAACCGAATCCAGCAGAACATCAAAAAGCTTATCCGCCATGATTAAGTGGGCTTCATCCCTGGGATGCAAGGCTGGTTCAACGTACACAAATCAATAAATGTAATCCAGCATATAAACAGAACCAAAGATAAAAACCACATGATTATCTCAATAGATGCAGAAAAGGCCTTTGACAAAATTCAACAACCCTTCATGCTAAAAACTCTCCATAAATTAGGTATTGATGGGACGTATCTCAAAATAATAAGAGCTATCTATGACAAACCCACAGCCCATATCATACTGAATGGGCAAAAACAGGAAGCATTCCCTTTGAAAACTGGCCAAGACAGGGATGCCCTCTCTCACCACTCCTATTCAACATAGTGCTGGAAGTTCTGGCCAGGGCAATCAGGCAGGCGAAGGAAATAAAGGGTATTCAATTAGGAAAAGAGGAAGTCAAATTGTCCCTGTTTGCAGATGATATGATTGTATATCTAGAAAACCCCATTGTCTCAGCCCAAAATCTCCTTAAGCTGATAAGCAACTTCAGCAAAGTCTCAGGATACAAAATCAATGTACAAAAATCACAAGCATTCTTGTACACCAATCACAGACAAACAGAGAGCCAAATCATGAGTGAACTTCCATTCACAATTGCTTCAAAGAGAATAAAATACCTAGGAATCTAACTTACAAGGGACATGAAGGACTTCTTCAAGGAGAACTACAAACCACTGCTCAATGAAATAAAAGAGGATACAAACAAATGGAAGAACATTCCATGCTCATGGGTTGGAAGAATCAATATCGTGAAAATGGCCATAGTGCCCAAGGTAATTTATAGATTCAATGCCATCCCTATCAAGCTACCAATGACTTTCTTCACAGAATTCGAAAAAACTACTTTAAAGTTCATATGGAACCAAAAAAGAGCCCAGATCACCAAGTCAATCCTAAGCCAAAAGAAGAAAGCTGGAGGCATCACACTACCTGACTTCAAACCATACTACAAGGCTACAGTAACCAAAACAGCATGGTACTGGTACCACAACAGAGACATAGATCAGTGGAACAGAACAGAGCCCTCAAAAATAATGCCGCATATCTACAACCATCTCATCTTTGACAAACCTGACAAAAACAAGCAATGGGAAAAGGATTCCCTATTTAATAAATAGTGCTGGGAAAACTGGCTAGCCATATGTAGAAAGCTGAAACTGGATCCCTTCCTTACACCTTATACAAAAATTAATTCAAGATGGATCAAAGACTTAAATGTTAGACCTAAAACCATAAAAACCCTAGAAGAAAACCTAGGCAATACCATTCAGGACATAGGCATGGGCAAGGACTTCATGTCTAAAACACCAAAAGCAATGGCAACAAAAGCCAAAATTGACAAATGGGATCTAATTAAACTAAAGAGCTTCTGCATAGCAAAAGAAACTACCATCAGAGTGAACAGGCAACCTACAAAATGGGAGAAAATTTTTGCAACCTACTCATCTGACAAAGGGCTAATATCCAGAATCTACAATGAACTCAAACAAATTTACAAGAAAAAAACAAACAACCCCATCAAAAAGTGGGCAAAGGACATGATCAGACACTTCTCAAAAGAAGACATTTATGCAGCCAAAAAACACATGCAAAAATGCTCATCATCACTGGCCATCAGAGAAATGCAAATCAAAACCACAATGAGATGCCATCTCACACCAGTTATAATGGCAATCATTAAAAAGTCAGGAAACAACAGGTGCTGGAGAGGATGTGGAGAAATAGGAACACTTTTACACTGTTGGTGGGACTGTAAACTAGTTCAACCATTGTGGAAGTCAGTGTGGCGATTCCTCAGGGATCTAGAACTAGAAATACCATTTGACCCAGCAATCCCATTACTGGGTATATACCCAAAGGACTATAAATCATGCTGCTATAAAGACACATGCACACGTATGTTTATTGCGGCACTATTCACAATAGCAAAGACTTGGAACCAACCCAAATGTCCAACAACGATAGACTGGATTAAGAAAATGTGGCATATATACACCATGGAATACTATGCAGCCATCAAAAATGATGAGTTCATGTCCTTTGTAGGGACATGGATGAAACTGGAAACCATCATTCTCAGTAAACTATCACAAGGACAAAGACAAAAACACAAACACCACATGTTCTCACTCATAGGTGGGAATCGATCAATGAGAAGACATGGACATAGGAAGGGAAACATCACACTCCAGGGACTGTGGTCGGGTTGGGGGAGGGGGGAGGGACAGCATTAGGAGATATACCTAATGCTAAATGACGAGTTAATGGGTGCAGCAAACCAACATGGCACATGGATACATATGTAACAAACCTGCACATTGTGCACATGTACCCTAAAACTTAAAGTATAATAATAATAATAATAATAATAATAATAATAATAAAGACACCTTCTTTATTGACAAACAATGAATCCAGTGAAGTGCTAGGATGATAGAATGAAATAGTTTCTTGAAAAAGAGAAGCACGTAACAGTTAAAATTACAATGTGATTCACGCTAAGGCAGAATTAAGCACACAGTGTTTAAAGTACAAAACTTCTGTTTCCCACATGTAGGATCACAGAAGACTTAGAATAAAAGGCATCTGAAATGGGGTTAGGAGAACAGCCAGAATATAGGAAAATGAAAAGAAAAAGCATTGGACTAAGTGGAAATGAAGTGAACATTGATACCATAGTAAGGATGATTAATAAAAAATGTGGTATCTTGCAGGCACCTACAGTAATGTGGCATACAGAAAGCAAAGGGGAATGAGAAGAGAGACTACTGAGAAATTACAATATCATAAAGGATCTTATGTGCCTCCTCAAGGAGTTTGGACTTAATTTAAAGACAAAGAGAGCCAAAATAAAATGTTTAAGCAGAGATGTAATATTATTACATTTGTGTTTTAGAAATCTCACTGATAACATCAAAGGGAGAACAGTAGCACCTAATTCAAGTGAGAGATAATAAGGTTCAAAATAAAGCTATCACTGAGACAGTCAAGGGAAAAAAATAGCTTCCCAAGACACTAAGTCAATGGAATCATCATGACTCTGTCTCTGGAAGCAGCAGATCCCTGGTAAGAAAGAGTGACACTGCCCCAAACCTATAATCCTTGTTTGAACAATTAGAGTAACAACGGTAGCATTCCTTTAGAGATATATGGCAGAAAGGGCAATAATTTCTACTGGAGAAATGAACAGTACTGATATTTTAGGCCAGTTTTATTGGAGGTTCCTCTGGATCAAGCTGTCTAGTAGGTGTTGAATATTTTAATCTAGAGCACAGGAAGAATAACAAGGCTAAAGATAGATATGTAGAAGTAATTAGACATAAATGGTGATTGGAGTCATAGGATAAAATCCGAAAGGGAAACTATACAAAAGTGCAATAGAAAAATTTCAAAGACAAAGCTCTAGGAAATATTAATATCTAAAGTTGGCGTTTAGGATGAGACACTCACTTGGAGGATAGAGAGGAAGAAAACGGTGGCGAGAGGAATGTTCGGAGAATTTGATACTATAAAAGCCATGGGATGAGAGATTTTCCAGGAGAAAGTAGTCAACCATCTCAAATGCAGCAAAGGTCAGTGACTCCCAACACTCCCTCTCACACCCAAATACAACCTTGAATGATTCTTCACTTTACCCTGACATTTCTTAGATCCAGCATACAAATGAGATGTGTTGATTCTTCCCTCGTACTTGTTTGAATCCTCTCGGTGCTTCGCTATATATAGGTCTAAGCTTCACCCTCACATCTGCCTGTTCCAAACACAACCTACGACAGAAATGCTTGGTAATTATACTCTACAGTATGTTTTTTTTTTTTTTTTCCAAAATAGTGTCGCATCCCCTGATCTGAAATTACAGATACTGAACTATGAACCATTTGGCACTGCCTGTTTCTCTACGCTTGTCTTGTAGCCTGGGTTCATGTTTTCTACTCAATACATCTCTCTAAGCAGATTTTTGTCTCTTTCTGTCTCTGAGATATGACTTATGCTCTAACTGGACATTCAAGTATGAACAGCCAGTACATTTAAACCATTTGGGGGCAATACAAACTAGAAAAGAAATTTTGTCAGACTAAAAAAGTATAATAAATGAATTTCTCAATTGCTCGTAACATGCAGCATCCTCACTGGGTGATCACATTCCCTTTACCAGTTCTACCAAATGTAGATTTATTGATAATATCTGAATTAAATATCTCAGGCCAGACTTCTCTAAATTTCAGATTATATGTGTAACTGCATTTATGACATATTCACTTGATTGTTTCACAAGCATTTCAAAGTTAACATGTTTAAAACTAAACTTCCCCAAGAAACATGTTTCTCTTTAGTAAATGTTACTAATCACTCAAATCAGAAAATTCGGTGTCATTCTAGATTTGTTTTCCTTCCTCATACTCCATAGAATATTAGTCACAAAACCCTGCCTCTTTGGCCTCATAAATACAGTATTTCTTACTTCAGTTCCTTATTTTCCATCCTATAATCACCTCCTTGTTTCAAATCATCACTTCTCACCTGACTTAGGAAATGGCCACCTAATAAGTACTTGAAAATGGAAAACGTTTAAATCCGTTTGCAAAGAAGAGTCATCTATAAAATAGTATGAATTAGACTGTGTCATGTTCACGTTTTAAATTTCTGTGAAAATTAAGTGGCTGGAATTTTCCCTCCATAAAAAAATGTGGATTCATGCCTCTTTGCCTTTGTTCATGATATTTGCAGTGCTGCAAATGCCATCTCCATTTTTATATCTGACAATTTTGCAAAAACCTCAAGACTCGATACAGTAACTTCTCTGTCTTAATTACCACTGTACCTTCAGCATATAATAAACTGCTTCACATGTAACCGGCACTGAATATATATTTGCTGACTGATTTATTCTGTCTCAATCATGTCCATTTTACTCTATAGTACCTTTCAGTTTTTTCCAGTTATTAGCAATGTCTTTTTATAACATTGTTGCTATAATTATTATGTATTATATAAATATGGCCTAGAATTTTATATTTTACTTTGAAGATTTGTTTCCTGGACCATAGTGTTTGCTCCTATCAGATTTGAGTAAAAATATTTCTGCTGTATTCAGCAAGAGAGTTTTCTCAAAATTATCCTTACTTTTGTACATTTCACCAATTGTCAGCTCTTTGACACTTTAGATTTGAGACCAGATATCAACTTATAAAAATAAAATAACTTTTCCTCAAGACATGGGCCCAATTTCTCATGTCTCATTTTGTATAGGTCTTTGTTATACATATTATTCAATTGTACTTAAATTATACTTTTCTGTATTCTTTCCTTCTTCAAGTCTTTCTTTCTTCAAGTCTTCCACCAGAGTATAAGCTTGATTTAGGAGAGATATAATATGTTTGTCATCAAATTTGACTTAGGCTTGGAACATAGTAGATGCTTAATAAATGTTGATGTACTTGGACTGTACTGAATTTGGTCCACTATTTTCAGATTCCAAAAGGATTTTCTATGAATTATAAATTTCAATTTTTAAGCCTAAATATGGATAATATAACTCAATGTTAGCTATAATCGGTCTGGATTTTTTAAAAAGCGATGGCCAAGGACTCCAAGATAGTCTTAAAGACGCCTGAGCATTTTAAGACTCCTAAGAATGAAATGAATTAATGATGAATCTTCTTTAAGCAGAATTTGCTGCTGAAATTTTACAAGTCAGCATTATAAATTTCCTGACTAATCAGAAGTTTTAAGTTTTCTGTTTAAATAAAAATATTTTAACACATTATAATATACAACCAAAAGAGCACAGAAACCATGATGTGCAGTACATTGAATTTGCATGAAATTAACAAGTCCATTTAAACACCAATCAGATCCAGAAATAAAACTTTACCAGTGCTCCAGTGAGCAAGGTCCCAACATTCCAGCTTGCTCATTCCAAGTCTAACACACTCTTCAAAAGGAACCAATGTTTTAACTTCCAATATTCTGGGTTATTGTCTTCTTCAAAATTTTATGTAAGTGGAATATGTATAATCTTCTCCTTTCTGTATATTTTCTTTAACTTGGTATTATGTTTATTATATTATTCATTTTCCTTCATGTAACAGTAGTTTGTTCATTTTCATTGCTGTCTGCTACTGTGTTATATAAATAAACTGCAATTCATTATCCTTTCTACTGATGATGAACATTTTGGTTATTATTAATATGAGACTATTTCAAATAGTGCTACTGTGAATGTAAGAGTTGAACAAAGAGGAAAGAAACACTAAACGCAGCTGGCAGTTAAAGACAGGTTTACTTTAGACAAAACCTGAGAGGTGCTCTTGGCTGATCTCGGTCAGGAGCACTTTCTCTTACAGACTAAGAGTATATATTGGTTTTAGGGTGAGCGGACTTATTACAAGCTTGGAATGTTTGTGTATGTGGAGAAGTTTATGGCAGGGTTGGAATCTCTCTGGGAGGAGGGGAGGTTATCTTGGGGCAGACATCTTTCTGGCCTGGACTGGGGTTGTCTAGGGTCTAGCATGTCTCTACTTGGGGAGGATTTTGGAATGTTTCTTGTTGGAGATGTTATTTGTGGTTTATGGTCGTGCTGACCCTAGCCACTAAGCTGATGCTCTTTGGATTTAGATGTTTTTTTATTATGGTGAACTTTAGAATGAGGGGCTTGTCCAAGATGGCGATGCTCCTGCTCTGTCAGTGAACATTCTTCTGTATGCATTTTGGTGTGTATTTAATAGCATTTCTGTTAGGAACACACTTAGGGCCAGAATTGCTGGGTTATATTGTATGCTTATATTCAGTTGTAAGAGATATTGCCAAATAGTTTTCCAATGCAATTGTACCAACCTATGCTCTTAAAATCAATGATTGAGAATTGCAGTTGCTTTTCATTTTATACTGCACTATGTCGATCGTTTTTAACTTTTTGCCATTTTGGTCTGTGAGTAGTGCTATTCATAGTGGTTTTAGCTTGTATTCTCCTAATGATTAAAGTTAACCACTTTAAAAACATCCACTGGTCATTTCAAATCCTATTTTGTGAGGTGTGAAGTGTTCAAGCTTCCTGACCACTTACTTTTCTATAGGATTTTCTATTTTTATATTAAATTATAGAAATTATTTATATACTTTAAATATGAGTCATTTTCAGACTATCTTTTTGCCTATCTAGCTATCATTTTGGTATCTGTCATCTGTATACACAATACACACACACATACACACACACACTACAAGATCTTCTCCTAATTTGTGGCCTACCTTTTTACTCAATTAGTGGTGTCTTTTGATGAAAATAAGCTATTAGTTGTATTACAGATACCGTTAACAATTTTGACTTTAATAGTTTTTTCTACGCCCTTTTTGATAAATCTTTTCTATTCTATGGTGAAAATATCTCCTTTTGTTATTATCTAGAAGATTTATTATTTTATCATTCCTATTTAGGTCTACAATCTATCTTGAATTTTGATTTTTGTAAATGGTGTGGATTAAGTATCAAGACTCTTTTTTCATAAAGACATATGATTCACCTAGAATCTTTTTTATTAGAACATTTTTTCCTACTTCTTTGCAGTGTTGCCTTTGTTAGAAATTAAGTCTCTCTATGCATGTGGGACTCTGTTCTATTGGTCTACTTATCTATTTCTATAAATTATGTCTAACTTTCTAAAACCTTAATATCTAATGCTACATTTTTCAAATACACTTTGTTCTTTATTAAGGTTATCATGGCTATTTTTGAACTTTTACATTTCCCTATAAATTTTAGAATCTACTTGTAAATACCCTCTCAACCTAAACCCCACCAAGGAAAACTCACTGGAATATTGATTGAGATTACAATCCATCTATAATAGACTTTAAGAGAATTAACTGTACATTATTCATTCATCCAATTTATGAATACAGTATAACTCTTTATCAAGTAAAATCTCCCATAATTTATCTTGCAGGCATGAAATAGATCTTGCACATATTATTTAGGTTTCTTTGTATTAAGTGGTTTTTAAGTAGTATATTTACATTTTTAATTTGTATTTGTTTTGGACATATATAGAAATTAAATGTATTTATGTATGCCAAACTAGTATGCGCCAAATTTTCTAAATTCCTTTGTTATTTGTAATAGTGTATCTGTAGTATATCTATAGATTATTTCAGATCTTCTAGGTAAATAATTGCATTATTCTTGGCTAATGACAGTTTACTCCTTTTTATTTCTTTTCTTTCCCTATTGAACTTGCTAGAAGCTTCAATAAAATATTGGGAAAAAGTAGTGAGTGAAGACATCTTTTACTTATGCTGGATATCAGGAAGAAATATTTCAACATTTTACTGTTGTGTTATCTTCACTGTAAAGACTCTGGCATAGATTAAGGAAGTTATCTTTTTTAGCTAGGTTGCCAAGGTCATTTTATCAGAATGATGTTGAATTTGTCAGTTTTAATTTATTGACAGCATTATGTTGTTAATGTGGTAAACTAAGCTGACCAGCTTTAGAAAATTAAAATAATTTTATATGTATATGCCACATTTTCTTTATCCATTCATCCACTAATGAACATTTAGGGTGTATCTACATCTTGATTGTTGTGAACAATGCTGTAACGAACATGAGGGTGTATATATCTCTTCAAAATCCTGATTTTCATTATTTCGGATAAATACCCAGAAATAGGATTATTGGATCATATGGCAATTCAATTTTTAATATTTTGAGGAAGCTACATACTGTTTTCCATAGTGGTTGCACCACTTTGCTATGGATAAACTGTGAGAACATTATGCTAAGTGAAATAACATAGATTCAACTTAGATGACTAAAATAGTCAAATTGATAAAAGCATAAACTGAATTGTAGTTGCCAGGGGCTGGGGGGATGAGGGAAATGGGGAGCTGCTATTCAAGAAATACAAAGTTTCAGTTCTGCAAGATGAATAAGTTCTAATGATCTGCTGTGCAATATTGTGCTTATAGTTAACAATATTGTACTGTACAGTGAAAAATTTGTTAGGACAGACCTCTTGTTACCTGTTTTTACAATAATAATATTAATAATTATTATTAATAATAATATTAATAGCATTATTATCATCATATAATAATATATAATTATATAATTATAATATATAATTATATATCATATATAACATTATCATATAATAATTATCGTTATTATTACCACATCATCATTAATATTATTAATAATATTATTAATATTAATAATACTATCATTAATATTAATATTAATAATACTATTATTATTAATAAATAATAATTTTTCATTCCTGGGGTATACCAAATTTGAATGAGTATTAGCATTTCTATACATTGCTGGACACAGTTTCCTAATGTTATTTGAGATTTTTCATTGATATTTATAAGAGTTTGGCCTACATTTTGTCTTTATTTTGAAATCATTTTAATATTTAGATATTACTGTTTTTCTGGACTTTTAAAATGAAGTTTTCCTCTTTGCTTTTTTTTGAAAAAAAATTGTTGAGTAGTGGTGTTATTTCTCGTATAAAGGTATAGAATAATTTGTTAGTGAAGTTGGTGGGCCAAACTCTGTCTGTGTGTGTGTGTGTGTGTGTGTGTGTGTGTGTGTATGTGTGCATTTCTGGGGATGTTTTAAATAAACTTCCACTGATTTAAGAGATTTAAAATTATGCTGTTTTATGTTTGTTTCTGTTTCATAACTTAATACTTATGTAGGGATTTATCTATTTTATCTAAATTTTCAAATTTATTTCCCCAACATATTTCACAATATTCTTTTTGGCTGCCCTTTTACAATTACTTTTTAGTGTATAACTTGTGCATTTCTCATTTTTTTCATTGTTGCCAAGTGTTCATAAATGTTCATCAGTTTTATTAATCTTTTCAAAGAATCAATTTTGACTTTAACATTTTTTTTTTTTTTTTAATAGAGTCTCCCTCTGTCGCCCATGCTGGAGTGCAGTAGCACAATCTCGGCTCACTGCAGCCTCCACCTACCAGGTTCAAGCGATTTTCCTGTCTTAGCCTCCCGAGTAGCTGGGACTACAGGCGCCCGCCACCACGTCCAGCTAATTTTGTGTTTTTTTAGTAGAGACGGCATTTCATCATATTGGCCAGGCTGGTCTTGAACTCCTGACCTTGTGATCTGCCTGCATTGGCCTCCCAAAGTGCTGGGATTACAGGCCTGTGTCACTGTTTCTGGCCTAACTTTTTTTTTTCTACTATACTTTTTTTAAGCAATTCTCCATAAATTTTTATTTTTCTATCACCTCTAGCTTTTGGAGGGTTTAATGTGCTTCTTTTTCTCACTTCCCATATTTTACTTTCAATAACTTTGCCTTTAATTTTTAGCAGCTTTACTATGATAAACCTGGGTGTGAATTACTTCATATTCATTTTGCTTGGATTCATCATGTTAATCTGTGTTTTAGTATGTTTCATACTGGTTGCACATTTGGTTTTGGAAATATTCCATCATTATCTCTTCAAATATGATTTCTACTCTATTCTCTTTTTTCTTCTCCCCCTGGAAAACTAATTATCTGACTTAGATGTTTTCATCATATTTTATACTTTTCTATATTCAAAAATTGTGTTTTTCCATGTTTCAGTCTGGATATTTTCTATTCCTCTAAGTTTTCTAAACTTCATTTTTGGTTGTGTTTATTCTGCTGAAGCTGACACATCCATTGAGTTCTTAAATTTTTAAATGTTTTGTTTCTTAAATTTCTCTTTTTTAAAAAATTACTGCTTTCAACTTAATTCTCTGACTTTTCATCTATTCTGTTGAATATATTATTCATATTTGTATTTAAATTCACTCTATTGATTCTAATGATTGGGATGGGGTTGATTTCACTGACTGTTTTTCCTGATTTTCAATCATGTCATTCTTTTTCTTTAATGCTTTATATGCCTGTCCATTTACTACTGAAATGATAGACAACATGTATAAAAATTGTAGAGGTAATCTAAGGCTACATCTGGTTGTATGTTCATCCACAGAGAATTTGCTGTTGCTTGTTTATAGCAGTTAGAAGAGAGGAAGACCATTTTAAGCTAGCTTGATAGAGGATCTGAAGCAGTTTCCATTTTTGTTGGAGCCTATCACTTTCCAGTTTGTCTTTACAACTAAAATATAGCCTCTAATGATCCCAAATAAAAACTCAAAGTGGTTACTATCTGCAATGGTTTGTTTGTTCTCAATAAAACTCAGGCTGAAATTTGATCCCCCCTGTGATGTTGTTAGGTGGGGCCTAGTGGGAGATGTTTGGGTTATGAGGGCAGATCCCTCATCAATGGCTTGTTGGTCCTCTCTCCTCCTGAGTGAGTTCTCACTCTTGAGAGACTCGATTGATTCTCATGGGAATGGATTAGTTCCCGGAAGAGTGAGTGATTATAAAGTCAGAACACCTCTCAAGTTTCCCCCCTTTGCATGTGTCCACTTCCTTTTCCACCTTGTTGTGATACAGCACAAAAGCCCTCACCAGAAGCTAGAGGCATGCCCTTGAACTTCTTAGCCTGCCGAATAAAAAGTAGAATAAACCTGTTTTCTTTATAAATTATCTAGTTGTGGGCATTCTCTTATAAACAACAGGAAATGGACTAATGAACAATTACAATTCTTTTTTTCTTCAATTCAGGATGACTGCCTAAAGCTCTTCTCATCTGTCCAACCTCTTAGCCACTTTTGAGATTTTCAGCAAATGCCTACAAATTAGCAAAGGATTCAAGGGAGGAAATAATATCTGCTTCAGATATCTGTGCTTCTCTTGCCTCACAGATATTCACGATAAGATTTTAAATGTAGTATTAGCCCAGAACTCAAAAATGTTCAAAGCTCACCTGGCGCTTCTGTCCCAACTTCTTAGCTTCTTATCAATGAGCTCAACTTCAATGAATTGTCACATACTTCAAAGGGAAAGTCTTTCCTCAGTCCATTTTTTTCTCTCCAGGATCATGGCCCCCTCAGTGCTGGCTGACTAGATAGCTTTCTGACAACTTAAACAAATTAAAAAAAATTATTCAGCCTTTTTAATTGTCTTCAGAGAAGGGCTTGCCTAATCTATCACAGGCAAATGTGGAAGTAGCTGTTCAGTTTCTATTATGTGACTTAAAATTTAAGTCTACTTGGATTAGTTATTGGGCATATGATACCTAAATGTTTCAGGAACTTAGGTTTTGAATTTTATGTCACTTCTTGTACAATGATTATTTCTAAAACTTAATCTGAATCCCAGTATAATTTTTGATTATTTACTCTTCCTCTATAGCTATAAGTTTTATTTGGAAACCATATTAAATAAATGTGAGAAGTTCACAATAGGTTTCCCTGAGTGTCGTGAGGATATTTTGTCCAGGAAAAACATGTTGCCTCAAAGTGAAATGTGAATGGAAATGAGTCCATTCTGTGTTTATGTACAGAAATCAAGGTCTCTTAAGCATCTTTTAATTGGTCATTTCCATGTTATTATAGAGACTCTTACTAACAATGACAGTATACTGAACAATAAAGAGATAGACATTTTATCAGAATATTAATTTAATGGTTTAAGGCAGTTCTCTATTTGACAATTCAGGTAGAAGGAAAAAAAAGAAAGAAATTCCAAGAGGGATGTGTGTGTGTGTGTGTGTGTGTGTAAATAAATTAAATTATCTCTTCTATCTACATTTTTATGTATATACCTTTGGACACAGATTTGTATTAAAGATCACATTTAATATATTGTTCTAGTTCAGTTTTAATGTCTAGATTTAGACAGAGTGGGTTTAAATATTGTGTGACCCTGGGCAATTTGCTGCTTTGCAAGCTACAGTTTCCTCATGTGGAATGTGAACATGTAAAATTATGTACTTCAGTTTCATACATATAGTCTTTCCTTAGTATCTGTGGGGGATTGATTCTAAGACCCTCTGTGGATTCTAAAATTCGTGGATGCTCAAGTCACTTTTATAATAGCTCAAATCATTATCATATACTATTTGCATTTAGCCTACATACATACCCTTGTATACTTTAAATAATCCCTAAATTACTTATAATACCTAATACAATGAAAATGCTATGTGAGGCTGGGCACTGTGGCTCACACCTCTAATCCCAGCACTTTGGGAGGCCGAGGCAGGTGGATCACCTGAGGTCAGGAGTTCAAGACCAGCCTGGCCAACATGGTGAAACCCCGTCACAACTAAAAATACAAAAATTAGCTGGGTGTGGTGGTGCACACCTGTAGTCCCAGCTACTGAGGAGGCTGAGGCAGGAGAATTGCTTGAACCCAGGAGGCGGAAGTTGCAGTGAGCCAAGATCATGCCATTCCATTCCAGCCTGGGCAACAAAGCGAGATTCTATCTTAAAAAAAAAGAAAAAAGAAAAGAAAATGCTATGTGAATAGTTGCTATACTCTATTGTTTAGGGAATAATGACAAGGGAAAAAAAGTCTGTACATGTTCAGTACAGATACAACCATCCATTTTTTTCCAATTTTTTTTTTATCTGGGTTGATTGATTCCACACATGTGGAACCCAGGGATATGGAGGGCCAACTGTATATACAATACTTAGCAGAATATAAGCATAAGCCTATATTGCTTAGGACAATGTTTGGTAGGAAAAAAACACTACATACATTATCATAGTTATCATTCAAGTAATTTTTTTCATTTGCCTGACTCTAAGGTTGAAGGGAATAATAATTTTTCTTCTCTTTATTCCTCATATGCAGCACTCTGCAAAGAACTTAGCAAGTACAATGTTACTTGTTAGATTTTACTAAATGAATCAGTAATGTTAAATAATGCAGGAAGTTTGAGTAAAGTATGAGGAAAATATAGATTTGAAATTCTGAAGTCCCTAGTGACCTGTTATGATATAAAAAGAAATAAAACAAACTGGGGGGTGAGGTTTATATTCATTGGTATCATCTTGAAGCCTGTCTTATTGCTTAGGTGTTCAATAAAAATATTACTGATTTAATATTGCACTTAGCACCATGCAATCACCTTGATTGTGCTCTCAGAGGCTGTTTGGCCTTCATAAAAGAGGCAATTAAGAAGAGAAGAAATATTTTTGAAAAGGTGTTATCCTAGCACAGTCATGTAACAGAAAACTCTAAGCACTAGTCCCACTGATAAAAGTTTACAAGCTTAACAGAAGGAATTAGTCCAATTCAGTGGAATAAGGGTTTATAGCATTAAAACTGGAAGATCATCCTAAGAAAGGAAACTTCATGAAAAAACAGAAA
Source organism: Nomascus leucogenys (assembly GCF_006542625.1). Taxonomy (NCBI): domain Eukaryota; kingdom Metazoa; phylum Chordata; class Mammalia; order Primates; family Hylobatidae; genus Nomascus; species Nomascus leucogenys. The sequence goes on from NC_044395.1 coordinate 47,918,048, forward strand.
AGGTTATATAAAGCTATGGATACAATAACTCATTCAAAGTGTTTTCTCTGTTGAAATGATCATTTTGCTTACTAAATTGTTGCACATTTTATACAATAGCCATAATTTTTGCATTTCTCCAAATGGCTATAATATGACGAGAGAAACAAAACATTGGGTAACACACAACGTAATCAATCTATTTATAAAGATATTTATCAGCTTCTCCTCTTTAGAGCATGCATAGGATGAGAAAGCATCCCTGGAGCCACAAGACATTAAACCTGAGGAGATAATACCTGCCATCCTAGGACCAAAATCAAGACAGGATGGATATTCCAACTATTCCAATAGGTTTCTCTTACTATCTGTTATTTTCTATAATCCCCACGTCTTTGTAAATCAGTCTATACTGACCACACCCAGAATTAGGTCAGACTGCCTAAGATTTTATCTCTTCAAATATTAACAGGCATTGGCCTTCCAACTGAAGACATGCAGAATAGAATTGGGAAGTGAGTATTAACTTTATATTGCTGTGAAACAAATTATAACAAAATTAGCAGCTTAAAGCAAAATGCATGTATTATTTCATACTTTCTGGATGTCAGGAGTCTGGATATGGCAACTGGGTTCTCTGCTCAGGGTCAAACAGGCTGTAGTCAGGGTATTGGTGAACTGCATTTCTTTTTGGAGGTTTTGTGGAAGAATCTGCTTCCAAATACATTCAAGTTTTTGGCTGAATTTGGTGGTCTGTGGGTGTAGGCTTGAGTCTCCATTCTGGTTGTTTGCTGGAGGCCATACTCATTTCTGAGAGGCCACCTGCATTCCTTTCCCTGTCACTCCCTCCATCAGGAAAGCCAACAATGGAGATTCTCCTCCAGCTCTCTCATGTCAAATCCGTCACATTTGAATCTTTTTTTTTTTTTTTTTAATCAGAAATCACCAGTCCCTTTCAGGACTCACCTAGTTAGATCAGATTCACAGAGGGTAGTATCCCTATTTTAAAGTCAGCTTGTTTGGAACCTAAAATACATCTTTAAAATCCTTCCAGAGAAGCACTTATCTAGATGAGTGTTTGATTGAATAACAAGAGAGGTGTGTATACCCCAAAGATCAGAGATCTTGGGTGCCATTTTAGAATCTTACCTACACATTTTCAACATACAATCTGATCCCTGTTTTCCAATACATGTCTCTTAAATAAAATTCATCAAGACACAGTTCTCTGCTGTCAATACTGTATGTCATTACTTAGCAGGTTTATGAAGTATGAAATGTGCTGGAGTTTTGGAATTAGCAAGATCTGAGTTTATATCCCCTCTACATTTGCCATGGGGTTTTGAGTAAGTTATTTAATCCCTCAGATTTCCTCAGTTATAAGGCTAGTTAATCCTCCAGTTTCCTCAGATGTAAAAACTAGGGCTAATAATTATCTCTAAGGCCTGCAGAACTTTAGAAAAAGTCATACAATGGAAATTACCTTATAATATACAGGTGGCAAATTTCAAGTTCCTGAATTTTTCTCTTCTTTTGAATGTTCTGATATCACTCCTCCAGTCTACCTCTACTTACTTTTTATGAATCCTTTGAAATGAGAAATATTGAGACTTATACACCTCAGAAATAAGTTGATTTTCAGTTGATAACATTATCTTTTTCTCAACAATTCTAAATTTTGATTCTTTTTGGAATTAATTCATTAGTGTTGGCTGGGGTATATTCATAAGAACCTTAATTTAAAATTTCAAAGCCAGGCACAGTGGCAAAGGCCTGTAGTCCTAGCTACTCCAGAGTCTGAGCCCAGGAGTTTGAATCCATCCTGGGCAACATAGTGAGACTGTATCTAAAAAATAAAATAAAATAAAATAGAGTCTCAATATTTTTCCTTGATTTTCACTAGTGTATAGAGATTTGAGACTTCCTACTCTTTCCTGGGGTGCAGGGAGCAATATTATGTGAAAACAGCCAAGTAGTCCATAGACTCCCACTATTAGAATTTTTTTAAAATCCCAAAATATCTGTTAAAATCTATTGGTAAAAGATTTGGCAGGATGATGATTACATGTGGGTAGAACAGCAGTTTCCATAATAATTATGTGGGTTGCAAACAGATTTTGAAAAAAAAAAAAAAAACTGAGATGCAGCCTAATGAATACATTCATTAACCTTAATAACATCAGGTAGATAACAAGAGGACCATTCTGCACGGGGGAATCAATTCAGCCTTTCAGAATCATTTATAAGGCACATTTGACAGTGTTGTTTTCTCAATTAACAAATGAGTAGACATAGTTATCTGAAAATAAATCTGTTATTTGAAGTCTTCCTTTTAAAACCTAATTTTTAAACAAGTTATATTAAACATTTCTCGAGTATTTGGTATGTACTGAGCATTATAATAAGCATTAAGGATACAAAGATGTGCAAAGTATAAAATTTGTAGTCCAGTTTGGGTAAGCAAAAATAAATGTAGCTATCTTTAATACAATGACAATTGCAAAACTAAAAGCATCATGTTACCTCTATGAGAGCAGAAATCTTGCCTTCCAGGTTCACCACTATATCCACATATTTAGAATATTAGTTACACAATACTTGTTCAGTGAATAAAGCAATGAATGTCACTGTATTTTAGAAGCAGAGCAGAAGGAACCATTAAGCCCAGAGGAGCTTTTTGATAAGTCGCATTCAAGCTAAATCTGTCTGCTTGAATTACATTTTATCAAATCAGAAAACATGTGAGAAGTTAAAAGAATGGCACTCTGTGCAGAGGGAATAGCATACTCAAAGGCTTAGGAGTGTGAAACTATAACATATCTAAGGAATAAGAATCAATGTTCTATGTCTCCAATGAACAGAATGTGTGAGGTTCGTCTCAGCAGTACCAGTTTCATCATGATAAGCATAATTAATGATTTCAGTGGGCAGGAATAACTGTGTGGCCCTAGCGTGCCCCACACATAGTTACATTTCCTGACACAAGTTTACTGACCACTAACTTCTAGGAATATTCATTCAGATTCCAACATTTTTAGATTGATATTGCTCCTTTTGGTACACAATGTACTTACGTTGTTTGCCTATGGCAGGTAGCACCATGGGATGCCTTCCTAAAATCTCCATGGAGTTGTAGTATTAATAAATAACCATGTTGCCATTTGAGAGTTCAACTAGTGAAAATCCATGCCCATTGTATATAATTAGTCTTCCATATAAACAAATCAAGAGATTATAAATGTAAGAATTAAGAACTTGGAAATATCCAGAATACTAATTGAGGTGATCAGAGAATAATCTTAGGGAGGCAAGAAAGGAATGTGATTTTCAGTAAATGATAATTCAGTGACTGGAAATCTAATGATTTCTACTGTTTATGGAAAGATTGAGTAAAATGGAAAGGGAATGTTTAATCTGAAGGATAAATGAGAAAAACCCAATGGACTGGAAGCTGGCAATGCCCATTCAGGCAGGTCATGCCTAATGGACTGTTGACTCCTTGAGGGCATGGCCTGGAACTTACCAGTGTTTGGCACAGAGGAGGCATTCAAATGTTTAGTGAATTAATAAATTAAAATGAATAAAACATTGAGACTGTTACTAAAGGATCACTCAATGCAATTTTCAGGGTTACGTATATTTTTCTGTTTTCCATAGCAATAACTTATAACATATATTGATAGGAAATGAAGAAAGAAAGAAAAAATTATATTGTCTGCATTTTATGGATTTAGATTTCATTAAGGGAGATAGATTTTTAAATTATTTGGCATCGCTGCCCTAACATTCCATAATCCTGAGACTTTTTTCTTTATAATTGTCTAAGATTTATTTTTATATATTCCTGTTAGCATATAGCACTCAGGAGGATTCACATTCTAGCAAAAATAGATTGTGATATTCAGCCTATTGGTTGTTAAATCCTATCATAATTATTTTATAGCTATAACTATAACTATTGGTCTGCTTTTTTTTCATAAATTTAATATAATGAATGATAGAAATAATAACGTTAAAATACTTTTAGTATAAGCATACAATGGTATAAGGTATAAATCTTTACAGATGTATAATTACCATTTTTTTCTCATATTTTTGAGTGCCAACAGCTATTGCACAGCAAACAAAAACATATATACAATAATACAATAGAGTAGGTTAATATCGTACTGGAACCACAGGTAAGAACATTGTTAACTTGCATTTTTAACATTCAAACCAGCTGCATATGGAGAGAATATGTAGAAATCTAGGAGAAAAAGAAATGTGAGAGATCATATAAAGATAAATCTGAACATCACAGATCCCAACTCATATTCATTTTATTCCTTTTTCACACAAAACCTGTTCTCTTCCAATGCTGTCCAGCCTAGGACATGGAGCTACATGCAATGTTGTTATTCTCCTCCCACAAATCATTAAAATGCTCCTTTACCTTCTATGCCCCACAAGTTTAGAGGTTCTACGTTAAGATTCCTTATAAATACGGCTCTTCATTCTTACTGCCACTCCCTCAATTCAATTCTCCATTGGCTTCCTTGACCATTGCAACATATTTTCTAACTTGATTCCCTAACCTTCATCTCCAACAGCTCTAATCTGTCATGTAAGCTTTTAGCAGAGTTCATCTACTTCTCATCATGTCTTTGTATCATTTCCCACTTTAAAACCCATCACTGGCTCCCCACTACCTGTATGACAAAGTTGGAAAACTTCAGGATAGCACAAAAGAACACTCACAACTGATTCTCTTCAGCTCACCCTCTCATTACTTCTCTGACCTGTGCACCCTGTATAGCTGCAATGCTCCGTATTCACTATTCCTTGATTAACAATTTTTTTCAATATATAGAAAACAATATTTCAAAATGCTGGTATCACTCTATTATCCATACTTTTCAAACTTAGTTCAACTCTTATCTCCCTAAGAAGTGTTGGTCAATTATTTATTGATCTGCTTTCCCACTGCATTTAGGACATGCCCATAATAATCATTTGTATGTGGTCAATTATTTATGTCTGTCCTCCTTTCTCATCCCTCCACTAGACTCGTGAACTGCTGGAGCAGATTCTCTAAAACCTATTTAACTCACGTTTTTTCTCAGTTTCTTTTATTTTTCTTTTTTTTATTATTATACTTGAAGTCTTAGGGTACATGTGCACAATGTGCAGGTTTGTTACACATGTATCCATGTGCCATGTTGGTGTGCTGCACCCATTAACTCGTCATTTAGCATTAGGTATATCTCCTAATGCTGTCCCTCCCCCCTCCCCCCACCCCACAACAGTCCCTGGAGTGTGATATTCTCCTTCCTGTGTCCATGTGTTCTCATTGTTCAATTCCCACCTATGAGTGAGAACATGCGGTGTTTGGTTTTTTGTCCTTGCGATAGTTTACTGAGAATGATGGTTTCCAGTTTCATCCATGTCCCTACAAAGGGCATGAACTCATCATTTTTGATGGCTGCATAGTATTCCATGGTGTATATGTGCCACATTTTCTTAATCCAGTCTATCGTTGTTGGACATTTGGGTTGGTTCCAAGTCTTTGCTATTGTGAATAGTGCCACAATAAACATACGTATACATGTGTCTTTATAGTAGCATGATTTATAGTCCTTTGGGTATATACCCAGTAATGGGATGGCTGGGTCAAATGGTATTTCTAGTTCTAGATCCCTGAGGAATCGCCACACTGACTTCCACAATGGTTGAACTAGTTTACAGTCCCACCAACAGTGTAAAAGTGTTCCTATTTCTCCACATCCTCTCCAGCACCTGTTGTTTCCTGACTTTTTAATGATTGCCATTATAACTGGTGTGAGATGGCATCTCATTGTGGTTTTGATTTGCATTTCTCTGATGGCCAGTGATGATGAGCATTTTTACATGTGTTTTTTGGCTGCATAAATGTCTTCTTTTGAGAAGTGTCTGTTCGTGTCCTTCGACCACTTTCTGATGGGGTTGTTTGTTTTTTTCTTGTAAATTTGTTTGAGTTCATGATAGATTCTGGATATTAGCCATTTATGAGATGAGTAGGTTGTGAAAATTTTCTCCCAATTTGTAGGTTGCCTGTTCACTCTGATGGTAGTTTCTTTTACTGTGCAGAAGCTGTTTAGTTTAATTAGATCCCATTTGTCAATTTTGGCTTTTGTTGCCATTGCTTTTGGTGTTTTAGACATGAAGTCCTTGCCCGTGCCTATGTCCTGAATGGTATTGCCTAGGTTTTCTTCTAGGATTTTTATGGTTTTAGGTATAACATGTAAGTCTTTAATCCATATTGAATTAATTTTTGTACAAGGTGTAAGGAAGGGATCCAGTTTCAGCTTTCTACATATGGCTAGCCAGTTTTCCCAGCACCATTTATTAAATAGGGAATCCTTTTCCCATTTCTTGTTTTTGTCAGGTTTGTCAAAGATGAGATGGTGGTAGATATGCAGAATTATTTCTGAGGGCTCTGTTCTGATCCATTGATCTATATCTCTGTTGTGGTACCAGTACCATGCTGTTTTGGTTACTGTAGCCTTGTAGTATGGTTTGAAGTCAGGTAGTGTGATGCCTCCAGCTTTCTTCTTTTGGCTTACGATTGACTTGGTGATGCGGGCTCTTTTTTGGTTCCATATGAAATTTAGTTTTTTCCAATTCTGTGAAGAAAGTCATTGGTAGCTTGATGGGGATGGCATTGAATCTATAAATTACCTTGGGCAGTATGGCCATTTTCACGATATTGATTCTTCCAACCCATGAGCATGGAATGTTCTTCCATTTGTTTGTGTCCTCTTTTATTTCATTGAGCAGTGGTTTGTAGTTCTCCTTGAAGAGGTCCTTCACATCCCTTGTAAGTTGGATTCCTAGGTATTTTATTCTCTTTGAAGCAATTGTGAGTGGGAGTTCACTCATGATTTGGCTCTCTGTTTGTCTGTGATTGGTGTACAAGAATGCTTGTGATTTTTGTACATTGATTTTGTATCCTGAGACTTTGCTGAAGTTGCTTATCAGCTTAAGGAGATTTTGGGCTGAGACAATGAGGTTTTCTAGATATACAATCATATCATCTGCAAACAGGGACAATTTGACTTCCTCTTTTCCTAATTGAATACCCTTTATTTCCTTCTCCTGCCTGATTGCCCTGGCCAGAACCTCCGGCACTATGTTGAATAGGAGTGGTGAGAGAGGGCATCCCTGTCTTGTGCCAGTTTTCAAAGGGAATGCTTCCAGTTTTTGCCCATTCAGTATGATATTGGCTGTGGGTTTGTCATAGATAGCTCTTATTATTTTGAGATACGTCCCATCAATACCTAATTTATTGAGAGTTTTCAGCATGAAGGTTGTTAAATTTTGTCAAAGGCCTTTTCTGCATCTATTGAGATAATCATGTGGTTTTTTTCTTTGGTTCTGTTTATATGCTTGATTACATTTATTGATTTGCGTATGTTGAACCAGCCTTGCATCCCAGGGATGAAGCCCACTTGATCATGGTGGATAAGTTTTTGATGTGCTGCTGGATTCGGTTTGCCAGTATTTTATTGAGGATTTTTGCATCAATGATCATCAAGGATATTGGTCTGAAATTGTCTTTTTTGGTAGTGTCTCTGCCGGGCTTTGGCATCAGGATGATGCTGGCCTCATAAAATGTGTTAGGGAGGATTGCCTCTTTTTCTATCAATTGGAATAGTTTCAGAAGGAATGGTACCAGTTCCTCCTTGTACCTCTGGTAGAAATCGGCTGTGAATCCATCAAGTTCTGGACTCTTTTTGGTTGGTAAGCTCTTGATTATTGCCACAATTTCAGAGCCTGTTATTGGTCTATTCAGAGATTCAACTTCTTCTTGGTTTAGTCTTCGGAGGGTGTCTTTGTCGAGGAATTTATCCATTTCTTCTGGATTTTCTAGTTTATTTGCATAGAGGTGTTTGTAGTATTCTCTGATGGTAGATTGTATTTCTGTGGGATTGGTGGTGATATCCCCTTTATCATTTTTTATTGCATCTATTTGATTCTTCTCTCTTTTCTTCATTATTAGTCTTGCTAGCAGTCTATCAATTTTGTTGATCTTTTCAAAAAGCCAGCTCCTGGATTCATTAATTTTTTGAAGGGTTTTTTGTGTCTGTATTTCCTTCAGTTCTGCTCTGATTTTAGTTATTTCTTGCCTTCTGCTAGCTTTTGAATGTGTTTGCTCTTGATTTTCTAGTTCTTTTAATTGTGATGTTAGGGTGTCAGTTTTGGATCTTTCCTGCTTTCTCTTGTGGGCATTTAGTGCTATAAATTTCCCTCTACACACTGCTTTGAATGCATCCCAGAGATTCTGGTATGTTGTGTCTTTGTTCTCGTTGGTTTCAAAGAACATCTTTATTTCTGCCTTCATTTCATTATGTACCCAGTAGTCATTCAGGAGCAGGTTGTTCAGTTTCCATGTAGTTGAGCGGTTTTGAGTGAGTTTCTTAATCCTGAGTTCTAGTTTGATTGCACTGTGGTCTGAGAGACAGTTTGTTATAATTTCTGTTCTTTTACATTTGCTGAGGAGAGCTTTACTTCCAACTATGTGGTCAATTTTGGAATAGGTGTGGTGTGCTGCTGAAAAAAATGTATATTCTGTTGATTTGGGGTGGAGAGTTCTGTAGATGTCTATTAGGTCCACTTGGTGCGGAGCTGAGTTCAATTCCTGGGTATCCTTGTTAAATTTCTGTCTTGTTGATCTGTCTAATGTTGACAGTGGGGTGTTAAAATCTCCCATTATTATTGTGTGGGAGTTTAAGTCCCTTTGTAGGTCACTCAGGACTTGCTTTATGAATCTGGGTGCTCCTGTGTTGGGTGCATATATATTTAGGATAGTTAGCTCTTCTTGTTGAATTGATCCCTTTACCATTATGCAATGGCCTTCTTTGTCTCTTTTGATCTTTGTTGGTTTAAAGTGTATTTTATCAGAGACTAGGATTGCAACCCCTGCCTTTTTTTGTTTTCCATTTGCTTGGTAGATCTTCCTCCATCACTTTATTTTGAGTCTATGTGTGTCTCTGCACGTCAGATGGGTTTCCTGAATACAGCACACAGATAGGTCTTGACTCCTTATCCAATTTGCCAGTCTGCGTCTTTTAATTGGAGCATTTAGCCTATTTACATTTAAAGTTAATATTGTTATGTGTTAATTTGATCCTGTCATTATGATGTTAGTTGGTTATTTTGCTCATTAGTTGATGCACTTTCTTCCTAGCCTCGATGGTCTTTACAATTTGGCATGTTTTTGCAGTGGCTGGTACAGGTTGTTCCGTTCCATGTTTAGTGCTTCCTTCAGGAGCTCTTTTAGGGCAGGCCTGGTGGTGACAAAATCTCTCAGCAGTTGCTTTTCTGTAAAGTATTTTATTTCTCCTTCACTTATGAGGCTTAGTTTGACTGGATATGAGATTCTGGGTTGAAAATTCTTTTCTTTAAGAATGTTGAATATCAGCCCCCACTCTCTTCTGGCTTGTAGAGTTTCTGCCAAGAGATCAGCTGTTAGTCTGATGGGCTTCCCTTTGTGGGTAACCCGACCTTTGTCTCTGGCCGCCCTTAACATTTTTTCCTTCATTTCAACTTTGGTGAACCTGACAGTTATGTGTCTTGGAGTTGCTCTTCTCGAGGATTATCTTTGTGACGTTCTCTGTATTTCCTGAATCTGAATGTTGGCCTGCCTTGCTAGATTGGGGAAGTTCTCCTGGATAATATCCTGCAGAGTGTTTTCCAACTTGTTTCCATTCTCCCCATCACTTTCTGGTACATCAATAACACATAGGTTTGGTCTTTTCACATAGTCCCATATTTCTTGGAGGCTTTGTTCATTTCTTTTTATTCTTTTTTCTCTAAACTTCCCTTCTCGCTTCACTTCATTCATTTCATCTTCCATCGCTGATACTCTTTCTTCCAGTTGATCGCATCAGCTACCGAGGCTTCTGCAATCTTCACGTAGTTCTCAAAACTTGGCTTTCAGCTCCATCAGCTCCTTTAAGCCCTTCTCTGCATTGGTTATCTTAGTTATACATTCATCTATTTTTTTTTTCAAAGTTTTTAACTTCTTTGCCATTGGTTTGAATTTCCTCCCATAGCTCTGAGTAGTTTGATCGTCTGAAGCCCTCTTCTCTCAACTTGTCAAAGTCATTCTCCATCCAGCTTTGTTCCATTGCTGGTGAGGAACTGCGTTCCTTTGGGGGAGGAGAGGTGCTCTGCTTTTTAGAGTTCCCGGTTTTTCTGCTCTGTTTTCTCCCCATCTTTGTAGGTTTTTCTACTTTTGGTCTTTGATGATGGTGATGTACAGATGGGTTTTTGCTGTGGGTGAACTTTCTGTTTGTTAGTTTTCCTTCTAACAGACAGGACCCTCAGCTGCAGGTCTGTTGGAGTTTGCTAGAGGTCCACCCCAGACCCTGTTTTGCTGGGTGTCAGCAGCAGTGGCTGCAGAACAGTGGAATTTCATGAGACTGCAAATTCAGCTGACTGAACATTCCTCTAGAAGTTTTGTCTCAGGGGAGTACCTGACCAAGTGAGGTGTCAGTCTGTCCCTACTGGGGGGGTGCCTCCCAGTTAGGCTGCTCAGGGGTGAGGGACCAACTTTAGGAGGCAGTCTGTCCGTTCTCAGATCTCCAGCTGCGTGCTGAGAGAACCACTACTCTCTTCAAAGCTGTCAGATGGGGACATTTAAGTCTGCAGAGGTTACTGCTGTCTTTTTGTTTGCCTGTGCCCTGCCCCTAGAGGTGGAGCCTACAGAGGCAGGCAGGCCTCCTTGAGCTGTGGTGGGCTCCACCCAGTTCAAGCTTCCTGGCTGCTTTGTTTACCTAAGCAAGCCTGGGCAATGGCAGGCACCCCTCCCCCAGCCTCGCTGCCACCTTGCAGCTTGATCTCAGACTGCTGTGCTAGCAATTAGCGAGACTCTGTGGGCATAGGACCCTCCGAGCCAGGTGCGGGACACAATCTCCTGTTGTGCCGTTTTCCAAGCCCGTTGGAAAAGCGCAGTGTTAGGGTGGGAGTGACTCGATTTTCCAGGTGCCGTCTGTTACCCCTTTCTTTGACTAGAAAAGGGAACTCCCTGACCCCTTGCGCTTCTCGAGTGAGGCAATGCTTCGCCCTGCTTCGGCTCATGCACAGTGCACTGCACCAACTGTCCTGCACCCACTGTTTGGCACTCCCTAGTGAGATGAACCCGGTACCTCAGATGGAAATGCAGAAATCACCCGTCTTCTGCGTCGCTCATGCTGGGAGCTGTAGACCGGAGCTGTTCCTATTCAGCCATCTTGGCTCCACCCCTCCCTTTTTTCTCAGTTTCAATACAATTTCAACACATAGTGATGCTGTCAATTGCATTTTCTTCAAAATATACACTGCTCCTCTCCATGGGAAAAACCATGGATGTCTGTCCCATTCAGGTCAGGTTTAGCCATGTGATTTGTTCAGTCAGTGAAACGTGAGCAGACTGACATGTGCCACTTTTAAGGAGAATCTTAAGAACCATTGTATGATTCCCCTATCATCTGTTTTTCCTTCTACAACAGCGGTCCCCAATGTTTTTGGCACCAGGGACTGGTTTCATGGATGAAACTGTTCCATCTCACAAGGAGCGCACAACCTAGCTCCCTCACGAGTACAGTTCAAGATAGGATTCACCATCCTATGAGAGTCTAATGCCTCTGCATTAGATCTAACAGGTGACAGAGCTCAGGAGGTAATGCTCACTCAGCCAGGGCTCACCTCCTGCTGTGCAGCCAGGTTCCTAACAGGCCACGGACAGGTACTGGTCTGAAACCTGGGGTTTGGGGACTCCTGCTTTATAAGATTAGTATGTCCCAGAAACAGACTATTCTTTTAGACTTCAAACTCAAAATGAAGATGACATAGAACAGAGTTCTAGGCCATCTGCAGTGAATACAAAGGCTGAAATAAACCTCTGTTCTATACCAGTGAGATACTGGGACTATTTATTGTGACATAATTTAGTCTAAGATGGGTAGATATTTAATAAATGTTGAAGAAAAGAAGGAAGGTTATAGAGACCTAGGAAAAAATAGCAGGGTAATTCAGGAGTCAATTTTGTTTTAAACCAGAACTGTCTGTTGAAAAGAAAGAAAAATTAAGCTTTCATGAGTTTCTCATTATGAGAAATATAGGAATTAGAGTTGAAAGGAGAAAGGGGAAGAGTAGATTGTAGAGAAAGAGAGTATATTTTTGGTAATGCAATCTTGGGAAGAAAGTGAAAGTAAATTCTCTCTAGATTAGCATGTCCTTAAGATGTCTGCAGGGAATATTTAAAGGATCTAAGTATCTGCTAGTGAGGTGTTTTGAGAATCCAGTACATATGTATAAAGAATCCTCCTTTAGTTAAGCCAAGCTAAGTAAGTTAAGAATGCTTTTTCTATTTTAAATGTCCAAGTTATTCTGCTTCCATAGCCAAAGAAAGGCTACAAACCTGACTAAAACAACATCTAGATTAAGACTATATGTAATTACAGCCAATTCTTATCATTCACAGAATGTTCTATAAACATGCAGCAAACAGTAAATTAGTGAATAATCACCATTACTCCTGGAGGAAATACAAGCTTAGGTTGCTGTGAGCCTTTAGTCACAACGTGTTCGTCATCTAGTCAAAGCATAACCTTGTTTTCTGTGTGTTCTTGTTTAAAGACACCTTATTTATTATATATTGTTGACTCACTAACACTGAACTTGCAACAACAGCACTTTATTCATGCAACTTATTTAACATATGTATTGTCTATATTCAGTTATCCCTAGTCCCTTGATATTTGCAGAGCATTGGCTCCAGGACACTTCCTCCCCTCACCCCACCAATACCAAAATCTAAAGACTCTCAGGTCTCTTATATCAGGTAGCTTAGTTTTTATATGTAACCTATACACATCCTCCATTATACTTTAAATCATCTCTAGATTATTATCCCTAATATAACATACATCTTATATAAATAGTCATTATACTGTCTTGTTTTTTATTTGTATTATTATTTTTCCAAATATTTTCAATTAATTATTGATGAAATCTATGAATATGGAACCCACAGTTATGAAGGGCTGACTGTATTTTCTATGTATATTACAGCCATCTTGTGCTTAGAAACACTAGATAACACATCAGCTTTATTCTTGGAGGCCAAGTTAAACAGTTAAATCAATAAAAAACACGAACATGCAAAAGATGGCACCAAATAGATACTGAAAGTTTGTAGTATGAGAACTGAAACAAGAAAGCAGAGGGTCACCTTTTTCAACCTCAGATGGGGACATGCACTTCAGTAGTCTCAAATGTGTACCACTCTCTGCATGCCCATGAATGACTGCAAAAATGCCACCAATATTGATTCTGGTATTGCAAATAAACTTCAGCTAGTAGCTAAATTTGTAAATGCAGAATCTGTAAATAATGATGATCAACTGTATATCCAAACAACTGAAAAGAAAAGAATAAAATGGATTATGAGTTTTATCCACCAGTGAGAAGAGGAAGATATTCGATGGATGGATAAATAATAAGTCTAGCAAAGTGCGTTAAATGTGGTAGAGTTTTAGTCAATGTTAGTTTCCTTCCCTATCTTTATCCCTTTGTTTTCTCTTGCTTTGGTAAAATACATGTCACCCAAAAAATTTAAGTAGTACAAGAATATTGAAGGTCCACTCTACCAAAGTAATAGAAAGCATTAGGTGGCAGAAAGGTTTTTTCTTAGCATTTCATTTTACTACTGAATCTATTGCATCATACTTAGAGATGCCCTATCATCTTAATGCAAATCTTAAAAGCATATTTATATTAAAATGTTAATATTTAATAAGCTAAAGTCAATACAGCACCCTCTAATTTAGCCAGTGTTAAGTTGTCTTTTTGGGATTAACATAGCAGATATTATCAAAAAATTTAAATAGAATGACCCTGTTTTGTCACATAGATACTGCAATTTTCTGTTTCTACATTATCTCTTTTATGATTTATATTGTGCTGTTAATTGGAAACATCTGAAACAAAAATTATTTTAAACTCACAACTCTAACTTATAAGACTAATAATAAAACATCATAGTTTTCTAAGTTATTAAACTTACAAAAAAGATATATGCCACAAAAAAAAAAAACAGAAAGTACATGATGAGAGATGAGTAAATTATCACTCTCATCCTGACAGTTTTCTTTTATGGAAATACCACCTGCAAAAAAGTTTATCAAGACAAACTTTTTACAATCCCTGTTAAATTCAATGAATGAACTGTGAAGGATAAATTGGAGCCATTATAATCTTACATTTCTTATGTAATATTCATAATCATAGTGTTATATAAGAGCGAGCTAATGTTAACAAAAGGAGCAATTTAAATTCCCACTTCCTTGGAGAATGGGGCTCTGCTTGACAAACAGAGCTTCCTGTCCCATTTGCAACACGCCCATGCAGCTCCTCCAGTGCCAATGAGACCCACACTCTCATCTCAGTGATATAATAAACCCTCCAAAACAGAGGAGAAAATGAGGCAAACAAGCCCACTTCATTTCAACTTGTCAGCTTTAAATAAAATCTTCTGGAGCTGAAAATGGGAAAGTTGAGGGAAGATAATGTGTGAAGTAACCAAATTCAACATTGGGACAAAACATACTACATTACTACTTTTTTTTTCTTGATCTGCCACAAAAGTTTTTGAAATTTCACTATAGGTAATTTTTAATGAAATGTCTTTTTGTGATGGAGGACTTAGAGAAAAAGTGTTCTTTTTGTTTATTTTTTCCCTTCTCTCCACCCACTGATGCCCTAGCTAATATCTCAAGTCATCTCAAGCCCTTATGATATCTTCACGAGTAATATATGACCTTTGGAATAACTCCCAATTATCAATATTTATATCAAAGTTGGTACAGCAGAGCATACTGAAAAAAGTGCATGCTTTCTGTATAATTTAAATTAATTACTTACATAATACTTTCTTGGCACTGATTTTTTATGCAAAATATTGGACCATGCTTTCTGCATAGAAAAAAAAAATGTTAAGGGCAAAAATGCATTGAAAGGAAAAATAAACATTCTGTTATAATGGAAATATTTGAATAGCACTGAGGTAAGCAGTGATTGGTAGTGTAAATCTCTTCCCACATCCTCTTCCCACTACACACTGCCCCTACCCCCAGCTCACCTCCTAACACTTTTTCTGCTTTGCATTTAGGAGGCTCTAGTCTGTTCTTCCCCTTAAATCTCTCTATAATCTCTTTGAGGTTACTTGTAATTTAGTCAAATTTTCCCTTTCCCCATACTTCCTTAACAAGCACTTGCACTTCTTCCAGGGAAAGACAGTACCACTGGGTTCCAGCAGACATACAGCACAAACTGTGTATATACCAATGGCAGTGAAGAGGGACAAATCACTTTCCTTCTCCCTTAGATGCCCTAGGGTGTACCCAAATTGTACACCCAAACATCTTTTCATGCCTTTTATTTTTATTTCCAATACAATGTTTCATGTATTTTCCAAATCATTGTAGAAGACTTTTTCTTATTCTGTTATGCTCTCCTCTAGCATTATAATATGAGCCCTCTGATTTCAAATCCTTTTATCTTAAAATTCCTAAATAACTTTGAGTGAGCAGTGCATAGAATGATAGTTATGTTGAGGAGTACGATCCCTTCACCACTTTTGATGGCACATTGTTCAGAAGTTCTTTTGGGCACTCTAATATAAAATGTGATTTCAGATGTAGATTTTTAATATATTTTAGAGATTCCATGGGATAGAAAAGAGTGTATGGACTATGGACTAAAAAGATTTCAGTTTGAGGCTTGGCAAATCAACATTTAATACAGTAACCATAATCAGCAAACGGTTTTTTAAACCTATTATTCACTTGTAAAATTTGAACAAAAATGTTGTGTCACAGGATGATTAAATTAATATTAGGTATGTTGGAGGATATTTTTGATTCTTATTTTATGATCATTGTAATTATTATTATAAAGCCAAAGAAAATAATGTATTTAAAGTTAACTTTACCTGGCTATTAAATGTCCATTAAAAATGTGAATGACGATATTATGCAGCTTCCATGTACATACTATATTTTGCAACCAGTAAAATTGTGCCAGAATCTCCAGGTTATTTTCTGCAGTTTAAGGTAAGTGAGGCTAGTGCCTTTTAGCACTCTTAGGCCTAGAGTTTCCATGGTGTTATTGCACTTTTTATTCTAACAAGCTTCTATATCAATAATCACTTCGGTGTAATATAGGACCATCATGTGGCCTGAGGTATCCATTTAATGACTAATCTTGTCAAAAGGAAAGCAAATGGACTCATTTGCTTAGGAGATATCTGCTCTAAGCTGAGGGTTTTTTTATTTCCCCACAGTGATGGCTGGGCTGACAGGTATGATGTGACAGATGGATATCAGCGAGAAGCTGTTGGTGGCATCACAATCAAGCTCCAATCTCCCGATGTCAAGTGGTTTGATGATTATTATCTGAAGCTCCGGCCAGAAACAAACCACCGAAACCCTTGGTTTCAAGAATTTTGGCAGCATCGTTTTCAGTGCCGACTGGAAGGGTTTCCACAGGAGAACAGCAAATACAACAAGACTTGCAATAGTAAGCAGATTTATTGTTTCATTTAAAATGAATAAGGCTAAGCCTCCAATTTAAGTAAACCATGTCATGGTGATAGTGGCTGTAATATGTTACAAGGGAGGACTCTTACCTAATTAGAGTGGATATTGCCACTTATGGTGATAAACAGGTTTTAGTCTCATTAGGAAAAACATATCAGAGCAAGTATTTAGTGATATTTTACGTGATTAGATCATTTCTATTTGTATCATTCAAAAAATTGAATGTATTTCCATAGGCATTGTGCTAAAAACATCACATGAGCTCCAGAATGGAACTATTTCTGACATCCTTGAATGCAGTGACTACATTCTGCTCATTTCTATTATCCAGAGTAGTTAGCACAGTGGAAGCACATAGTAACGGTTTCATATATGTACAAAGAATGAATAAATGAGTGTTGAAGGACAGATCGAGTTGCTACTTCCATCGGTAAACCATAAAATAGTACCAGGGATTTGCTATATATAATTGTGATGTTTCAGGAAACATAACCTATGTAGAGCCATTCATTCAAACATTCAACAAATACTTATAAGAGGCTAAGAATGTACCAAATTTTGCTTTAGTTGTAAGGATACCAAGATGGAGAAAGCTAGCTCTTGCCCTCAAAGGTTTACTATCTTGGAAGGGAGATAGTAATGCCAACAAAAATTGCAATTGAAAATTATAAGTGTTATGATAACTAAGGGTTTAAAATAAGGGCTTGGGTTAATATTATTTGTAACATGTCCAAAAAGAATCTTGAAATAACCAGGTAGAGCCAGCATATACTTTATCTATCTATATCTATATCATCTATCTATCAAACATCTGTGCCTGCAAAAGATAAAGTTTGTAAAAATTGATGAAGGATTTTTTTTGGAACTGACTTATCCTGCATTGTGTTATAAGAAACCCATATGCATTTGCATTGGAGGAAAATGCAAATTGAACATGAAACATTGTTCAAATTTTTGAGTGATATAAATAGTAATAAATTATCTAAAATCTTACTAGAGTGAATACTTGCTCTGATAAGTTTTTGTTAGTTGGTGGTATAGGTGCCTTTACCCATGGTGCTGGAACACCAGAATTCAGTGGGGCAGTGGGCTTGAAATCCTGGTCCATTACCCAATTCTAGTCCACAAAGAGGTTGTCACATACCAGCAACAAAATGATAAAAACAGAAACAATTTAGTGAGCTATTCATAAAGATTCCTCCCTCTGAGGTCATGTTCATCCTATGTTTCTGGTATCAGTTTGTTCTTTTGGGAAATGATGGAGATAGTCAATGGTGGTTTGTGCTTGTTTTTAAATGTAATTGCTTCATAAAACAAGAATCCAGCAATCTCATATCAGTTCCTATTTGGGTAGAAGAGGAGGGGAGGAATGCTGGAGTGTGGGATAACACACCCATCAATGAAATCCAGAAATCATTGCAACATAGTGTGAGAGTATGTTTGCTTCTCTCCCACTTCAGATCCTTCTAACTCTGACCAAATCCTCAAATGCTTACTCATTTCCTTTGTTTTCATTTTTTATGGCAAAATATGTTGGGAAACAATAGCATTGTCACTTATGGCTCACAATTTCAAATTTGTAGCTAATTTCATATTTTAACAGTTCTATCTAGTTTCTGAAGAAAACATTTATTTTCTCTCTTGAGATTTGGGGATCATGTGTCATTCCATGGTCTATTCTATGTTTGTATACTTATTACTATGTGTAGCTTCATTGAAGGAGTTCTGAAAGGTAAGAAATAGCTCTGATCTCATCTTTAGTTCCTCTTTCCGAGGAATTAGTGACAACACTAACCAGTATATTTAAGGGAATTTTTCCAGTTGGCCTGCACCCTCTTTCTTTATTAATTTATTCTTTTCCCACTGTTTTTTCATCTGAAATGCCTCCTCTTGAAAATAGTTATTTTTTCTCTGACTCTTTATTTGCTGGAAGTCCTGCTTAAATATAGCCTTGAAAACTTTACTTGATTTCCATGAAAATATCATTTCTATGGAAACCATTCTGTAAAATCCTCCCTTGACCTTGCTGCTGTAGCTCTCTATCTCTCATGTGAGCACCTTGGTGTGATCTCTCTGCTCAGAATCTGTTCTTTACTGCAGTCATGGAAAGCACCACTTAGTAACCCCCCATTTGGAATCTCATCTGACAACAGATGTCATTTAGTACATAGGCATGGACACTTTATATGTACTATCTCTGTTATTCTTCTTAATGAGAGATGTATAATATTATCTTCATTTTAAAGATAACAAAAGCATGATTTAGAGAGACAAAATAAGTTCCTCCAGTCATATAACTATTAAAAATTGGAACTTAAAATTGAACTCAGATTTGTCTAGAGTTTAGCTAATATGCTAAGTAAATTAAATATAACAGATTAAAAATCACCACCAAATCTGCATAGTCAATATATAGTTCAAATATATAAGGAAAATAATTCTTAGATTTATGTCTTACTATGAAGTGCAATAAAGGATACTCAAATATTCACTACCTGCTGCTTTTGAGCCTAGTCTCTTATGGAATCCAATGTCAATTGAATATTTCTTCCCTATCATGTATGACAGTTTAAGTTTTTCCACACCCTTGTTAATACCTGGTTTTTTCTTTTGTATTTGACAATCTGTGAGTGTGTAGTTCTATCATATGGTGATTTCAATTGGCTTTTTCATGATGTATTTCAAAGTTAAGCTCCTTTTCATGTTTTTGGAAAGTTGGTATCCTCTTTTGTGTCTGTTCAAGACTTTTGAACATTTCTTTGAGTTTATTATCTTTTTAATATCTATTGGAAGAATTCCTCATATAGTATGGACATGAGTCCTTTGTCAGCTATATGTATTGTAAAATTGCCAAAACAGAAGTTTGGCTTTTTTATGACCTTACTGTATCTCTCATTTACTACTTGTTTTCTTTTTGTTCCATTTGTTATTTAGCTTTTTATTCCTCTGTCTTTTCTGCTTTGTTTTGTATTAATCAATAATTTTTATTATTCCCTTTCTCTTAACATTTTTGTTTCATCTCTTTGTATAATTTATTTGGAGTTTTCAATAGAAATTACCAAATGAGTCCTTAGTTTAATACAGAATATTTTAAGTTGGTTCTTTTTTTTATTATTATTATACTTTAGGTTTTAGGGTACATGTGCACAATGTGCAGGTTTGTTACATATGTATCCATGTGCCATGTTGATTTCCTGCACCCATTAACTCGTCATTTAGCATTAGGTATATCTCCTAATGCTGTCCCTCCCCCCTCCCCCAACCCCACAACAGTCCCCAGAGTGTGATGTTCCCCTTCCTGTGTCCATGTGTTCTCATTATTCAATTCCCACCTATGAGTGAGAACATGCGGTGTTTGGTTTTTTGTCCTTGCGATAGTTTACTGAGAATGATGGTTTCCAGTTTCATCCATGTCCCTACAAAGGACATGAACTCATCATTTTTGATGGCTGCATAGTATTCCATGGTGTATATGTGCCACATTTTCTTAATCCAGTCTATCATTGTTGGACATTTGGGTTGGTTCCAACTCTTTGCTATTGTGAATAGTGCTGCAATAAACATATGTGTGCATGTGTCTTTATAGCAGCATGATTTATAGTCCTTTGGGTATATACCCAGTAATGGGATTGCTGGGTCAAATGGAATTTCTAGTTCTAGATCCCTGAGGAATCGCCACACTGACTTCCACAATGGTTGAACTAGTTTACAGTCCCACCAACAGTGTAAAAGTGTTCCTATTTCTCCACATCCTCTCCAGCACCTGTTGTTTCCTGATTTCAAGGAGCTTGCAAATATTTAAATCTATAAACCCCTTCAGAATTTTTTTTGCAATTGCCATATAGTTTACTTTTATATGTACTCTATATACCACAGGACTGTGTTATGATTATAGTCGTAGATGATCAATAGTTTAATATTTATTGAGGCTATTTTTCTTCATTCCTTCTTGTACTTCCATGCTCCCATCTATAATTCTTTCAGCCCAAGGAAATTTCTTTAGTATTTCTTGTATACACAGATTTACTGCCAGGAAGTTGTATGAGTGTATATTTTTCTTAGAACATTTTTATTTTACCTTTTATTTTTAAAAGATATTTTCACTGAGTATAGCATTTGATATTGGCAGGCTTTCTTTTGTTCACTTGCTTCATTCTTATTTTTTTCTTAAAAAATGTCATTTCATTTTCTTCCAGATTTTGTGATTTCATGAGAAGTTAGCCATCATAACAAGTAAAATTAGCAAATAAAATTTCAAGAATTTTAAAATTACATATATATAATATATGTGTAATATACTACATATTATGTATAATATATAATGCAATATACAATAGATATTATGTATAATATATACGTAATATACAATAGATATTATGTATAATATATACGTAATATACAATAGATATTATGTATAATATATACGTAATATACTATATATTATGTATAATATATACGTAATATACTATATATCATGTATAATATATACGTAATATACAATATATATCATGTATAATATATACGTAGTATACAATATATATCATGTATAATATATATGTAATATACTATATATTATGTATAATATATGTAATATACTATATATTATGTATAATATATGTAATATACTATATGTTATGTATTATATATGTAATATACATATATATTATATATAATATATGTAATATACAATATATATTATGTATAATATATAGTAATATACAATATATATTATGTATAATATATAATGTAATATACAATATATATTATGTATAATATATGTAATATACAATATATATTATGTATTATATATGTAATATATGATATATATTATGTATAATATGTAATATATTATATGTGTATTACATATATAATATATTACATGTATTGTATATATTATATATTATATAAAATACATTATATACTATATATAACATATTATATATATTATACAATAGAATATATTACATATATTATATATTATATATATTTAATACACATATAATATATGTAATATATAATAAATATATAAATATGTATTACATATAGGTAATATATTATATATTATATATAATATATATAATATATAATATATTATATATATAATATATATAATATATATTATGTATATTAAGTTTAAATGACCATAATGAACTTTGGTGTTATTTCCTTTGTATATTACTTTCTTAGGTTTTCCAGAGCTCCTTAAGCCTGTAGAATAAAGAATTGCATCAGTTTAAAAATTTCCCTTTAAACATTACTTTTGCTGAATTTCTCTCTCCATTCCTACTACCCAATTACACCGCTGTTAAGCCATTTTACCATGTCACACATATGACTTCTTCTCTGTGTAGTCTTTTCTTTTTTCTATGATTCAGAAATAAAATTTGGCCTATATTTTGAGGAAAAGGCCAACTAAAGTGTGAGGAGTCTCCATTCCTCAAGTGAGCTTTTCTTATAAATATTACAAAACAATGAGAGATTTGAATCTCTCTCTCTTGAAAATCTTGAGCCTCTCATGTAGCCCCCAGAATCAGCAAGTGAATCATGGGAGAAAATGGTTACCATGCTTTCGGGGCTCCTGGAATTTATAAAGCGTCATCTTAATAACCAAAAGCATTACTGGTTCTTCTTTTTTAAGGAGTGTCTTATACTGCATTGAATTACCACTTGCTACCTTTTCCTCAATTCATGTCTTTTGCCAGTACCTCAAAGTATGATCTTCTTTAGAAATAGGCTCATTGCAAGTATAACTAATAAGGATGAAGTCATACTGTAGTATGGTGGGCCCCTAATTCGGTATGATAGATGTCTTTATAAAAAGAGAGGAAGAGACACAGAGACAGAAACTGAGACAAAGAGGACACCACGGGATGACACATGCAGTGATTGGATTGATGCAGGAGCAAGCCAGGGAATATCAAGGATTGACGGTCATCACCAGAAGTTAGGAAGAATTCTACCGAGAGTCTCAGAGGGAATATGACATTGCTGACACCTGATTTCATACTTCTAGCCTGCAGAACTGGCAGAAAATAAAATTCTACTGTGTTAAGCCACCCAATTTGTGTTTTTTTTTTGTAATGGCAACCTTAGAAAATTAACATTCCTTCATTTTAGCCAAGAGAGATCCTCAAACTGAATTCTGCAGTCAGAACCTGCAAGTATCCTAGGCAATAAAAGAAGCTGATGACACCCTGCTTCTTTGCTGCTCTTCTCTTTTTGTTAGTTCATTTTTTCTTTGTTGCTTCTATATATCTTCACTGCCTTTAAGATTTTTGACTTTCCCATTTCTTTCACCTTTTCAAGTATGCAGTAAAGGAATTTTCATTTGCTTCCTTCTCCATCCTACCTAACACTAGTTCTTCCTCTACTCTTTATTCTTAGTTGTTGCTACTCCTGAAATCCTAATGCTGTTGTATAAATAAAGCTTGTCACTTATAATGCCTAAAGTGTTTGCAGCCTTGTTAATTTTTGTTTTCCTTCTAAGCATTTAAAAACTTAAAATATTACTATGGCCCTTAAATGTTTTAACTACTTGGTATTATTTGATTCCAGAAATATATACTATTAACAGTGAGCCTGATTTCAGTATGTTTTATTTAAATGGCACAATTATGGAAAACTTAAATTATAAGTTGAATTTAATAATAAATTAAAACTAATAAGAAGTATTAAGAGTATAATTTTTCTCTAACAGTATATTTAACAGTAATAAAGCTACAAATAATTAAGTTAAAACTGTTTCCTAATAACTATGCTATTCTATTTTTTAAGGATGATTTCCTTTACAGTCATACTGTCACTTGCTGACATTCATTTATTGTGTCTTTTCTGTAATTTCTCCCTGTCATCTCCAGTACTTACCAGGAGTGTCACTTAAGACAACAAACAGATATTTTCACCTAAATTTCCTAAAAGCATCTCAAACTTAAACATCTAAAATTAACTGCATTATAACTTCTATAGCCACCACCTCAAACTTTAGGTTCCTCCTTTTTCTACCCCCAGTTGAAGTAAATGATATACTCATCCATGCTGTATCTCAAGGTGTAGGAGTGAGTAGTCCTCACCTCTTCCATCCACATAGCCAACTGGTGACAAAATAGTGTTCATTCTATTGTTACACAATTTTATACTTCTGTTCCCTCCTTTTCATTCTTACCGGAATTCACCTCTGTGTTCTACTGTTTTCAGTATAACTGTTATTATCCCTCACCTTAAATATTAAAATCCCCCTATCTAATGTTTTTGATAACAGCTTTTTCCTTCCCCATTTGATGCTAAAAATTAGTTTCAAAGGTCTTCACCTAAAGAGCAAATCGCATCAATGTTACTCCCATTCTTAAAGATCATCCTTGTTCTACAATGTCTACAAAAGGAAGCCAAACTCTGCCTCAGTCAAAACTCTTCAAATTGGTCATTTATATTCTTTATGCCTCATCTCCTATTTCTTAAACCCATGAAATCTGTGTTCCCGCCATTTCATGAATTGTGATCTTTCATTTTAAAATTGCATGCCCAGTTAAGCTCCTGTGTTTTTGTACATGCTAAATCTTTCTCAGTGAAAAGTCCACTTCAAGACATTTATCAGTTCCAATGAATTTACATTCTCATGGTTTCTAATCGCTCCAGTTTTCTGTTCTTACTTTAATTTTCTCACTTTTCACCTCATTTACCTTTTATCTTCTTTTTGCTACAAGGGAACCCAGACACTGAGCACAGATATACTTCTCCATTTTTTGTTTCCCCAAGGAACTACTCACACAACCATCTCTATGTGTACCAAACTACTGTTAATAAAATGAAGATTAAATGAATGGGTTCAGAGCAATGTAAAAGTACATTGGCAATGAGGTTTCTCTGGGTTGTAGCAATGTCATTTATTGATTCAGTGGTGGTTATCAGGGTGTGTTTATCTTAACAATTCATGTACCATTGTGGTTTTGAACTTCTTTACATTAATGCTTTACTGTCATAAGTGTTTACCTTAACAACCACTCCCCCATAAAAGTGACTCTTTGGTCACTAATATAGTGACCAAAATAAATTTCTTTCCGTGTAACATTTCCCCATAGTGCTCTCCTGTACACACTCCCACTCCTCTACAAGCTTTTTGCCACTGTGGTGCTTAATTCTCTCCCTTTCTTTCTCTGTAATCTTTCCCTCATCTCTTCTCAGTATTTCTACACACCAACACAAGTTTCTCTCCACTTCATGTGTAGAGCTATTTAGCTGTTTCTTTGTTTCCTTGTATTCTTCAAAAATTCTACCCTTGGACAGAGATGCTCAACTTTTGAACCCAAAACTGCTTTGGGATAAAGTTACTTTGCCACACAGAAAGTAATTTACTGCAGAAAGAAAAATGATACCATTCACAGATGCTGAAGTAACTACAGTCAGTAGAATTTTTTCTTGCTGTATTACATCAACAAATAAGTAGAATTTTTCAAATTGTTAGACCAGCAGCAAACATTTTTATTCATCTTTCTCCATTAAATTATAAATGTCTCAAGGAGAGGAGCTATCTTTATCATCTCTGTTTTCCAAATCCCTATCACAATACCTTGAATATAAGGCAAGCATTTTATAAATGTTGTTAGATAAATGCTACTTTATTTCTCATAGTGTTAAAAAGCTAGAGGACCTAGGACTGCAGTACCCCATTTGTGGGCTGCAGGGACTGTGGGTCACTGTAGATACTTTGTCTGGGTCTAAAATCCTCATATAACTGAGCATTGTTCATGGACTGAAGTATGCCTTGCATATTCTTGTGTGCATGTACAAGCTGTTGCCGTTACAAAATCATAAATTAAGAATTACTGAAATCATAGTTGTGTATGGCCATTATGTGTTCACTAAATCAAAAGCACTAAAAGTACAAATAATATTTGTGGAATGTGTGCAAGGTTTTCACATTCAAAGGGTTTATATTCAAAAAGGTTAGTCTCACTAGCTTAGAAGTGTTTCTTCTTCTCTTAAAGTAAGTTTCAATCTAGAGTTGTCTACAATCTCTCTGATGAATAGGTCTCACTAGTATTTGAAGTGGGTTGTTAGAGGATACTTCCTTATGCATCAGAATGTTGTCTTCTGCCATCTTTTATGCCCTTTGAAATGTTCATTAATGGCTTAGCCATAGCTCAGAACACTTCAGCATCTCTCAAACTGAAAATACAACTGGGGAAAATAAAAAAGTCTACCGAAAGAAAAGAATTGCTTGGGAGAGAGTAGCTAGAATACAGGAATAGTACTTAAGAGCCAAATAAAATTAAATTAAATAACTGCTACAGCTAACAGCCAGATTTGAGATTCCTCATCCTTGCACCACATTAACATTTTCAAGATTGTATTTGGAGAGAACAGTAATCTAGTGTGAGAAAAGGATTCCATGGTTACGTTTTTGGGAATTATTACCTATTCATATTTTAGAGACTCAAGGTATATCAACATGTTGGAAAATGACAAACTCTATTTATAATTTTATTATAAATTCTTCATAGCAGAGTTTGTCACAGCAGAAATTATATCTATATTATATATAGATATATAATATTACAAGAGTATATGTGTATATATACACATGCACAAACGCACACACACCTAAACATAAAAATGTTGTTAGATAAATGCTACTTTATTTACCATAGTGATAAAAAGCTAGAGGACCTAGGACCGCAGTGCCCAGTTTGTAGGTTGCAGGCACAAACACACACATACACACACACACTATATATAGTATATTATATATTATATATATAATGTATACTATATATACATATATGTATATATGATATATACATACTATATACTATATATACATGTATATATGTATATATGATATATGCATACATAATGTACTATATATACATATGTGTATACATATATTCATACATATGTATCGATACATATATACATATATAATATATAATATAATATAATATATATATAGTGTGTGTGTATGTGTGTGTTTGTGCCTGCAGCCTACAAACTGGGCACTGTGGTCCTAGGTCCTCTAGCTTTTTAACACTATGATAAATAAAGTAGCATTTATCTAACAACATTTTTATGTTTAGGTGTGTGTGTGTGTGTATATATCTATACACACACACATATTACATATATTATTATATTATACATGTATATTATATATGTATACGTATTATATATGTATCTATACATATATGTATAGATACATGTATACTATATATAGTATATTATACATATATACATCGATGTATATATAGTATATTATACTATATATATGTATATATGATACATACGTATGATATATATGAGCATTCAGCTGAGTATTCATCAAACATGATGACCCGGGACAGAACCACTTAAAACATATATATACTACATATGTATATAGTATGTTATACATATATACTACATATGTATATAGTATGTTATACATATATGCTACGTATATATAGTATGTTATACATATATGCTACGTATATATAGTATGTTATACATATATGCTACGTATATATAGTATGTATAGATTATTATACATATATAATATACTATATATAATATATGTATAGATACATATATAATACATATACATATATAATGTACATGTATAATATAATATATATAATACGTGTGTGTGTGCGTGTGTGTGTGTGTGTGTGTACGTGTTTATTTGTCCACAGTTTCTGGCTATAATTCCCAGAGTTCTTGATATATACTTTTGTTATAATATTAGGGCCTTTTAGGCCTCAGAAGCAGGCCTCAGAGTTAGACCTCAAAACTAAAAATATGCTCTAATCTTCCTTTGTCTTCCTAGCATGGAGCAAGCCCTAAATTTTCTGACCTACTTCATCTTATTGTAGATCATAAGATCTTCCTTCAGAAGGGATCCTGTTCCATAGTCTAGAGGAAGGAATGCTGCACAAAAAGGCTGATATAGTTTGGATATTTCTTTCTGCTCATACCTCATGTTGAATTGGAATCCCCAGTGTTGGATGTGGAGTCTGGTGAGAGGTGATTAGATCATGGGGGATATGTTCTAATGAACAGTTTAGCACCATCTCCTTGAGGCTGTTCTTACAATAGTGAATGAGTTCTCACCAGATCTAGTTGTTGTAAAGCATGGAACCTTACCTCTACCCTACTCTATCTTTTGCTCCTGCTCTGGCCATATGATGTGCTTGCTCTCGCTCTGCTTTCTGCCATGAGTAAAAGCTTCCTGAGACCTCCCCGGCGTCAGGTGCCAGTGCTGTGCTTCCTGCACAGCCTGCAGAACCATGAGCCAATTAAACATTTTTTTCTTATACAGTACCCAGTCTTAGGTATTTTTTAATAACAATATAAAAATGACCTAACACAGGAAATTGGTACCAAGGAGTGGGACATTGCTATAAAGATAATTGAAAATGTGGAAGCACATTTGGAACCAGGTAACAAGCAGAGGTCAAAAGATTTGGGGGGCTCAGGAAAAGACAGGAAGATAAGGGAAAGTTTAGAACTTCTTAGAGACTAGTTAAATGTTAGTGACCAAAATGATGATAGTGATATGGACAGTGAAATTCAGGCTGATAAAATTTCATTTAAAAATTAGGAAGTTATTGGGAACTAGTGAAAAGGTCATCCTTGTCATGCCTTAGCAAAGAGTGATGATTTATAGTATCTTGCTGAGGAAATTTCTAAGCAGCAAAGTGTTCAAGATGTAGCCTCACTGCTTCTATCTCTCTGTGCTCAGATGTGGGAGCAAATAAATGACCTAAAATTGGAACTTATATTTAAAAGAGAAGAAGAGCATAAAAGTTGGAAAAATTTGCAGCCTGACTATGTGGCAGAGAAAGAGATCTTTTTCAGGTGATAAACTGAAACAGGCTGTGGAGCAACCACTTGCTAGAGATATTTGCCCAACTAAAAGGGAACCAAGTGCTATCCAAGATAATGAGGGAAAAGCCGCTTAGGCATTTCAGAGACCCTTGCGGTAGCTACTTCCATCACAGGCCCAGAGGTCTAGGAGGGAAGAATGCTTCTGTTGGCCTGGTCCAGGACCCTGCTGCCCTATGCAGCCTCAGAACGTTGTTACCCACATCCAGGCCACTCAAGCTCTAGCTGTGGCTCAAAGGAGAACACGTACATCTTGCACTGCCACTTTGGAGACTGGAAGTCATAAGCTTCGGTGGTTTCCACATGGTGTTAAGCCTGTGGGCATGCAGACTGCAAGAGTGAAGAATGCCTGACAGCCTCTACCTAGATTTCAGAAGCTATATGAGGCAAACTGGGTGCCTAGGCAGAAGCCTGGTGCAGGGTTGGAGCCCCAACAGAGAACCACTACCAGGGCAGAGTGGATAGGAAATGTGGGCTTGGAGCCCCCACAAAGAGTCCCCACCAGGGAACTGCCTAGTGCAACTGTGAGAAGGGGGTCACCATCATCCAGACCCCAGAATGGTAGATCCACTGGCAACTTGCACCCTTCATTTGAAAAAGTCACAGGCGCTCAACTCCAACCTGTGAGATAGCCACATGAGTTGAAACTTGCAAAGCCACAGGGGCAGAGCTGCCCAAGGCCGTGGGAGCCCACCCCTTGCACCCACATGCCCTAGAAGTGGGACATGGAGGCAAGAGAGATTATTTTGGAGCTTTAAGATTGAATAACTCCCCTACTGGGTTTCAAACTTGAATGGGTCCTGTAGCCCCTTTCTTTCGGCGAATTTCTCCCTTTTGGAATGGGAATGTTTACCCAATGCCTAAATCCCCATTGTATCTTGGAAGTAAATAACTTCTGTGATTTTACAGGTTCATAGGTGTAAGTGACTTGCCTTGTCTGAGATGAGATATTGGACTTGGGACTTGATTGAGTTGATGCAGGAATGAGTTAAGACTTTGGGGGACTGTTGAGAAGAAGTGATTGTGTTTTGCAATGTGAGAATATGAGATTTGAGGGGCCAGGGGCAGCATAATATATTTTGGTAATGTGTCCTCTCTAAATCTCATGTCAAATTGTAATCCCCAATGATGGAGGTGGGGCTTGGTGGTAGGTGATCGGATCATGGTGGAAGTTTTCTAATGAATGGTTTAGCACCATCCCCTTTGTGCTGTTCTCATGACAGTGAGTTCTCACATTATCTAGCTGTTGTAAAGTGTGGCACTTGTCCCAGCCTCCACTCTCTCTCTTGCTCCTGCTCTGACATGTGATGTGCGTGATCCTGCTTCACCTTCCACCATGAGTAAAAGTTTCCTGAGGCCTCCCCAGAAGCACATGTTTGTACTATACTTCCTGTACAGCCTGCAGAACTGTGAGCCAATTAAACTTCTTTTCTTATTAAGTTCCCAGTCTCAAGTATTTCTTTATAGCAATGCAAGAACCCCCAACACAGAAGCCAAGAAGAATCTACACCTTTTGTCAAATCGTATTTTTACAGTATTGTCAGTCATGTCTAATTAATGGCATCTCTATAAATTACAAAGAGAGAGGGTTCAGATAGACTCCCAATAGCTGAACTAATGGAGGTTCCTGAGGATGAAGCACCCAGGGAGAGCGTGGAAGCTCCACACCCCTCCCCCCATACCTCACTGTATACATCTCTTCATGTGTATCTTTGTAATATCTTTTATAATAAACTGGTAAATGTAAGTTTCTATGAGTTTTGTGAGCCACGCTAGCAAATCAACTGAACCCAACGAGATGTGAACTTTACCTTCAAGCCAGTTGGTCACAATTTCTAGAGGCCCAGACTTATTACTGGTGGGAAGAGGGAGGGTGGTCTTGTGAGGACTCCATTAACCTGTGGGATCTGATGCCATCTCCAAGTAGATAGTATCGGAATTTAATTGGAGGACACTCAGCTGGTGTTTGCTGCAGAACTGATTGCTTGCTTATTCATGGAGAAAACCCCACACATGTGGTCACAGAAGTCTTCTGTGATGATTGTTGTTGAGTGAGAGAATAGAAAAAGTACAGTTCAAGTTTTTACTCTCAGAACTCTGAACTCACATTATTATTTAACACTGATTAGCACCATACTTTAGGAAAGACTATGCTAGAACAATAATAACAGACATTGAAGAAAAATATTGATCACATGATACTAGTGCATGTAGTAAAATATCCCGATCAGAAGCCCATTTGTGTCTTCATATCAGACAAAATTAATTAGAATTTCATGTGACACTATTGGCTTAATACCCATTCTTGAATTATTTATATTTTGATGTTTCATTGCCAAAGAAATGAAAGTTTGTCTATGTTGGAGTCAGCATTAAAGAAATAGAACATAAAGCCATATCAAAGCCCCACCTATGAAAGTTTTGAGAGAAATAATTTTACACATTTCTTATTTAAATTCCAGAGTTTAAGAAATGATTGTAATTATCCACTCAAGTCAGTGTTTAGTGCAGGCAGTTTTCAATGATGAATATCCACTGTCAAAAGAAACTCAATGAGATCCCAGAAGAAAGCCCTTAATTTAGAAAGACCAATTTTCTACAAACTCCTAAGGCACTAGAATTTGAACCCAAGGTATGTTAAAGATATTTAAAATTCACCAAATTGAGACCTGATAAGCTTGTTGAAAAATACAAAAAATTAGCTGGGCATGGTGGCAGGCACCTGTAGTCCCAGCTACCGGGAGGCTGAGGCAGGAGAATGGCATGAACCTGGGAGGTGGAGCTTGGCAGTGAGGAGAAACTGTGCCACTGCACTCCAGCCTGGGTGACAGTGTGAGACTCCATCTTAAAAAAAAAAAAAAATGAACTCGCAAGATTATCATGAGGCTTAAATATGATGATGTATGGGAAAATGGCTGCTTCTTTTGAAAATGAAGTAATAAAAATGGAATTTACTCTCCTGCTTGAAATAACAACCGCAGTAAAACCAGAAAAAATTCAGAAAACAAGTTTGCGAGACACTGGACCTCAAACAATGAAGACAATTATTCTCAAGAGACAAGAAATAAAGGATGTGTCCTTTGTAGGGACATGGATGAAACTGGAAAACATCATTCTCAGTAAACTATCGCAAGGACAAAAAACCAAACACCGCATGTTCTCACTCATAGGTGGGAATTGAACAATGAGAACTCATGGACACAGGAAGGGGAACATCACACTCCGGGGACTGTTGTGGGGTGGGGGGAGGGGGGAGGGACAGCATTAGGAGATACACCTAATGCTAAATGACGAGTTAATGGGTGCAGGAAATCAACATGGCACATGGATACATATGTAACAAACCTGCACATTGTGCACATGTACCCTAAAACCTAAAGTATAAAAAAAAAAAAAAAGAAATAAAGGATGTGACCCTTCTAAGGTGAGGAAATGGAATTGAGTTCAGAGAGATCAACGAAGCTAGAGTTTGTAGAGCACAGAATCAGAGAGGAAAGAACTGCGTGAAGAGAGAATGCTGGAGATGTGTAGAGGCTCCCTCCTGAGCATTCAGCTGAGTATTCATCAAACATGATGACCCGGGACAGAACCACTTAAAACAGAACACTGTTCCCAGCAATCATATGGTAACGGAGTCAGACTGGAAAAAACATGTAGTTCAGATAGCTCAAACAATATTTTAAGGACATATTCTAGCATTAAATATTAGGAAAAAAAGACATAAACCAATGGCCACAGCTTCCACCTCAAGAAATTTGTAAAAGAAAAGCAAATTAACCACAAAGTAAGTAGAAAAAGGAAATAATAGATGGGAGTGAAAAATCAGTGAGACAGAAGACAGAAACACAATAGAGAAAATTCAATAAAACTAAAGCCTGTTTCTTTTAAATGATCAATAAAATAGAAAAACCAAATTGATCAGAAGAAAAGAAAAGAGAAACAATACAAATTACTAATATCAGGAATGGGTGAGGCAACATCACTACAGGTTTTATAGATATGAAAAAGAAAATAAATACTATGAGCAACTTTATGACTTAGTTAATTTTGCTAAAATGAAAAAAAATCCTTGAAATTAACATTCTACCAACATTCACTGGAGGATAAAGAGAAAATATGAATGGTCCTATATTTGTCAAACTGAATTTATAGTTAAAAATTTTCCCACAAAGAAAACTCCAGACCCAGATTGGTTTCACTGGTGAGCTGCTGCCAAACATTTAAGGGAGAACAGATATCAATTCTGTGTAAACTCTACCAGAAAAGTAAAGAAGTAGAAATACTTCCTAATTCAATCAATGAAGACAGAATTACTAATACCAAAACCAGATGAAAATATCTCATGGAAAACAAAACAAACAAACAAAACAACTATACCCCAATATACCTCATATAGACCTCATGAACATTGATGTAAATACATTAAACAAAATTTTTTAAACCAAATCTAATAATACATTTAAAAAGCGTAACACATTATGACCAAGTGGTGTTTATCTTGAAATGTAAGTTTGGCTTAATATTCAAAAATTGATCCATGAAATTGATTGTATTAACATATAACATTTTTTAATGAGAAAACCTATTATAATAATTTTTGATGAAATGGCTCGCAAACTGAAAACAGACAGAAAGTCTTTTTTTTTGAGACAGAGTCTCGCTCTGTCATCCAGGCTGTAGTGCAGTGGCACAATCTCAGCTCTCTGCAACCTCACCTCCTGTGTTCAAGCCTCTCAGGTTCAATCAATTATCCTGC
The DNA here is from genome assembly GCF_006542625.1 of Nomascus leucogenys. Classification (NCBI taxonomy): domain Eukaryota; kingdom Metazoa; phylum Chordata; class Mammalia; order Primates; family Hylobatidae; genus Nomascus; species Nomascus leucogenys. The sequence continues at coordinate 47,951,240 of NC_044395.1, forward strand.
CTCAGCCTCCTGAGTATCTGGGATTACAGGAGCATACCACTACGCCCAGATAATTTTTATATTTCTAGTAGAGACAGTATTTCACCATGTTGGCCAGGCTGGTCTCGAACTCCTGACCTCAAGTGATCCACCCACCTTGGCCTCCCAAAGTGCTGGGATTACAAGCGTGAGCCACCGTGCCTGGCAGAAACTTTTTCAATCTACTACAAATATTTTTCCCTATGGTCAGGCAAGGAGGTTGGCTTTCAACTCTATAGGTTCTAGTCAGTGAAATAAGTCAAGAAAAAAATAAGTGATGTCCAGATTTTAAAGAATGGAGTAAAACTCTATTAATAGATGGCATAATTGTCTTTCTAGAAAAAGCAATGGTGTTTACAAACTAAGTTCTAGTGAGTTTATTACATTTTTGTAATAGAAGATATGAATTATACAAAAATGAATTGTATTTCTATATAATAGCAGTAAACAATTAGAAACTAAAATTTTAATACATTAGTATCATTTACTGGATATCCACATGTGGAAAAATAAAATTGGACCCTTACTTCACACCATATATGAGAATCAACTCAACATGAATTAAAAGCTAAAACATAAGACCTAGAAACATAAAACTACTGGAAGAAAACATATAGGAAAATCTTCCTGATAGTTGCCTGGACAATGATTTTTTGGGGAGTATGACCCCAAATGCATAGCAACAAAAACAAAAATAGACAAGGAATTTAATCAAAATAGAAGGCTCCTGCACAGCAAAGGAAACAATCAACAGAGTGAAAAGACAACCTAAGGAATGGAAGAAAATATTTGCAACCATATATCTGATAAAATTCAAAACATAAAAGAAATGCAAACAACTCAATAACAAAATTAAAACATACACACATAAACACAAATAACAATATATCTAAGACCTGGACTAAGGATTTGAATGCACATTTCTCAAAAGAAGATATACAAATGTCCAACAGATATATGAAAAGTGGTTAACACCGCTAACCATTAGAGAAATGTAAATCAAAACCACAATGGGATATCATCTCACACCTGTTAGAATGGCTACTGTCAAAAAGATGAAAGAGATGACGTGTTGGCGAGGATGTAGAGAAAAGGGAACCCTGTATACTGTTGGTAGAAATGTAAATTGTTACAACCATTATGGAAAACAAGATCGAGGTTCCTAAAAATATTAAAAATAGAACTACCTTATGATACAGCAATCCTATTTCTGGATATATATCCAAAGGAAATGAAACCGGTATATCAAAGAGGTATCTGTACCCAATGCTCATCACAGCATTAGTTGCAATAGCCAAGAGGTGGAAATAATCTAAATGCCAAAGGATAAGCTTTTCAACAAACGCTACTGAAAAATTTGTATATCCACATGCCCTTCCTCCCCACCAAAATTCAGTCTGTACCTTGCAACATAGAGTCATGTGCTACATAACGATTCAGTAAATGATGGTCCACATATACAACAATGGTCTCATAACATTATAATGGTGCTGAAAAATTATTGTTGCCTAGTGATGTCATGGTGCAACACATTACTCTTATGTGTGGTGTTGCTGATGTAAATAAACCCAGTGCACTGCCAGTTGCATGAAAGTATGGCACATACAATTATGTATACAACATGATTTTGAAAATAATAACATGTTTATGTATTTACTATGCTACATTTTTATCATTACTTGGGAGTGTACTCTTTCTACTTATAAGAAATAAAAAGTTAACTGTAAAACATCCTCAGGCGAGTCCTTCAGGAGGTGTTCCAGAAAGTATTGTTATCGTAGGAGATAACAGCTCCATGTGTTATTGCCCCTGAAGACCTTCCGGTAGAACGAGATGTGGAGGTGGCAGACAGTGATATTGATGATCCTGACCCTGTGCATGCCTAGGCTAATGTGTGTAGGTATCTTAGTTTTTAGCAAAAACATTTAAAAAATAAAAAATAGGAAAAGATTATGGAATAAGAATATAAAGAAGAAAATATTTTGTGCAGCTATACAATGTGCTTGTGTTTTAAGCTGCGTGTTATTACAAAAGAGTTGAATAGTTAAAAATAAAAGTGTATAAAGTAAATGTTACAGTAAACTATGGTTAATTTGAAGAAAGAAAAATAATATTTTTTATAAATTTAGTGTAGCCTAAGGATGTATTCTTTATAAAGTCATAGTGACATACAGTAATGTCCTAGGCCATCACATTCCCTCACCACTCACTCACTGACTTGCCCAGAACAACTTCCAGTCCTGCAAGCTCTATTCATGGTAAATATCCTATAGAAGCATACCATTTTAAAACTTTTTATGTCATACTTCTACTGTACTTTATCTATATTTAGATATACAAATACTTACACCTTTGTATAACTGCCCACAGTATTTAGTACAGCAACATGCTGTAGAGGTTTGTAGCTTAGGAGAAACCAGCTGTATCATATAGCTTACGTGTTTAGTAGGTTGTGCATAACTACCCTCTAAGATGTTCAAACAGTGATGAAATTGCCTAACAGCACCTTTCTCAGAACATATCCTTGTCATTAAGTGATGTATGAATGTATATAAAAATTAACTAAAAATTAATTTTAGCTAGTTATGGTGGCTCGTGTTTATAATCTCAGCACTTTGGAAGGCCAAGTCAAGAGAATCATTATAGGCCAGGAGTTCAAGATCAGTCTAAGCAACAAAGTGAAACTACCCCTGCCTCTTTACAAAAAATAATAATAAAAAAAAAAATTAGTCAGGTAATCGGGCACAGTAGTGCCTGCCTATAGTCCCAGCAACTCGGGAGGCTAAGGGAGAAGGATTGCTTGAGCCCAGGAGTTCAGCACTGTAGTAAGCTATGATTGCACCACTGCACTCCACCCTGAGTTACAGAGCAAGAATCCATCTCAAAAAATGAAAATTATAGATATAAATGTGAAAACTAAAACTATAAAATATCTATAAGAAAACATGAAAAACCATTCATGACCTTATGTTAGAAAAGGTTTCTTATATATGACAGCAAAACACAATCAGTAGAAGAAAAAATGACTGTGTTGGACTTCATCAAAATTAAAAACACTTGCTCTGTAACGAGAATGGAAAAGAAAAGCCACAGATTGGAAGAATTTGTATATAATTTACCTATATTCGGTATAGATGAGAAATTCTTAAAAAATAATAACAATGCAGTTTTTAAAATGAGCAAAATGAAAAGCCATTTCTTTTAGTCATTTTTAATTTTTGTGGTTTATGTGTTTATAGGATACATGACCCAATAAGTGTGTAGTGATATCTTATTGTGGTATAAATGTTCACTTTTCTAATGATTACTGATATTGAGCATCTCCTATACCTATCTGCCACCCATACATCTTCTCTGATAAAATGACTATTCAAAACACGCTTGTTCAAAATATTGATAAACGGTCATTTCATCAAAGAAGATATAAGGATTGCAGATAAGTACAGGAGAAGTTGCTCAATATGATTAATCATTAGGAAAACAAAAATGTATACCACAATAAGATACCACTATGCACTTATTAGTATGGATAAAATTATAAAGCCTGGTCATATCAAGTGTTAGGAAGAATGTTGAGGAACAAATATTCTCGCGTACTGCTGGTGAGAATACAAAATGCTGTAACCATTTTGGAAAATAGCTTGATAGTTTCTTAAAAAGTTAAACGTATACCCACCATTTGGTGCAGCCATTCTACTCCTAAATATTTAAGGAATAATGTTCAAAATGATGTTATTTGTAATAGCTCAAACTCCAAAAAACCTAAATATTCACCAACAGGTGAAAGAATACACAAACTGTGATATATTCATGTAATGGAATATTACTCATCTACATAAAAGAATGACCAATTAATACACCCAACAAAACAGCAAAAATCAAAATAATTATGAGTCTAAGTAGCCAGAAAAGCCAAGGCAGGAGGATCACTTGAGGCCAGGAGCTCGAGATCAACCTGGGTAACATAGGGAGACCCCGTCTCTACCAAAAATAGAAGCATTGGCCAGGTGTGACGGCGCATACCTGTAGTCCTAGCTGCTTGGGGGTCTGAGGCAGGAGGATCGCTTAAGCCTGCAGTGAGCTAGGATTGCACCACTCACTCCAGCCAGGATGAAGGAGTTATATCCTGTCAAAAAAAAAAAAAAAAGTACATACTGTGTGATTCAATCTCTATGAAACTTTAGAAAATGCAAAGTAATCTAGAGTGACAGAAAGCAAATCAATGGTTGCCTGGGGATGGAAACGGGTAGTGATTGATTACAAAGGTGCAGGAGGAACCTCATGGAGGTGATGGATATGTTAAGTATCTTGATTTTTGTGTGGTTTCATGAGCGTATACATGTGTGAAAACTTATCAAAGTGTTCAGTTTCAGTATATGCAGTTTATTCTATGTCACTAGTACGTTAATAAAGCTGTTCAGAAACGTATAAGGACAAATATGTATTTGTCCTTTTATACATATGTATCTATAAAACATAAAATAATCCTCTGCCAGACTTATTTCTCAGGCGTCAAAGAATTCTAGCAAATAACCAAGTCCCTTATCTCTCATATCTTTTGTGATTTTGATGTCCGTAACCAAATGGAAATTTACTTTACAAAAGGATGTTTTTCTCCCCCTGCTTTTAATCCCTAAGCTTATCCCTTTTGAGCTGCTCAGTGATTCATTCTCTCCCAGTCTCTCAGATGGTTCAGGTAAGCCATGCTGTGAAATGAACAGGAGTGAGAGCTTTGGAGGGATCACCCATGTTAAATTCAGCTCCACCATTCACTCACTCTGTAACCAGGAGCCAGTTACTTAGCCTTGCCTTCTTCATTTATACAATTCAGACAATAATTATATTTTAGAGACATTATGGGGATAAAATGGCATGATATAGGTAAAGATCCTATAAAAGGATCTCAAGAAATGTTACGTTAAAACTTTACACTTACAATCGATTGTGCTTTAGAAAATATTTGCATTTAGGTTATTGTGGAAAAGAAATACAATGTGTGGTATTAGTAAATATATATCCCCATAATATCTAGGCTAGGAATGATGATTTACAGCATATTACTAGAATATAACATTTAATATAAAAACAAAAAACAGATGTTTCCTCTGCCTATTCATAACCTTATTCTTCATATGCATGTAGGTGTTTTGGTGCGGTATTCCTGTTTTATAACAGGTGCCATTCTCTAAGATATTATAAAAAGCTAACTTTAATTTCAATTTTATGGCTGAGTGTCAGATGCTATATATAAGTTTACCCACATCACCATGACAACTATGTGGGAAGGTTTTTGCCACCTCCCTCATATTTGGCCTAGTGTTTTGACATTTCAGTAATTGCCAGTGTCACAACCTTTAAAAATTACAGAGAACTGACACCTAGTCCAGATGGCTACTAAATAAACTGCTGTCCCCACAGCTGTGAAGTGGTACTGAAGACAGGAGAGCCTTCTATCAAAGATATGGTCACTGAGAAATGATGTGAAAGATCTTGACTTATAAAATATAACAACTGGCCGGGCGTGGTGGCTTATGCCTGTAATCCCAGCACTTTGGGAGGCCGAAGTGGACAAATCACCTGAGGTCAGGAGTTCGAGACCAGCCTGAACAACATGGAGAAACCCTGTCTCTACTAAAAATACAAAATTAGCCAGTTGTGGTGGCACATGCCTGTAATCCCAGATACTTGGGAGGCTGAGGCAGGAGAATGGCTTGAACCCGCGAAGCAGAGGTTGCAGTGAGCCAAGATCGTGCCATTGCACTCCAGCCTGGGCAACAAGAATGAAACTCCATCACAGTGTGTGTGTGTGTGTGTGTGTGTGTGTGTGTGTGTGTGTGTGTGTGTGTATTACATTAGTAAATTATTATTAAGCCCTTTGCAACATTGGGCAACCCTGGAGTGGAATACATGGAAAATATATGATCTAGTACTTAACTTCAAGGTCTCTACATTCTGCTAAGGAATAAAAGATATACTAAAAGATTAAAACTAGAAGAGTCATTTATCCCTTCGGCAAATATTTATTAAATAACTACTATGTATCAGTAGGCATTTTAGATACTGGAGTTACAGAAGTGAACAAAACAGACAAAAATTCTTGCCTTCGTGGAACATACGTTCCTGTTAGGGGAGACAGAGTAAAACAAAATAGATAAGCAAAATATATATAATATTAGATGGTGATAATTGCTAGAAGAAAAATAAAGCAGGGAGATAGGATTTAGAGTGTTGGGGAGGGTGAAACTTACTGAAGAACGAAACTTTTTATAAAGCCCAGAAAGTGAGGAAGGAGTGACCCAAGTCATTAAGGGAGAAGATGATTTCAGGAGAAGGAAATCACAGGAATAAAGCCTGGAAAGGTGTGGGAACTGTCATAGGTAAGGAAACTGACGGCAGACCAAAGTGGCTGGAGCAAAGTAAGTTGGGGAAACAAGTAGAAGATGATGTCAAAGAGGTCACAGAAGGTGAGATCTTGGAAAGCTGTGTGGGCCACTGTGCTGACTTTGGCTTTTACTCAATTGAGACATGAAGCCACTAGAGGACATAGACAAAGACAGGACTTGAACTGGCCTTTTTTGTAACAGATAACATTGACTGCCATGGAGCTATAAACAGATTGTCTAGTTATCAAGCATCACTGGAATGTGTGGCTCAAAGAGTAAGTCATGGAAGTCTGTGCACAGGAGAAATCAGTTCAGGTCAGAGTACCCAAGGGCAATTGGAGGAGACAGCATGGATATCCTGTGGGTAAGTGGGTGTGGCATGGGTAAGTGGCCAAGTAGAGAGAGTAGCCTGAGGAAATAGGGAAGTGGAGCTGGAGTAGAAGAGTCCATCATGAAGAGGTTTTCTATTTGTCCGTGCTCAATAAAGAAGGCATTCTAATTCACAAAACCCTCTACCTCTGGAGGGGGTCTCAGAATTTGCCTGCCATGTTCACAGACAGAAATAGATTAGGCAGATTAAAACAAGGAGAGAAGACGCTATACATAAGTAGAGATAAAGTGGGATAGGTAAGGTGCAGCCAGACTATAGATATGTTTGGTGCATAGCTGACATATTTGAGCTTGAGAATGAATAGCAATGCAAAGTTGTTGGGTATTACTGAGCATAGCCCTGCCATGGAACTCTACTAAAGAAGGTCTGGTCATTTGAAGGAATTTTATGTTAAAGGAATTTTGCCGCTACCAATAGACCCAGTGCAAATGCCTTTTCAGGGTCCTTCTTCCAGAATAATAACCATCAGATCCAGATATCAAATTCCTTCAGGTGCTGAAGCTGTGGTATGGCAAAGATAGGCTAGATGTTCAGCAAATCCATTTCCTTTTCCTGAGCACGTAGGAAAGCACGATTTGCAAACCTACTTTGCAGTACCTGACTAGAATTGGTCGATAGAATATGAGCTAAAGTGATGGGTGCAACTTAGAGGCCTGCGTTCTAAAAATTCACAAAAGATCCTGGTCTCAATCGCCTCCTACATTCATGTGACCAGAAAAAAAGGGATCCAAAGATGGCAAAATCATGCATTGGAAAGAGCTTGGCTCCCTGAGTCACTTAAAAGACTCAGGAACACTTCACAATCTACATTAGATTGTGATATAAGCAAGAAATAAACTTTTATTGTATTAAGCTACTGGTTATTTGAGTCTGTTGTCATAGCAGCTATTGTTAATTACCCTGACTTGATATACCTTTCTCCTGCTCCTGATGGACAGCAGCAGGCCTTTGCCATGATATGTAAATGCCAATATACACCAAAGTGACTACAAGAATTAAAGGATCCATCTGTTACCATAGTGATTCCCACTGACCCTGCCAATTCAATTTATTTTGGAATAGATCCAGGATATTTGAGCTGTTGCTTGGAAAACATTTTACTGATCAGCTCAAGGGTTCATGACTATCAGAGCAGATATTAAATATAACCTAAATGGCATATGATTTCTTTCCAATGAAGTATTGATACAAATTCAAGGCATGAATTAAATTTCTTTCATATCTTCTTTATCAAATTATCACTTTTTAACATCCATTAAGCAAGATCCTGAACTGGTTTTAAGAGTTACAAGAGAGGAGGCCAAGAATAGTTAGTGGTTAATCTCTTCCATCAGGTATCTTATAATTTATCTGGGAATACCTTCAATACAAGGTTATACATGATAAGTAGAAAATAGTTGAAATGTGACTTAAGGGCTCTAGGCATTAGAGAAGATGCATGCATCTGGGGAAATCAGGGATTAATGACATAGCTAGTCTTTGAGTTGAATCCTGAAGTTTGGTTGGGCTGTGAGGCAGGGAGTTGGAGGCAGAGTATTTCAAGCTTAAACAGCTTGGCAAACTGAATAATGGAGTTGAGAAGATACATGTCCTACTCAGTGTCATAGATTGTAACAAATAAGGCTGGGAATGCAAGTTTGAAAATATTTTTTTAATCATGCATGCCAAACCATGATTTGGGAATTTTGTTCTATATCTTAATTGTTGAAGAATTTTGAAGAAAACGATGTAATCAAAAACCATATTTAAAAATACTAATCTGACAGTATAATTCAGAGTTTGTTGGGTGAGGGAGAGATTACCTTTATTAAGCTGCTGGGAATTTGAGGGTGTCACAGAAGTTATCATTAGGTGACAGAAGAATGAGGTAAACTTGGTGATCCTCTGCAGGGTTGAAGGAAAGGGAGAAGGCAAGGGTGACTTAAAGGATTCAATTTTAGGTGATTGAGAAAATTTTGGAAATAGGGAAAGGGGCAAGATTGAGGTAGAGAAGATGAGCTCTGCTTAAAATATTTCAAATTTGAAGTGTGCACATGTGGCTGTTGTACAGCCAATTAGGAGGAATATATCTGACATCTTAATGACATGCAGTGGTAATGAAGAATCCCTGGTGCAAAATTACTAAAAGTGAATAGAAGGCTAGAAACTGTCCTTAATGTGCATCTTTCAGATAGTAACTGCAGGAAAAGCTGGATCCATCAGACCTAAAAAATGTTCCACAAAGAAATATAAGGTAAACTCATGTATCTCATATTAATAAATGTGATAATGTGATTAAATTGATTGATTTGTGACAGGTGGGTTTATGGAAATGAAAAGTTATGCACACCGATGACATCACAGTAAAGTGGTTTTGTACAAGCTTTGGCATTTGACAGGCTAGATTTATATCCTGGCTCTGCCACTTAATAGCTCTACGACACTGGACAAATTGCTTAAACTCTTTCTTCACTTTCTTCAGTTGTAAATTTGGGATATTAAACGCCTAGCAGATAGAGATCTTATGAGAAGAACATGGAATAGTACCTATGAAGCATTTAACATAGTGTTAAGTCAGCTTGGGCTGCCATAAGAAAATAATATAGACACAGTGGCTTAAACAACATTTTTTTTTTCACAGTGCTGGAGCCTGGAAGCCTGAGATCAGGATGTGAACATAGTTGGGTTCTGGTGAGAGCTCATTTTCCAGCTTACAGCCAGCCTCCTTCTTGCTATGTCCACACTTGGCAGAAAGGGAGAGAAATTCAGAGCATGAATCAAATTTCTTTCATATCTTCTTTATCAAGCCACTGGTATCTCTTCTTTTAAGGACATTAACCCTATCATGAACAGACTACCCTCATTATCTCATCTAAACCAATTACTTCCCAAAACCTCATCTCCAAATACCATCACACTGGGAATTAGAGTTTCTTCAACATATTGGGGGTATTTGAGGGGACGTAATTTAGTCCATAACACATAGTCTCTGTCATTTAATAAAACTCAATAAATTACAACATTATTAGGAATATTTCTTCTGCACTTTTTTTCTAGCAATTTCACAGAGCCGAGAATCGCAACACTTCCGAACACATAAAAGACTGTAAATCTAAGAAAGAATTCAACCAAAAATTACATTGTATGGAGAAATGAAACTCAAATAAATAGAAGTCAGAAATATCTGTGAGTCACAGTGGAGAGGTTTGTGCATTTATAAACTAAGTGCAAACTCTTATTGCCAGAAGGTTTCCGATTAGACTGTTTTATATATTCTGCTTTAATTGGCACGTTTTACATCTGTGAAATTCTAGCAAAATAGAAAAGCAACATTTGAGAATGTTTTATGGTCTAAAACCTCTTATCTATACTATAGCTATATAATCCATGGCATTATACAAAGCTATGTTTAGCAGTAGTGCTTCTCTGCCATTTTCTGCCTCTGTAACCTTGGGCAAGTTGTTAAATCTCTCTATATTTGGTGTAACCTGTAAAGGCTGCTCTCAATTTACAAAATGGTTGGAGGTATTGGCCAAGAAGTATGTTTGTGAAAGTTTAGTGTGAGGTAATCTGGTAAAAAAATAAGCTAGTTACTTAAGACCTGCTCTATATGTGTGACATTTCTTAGAGCTCACTGCCTATTGCCTCTGAATTCTACCTGGAATTTTTGTGTTTTGCCTAGACTGTGGCACAGGAGAAATCATTATAGCTTTCTCCTTTGACCAGAGCTAAAAATTATCTCTTCTTTTCTAGGAAGAGTTTGGATTTGTGTTGTTGCTGTTTGTTTGATTTTTTTTCGGTTTTTATTTTCGTTTCTTTTCCGACTCTTATTTTAGAATTGGGGCTATGTGCACACATTTGTTACAAAGGTTTATTACATGATGTTGTGGTTTGGGGTGTGGTTAGACCCATCACCCAGGGTAGTGAGCACAGTACCCAACAGGTAGTTCTTCAGCCCTTGCCCCCCTCCCTTTCTCTCCAATTAAACATTGCCTCTAGGTTACAGCATCTTAAGAGTAAGTTGCATGGCCTATTCATGCCCACAATTCTATAGGATAATGCCAGTCCGATGCTAGTGCTTAATAATGTTTAAATATGAAGGTCAAATTGTGACCCCTGGAGAAGCAAATCCACGCAATACTTCTTTTCCAAGGATTTTTCCTTAGAAAAAATTACTCTTTGTGTAATAATTTGGCTAGATTCCAGGATACTTACTGGGCCACCTGTGATAGAGTGCAGAGGTACTATGGATTCAAAGTCAGAGACACGGGTATAGCTTCTTCTCTCTTTCCTCATACACTCTTGCTATGGAAATAAGTTGAAGTGGGGCACGTTCTTATCTGGAGACAAGCCTGGCCATTTTGTTCCCTGTTCTCTGAGTGAGGTAGAAATCCTGGCTCTCTGGAACTTCGGCACCCTTGAGTTCTTTAACCTGTTCCCTGTAGAGCTGCCAAATCTTACTAGTGTAAGATTTGCCTCTGAGGCTGAGGAATAGGTCCCTTTGATATAAAATTTAGGTTCATTTCATTCCAAATGACCATGTTTTGAATAATAAGGCATTCTAATTTCACATATGAGGTACAGTCATTGTTTGGTAAGACCGTATCACATAAATAAACCTCATGCAGAACAGTGGCTATAGTTTTATAGAATTCTGTATTCCTAGATCCCCTAGCAATAACACCATCTTAGTTGTATCGAAATCTTACCTCTGTTTCTAGCACAGAGGAAAATTAAGTCTGAAACATAGTAAATAACTTCAAAGGCGGATTTTTTAAAAATCCTGAATAGGTATTATTGAACATCACATGGAAAAATTTAGAAAGCAAAACTGATGTTTTAATTGATTCTCTAAGAAGTACATAGCAAATTTTCTACAATAAGGGTTCCCTTGATGCCTGAATTTTTAATTTTTAATTTTTATTCTTTACAGACAGGGTCTTGCTCTGTCGCCCAGGCTGGAGTGCAGTGGTGCCATCATAGCTCACTGCAACCTCAAACTGCTGGGCTCAAGAGATCCTCCCGTCTTGGTCCCCCAAAGCACTAGGATTAGAGGCATAAGCAACCATACCCAGCCTGAACTTTTTAGTTTCTTATTTCAGTTTCCCTCTTGTCATTGTTCCCTCCTCCAATGTTTCTCATTCTCTCTGGAGTTCGTACATAAGTACATCCATAAGGCATGGCCCAGGGTTTTCTCTTATCCTCTCAGGCAATATTTAATTAAGTTTATTCAGCAGACAAGAGAGGGAAGAAAATTCATCTGGTGATTCTTTCTCTATACAGAATTAATATATACACATAGTCACAGATAATTGGAAGGTATTCTCCCTTGGGAAATCAGGTTCCAGGGTGCAAGGCATATGCTATTCCAGATCAGAAGCCAGTAATGAACTGAATTTGATGTTTGCATTTTCTTTCTTAAATAATTTGGCTCAGGAAAACTTTTGGTCCATGGGTCTACTTTGATATAAAGTTGAATAATTTAATTCTCTTGGACTATAGGCCTTCATACAAGCCCATCAGACACTGAATAGAGTCAAGCCACTCATTATTATGAAAATCAATAGTTGAATTGGAACTTAAATAATTAGTAGATATGTATCCAGTTGATTGTAGGTTGCTTTTCCAAACATTTTGACTCATGACAGGGATTTTGTTGCAGTCACTAAAAACCAATTTTAGTTTGACTTTTTTAAGATAAATAAATGAAGTAAATAGTATTGGTTTAAAGAATATTGCCCACCCCCACCACCAGGATGTACTAGTAGCTGGAAGACCAAGTTTGGAAAGTTGGCCCAGGTCCAAAGGATTCCAGGCAGCAGGAAACTCAACTTTTAGCAATTTGGCCAGAGTATGACTACATTTGCACCCTATCACGAACTTGATTGCAAATAAATACTGATCATTCTTTTGCTGTACTTAGCTTTCTCCAGATTCCTGGAATACAGCTGCCAATTTACTGAGCCTGGATTACATTCCCATTGCTTGGCAGTCAAGTAAAAGGAACACAGGAGAATAAAAGCTACTTCAGTTTCCCAAATGAAAGAATAATACAGTTTTCCATAATCTAGGTAAAATAAGGGGTCCATCAAAATTAGAAAAGCAATTTGTATTCTATGCAGCCCAATCATGAAGATTTCTATAGCTTAATTTGATAATTGAGGACAATATAAGTGGTCTCTGGCCGGGCACCATGGCTCACGCCTGTAATGCCAGCACTTTGGGAGGCTAAGGCGGGCGGGTCACCTGAGGTCAGGAGTTCGAGACCAGACTGTCCAACATAGTGAAACGCTGTCTCTACTAAAAATACAAAATATTAGCCAGGCATGGTGGTGGGCAGCTATAATCCCAGCTACTAGGGAGGCTGAGGCAGGAGAATCGCTTGAACCTGGGAGGCAGAGGTTGCAGTGAGTTGAGATTGTGCCATTGCACTCCATACTGGGCGACAAGAGTGAAACTCTGTCTCAAAAAAATAAAAAATAAAAAATGAGTGATCTTATTACCATCATCATTGTCATAATTAACACTTAACAAGCAGTTGCTTGCTAGGCTCTATTCTTACCCACACTTTCCCTATACTATCTCATTTTATGCTCCCATCGAATTTTATGACATAATTACTATTAGTGTCCTTTTAACAAAAATCCAATAATGTTTAGAGAGAGTAAATAACTTGCCCAGGATTACACAACTAGTAAGTGGCAAAATAGTTTCAAACCTAGGTTATATGACTCCAAATAAGCTAAACCATATGCATATGCATGAGACTAATTCTGCTACTGCAATTTTACAGATTTTAGGACACAGTAGATTCTTGACAAATATTTACTGAAATCTCTGTTAACTAGAACACCCTGGCACACAGTTGGTGCTCAATACATACTCTTTGACTAAATACATGCATATACATCATGTTTTGATTAAAAGATCAGATGTCAGAAGGCAGGTGTCTGCTGCCCCCACCCCTTCCTCATAGTTCCCTCCAGCATGCAGCTCCTGAGCTATGTGCTGAGCTGGGTGATCCCATAAATCAAAGGAATTGAAGTCTGGGTTAAAATGAAATAAATATGTATTGATAATGGTAAGGTGGATAGTGTATTTAAGCAGTTTCTTATCTTCGTTACTTCTTTTTAAACATGATAATAATTTAGAAAATGTTCCTTTTAGGTATACTGCAGAAGTTTAGGTATACTGTAGATAGCATAGTTGAAAGAGTCAGATTGAACTGGGTTTGAAATTCTCCCCAACTATGTTTTAGCTTTATGTCATTTAGCATTTTATTCTAACTCTTGGATCTCAAATGTTCTCATCTAAGCAAGGGTAGAAAATGATGCTTAGCTTATGTGTTTGCTGTGAGGGCTACATGAGCTCATGAGTGTAAAGCACCTAGAATGTAGCACCTGTGGGATACTTTCCTCTATCTCTTCTTTAATGGCTACCTTTGAAATATTTCAGAATAAAATGGCTTATAGAAAATAATTATTGCCATGGTTGAAAATAACATTGTGATTTTAAAGCAGTATCTATACCCTACAAAATTTGTACCATTGGTACAACAGCCACTATACTCAGAAGAGGAGCTTCATAAAAACTTTTTGATAAAAATGATTCAATATTAATCATTTTATATAGATCTACTTTCTACTCTAATCAAATCTCTTGTATTAGAGATGATGATTAATCTCTCATGTATGTAATATGTGAACTCTGCATTTTCTGGTTCAATTCTTTGTAGAAGGTTTATATACTGCAATGTAATTCGTTTTTGCAATTTTCTACTTCATTTCAATTACAGTGCTTATTATAAGAGATGGAATTCTCATTTAGCATGCTCATTATTTTTAATTAGAAATAAATCTTGAAGGAACTTAAATTTTTTGCATCTCTTATTGTCGGAAGCATAAACTCTAGAACATTGTGTGAATAAATAAGCACAGTAATTCTCAAATTTTCAAAGATCGAAAGTGTTAATCATATAAATATACTAATAGTGATCTTGTGTATGTAAATTGTACTAGATGTACAGTAACAATAGCAAGTTTCTAATTATTTGGTACCTGTTGTGGGGTCATAGCTTCCACATGTATTATCTCTAATTCTCACAACTCTAAAAGAAAGTATTATTTTTCTCCTTTTCAAAGTGAGCGAGCCCTGAAAAAAGAATCATTTTCAATTCTACCTGGGAAACGCTATCGAGGATTCATCATAGAGTGACCACTAGATTGTGTTTTAATGTATGATAAGAAGCTAACTGGACAAAAATGAGAAAGCCACATCTTCAGGAAACATTATAAAACACAGTTAAAATATAACTCATTGAAAAGAATGGTGGCGATGAAGATAAACAGACAGGGCCAAGTGGGAAAAGTCTGGTCTAGGAGTTTGATCTTAGTATAGTAAGAAGACTCTGATGCTATGGTTTTTGCCACACAATCTTTTAAATAATATCATAACCATTAGCCCTCATGTCCCTGTGGAATTCTTCTTTCATTTACACACCATATGGAAGTTCTGCAAAATACTGTAATGTGAATGAGAGATATGGTATCTAAAATAATACGTCCATCAGAGGGCTGCCAACTGGCTGTTCATGGTGAATCATTTAAATTTAAAATTTGGTGTTCTGCACGTAGAAGCGTGCAATCCCTCTTGAATTTCTGAAGCTCCCTGAAGAAGCCTCTTCTTTCTGCAGCTGCTGTGTGCATTTGCATTTCAATATGAGCATTCAGTGGTCAACTGCCTGTATTTCGGACACAATTATAAACTGGAGATACTGCAAATATTAGGAACTGGTGTCTCTACAGGCATGTGGATATAGCTCTGGGTTTCCAGTATTGCCATGCTTCCTGACAAAGAATAGGCAGTATAGTGTTAGGTATAGGATGAATGATTTATGTGATGTCATCAGTTACTCCAGCCCTTTCATAGACTATTTGTTTTCTTCCCTACAACACTAGTCACCGCCCAAGCCCTAAATCAATAGCTAGTCATTTGTTTTATTAAACTTGATCTATGTTCCCAAAAAGCTACCTGCACCTTCACTGTAATATTCATTTCTCTGTTGGGCCCACTTTATGTTAGATTCCATACAGTAAGTCTATTCCACCTTCAACCATCATAAGTATGATCCACTGGTATATTACTGACAATGTCGAGCAGTGTTCTGGGTGCTGGAAATACAATGATAAACAAGATCAATATGTGTCTGATCCACATAGTGCTGATTTTCTACTCTGAAGTAATCTCTGAATCCCATGATATGTTTAGAGGCTTTTGCACACAATAGGCATTTAGCAAATGCAAAATGAAGAAATGGATTGCCTAGTCTAAGCCATGGTGTTAGAAACTATGGAAGATCCAAGAGAAACATGACAATTATTGGCCTTCGGGGAGTTCCTACTCTGTGGTGGGCATAGACAAGCACATAGATAATTCTAATGCATGGCAGAAAGTATTGTGTGTTGTAATAGAGATATAAACATTTCTGTGAGAGCATGTAATGGCAAAAGATTAATTCTGGCTTAGAGGGAGGGATGTTCTGTTCTTCTGTCACAGCAGAAAAAATATGGTATCATCCACTGTGCATAACTGAAATCCATTTGCCATATACATAAAGAATGAGTAGATTCACAAAATAAATGAGAGTAGGGAGAATTTGATTCACTGCAGTTGTTTTTATTGCAATGTTATAGTATGTTATCCAGTGGTATTTTCCAGATTTATAATCATCTTCCAAGAAAATACTTCAATCCCTTCCCTTATATCTTCCTTCCTTTTACTATCCTTCCCTTACGAATGGGTACAGAAGAAACAGTGAGGACAATCTGAAAGAATTTTAGTACCTAGAATAAGAACTATCACAAAGATTTAACTCAAGATTTTTTAAAAATAAACTGCTGCTTGTTTTATTACTCTATGGTCATGAGTTAATTTGCCAAAATCATTCTTAAACAATGGTTCATTAGCCTCACATAATGAAAATAACACTACCCAAGAAATTATGAGGCAAGTATTCTGAGGCTAGCTGCTACTAACGAAAGGTATGACTTTAGGGAAGTCCTCTTGGTCTTATTTTCCTTGTCTGTAAAATTAGTGTATTGCACCAAATTAGAAGGTCACAATCTTGGATGAGACAGGGTCCAGAGCATTTGCCATGTGAGAATATGGAGCCAGTGTTTTCACATCTTCTGAATTATCAAGAGAATCCACAAAGCTAGATATTAATGTGAAATTTCCATAAAACAGCATTTAGGCCAAATAAAACATATCTAAAGGCCAAATTCAGCCCAAGGGCTTCCTTTCTTCAGCTTGTAGAGTAGATGCTCTCTGAAATCTCTTGCATCTCAGACATTCTTTGATCGTGCACTGTTAAGACAGTCTGATTATCCTTTGTTTAACAGCTACTTCAAAGTTCCGGTTTCCCAGATGAATTAAATAACATGTTTTGAGGGTCTGTAAAGTTAAATTGTAATCACAGATTGGAGAGTTATAGTTTCTGCTAATCCTTTTGGAGGCTTCTGATTTTTTTAAACAATATGAAAATTAGGAATGAATGTTAAGTGGTGTAACTCAGGGATCTAGTTTTGAATAAAGAAAAAAAGAAGTAAGAGCAGCCCTTTCCTGCTTCCATTTCCTCTCTACATGCTGCTGTGAGGCAGATCCAGCCAGAGAGCACCTGGCAAGTCGGCTTAGTACAGAACCTCATGGCTAGGTTAATCCTGGCTCACAGCAGACCCTAAAAAATAATCATTGAACAAAGTAAATACTACTGAATGAAGTCCTGTTCTTTGGTGCACTATCATGCCAACTAATTAACATGCCTACCATTTACTGGATAAGAAAAGAATTTTGAATAAAACAAACCATTTTATTATGTGCACTTAAGACTTTAAAGTTTGCCTAATAAGATGAAACTCCTTTGGTCCCCACAAGCTTCTACCACTGAGCCCATACTTTGTATGTTGAAGCGTTGTTGGGTTTTTTTTTTTTTTTTTTTTTTGAGGACACAGATTCATCTTATTTATGTTTCTGTCAGCAGCATCCAGCACAGTGTCTGACATACAGTAAGTACTCAATAAATGTCTTTTTAATCAATGACTTAATCTCTGAATGAGTCAACTAATAAATTATTTAATGAGCCAGAAATTCTCTCTAGGGCCAAAGCAGCAAGAACAAAGAATTGAATAAAACTCAGTGAATTCTACTAAATCATTTAAAGAAAGATAGTATCAACAGTCTGAATTTAAAAATGAAGCCAGAAGATTAGTAAAAGTTTCTGGGCTCTTTACATCACTCCCAAATAATTGTATACGGTTGCCATATTCTGGACATTTCAAATATAATGTTATGCAATCTTGGGTGCTGTTTAAATCTAATGGAGAATATTGATTTTTTTTTAAGTATAGGCAAACAACCTGGTTAGTTTAGTCTATAAGGTAAGTTCCCACTTACCTTCTTAGGCTGCGCCTCCAACTGTCAGTTTTCAAAGCCTTTGCAGTGCTATCAAAGTTTATCAAACATATGCCTCATTGAGTGGTCAGTCTTTAGCCCTGGGCATTGTTCCATTCCATAGTTGAGTTCTCAGAAGTTGGTATGCTGACCCGAGTCAAATCAATGCCTATACAACTTAGGGGGAAACTAAGAGTTCATACTCAATGCTATAGGACTACTTTCTTAGCACTCCCTATCTCCCTGCCCTACTGTCTCCCTGTCCCACTCCAGGTTCCAGCCTCTTCCACCCACCTCCTGGTCTTCTGGCTAGAAATCTGAGACTTTAATTTTCACCTCTGCCTCTCACTTTCTGTTCTTGAGATCACCCTGCCATGGGAACCAAGTGGGGAAAGGCTAGAGAAAGGAACAAACCAACAGATAATTTTCCTCCACACACTCTTAGGATACAGTTCCTTTGGTCACAGAGAAGGGTTTCCATCCTTACAGTTATAAGCATCCACCCAGACACTGTTGCCTTTGCCACCACCACTTACTATCATCACCTTGCCAGGGTTACCTGGGGGCTTAAATAGAAGAAAAGAAAAAACAAAAAGAGAATTTTTTCCACTCTCTCTGATTTGTAGGGTGTCATTTTCTTTTCCTCAGACTGGAAATAAAGAACTTCTCTTGGAGCTGTTTCTGCTTACATCTGGTGCACAGTTCCATGATTTGGCTGCTTTTGAGTCTAAATCTGAAGATATTGGGGAAAAAAATCCAAGAAACTCATGCATGATTCAGTGATGTTTTGAATTCTGTTATTTTTCCCCAATCCACTTATTACTACTTATTTTTCAGAGTTCTCAACTAGCTTCTCCAGCTCTGTCCAGGATTTTTAGCTGTATTCAGTGGGAGAATCAGAGTGTGCTTACTCCATCTTGATTGGACCAAAATTTTTCCCATGTAGTTTTATTAGATGGTGAAAATACACGAGATTGCTTAATGAGATTGTCTGGTCCACCTAACAGATCCTGCTGTAAATTGGCATGGCTATGTTTAGTTTTGTTTAAATAAGTGCTGTTCTACAAAGGAATGCCTTCTGTCTGGTAAACTGACTTGACAATCTGAGAGTGAGACCTGTTATTTGATCACACTCCTTGAGGCATCCTGTCATCCCTTTGGCCTCATTCATGTACTTAACATATATTAATAGAGCCAATTGTGTTTCAGGTGCTATGCTAGATACAAGGGCTGCATCTGTGAGGAACACAGAATCCTTGCCTCTAGGGAGCCCACAGTGTCCTGGAAATCAGTGACAGATCACCGCCAATGTTACAAGACAGCAAAACTGAGCCTTAGATCCAGGTTAGAGATAGTTATGTAAACAGGCAATTTTTGTATTGGATGTTTAATATATGATAAAAACCAGTACCAGTATTATAGGAAAACAGAACAGAGATGTAGTTATGTATTAGTGATTTCTCACTTCTCAATTAATGACACTCTAATCCGTCTACTTACTTAACTGAATACTTGGACTCATCCTTCATTCTTTATTTTTCCTAACACTCCACATCCTATCCATTAGTACATTCTATTCTCTATACTTTCAAAATACATTCAGAATCCTACCCTGGACTAAGCTACCATAATCTCTCAGCATTCTGTCACAGTATTTCCTGTGTTTCCCCACTTTCCTACTCTTGTTCTATTTTCCATGCAGCAAAGTAAAAAATTTTTAATGAAAATCAGATTGTACTGTTTCTCTGGTAAAAAAAAAAAAAAAAAAAACACTCCAAAGCCCTATCTTATCCAACCCCCATCTCTCTTGCCTCATATCCTATTTCTCTTCCCCTTATTATGTTTCAGCATTTCTTTTATTCCTCAAAGAACATATTAGGCATATTTGCACTTGCTAATGCCTCTGGCAACATACTTCTCCCAGATCTTTATATTTTGAATGTGAAGAAATAAATATATTATTATTAACAAAACTTGGGTCAGGGACCAGGTAACATAAATCAATTTATTTTATCAAATGCTTTGTTAGTATAAACTTGTTTAAGTATCATCTCAATCTGCTAGATACTATTTTTAAAACCATTTTTTTCAGGCACAGAGAGGTTAACTAACTTGGTAGTAAAAATGAACAGCCAGAAAATGGCAGAACTGTGATTATAACCTTCTGTCTACTTCCAGAATCCAATCTGTGCTCTTATATGCTATGCTCTGCTGCTCTTAATAGTTGAGAGGCATTCTCTACACAAAGTGCGATGTCATCTTGCATATTCACCCCCTTCAGCCATGTGTGGAATTATGGAGGGAATGGAGATAGATGGGAACCTAAACCTAGAGAGATAAGAGGCAAGAAAATTCCCCAATTTACCAATATATTCACCACATCTATAATATTGAGACTAATGTATTAACAAATGTCTCTATAAATGTGGATACTAACCACACCTGGCCCCAATTTAAAAAATAAGCTAAGCTTGCCAGCTATTCACAGTAACTTTGATTTTTTTTTTTTAGTTTCTTAATCTATAGTGGAAATAGCCCCTACCTGATTGGGTTTTATGAGATTAAAGCATTTTGTAAAGTCGTGATTTTGTTAGCACACATTTCAATAGAGCTCTCTCAGCTACCTGAAGAAGGTGAAAGGTCAGCCATGTGCTTCTTTCTCTGGTGGAGGAAGAAGGCTGGAAAGTAGGTGAAATGGCACAGGCAGAATTTAAACTTGGATTTCTATGACTTGAACTCCTGATGCCTCATGAATGCTAAAACAAATTATGATGTCTTTCTGTAAAATATATAAGCATCAAAATGACTTAATAAGAAATTACAAAAGTTAAACTTCTATTTGTTCTCTTCTGGTATTTTGTTGGTTTTCCAATTATTATTATCATTTTGAGGGGGAGGAAATTGCAATCACTTGGGCCTTTGGGTGATTAGGAAAAATAGTCACCAGGCACTTCTACAAGATCCTAATGCTGCTCAAATAGGCCAGTTGTTCCCAGATGCTCAACAATAACAAATGATTTAACGAGCTGTGAAAAAACATGTGCATCCGTCAGTTTTTAAGCTCTTGCTTTTGATTGGCACCTTCTGTACATACCTGGGCCCAGGTCTTGGGCAGTGCTAGCAGGCATTATCTGAGAGAACAGACACATGGAACTATATAGGAAAAATTCAAGATTGTTGTTGTTGCTGTTTGTTTTCCCTAAGTTTATCTCTTATTTAGAATAATTTTTAAAAAGGTGATACAGGTATTTCTTCTTTCCAGTGAATAACAATATAGTATAACAAGAAAACTAGTCATGACATTACAAGTTTCTGTCTACTTTTGATTTTTACCATCTGAGTGACCACGGAAAATCGATTTCACTTGTCTACAGCTTATATATATATATATATATATATACAGTGTGGATAGTTTCTGCTGTGCATGTCTATCTTGTAGTGTTGAGGCAAATAACGGATACATGCAAAATTATGTTGAAAAGTGCCAAGCAAATGAAAATTGTCAATATTGTCCCCATTCAATGCAATAAACAGTATAGTAAGCATGCCCTAAACACTGTGATTTAATTTACAAATTAAAAAGGCTCAAATTTGCCTTTGTGCCAGTTGCTGTCTATTGTGGATAAGGCATAAATCAAAATAAAAAAAAGCTAAATAGTGACTGCCTGAGAGTCTAATGGGCATCCCATCAGGTGAGACCTTTCACTTACTTTTATACTCTAAAGTCTTGACCAGAAATATATAGTGACTAAAGGTTATTATGATTTACATTTTGACACAGTTACTACTTATGAGGCATCTTGTGCCAGGCTCTGTGTGAGGTACTTATGACTTTCTATAACATTTAATTCTCACATCATCCTTGTAAAATAAGGGTCATCATTTAGCAGATGATTAAACTGAATGTTAAGTAATTGAAGTAACTTGTACAAGTCACAGAGCCAGGAAGACACATAACAGGATTCAAACATTGATCTCCATACCCTGTTCATAAAAGAGAAAAATAAAAGAATGAGACTCAAACCCACACTTTTATAACAGCCAGAAAAACATGTACTGCTGAACTCTGATAGTGGTTGGGAGGCAGAGTTGCAGAACATGGCTTAGGGTCAAGGTAAAGCACGTAAGTGTGGCCTCAGAGATTGCCACTGAATACCCAGTCTTCTGGAAATAGAATCAATCCTGTGAGTAACCTCTTCTTTACTTAGCATGTTAAATAGGGAAAGGTAGGTTATAAGACTGATCTAGGAAATGGATGTTTCAAACTCTGTTCCCCTAAAGTATTCCCACAATTCTATAATAAGGTATATAGAGTGTCAGAGAGAGATCTAGAGAAAATGATCCAGTGTTCAAAGTGCAACTTAATTTTAATATCTGCAGTCATGGTGGTCTTCATGAAGGAAGTGTTCTTGAATCCTTTAAAAATGGTTAACAGCTAATAGCACAATAACAGGATCAAATTCTCACATATCAATTTATATCCTTAGTGTAAATGGGCTAATGTCCCCACTTAAAAGGCATAAAATGGCAAGTTGGATAAAGAAGCAAGATCCAACTGTCTGCTAACTTCAGGAGACCTATCTCACAAGTAACAACACCCACAGGCTAAAACTAAAGACATGGAGAAAGATCTATCAGGCAAATGGAAAACAAAAAACTGCAGTGGTAGCTTTTCTTATATCATATAAAACAGACATTAAACAAATGATACTTTGTTAAAAGACAAAGAAGAGCATTATATAATGGTAAAAGTTACAATACAAACAAGAAGACTCAACTATCCTAAATGTGTATGTACCCAACACTGGAGCACCCAGATTCACAAAACAGGTTTTTAGAGATCTATGAAGAGATTTAGGAAGCTACACAATAATCTTGGGGAACTTCAACACCTGACTGACAATGTCAGACATATCATCAGGGCATAAAACTAATGAAGATATTTTGGACTTAAGACTTGACCAATTGGAGCTAATTACACATCTACAGAACACTCCATCCCAAAACAACAGAATATACGTTCTTCTCATCTGCACATGGCACATAATTGTAAGATGAGCACGTGCTCAGGAATAAAGCAAGTCCAAGCAAATTAAAAGAAATTGACATCATACCCAACACACCCTCGGACCACAGCACAATAAAACTTAAAAATCATTACTAAGAAAATCTATCAAAACTGTACAGTTACATGGAAATTAAACAATGTGCTCCTGAATGACTTTGGGATAAAAAATGAAATTAAAGTAGAAATCAAACAATTATTTGAAACTAATGAAACAGAGGCATAACATACCAAAATCTTTGAGACATAGCTAAAGCAGTGTTAGGAGGAAAGTTTATAGCACTAAATGCCTACATCAAAAAGTTAGAATCATCTCAAATTAACAACCTAACATCACACCCAGGAAAGGAAGAAGAACTAGAAAAACAAAAGCCAAACAACATCAAAGCTAGCAGAAGATAATAATCAAAATCAGAACTGAAATGATTGAAATTGAGACGTGAAAATCCATACAAAACATCAGTGAAAACAAAAGTTGTTTTTTTGCAAGATTAAACAAGATTGATAGGCTGCTAGCTAGGTTAATAAAGAAAAAAAAGAGAAGATCCAAATAAACACAATTATAAATGACAAAGGTGACATTATAACTGACCCCACGGACATATAAAATATCCTCAGAGACTATTGTGAACATCACTATGCACACAAACAAGAAAACCTAGGAGAAATGGTAAATTTCTGAAAACACCCAGCCTCTCAAGATTGAACCAGGAAGAAATAAAAATTCTGAACAGATAAATAACAAATTGTGAAATTGAATCAGAAATAAAAAGCCTACCAGCCAAAAAATGTCCTGGGCCCAATGGAATCAAAGCCAAATTCTACCAGATGTTCAAAGAAGAGCTAGTATCAGTCCTATTAAAATTATTCCAAAAATACAAGGAGGAGGTACTCCTCCCTAACTCATTCTACACAGCCAGCATCATCCTGATATCAAAGCCTGGCAGAGACACAACAATAAAGTAAAACAACAGGCTCATATCCCTGACGAACATAGATGCAAAAATCCTCAAAAAATACTAGCAAACAGAATTCAGAAGCACATGAAAATGTTAATTAACTACCATCAAGTAGGCCTTATTCCTGGGATTTGTGGTTGGTTTAACATATGCAAATCAATAAATGTGATTTACCACATCAACAGAAGTAACAAAAACCACGTGATCATCTCAATAGATGCAGAAAAAGCCTTCCATAAAATTCAATATCCCTTCATGGTAAAAACTGAACAAGTTAGGTAACAAAGGAACATACATCAAAATAATAAGAGCCATCTATGACAAATCCACAGCCAAAATCATACTGAACAGGCAAAAGCTGGAAGCATTCCTTCTGAGAATTGGAACAAGACAAGAATATTCACTCTCTTTATTTGTATTCAATGTAGTACTGGAAGTCCTAGCCAAAGCAATCAGGCAAGAGACAGAAATAAAGGGCATCCAAATAGGAAGAGAGGAAGGCAAGCTACTTCTTTTTGCAGACGATATGAATCTATACCAAGAAAACCCCATAGATTGCACCAGAAGGCTTCTAGAACTGATAAACAACTTCAGTAAAGTTTCAGGATACAAAATCAATGTACAAATATCAGTAGAATTTTTATAAACCAGTAACGTCCAAGCTCAGAGCAAAATCAAGAATACAATCTCATTTACAATAGCCAAAAATAATAATAAGGAATAACTAGGAATACAATTTACCAAGGAAGTGAAAAATCTCTATAAGAATTACAGAACACGGCTGGGCGTGGTGGCTCATGCCTGTAATCCCAGCACTTTGGGAGGCCAAGGCGGGCAGATAACGAGGTCAGATCAAGACCATCCTGGCTAACACGGTGAAACACCGTCTCTACTACAAATACAAAAAATTAGCTGGGCGAGGTGGCGAGCGCCTGTAGTCCCAGCTACGCGGGAGGCTGAGGCAGGAGAATGGCGTGAACCCTGGGGGGCAGAGCCTGCAGTGAGCCGAGATTACACCACTGCACTCCAGCCTGGGTGAAAGAGCGAGACTCCGTCTCAAAAAAAAAAAAAAAAAAAAAAAAAAAAGAATTACAGAACACTGCTGAAAGAAATCAGAGATGACACAAACAAATGGAAAAACATTCTATGCCCATGGTTAGGAAGAATCAATATTGCTAAAATGGCCATACCACTCAAAGTAATTTACAGATACATTGCTATTTCTACCAAACTACCAATTTCATTTTTCACAGAATTAGAAATGTGTATCCTAAAATTTATATAGAACCAAAAAGATCTCAAATCAAGCAAAAAGAACAAAGCCAGAGGCATCACACTACCCAACTTCAAACTATACTACAAGGCTACAGCATCCCAAACAGCATGGTACTGGTAGAAAAACAAACACATAGGCCAGTGAAACAGAATATAGAACCCAGAAACAAAGCCACACATTTACACTCAACTGAGCTTCAACAAAGTCAGTAGTAACAAACAATGGGGAAAAGACTTCCTATCCAATAAATGGTGCTGGGATCACTGGCTAGCTGTATGCAGAAGATTGAAATTGGACTCCTACTATTCATTATATGCAAAAATTAACTCAAGATGGATTAAAGACTTAAACATAAGACCTAAAACTATAAAAACCCTAGAAGAAATCCTAAGAAATACCATTCTGAACATTAGCCTTAGCAAAGAATTTATGACTAAATTCCCCAATGCAATTGCAACAAAAACAAAAATTGATGCATAGAACCTAATTAAGCAAAGGGCTTCTGCACAGCAAGGGAAACTATCAACAGAGTAAACAGACAACCTACAGAATTGGGGAAAATATTTGTAAACTATGTATCCAACAAAGGTCTAATATCCAGAATGTGTAAAGAACTTAACCAAATCAGCAGGCAAAAAACAACCCCATTTAAAATGGGCAAATAATATGAACAGACATGAATCCCACTACTGAGTATATACCCAAGGGAAAAGCACTCATTCTATGAAAAAGACACATCCCTTATATGTTCATCACAGTGCTGTTCACAATAGCAAATACATGTAATCAACCAAGATGCCCATCAGTGGTGGACTGGATAAAGAATATGTGGTACATATACGCCATGAAATACTACACAGCCATAAGAGGGAATAAAATCATGTCCTTTGCTGCAACATGGATCAAGCTCAAAGCCATTATCCTGAATGAACTAATGCAGGAATAGAAAACCAAAAACTACATGTTCTCATTTATAAGTGGGAGCTAAACATTGAATACACATGGACATAAATATGGAAATAACAGACACTGGAGACTGCTTGAAGAGGAAGGGTGGTAGGGAGCTATGGTTTGGAAGGCTACCTATCAGGAACTATGGTCACTACCTTGGTGACAGGATCATTTATACACCAATCCTCAGCAACACAATTTACCCATGTAACAAACCTGCACATATACCTCTGAACCTAAATAAAAGTAAGAGGAAGAAAATGGTCAGGACTAGTACTAGTGTAGGATTAGAAAAAGTAAAATAGAAGGGTAGTCTAGAGAAGACAGTTTGTTAATTTAATTCATTCACCAAATATTTATTGGTGGCCAACTGTGTGCCACAAATTGTTCTATGCACTGAGTAGAAAACAAAAAAGAAAATATCCGGGCTGGGCGCGGTGGCTCACACCTGTAATCCCAGCACTTTGGGAGGCCAAGGCGGGCCAATCACGAGGTCAGGAGATCAAGAGCATCCTAGCTAACATGGTGAAACCCGGTCTCTACTAAAAATACAAAAAAATTTAGCCGGGCGTTGTGGCGGGCGCCTGTAGTCCCAGCTACTCGGGAGGCTGGACCACAAAGAGAGACTCCGTCTCAAAAAAAAATCCCTGTTTTCATAGAGCTTATATTTTAGTGAGTGGTGTTTAAGATAGCCAATAAGCAAGATAATAAGATAAATTTATAAAATACATTAGGTGTTGGTAAGGTGAAAATAATGTCACAAAAGAAGATAGGGAGTGTTGGTGGGGGGAGGCAGAGATGCAATTTAGACAGGATATCCAGAGAAGGTCTCACAGAGAGGATGATGCCTGAGTAAAGTCATAAATTGGGAAGGAAAAATGCTCTGCAACTTGTGAAGCAAGCTCATTATGCACTGGTTACCAGCTTGTGTGACAGAACATACTCATATGCAAGTCATGGGAAATGGATTTATTACTTACAGATAGGCAGCAAAAAACATCAGAAGCCTAGGACTCATTGTGAGCTGCTCCCCTAAGGCTCAGAAAGCTGCCTAGGGTGGATGGAGTCTCAATTGCCTGTAACCCACTTGCATAGCAGATAAGGGACCCTGGAAAGCAGCCTGACCTGGGTGTTATATCCCGGGGTCACATGACTTACTGTGCTAAATCATTGAAGGACATGCTGTTCTGGTGAGACTAAAACAGAGCCTAGGCTCTTCTAGCCAGTCTCTCTCTATCTCAGTAAGTTACATTATCAGACCATCATACAGTTACTGCTGAAAACTACAAGCAAGAAAGGGAGAAAAACCTGGTCAGTCCAAGGCCATTTGGAGAACTGTCCTGCACAAATCTTGTGGGTAGAGCATTCTAGGTAGAAGACACAGCAATTACAAGGGCTCAGAGGCAGGGGCATGACTAGCATGTTTGAAGATGTGGGAGAAGGTCAATGTGTCTAGGGTGGAATAATTTACGAGAAGAGTATTAAGAGATTGAGTCAAAGGAATAAGGGGTGAAATACCATGAGGCAGGCTCCTGTGTGTCTTTGAAGGCCATTGCAAGGACTTTGGCTTTTACTTTTAGTAATGAGAAAAAAGTCACTGGGAAGTTTGATCAGAGGATTGTCATGATCTGACTTCTAGTTAAGGGACTTATTATGGCTATTGTGCTAAAAACAGGCTGGAGTGCAGGGAAGATGGGCAAAAGGAGAAAGTAGGAAACCAGTTAGAAGACTATTGCTATAATCTAGACAAGAGAGGTTATATACTGAGTCTGGTAGAAGTAGATTAGTGCTAAGTAGTCTAATTCCAGATAAATTTTGAAGATAAATCAAATAAGAGTTGTGAAGGTATGAAGGAAAAAGAGCAGTCAAAAGTGATTCAAAAGTGTTTGACTTGGCAACTAGAATAATGGAATTTCCAGCAGTGTGAGGTAAAATGTGGAAATATGAATCCAGTCTGTACGGGGAAGGAAATTGTAAGATTTGCCTAGAGTGTAGCCTGGGTCTATTGTCTAGTAGTGAGATGGAAGCAGGATTTCCCATCTTATATTATGTCAGAATGAACTATGCCAGTTTCTCTAGGGAGACTCTCTACACGGGAAATTTAAGGTGTCAGTATTTGGACCAGTAATCAAGATGGAGATGATAGGCCTCTACAGTTTGGGAAGCCATAAAGCAACATACTATCTTTGGAGAGTTGTTGTTGTTTGTTATTGTTGAAAAAAAAAAAAAAAACACCTTTCTTAAAGAAAACATTTCTTCCAAAATGATAAGCTCTGGCTTTACCTCAGCTCTTTCTTTCACTTTTTTTTTTTTTTTTTTTTTTTTTACCACACTCTTCCTATATGTCTTAACCCTATTCATTCTACAATCACCAGGCCTGGAAATAGATTTCACTTCCTAGACAACTTTGCCATAATCATGGCCTCTACCACAGGCAGGAACATTTTCTTCTGTCATTGGAATCACTGCATTCCCTCTTGAGTTTCCCTGACAGCCCTACTCCTACAGCCCTTTAAACCTTTCTCCACAATGTAGCCAGATTGGTCTTTCTAAAATAGAAATCTGATCATGTCCCTCCCTAGCTTCAACACTTCAATGGATCCCAAAGCTCTTATCATAAAATGCAGTAATCTTTTTTGTTTGTTTGTTTGTTTTGAGACTGACTGACTTTCCCTCTTGTTGCCCAGGCTGGAGTGTAATGGTGCCATCTTGGCTCACTGCAACCTGCACCTCCCAGGTTCAAGCGATTCTCCTGTCTTAGCCTCCTGAGTAGCTGGGATTAGAGGCACGTGCCACCACACCCAGCTAATTTTGCGTTTTTAGTAGAGACAGGGTTTCACCATGTTGGCCAGGCTGTTCTTGAACTCTTGATCTCAGGTGATCCACTCGCCTCAGCCTCCTAAAGTGTTGGGATTACAGGCGTGAGCCACCGCGCCTAGCCAAAATGCAGCAATCTTAACATGGCTTAAGCATCTCTGCCTTCCTCTGCCATTTCAGCTCTCTCCTTTCTCCTACCTCCTACTCTCTGTGCTGGTCATTGATTTCCTTAAAGTCTCCCAAACATAGCATGCTCTATCTTACCTGTTATTCTTCAAAAATGCTTGGACCACTCTTTCTCCCCCTTCATCCAATTGATACTTAGCCTAATGCTCAGCTTCAGAGAGCTTCTGGGTCTGATTCACTATTCAGTCCTGTCTCAGCACTTATCAAAACACATTATAATTGCCTGCTTAGATAGATGCTCATCTGCCCTTAGACACTAAGTAAATGAGAGCACCAAAAAGGTGTATTATCACAGCTGATACTAATGAAATGAATCTGTCCTTAAGATACATTTTATGGTACAGAAATACAGTTCTATCCTGCATTCATACTTAGAATTTGGTTTTGGAAGAAAGTGGATCTTGCTACTGTTGGTGATTCAGAACTTTTTTCAGAGTTTTGGAAGAAAAACCTGAATACAGAAGATAACTACCAGGCCCATTATGTCGGTACTGTCTCTCAGTGTTACCCGTGGTTTTAACTCTGATAAAATTGCTCTAGTGCATTCTCTAATTACAGGTAACCCATTATTCAGTACCCAGGAATGTCGCGAGAGTAGATTTGTATCTCAAAGCTATGCTTAATTTGTTTCCCAACAGGTTCTCTGACTCTGAAAACACATCATGTTCAGGATTCCAAAATGGGATTTGTGATCAACGCCATCTATTCGATGGCCTATGGGCTCCACAACATGCAGATGTCCCTCTGCCCCGGCTATGCAGGACTCTGTGATGCCATGAAGCCAATTGATGGACGGAAACTTTTGGAGTCCCTGATGAAAACTAATTTTACTGGGGTTTCTGGAGATACAATACTATTCGATGAGAATGGAGACTCCCCAGGAAGGTATTGTTACAATTCTCCTCTAGACAGTAGAGACTGAACAACAGCCAACTCTTGATCCTGAAATGTCTCTTTCTCTCCTTTGTGGTTAATCTAGGTTTCCTGGTGATGCTTCCCCTTCCCTGACATCCCAAATGAGCAAAGATAGAGAGAAGAAGCCCCATTTCCTGTGGCCAGGAAAAAAGCATTTGTGCTGATGTCCAAAATGTGCTTTGGGAATCATCACATTTCAGAGACCGAAACTAAGAGGCAGGAACCTCACATGATCACAGATAAATAAAAACCATCTCTGTGGTTTCTCTGTACATGCTTGTCATGTTATTCCCTGTATTTGGATATTTTCTTGTGTAATTGAACTATTCTGAAATAGGAACAATTTGATTTCTGGTAATCCAGAAATAGGGCTGAGGTTCGGTTCTGTTGTTTGCTGTACCTACAGCAAGTGAGTTACAAGTCATATTTTATTTTATTATTCTCCAGCTGGATCACTTTCTTCCTTGTTAAGGACTAAATTGTTTTTTTTCTCTGAAATTTTACCTTTTATTATTTGTAGAGGAACTTGAGGAACATAAACTCATAAGTATATGTCAGTCCCCAGAGAAATCACTAAGTACCCAGAACTTACCAGAATTCACATTTATCTTCTACTCCAAATTCTTAAATGACTCTACACAGTCATTTAAGACTTATAGACACTTTTAATCTATAAGGAATAATGCCATTGAAATGATATTTTGAGTTGTAGCAGGGCTGAGTCTTCACTCAGCCTTGTATCAAAACAATAGGGTCCTTTGGTCTCTCAGTGCCCTTCTAGCAATAGCTCATACTTAACAACTGTGCTTGGAAAACTGTCTATACACTCTGTTTGTGGTTGACCCTGCAAAGAGGTTTTATGAATCCTCAACAATTCACACCACACGTGCCCACACATTCTGTCAGCAACCTTGGTTTATCACACTTCTACATTCTAAGATGAGCTAGAGCTTATCCCAAATGCAGCTATTACTATTTCACATGCCAGACTTATAAGTGATAGCTAGTTTCAGGTCATACAGCCAAGTGAAAACCTAGGGTTTTTTTTTTTTCTATTCCAGAGACTTGAAGAATATTGCTATAACTAGGCTGTTTGCCAAACTAAGCTGACTTTTCACATGTTGTTTTCTACTTTTTGGCTCTTCTGTATATCCATGAAGGAAAAAATACAAGCATTTTCTCAGGGCCAAACAAAACTTCACAGTTGTAAATCTTTAAGGGCAGGCTGACCAATGAGCTCAGTCTTTAGGCTTAGGTCAAGGCCTGGGCTCAGATATCTGCACATGAATTTATTATTCCCATGTGCATCTCTAGAGTTCTGACATCAGCTTAGGACTTGCTGATAGAATCTGATGACTGTAGCTCCACCAATTCAAGAGTTTTTATGTCAGGTACCCAAACCATTCCACAAACCAGGGAGGGAGGAGATGCCTCAGAAGGTCCAGCTCTATTCCAATGGGAAACCTTGATGGATCTGGCAGAACATTGCTGCCTTATTCATAATCATCCAAATATGTTGTAAGGGGTTCTTAATCTTTTTTTGGAATAATCATCCCTTCAAGACTCAGACAAAATGTATAGAAATTCTTTCAAGAACAACATACTTAAAATTTTGCAAACAATTTCTGGGAATTCGGGATTGTTTTGAGTCTATCCTTGCACCACTGGGTTTGAGTATAACATTAACCCATGAATAAATTATCAGAGTTGGCCTCTAAGGGCATGAAGCAGACTCAGGAAAAGGTGATTTACCACCTTTTGTTTCTCCAAATAATCCAGTTACATTTATAAAAAAAAATTATAACTAGCATATATTGAGTTATATAGTGTTCTGAGCCAAACACTAAGTCAAGTGCTCTACTTTTTAATCCTATGAGGTAAGTAATGTTACCATTCATTTTTCCAGCTAAAGAAAACCAAGGCTTATTCAATGACTTGCCCAAAAACACAGTCTAGTAAATGATAGAGTCAAAATTTTAACTCTGTCTCCTGGGCTTCAACTTCTAACCTTATACAACAGCCTGCCAATTAATCAACCAGGATCAAAATTTTAAAGACACTATATTCTGAGAAAATTTATTTGTAGACATTAGGTTGTTATTTTTGTGGAGTAAAAGCGTTCTGACAGATCAAAGGCATTCCCGGCTGAGTGAGAAAGCAAAGGATCCTGGGGTGATTAAGTAATCCTCTACAATTCCAGAGTTAAAAGTGGAGGATCCTAAACAGAGGAAGCTGAGAGAGATGGCAACTCACCCTGGCACACACTTGCAGACTGTTAGAAAGTACGTTTTAATCATTGTTTTTAAATCTCTCATCTGATTAGTCTACTATCAGTACCCAATGCTCTAATGAAAACCATGGTGCCAGGTGTTACAGAATCCAGAATTTTTGAATTTACAAAAGCCTAAACAATCATGTAATGCCCCAACATAATATGTAACAGCACTCCCTAATAAACACATTAATATTTCTGCAGCAAAACATATGAATATTCACATTAATTGTGATAAACAAGACTATAAATAGCCTCATGTTAGTTCCAGTCACGTTTCATCCCTAGATAAAGTTCAGGTAATGTCATGTTTCACTGCCAAGTGAGTTACAAAAAAAAAAAAAACAACAATTTTCAGAGTTCTAAAGATTTCACAATTACAGATAAGAAATATGGAACTTTACTATTTTACCATTAACAGACTAGTTCACCAGTCATCAAACTATGATCTGCAGACCACATGGAGTCTGCTGCTTGTTTTTATAAGAAAGGTTTTTTGGAACCCAGTCACATTCATTTATTTAGGTGCTATAGCTGCTTGTACACAACAATGGCAGAGGTGAGTGGAAACCATCTCAAAGCCTAAAACATTTACCATATATCCCCTTACAGCAAAAGTTTACTAATCTCTGGTTTAGGGACTCCATTGAGAATTAAAGTTTAAGATGCGTGGCTGCTGCCTGGAATTGACCATAGTAGGCAGAGGAAACATGGACACCCAGTGTTAGACTGAGTACAACCAATTAATTAAAGCAAAAAACTAAAACATTATATTGTGGGGTTTGTAAGTATATGGGTGCAAAATATTTGAAAACAATGGCAAAAATGAAAAAGAATTTGAAATTGCACAAGGCTAAATTTCTTATATTTTACATTAAGTGACTCAATGTTAAGTAGAATAAAAATGCATATTGTAATCTCTTGAGCAACCACAAAAATTTTAATACAAAGAGGAGTATTTAAAAGCCAATAGAGAGATAAGAATGAACAAAAGAGAGAGAAAGAGAACGAGAAAGAGAACGAGAGAAAGACAGAAAGAAAGAAAAGAAAGAAAGAAAGAAAAGAAAAGAAAAGAAAAGAAAAGAAAAGAAAAAAGAAAAGAGAAAAGAAAAGAAAAGAAGGGCCCAAAATAGGACAGGAAAGAAAGAAGAGAGGAGCACAAACAGATGCGGTAAATAGAAAATATGAGGCTAGAACAGTAGAAATGGCAGATAACGACTTTGTGTGCACATGGATTCTTGATATATGTCTCTGCTCATAGACACAGATGTTCTGCTTCAATGTCCAGATTTTCCTGGTAAAAAACCTGTGTCATAGAAAGAAAGAGACATGCCCAAGGTTGCATAGTCAATTAAATAACAAGGCAAGGACATACGCAAATCTCAGGCACAATCATCAAGTAAAAATTTACCTTCTTTTTTTTTCTTATATTACATTTGAAATGGTTCAATGTATTAATGTATTAATATATAGTATAAAATCAATATATAGTATATAATCAATGTATCAATATATAGTATAAAAGTGTTCCATTATTAGGTGCCATTCACGTTTTTGGTCTAACTCTGTGATCTCTCATTACTCTGTGATTATCCAACCCCAAAGGCACAGATCATTGTAATTGCTTTGTTGTATGGACCAGGGCTTGGGAGTATCTATTATGTCAACCCACAGATAATTTAGCACACATTTAAGAATTTTTAACAAAAGCACCTTAGCATTGGAATTATAGATTGAAAGAGCCTTAGGACCCACATAAATGCAATACTCTGCAGTCTTCTCCAAATGATTTTTCACTTACTCTAACAACAACCCTGTTTCAGCCCCTTGAATAAATCCCTCATTATCATCTGAAGACAATCTTCTCTCATTTTCAGAGTTCTAGCCATTTAGAAAGTTCCTTATTTCCGTTCAATTGAAACCGACTTTCTCTAGTTTACCTTAAATGCTTTGATAGAACTTTTTGTTGTAGTTATTGTAACATATTTTGTTTATTTTGATTTTGAGCAATATATAAAATTTATTTTTAAAATTATTTAGAATATTCTGGGTTTAAATTGTGGCTGGTTAAGGAAGAGCAGACATGAGGAGGTAGAGAGTAAGGGGAAGGAAGGGACAGGTATTAAAGAAGATAAATTACACATACAAACACACTGTGCTGAGAAAAACATTTCAGAAGCAGAGAAATATAGAAACCAAGAGGTACAATGAGAAAGAAAGGCCAGGGGAGGGTGAGGGGAGGGGTAGGCGGAGGGGAGGGGGAAGGGGTGGGGGAGAGGGAGAGGGAGAAGGAGCAGGAGGAAGGGGGAGAAGGAGCAGGAGGAAGGAGGAGGAGGAGGAAGAAGAAG
The DNA here is from genome assembly GCF_006542625.1 of Nomascus leucogenys. Classification (NCBI taxonomy): domain Eukaryota; kingdom Metazoa; phylum Chordata; class Mammalia; order Primates; family Hylobatidae; genus Nomascus; species Nomascus leucogenys. The sequence continues at coordinate 47,986,248 of NC_044395.1, forward strand.
GAGGAGGACGGAGGAGGAAGAGGATTGAGGAAAAAGAGAAGGAGGAAGAGATAAATGGGAGGAAGGGGATGGGAAGGAGAAAAAAGAAACTGGGCTGGAGATTTATATTAAAGTGTCTTGGGATTGGAATGACACACTAATCTTTGCTTCTGCCACTGAATATGTGCAAGTTGGATCTTTACTAAAGCCATCAAAAACAAAGAGCACACTGAATTACTGTTTTTTTGTTTTGTTTTGTTTTGAGACAGAGTCTCGCTCTGTCGCCCAGGCTGGAGTGCAGTGGCGCGATCTAGGCTCACTACGAGCTCCGCCTCCCGGGTTCACGCCGTTCTCCTGCCTCAGCCTCCCAAGTAGCTGGGACTGCAGGCGCCTGCCACCACACCCGGCTAATTTGTTGTATTTTTAGTAGAGACAGGGTTTCACCATGTTAGCCAGAATGGTCTCGATCTCCTGACCTCATGATCTGCCCACCTCAGCCTCCCAAAGTGCTGGGATTACAGGAGTGAGCCACCGCGCCTGGCCTCCTGTTATTTTTTTGGAAAACAAAATACAATCTTCTAGATTGAATCATGGCTAAAGATTGCAAGAAGCCATTATGTCTTTTGATTCTTAACTAAAAGTTACGTAAGAGTATGTTTTAAACATTCACTTCATTTTCCTTTTGACGGAGAATAAAAGCTATATTCTATCTCTGAAAATTAAAAGGGCTCATACCAATTCACAAGTGAAGGGGAGAATATTCTTTTGTGGAGACATATTATCTATTTCTTTTTTTAGTGTGCTAAAAAAAAGATTTTTAAAGCAATGCTCTATTTTCACAGCTTAAGCCGTGAATGATAATATCTCTTTGTGTTTGCCTTGTATTAAGAAACAATGACCAGAAATCTAAAGGCTAATTTCAAAGGGAGGGTTCGTTGTCTCTAATGTAATTATAACAAGTTTATTGAGTTCAACTGAAATTAAGGTTTAACTTTCCTATCAAATGTGATTTTCCAATCTATAGAGTTTTCATGTTTATTTTTCAAAAACTGGATCCCTTTACTTTTTACCATTTGTCATACATAAAACAAAGAGGCATGGATATAGAGATAAAAGCTTTACAATATAAATTGGTTCAAATTTTTACAATATTTAAGCAAGGAAAATATGATCTCTTAGCTCTACCCAGGATTTGGAGCAGTACCCAGGACTTGGAGCAGTCTAATAAGGAAGAAGGAACTGCAGACTTGAAATCTAAAGGCTTGGTTTAGGTCCTAGCTCTGATGTTTACATACTCTGTAATCTGTACTAATTAACCTCACTGAGCTTCAGTCCATTATCTGTAAAATTAACAATGTGAACTAAACTTTTCAGACTTAAGAATTGCTAGAAACAGAGTTGATAGCTCATTTTTGAGTAAGGAATGACACCCACATATTTCTTCAAATTATCAGCAGCAAAGAAACAAGTCTGACACTGACATTTCTCTTTCTCCCATCCTAGAATCTTCAAAGGTTATTTGCTCATAGAAATTCACCCTTTGAATACTTAAAGCTCATATATTTGAAGTAGCCAATGACATAACACGTGAGTTCTTTTTACCTCAGTCTCTGTGCTCTAATATCTCAACTCATTGCATGCACAGAGGCCACAGGGTAATTGTGACCTAGAGGGAAGGAAAGTATCCTATAAATTGGTATTTTTAATTTAGAAGTAGAATTTAGACAGTTACACCAAATTGTTACTGACTGCAGGAAAATCCTCAAGTTACTGAACAACCAACAAAACAAGAATGAGGTAATATTCTGAAGAAAAAAAAATACAGTAAAAAACGTGACTGGGAATGAAAACAGAATGGCATCATTTTATAACATAGGTTTCAATAGATTGATGCCAGTTTTGTTCTCAGTATTTCTGTACAGAACATTGGTTTGTGTATAGTAATCTCATCACTTGAATCCAAAAGCGAGAACATTTTCCATTCATATCAATTTCCAGATAGCTACACATGCTGAGCATAGGAAGTTGGAGGAGGCATTTATATGTCTATCTGTCAGTACTGTAAGTCCTGAGGGGATAAACAGTATAAAATACTATTTGAACACAGTGTTGTACCTGAGACATACCTGTAGAAACTGAGATAGTGGTGATATTGCTTATCCAATATCCTCAAATTGGAAAATTATTTCAGAGATTCTTCTCTAGAAATGAGCTTACTTATAAGAAAAGGCTTGTAAGTAAGCACATTGATTTTCTCTTTATACATTTCTATCCACATATTCAAAAAACAATAGCTAGCAAAGGCTGAGAACTCACAAGGAACTACTCTCTTCCAGGATTGTTACATTGCATGAGGTGCTTCAGAAGCTATTTTCAAATTTTTTAAACGTCACTCTCAAAATTTTCTTTGTACAATGAATTTAGCCATTGATAATGGGCAAAGTAAGAAAGGTAAAATGGGGCCCTCTGTATCCCCTAAAGCTGAAAATAAGATGAAAGATTTACCAAATTTCTCACTTGGTTAGTAAATGTAAGTTTTATCATTTTGCTTGAATACAGACAAAAACCTTTCTATCTTTTGTAGAAGCCTAACAGTAGTACTTGTTTAAACTTCTTGAAGTTATTTCGAAACTGTCTTTCATCCTGCTGAGGTCAAGTCACCTTCTCCCATGGGATTACTTTCTATTTCAGGTGTAAGCTTGAAAGTACAAAAATGGTCTCTGCAGAGAAAGTGAAATAGACAGATTTTTTTTGTTATTCTAAGTGTACTGTCATGGAAAATTCCAGTGTTACTTATATGACAGTAGACACATTTTTGGGAATAAAATATATTGCCTTTTCAAAGCTGAATATTTACATCTCAAGCTGCATAATTATCATATTCTTATTCCTAAGGTATGAAATAATGAATTTCAAGGAAATGGGAAAAGATTACTTTGATTATATCAATGTTGGAAGTTGGGACAATGGAGAATTAAAAATGGATGATGATGAAGTATGGTCCAAGAAAACCAACATCATCAGATCCGTGTGCAGCGAACCATGTGAGAAAGGCCAGATCAAGGTAAAATGGAAACTATGTTTCTTTCATTTTTGTTGTAAATTCAACAGTGTTAATTATCATTGGCTATTTTAAAAAATTTTAGACACTTATTTTACTTTTTATATTGTAAGCTTCTAATGTCAGAAATTCTCATTCATTCCTTGTGAAATCCCATGTGCAACTCACAATAGTCTTATTAGTTGGTTTGATTGAACCAGTTGATGAGTCATGTTTGCCCACACCTTTTCTGCTCATACAAGACTTTAAAGACATGACTTCCTGGGAATAAAGTTTACAGTTAGAAAAGACACTAATTCTAATTTACTTAATAAATATTCATCAAATGTTTATTAATATAATAATATTGATTAGGCAAAAATAAGTAAGACACGCTTTATTGTCAGAAGACTTACAGTCTATGTGAGAAAATATCATGGACACAGATAAACAATATCATATAAAATGTGATGATTTCGTTAAGAAAAGAAGAGGGCTATATAAGTTTGTACAAAAGGGATAGAGATATTTCTACTGAATAAAATGTCAAACATTGGACCATAGAAAATGAGTATGATTTCAGGGAGAGAACATTTACACAGAAAGCACAGTAAAAGAAAAGGGACAAAAGTGGTCAATTGAAGACTGTCCAGCAACAAGTGAATAATCTAGAGTGCAATGCTCTAAATGGTTATTATAAAAGAGAAAGTTGAAATAAGTTGAACCCAGATTTGTGGAGAGTTTTGAACATCATACTAAATACATTGAACTTAATTTTCATTAAACTGGAGTCAGAGAATAATTTTGACCAAGATGCTGGCATAAGTTGAGCTGTGGTCAGGAAGACGAATAAATAGATTTATAAAACAAGAAAGAAGAGACAAGTTAGAAGGATGCTATGATAGTGGTAACAAGGCCTTGAATTAGGGAAGAAACAGAATGAAAAGGGGCCAGAAGACATATTTGGAGAAAACATTTGTAGATTCAATCAGGCTGACAACCAATTTGATGTCGAGTTGTGGAAGATAAAGAAGTCAGCACAATCAACTGAAATTCTAAGTGTTAGTAACTAAAAGATTGCATTTCCAGGAATAGAAAAATGGGGATGGCTTTAGAGAAAAGGCGATTGGTTAGTTTGGGGGCATGTTGGTATTAAAATAGCCATCCAATGATTAAAAGCTTGGTCTAGAGCAATGAAAAATAAAGCTAAGAATACAGATTTAGGAACTGATTGAATAAAGTTGAAGCTATTAAAATAAATAAAATTGCAGAACCTAAAAGTGTAAATAAAAAATAAATACGGACCAAGAATATACCTTGGAGAATTTCTGCTTTCAAAGTATAAAAAAGGAAGAAAAGGTAGAGAGGCTGAGCAGGAACAGGTACAGAGAGAGAGACAACCAGAGAGCACACTGTCACATAAGATGGTAGTCAGTGGAAGAGAAAGGTCAAAGAAGAGGAACAATGAAGGAAAGGCATGAAAATTGAGGGTTCACCCTTCATCTGGGCCTGCCAGATTGAACAGAATGTGATGGCAGTTGAGTATCAAGATGAATGGATAAAGAAAATGTAGTATATCTACATAATAGAATACTATTCAAACATAACAAAGAATGAAATCCTGTCATTCACAGCAACGTAGACAGAACTGGAGAACAGAATGTTAAGTGAAATAAGCCAAGGACAGAAAATTAAATATCACGTGTTCTCACTTATATGTGCAAGATAAAAAATGTTGATCTCACAGAAGTAAAAATTAGAACAGAGCGTACTAGAAGGTAGGAAGGGAAGGAGGAAGAGAGGGATAGGGAGAGCTCTGTTAAAGGAAGCAATAATCACAGCTAGATAGGAGGAATTAATTCTAGTGTTCTTTAGCACTGTAGGATGAATATAGTTAAAAGTAATCTATAGTTTCAAATAGCTAGAAGGAGGATACTGAACATTCCTAACATGAAGAAATAATAAGTATTTGAGATGATGGCTATGCTAATTACCCTGATCTGATCGCTGTACATTATGTGTATCAAAACATCACTATGTAACCCATAAATATGTACAATTATTATGTGTCAATTGAAAAAATAAAGAGTAAAAGAAAAAGATGTATGTGATAAAAAAACATGTAAGGGATAATTTGGTAATTTGAGAACATTAAAAAATTACTCTTAGGCTAAAGAAGATGTGGCCACACTTACAGGAAATGAAAATTCAGTGAAGGAAGAGAAGACAAAGATATAATAAAAAGGGAGTGAGGGCAGCTATTGGTATGCAATGCTGTAGGGAAAAATGATATCAAAATAATTTATTTGCTAATCAAACAGTTCTTGAAGCACTACCATACCACATTTCAGGCAGTGTATTCCTAGAGCCATTGGACTTGGTGTTTTCAATCAACCTTACCTTCACTCTGTTTAGAAGACATTTCACATGTTTTTTCATCTGTGATTAAGACTGAAACTGAAATATTTTAATACTGATAGTAAGGCCCTCAAAGGGTAGGTCTGAAGATTTGGAAAGCATAAGACCAGAAAGAAGAAAGATAAGGTAAATGAAGATAAAAATAAATTCATTAATATCTGCTAAATGACAAAATATTAGATATCTGAAATTTTCTGTATGTCTTGTTATGGTATACAGCAAGAGCTGGTAAAATATGGCCCACAGACTAAATCTGACCTACTACCTGTCTTTGTAAATAAAGTTTTATTAAAATACAGCCAGGGTCATTTGTTTATATATTCTCCATGGCTACTTTCCTGCTACAGTGGCAGAGCAGGATAGCTGAGTTGCTGAGTTGCAAAAGAGACTGTATGGCCCAAAGCCTAAATATTTACAATTTGGTCCTTTGTACAAAAAAATGTTTGCTAACACTTGTTATATCAAGACAAAAGAGTTTTTCATCTTGGCCAATTATCTTGCAGTTAAACTCTTCATTGTGAGGGGTTTAAATTCATGTACAATTATTTACATATCCACCAAGAATATAAATATTCATAATTTCCAGTGCTTCCTGTAGAAAGATTACACAGTGTAAATTACCATATAATTTTTGTTTATTTTTGACCCTTCACAGCAATACATTTTGAAAATGTAACTTCTAGGGCCGGGCGGGGTGGCTCACGCCTGTAATCCCAGCACTTTGAGAGGCCGAGGCAGGCAGATCACAAGGTCAGGAGATCGAGACCATCCTGGCTAACATGGTAAAACCGCGCCTCTACTAAAAATGCAAAAAAAAATTAGCCAGGTGAGGTGGCAGGCACCTGTAGTCCCAGCTACTCCGGAGGCTGAGGCTGGAGAATGGCGTGAACCCGGGAGGCGGAGCTTGCAGTGAGCCTAGATCGCGCCACTGCACTCCAGCCCGGGTGACAGAGTGACACTCCGTCAAAAAGAAAGAAAGAAAGAGAGAAAGAGAAAAAGAGAGAGAGAGAAGGAGGGAGGGAGGGAAGAAGGGAGGGATGGAGGGAAGGAAGGAAGGAAGGAAGGAAGGAAGGAAGGAAGGAAGGAAGGAAGGAAGGAAGGAAGGAAGGGAAAATGTAACTTCCAAATGCAGAATTTATTTTTATTTTATTTTATTTTATTTTTTTGAGACAGAGTCTCGCTCTGTCTCCAGGCTGGAGTGCAGTGGCACAATCTCAGCTCACTGCAACCTCTGCCTCCCGGGTTCAAGTGATTCTCCTGCCTCGGCCTCCAGAGTAGGTGGGATTAGAGGTACGCGCCACCACACCTGGCTAATGTTTTTATATTTTTAGTAGAGGTGGGTTTTCACCATGTTGGCCAGGATGGTCTCGATCTCCTGACCTCGTGATCCTCCCACCTCAGCCTTCCAAAGTTCTGGGATTACAGGCGTGAACCACCGCACCCAGCCTATTATCATATTTTTAATACTGGTTATTTTGTAATAATATTTGCTTAGTCCTTTTTTAAAAATCCCAAACTCCATTTTCCTAACCAGATATCATTTTTACTCTATTAAATATACAATTTACAAGATTTTCTTAATATGATTTAAGGTTGTAACAGCAATTTCATTCATGATATCAACATCTCATGGAATTGTCCAGAGTTTGCAAACTTAGTTTCCATGAAAGGGTTTAGTCTAGTAAAGGTTCAGATATGTTATATATTGTTATTCATAAAGAAAGCACAGCTGGGTGGGTGCAGTGGCTCAGGAGTATAATTTCAACATTTTGGGAGGCTGAAGTGGGAGAATCCCTTGAGCTCAGGAGTTCAAGATGAGCCTAGGCAACTTAGTGAGACCCCATCTCTTCAAAAAAATAAGAAACAAAAATAACTGGGCATGGTGGCACACATCTGTAGTCCCAGCTATTCAGGAAGCTGGGGTGGGAGGCTCTCTTGGGCTGGGGATGTCAAGGCTGCTGTGAGCCAAAATGGCGCCACTGCACTCCCAGCCTAAGCAACAATGCAAGACTCTGTCTCAAAAAATAAAATAAATAAAAAAGAAAGCACCACTACTTCCAGAATGTTAAATTGTCATGAAAGAGAACTGTCACTACCTCGTGTTCAAAATAAATGTAAACAGAACATAAAATATGAAAACATAAAACAATTTCTAAATGATCAGAGGAAAACATATTAAGTTATCACTATTGATTCAAAAAGAGATTGTAATATTGGAATTCTTCTTGGAAAAGGGCATGAACTTATTTTAATAAACACCTGAAATTCACAAACCAATGAAAACTGAACCATAAGAAATCAAGGTATTTCTAGTGGGGGGAAATGCAGCTGCCTTTATTTGCTAATCCCTGCTAACGTCTGAAAGAAACTCTTTCAGCTTTGCAATATGCCTGTTTGCATTACAAAATCTAATGATTGTTCAAGGATAGTTTTGCCAAGTGTGGTATCCCTTGAAAATGAAATTCTTCATTTCTATATATGGTCATTCATGTGCATATTATTAATGAAACATTATTAGAGTGTTCTACACTTTACAAATCACTGTGTTGTTTTATTTAATCCTAAGGAAATCCTATAAGGTAGATATTATTATCGTAAAAGCAATAGGTCCAGTTAAAAGAAATTGAGCATTAGCTGGAGGACTGCTCAAGGCTACACAACTACTTAGTGGCTATAAATAAGACTAGAACCCTGGTGCTACTTGATTCCTAAGCTAGTACTCTTTCCCCTGCATCTTTCAAAATATCACGCAGTCTATCTTCTAATAAGACTCAATGTTTGTAAGCATGAGCATTTGAAGTCCAACATACATTGTTTGATCCCTCATTTACCCTAACATGCTATGTGAGCTAACTTTACCTTAGTTTTCTCCCCTAAGAAAATGAAAAAAATAAACCAGCTACTTCATACCGAGCTGTTCTAATGTTTTAATGGGATAACCGTACGTGACAAGTACTAAAGAGCCTGGAAATAGTCGATATTATTATGAAGAATACTTTAATCAGGTCTAAGGATCAATTTTGCCTCACTTATTTAGTTACTTTAGGGAAAATCTATTTCAGGTCCTTTTGCCATTATTCCCTGCTTGTATTGTTGTAGTTTTAAGAGTCAGTACAATAAATAGTACAAAAATTTAAAAAACAGTTGTCAGCTTACAATTATATTTGGCTATAGGTATCTAGCTGATGTTATTATCAAAGGTCATTACTAGAGTAAGCATCTAAGACTAGAAATATAAAGTGTAATCATTACTGTGTCTGGTCATTGCTGAATATTAATCACAGTTTTAATTATTTAAAAGAACATTTAATGAATGCTGTCTATTCTGGAGAGGCTTTTCATGCACCAACGGTGAGGAAGAAAAGGTACATCTATTTCGAAAGAATAACATCTGTGACTCTTTCAACTGTTAAGTTATTTCAATTATTTTCCATTACCTTAAAAGAGTCAAATAGATTAAGAGGTATATAATAGTCTCAGTGACCTCATCTACCTTCAAACAAAACAAAGCTACCAAAATAGGAAAGAATAGGCTGAATTGTTGAATCAGATTTTTAGTAGAAAGAGATCAAGAGATCATCTCCAGGAAAATCTTAATCTTTTGCTTTGTTCTACCCAATACAAATTCCTAATTATTTTTATCAATATGGATAGATTTTAGAAGATTAGGAAATATACAATTTTTTTTGCTCACAATTATTCAACTAATGGAGGGAAGGAAGCTAAGGTAAATCCAGGGAGCAGAAGTTCTTAACTTAAGGAAAGGAGAAGCAGAGCAGATCCTGGGGTGAATTCAGTTATGTGTATGTACATATGAGCACAAGCACAGGTACTTAATTACATACAAGTTTCCAAGGCTAATTATCCAAAGACTTGCAGTTAATTTAATTCCTTATCCTGCCACCAGCTAACTTTATGATTTTGGACTTGTTCAAACTCAGCCTTACTTTCTTTAATTATAAATTAAGAATATTAAAAATTGTACTGCTTATCTGATAACACTTAAAATAATGTATGCAAAAGGCCTTTCTGCTTTGCAAAACAGCACACTGGAATATAGAATTGTTGGATTTTTATCTATGCAAAAAAAAAATCTAAATTTCAAATATTTGCCTTAGGTGATCCGAAAGGGAGAAGTCAGCTGTTGTTGGACCTGTACACCTTGTAAGGAGAATGAGTATGTCTTTGATGAGTACACATGCAAGGCATGCCAGCTGGGGTCTTGGCCCACTGATGATCTCACAGGTAATCTATCACAATCTCACCACATATAAATTAACTGAAAAAAGACGCAGACTTGGGAGAGGGGGTCACATCCTCAAGCGTTACTCATCTTGGGTAGTCTTATTTATGGAACAAATAATTTCCTTGGGAACACAAGCTTCCCAAAGTCTGAGCTACTTATTCAAATCTTCAGATCTCTGGGAGAGATCTACCTATATGTCCGTCTTCACTCCAAAATTAGATCAGAATTCCTAGCTTGTCTACTGGGCATTCTTCCCTCATTCCCAGGACATTCCCAGAAGTTTCTAAATAGGGTCCCAGTTATGTGTGTCATTTTAGGTGAAGAGAAAGAAGTTTTAGCCAGTGAGGAAAATATGTCATGACATATCCAAGAACAAAAAGGTATCACCGAATTGGGCAGAATGTCATCTAAAGTTCTTTTCTTCTTTGTTTTTATTAATTGAAATCAGGAGTCTCCAACTAATAAGTTTTTTAAGTATGTTGGCATAGGGCAAGACTTGATTTTACTTGTTTATTTTTTTTCTTTTTTGTTTTGTTTTGGCCTTTGCTTCTTTGTGCCAACAGATGTTAAAGAATATGTCATCATGTTCTCCAGTCTATATTTCATAGTCTTTTCTAATTTTTATAATATATAAACAGAATATGATTCCTTTCATACTGTCTTCCAATTTTTCTTCCATAAACATTTATTAAATGCACTCACGTGCTTATTTTCCTACCACTAAAATAAAAATATAGAAATAAAAGTACTACCTCTATCTTAATGAAGTTCACAGATTAATAAAGGAGGCAAAAAAGTATGATTACAATATAATAAGAGGACATAGATTTATAGACATGGGAGCATGAGGAGGGCACCCATGAACTGAGTATGCAAGAAAAAGAGGAAAAAAGCCTTGCAGGCAGAAAGCCCTCCATGTGGTATGTCAGGTTGTCCAGTGGTTTTAGAATTCAGATGGATTTAGCACAAAACTTCTAGAAGCTAGAAAATCATAAAGTCATCAGTGTTAGACTCCATCCCTCCCAGGACGAATGATTTTATTCATAGTAGTTGTATTCACTTATTTCAAAGGTCTGGTTATTAAAAATTCCATGATCCTGGGTCTTTCAAGACAGCTCACTTTTTTTTGGTGATTGGTATGTATACAGAAGACTTTTCCTGTCTTAAAAAAAATCTGATTTAATAAAACATCCAAGTGCCTTTTGATTATATTTGAATCTTATTTTCGCCATTAGACTATGAGCTTTCTGATGCTCTTATTCATCCTGTTTTCCCCAGAGCTGACTCAGTGCTAAACACAAAGCCTTCAATAAATTTTGTTGAATAGATGATCTATAGTGTGCCTGTGTGCACACACACAGTAAGAATGCCAAAAAGAAAAAAAATACTGTGATTGGTTTTCTTGAAGGGTGAGGAGCAGTATTCCTATCTTTTCTTTATACTATTTATTTACATGTCTAATTTTAAACTGTATTATTGTGAAAATAAAAAACTGTCTTGCATCATCAACTAACTTGCATGGCTAAGCACCCTGTGAATGAATATACAGATGTAACTTTTTGTCTCATGTTCTGTAAGACTATGATATTGAGAATGAACACACTCTTTCTTTCATTATTTCAACAGATAAATATTTTGTTATTACTGTTTTCATTATAATATTAGGTACTTGAGAAATTGAGGTGAAAAAACAGCAATGCTTCCTGTGTCACTTGTTCCCTATGTCCTAGTCCTTATACATCTTACCATCTTGTGGGGAAAGAGACATAAAACAACACATGCACGTGGCTAGTCAGCTCTTTGTTTGCTAATGGGCTATTTGTGTGCCTCACTGACAAATTGTATATGAAGTCAAAGAACAGGAATAAAAACATGGAAATATCAGAGAGGTCGTAATTTAAATTTGTGGTCATATAATTTCTCTCTGAAGAAGTAAAAATTAACTGAGACCTAATGATAAATATAAATATTTAGCAAATGATAACTAAGAAGAGATTTCAGTCTGGGGTAACAGCACATGTGAATGTCTGCATATGGGTAAGCAGGTAGGAGAACAGTGTCAGAAGAGGTCAAAAAAGTAGCAGGGGCAAGAACCTATGCAGCCTAGGAGAACATGTTCAGGGTTTTAGTGTTTTATTATTAAGACAATGAGAAATCACTGCAGGGATTTTAGTATAAGAAAAAATACATGATTATAAATATATTTTTAAATATTATTCTGGTCACTGTTACCAAGAATAATTTGGAGAGGGATAGAAAGTGGAAACAGGAAGACAAGTTGGGTAGTTGCAGACAAGAACTCTTAATGTCTAAGTAGTGCATTGGAAGATTTGAGATATACTTTGGGGTAAAACCAACAAGACATACAGATGAATTGGATGCTGAAGGTGTTAAAGAAGTTGCCAAATTTTCTTTTTTGAAGGCTAAAATAGATTATTTCATAAAGATCAAAAGTTTAGTTATAGAAAATATCAGAGATGTCTTTGAGATTTTCAAGTGCTAATTGATTAATTTAACAAATTTAGGCCTTAGTTTGTGCCAGAAAATGTAATTTGGATTGGGAATACAAAGATTTAGTCTAAGTTCCTAAGAAATTTATAATCTTGCAAAATAAAAGCATGTAACCAGGTAACAACAGTGTTATTGGGGCTATAGGTGAGGAATAAACAAAGTATTATGGAAGGGGGGGCAAAACTAACCCTGGATAATCTGGGAAAGTTTAATCTTGAAGCATGAGTTGAAGCTTACTTTACAAAAAAAAAAAAGTGAAGAAGATACTAGAAAGAGGAAGTTTCTATTTCAGAATTATTAACATCATAACCTAAGGAAGACTAAGGAATGGGTAATGGGCTGTTGGTTTGCCTTATATAAAAGGTGCACACACATCCTTATATACTGTGTGTTATCTCAGAAATGTCCTACTACAGTGTAAAGACAAATCCAAATCCTTGCATTGTTAATTCCATCTCATCCCTCTTTCCAATCAGCTTTCTTGAGTAATAAATGTTTCTTTTATCTTCTTCACTCTTGATTTATCAAAGCAATTTGCCTCCCACCCTTACCATGCTATCAGAAATATTTTAGCTGAAGATGTCTGTGGCCACCACATGGCCAAACTACTAGTCCCTTGTCAGTCCTTATTTTACAAACTTTTGTGCTCACTTTAATGGGCTTGATGCTGCACAGTCTCCTGAAGTTTTCTCCTCTGCCAGCCATATAATAACACAAGTTTCTCTTACCTACCTAAACACCACTTCTGGGTGTTTTTGTTTTTGTTGTTGTTGTTGCTGTTGCCTCTTCCACTTAATCTAGATCATTAAAAATTGAAGTTTCCCAGGGTTTCATCACTAGCTCATTGTGCTTTTCCCCCTACACCATCTCTCCAAATGATGTCATCTACTTTGATGGTTTTAATTATTACCTGCATGCTGTCAATTCCCAGTAGCACAGCTCAGCCTGTATTCTTTTCCTGAGTTTCAGGATCATGAATCTAACTGCTTGCTGGATTAGTTCTCACTAACTTGGTTGGTCCTCAGTTATTTCAGTGCAGTATATCCAAACCTTATCATTTCATCATTGTACCCCTTTACTAATTAACTGTAAACGTGCTTTTCTATTCTCTGGGTGGATATGGCCACCCATATCCAGTCACTTAACTACCCTAATGGTTTGAATTGCCAAATATTCCCAACCACCTTACCTCCTCTCCTAGTACAACTCTTCACTCAACTAGGTTCTCTTCATCTCATATTTAAATATTGCAGTAACTTTCCAATTTATTCCCTTGCCCCTAGATTTATGCCACATGCCTTTTAATCCACTTTTGATCTTGCTATTTTTTCAGGGAGAATTGAGATCTTTTTTTAATGACAGGAATTGCACAGTTTATTATTTTGAGACAATTGTTGCAGACATAAATATTTAACATTTCCTAAGCAAGGTGCTTTTAACAACAAAAATTTTTAAAGTTGGAAAGAGCCAATAACTTAGATCATAGCTCACACAGAATTCCCAATTAAAGTGGACTCCATTATCTCCCTAGATTTTGCAAACAATGCTTTGTCTAACACTTCTTTAAAACAACAAAGGAGACAGCAAGCTGAAACTTTTTCCAAGCACACAAGAAATGGTGTCATCACATTACTTGAAGAAGGTGCTGACGGGAGAAGATGATCTTGCTACTGAATAATGTATCCAAAATACAGATCTGTCTTTTCTATTTCCTTGCTCATATAGGAGAAAGTAATTGTCTTTTCTTCCCAGCCTAGGTTTGTGGATTAAATCCTTGGAACAAGACACAAACTAACAAGAGAAAAGCATGTACATTTATTAAATATAAGTTTTACATAGGGAAAGGAAAACACAAAGAAACAGGAAAACTTGTGTATTTTTATGCTAGGTTTGATAGAGAAGTGGTAAGTCACTGAGGAGTATGATTGGATTAAAAAAGCATGATCTAATGATAGTTAGCTCTCAGGTATAGAACTCAGCTATTCCTGTTTGTTCAGATTGCTGTCAGTGACCCTGCATTTTTAGAGATATACAGATGTTCACTTCCTCTGGGTACAGAGAGAGCACCCGTCAAATGAGAGTTTTATGACCTGCTTCAGGGGAGAACGTTGGGGGGAAGGTGAGAGTTACCTTCCTGCTTCTGCTCTTTTCTCAAATGCCAAGGTGCCACACTTGGATTCCTGAATCCCATCACTCAAAACTTACCACTGGTTTTATAACTCTGTATGATATATTCCAAGCTTTCAACATGACATACAAAATGTCCTCTTTCCCACCCTCCTGTGATCTTTCTAGTTTCAATCACCACTGCTTTCCATCTTTCATTTTACATTCCGTTGTCAAAGACTGCTCATAATTCTCATCCACACAGAATGCTATTTTATTCCTCCCTGTCTGTGTACATATTGTCTTCTCCACCTGGAATGTGCTTACCCCTCTTTCTTTACTTGAGTAACTCCCACTTACCCTCCCTTACTCTGCTCAGGTGTTACTTTCTCTATGAAGCCTTCTTTGATATACTTAGACTGCTAAGTTTCCTCTTCTGTATTTCTAAAACAAATTCTGCTTTCCCCTTTAAATCACTTTGCAAACTAGATTGTAATGATCTGTATACATATCTGCCACTCCCACTGAAATGTTAGTCTCTCATGGACATAGCTGTCTCTTAAACATATTTGTAATCTCAGCACCTAATACAATGCCTGACATAGAGTAAGCTTTCAGTAAATATGTGCCAACCTCCAGTAAAATGATGGAGAGTGTTACAAATGAAGATTAAAGTAGGTATTAAGGCCAGCCTGTGAGTAAAGCCTTTAACGAGTTTGGAATTTATCCTATAGACAGTGTGGGGCCAGTGGAGGTTTTCAAACAGAAGAATAAAATGATTTGTCTCTGGCTAGGTGCATACATGTGAGTGTGTGTATGTGTGTGGGGGTCTGGGTAGGGGACAAATGCCAAACCTAGAAATGTCTTTGCGTTGATATTATGTGAAGTTTAACCTTTAACGGGAATCTACAGCACTTTTCCAAAGAGCCTATAGCTGTGTGCAAGGCCACCTCAGTGACTGATGCAAAGTAACATATCACTCGGAATTGCTACCTAGAAGACTGTCCTGATGGCTTCAGCTGTTCCAAAAGCCTGCCGCAGAAAAGCTTAGGGCCAGCTTTAGGAAATATTGCAAGCCTTTCTTGTATGCACTTGGCTTATAGTTACCTTACTTCAGCCTATAATGTGACAGCTCAAGTTACCTTTGGGTCAGTGCCTTCATTGTGATAATAACAACCAGTACATATATAATGCTTTCTATGTGACAAGAACTATTTGCAGCATCTTGGAAACGTTATTTCATTTTATGCCAACACAATCCTATAAGATTATCAGCATGGCTAAGAGATCTCAGCCCACCTGGAATTAAACAATTGTTCAGAAAACAACTTACAGTAGCAATCAACTGACATTAATGTCTACCTATATATTTAGCCATATACTTTTTGTATGTGTATATATTTTTTTCATAGAAAAATATCCTAAATGAGGGCTACCTAACGTTAAGATGTTTACAGGTGGTAGGATTACAAGTTCCTTTTTTTACACATAAATACATGTGAATATGTGTGTGTGTGTGTGTAAACATGTATGCAGAGCATTGAATGATACTATGAGAATGTATCTTCATCAATAAAATCATGAAAATGATGTTTAAGCCAGCCATATTCTCAATAGCAGTCATAAATTCTTAGGAACCCCAGGAATTAGGTAGAGAAATAAAGAGAATCTGGTATGAAAACCAAGAAGACATGAAAGAAATGAGAAATAAATGGAGGATGAGATCAGAACATAGCCCATGTCCCCAATTCAACTTATTTTCATTGAGGACAGCAAGCAGTTATTTCTTTGTCTTATAATTAACAGGTACCTATGCTAGCAGTAAATAGGATAAAGAGGATCCCTGCCCTCATGGAGATTATTTTCCCAAATATTGACAAGTAATAATAATAAGATACTGAGTATTGACAACAGAGAAGACCAGAATGGTGTGAGAGCCCATAACAGTAAAAGCTAAGTTAGGTGATACTTAAAATTGCCTCTTCAATGAATTGTGGGCATGCAAAAATTGGAGTAATGATGGGAGCTGGCCAAACTAAAATTAAAGAGAAGAGTGTTGTGGACACAGAACACAGGAACTGAAATGGAACTGAGAGTATAAGGGAGAAATGAGACAAGAAAGAAAAGACCACCTTTTGGGGAGCCTGGTAAACTATGGTAAATATTTTATAGTTTATCTTAAGGGAAATTTAAAAACATTTATTCATTCAGTCATCTAGTCATTCATTCAATAAATGTGCATCTAGCACTTTCACTGTTCCAGTTGCAGGGGAGGAAATATATATTTTCCCTCTACCCATCTTAGGTTCGTTGATGGGGCCCCTATAATTAAAAACAGGTTAACAAAAGAAAAGCATAAACATTTATTTAATATAAGTTTTATGTAACACTGGAGCCTTCCTAAGGACTTGAAGAAGCAGTTAAACCTAGCTGTTTGTATGCTAGGTTTAATGTAAAATGAAGAGTTGTAGAGAAAAGAGATAGAATAAAGGGCATAAGTAAACTCAGGTAAACTTAGCAAGGCCTGTTCCTTCAGATTCCTCTGAGATAAGGATGCTCCTTCCCTCCAGGTCTAAGGAGGGCAGCTCTCACTTGAGGGTCTTATGACCTGCTTCAAGGGTGAAGGATGGGAGAAGTACATAAAGTCTTTCTGCACTTGCTGTTTCTCAAATTCCTTCAGCTTAAAAAATTCAATATGCCAAAGTGCCATATTTTGGAGTAGAGTGTTGTGAACCTCATCTCAGGCAATGTTCTAAATGCTGAAAATATTTCTATGAACAAAAAATTATCTGCTCTTATAATATTTACATTCTAGTGGTGAGAATAGTTTTAAGCAAGGTGATTATCTCCAGGAACATTCAAAATTGAATATGAAAGAAAATGCGCTAGGTGCGGTGGCTCATGCCTGTAATCTCAACACTTTGAGAGGCTACATTGGGTGGATTACCTGAGGTCAGGAGTTCGAGACCAGCCTGGCCAACATGGCAAAACCTTGTCTCTACTAAACATACAAAAAATTAGCCAGCCACAGTGGTGCACGCCTGTAATCCCAGCTACTCAGGAGTCTGAGGCAGGAGAATCGCTTGAACCTGGGAAACCTGGGAGGCAGAGGTTGCAGTGAGTGGAGGTCACGCCACTGCACTCTAGCCTGGGCGACAGAGAGAGACTCCATCTCAAAAAAAAAAAAAAAGAAAAGAAAGAAAATGCAATCATGATGGGCTGCTTTATAAATATTATTTACATAGTCACAATGTGAAGAGTAGATATTGTATAAAAACATGAAAAGGAAGGATACAGATTTCAGAATAGCAGTATCATCTGGTAAGAGAAGAAAGGGAATTAGATGAGAGTTACAAAACAGGTTTCAGTTATAGCTTTAGCGTGTGTGTGTGTGTGTGTGTGTGTAATTTGAAACATATATGACAAAATATTAACATTTTTAATATAGACTTTATTCCATACCATTTGTACTTTTCTCTGCATATTTAAAAATTTTATAATTTAAATGATTCCATACTATTTGTGCTATTTAAATATTTAACACTAAAAGATAAGATTTTAAAATATAAAACTAAGTTGGGAATTATAAAGAGAGGATAAGAGTAAGAAAATTTTGCAAAAATCAATGTGAATCTACCAGTGGTTTGGGTAAGGATAAGGTAGCGTGAATCAAAAGCAACAAAGATTTGATTAGGAATTAAAATCAATAGAACAAGGTAATTAGTTCTCTGAGAAAAATGTAGTCTGGTTTGAGAGAGAAAGGAGAAAAAGTAGTGAAAGGCAACAATTTGAGCTAGACGTTCAGAGAATTATCTGAAAAGCGTTTGCCAAGATGCTTTTTGTGGGACAACATTCCCTGCCACATATCTGCAAAAGTTGTCCTAGAAAGAATCTTTGTTTTTTATCAAAGAATTTAGGAGGAGATATAAGTAGTAAGAGTTCTAAAGATCTTCAGGTCCCCAGTCCAAAGCCACAGAAATACTTCCAGGTGGGGCTTACCAGATGCTGCCAACCTTCCAATAAACTAAGTAAAAGGAAAAAGCAAAAATATCTTGTCTTTCAAGAAGTAACCAGGTGGGAAGTCTTATGACAGGAAGTTAGCATTATCTCCTGCTTTTCAATCATAAAAGAAATGTATCTTACGTAAGTCCGAAGCTGTAAAATGCTTCCATTTTATTCCATCCAAGGCAATACATATCAACAGCGTAATGTCAATAGGGATATTCTCTAGGAAGTTCCTTTGGTTCCCTGGGTTACCTAATTGCTTTGGAGGTTGGAATATTTGTCTCTTCACTTAAGAGGAAAAAAGCCGCAGAGTTAAACAAAGAGATGTTGGTAGGAATCAAGGAGGGAGCAGAGGATGAGTTCCAAGAGGTGTAACCACTGGCAGGTTTTATAACTCCCGTGTTTGAATTGCTCTCTTTTTACAAATGTGCATTTAATTTGTGTTCCTCAGCTTGTCCTACTTTTCTTGGGACTTTTTTGTTTTTTACCTTTTAATAAATAAGCACATTAAATAAAAACATGGGGAAGATTACTTTTCATTTCCAATTATTATAACTATCTTAAGCATTATCTTTTTGAATCCTTTTAGATAGATATTATTCTACAGTTGAATGAAACAAAACTCAGGAACATTCTATACATGGACAAGACCACAAAACTGGTGGAAAAGAAATCCCAGGTGCTATGATTGCGGGATTTTATGTTATACTACCTGTCTCTCTCCACAATCACATTTTAGAGCCCCATATTTTCAGGAAATTATAGAAGGAAAAAAAAAATCGGCTTCAAGCTGCTCACATGTTAATTATCTCCAGGCTGCTCTGATATTTTTTATTCCAAATGTGCTTAAAATGTGCTATTTGACTATTATAATTAAACTTAGATGAGGAAAGGAGGGAAAATTCTTGGCATCTATTAAATATTATTTGTTTCTGATTCTTTAGGGGAAATTTCTGATGAGTTTTGATGAGAAATAAGTTTGTTTATTATTACAATTTTAATAAATAATTTCTTGTTAATATTGAAACTGGAATAGCTTTCAGAATTCTGCTATCTAGCTTCTTGGTTTCTAGGTTAGATAATAATCTGAACCGGAGCATATATATACAGCTGGCTATCTATCATTCATTAATTCATTCAGCAAAGGATATTTTATCATGTTCCTACCCTTTTTTTAACACTGTGCTAAGTTCTCATGATACAAATATAAATGGAAGGTAGCTAACCTTACTTAAATAATTGCATTAAATTGTACATATAATACATACAATAATTAAACCACACACCAAATGCAGTGGTGGCACAAAGGATGAAATTATTCATTAGCGCATATTTGAGTTCCAACTAGTGCCAGACATAGCACTAGATCCAGTGTTGGGCACACAATGATGATCGAGCCCCACTTCCTACTCTCAAGTATCCCAGAGCCTAGGCAGAGACATATGCAAATAAAGAGGCAATTTCAATACATTTAGTATTCCTGCCATAGTGTAGGAACCAATTTAATGTTTGTATAATGAAGGAATAAAAGAGAGGGGAGGAAATGCAGAAATGAATGAAGGAAGGAAAGAAAGTGCTAGGATGGGAGTAAACGTTGATGAGAGGAAATTAACCAGGTCTTGGAAGTTCAGTGGTAGCTTCTGGGTGGAAAGGGAATTCATGTATGTGAGAATAAGATGCTAACCAGGTAAAACAGAAATGAATTTTCAGGCAGAAAAAAAGACCATAAGGAACGAAACATGTCATATCTAAGGAATGTATGTGTGCCTCAAAATACTTTTTCCAATATAACATTCAGAGCAAGTACACCACCATTTCACAGTCGCTTTTTCATCAAAGCCTCTATTATGGGAACTATCCTTACCTAAATACCAAAGATCATAATGGCGATCAGCTGTAAAAGAAAGTGACTTTTGTTTAACAATAGAATTCCCAGTTCTCTAAGCACTTTTTAGGTTTCTCTAGATAAGTTCACTACATTACACACTCACCAGTACAATCTAAGGAAGTTGAATTTATGGCAAATGTAGTGTAACAAAGTACAGCTGAGAAGTTGGGCTGCATAAAATATCAATCTGCAACAATTCATCTTTATTTTCTTCTAAGAGTGTAGTGGTTTAAATCAAAAGGTTTTGGAGTCAAACATGCCCATGTTCAAATTCACACTCCACCAGCGACTCATTGTGCGACTTAAAGCATGGAAATTTTTATCTGTGAGTGTCAGTTTTCTCTTCCATAAAATTGAGATAACAGTAGTAACTAGTTCATAAGATTATTAGAGCAATTTTATAGCATTCAAAAAGTTTAGTACCCATTAACTGTTCAAGAATACTACTATCACTCTACTGTTAATAAAGTTTTTAAAATACAGTGATGAAAAATGAATAGAGAGATAGATGGATTGATTTAAGAATGAATGAACAAGAAAATTTGGGGAAAGTTTTAACCTGTGTTTATTTATTTATTTATTTATTTAAATTTATTCATTTATTGAGATGGAGTCTCTCTCTGTCTCCCAGACTGGAGTGCAGTGGCATGTCGCGGTCTCAGCTCACTGCAACCTCTGCCTCCTGGGTTCAAGCAATTCTCCTGCCTCAGCCTCCTGAGTAGCTGTGAATACAGGCACATGCCACCATGCCAGCTAATTTTTTGTATTTTTAGTAGAAATGGGGTTTCACCATGTTAGTCAGGCCGCCTCAGCCTCCCAAAGTGCTGGGATTACAGGCGTGAGCCACTGTGCCTGGCCTAACATGTGTTTATTAAATGTCTTCTACATTTGAAAGTAAGATCCCTTTAAGTCAATGACTGTCTAGCCCAATCAATGGCAGAGAGTAGACAATTTTTATTTGTTGAACTAAGCTTACTCTTATAAACATCTCTTTTAACTTCATTTAGATTAGCTTCATAGCCCTTCTGATTCTAAATGAATAAATTGCAGAAGTTTAATGGTGACTTGGAAATCCCAGAAAGCCATAAGCTGTGACAATACTACATGGAACCTGCCATTAGTTTTTTTCTCTTATCATTGTCCCTGATAAAAAAAGGTTTCTAGTTTCACTGATCACTTCATTATACACTTTTGGCATTTTCCTCACTGGAAAAATAAAAAATAAAAAAATAACTTTCCCAAAAAGGATCTAGCATCTATTGTCACTGATATTTTTACATTTATGAGTTTCAAATAAAATGAAGGCTATTGTGTTGGAGTGCTTCAGAGCTCAGGCCTGATCCTCTTTTCTGTCTACACTTGCTTCATTGGTGATCATACCCAGTTTCATTCATGTCATTAAATATCATCTATACAATAAACATTTTGATGTAAAGTATCTTGTCCAGATCTCTCACCTAATCTCCAGACTTAAATATTCCATTGCCTACTTGACATATTTATTTGAATATCTAATAGATATCTTAAATTCTACACTTCCATTACTGAAATCCAGGTCTTTACCTTCTTAATCTCCCAGGCTGCTTTATCCTTACTGTGACATTTGATCTGATGATAAACCCATTCTTTCATTAGGTAAGACCAATAAGTTTGGAGTCAATTTACTGACGTCTTGCACATCCTCTAGTCAGTAAAGAAATCCCATTGGCTAATCCTTCATATCCCAAATTCCACCACTTCTCACTATCTCCAGTAAAAGTGCCTAACAACCATCATTAATCATCTTTCTTCTGAAAATAACCTCCTAACTTTTCTCCTTGATTCTACCCTTGCCCCTACTTACAGTCTCTCCTCAACATTCCAGGCAGAGATATCTTTTTACAAAATAAGCCAGGTAATGTTACTTCATTGTATAAGAATCTACAATGATTTCCCATTTCATTCAAAGTAAAAGCCAAAGTACTTACAAATTCCTGTTTTGTATGACCTGGTCCTTTGTCATGTGTCTGACCTACTTTTCCCTTCACTTCATCTGGTTCTTCCTCTCAACACATTGGTCTTTTTGTTCTTCCATTAAAAGGTCAGAAAGGCTCTTATCCCAGGGTAATTTCCCTAGCAGTTATCTGCCTGGAAGGCTTTACTGCAGATAACCACATGACTACTATTCTTTCCTGCCTCAATTCCTTGCTCAAATGTCTATCCTGAGCAACCTGTTTAATACTACAAACTAACCCCCCTCGTATCCAGTTCTACCTCTTCTTTTCTCCACCTCCTATATCACCTCATACTATTTTATATTGTTTATGTGTTAATGTATTTTTGCTGATCATATACTGTTGATCCTTCAGCTAGGATATAAGCCAAAATACAGTAACTTTTATATATTTTCCTCATTTGAGAATGCCAGGCTGTTAGAACATAGTAGGTATTCAATGAATATTCACTAAAGAAATGAATACAGGATGGAAGAAAGGTAAGAAATCCCCATGTATTGAGTATCTGTCACCTATCAGAATAGGAAGTTTGTGTTCCATCACCTAATCCTCCTGACAGCTCAAAAAGGTTGGAATCCCTACTAGGTACCCATAAAAATTAAAATGATAAAAATAAACTTTAAAAAAGGTTGGGATCATGATTTCCATTTTACAGAAAATTGAGTTTGAAAATTGAAAATATCCATGCTCATGATCACACAGTAAGCAGGAGAGTAAGGCTCAGACCCTGTTCCATCTTTCTGTAAAACTAGTGCTTTTTCCATGACATGATGCGGCAGGAAATATGGAAGTGACTGTGAATCACTGGATTCTTTCTAACAGGATCTCTAAAATGCAATGAAAAATTTTGTGCACTTTTTTTTTCAAACAATAAGCTTGATAAAGTTGTTTCAGTTAACACTAAAAACAACAATGTTGTGTTTTGGTTCTTTTAAAATGAGATTCCAGGGCTTACACATTGATAGATTCTAAAATGCCTTCTTACTCTTCCAATTTCTCAACGTTCATTAACTTTTAATAATTTTTTTCCTACAAGATGAGTCAAAAAGACAGTATATTTAAACTTGTAAACGCCACTGACTAAAGAAGAAAAAAAGTGCTGAAAGCCCCTCTCTTAATGGAACTTATCAAAACAGGTCCCTGAAAAGAACATAAACCAGTTTTCATCTTGCCAGAAACCACTCAGTGAAAAATGTTCACCACGTTCTTCTTCACAATGATAAATTGGTGGTCTGACCAAAACAATGGCATTGTGGTCAAAAACCACTCTGATATGGCCAGACTGAAGACAATAATGTGATTTCGTGGATTTCGGTTTTTGATCAATGTAGCTTACCCAAAATAAATTATCACATTTTCCCCTTAGAACATGAAACATTATGATACAGTGCTAACTACTACAGTACCTAACCTACTTGGAAAATGCTTCACAAAGCATTGAAATATTATATGAGTAATATGAAGCAGATAAATCCCTCCTATCTTGACACCTCTTAAAAAATCACTTAATTGAAGTGATGAAAAATTCAAAGCATTATGGGCTGTCTTGTACTTACAAACAATTTAAGACAACATAATACCATTTACTTAGGGCAACATATACCTAAACAAGCTAGAAAGAGAAAGTAGCCTGGCTTTTCCCCAGAATAATAAAGCATAATCTAATAAAACAGGCACTTTAGCAGATGTTGAGTCACACCGTTTTTTGTATACACTTCCCCATTTCCACTTTCTCTCACTTCATAATTATTATGCCACTGTTCAAGTTATTTTATATGGTCCTCACACTAATCCTTGAGATGTAGGCAGATAGGTTTTATCACCTTCCCTCCTAAAGCTTTTGCTAATTTCCCATCTGAACTATCAGCAATAATTCCCAAAGACATTGTAATTCTCTTGTGATACATTACTATGCTGTAGAGTTTTTTCCTCTGCATATCTGATTTTTGCATTTTGGCTGTTTCCTTTACATTTCTTCTGCTTTTCTCTATGTCTGTGTTTCTCTTTCTATGGTTCCTTTCAAATGCTCTTTAGTTCCAACAGAAAACAGTTTCCTTAACTGAAAATAGATGAAATAATGGTCCCTATCGCATGAGGACCTTGTAGGTATTAAAGAAGGTAATAAGAATAAAGTGTTCAATACAATGACTAGCAGGGTAAAGTCACAGAGCCTGAGCATTTGGTCAATACATTATTTTAAAGGAACAAACAATTACCTTTCTATCACCATAGTAGTGTGGACCAAGTAGTATGAATGGTGTAGGTGCTCAAGAGTGAAATGCTGTAGCTGTGCTGTGTGAACAATGTTCAATCTCTTTAATGGGTAGGACGAGGCATTAATCTTTCCCCTTGTACACTTTTCTTACATGTGTGCACTTTGTCCCCATATTTTCTTTCTGTAATAAACATGAGCATTTGAATAGTTAAATGTATGCCCATAGCTCAAGTGGCGAATACTTACAATACGATACTTAAAATTTAGGAACAAATAGGCTTGGAAAGAGAAAAAGGAGGTAAAATCTGTGGCAGAATATGCATACAATTTTGCAACCTTCCTTAGGAAAGGTAATGTAATTTCAGGTCTTAGAACAGTCCTGGTATGCCTCAAAGGAAAAGAAAATCAAGGGTATATGGGAACACAGAAGGAATACAGTGGGGCCTGGAGAGTGGTTGCAAAATTCTGAGTCATAAAATCAGAAAGTTATTGAACATTTGGATGGATGACCAGCTATAGGAGGAAAGTGCTTTTTAGTATGCAGCTTATTTGCAAAATAAGCAATTTTATGAGTCTGACTAAAACTGCAGGAAAGGGATCATGACAAGGGTCTGGCAAGCTAGCAAGGGTAAATAGAAATGAATTGTAAAACCCAAATTATAGCTCCCATTATGTGTGCAAAATTCCACTGATACCCTATAGGTTTTAAAAGGATGAGTTTAATGTTTTATTTCAATAAAATACAAAAACAACTTTAAGCATTTTATAAATTTGTTTCTGAGAAATTGCTTCACTGACCTTTTTCAGGTCATTGTTCTTTAATTTCTCATCTGTGAATTCTTATGCAAGGGTTTCTCCAGATTAAAACCCTAATTATAGATAAGTCTGTATTATTTTCATTTTATGTATGAAAAAATTGAGACATAGAGTAAAAGGCTCATATTAATAAGAAATATTTGTGTGCAAGCTGAAAATGAAAGGCATGTCTCCTTATTCCTTACTTGCCCTCTTCTTTGTTAATCATTCATTCATTCATTCAACTTATTTAACTGCCTATTGTGTGCCAGGTACTATGACTAGCACTAGAAATACAACAAGCAAAGAAACAGTCTCCTCCTCTCAAATTGCTCAATCTACCATGTCAAAGAGACAATACTAATACACAATTAGTAAGAATGCGAGTGCTATGACGGGTACAGGCCCAGGGAGCCATTTGACCACATGAGAGGAACCTGTCAGTCAGGCTCAGGGAATCAGAAAAGTCATAATCGTCAAGGAGAATCTGGAAAGTAGAAGAATAAGGAGAAGTTAGCTAGTAAAAAGGGACTGGAGAAAAGTAGAAAGGGAGGGAATTATTCCAGTCAGCACACTTTATTATTTAAATTCACATGCTGTGTTTTTCCACTCTTATTCATGTGCAATATGACCGGAAGTCATATTTTTCAAAGCTATTTCCTACAAATGTGCATCTGTGATCACATTTCCCTTTAGTACTCTGCAGTACTATTAAATCATTCTTTATGTCTTAATTATAAATCTTTGAACACAATTTCAAATTCCCCTATAAAATACAACCAATTAAAAAAACAAAAATAAAAACTATAGCTCTGAATTTTCAGCTCTGTGAAGGAATTCTATTAAGGGAATCTAAAACGAGATGTGTAATAAACCTTGAAGGATGGGGAATAGGCTAGGTCCAATGACAAATGGATGGCTATGAGTCTACTATGTAGCAAAGTTGGGAATGTCCCATGAATGATCATTCAGAACATTTTCTATCCTAGAAAACTTTAGGAACTCAAGAAAAACAACTGATCAATCAGTGTCTCTGGCAGCAACTCTAAGGACACATAGCCCAGAATGAAAATCTTGCTGAAGGGTTTGAACCAATGAGATTTCTCGAGAGGAAGCATGGATTTATGTCAAGATAAAGCTATCAAATATTTATGCAACCACTAGCCCCACCTTGCCCATGCAGACATTGTTAATTAACCATGATTCTGTTTCCTACTAAATAGACTCAGGACTTCTTTCAGAGGAGTAATTGGCCAAGTTGCCTCCCCTGATGTAGCAGAGATAAAATAAATAAATTAAATAAGCTAGTAGATAACCACAGAGTTTTAATCTCGGTCCCAGATAGTTAACATATCTAATTAAACTTCATATTGCCCCCTCTGAAAAATAGAGATAATGATATTTACCTCATTTTTTATTATGATGATTACATAAAATTCTGGGATAACACATGATACATAGTAGGCATTCAATAAATGTTAGTCTCTTCTTTTTTTTTTTTTTTGATACTGACATAAAGAGGAATATGGCAGCTTCCTGTTGAGACAGTTACCAATAAAACTTGCCTAACACCTTGGATAAAGACTCTATTTTTATTGGAGAAAGCAATCATGCCATGTTTTGTTTCATGCTAAGGTAATGGTAAAAATCAATCAACTATAGAATATGCCTTCCTTGAAGAAAACTTAGGAACTTTTCTGTTTTGTTTTCTATCCTAAAGTAAAAAAAAGAAAAACAAAAGTTACAATTAACAGCCTCCTTAAGAAAAGTACATCTGTCTGACCTTCATAGTTGGATGGCACTTTTTAAAGAATGACTTTACTGGTTACTGTCTCATTCTTTCCTCTATACATACTTCCCAGATCCAATGAATTACTCAAAGTTAGATTAATCAGTCATAAAAAATGTCCCAAATGACTAGTCAGCATTAGGAATATTTCTTTTTCTTTGAGATGGAGTCTCACTCTGTCACCCAGGCTGGAGTGCAGTGGTGCAATCTTGACTCACTGCAACCTCCATCTCCTGGGTTCAAGCAATTCTCCTGCCTCAGCCTCCTGAGTAGCTGGGACTACAGGCCCCTGCCACCATGCCCGGCTAATTTTTGTATTTTTAGTAAAGATGGAGTTTCACCATATTGGCCAGGCTTTTCTTGAACTCCTGACCTTGTGATCCGCCTGCCTCGGCCTCTCAAAGTGCTGGGATTACAGGCGTGAGTCACCGCACCCACCCATGAGGAATATTTCTAATGTGAAACATGTCACATCCCTAGGCAGAAGTAAGTTTTTGAGCTGCTTATCTAGTTTTGCCCTCTTTGGGTTCCAGAAACTAGACTCAAATTCAAGTGTAGTGAACTGATTTTAGACTTCTGTCTAAAACAGTACATAATAGTTCTGTAACTTGGGACTTCTGAAGGCAACACAAAAGTTTTTTGAGAACGACTTATCTATGCACTAGAATTAGAATTCTATATTTAATTGTATAGAAAATATATTAATTTGTAAAATGCTATTATTAACCATATGAGTGAGGCACTATGCTCAATACTGAGGACCCATTTGTGTGCAAAAGAGACAGACTCCCTATCATCAGGGTGCTTCTAGTCAAGTAGAGAAGACAGACCTTAATGATATAATCAATCAAACTCCCCCACCACAAATTAGATTATAAATACAGTAAGTGCTACAGAGAGAAATTAGTTTCCTCAATGTCTCACATCACACACAGACACCCATCACTTCAAATTCTCTGAATTATGGA
This sequence comes from Nomascus leucogenys, assembly GCF_006542625.1. Lineage (NCBI taxonomy): Eukaryota > Metazoa > Chordata > Mammalia > Primates > Hylobatidae > Nomascus > Nomascus leucogenys. The sequence goes on from NC_044395.1 coordinate 48,014,202, forward strand.
AGTGATGAAAAATTTTAGCTCAGGCTAAGTAAAGAAAAAATATTAAAGGATCAGGGATATGAACACTACAGAAAGAATTCTGATTCTGTATCACGCTGCAATCCCAGTTCAACATCCATGAGATCCAAATCCAGAGAGGTAAAGAAAGAAGGAAAGGCAGAAAGATGGCTTATTGGTTAAATAGATGGAAAGCAAGCATGATGTTGTTAGTCACCAGTCAACATCTTGTGCTCTGGGCAGATCTGTTGCTCACATATCAAAGGGGAAAACCACAAGAGTCCTTTGTCAGTTCTGTATCCCCATATTAGTTTAATATATCAGTTTTTTTATAATCTATCTTATATCTTCCTTCTCATTGTATACCTGAAATGACCTAACCAGCAGCTGAGAGCACATACATCTTATTCTCAGAGATTGTAAATAGCAACTTCCTTTATCCAAAATATACAGGAATTTAGGAGCTTGGTAAGGAGCTCCTGTTCATCCCAATTTACAGAACATCAGGCATCTCTCCCTGAAGAGACACTTGGAACAGGGTTTGAAAAATGCAGCAGTCTAGAAACTAGTAACTACAGGAATATTAATACTGCAAAACTAACAATCAAACACTAAGCATGAGTACCAGCTGTGAATGAGCAGTCACACCAGTTTTAGGGGTCCAGAAAATCAGTAGATCATCCATTCTGCTATTAGACTTATGGGAAACACATTAGTGAAGTAATAGAATGAATGTGGACAGTATAGTTTTGGCAGCTCACTTTCCCTCTTTAAAAAAAGAAAAACTTGTCTTTTCAATGTATGTTAGTTCAAGCTACGAAAAGATGGATTATACAAGAGAAGCACAGACTTATGAATCAAGTATAAAAGGGAAAAAAATGAAAAGAGAATAGCTACCTAAATAGATGTTATCAGAAAATGGACCACAGTTTTATAATCCATGTTTCATCTGCATTTCTAGAAAATAATATAATATTGTGCATTTTCTGAGAACCAGAGAAATGGCAATATGCATGTTAGGAAGGAATTTCACTGACATGATCAAGATTATTTAATTTAAAATATAATAACATGCTAAATTGATTAAATTCATAATAAAACTATACATTATATGCGCTTTAGACTCTTAGGTAACCTCTACATACACTTTCAGTAACTTACCATTACAGTAAGGATGAAACAGGGATAAAAAATAAAACCATTGATGGAAAAAATGCCCAGTGATCAGAAGAAAATAAGGAAGTTGGGAACAATAACTACACAGATATTTGTATAACAGTGTACATAGTAAGGGTAGTTATCATTGAGAATTTAAATTTATATCATAATAAGGTTAGCATTATTTCAAGATTCTGAGATTTGGTAGACCTTGCTTCAGGTTAGAAAGTATAATATCCCTTATTCAAAAGAAATAAATCTAATACTAGTGAAGGGAAAAAAACATATAATTATCTAATGTCAGAAGAGATATCTGTGAACCTGAAGCTTGAAGCTTTGTGCAAGCTGTTTGGGTAAGAATTTTAAAAAGTGAAACAGAACTGATATCGTTAGAGGAGACTGTGGTGGGCCATCCAATTAACACTTTCCTTTGGCTTCTGATACACTTCCTTCCTTCTGTCTGATGTTACATCTTCCCTGACATATTCTCTCCCTCTCTCATTCATTAGTATTGGTGTTACACCAGACTGCCAGGCTCTGTTCTCATCCACATCTAAGAATTTCCTCATTGGTTGTGTTTATTTCCATGTCTCTGATTTTCAGCTTCTATAAACAGATGATTCCTAAAGCTGTAACTTCCACACTGACAGCTTTTCAAAGCTCACTAGGTCAGACCCAGTACAAACAGCATGCTCAAACTGGAACTAGATATCATTCCCATGAAATGTGACCCTTTGCTTCCTAAGCCCTCATCTTAGTTAACAGTATTACTATCAGCTACAAAGCCTTTCTTCTTGATACTAATTGTTTTCTCTAGTACAGTGACTTAGTTTTTGTCTTTATCATCCCTGTCTCCTTGTGATAGTCTTCTGACTGGTTTCTTCATTTCCAGTCTTCGCTTGCCATCACAACCTCCTGCCTTTTCAATCTATCTCCCCACCGCCACCACCAGTGCTGCCCTTGAGATGATATATTTTATAAAAAGCCTTAAGTAAGGTTAGGATGATTACATCTTGGAGTTATCACATAAGGCATTTGCACAATGGGTAAGAATTTGGCTTGATAATCTCTAAGGTTAAATTGCAAACCAAGCACCAAAGACTAATAGAGCATTACTGAAGTTGCTTATTCAAAATAAAGATTCCTTTGTCCCACCACAATGTACTGACTCAAAATCTTCTGAGTTTAGACTCGTGAGTTATAGTTTTGTAGGCTTCCCAAGTGATTGTGATACACATCCATTTTTTGGAAACTCTAAGATCTTATTCAATTATAAGATTCAGTGATTATAACTCTTTAATCAGAGTCCAATTTGCTATTCTTAGAGAATAGTTACAACAGTATTTTTTGCAATGAAGGCATCAAACTAAATGTAAGACTTTCTAAATGGTTTACATTAAATAAAAGAAACATTCATTTAAACACATAAATTCTGAAAAATTTGTGAAAATAATTACATCACGTTAGAGGCAAGCCTCATGTACATTTTTAACACATATATCTAATGAGTTTTCTTTAGTTTCACACAGATGTTAATAAGCTGAACATGAAGAGTTCAAAAATATAACTGATAAAAAAGTAGTAAATGTTATTCTATGCAAAGTATTTAGAAATTAAACTGTTAATTACATTAAGATGAAAACAACTAAGATTTAGCAGAACAGTAGGAAAAAATGAGGTAAAACTAAAGTGTTTAATTACTTTTTCCAGCTCATTCTTTTAGGTAATGAAAAGATTCCTGCCCTATATACAAACATAACGTTTCCTATATAAGTAAATTGCTATGGACGTTAGCAGCATATGACCTAGCAATAGAAACAGACCTCTATATATTTAATAAATTTTATTATCAAATCATTGCTATAAATGAACTATTATAAAATAATAAATATAGGAATGGGATAGGTACAGTGGCTCATGCCTGTAATCCCAGAACTTTGAGAGGCCGAGGCAGGTGGAGCACTCAAAGCAAGGAGTTCGACCAGCCTGGCCAACATGGTGAAATCCCGTCTCTACTAAATATACAAAAAAATTAGCTGGGCATGCCTGTAATCCCAGCTACTCAGGCAGCTGAGGCACAAGGATCGCTTGAACTCTGGAGGCAGAGGTTGCAGTGAGCCAAGATCACACCACTGCACTCTAGCCTGGGCGACAAAGCGAGACTATGTCTCAAAAAAAAAAAAAAAATATATATATATATATATATATATATGATTGATACTTTCTTTTGTAAAATAGCCTCTCCAAGGAGCAAATTTGTAAATATAAGCCTAAACTCTATGCCGTACTAAAGTATCAGAGGTTGAATTCCAACTATATAGGAAGCACATGGGAACATAGATGACTAGAAATATGGATATAGGTATATTAATTAGCAATGAGATATGTATTTTTATAATGAATGAGGTCATATAACACAACTGTTTTGTATTTAGTTATATTTAGTCTGAGCTATCCACAATTTTTTAAAATTTAAAGCCCTTTGTTTCAATATTAAATGCACAATTATTTAGAGTAAGAATACATTTTCCCATAGAAACATTTTGCAAAGTGTGCTGAGAATCCCAGGCTAGCTCATAACTCCTATTAAATCCATTATGACTTTAATTATAGTACTAATAGTACTATCTGAAATGCGAGATCTTAAAGCAAAACAGCAGCAGAGCAGAAATAAGGGGAAGAATAATTCCCTTCCCTTCCCTTTCCCCTTCCCCTTCCCCTTCTCTTTCCCTTCTTTCTTCCCTTCCCTCTTCCTTTCCCTTCCCTTTCTACAACGAAGCTACCCTTAGGCATATTTTGAAACAACTACATGCCTCCTTGCTGTCATTACTTACTGTTGCCTCCCCTACCTCCCAGTAACCATTGATATTCAAAGCCACTGACTGCAACACCCTTGATCATGGGATAGGACAAGTTAATAGGAAAACTTTACTCCTTATTAATGAGGATTTGTTTTCCCTGCATATATCAAGAAAATAAATAAAGGAAGCTTAAACAAGATGTGGATATGCATATTCCACAGGTAGTGGGGGGTCCATGGTTCTCAGGGAGTGGAGCCCCCTCTATTTTTCTCTTCCAAACCCAGAACACATTTTCTGTCCTTCAAGTTACCTTAAAGTCCAAAACAACTGCTGGAGCTCTAGCTATCATGTTTATATGTCAGGCAGCAGAAGAATAAAGTAAAGAAGGGAAAAAGGTTACTTTCTACCATGAGTCATTTTCCTTTCAGGAATCCTCTGTGTACATGTTATTGGCTAAAACCCATTCATATGCCACATTTCACAGCAATGGTTGATGAAAAATGTAGTATTGTAACTGATGCCTTTACCATCCCAAATGAAATTAGAAGTCTATTGCTGAGAATGAAGGGGAGAATAGATATTGACATGCAATTAGTCATTTCTGCTACATTCCTCAAATGCCCAATGCTCCAGATTACTTGCCTCCTTTCCTACTTACTCAGTGAAGCTATCTCAAGTCTATTTTCTTTAAAAGTCTAACTGACAAGAATGATCCTCCTAGAACAATGGTTCTCAACTTTGGTTGCACATTAGAAGCACTTACAGTATTGTTAAAAAATCCTGATGCCCATGTCACACTCAGACAAATTAAGTGAGAAGCTCAACCAATGGGACACCCAGGTCTCAGGATTTTATATATGTGTGTAAATATGTATATATATAGTCTTGGTGATTCTAGTGTGTAGCCAACTTTGAGAACCACTGTCCTAAAAAATTGTAAAAGACAGACAATCCAAATGATGCTATATTCTGTCACTATTTTTCTGCTATATAACCAAGGAATAATTTAAAAATTCCATGTCATAAATAAGGAATAAGGAATGATTTTGAGAGTGGTGCACTTCCCTTGCCTGCCAATTGTTTGCCTTTGGGGTCAGTTTTCTTATAAAAATAAACATCCTCCTTTTTTTAACAGAATCTTCTGAAACATCTAAACCACAAGATTCTCTGAAAATTCCAACTCTTCTTTACTAGTGTTGGTCATATTTCATACCTTTTTCACTTTTCACACACTCCCACATCCATTCAAACAATCTATATGGCTCTAAAATTAGTCTTAAATGTGTCCACAACTTTATCTCATCAAAAACCCACATAGAAACCAAAGGAATGTTTAAAACACACACACACACACACACACACACGCACACACAAATCTGAGCCTGTCATTGCTCTACATAGATCCTTAGAATAACTTCCTACCTGATCTAGGACTCTCTAACCTGCAAGATCCCCTTCCTGCTTACCTCCCAGCCTCATCTTAGGCCACTTGTTACACTATCATACAGTGGCTTCCTTTCATGCCTCTCTTCCTTACAGTTAATGTAGTTTAACTGTAAGTTTGACAAGCCCATGAAATCCCCAACTCCATCAAACCAACACATTTATTTGCTAATTCCTATTGTAGGAGGCCTTTGCTGCTTCCAGAGACTGCTTAGAACCCATATTATACCTCTTCATGGCCCTTATCACAGTTATAATTGTTTAAAATACCACTGATTATTTTTTTATGAGGGCAAGAAACATGTTCTGCATTATTTTGTTTCAGAACCTAGAATAGTTCATATCACAGACCATGTATGTGTTCAGTAATATCATCATTAAAATTTTCTGAATGAATACATGAAACAATGAGTAGCATGAGATTCTGAAATTAGAAAGGTAGATGGGGAACAAACTGAAATGATCATAAACAGCTGCTTGTAACTTAGGGATATGTGACCCAAGTCAACATCTCTCCCTCCTTTACAATATCTGTTTGTGTCTCTGCAGGTTGTGATTTGATCCCAGTACAGTATCTTCGATGGGGTGACCCTGAACCCATTGCAGCTGTGGTGTTTGCCTGCCTTGGCCTCCTGGCCACCCTGTTTGTTACTGTAGTCTTCATCATTTACCGTGATACACCAGTAGTCAAGTCCTCAAGCAGGGAACTCTGCTACATTATCCTTGCTGGCATCTGCCTGGGCTACTTATGTACCTTCTGCCTCATTGCGAAGCCCAAACAGATTTACTGCTACCTTCAGAGAATTGGCATTGGTCTCTCCCCAGCCATGAGCTACTCAGCCCTTGTAACAAAGACCAACCGTATTGCAAGGATCCTGGCTGGCAGCAAGAAGAAGATCTGTACCAAAAAGCCCAGATTCATGAGTGCCTGTGCCCAGCTAGTGATTGCTTTCATTCTCATATGCATCCAGTTGGGCATCATCGTTGCCCTCTTTATAATGGAGCCTCCTGACATAATGCATGACTACCCAAGCATTCGAGAAGTCTACCTGATCTGTAACACCACCAACCTAGGAGTTGTCACTCCACTTGGATACAATGGATTGTTGATTTTGAGCTGCACATTCTATGCGTTCAAGACCAGAAATGTTCCAGCTAACTTCAACGAGGCCAAGTATATCGCCTTCACAATGTACACGACCTGCATTATATGGCTAGCTTTTGTGCCAATCTACTTTGGCAGCAACTACAAAATCATCACCATGTGTTTCTCAGTCAGCCTCAGTGCCACAGTGGCCCTAGGCTGCATGTTTGTGCCGAAGGTGTACATCATCCTGGCCAAACCAGAGAGAAACGTGCGCAGCGCCTTCACCACATCTACCGTGGTGCGCATGCATGTAGGGGATGGCAAGTCATCCTCCGCAGCCAGCAGATCCAGCAGCCTAGTCAACCTGTGGAAGAGAAGGGGCTCCTCTGGGGAAACCTTAAGGTAAAAGTTGTGGGGGCTTAGAGGGGCGCTGGCCCCTAAAACTGGAGCAGAGGCATGTGTTTCCTGGGTCTTTTAAATGGTAGAAATCCGAGTAAATGAAACCATGTGAGGCAGGGTGACTTACGGCATGGACCTTCTCATAGAATTGTATTTATGGGGTTAATGGGATGTGGGTCCAATTACTCAGGCCAAGTCTAGAAACATGGAAGTTAAAAATCTCTAATAAAGCAGAGTTACAGCATATGGGGAGTGAGGTTGAGAGGGCAGACGGAGCAGAGTTAGCTCACAAAGCCAAGGCAAGGACCCTCAAGTTCTGAGGGAACAGAGTGACATTGGGGGTTAAATTCTAGTTCACCAGAACAGAGTAAAAATATATTACTAACAAAGATTATACTGAGAGCAAAATGACAAGAACTCGACACATCAGACTGCACTTGCACGTGCCTAAACCTTATTCAAGCCAGAAGAGTGCTTAAATGCCCATCCAATAGAAGCACAAGAGTGTAGGATTTGTATTTTAGTTCTTAATGGGCAAGATGAAATCTTTGGGAGATGTCTAAGCAACTGAAAAGGGCAAAACAACAAAGTGACTTTGCACATAAAAACAACCAGTCAGTTTCCCAATTCTTTGTTGCCTGTAGCCTCATCCCACCCCAAGTTCAGTATCACAGGTAGTAGTTATTTGATCATTTCAATCCAAAAAGAATCTAAAGCCAAAAGCCAGTGATTTCCCCCCAAGTAAGGAACTTCCTTATGTGATAAATGATCCCAACGCACTTCAAAAGATAAGATCATGTTATCAGTGGCTTGCGAAAAATGTTGAAGTACCAAAAAGGCAACACCAATTATTGATAATTGGGACTAAGTATCACCTCTATTTAAGAAGTACACATCAAAAGAGCTGGTCAAGAAATCAGCCCTGCTAACTCTTCTGAAATTTAACAGTATTTCTAAAACCTAGATAAATTAATGGAAGATATGTAGCTTTCAAATGGAAGCTACATATCTAAATAACATTGCTTGAACTATTCTCCTATACCATCACTTAGCCTGCAGGAAAGTCCTACTTTTCTATCAGTCCTAAATCTTCAAAGCATGACTTATTATGATGGTAAAGATACTATGTCTGCTGAGGTTTGAAAATAACTCAGAGGATAGTTGAATTTTATCCACAAGGTCCAATTTGTTTACATTATTAATTTGTACTCTTACCTCTTTCAACTCTTTTCTACTTGTTTTACACTTCTCATCTCTTTCCACGTACATTGTACAAGACGTTCAATTAAACTGTAATTCATGTCTTCTTTTTCAATAAATCCTGGCAATGTCATGGTCTGTACACAGAAGGCCTTTCATATATCTAACCTGCTGGCCTATTTTCCATCTGCCTTCCTGACTCCTCTATGAACCATTCTTTTTCTGAAATTTCTGCAAGATCAGCCTTTCCATTTGGCTAAGAAAATTTATTTTTCAAACTTTTGTTTTATCAGCTTTTCTTCAAGTCCTATATGTAAACAGAATCTCCCAGGAAAGCCTGGTATATAAAACAAGCATATTGATGGAGGGAGGGAATTGGGGGTCTATGTCTGAGCACCTAAAAAGCTAACTAGAGACAGCCCCTTAGGGAGACAGCATGGAGTGGTGGCAGAAAACACTGACTGCCTAGCCAGATTGTTTTGGGTTTGAACAACAGCAGTGCTACTTCATCTCTCTGCACCTTATTTCTACCATCTGACAAACTGGATTGTAAAAAGTGAAGGAGATAATATGTGTAATGGCTGGCACATAGTAGGCACTTTATTGAAGGTAGCACAGTATAGTGCTAGAGAGCACTGGGATTAAATACTGGCAGCATCACTTAACGGGTGCAGAACCTTAGGCAAATTCACTTAACCTCTCTATGCCTTGATTTCTTCCTCCGAAAAAATGGAGATAAAGAAATGCATACTTCATAGACTGGTTGTGAGGACTGAATAAGTTAACATGTGTATAGGGTCTGCCACATAGCCCTTCTTAAGTGTTTGCTGTTTGATTAACTAAGTTAACCATTGTCAGTCTTCTTTTACTCACGAAAGTTACTGTACCAAATACACAATCTGGATGATCTTAATAACAAAGACAGCACTATAAACGGCAGCACAAACCTATGGAGACATTGATTATACAGTCTGAGTTTTCCAGGGCATCTCGATCTTTATGTTGTCCAGCTCCTTGCCATTCTGTGTAGCACATCCTATGTTCCAATTTAAGTAGAGCAAGCTCCTTAAGGGTGGAGGCCTTCTTTACCTTGCTCATCACTGTGCCTTCAATACCTGCCAAGCACACCTGAAGGGTTCTTGGCACATAGAATATGCTCAATAATGATTTTTGGTATGTTTGTTGAATGAATTTGGGATGGTATTAATGTGGTAGGTACTTTTATGCTTGTCTTCAAATGTGCACACTCTTACTCCCTAGTTGTCCTATTAACTTTTATAAGATTAAGACAACAGTGTCCTGTATTACAGATATCTCTCTCACTCCTGTGGTCATCAGTCTCTGCTCAAGAATTGGATCACTGATCCCTTGCTTTACTATAGTTATAATGTTTCTCTAGTAACATTCAATAAATATTTTCAACTGTTTTGTTTCTAATTTAATAAACAAAGGGACAAACAAAAGCAACAAATTTTACTGATAGTGCCAACCACTAGAAAATGGAAATTCTAAAGATTTTTGTTGCAATGTTTTAACTTGTTTTCCCTACAGGGCCATGTAGTTTTTTACAATTTTGAAATCTGTGCATTTGGATGTTAGAATCTGAAAGAGGGAAAGGAGAGATCTTTGGCAAGTGTTTGGTCTTCTTTCTGCAATCTTGGCAAATCTTGATCTGTCTATGTGATTATAGCTGACACAGGCCATAGTCTGATTATATGGAGATTTCTTTTTTTGCCATCAACTGGAATATTCAAGCTAGAACCTGCTTTTGATATGGATAAGAAAAAGGGGCAGGGAAAGCTATAATTCTTTTGTATCACATGCATCTGATATCTGTGCTCCTTTTTAACCCACAGTCATTAGAAAGAGATGCAAACTAAAATTCCTTTCCTCTATAGCTTCCATGAGCTCCAAAACTAAATATTTCTTCTCTGTGACACAAAATCAAGATGTTTAGCATTATTTATTACACTGTAGGATATAGCTGGTTATGCAGGGATTCAGCTCCCATTTGATAATTAGTTTTATAGAAGCCAATGTATAACACATGGTTCGCCACACTTTAGCTTAACTAATTGGAAACAAATAAATTCAAGTATTTCTAATATTTTTACATTTTCTTCTAAATCACTTCCATGAGTTGTGCTTCTCAGGCTTGAAAATTTTAATACGCCATTGAGCCCATCTCTTGGGATGTCATGTGGGCTTAAATAGGTAAATCAAGTCTCTGGATGTAGGTCTTCGGTGGAGAAGCATCTACCATGCTCGGCCCAGCCCTCTTCTGCTGTCCTCTGTCAGGTGTATGAAGAAACAGGCTGCTATAATCTGAGATTGGGTATGCCGTCTGTTTCTGGATGGGGTGTGTGTGTCCCTTCCACATGGAATGGCAGATGGTAAGGGCTCTCTGTCTTAAAGAGGATACTAATTGTATATCTCAAAATGAATAACATAATAATATCTAAGATTATGTTAACTATGTCTCCAAAAGTTAGTACAGGCTCCTGGAAAGTTGTATGTACAGAGATGGAAAATGCAAAGGCAGCATACTAGTTTAGAGTTCTGGCTTTGGAACCACACCTGGATTTCAATTCAGCTATGAATTTGAATAAGGCACTTTAGTCTGTTTTCTCAACTGTAAAATCATAGATAATAATTCCTATTTTGACTAGTAAATGAGGTAATATGCATTAAGTGTTTAGTACCAGCACGTAGAAAGTATTCAATAAATGCTACCTCAACCTTTTAGAATTGTGTCTGCAAGTAGCAGAAAGCCTGTTTTCAAACACACACTTCGGGGTTCATTTTCCTCACGTTTTAAAACTTGTGGAGGGAGATTGCTTCGGGTGTTGGTTCAGTGATGCAAAGGCAAACACTTCTGCCATTCTCTAGGCCTTTTACTAATGGTTGTAATATAGTTGTCATTGTTCCATACATTGTATATTTTCATTAGGGAAAACAAAAGTCTTCTCAGAGTCCCATAAGAATTGCCCTTGTGTCTCACTGGCCCAAACTGTCTAATATAAGAGAATATGAGAAAGTGACATTTAGTCTCTTCAATCTCTATCATGGAAATGGAAAAAAAAAAATGGTGTGTCAGGTGTTTGTTAGATAATCCAGTGCATAGTACCTAAAATGTTAGCACCTAGTAGTCACAGTGGTAGTAGTCACAGAAGGAAGAGGAATAGAACAGAGAAGTGGGCAAAGAAGAGGAAGGACGTAAGATGAAGTGGAGCACAAAGTAGAAGACTGGAAAAAAGTTTCAAATCAAAGTAGTCCCCGAAATGGTTCATTTATTACCTACCCACTATGTTCTGCCACCTTACAGAACTTTTCATATGTATAACTAGTCTAACATTTCTAATTGTCACAAAACACTGCAAGTTGAAGCAACAATCCTCCCATTTTTCAGGTGAGGAATTTGAGATCCTGCATGGTGAGAAGACTTGCCTATTGTCTCACGACTAATGAGTAATGGAACAGTTTTTAAATTAAAGTCTTAGCTGATGATTACTAGAGCTGAGCATATATGGACTGTTTTCTCTGGAAAATTAGTGTATTCTTTGAAAAATTAAATAGCTCCATGAAAAAGAAGTTATTTGGTCAAAAAGGTGAAAAACTCTATTCTCTTATTGGAGATAAACACTGAGAAGTCTTGCACTGTAGAAACCTATCATCTATTTGTTAACTCTTTCTATCATTTTGCAAACATATACACAAGACCATTTTTTTCCAAGTAAACCTCTTAACATTCTGAAGAACTGATGCTCCAAAGAACTTACTTCGGAAAGCATCATCATAGACCCAAGAGAAGACATGTTTATGGGGCCCAAAGAGTAGTTCATATCTTTAGTGAGAAGGGGGCTAGACGAAGCAAATTTCCACCTCTCATCATGGAGAAAGAATCACTTTGAGCTCTCTGAGCACCTAAGGAGACAACAGAGGTAATTCTAACAGATCCAACAATTTTCTGTGAAGTTAAATTGGCTCAACCTAGAGCACAAATAGAAAAGTGCCCGGAATCAGTCATTCAATTCACTGAAATAGCAAAGGGAGATTTTTATTTAAATGGAAATGAGTCACTACAGATTTTTTTATACGGAAACATGCTATTTATGCCATCAATGTATAGAGGTCCCTGTGATTAACATTTTGGTTCTAGACACTAATTTCCAGCACAACATGGTGCAGCATCAAATCATTGTCAAGCAGATAATGCCAGGCTCCCGTTTAAGCCATTCACTTCAGCTGCAAATTGACAAATGAACACAAGGCCAGTTCCGACCTAAATAAAGCATTGAATCTGATGAATCTAAAGTTCTAGCTCTGCAAGATTCAGAATTTCCAGGCACATGGAACTGGGGTTCTAAAATGCAATGGGCCTTTCATGGCTAAATTGATGACAGAGACCTACAGCTCAGAGTTATAAATTTTCTCAGAAGGCAAAACCCTCCCTTGGGATTCTAGTCAGGTGGCAGAATCATTAGTGTTGCCTCCACCTTAACTGAAATTTAGAAACTGCCATTTGCCACTTCCGTTTTAATTAACTAATTAACTTTGCTTTAATTAGCATTGTCATGAGGGCCCACTTTGGCTGTCTGCTAAAGCAACTGCTGATCTCCCCACATTCATTGGCCGAATTACAATATGCCTAGAAAACTGGTTCATTTGTGTGAATTCCAGTATACCCCAATTGTTATCAGAGCTTTTATAATTTCCAATGGCTTATATTTCCTTCAGGCATTATTAGTCTGCATGAAGTGATGTTCATGCTATTTCTCTTTCTTTAGAGTCCTCCACTTTTTCCTTCTATCTCTCCAGATCCTACTCATCTTCCAAGGCTAGGACACCTCAATGAGACCCTATCAGATTTACCCATCTCACAGATTTTCCCTCATCTGGACTCTTGGAGCATTTATTATGTATACCATATATTTCACACATATCCCTCACCCTTTCTTCACTTGTTATTTATTCACAGACATTGACTGAGGACTGAGCAGTACCACCACTGTGCTAGGCCCTCGGGATATAGAGTTTGTTTTGTGTACATATGTAACATTTTCATAACTATCTAATGCTATCTTCAGCGTATTTATATCTCCCTTGGTGCCTAGCACAGTGCTTGCCCAGCAGTGATTAATAAAGAGCATACAGAAGGACAGGTGGATTAGAGATCTGTTGGGCAGCACCTCATGGAGCTCACACTGCCTTCAGAGTGAACAAGATTACTCACTTTGTTGACTTGATGGGCCAGATTTTATCTGATAATGCTTTGTTCTAAAAATATAAGAAAAAAATGCTTTCTTTCTAAAATCAACTTTTCTTTTTAAAATCAAGCTTCCATTGAATGCCTACTCAGCATCAATAACTGTTCCAGATCCTAAGGATACAGAGATAGATAAAAAACAATCTTTGAGAAGCCCTCAGTCTCCCAGGGCAGGCAGGATTAGAAACAGTAAGTTCAATAAAGCAATACAGTGCCATGATAGGAGCCTATAGAGAAACAGAGGGACCCAAAGGTAGAAGTAGTAAATTCTGTCAGAAATCAGAAATAATGTTTAAAAGATACTAATTCAAACAAGAGAAACTATGTAAGTGTTTTAAACCCTGTTTAGAAGCCTTCAGGGCTTCTCCACCCAGTAGGACAGGATAGAGCCAAATTTCTTTTGCATAATAGGAAAGGCCCTTGCTAATCTGACTCCTTCACCCTTAGCTGGCCTTGCTTTTGGCCACCCCCTGCCTGACTTTCCACACTGATCCTTATATAATTTCCTTGCTCTAGGGCCTCTAGAGAGGCAGCTACTGTGGTATGAAATACACCTACCCCATCTCACCCTCAACTTTCACTTGGCCAACTCATATTCATCTTAGATACCAATTCTGCTGGAAAGCCTCTCCTGGCCCTCTGAGACTGCATTAAGTTCCCTTCCTTATGATCCAAATGAGCCATGTGCTTCTCACTACAGAGCATTTATCATCCCACGTTAGAATTGTCTGTTTAATTGAAAGACTATTTTACACCATCATCTCTAGCCTCGCCACACACACACACACACACACACACTATACCATGAACTTATTAAAGAGAAGAGCTGTATCTTACTCATTTTCTGTATCATTTGCACCCTGCACAGTGCCAATCACATACCCAGTACTCAAAAAATGTTTGTTAAATGAATACATGGATAAATAACTAATGATGTCTGAGCTGCACTGGCATTTGCCAGTGAACAAGAAAAGGCTGAAGCTAGGGAGTAATTACATTTATTGAGCATTTGCTATGGGCCAGGCACTGCTCTAAACCCCTTAAATGTAATGAATCTTTTTATATCCACAACAATCTATGGGGTAGGCATTATTAGCTCATTTATTGTACACATGAGGAAACTGAGGCAAACAGAAGCTAATTGACTTCCCCATTCAGACAGTAAGTAGAAGAGGAAGGATTAGAATAAAAGGAAGCTAGCTTCATAGCCCACTCAGGTAACCGTTAAGCTGTGTTCCCTATTCCAGCCCTTATGACAAACATGGCAGCCCTAACTGAGGAAAAACTGAGATTAATGAGTGAAGAGTAGAACTCCCCACCAAGGAATTTCCTTGAAAACTGCTCCCTGCATCTTTATTGCACTGCACACTTTTGATTCCATCATATCCTGAATGAACCTAATTTGATTGTGAATAGAGTACACAAAAGCCTCTGAGATAAAATTTAAACCTCAAGAACTGCCTGAAATTTGGTGGTGATTTTCAAATATTTGCATAGATTTTGTTTATGAGAATAAAATCTGACTGACTTATTTTTATTACGTATAATGTTTTTACAGGAATTGAGAAGGCTTACACTACTTTTTTGTATAATATTTTTAGTTACAAAGTTTTTATTATAAACTTTTATTATGAGCTCTTTATAAACCACATTTTTACTCAGCTTCTATTTACTAATTTTTCCCTCCAAGAAGTCCCACAAATTTAAAAAAATAGAACTTTATAAATATACCTGAGAATTATGCTGTTTTGTTGTTGTGTTGTTGGTTGTATTTTTTTTTTTTTTGAGATAGAGTCTCGCTCTATTGCCAGACTGTAGTACAGGGGCGTGATCTGGGCTCACTGCAACCTCCACCTCCCGGTTTCAAGTGATTCTCCTGCCCCAGCCTCCCAAGTTGTGGGACTACAGGTGCGCACCACCACACCCAGCTAATTTTTGGATTATTAGAAGAGATGGCGTTTCACCATGTTGTCCAGGATGGTCTCGATCTCTTGACCTCGTGATCCACCTGCCAGTGGGTCAATGTTTCAAGTCATCTAACCCTTTCCTGCTCTCTCCCCTTGGAACAAAATTACAGGAGTGCGGCCTGTGAAATCTCAACAGCAGAAATTGCAACCCTTTTCCAAATCCCACCTATCCCTTAGCACAATGGCATTCAACAGGTGCTTACTTTGGATAATAACAATGAATGAGGAACTGCAGAAACACTGACTGGAATGACAGCTCCCAAAAGCAGTGAGAACAACAAGCTGGGACTGGCCATGGTTCGAATGTGGGACTGTATTTACAAACTCACGTGGCCATAAATCGCCAAGAGCTGAATCACAAACCCTGATATAGTTACTTTTCTTTGGACAGAGTGCCTAATCTGAAGTGAAATGAAATAGGCAAAGGATCCTTATGCTTCCCACCTTGGTTCAGTCCAGTGTAATTCAACCAGAGTTTTTAGAATAATCATTATATACTGGGTACATTGCTGAGTTCTGGGAGAATAAAGATAAACAAGACACAAAGCCTGCCCTTTGGAGAAGCTCACAGAGTAGTGGGGGAGATCAATTCATACATAACTCAGTGTTTTAGAGTATGAATGATGAGGGAGAAAAATGCACAGAGAAATCAGAAGTCACTGAAGAGTAAACTGAGTCCAATTTGAAGGTTTCTGGAAAGGTGACACTTGAGTTGAATCTCAAAGGGATAGCATCAGGAGAAATACCTAATGTAGGTGATGGGTTGATGGGTGCAGCAAACCACCATGGCACGTGTATACCTATGTAAAAAACCTGCATGTTCTGCACATGTACCCCAGAACTTAAAGTATATATATAAAAAAAGTATGATTAAGCCACGTGAAAACCGTGGAATACACCATACTGGGAAACAACAGGAACAACAGCCCAGAAGTATGAAACAACATGGTGTGTGCAGGGAATCACGAGCATGTAAAATGTGTGTCAGTAGATAACAGGAGATGAAGCTGACAGGGAAGGGGCAGAGGAAGATCCTCTATTGTTTCCTTATAAGCTTAGCCTCAAGGAGCCATCAGCCAACCACCTTCCAGCTCTCCCAATTTCCTTTCAGTTGCCTCTTTTCCCTTCTTAACACCCACTTTAGACATCCAGTTCCATAATACTCATGGCTACCTCCCCAGCATCAACCTGATTCCTCCACACACCATACACAATCAAAACTTCCCCTCCTCTCTGCTAAAGAACAGATAAATTAATCTGTGCTATGATGGTAAGGATTAATAATGGCTTGCTTCATCCTTTATGCAGTAAACTCTTACTGAGCAACTACTTTATGACAGATACTGTGCTAAGTACCTTTGTCTGTTATCTCATTGGATCTTCACATAGTATTTTAAAATAGAAACTATCATCGCCTATCCACATATAAAGAAAAATTAGTAACGGAAGCACATAGAGGCCTAATAGCCTTTAGTTAGTGAACTAATAGATTTTGGTAGAACCAAAATTTAGGATTCAAACGCAGGTCTGTATGTCTTCAAAGCTCTTTTTCATTCCAACATTGCTTTACTGGTGGAATTATTTTCTCAAGCATGTATCTCATTTTGTTCTTGTTACTGTTGATAAATAAGGTCATGATGAATGTATTTCTGCCACATATTTTGACACAGATTTTTAATCTCAGAGAAATAACCCTAAAGGCAACTTTTTTTTCTTTTTTTGGTATATAGACAAATCAGTATAAGTGACCCTGATGGAACAAGGTAGCACTCAGTGTCTCTCATGTCATAACTTGACAGAAGTGGTGTGGTATAGGGAAGTGAGCCTGGTCAGCGAAGACATGCATTCTAATCCTGACTTTGACATTTACAAGCCAGGACCCTAGACTAAGCACTTAAATTCTCAGAGCCTCTAGAAAATAAGGACAAAAATATTCATTTCACTCTGTATTGTGTTCAAAGGGCCACTATGAACATCATACAGAATGTATCCCACAGGGCCATGCATGGTGACTCACGCCTGTAATCCCAGAACTTTGGGAGGCCAAGGCAGGCAGATCGTGAGGTCAGGAGTTTAAGACCAGCCTGACCAACATGGTGAAACCCTGTCTCTACCAAAAATACAAAAATTAGCGGGGCGTGGTGGTGGGCACCTGTAATCGCAGCTACTTGGGAGGCTGAGGCAGGAGAATTGCTTAAACCCAGGAGGCGGAGATTGCAGTGAGCCAAGATTGTGCCATTGCACTCCAGCCTAGGTGACAGAGCAAGACTCCATCTAAAAAAAAAAAAAAAAAAAAAAAAAAAAAAAAAAAAAAAAATTGTCCCACAGTTCAGATCCATGAAATGTAAGCGTTCTTTTCACTAATCCTGGGGTCATCTCATGACCCCACCTAATAGTCCTGGTGACAATCTAAGAGTAGGTTACATGACTTTATTCTTTAGAATGCTACTGACATGGAAATATTTGACTTCAGGAATCCTGCTTGAATTACTAGGAAATCATTGCTCTATCCTGGGGATCCATGGCCCTCCAAACTTTCATTACATCCTTCGGTGGCAAGTTAATAAGTTTCTGCTTAACTGCTTTTCTAGAAGTCAAACTTTCCTCAGGGTTTAAAGGTGGTTTGTGAGTTTTAGCCATTTCTCTCATTCCTGTTGTGGTTTGGCAGTGCATTTATGGTTAATCATAAAAAATATGATTTTTAACTAGGCCCAGAACATGTGGATCCATCTTTACTTAATTACATAGAAACTAAATGATAAATCACTGCAATAAATTTTATGCATCATATAATATTAAGCTGTATTTGGTGAGGCATGTGTGCGCTCATGTTTTTCACGTATATTTAGTCAAAATATTAAAAAAAGCAATTGAAGAAAATAGTCACAGCATCTCTCAGGTGCATAAGGTTTCTGCCTAGCCTTGCTCTGTGGCATCACGACAGCACATTCTGGATAAAGAAGTTGCCCGAGTGCGTGACTCCCCCTCTGCTGAGTTAAAACAGCACAGCCAGAAATACAAACTAATAATGCTGTTTCTTTCATTTATTTATGTGACTTTTTAGTTTGAGAAAAAAGAGAGACCACAACTTGGTAAACAAACATAAATCTGTCATTGGCCATGCTCTTCCAAAACGAACAGTAACTGAAAAGCAAAAAGCATGGTGAATATAATGAGGCTCCCAGTGAAAAGAATAATTACAATCAGCATTTGTTAAGTAAGTCCCAGTCATGTGAGACACTTTTCCATGTGTTTTGCATACTACTATTTTATGGGGTAAGACTTCCCAACCCAGTTTCTGATTCAGTTGGTCTGGAGTAGGGCCAGAGAGATTGCTTTGCTAAGGCGCTTCCAAGTAATGATGACATTCCTGGGTTAGGAATCACAATATAGATTCACTTTGAGAACCATGAACTTACATATTCTAAGCTCACAACAGTGATATGAGTCAGATATTATTAACTCTGTTTTAAAAGTGAGAAACTTGAAGCTGATAGAGGTTAAGTGATCTAAGATTACATAGCTGGTAAGGGACACAAATGGTCCTGACATTCAAGGTTGTCTGAGTCCAAACAGCATGTTCTTTCCACAGTACCATGACTGGTAAGCTTTCAAGAGGATATATCAAGTGGGTAATTGTTCCCTCCTGTTTGCTCCATATTCAAACTTTTGTTTTGCAGATTCATTAAAGTCTAGGACATTGCTGGCCCACCTGAGGGTAAGATAATAACACTGCTATTATAAGAGGCTTGCTATTGGTTGGGTTATTAAGCATACTCTCCATTCTGCCCATCTGGTAAATTCCATAGCAGTCTCAGAGATTATGCTAAAAGTCTTCATCCACCTTCTCCACTTCTGGTTGAGGGGAACAGTTTTTCACCTCACTAGAAGCCAATGTCCAATCCAAAAGACTATTTGCCATTCCCCTACATTCAGGTCCAAACAAACAACTGCATCAGTGCCAGATGCAGGAACACAGTTAATTAAGAGGGAATTATAAAAGAACTTGGGATACAAGTTGGCTAGTATCTCAGCATCACCATGTAGAATTGCTGTAAACACAAAAGCTAAATTAAACAAAAGAATCTTATTACATCTTCAATAGCATGAATAAAACAAGGGAAGTAATGGGATAGAATAATATCAACCTGGAAGTCCTCTTTAGTAGCCAGATGAAGGCCCCCAAACATGGTCACATGCTTTTCCCTGGAACCTGTGAATATGTTATCTTATATGGCAAAAGGGACTTGCAGGTGCAATTATGTTAAGGAAAGATGATCCTGGATTATCCAGTGGGCCCAGTGTGATCACAAAGATATTACAAGAGGGAAGCAGGGTGCCAGAGTCGGAGAGACATTTGAAAGTGCTACTCTGCTGACTTTGAATGTGGAGGAAGGGTATAGAAGCCAAGGAATGCAAGCAGCCTCTAGAAGCTGAAAAATACAAGGAAATGGATTGTCCCCTACAGCCTCCAGAAAGTAATGTAGCCCTACTGACACCATGATTTTAACTCAGTGAAAGCCATTTCAGCCTTCTGATATCCAGAACTGTAAGATATTAAATTTCTTTTGCTTTAAAGCCACCAAATTTGTGGTCAACTTTTAAAGCAGCAATAGAAAACTAATACACCCTTCGTAAGATCTGGATCCCAGATGAATGATCCTTTCCTAACCACAACACTCCTTAAAAGGGAGACTATCTTGGATTAGGCAAAAGGAGAGGAGATTATGGTCTTCCCTACCCAAAACTCCGTGAGGTTTCATGACATCTTACAAGGTTTTACTTAGGTCATACATATCACACAGAAAGTCACTGTATTTTCCCCCCAACATGCTTGTTCTACCAGAGATCATTGAGGACAAGAATATATTCATCCCTAGGTTGGCTCTGAGTAGATACTCAGTAAATCACTGTCGTGGTAATACAAGGTGTAAAAATGAGAGCAAGTCCTACCAATTCCCCCTGCTTATATTCCTCAGGGATAAACAAGGTCCTGTTGTGCTATACCATCCATCTTAATTTTCCCCTATGCTGTGGCCTGTTCACTTTACTCTGGATCTCACTGGAGTCTTGATTAGAAGCTGAAGAGAGCGAGCAGGACCACACTTGGCCCATTAGTGAGAGTCAGGCACACCAGACAGTGTGCTCTGACTCAGGCAGACACATTATGACAATGCAGAAAAGGCACAGAAGGAACAGCAGAGGAAAATGAGAGGGAACAGGAACTCTGAGTGAACTGTGGACACATCTCTCAGGAACTATCTAGCCACTGGATACAGCTGAGTGTGCAGCTTATTGCTGGAGAATGGACCAGGACAAAAGTAGACTTTTCTCCTCCATGCACAGAGCTAGGGCCTGCCGGCATAGCAAAATGAGAACCAAATGTTCTAGCCCAAATGGACTAGCAAGCACTTTTCCATTTCATTGATTAACTAATAAAAACACAAGAAAAATTGATTTCATCATTCACTCACAACAGAAGTCCAACTTCAGGACTTGTCTTAATCTAAAGAATGTTTAAAATATCTGATGGTACTTGAGAAAAACTGAGCAAATTGACTTTAGTGAAAAACTTAAAAAAAAAAAAAAGACACGTTAGCAGAATGCTAATGTGCTGAACTGGAGCTAAGCAGATGCAGACTTCTGATGTCTTGGCTGTCTTTTTCACCTTCAAACTCCAAATCCCTACATCAAAGCACATGTTATCTAATTTCCCCTTGGAAATTTTTAGAGGCTTTTGTTTAATTGCATTCACTGTACAGACACTGCTTTGTGACTGTATCCCCAGGGAGAATAGTGCCAGACAGACTATGAGTTGTGGGCTGAAAGGAGCAGAAAGCCTTTAAACTCCGGGGCATTTCTGACCATCCTCAGTAATGCTAGAGAAGAATCAGACCTTGTGTGTCAACAGTCTATGGACTCTTTCCTCCTCCTTTTCTTCTCCCCTCAACCCCTAACCTGGCCCCCAGCGGTCAGCCGACCAGGTCCCTTTCCTGGCCAGTAGGTGGCAGGCAAAGTTCTTTGGGCAACTCCAGCGAGAGAACCTTTCTGCCCAAGATGCACTCAGCTTGTGTAGCAATAATCAAAGACTACCACTGTGGGTTTGCACAGAGAGCTCAATGTAAGCAGCAGAGACAAACTTTTGCAGATGCAATGGTAAGAGTAGAGGTGCTGATTCCCAGATGGACCAACCGAAGAAGATTCCTAATACAAACTTCTAAATTTCTTTCCCTGGTTTGCTGATTATCATTGATATCACATTTCCATACCCATAAAAATGATATAACAGTCCAGCCACGATGGCTTATGCTTGCAATCCTAGCATGTTGGGAGCCCAACGTGAAAGAATCACTTGGGGCCAGGAGTTCAAGACCGGCCTGGATGACATAGCAAGACCCCATCGCTACAAAAAAATTAAAATAGCTAGATGTGGTGACAGACAGCTATCGTACCAGTTACTCAGGAGGCTGAGGTGGGAGGATCACTTGAGCCCAGGAGTTTGAGGCAACAGTGAGCTATGGTCATGCCACTGCACTCCAGCCTGGGCAACAAAGATCCTGACTCAAAAAAAAAAAAAAAAAAAAAAAAAAAGATGTGACATTTAAAAGTTGGAAAAAATGAGCTGTAGCTGTTTCCTAGAATGTTGATGCTAGATTTTAAAAACATATACCTCACATACTATAGAAGGAGCCTTGCCTAAATATCCTCCTACCAGTCACTTTTGACAGTGAAAATGCCTTTACAATTCAATGAGTTCTGCTTCCAATGTTAATTCTTCAGAGTCAAACTACCATGATCTTCCATTGATTGGTGATGTACCATGTGCCCATGTGTACTCTCTGTTTAATCTAATTCACTTCTTACAATAACCCTGTAAGAAAAGTTTATTAGACCCCTATACTGATGAGGACACTGAAGTGTGGAGAGGGAAAGAAACTTGCCCAAGGCAGTGAATAGCTAAACTAAGGTTTGAATTCAACTGTTGAGGTTAAGAACTTTAGCTCTAAAATATACTAAAATGTATCAATTTCTCTAAAGCTTGACCTTCTGAATAAGAATCGAATCTGCCTTGTCACGTGCTTACTCATCCCATTTCTGGAGGGGAAGAAAGAATTGTGAAAGGGCACATAGCCTTTTACTATCAGGGAAAATTAATATGTCAGGGTCTGCAACATTTTATACCTAAGTAAGTGCTCAATGTAAGTATGAAGAGGTTGAGGTCTGTTGGTGGGAGGTAGATGAGAAAAGAGACCAAGAATGAAGTCAGACTGTTTTTGCAACTATCACAGGATTTAAAGTTAAGTTCTTGGACATTCCAGCTAAAGTCTAAATAGGCAGAACTCACAGAAGGGAAAGTGGAGTGTAGGATGTGGAAAGGAGATGATAGGAGCTAATGATAACTTTCAATGAGCATTTATGATGTAGCAGATACTACTGTCAGTACCACATAGACATTCATTGAACCACTAAAACAACCCCATGAGACAGGTAATATTACTATTCCCACTTTATAGATAAGGAAATTGAGACGTGAAATTGAGACTGAGAGTAACATTGAACCACTAAAACAACCCCATGAGACAGGTAACATTACTATTCCCACTTTATAAATAAGGAAATTGAGACGTGAAATTGAGACTGAGAGTAACAGGTACTACTGTCAATACCGCATAGATATTCACTGAACCATTAAAACAACCCCATGAGACCAGTAACATTAGTATCCCCATTTTATAAATAAGGAAGTTGAGACATGTGAGGTTAAATTGCCCAAGGACAAACAGCTGGAAAGGATTGGACTTTAAATTCAAATCTAAGCAGTTTGTTTCTAGAGTCCATTAGCTTAGCTACCAGAAATTATAAACACTAAGATTGTATTTGAAAGACTGGTAAATAATTTGTAGGAATCAATGAAATGTCAGTATTGAGAAAGACATTTGGGATATTATCATCATTACAACTTGATTTCAGTTAGGAATCTTCCGATTTAAGCCTCTTGATAAACTGAATAAATGCCTATCCATTTCCCTGTTTTCTTTTTTTATTCCCCCACTCCCTTATCAGTTTCTCTTTTGGAAGATATAAAGCCACTGTCTGAAGTACTCCTCTGTATTATAATCCAGTCAACGTCTGAAGACAATATGGTTTGGTCATGAAAGCAAGTATACACAAGAAGCACATTTAAGTTTCTTAGCTGAAATGTCTGCATAATGCAAGCAGGGCTGACTTGAACTAAATTGGTACAAGGAGTTGGATGCGTGTCCTAAAGACAGATTCAGATGAAGTACGTGGTTTCGTTTTATCAGTTTTATTTTTATTTCGTTTCTTCAAATGAAGACTACTTCTAAAGTTGTTGTGGAACATATATTTTAGAAAGTGGTCAGGTACAGTTGAATTTCATCAGCTATTCTTAAGCACCTACCTAGTAGAAATACTTCAGTCAACTTTTAGAATTAAGTGTACTTGACAATCTGGATAATTTAAATGTTTAAATCAGATCATCAGAAGAAAATACTGTTTTGACCAAGAAATTAAGTGATGATTTTATCATCACTTCTCCAGACCTTGATTGAAGTTTCTTCTTCTTCTTCTATTTCCTCTCTGGATAAAAGCTGTAAGTTCAACGAATTTCCCAAACCTGTGTCATCCTTAACATTTTACTTGCTCTGACCCTTCACATCCAACCAGTCATTTCTCCTACTAATTTTACCTTATCTTTTGCATTTTCACTGATATCTTCGTGGATGAGGTCTTCATAACCTATTGTCTGAACTGCTGACATAATGTTCTAAATCTCTCTTATTGATCCACCACCCTGTCCCAGCAGCTACCAGAGTAATCTTCCTAAAGTGAAAATGTAATCACATTATTCAATACTCAAATTGATTTCAGGGGGTATACATGCCTTACAATATAAAAATCTAAAACTCTTTCACATGGCTCACAGAGCTTTAATGACCTGGCCCTCGATGACTTGGCCTTCCCAACCTCGGATCCAGCCACCAGTCTGCTACGTCAAGCCCCTAGAGCTCCCACCACCAGTGTGCCTCCAACCAACCTCCGAACACATACTATAACACGGTACCAAAGTGCATACAGTTCCCAATTACAACAATCCTTGGACATTTTTGTTGTTGTTGTTGTTTGTTTTTTGGGGGGTCGGGGTTTGGTCTGTTTCCTTTTGTTTGGGTTTTTTTTTTTTGTTTCTTTGAGACAGGGTATGGCTCTGTTGCCCAGGCTGGAGTGCAGTGGCATAAACAATGTCCATGGCCTGGGCTAAAGTGATCCTCCCAAGTAAATGGAACCACAGGTGCATGCCACCACACCTGGCTAATTTTTGTATTTTTTGTAGAGACAAGGTATTACCATGTTGCCCCCACTTGGTCTTGAACCCCTGAACTCAAGAAATCCACCCTCCTTGGTCTCCCAAATTGCTGGGATTACAGGCATGAGCAACTTTGCCAGGCCCCCTTGGCCATTTCTTTGGTATTCTTCCCGCCTCTACTAATGCCTGAATTTATCTCCCTTTCTATTACCTAGAAAATGCCTTCTTACTCTCCAATTCCTAACCCGAATGTTTTACTTATTTTATCAACTGTATTTCCATTAGATTCTCTAGATCTCCTATAAAACTCATCAGGTTGTATTGTACCATCGATTTACATGTTTTTCCCCTGTGCTTGACTATAAATTTCTTGTAGGCATTGCTTGCTTTCTCTCTACCCTCAGCAACTAATTTGGTGCTTGTTTTTAGCAAGTTATCTGATAAATATGTGCTGGGTGACCGGCGAAGATTCACTTCTCTAGTCTCTGGTGAAAGCTTAGCTCCTCCCTTAATGTGAATCAACACTCAATAGTAGTTCATTTTCCAAGAGAATAAGTCAACTTTCCAAGTGCTCCACTAGTGCCTAGTAATATACTTTTAAAATATATTAATGTCTCTCACTGGAGATGTAGAAGGTAAATGCTAAGAAGATTTAGATCTGGCAGGTTGTAATGTTATGAATGATATATTTTAAAGTGTTTTATTTTGAGGGAAGAAATGCTTTGTAGTGATTAATTAAATGGTTTGGCTCTGTAATAATTGAAGTATATTTGTGGAGCTATTAAAGACTATGTCTGGATGATTTTGATGAATTGCATCTGAAACACTCCCTTTGTATAATGAATTGATATTTTTGAGTGCTGTGATTACAGTGGATTTTTTAAATTTGCATGTGATGTTAGTGGCTTCATTTGTTACTTAAATTTGATTGAAATGTTTTTGATTAATTGTTATAAATTCTCTGAATGGTAAGGTAAACGAAGCAGTTTTATTTTCAAAATTCTGTCTCAAGAAATGTTCCTTTTATTTACATTAGTCCTGCTTAGAAGTGCTCTTGCTGCACCATATCTGGTGCATGCAAATCATATTTCCTTCAGAACATAACATTTTATATCAGAGAAAAGTATGCCTCAGGCATAATTCTGTGAGTTAACAACTCTTTTCTCCCAAGCAGCATTCCTTTGGTAACGAGGAAAGAAATAAACAAGAGAAAGATAGGAATATCCTTTTCTCTAGCCCTTTGGCTAAAATAAGTTTTCTACCTTTTCTTAATCATTTGGACACACGTTTTTGGTCTTACCCTCTATGTCCCAACTCCTTCCCCCGCCCCCATCCACAACAAGGCATTTCGTAGATCTAATATTTCCATTAGTTGGTAGGCATAGGGATATATCTGGTGGCTGGTTAAAGAAGAAAACATATTTATCAAGTTTCTTCAAAGTACTGTGTGCTATTACATATTATATCCTATTTCATTGTACAATAGCCTTGCAAAATAAAAATACACTAATTTTTATACTTGTGAAAGTTGAGGCTCAGAGAGTTGAAATAATTTTTTTAGCCTGTATGCCCAGCTTGTTACTGAGCTGATGTGAACCCATGATTGCCAGCCTACTCCTTGTGCTCTTCATACTATGCCTTATTATAGCCTCCATTATTCTTTAGCTGAAAAATATTTGCCTGTCAGTCTGAAAAGAGGGAATCAGGTATAGAATTTCAACTCTCAAGTGATCTATTAAAGGAACTCATAGAGGAGATAGCCTTGAATATAAGAATAATGAGAGTGTTTGAGTTGCTTATATGGGGAAGGCATTCCAGCAACAGATAACAGCAGGCACAAAAATAAGGTTTGGGGTTACTTGAGGCAGTTTCTCATCTCCTAACTGAGGGTATTCCCTAAGGTCAATCTGTGGTCCTTGAGTTCTGTCTGCTTTTGTTCTCTTCTTTGGAGAATTCAACCATCCCATCATTATACTTTCAATTCTCAAGTATTAGTCTTCCTTGAGTTCTGGTTGTGAGTCTACAAATGACAACTAGATAGCTCCACTATCATACCTGGGATCACCTCAACTTTAATATATCCAAACTCACTTTCTTTTATATCAAATAAATCCATTTGTAATAGTTTCTTTCTTCCCTGGTTTCTATTAAATGCAACAAATTTTTCTATTTCCCACTCTGAAAATGTAATCATGTTTAATTTTTCCTTGTCTTCAATTTACCCATTTTTAATCAGATATAGGTAAAACTGTTTTTTAATGTTTTGATTTTGTATCCTCATTTTAATTTCCACAATTGCTGTACAATTGAATATAATATATCTATACATCTTAATTAATAGAAGAATGAGAAACCAATACATCTGACCAACTAAAAACTATTCAATACCTCCCCATTTTTGTTGAAAAATACACTGCTGGCAATTCCTCATAGTATCTTCAGCTTGCTCTTCTTACCTTTTCAATTTAACCTTATGCTTCTCCTCAGCATTAATCTTCTGCATAAACCAAGCTGCCTCACCACTCAAATTGTTCTTGTACATTGCTGTTTTTACAAAGTAAATTCATTGAATTTATATAAATTCATTTACATGAATTTCATTAGCATGAAATTTATCCCCACGCATCAAGCTTACACCACGTATAAAGTCTTTCTTCACTATCTAGTCTACAGAAGTTTTGAACACATAGGGCCCATATTAAGACTTTACCATTCACTGAAATGGCTATGATCATATATATGTATACATCTTCCTAAAAGGAAGAAAACTCCATTTAGCCAAATTCCAAGCAAACTGCAACAGAAGTTTTAATATATATAATTATTAAACATAAAGCAAAGCAAAAGTCACTGTAATAGAGGACAATTCTGGGGAACTTTAGCTATAATTTAATATCTTGACTTTATTCATTAGCACATTCAGTAACTATTCATTGAGAATACGCTGTGTGCCAGCAACTGTTCTATGCTTTGAGAGTAAAATGAAGAACAACCTAAAATCTCAGCCCTTGAAGAACTTCAACTATAGTCAGAGAGAATGCCAATAAAACATAAACAAATACATAGTATTAATTGCCATTTTAAAAAGAGAAGCAAAATGAAGTATTACAGTGAAATTGATTTGGGACTAATTTTAGATATGTTTAGATATATTGTCATGAACAGCCTTCTGAATAAGTTGAAGAGAAGGAAGAATGAAGCGAGAAAATAAGACACACAGGGTTCTGGGAGGTGGAGGTATGTATCCCAAGCATAAACAGCAACAACCAAAAATATCTTAAGGCAAGAAACAGATTTTCATTTTAGGGGACTAGCAAAAACTCCATTGTGATTAAAGTAAAATGAGAAAAGGAGAGAAGGGCAAGAGAAAAATGTGGACTGGTATTTGGGGATCAGACTAGGTGAGGTATAGATTTTGTATATTGTCCTGAATGTGATAGGAAGCTTTGGAAGCTTTGAGAAGAAGAGTTACATCATAAGATTAATATGTTCAAGAAATCTTTCTGGTTTCTGTAGATAGAATAAAATTTAGAGTGACAAGAAGAGAAGAGGGAAATCAGATGTCCATTGCAACAGGATAGGTGAGAAATTACAATGACTTCAACTAGAATGTATAATGATGAAACTTAATAACTGATTGAATGTTGCATATAAAGAAAAGAGAATACTTAAGGATGGGTGCTAGATTTTACCTTTGTGAATGGAGGATTTGGACCTGTGTAATTCAACCTCGAGGGGAAGAGGTTTGAAGGGTAAAATCGATAACTAAGTTTGGACATGTTTATCTTATGTCCTGTGAGCTCAAAGGAAAGGTTCAGGCTAGAGAATAAAAGGGTGGGGGAGGGGGGGCCAACTGCATTTGATAATAATAGGACTACATTAGAAATAATTTAGATTGGGGGTGGGTAAGGTAAAAGAGAATAGGTTTGAAGAAATATGTGTTTGTTTTGGGAACTATTAAATTTAAAATTTCTAAGAGATATCTAAGTGAACAAGTCCAGGAACCTGCGAGAAAATTGGACCAATAATTAGGAGAGTTTGGGGTTTGTTTGGAAGCACAATTTGGAAGAACCAAGAACAGAGCCCAGAGACTAGATAAATAAAGAAAGTCCAAGAACTGAGACCCAGATACAAGTGATAGCATGACAGGAAAAATGTGTTTCAAAATGAAGAAGTAGTCAATAGTTCCAGTTGCAGATGAGTCAGGTTAGATAGTCTTAAGAGTCATCATTGGGTATGGAAACCAGATGTTGGTTGAGGGTTTAGCAAAAAGCAATTTCAGGCCCCATCTCTTTGAGGAAGTGTTTTGTCTCCCAAAGGCCCAGGCAAAGATGTAAATCAATGTTCATTCGTCAAATAGAACATTCTCATTAGTTGGCTACCAGATTCTATAGTGTAAACCGTGATATAATGTGCAAACTATCAAGATGCAGGTGTGATACTCATCGCCAAGGATTTCATTGGTACCAAGAGCACTGAGACCCTGTGGTTAGCCTCTTCCAGCCTCCTCTTGCAATGGGCTTCAGTTCCTGACAGACTTCTTGCTTGCTTATGCCCAAGTTTAATGTTCCTAAATCAACCGCATTATATAGCCACACATTTTATACTGGGGACTGTAGGAGCAGGCAAAGGAGCGCTGAGGCTTGGCAGCACTGTCATGACACTCCTACACTAGGACTGTGTTGCCAAGTGCAGATCCAACTGGGCCCTGAGAAGTGTGTGATGAACAAGGCCCCCTAGAGGGCAGCAGAGCCTCACAGGAGTGGGGAGAAAGCCCAAAACAGAGGTTGGTGGGGAGTTTCACTCAAGGAGACACAAGGGGGCAATGCACACATTTATGGAGAATGAAGTTAAGCTTCGTGAAATGAAGGAAGTCCATAATACAAAGAGTAGAAAAGTCTAATATGTGAACCAGGCAGCAAACACAAGGCTGGGCTAGGAAAGAAAACAGTGACTAGAAGTCAGTCACAGGAAAGCAAGGCTGTCCGCTCAGTGAATGTTATTACCCAAGCAATCATAATAAATAGGTACCATTTCACCATTTTCCTAGACTGTTTTGTGTTGCTATAACAGAATACCACGGACTGGGTAACATTATTTAAAATGAAATTTATTTCTCAGTTCTGAAGACTGGGAAACCCAAGACCATGGCACCAGCATCTGGTGAGGGTCATCCGGTGTTGGAAGGGCAAGAGAGCATGTGTATGTGTGTGTGTGAGAGAGAGATAGAGTGAGAACAAATGGGGGACAAACTTATCTTTTTATCAGGAGCCCACTCTCCCAATAACTAACCCACTCCCATGATAACAGCATTAATCCATTTGTGAGGGCAGAGCCCTCACAACAATCACCCCCAAATGTCCCACCTCTTGATACTGTTACATGGCAATTAAGTTTTCAACACGTGAACTTTTGGTGACATTTTCAAGCTATAGCAACCATGTTGTCTGCTTTGGGCTAGATGATAGGTTAGGCACTGGAGATATAAAAATGAATACAATACCATTCCTCCCCCAGATAACTTTTCTCTTCATAATAAATTCAGTGTCATAAAGAAATAATGTTAGTAAAGAAGTATAGGTAACTTGATCCTTTGTAGGAGACACTGTGGGTATACAAAAAGGGAAATAATTATTAGGACAGGAAAGGCCTCAAAAAACAAAGAAAAAGGATGACATGATGGTATGGCTCCTGATTGTGGGGTTTTTATTTTCCTCTTCTCTGATTTCTCTATGTCTTCTCTGAAATATTTTTCTTTCTCATTTATTTATTCTCTCATTCAGCACTTTTTTTTATTATTGAGTCTTGCCAGGTCCCATTCACTGTTGTGGGCACTGGGATACATACATGGTCCCTGCCTTCAGAAACCTTCTGCTATTTTATTTGTGGTGAATGTGACAGTCACAAGCAAGGCAGTCAGCTTGCACCCATTTGTTTCCTCCAACGACACATTCTACACCCTGCCCTCTTTCTAGGCTTGAAGGAGAAATCTTAAACCGTCAGCTCTACAAGGCTCCGTGTGAGAAAGAAAGGTAACAGATAAAGAATATCATGTCTTTTCACTTAATCAGCTCTTATCACTTATGCAGTTAACAAATAGTTGTTGTGCACAGTGTGCCAAGCTTGTGCCTCTCAGGCCAGGGTAAGTTCAAATTCCACCATGGCATTTTCCATTTCACTTCTACGAGTTTTATTTTTTCATTCTAGGACACCTAGGTGTTATTATTTTTTTTGAGATGAAGTCTTCCTCTGTCATACAGGCTGGAGTGCAGTGGCCCAATCTCAGCTTACTGCAACCTCCACTTCCCGGGCTCAGGTGATTCTCCTGCCTCAGCCTCCTTTGTAGCTGGGATTACAGGTATGTGCCACCATGCCTAGCTAATTTTATATTTTTAGTAGAGATGGTGTTTCACCATGTTGGCCAGGCTGGTCTCGAACTCCTGACCTCAGGTGATCCACCAGCCTCATCCTCCCAAAGTACTGCAAGTAGAGACATAAGCCACCATGCCTGGCAGGTGTTATTATCTTTACCATGAGTTTGGTGTTCTCTATTTGTTTGTCTATGACAATCAATGTTTCTCATCCCCATTGGATTCTAAGCTCCTTGAGTTGAGAGGCTGTGAAATGTATTTTCTGGATGTCAAGTAGAAAGCCAAGAACTATGCCAGGTATCTAGAAAATACACAATATGTGTCTAAGTATATCATTTACAAACAGAAGAACCTAGCTTTGAATTCCAACATCAACATTTACAAACTTTGTGACCTACAGATCTCTTTTAAATAGGATCATCAATACCCCTCCCCAGGGTTGTAAGGAGACAATGTTTGAAACAATGTTTAAAAAGCTCTGAGTATAGTGCCTGTTACATATGCTTGCTCTTCCTCTTTCTCTTCTTCATTCTTTGCCCTCTACTTGATTTTTTTGTTTTTTTTTTCTTTTTAGTCATCCCTTTGGTAATATGGTTATTTTCTCTAATCTAGCGTTCTACAATACAAGCCTCAGTGTTCAACAGCCCAAATATGAGTGCTGACTTTGCCTCATCTAACTGTGTGACTTTCAGCAAGCTACCTAGCCACTCTGTGCCTCAGTTTTTTTATCGGTGAAAGGGGGATAATAATAGTACATATGTCATAGTGTCTGTATTAGTCCGCTCTCACACTTCTATAAAGGTACTACACAAGACTGGGTAATTTATAAAGGAAAGTGGTTTAATTGACTCACAGTTCTGCATCGCTGGGGAGGCTTCAGGAAACTTAACAATCATGGCCAAATGTTAAGCAGGCACCTTCCTCACAAGGGAGCAGGAGAGAGAAGAGAAAGCAAAGGGGGAAGAGCCCCTTATAAAACCTTTAGATCTCACAAGAACTCACTATCATGAGAAGAGCATGGGGGAAACTCCCCCTCACGATCCAATCACCTCCCTCCCTCAACACGTGGGGATTACAGGTCCCTCCCTTGACACATGAGAATTACAATTCGAGATGAGATTTGAGTGGGGACAGAGAGCCAAACCATATAAGTGTCTTAGTGAAATTAAATGCTAAAATCTACATAAAACATCAATCCTGTAAATTACGTAGTATTTCTTCCATTATTCAAATAGAAAATTTGATAAAAAGTTATACAGGTTATTCATAACAATATAGCTAGTAAGTGGTATTGCTGAGAATAAAATCCATGTTAATTAACTCCAAATCCAGTGCACTTAATTACCATAATATATTGCCCATCTCAGGCAAACTAAAGCCCAGTCAAGTTAGACAAATCTGAAGAGCTATGGTATATCTATTATATGTATGTTTATATAGGTATATGTGTATGATTGTGTGTGTGTATATACATGTATCTGTGTCTATATATTTATATATGCTTATATACGTGTGTATATACAGATGATACTACTTAACTTCATGCATTAGCTTATCACACTCTGACATGATAAACTCCTAATATCTATAATAGATCACAATGAAACTCCTAGCTTAGGACCTAGCAAATACTAAGTACTTAAGAAACATCAGTGAATGTTTCTTTGGGTATTTTGCGTTGTGAAATTAAAGTAATCTCACTCTCCTTTATTGTGATAGACACTCAGCAGTGTGGAAATCAGCTTGGAAATGACAAAATTAGGAAATCCATCTGTTGTAATCATGTGTGATTATAATTAACCATAAAACATTATCCTAACACCAGGAGAAATATAATTACCTTTATTAAAATAATACTCTTAAGACAATGTGATAGGGCCGGGCGCGGTGGCTCATGCCTGTAATCCCAGCACTTTGGGAGGCCAAGGCGGGTGGATCACGAGGTCAGGAGATTGAGACCATCCTGGCTAACGTGGTGAAACCCCATCTCTACTAAAAATACAAAAAAAAAAAATTATCCAGGCATAGTGGTGGGCGCCTGTAGTCCCGGCTACTTAGGAGGCTGAGACAGGAGAATGGCATGAACCCGGGAGGCAGAGCTTGCAGTGAGCTGATATCACGCCACTGCACTCCAGCCTGGGTGAAAGAGCGAGACTCAAAAAATAAAATAAAATAAAATAAAAATAGAAATAAAAATAAAGACAATGTGATGAAGAATAGAGGAAGTGGAAAGGTAATCTCTAGTCATAGGCTTGTGATTTTAGTTCTCTCCTCCCAGTGTCATGAAGTGGAGATGATTCTTTTGATGGCCATGTAAGTGCACAACTTTACACTAGCTACCTGTAATTGCATGCCCAGGACTTTCCAGAACTGCTTCTCTCTCCCTGGGTGTCATTCCCACTCTTGGGCAGCTGCAACTATCATAAGTAAGCACGATTCCCCTCCCTTCAGTCTTCACCCCTCGCATATATATAGGCAAAAGAAACATCCAAATCTCCTTCCACCCCATCTCATCTTTTTCTTGTGAAAATCCAGTTATTTTAAATCCTGAAATAAATGAGAACTAAGCTTCTTGCAAAATGTAGAAAGCTTTTTTGTTTCTAAGTAGTCCAAAGACAAAGGAATGAGAAAAAAAAGACAAGTTTTACGCGTTGAGATAGGACAGAAGGGGTTAAAAGGGCAACAAAGGTAAAGGAAGAAGGCTAGAGGAAAAAAGGAGGGTGGCAAACAGAATGATTTAGTTGAGACAAGAACTGGTGAATGAACTTCTGTGTATAATAGAAGGGGGAGGCTAGTTTTGATGTAGTTAGATTTAGAGAAATAGTACTGCCTTGCCTTTGATAAATGTCCCTGCTTTTACCATTTCACTTGTTGAGTTGCTGCTCTATACTAGGCCCTATCATAGATGCTTGTTAAAAGAACAGACATGCCCATATACCCATAAAGTTTACAGTGTAGTGAGAAAGACAGTTACTAAACTAGTAGTCAGGCAGATATTTAATTATAATTTGTAATAATTGGTATGAAGGAAGACAATAGGCTCTATTACAGATTAACAAGGGAGACAGGCTGAGACGAAGTAAAGAGAAGAACATCATCTGTCTCTATATCATTTTCAAATCCAGCCTAAATCGCAGCAGCATAAATTAGGGTATGTGGGAACAGACAGATCCAAATGGAGGTAGGTCCAGATGGAGGTAGGTCCATCTGGAGGTAAGAAAATCAAAGATGCATTAACTTAAAAGAATTAATGGAGATTATATTGGTTATGTCTTGTATGAGGAAGTACTATTTCGTAAGTATTAGGGGGTATGTGGAGGAAACAGGACAAATATTTTGTATCAGAGCTATCTGGGAAAAGCCTGCCTGGTTATAGAAGTTATTAGTACAGAAAAAAATGACAGATATGAAAGCAACATTATGAAACAAATACTAAAATCAAGCATTTTACATGAATTATCTTACCTGATCCTCAATATTTCCATTTTATATATGGGGAAATTGTAACTCAGAAAGCATAACCAACCCTATGAACATAAACACAGTTAGTTTATGATTCCCTTATGGGTCAAAGGCAAACTCTGGTAAACAGGTAGATCCAGGCTTTGTGAGACCTAAAGTTCCTTCTACTTGGGGAGCTTTATTTAAGAAAAAGATTACAAAATGTGAATACAGAAATAGAAACAAGGCCTTGCCAGGGGCATCCGTGAGTGAGGGACCCAGATACTCCATCAGCTTTAGAGCAAATCTGCTTCCATTGAGCACTACTGAGGTTTAAGCTCCATCAGTCCCCACACTGAGAAAATTAAGTTGCTGGTGCAAATTTTAATCAAAGTTAGTATCACAGAGGAATCAGTCTTCCTATCCAAAAGGGTAGAAAGGGCTCAAGTAAAAGCATAGGCAGTGGCTGAAGCCAAGGAGATTATGGGAAAAAAAAATGATAAGCTTTGAAAAATAGTACAGTTGCCTGTATCCCTTGGGCCATTTAAAGACAGAACTAGGTTTAACAAATGGCACAGCTACTATTTGTAGCCAGCATTTTAGTGAGAAGAAATTTACCTCACAGTTGATCAATCTAGTAACCTAGGCAAATCACTTAATCTCCTGTGTCCTAGTTCTTCATTTGTAAAGTAGGAATAATAATGGTATCTAACTCAAAAGACTGTTGCAATGATTAAATCAGTAAATTCAGGGACTTAGAATTGTGTCTGGAATATTCCAAGTGCTCAGTAAGTGATGGCTTTTATTATATTTATTATCTAGCTTCATCTGACTTCACAGCATTTCCAGTTGTTCATGTGTAAAAATGTGAGGAAAAATCTCTACTGGAAAACTACCTATCTCTCTTTAGAAATAATAAGTTATCTGTCTGAAAATTCCTCAGTCCTATAGGATAGAAACTAGCAACTTTTAATTAATGTTATAATGAAATGTTTCCTATGGAGACCCTTCTTATAGTTAACATTTTGTCCCTCCCTAAAAAGTTTTCCCTATTGAGGATGTTGTATAAGCTTGTAAAGCACCTTAGGATTGGTTTTGAAATCTGTATCTTCCTGAATTTCTATTGATTGCACAACAAATAGTAATGTCGAAGGAAAGTACACAATAAAATGGCAATGGCTTATGATGATTCATATCTGAAAACAAGCTCTCATCATAAGTAGGATTAAAATACATCCTTTGGGAATTCTTCAGAAGCTAAATGAAAGGCTGTACTCAATACAAAATTTAACACATTTCCATAATATTGCTATCCTGTAATTTATTATACTATTCTCCAGTGGTTGGTTTGTTCTTGTTTTGTTGAGGGTTTTTTTTTCTGTTTTCTATAACATTGAAGGAAAAAATCTTTGTGCAGGGACCTTTGAGCTTATGTTGAATTGTTTCCTGAGAATAAATTCCTAGAATTACTAAGTCAATACAGCTGATTTTTTACTTTTTAATTCCTTATTTGCATTGCTTCCCCACTTTTCAGCTTTTACCTTTCCATTATTTTCGCAGAACACAGTGAAATATGTTACCTGGCAATTTCTCAAATCATTTTGCAACTTATGTTCACTTTGCCATTAGTTTCTGAAGCTATTAATCATGCTCAATTTTTGTTTTTAATCTGATTTATCTGAGGGAATCAAGTTGACATTTCAAGTCTGTGCAAAAGATGTTTTTCTGCGCATGGAGACCACAATATCTGATGGAATATCTAGTAAATCATTCCAATATATTTACATATATAGATACATAGAAGGTTGAGAGATGATATTGAAGAAAGGAATTACTTTGCAATAGTACTGCATAATATTGATCTTTTTAAATTTGGCTTCACTCTTTCCCTCTAACCTAAAGATCCATAATGACTTCCCTTCTGCCTTCATCTAGAATTTTCCTCTGATCAATTAGACTTGGAAGGCTGACTTGGGCTTTCCTTCAGCTCTCTTTGTAACACTTTGAAGTTGTTAAAATATTCTACCATCTCGTCCCTGTCTGTCTTCTGCTATCACACTGTATCCCACACATCGAAACTGATTGTCAGCTCTTCTCAGTGATGCCTCTTTTACAGCCTTCAGATTTTTGGTGTATTTCTGTCTAGGAAAACTCCAGCCAGAGAAATGCCAATCTGTTTGCGTGTTAGCAAGAGGCCTAGAGGGTGATTCATTCCACTTGACCATTATGTAGTCAAATTTGACCTTTTAAAAAATAAGCATATATTGTGCTCAAAGCCTAACTCCTCTAAGTATACACTATTAACTTCATGTACGACCTTTTCAGTCTCTCAAATGTGCCATCAGATTATTTAAAAAGGGGTTTTTAAGCATGAAATAAAGAAAAAAGTAAGTTTTTAACGAAGAGCATGAGATTTGGAGGTAAAACATCTGGTTTCTAGTGGCACTTCTGAGACTTACAAGCTATGAGGTCTTGACCAAATTGTGAAGCTTTCTGAGCCACAGTTTCCTTATCTGCTGGATGGGGATAATTACATTCCTGAGTTTGTTAAGAAAATGAAATGATATAGGGAAAGTTTTTCTATAATAATGTGAATGCTATTCAAAAGTATATTACACCATAGTTTCTCTCTTCACTTTATGACTGCCAAGATCCAAAATTAGGATGGTCCCAGAAGGAATGTGGCAATAAATCTGTAGAATAAGATGCAATGTGCAGCATTCTACCTCATATATTTTCCCTAAGATGTTTTAAAATTATAAACTGTGTTTCTGGGTGATCACTAAAGATATCATCTAGGGGTAGATGTTTGATCCAAATTTCACCTGAGGTCGAAAAGCTGAGGTCTTGGCTGGTATTCAAGGAACCAACATGGGAACAGAATTGAATGTGCTCAAAGCTGTTATAACGCTTTGTGTTGGTACAAAGCGGGGAGTGGATACAATAACTACAGCAAAGTCAAGATTAAAAACTAAAGTCAGAAAAATTCTGTCTCAAGCCAGGGAGGCAAAGGGAAAGAGAGAGCTAAGAAATAAAAACTGGCTCCAAAATTTGCTATAATTGGTCTCAAAGAAGATGGTGGCTGGAAAGGAACTCCTAAATCATCATTGAGTTGAGCCAGGACGACTTGTGTATGGATCTGTCACTGACTAATAAGGAATAAGCACATAAGTACATTGAGGTTCATTTTATTTTTTGTGTGTTGACATTTTCTTATTCGAATTACACAAAAGATAATTGCCAACAATTTTTGTTAAATATGTATAAGCCCATGCCAATTCTTCAATATATGTGAACAAAAGCGTTTTCAGAGTAGTTATAAGGCTTCAGTGCTATGAGCTGAATCATTTCCCATTACCTAATCAGCTTAAGAATGTAACGCTAAACCCACAGTAACTGGTTATGACTGTAACTAACATAGCTTTCAGGAAATGAACAAGGGCATTTCTTCCATAATTATAAAGACCAATTGTTTAGGCTTTCTCTAAGTGTGGATTATTGAGAAAATAATACTTTGTTTTACCCAATCGATCTCTCTCTTTTTTGCTCCTTACAAATCTAACTTATTAACTCTCACACTTATTTTATATAAATGGTACATATAGAAAGGAGCATTATTTAAAAAGAAAACAAACATCTAAGTAAAACTAAAGTATTTGTTAGTGGTAACTTCTTTAGATTCATCATATATATACATACACGCACATGTGTACACACACACAGAGACCCACACAATATTTACAAACAGTCAAACCTAAGTAAATGCTATAAACAATTTCAGAAAGTCTTAGACTCAGTTTTGGAAGAAAAACTAATGAAACCAAGTATAGCAGATAGGAGGATTTCAACCTCAGAAAATCTATAACCTAACTCAAAGTGGCTTAAATGATAAGCAAATTAATCTCACATAAAAAGAATTTCTGACACTAAAAGGGCTAATTCAGTAGCTCAAAGGACACAGAGGCTCAAGGACCTACTTATTTCGACCTTTGCAGTGTACCACTGAATCACTGGACTACAGTTTTTGAAATGTTGGCTTAGCTTCTCTCATGCCTGCCATATGGTTGGAGCACTGTCAGGTATCACATCCAGACCACTGTCCACAGAAAAAGAGACTATGTTTTCCAGTGTTTTATTAATACTAAAGAAATTGTTCTCAGAAGTCTCCAGAAGACTCTTTCCCATGATCATTGGCTAAAACTGATAAGTAAAGTGGCAAATGAATCTGATAATTACTATTATCATCTTAGTCTAATCAGTGTCTACATCCTGAAGGTAAGGATGGGACGGCTTGTTAAGAAGAATGTGACAATGCAAAGGAAAGGCAAATATTTTAAAAAATAAGTATCTTCCATATAACTATATTAGTTTGTTTTCATGCTGCTGATAAAGACAACCCGAGACTGTGCAATTTACAAAAGAAAGAGGTTTAATTGGATTTACAGTTCCACGTGGCTGGGGAAGCCTCACAATCACGGCAGAAGGCAAGGGGAAGCAAGTCCCATCTTACAAGGATGGCAGAAGGCAAAGAGAGAATGATAGCCAAGCTTGCAAAACAAGTTTCCCCTTATCAAACCATCAGCTCTCGTGAGACTTATTCACTACCACGAGAACAGTATGGGGAAACTGCCCCCATGATTCAATTATCTCCCACAAAGTCCCTCCTACAACACATGGGAATTATGGGAGTACAAGTGAAGATGAAATTTGGGTGGGGAAACAGAGCCAAACCGTATTATTCTGCCCTAGCCCCTCCCAAATCTCATAACTTCACATTTCAAAACCAATCATGCCTTCCTGACAGTCCCCTAAAGTCACAAATTATTTCAGCATTAACTCAAAAGTGCACAGTCCAAAGTCTCTTCCAAGACAAGGCAAGTCCTTTCCACCCATGTGCCTATAAAATCAAAAGCAAGTTAGTTACTTCCTAGATACAATGGGTGTACAGGAATTGGGTAAATACAGCCATTCCAAATGGGAGAAATTGGCCAAAACAAAGGGGCAACAGGTCCCATGGAAGTCCAAAATCCACCAGGGCAGTTAAATCTTAAACTTCCAAAATGATTTCCTTTGACTTAATGTCTCACATCCAGGTCACACTAATGTAAGAGGTGACCTCCCATGGTCTTAGGCAGCTCCACCTCTGTGGCTTTGAAGAGTACAGCCTCCCTCCCAGCTGCTTTCACAGGCTGGTGTTGAGTGTCTACCGCTTTTCCAGGCACACGGTGCAAGTTGTCAGTGGATCTACCATTCTGGCATCTGGAGGACAGCAGCCCGCTTCTTACAGCTCCACTAGGCAGTGCCCCAGTAGGGACTCTGTGTGAGGACTCCAACCCCACATTTCCCTTATGCACTGCCCTAGCAGAGGTTCTCCATTAAAGCCCCAGCCCTGCAACAAACTTCTGCCTGGACGTCAGACACTTTCATACATCTTCTGAAATCTAGGTGGTTCCTGAACCTCAATTCTTGACTTCTGAGTATCCACAGGCTCAACACCACATGAAAGCTGCCAAGACCTGGGGCTTGCATCCTCTGAAGCCACAGTCTGAGTTCTATGTTGACCCATTTCAGCCATAACTAGAGTGGCTGGGATGCAGGGCACCAAGTCCCTGGCTGCACACAGCTCAGGGACCCGAGGCCTGGCCCACAAAACCACTTTTTCCTCCTAAGCCTCCAGATCTGTGATGGAAGGGGGCTGCCTGAAGCCCTCTGACGTGCTCTGGAGACATTTTTCCCATTGTCTTGGGGATTAACATTTGCCTCCTCATTACTTATGCAACTTTCCTGGAAATTTATAATTTAATTCTCCTTTTTGTCAGTCATTCATGCATACCTCATTCAATAAATATTATTACCTATACTATCATAGGCACTGGGAAGATAGCAGTGAAGCATACAGTTCAGAACCCATGCCTTCATAGAGCTTGCATCACAGATTCCACTGGGGGAAAACAGAATAAATAAAATAAATAAGTAAAATATAAATTATTTTAGATAAGTGTTCCTGATAAAAGCAGGAAATGGTAACAGAAAGAGTAGAGTGGTAGTTGCCTTTTTAAATAGGGTGGTCTGGCAGGATGTATTGAGAAAGTGACATTTAGGCAAAAATTTGAAAGAAGTAAGCTTTGAGGATATTTTTAAGGAAAGCATTAAAGGCAGAGGAAATGGCCAAAGCAAAGACATTATGCTGGGAGGATATCTGGTGTCTTCAAGCAACAAGAAGATCATTGTAGATGAAGCAATGTGAGCAAGGGAGAAAAAGTGAGTTTTGGGATCAGAGAGATAGTCAGGGAGTGGGAGGTAAGTGTAGGGATTTGTAAACTATGATAAAAAATGCATAATTTACTCAGAGAAATGGGTAACTAACAGCGTTTTGAGCAGATGAATGATATGAAAAGATTTCTATTTTGACAGGATATTCTGCTTGCTGGGTGGAGGTTGGAATGGGTTTGGTCTGGGTTGGGGAAATTTAGTAACGGACAAAGCAGAACCAGTTTGAGAAACTGTTAACAATTTTAACAGGTATTTTTGGCTTGGGCCAGGGTAATAAATACTGGTGAGAAAAGGTCAGATTTTAGGTATGTTTTGTAGATGGAGCCTGCAGTATATGCTGACTGATTACAAAAAAGTCTGTTCTTTCCTTCTTTTTTCTACAATTACTTTATCTCAAAACTCTGTACGTTAGTTACCACTTTCTGTAAACATCTTTAATATTTTCCATCTTCCTTGATCTCTTGACCAACATGTACAGAATGTCTTCAGTTTGTATTTATTATTAAAAACAAAACAAATAACAACAGCAAATCCCATTGGAGATTTGATAATCCCTAAAGTTACAATTACATTTTGTTCATTTATTCATGGAGGTATTCCCTCAGAAAATGTTGGTTGAGGGCTTACACAATGCAGGCACTATGTTTAGGGTTTATTCACGTGGTCATTTTTCTTTAAGTCTCTGCGCTTCCATGTTTATGCTCAAGCTTAGTCTTAAAACTCTGCCATCTTTACTGCAATTTTGGTATGAAAATCCCTTATAGGATTTTCTGTAACATTCACAGTGACTTGTCATATGACTATAGTTCAAATGTCCCTCACTCAATAACTTTTACTATTTTTGGCACTTTCTTGGCCAAAAAGACTCTTTTCCTCCCATATTGTTTTTGTCTGCTCATACCATACTTCTATTCTAAATAATAAAAAGTAGTTGAGGAAAGAGAGAATTTAAATTTGCTTTGTAAATGGGATGCATCTATATTGGTTTAAATGAGAGGTTTCCTTGAAGAACACACTCCTACCCACTTAACTCCCCAGACTTACCCTTCTGCCTCATTAGTGTCCATTCTATATTGAGTTACTAAAATTTACACATAAGACATATGTGAAATATGCAACATTTTCCAACTCCCTTTCACAGACTTCTTAGAGAAATCATACTGTTTTTTCTATGAATAGTTTAAAGCATTATAGCATGAAGTAAAATAGGTATACTGTGGTTTCTACACATATAAGAAAATACCTCCCTGTGGTTTTCACTAAGCTGAATGACAGCTAGCTTAGGAATGAAAAACAAGTTTAAGTGCTCACAAGCCTTAGCACAATGCTCCTTCAAGGGGAAGACTATGGGCCATAGTAGATGTCAGTGTGAGAGAGAAAGTGGCAAAAGAAAATTACTTTTAAGACAGTTTTATCTCCTGGAAAGAACAAAACCTGGAGCAGGATAAGCCTATGACAAAACTGGAGTAAGGGAAATGTGCCTCTGGTGCCTTTAACTTTCTCATTTGCTGTGTTTTTTCCCCTCCATTCTTGAACTCTCTAGGAAACTTAGGCTCTTTCTCCACTCATTTTTAACCAAATATGTTCTCAGAGAGTCTGCAATATCTATCAGAAAATATGTCTCAGTATGCCGTGGGATACTCACAACAGCATTTGCATCTTGAGTGTCCTCACTCATACAGGATGGAAAACATTTGCTCTTTGGCATCAGAGAAAAATGAGGAAAGAATTCATCATTGGAATCTTCCCAGCATCTCATAAGTTGTACCACATTTGTAAATTCTACTTCTATATATTGCTCTTTGCTTCATCCACTGACCTTTCCCTTCCAAACCATATAGAGGCCCTGTATATAATTCCTATTTAATTATAAACCCCCCTTCTTATTCAACCGCTTCACAAAACTCTCCATTTACTGTTGCTTTCTTAAACTGAAACCCAGTTCCCTACTAAGGACATTACTACCCCGTATCTCTCTCAAGTAAAGTTTCTTATTCTTCCATATCACGTGTTTCACAGGACACAGAGATGGAGGTCAGCAACTCAACCCTGCTTCCAGACATATTTCACACCTTTACATACAAAAATGTGAAAATTAAAGCTCGGATTGAATTTAGACTCATGGAATCTAGTTATCCCTCTATCTTTTAGCTTCGTTTATAACTACTATTTACTGCCAACTTCTGGATAAAGAACTTCTGTCTATCCCAAGCCCGGCTATCATTCTGAGTGAATTTAGTGCTTGTATAAAGGACAGATGAGTACCAAGCTTCTTTCTTCCTCCCAGTTCTAATACATTTTAATGTTCCTATTCCTGGTCACTTACTCAAACTTGATCAGCCCCACATAAGGCATCGTTATTTCCAATATCAAAATCTCTCCTTTTCTGCCAGCTTCAGTCATAATTTTCCATCTATCTGCTATTTCACCTAATATACACATTTATTATTTAAACTCATTTATTTTCTTCTAATCTTTCACTTCATTCTGCACGCATTTATGCATTTTGAATCACGTAGCCAATATAGAAATTTCGGTAATCCAATATTCGGTAGGTATTGGTAGGAAAGAGGAATTGAGGTGAAGAAATGACATTTTTGATCCAAATAATAATGGAAAATTACATTTACTATCTGATCCTAAGTTATTCTTACCTGCACATCTTTTAGATTTACCAAATGAACATAGGCTCTTATAGAACTCGGTACAGAAGAGCTAGAACTTCCTGGACAAAGAAGGTACAAGAAGAAGAACAACAACAACAAAAATCTTTACAGAAGATAAGCAAAACTTATTTCAGAATAAGTCATTCTGAAATTTATTAAATCTATTGTGAGAGTTTTTCATGCCAAGCTTCTGGCCTATAAACTAAATTGTCAAAGCTATATTAGGCATAAATCTAGAAATCCAGAGTTTATAAGAAAACTCGCAAGTTTATAAGCTTGAAGAGCCTTGAACTCCATGTCTAGCATATACAAGGCACTCAGCAAATTTTTTTTTCAGTAAATGTTTTAAGGGAATGCTTACACTAACAGTGTTATGAAAGTTTTTGGACAGGTAGAATGAGCATGGCTATTCACCTCTTCTTTCCACTGTCTACATAGTTTTCCTGTTCTGAATATTTTCAACCATTCTCATTGTATTTGTAACCATCGGTACGCTGAGAGCTCCCCTGTGTGTAACAATCTTCTAACCTCCAAATGTTTATACTCATGTGTCTGCTGAATATGTCCACTTGGATGTCCCACCAGCACCTCCAATCAAATATTCCAAAATGAAGCTTTTTATTTCCTTCCCCAAATATACTCCTTCTCTTGAATTTTCTTAACTCAGTTAACTGCACCATCCAACACACTAACTGGGGTATCATTCTATACTTCTCCCTATTATACTCATCATCCAATAAATCCTACTCATTTTTGCCTCCTAAATAGTCTTGAGACTGTGCTCTATTTTTCATCTGTATTATCACTGCCCTAA
Organism: Nomascus leucogenys; assembly: GCF_006542625.1. Lineage (NCBI taxonomy): Eukaryota > Metazoa > Chordata > Mammalia > Primates > Hylobatidae > Nomascus > Nomascus leucogenys. Next base: position 48,058,410 of record NC_044395.1, read on the forward strand.
GCATTAGCTTATCATCTCTCACATACATAACTGTAGTAGTATTTCTCTATCTCTAGTTTTGTTCCTTCAAGTCCATTGCATATTATCTAAATGTCAACTCTGATCATATTTTATCTAGCATAAGGATTCCACAATGACATCTCATAACCAACAAGAAAATTCATCATTTTTATATACTTCTCCATCTGCTTTCCCCTTTGACCTCCTATTTTATACTTCTTACAATAAAAATAACTAAACAGTGTTACCCAGTATGCACCATGCTGCTAAACCTCTCTACATGTTTGCACCTGATTTTCTCTTCATGGTGCTTGTCTGCTCAATTTTTCAGATTTGTCTTACGTATCACATTTCACTAAAGTGTTCTCTGCCAATCTAGTATGGGTTAAGTAACCCTTCTTGTATTTGTTTCTATAATAAAACTTCTTACATTGTTTGGAAATTATCTGCTTACATTTCATCTTCTCACTCAAGACTGTGACCTTATCAATGACATAATCACCCATATGCTCCTTATCACAGTGCCCAGCACATGGACTATTCAGTAAACGGTTTTGAATGATGTAAACTAAACCTGCCTGGTACAGGCATAGGGACCTAAATGAAGTAATAAAATGTAAAGTCCTGTCACTAGATTCTCTACTGCCTGTGCTTGATAACTCTGCTACTTATTTGCAAAACGGGGTTAAGAAGAGAAAAGGTAAATAATAAGCTTTTGTAATTTTGTTTTTAAACGTAGTAACATTGCCACTTAGAGGAAAAATTATTGGAAATAGCATGAGCTTTAGAATCAGAGAAATCTGATTTTTAACCTTGGGCTCCCTGCTCATAAACCACATGAGGTTGGGCTTACCGACACTGATCCTCAGTGTCTGCCTCTTCAGAATGAGAATAATAGCAGCTGCTTTGTACGGCTGTTTTAATAATTTACAATAGTGTACAGCAAACAGCCTGGCATGCTCAATATTTTGTCATTACTATTTATTATAACTTTGAATATAACTATAGTAAATTAAATATTTCATTTGAAAAGTGAGTTAATACTTGCAAAGCACTTGAAACAGTGCCTCGCAAGTATGAGTGTATGGCTGTTTTAGTGTCTGATATATAAATTTATTATGTAAAAGAAATGAAATTTTAAAATTGATATTCCATGAGCTGTAAATTCTGAAAAGCTTAAACTATTTTTAATTGACAATTCCATATTTCTAAAATAAACTCAACTGGAAAAAAACGTTGAGTTTTTGAACTCAACAGTTGAGACTATTAAAGCTATTAGTAACTTTGAACAGCATATTACTGGTAAATGGGATAATGAGTAAGTGAATGAATAAAAACATGGTCTATTTAAATATTTGGTGAATATAATTACAGGTACAGACAGGCAAGAAGGGTCCTATCTGAAAGCAATGATGCGTTTCCCATTCTGTATTAATGCCATTTTCAGCTTGCATTGAATATAAAAACTACTTGAAAGTTCCAAAAGGTCTAAGACATTGCTCACATTTTTAAAATGAGTTTTGTTATTATTGTTTGTTTAGAATTTTCATTATTTTCTTTTTTATATGCCAGTGAAAGCTTTTACCAAAAGCAGTTAGGTTTTGTTTTTGTTTTTTGTTTGTTGTCTTGTTTCTATGGTTTTTCTAAACTTTTAGGTTCAGGGGTATATGTGCAGGTTTGTTTTATAGGTAAGTTGTGTGTTGCAGGGGTATAATGTGCAGATTATTTCATCACCCAGGTAATAAGTATAGTACCTGGTAGGTAGTTTTTTGATCCTCACTCTCCTCCCACCCTCCACCCTCGAGGAGGCCCCAGTGTCTATTTTTCCCTTTGTGTCCATGCATACTCAATGTTAAGCTCCCATTTATAAATGAAAACATGAAGTACTTGGTTTTCTGTTTCTCCATTAGTTTGGTTAGGATAATGCCCTCCTGTGCTATCCATGTGTAAAGGACCTCATCTCATTCTTTTTATGACTGCATAGTATTCTATGATGTATATGTACCACATTTTTTTTATCCAGTTTACCGTTGATGGGCATTTAGGTTGATTCCATGACTTTGTTATAGTGAATAGTGCTGCAGTGAACATATACATGGATATGTCATTATGGTAGAGAGATTTATATTCCTTTAGGTATATGCCCAGTAATGGGATTTCTGGGTCAAATGGTAGTTCTGCTGTAAGTTCTTTGAGAAATTGCCAAGCTGATTTCCACAGTGGCTGAACTAATTTCCATTCCCATCAGCAGTGTGTAAGCATTCCTTTTTCTTCACAGAGGTTAGAGTTTGATAGATAGAATAGGATGCTTAGGATCTATTCCATATTTCATAAACAGAGGTCACTTGGCAGAGTGTGTGGTCATGAGAGAAAGAGAAAGAGAGAGAAGAGCTTATAAGCATGAAGACTGTAGGTTTCTTAACTCATCTGTGAAATATTTAATGATTAATTCACAATTAGCCTAACAGAAAATATTCAAAAATACGTTAAGGATCCCTTTGTAAGGAACTGTATGACCACCAATAATTTATTATTCTATCAATATTTTTTAATTTGAGCTGTAGAGCAGTATTTTGGTTGAACAATCCAATTCACAAATAAGCACAAAATACTTTGCATTGAAACATTGAGCATCATTTGGCCATTGGTACTTCTAAGGTATTTTCTTAGTAAAATTAAGTCTACTCAATCTAGCTTGGTCTGATGATTTACCTCCTTTAACAAAGTCCCTAAGTTCTTTTCCTCTCTTCTTTATGCCTACGCCTAAAGTCACTTGTGTATGTATTTCTTCTTTCCTTCCTTCTCCTACTGTTAGGTAAATTCTATCAGGCAAGGCCTGCAGATTACTTATCTTTACATCTGTAGTGCAAAGTCCATTACCTAGGATTTAATAAATGCTCAACTAATGTCCGTTAAATAGGTAATCCATTAAATTCATTTTGCTTGATGTAATAAGCCATTTTTCTTCAAATACTAGATACTTTAAACATTTTAGAAGGGGAAAAAAGTTAAGAGGAAGGCCTCTGCCCCAGGATCAATAATGATGTTGACTTTGTTGCATTTTGTTTTATTTTATACTACTTTCGAAACAGCAGGAAAATAAAAAGAGTGTGACTGTACTGAGATAAACAAGTCTTATTACAGTAACTCCTTTTATCATAGCCTATTGGATACCAGGATACCTATATAATACCAGGATACTATTGGATGAAGTGGTATTATACCAGGCTCTAGTTTAATTAGCGAAAAGGTAATAAAACCTTTAAGAGCTTTGGGCCCCTGCAAGCTCTACTGGTGGTTATTCTCTACTGATGAGGCTTGTGACTTTCACGAAGTCAGTTAAGTAAATCTAGCTTCCTCATCTGGCAAATGGAAATAACAGTTCTTTTTTAACAACCTTACATAATCGAACCAATGAGTAAAAGAGGTTATTTCTGTGAAATCATGTTAGCTCAAAAAACTGTCATTGAAATACAAGAACTCATCTTGATGCACCACATAGAAGAGTAATATTGGGAATCTCATCACTTATTTTAGATGAAATATCTGGTGTCTTCAAAGGGCAGTGAACTGCCAATTATAATACAAAAATAATGGCGGCATCCCAATACTGACAGTCAAACTTTAGCTTAATGGTTATAGAAACTTTTAATATCCAAAGAACATGTCTTCTCTCCTCTGTTATTACCAATGTCTAACAACATCCAGAATGGTATCACTCAATGAGGCCTTGCTCAAGATAATAATTAGCTTAAAAACTTGATAATGGAAGGCAACACATTATAATGGCGAAAGTGTGAGTTCTAAACTTAGATTCCCTGTATTCAAAAGCCAGCCCAACCACTTACTTAATTAACTAATCTTTGATTAATTTACTTAACCTCTATAATCTTAGGTTTCTTCATCAGTAAAATGGAAATGATAACAAAGCCTCTGGCCCAGGGCTGTTGCCAGGATACAATTTAGGTAAAGTTCTAGCATAGTGTCTGACACATGGTAAGCACTGAATAGATTCTAATGTATTGATTGATATTCATCTTTTTCTAAGATGCTAGAAATTGCACACCTTTTACCATTGACTATTAAATGTGACACATTCACAGTTTAATAGGCAATGTGAAAGAATGGGTTAAATGTGGTTTAACCAAAAAGTAACAACATCATCCCTGATGTTGTCCATACGCCATTACATTCATCTAATAAGTATCACAGGTTGGTCATTGCATTGAGAAGCAGGAACCCCCGTTTTGGCATAGGGTGACCATCTCCACAGTCACGGCCCTTCCTCAGCCTGGCAGTTAAGCACACAATCACGTCTTTCTGTTTGCTCCTGTCCTTGTTCATGCTCACCAGGTACAAAGACAGGAGACTGGCCCAGCACAAGTCGGAAATAGAGTGTTTCACCCCCAAAGGGAGTATGGGGAATGGTGGGAGAGCAACAATGAGCAGGTAAGCAAACTATGAGTGGCCTGAGGTGGTGTGAAATAAATGTATGCAAGCTAGAGGAACAGGTGGCTCCCTGGTCTGGGTCCTCACTCAACTGTGCAACTGATACAGTGTGTCCAACCTGGGCTACTACTGGTTTTCTGTGTGTGTTTGATTTGCAAAACCTATGACGTCCTCATGTGTAGTAATGGGAGCCTCCTGTCCTAGATGCTGCTGTTTCCCAGGGTTGTGCGCTTTGCATGTCTGAAGCCTTAGCTCACAGTCAGTCCTCCTCTGGGTTTTAACTTATTGGTCAAATGGTTCTGGAGTTTGCAAAGTGGAAGAGATTGGAGGAAATTCATATTTCAGGGCTACCCAATCACTTAATAAAACAAATGCAAAAGCTTAGAACTGGTTTTAAGGAAAGGACTACAATTGAGGGAAGACTCCAGCCCCTGATCCTGGACAAGCCTGGAAATTAATATACCTTACTCTGAATGTAACATCATCTCACAGCCAAGGGCAAATGCCTTGCCAAACTAGTGGACTGTAGAGACAAGTGGCTTTTCTCGAACTGAAATCAGGAAAGCTAATCCTCCTCTAGCTACCATAGCTTTGCATCTCCTTTACTTCCTTGTGTTTGGTGATGAACATTCTCTGTTGCTGTGCTGTGCATGTTCCTTTATACTAGGCACTCGCGATTGAGTTGTACCTAGTAAACCAGAGTATTTGGAACTATAAGCATTAACTAAGCTGTGTTGCATGAAATAAACGTGCTTTATTGCATGGGATTTGGTTTTAAGAAAAGGGCTCTGGGGCCGGGCGCGTTGGCTCATGCCTGTAATCCCAACACTTTGGGAGGCCGAGGCGAGTGGATCAGCTGAGGTCAGGAGTTCAAGAACAGCCTGGCCAACGTGGTGAAACCCCGTCTCTACTAAAAACACGAAAATTAGCTGAGCATGGTGACACACGCTTGTAATTCCAGCTACTCAGGAGACTGAGGCTGGAGGACTGCTTGAACCCAGGAGGCGGAGGTTGCAGTGAGTCAATATCACGCCACTGCACTCCAACCTAGGCAACAAAAGCAAAAACTCTGTCTCAAAAATAAAAAAGAAAGAGAGAAAAAAGAAAAGGGCCCTGGAGACAAAGACAGTCAAGATTGACATTAAACAGTTCTGGAATGTTGAAGGAGTCTTGAGTTGAGGAGTCACTTGCCATGACTTAACTCTTCACTTCTAATTTGTTGTGACATTTCTCAATCCATCTGTGGTGTAGAGGTATGGAAGGAAAACTTTTGCAAATCATCCTGGATTAGAGAAAAGGAAAAATTCAATAAGTAGAGTGTGTGCATATGTGTATCCATGTGCTGAGAGCAGAGCTTGAGACCTAATTGCATAACAAGAAGATAATCCTGTTGAAATTTCACCACAAACATTGTGTTTGCTTCATTGGTGGTGGGCTCCTTCCTATTTTCAAAATAATGACTAAATTTTTCCAAGGCCCACCATATTGCACAACTGCTGGAGGACTATTCACTTTGCAGTCTATGAAAACGGTGCCCAGAACTGTTCAGCATACAGTTTGAGCAATCATTCGTAATAGCCCTGGCCAAGGGCTTGGCCAACTTTGTCTACGGCTCTCCGAGACAAGGCAATGATAGTGTATGTACATGTGTAGGCATATATGTGTGCACTTTGGTGCATCTGATGGCCTTATGCCTACAATCCCTTTATACAGCTATCTTTGGATCTCAGTGCATCTGCAAAATGAGTCTCAGAGGATCATTTTGTGGGAGTGACTCAACAGAATGCTATTGGGGCTCCTATTTTCCTTCCACTTAGATATAACAAAGTAGCATAATTCATGTCCTTGAAAATTAGGCAAACAGCACCAGAGTAAGCTGGACAAGGTGAAAGTGACTTCACCAAATGAGTGCTCAAGGGCTCTTCCCAGAGTTACTTCTAATTTGAGGTCTAAAACTGGAGTTCCCAAACCTGGCAAACTTAGCTGACTATCAAACAGACTGAGGCAAAATATTGGGCAATACAACTTAGGAATGTGTCATGTAACAAGTTTCCTAGGTCATCTCAATGAAGCCAGTGCATGAACTGATATTTTAGAGTAATCCATTCATGTAGGAGATGACATGGAGCTGTTTGTGGCAAGCATTTGGTCTCAATTATGCCATGCGATGCTCTTAGCAGTGTTTAGTCAATACTTAGAGCTTTAGATCTGATCATCCCAGAAATTAGATTTGCTCAAGCCTGTCTTGATTGAGAATGAGGGGAAAGGGACAGAGAGGGTAGTACATGGAGAGTAGGAGATCCCAGATAAACATACCAGGCTTCCTTGGGTCAGGTCCAGATCTACAAATGTAATCACTTGACGTATCTCCAGCAAGAATGGTCTGAGTTTCTCTACAATAGCAAGATATCATTTAGTATTTGTTTCCTCACTTGTTTGGATATAGCCGAGATAATAGAAAGGCTTATTACATTGGTATATCCTGGTGGAGGAGAGGGGAATAATGCATGCTACAATGAATACAATTGTGTTAGATCATCCACCTCAGCCACACAGATAAGCAGAGTTAATTGGGAACAAATGATCTTCCCTTCCTAGTATCTCTTCCTTCTCATTTCTTTAGCACTATATAAAAACTGACACATACACACACACACATACACACACACAGAGAGAGAGAAAGAGAGAGAGAGAGAAGGAGAGAGAGAGAGGAGAGACCTGCCATGCTTAAGCTTTCCCTTAGGGAGTAGAAAAGGCCTAGAGATGTATGAAAAGAGAGGCCAAAATTCACAAGGTCTTGGTATCTTTTTTTCCAACTTCACATTTGTTCACATAAACACAGACACACATGCCAGCACACACATAATATTTATCCAGGAGAAATAAGTTTAAAATGAACATTAATAGAAAGATATCAGAGAGGAGATAACTGTGATGGAAGCAGTTTCTAAGTAAGGGGTTGGAGTGGTTAATCCAAATTTGCTTACTCAGGAATTGAATAGAAGGGCTGGAGAAAGGTTACCTCTATGTACATGAGACTTTTATAGGTACTTTTAGTGTCAACTAATAAGGCCTTTCTTTGTAATTCATCCCTACTCCACCCCCCATTGCTTCCAGGAGTCAAAGCCAAGCGTCACATTTACTCTGCAAATATCTGGGACTCTTCTGTGGCTATTATTGAATAACTAGTTCCAGGGAGGGGTTAAGGGGAGCTCAAACAACCACAGAAAACCAAGAGTGTCACTCTGCATCTCATTTGCCTGTTTTCTATAATGAAGCTGTAGAATGGACAGTACTCTATGAATTCGTGCCTAGGATGATTATCCCAGAGCCCAGTTGCCTGGTGGGGAAAGAAAGCATTTCACAGTGTTTACAGTTGAAGCAGAGCAGAGCACTATTTTCTGATCTGTAACATTAGCAGGGCCTTAGACAGATGCTTCCTTACTTCTGCCCTCCTCCCTCAATCCTCGTGCTGGGAAAGGAATGAGAATATCCTATGTACCCATAGCATACTAGCTTCCTGAAATATGTTGCTGTTTTCCCTTTATGTGAAGAGGCTTTTTTTTAACCTTATGTCTGAATATAGTATAACTTGTCATCTTTTCATATTTTCACAGTGGACAGTCTAAGTGTGATTCAGAGCAGAATCCTCCTGATTTGCAGGAGAAGTGAAAGAGAGTCCTAAACAGGGAGGTGGCTCTAAGAACTGAAATTCTCTAAACCCTGTTACCATGTGAGTTCCTGGCAAGACGGTCCAGCCTCAGGAATGACTGAATGACTGAAACCTCAACACTGAATGTTATTATCTTCTGTGTCAGCAGGGGCATGGCATTGGAGTACTTGGAATCTGCTTGCTTGCTTTTTTTTTTTTTTTTTTAGACAGAGTCTGCACTGTCACCCAGGCTGGAGTGCAATGGTGCGATCTTGGCTCACTGCAACTTCTGCCTCCCAGGTTCAAGCGATTCTCCTGCCTCAGCCTCCTGAGTAGCTGGAATTACAGATGCCCGCCACCATGCCTGGCTAATTTTTTGTATTTTTAGTAGAGACGGGGTATTACTATGTTGGCCAGGCTGGTCTCGAACTCCTGACCTTGTGATCCACCCACCTAGGCCTCCCAAAATGCTGGGATTACAGGCATGAGCCACCACTCCTGGCTGGAATCTGCTTTCTGATGTGCTCATGTTGTAGGCCATGTAGGAGAAACAAAGACATTCTGAGCCTCCTAGTCTATCTTTGAGGAAGGGCTCCCTCAGTCAAATGAAATAGATCTCTAGTCCCCCTCCAGTGCCAGAAGGAAGGAGGGTGGTATGGGGTTATTTTTGAACAAAAAGAGAATTATTATTATTAGTCTTTTGTGATATAAGCTATGCGAACTATTAACTTTCAATTAGTTGAGTAACTGATTTTCACCTGTGATATGCAGCATCTAATTTTAGTAGGTATAAATGTTTAATAAAACCTTGGAGAATTTGGTAAGAGTCATGTCATAATAGTCCTTGTTAAAGGAGTAGGACCTCAGATAGCCCCAAATATAATGTCTTGTGTAAGGATTGCCTTTCATTCATTCAATTATTTCTTCCTTCAGGTAAAGCTCATTTATTAAGCACCTATTATGAACCAAGCACTCAAAAGACTCTAGAGATAAATGGATGACCAAGATATAACTAATGCCCTTGAAAATCTGCAGTCTATTGAGAAACAGTCAGAAAAACAGATAACTGCAATGCAATATAAAACCCCTGTAACACAGGAGAGTTTATGCCTCAGATTAAGTCCCCATTTCTTATCACATGCTATAGTTTATACCAGTACAAACAGAATTAAAAGAAACAGAATAACACATAATAACAGATCTAAATTGAGTATTCAGAAAGTGTAAGGCATATAGTTATATAATTTAAACTCCATAGATAAAAGAAAGATTCTGCCTTTCCAGTACAGACAATAGAAGCCAGCTGGTTTTTGAGAACAGATTAGAATTTCTACAATAATCTTCACTTTATCTCCAAAGTCAATTGCATATTAATATTCTAACATACTGTAAAAAATAATAATAAGAAGAAGAATTAGTAACGTTGCTATGATTACCATGTATCACACACTATACTAGTCCCTTCATGGAGGTTCTGCATTAAGTTCTCCCAAGAACATATAAAGAAGGTATAATTTTTTTCTTTCCATGCTACACACAGGAAAATGAGGATCAGGGAAATAAAATAACATACACAGTACAGCAATCTCATGAAAAATCTAAAATCGAAGGAACTTCAATATCTGGTTCTGGCACTAGCCAGTGTGTGACCTCGGAGTGCCATTTCAACTCTTTAATATCCATTTTCTATAAACATCAGATTATATTATAGCACTTATCTTACTATGATGCTGTGAAAATTAAATGGAATTATATAAGTACAGCACTTAGCATATTGCCTGACACACAATAGGCATTCAATAAATTTTAGCATGTGCTCTTACTATCCAAGGCCACCCAGTTTAGAAAGGTCGTTTTTTATGTATTTACTATTTTGTCTTGTCTTTCTCTACCCTGCCACCATGGTTGTTTGCTCAAAAATCAATTCTGGAAAAGTAAGTAAAACAAAATCTAATGATAACAAAGGAATAAATGCAATGATATAATTTCCCTGTTTTAAAATTCATGTTTTCCCATGTTTGCCTATAAAAGCAGCCAACATTTATTGAGTACTTAGATAGATGAGACACTGTGTCAAATGCTTTATCTGCATGATTGCTCATTTAATCTTTTTTAAAAAATTGGTAAAGCCCATATTAGAGCCCAACTCAGTCTGATTCTGCAATTCACACACTATAATCACTATGTTATCAGCCACCCAGGAAAAAACATACAAACTCATGCACTCAGAATACAAGGTTCTTCATAAACTAACCCTAACCTAACTATTTGACCATTATTCCTTCTGCTTATGTACATATGTTCTCCTTTTCAGACATCCCAGACATACAAGTCTCCAAACATGCTGACTATTTTCTACAACAGCACATCTTAAGACTTAAGACATGCTGTGTTTCTATCTGGATTATCCTTCATTTCTCTTTCTATCCATCTTCTTCCAGGGAGAAGGAAACCCCATTCCTGCTCTACCTAGCAAACCTCCTCAGGTTTCAAAACCCAACTCTGATGTCCATTCCTCTTTGACGTTTTTAAAAGTCTTAGTCTAGCTAGACTCTGCCCAACTTCATAACTCTAACGTATTTTACCTTTACATCTGATATTGCATATTATCTAGTTGCCTGTGTCTTCTCATTAAACTTGAGGTTTTTAAGGCCACAAAACAAAAATGTATTGTTCACTTGTATGTCTTCAGTACTCAACAGTGTGAGGAGTCTGTTGATTCAATCGACCACTCACTAAAAGTGCCCGGATAATTTTTGTGTATGTAGGTAGCATTGTTTTAGGGACCATGGGGTGTTTAGGGAAGTATAAAATAATCTCCACTCTAAAGGAAATGATAATCTTAATAAAGAAATAAAACTCACTCTGATGGAACCTGCAAGAGCAATAGTCTACATGAAGATTTTAAATCTGTGGTACCAATAATAAGGCCAAGATTTGGATGGTGGTCAGGATTGGAGGGAAGCAGGGATGACAGTATGGCTAACAATAATGGAGCCAACATATATGCTCATATGCCCTTCTTGGAAATTCTCAATGAATAGTTACATAAAAAGTTGATAAATTCATCAGAAATTAGTTTCATTTGTTTAACTTATTTGACCCTGAAACCATTTATTTGACCCTGAAACCATTTATTCATGAACCATCTATTGTCATTCTTACTTTCGATACCATTTGCCAATTAATTTTATTAAAAAGTTAATCAAAAAACATAGCATCAAAATTATGTATGCTGAGTAGCTTATAATAATCCTTGAAATCTTATTATAAGCATTTTTCCAGATAAGTCCTTATAAGACCAGCAAAAACCAAAAAGATTAACTAATGTTTGGTGACTGGAATTGAAATTTACTAGCTTTATTAAGTACCACAAATATTAACCAGATTTCTAATTATCTTTTCTTATTTTTCTGAAAGAATTACTAACTACTCAGAGTGTATTCTATTTTTATATTATTAAATTGAACATATTCTATTTTTTATATTATTAAATTGAACAGTCTCTTTTCTTAGCCTGTAAAAAACGTAATACAGAAATGTAACAGGAATACTTGAATTCTATGACTCTCTCATCTCAGTTTCTGCTCAGTTATCTTCTTATCTAACACTCTTTTTACGAAAAAAAGGAGGAGCTGGTCAAAGCCTTGTGTGAGGCTGCTGTTCTTGCCTGTGAAAAACATTTTGTAAATAGACATATATATGTACACACACATCTATATGCACACATTTATGCACAAATGTAGTTTTTGTAGATAATTCAGTAGTTATATACTATATATGCATATATTTTATATGAAACAATAGATTTGCTAGCTTATAATTTTCTGTAAAAAAGGAAAAAGGAAATCAAAATCATTTCTAATGGAAAATGCCAAGCCAAAATGGGAACAGCCTGACATGTGGTCATCAAGTCCAAACTTGTATGCTCTAGAGAGGGAAGTGAATTTTAAGGAATACTTTCTATTTAGTCTCACCTAAAGATATGGATAAAATCTGGGAATTGTGTCCAACTAATCTTATTGGCATATTCCCATTATGTATAATGGTAATATTGAAATGTAGACAGAAGTTACTCAGCAAAGCTGAGTGCTCTGAAAATTTAAATCAATCATTTTATCTAATCCTATGTTTAATGAGTTAGTTTGAACTGATTCTTCAACACAAACGTTATTTATTATTAATCATTTTTAAAAACTTTTTTTGCCACTGTCTCTCACATGCCTTCAAAGCACACTAAGCTTTTACACACACTGTCTCCCATCCTCCAAGAATCAGTAGCTTATCAAAAATCTTGGCTTTACCAAGATGTTTATACCTTAAGTATTTTCTACTTTTATGCACACAAGTTCTTTGAACCTCTCTAATCCTCAGTTTTGTAGTCAGTTTAATAGCATGCATATGACAACACACATGCACAGATATTTTTAAAGATTAAAAGAATTTAAATGAGGGGATCAGAAACGTGTGTGTGTGTGTGTGTGTGTGTGTGTGTGTACAGAAGCCAATATATTACAATTGTAAGAAAAAAGTAAACATTAATCAGGAATAGCTGTATGTTTGTGTAACCAATTAATTGGGTACACAATTAATCTAGAAATATTATGAAAATATCTTAATCTGGAAATATTAACAAAATATCTTAATCTGGAAATATTAAGGAAATATCTTAATTAACCTACCCAATTAATTTTCTAAGGGTCCAGAGAAAGGAAAGATTTCTATTGTCTTTGAGGAAACAACAAGATTGACATTAAGCAAAATAATGGTGTCCATGGTAGATTTAAATTTGTTTTAATAGTACAAAGATACAGTGCTCAGCATCCCAAGAATTCCACAGGAAATGGGACTAGGACTGACAGATATAAGGCATGTGCCCATTTTATCCAATTAAAAAAAAAAAAAACCAGGATAACCAAGAAACTTCCTTCTTAAACCAAGAGACTTCACTGACAATAAACATATTGGTGGTGAATCTGCACCCAGGATTCAAGCCTCATAACTAACATCCCCTTTGTACATCAGATTTAAATCACAAGCTTCAGCTGAGGTGCTCTAAGATAGAAAGGAGTCTTTTGCCTAAACAGAAATTATTTTCCCAGAAACCATTCTAAACATCCTGGGACAACTTTTATCTTACAGTCCCTCAGGATTTATCTCAGCAATGTTGATGCAGAGCTTTAGAATTTATCAGGTTGTTTTATGGGCAAAGCCTGGGGCACTGCCATCTTGGATGCTCCACAAGGGTATGTCTTGTTAGCCCCTTGGTTCATGTGTGTATCTTGGCACTCAGCACAGAGACAATGGGAATGACTCTGGATTTAGCATCAGATTTGGGGCACTGTCCTGCCATTTACTTTGACTTGGGCGACTTAGTTAAGTTCCATAAGCCTCATTTCTCATATCTATAGTGAAGGTTAATAATACCTGTCTTTATCAAACATTCAAGATCATATAGTTCATTTTATTTCACTAACACTCCTCTGCACTACTCTGCACCAAACACCATATTAAGCACAGGAGATACATGTAGCATCTGCCCTTGGAATGCTCTAGGTTTAGTGCGGGAACAGACTTGTAAATAAGTAATTAAAAAACTATCTGATAAATGCTACCCTAGACAGCTGTTATAAAGGTAAAATATGATGACATAGGTGAAAACACCTTGTGAGCTGAAAAGTTCTATTAAAATGGAAACTATTATCATTCCAGGATTCTCCTCTTCTTTGCCACCAATCCCAATTCTATGTTTTATTCAAGGTTTACATCAAACTGAATTCCTCCACAAAGTCTTCCTGACTGCAGCAGCTTCTAGACACAAAATAGCTATATCTGGCTTTGTTCTCTATTTACTAAATTATAATTGAGCTTTATAGTAATTGCTGGTAAAAATCATTTCCTGTTTTGAAAAAAAAAGTACAAAATCTAAAATTCCTTCTAATCTCTGTTAAAGCATCTCAGCTAACACCTAGAACTTAAATGTCACGATGAAGAGTAGTTTAGTGAGATTTTTTTGACTTATTTTTAGTTGACACTTAATAATTGTACACAATTATAGGATACGGAATGCTTCCTTACATGTATACCAAGTGTAATGACAAAATCAGAGTAATTAGCATAGCTGTGACCACAAACATTTCTCATTTCTTTGTGTTGTGAACATTCAAAATCCTTTATTCTAGCTTCTTGAAAATATATAACAAATTATAGTTAACTATATTCACCCTACAGTGCTGTAGAACACCAGAGCTCATTCCTCGTATCTAGCTGTAATTTTGTATCACTTTACCAACTAATACCAGTTAGAGTAGTTTAGTTTTGAGGCCAAGTCCAGGTAACAGAATTGTGGATCAAAATAAATAGTTTGATTTGAGAAGGAAATATTTGTGATGACTCAACACAATTCCAATGCTTGGCATATGCTCCCGTGTCATATTCTCCTTTGTTAAGGTGCTTGCTCCTTATGAGGACTCAGGGGAAGTAGTGACTGTACTAGTACCATTAAGTACTTTAATAACCCACCGTGAATGAACATGCAGCTTCTGAAAAGGCTTCCTGTTGTTGTTAAACCAAAGACTAGTTAAGAGAGGATCGAGTGATTCTCCTCCCACCAGGAATTTATTAGGGATTAAAAGACTGGTAAGAGAGATTCTCTGGGGGAATTATTGTGGAAACAGGCAACCACTGCTACTTGAGAGAGAGGTGAAAATCCACGTCACTTAGGGCTGTTAGAGGAGTTTCATGGGATTAGGCATGTAGAATTAGTTTCCTTTCCATATATGCAATACATGTATTAATTGAGATTTGCTTATCCATGCTATGTTAACATCCCCAAGCCTTAAGACCTCGTTAATATCCACTTTATTTGCAAATCCTTCCTTGAAACTTCTTTCCTCAGTGAACAACTTTTTCTCTGAATTCTTCTAATCCTGATAAGAAAAACCCAGTCTTTTTTTTTCCGCAGTAGTTTTCATGTCAGTACATTCCTTTCCATCTTTATTTTTGTCACACTTGTGAATACCTTAACACTGTATTCCTGTATTGAATTATAAATTCCATAGACTTTTTTGATGGTCAAACTTTTTTTTCCTTTATTAATGTTTGCTTCCTAATGATGGTGTACATGGCAGAATACTCTAATATCTGCAGGTTTGAGCAGAGGAATAGAGAAACTGGGTGAGGTTATTGACATGACATTCAGAGCCTGTTTGAAAATGAATAAAATTGCTAAGTGTCTGATATGGAAGGGAAAAACAGGAAAAATAAACCTCTGAGAATAAAGATAGAAAGTGTCATTTTGGCAGACCCAAAATGTAAACAAAAATTAATGGAACAAATAAACAAAAAACTTAATCCTCAAATAACATTATTGATATGCTGCTTTTTGTTTTTCAGAAATAAAGAGCAAATAATTATAACAGAGAGAACATTAGATGGCATCATATTATATTTTGCAAAAGGGTTAAATGGTGCCTGGAAGAGAGCAAGAAGTTACTTTTGGCCCTCTCCTCAGATGTGGCAGATCAGTTCATCTTGTCCCTTTCTCCTCCATTCTTCTTTCCCTCTCCTTTTCTAATGTCCAAAATATTCAGTGAGGGAAGGTGACGTGCCATAGATGGGTAAAGAAAAGTTCCCTTTCATTTTTCTTACTTCAGCCCCCAAGGACAAACATATAACATGGAAGCTGAAAAAAAATCTCAGCCTAAATAATAAATACAACATCTTAGCTCGGCTGAATAGAAGATTTAATGTTAATGAATAACCGCTTGCATTTGCAGAAGGGCTACGCTCTATAAAGTACCCTCATATGTATTATCCTTTTGTTTTTTTCCCAGACATCATGCAAGGTGAACAAGGGAGGTTTCTTTCTTTCTTTTTTTTTTTTTTTTTCCAATAAAGAAAGAAGCTCAAAGGTGGAAAGTGATTTGCTCAACATCATTCTGAGTCAGATCCTGGACTGAGAATCTGGGTCCTTTCTCTTTTCCACTATCACTACTGCCTCGATAAGATTTCGCCACTGAGCAATTTCACTAAGACAGATATGAGTTATAAGGAAGTAATTATTCTGCAATTTTCATGGCAGATATCAAGCTTTGTATTCTCATATTTAATGAAATTTTTAAATATGTAGACATTGAGTAGTATTGATCAAAGGGAGGTATATAAGAAGTAAAAGTAGATCCATAAGGCAAAATAGAGTTTCATTAACATTGAATTATTTTAAAAACTTAATTCTAACAGAAAAACAATTCAGTATAAATTTTAAAAATAAATTGCATTTCATCTACTCAATTATTGGCCCAAAAATATTACTGAGCACTACCATGTTCTAAACAGTGCATGGGTACTACTGGGCATATAGGAAAGAGCAAACCCTCTGTCTGTGCCTTCATAATGTCTCATCAAGCAGGTGAGATAGACATATAGCAAAGAGTTATGATATGCCTGAATGCAGGGGCCATAGGAATCTAGCCTAGCAGGATCAGGAAAGCTTTCTTTAAGACAAGACAATTAAGGTAAAATAAAATAAGAAAAAAAGAGGATACAGTTAAGCAAAAAGGAAGAGAGGATGTAGCACAATGGAAAAGGATTTGAGGAAGAAGGTTAATTTGGAATTGAATGGGGTAGAGGTGATCACCCAAGGAGATAGTTTAGGGTGTGAAAAGAGGCCATGGATCATGGAACTCCAGGTCAGGTAAAAGAGGAAGAACGTGAAAGGTTTTATGGCTTACCAAATATTTTACTTTGCACTGAATTCTCTATTCCTTAAACCAGGGTTCAAAAAGGCATTGAGTATACTTTTTATTTTCTGAAATGTTGTATTCACATAAAATACAAAAACTGAACATCCTTAGACACCTTCTCTTTACCAGCTCTTTTCACCTACATTGTCTCATTTAATCTCAAAACAACCCGAACCAAATGAGATATTGTCTGCTTCTTACAGAGGCTTAAAAAGATTATTCCTTTCCAAGTATCTGGGATGGCAGATCCAGAATAAGAATGGGATTTTAGGATCTCTATTCTATTGCACCTTCCATGACACCCCACAGTGGCCCTGTTAACTAAAAAATCCTATTTATCCATCAAATGCTTATTAAAATCATGCTGAGTGTCACTGAACAAGATAGATAAGATCTGTGTCGTCATGGAATGTACATTCTACTAATAAACAGAATAATTCGTGAGTAGGGAGATTTTTTTTTTCTTAAGAGTTCTCATTTACTTCAGGGAAAAAGAAGCTTTCATGTTCAAAAGAATGAAATGAAGTACTCACATTTGGACTCCATTTCTCTGGGTGTCTGGTGTTTCCTGTGTCCACTTTCACATTATTCAGATGGTCTGGTGCTCTTTCTCCCTTATGGCCATGGGCACTGTAAGCAAAGGCACAGCCAGGAAAAAGATGTCAATACTTCGTACAGAATTGGTTGATTAGGATGGTTTCCTCATCACACACTCACCTAGAGGTTTTGCAACATGCTATCATGTTTTGGGGCATGGCTACAGGTGATTCCAAAGACTGTTACTGCTAACATCCAAAGTATGTTCCATCATGTTCAACTAAAGGCATTCGAAAGAGAGAGAGAGAAACTTTTTAAAAGCTAGTGTTTGCAAAACCTCTCTGTGCTAGGAGCAAGAGTGTCCCTAAGGTAAAAGTTGGTGGAATAAATCCAATTAGTCTCCTGATTTCAAGTCCATGCTTTGTATTAAAAGGGGCCTTAGTGACCTGAAAGAATAGTTGTACCTTTCGAAACACCTGTTTCTTATCCTTCTGATAGGAGAAAGGGTGTAGTTGGCAACCATCCTCCCAATCAAATCCCGTAAATAAACTGGCCCATTTCTTCTCTGCCATGTTCCAGAAGCTAGTGGACACCTGGGAAAAAGAATTGTAATACACGCAAGTCAGGCTAATGCAAAATTGAAAAATAACTCCTGAAACTACTAGAAAAGAACACCAACTGTTTGGCAGTGCCCCCTCTGCTACTATGGATGCACAGCAACCTCCAAACCTGGAAATGGTTCATTCATCCTTTCCAGGAAGGGCAGGGTGAGGTGGAAGAAGCTCATATTCCAGGATTCTGAAGGACATGAGACTACAATATATTGGGTAGACTACATGGAAAGAAATTTCACAGGAAAGAGTGGAGAAAGAAGGACCATGAAGTAGAAAGGAACAGATAAAGAAATGGGAAGCAGTGTGGAAAGAGGCAAAAAGCATGTCATTAAAGGGGCTGCAGAAATGGTGGTCTGTTACCAAGGGAGTGAGTTTCTCAGACAGAGTGGATCCTGCAGGGCCAGTCAGGCAGCCTCAAGGCTGGTGGGTTCCAAATGAGGTACAACCCCAGCCCCTCAGAGGAAGCCAGCCCTCCAACAAGGAGGCCCAAGGAGAGCGATGGAGATGTAGAAAAAAAGGATGGCTTTCTGCCAGAGTTTCTCAGATTGTGAAAGAATCTGAGAAACAAAGTGCTTCAGAATTACTTTGGGAGCAGAAGAACAGAATGCTTGTCAAAAGCATAGATTCTTGGAAGCCAATCCAGACAATCAGACTCTACTGGGAGTCACATCTTATATCTTTGACAAATATCCTAGGTGAGTCTTACACAGAATTTAGTTTAATAACTATAGGTTGTGATGATAAAACTGCAGTCTTCAACTTCTTTGGTCGTCAGGCTGCTCAAGGCTATCTGTTGGTCACAGCCCCTAGAACAGAGCTGTCTTGACTGAAAATAACAGACCCCCTAGTAACAGAGATCTTGGATTACTTTTTGATGGGAAACTACACCAGAATCTCTTCATATAACATTCCTAGCCGGGCGCAGTGGCTCACGCCTGTAATCCTAACACTTTAGGAGGCTGAGGCAGGTTGATCACTTGAAGTCAGCAGTTCAAGAACAGTCTTACCAAAATGGTGAAACCCCGTATCTAGTAAAAATACAAAATTAGCTGGGTGTAGTGGCACGTGCCTATAATCCCAGCTACTCGGGAGGCTGAGGCAGGAGATTTGCTTGAATCCCGGAGGCCAAGGTTGCAGTGAGCTGAGATGGCGCCACTGCACTTCAGCCTGGGCAACAACAGCAAAACTCCGTCTAAAAAATAAAAAATAAAAAAATATCCTGAGTGTCAGGCCACATTCTCTGACCTTTGTAAAGTTTCTGAAAGAAGGTCTGCAGCTTCAGAAGCTACTGTGTCAGCTTTTAGTGGTAAGGAGAGGTACTAGGGCACTGAGGCTGAGGCACCAATCACATCTTGAGAGTGGCTTTCAGACCCCATGGTGGAAGTGCAAAGGAGAAAGAGAGAGAAAGGCCTTTAAAAAACTTGTCAGTCCCACAATATTCACCAGGATCCTAATTTGAGATCACTCAGCTAAGTGCCATAGGCATTATACAGCACTCTCACTCATTGAACTGTTATTCAAGTATAGAACTCAAAATACATTTGTGAGGTGAATTTCTATGAAGTAAAGAAGTTCTCATTAGAAATGTGTGTTCATTAAATTTTTATTTTCCAGCAGGTAAGGCAGCCTAAGTAACACTATGTTCAAAATCAGGGGTTCAGACAGAAAACCCTAGTTATAGATATACCAACTTCCAGAATAAAGGCGGAACTGGAACCACTGACTACCTCCTGGTAATCCCTGACTCTCTTACCCCTTCCCTCCTCTCTGATGATTGTTGGTGAGTTTGGGTCCTAGTGGTAATGTTTTCCTTCAGAGGCCACTAACTCTAGGAAGCCCCTGTCCTGTACCAGGCACTTCTGCACACAGCCGGGACACTGCAAGCCCTTGCATCTGTGTGCTGCTGCACTCACAGGTGGGCTCAGAACTCCCGCAGAATCCTAATAAACACTCCTTCATCCTGACAAGCATCCCCTTTAACACATTTTCATGATAATGATAAACGGAAGCCCTGATATAGAAAGCAGACTTCAACTCAAAACAAGCAAACGAAAGCCACTTCCAAGGTCTCTTTCCATGATGTCCTTTTGATGCTGTGTTTCCTGAAAGAATTAGAAAAGTCCTCCCCAGTCCGGAGCCCATGAGCAACCACCATTGGGGAAGCGGCATCCAAGCCCCCTGGGCACCTCGCTGAGTCACCTTTCCTCTCCCTTCTCTCCTCAGCTCCAATGGAAAATCCGTCACGTGGGCCCAGAATGAGAAGAGCAGCCGGGGGCAGCACCTGTGGCAGCGCCTGTCCATCCACATCAACAAGAAAGAAAACCCCAACCAAACGGCCGTCATCAAGCCCTTCCCCAAGAGCACGGAGAGCCGTGGCCTGGGCGCTGGCGCAGGCGGGAGCGCAGGGGGCGTGGGGGCCACGGGCGGTGCGGGCTGCGCAGGCGCGGGTCCCGGCGGGCCCGAGTCCCCAGATGCCGGCCCCAAGGCGCTGTACGATGTGGCCGAGGCTGAGGAGCACTTCCCGGCGCCCGCGCGGCCGCGCTCACCGTCACCCATCAGCACGCTGAGCCACCGCGCGGGCTCGGCCAGCCGCACGGACGACGATGTGCCGTCGCTGCACTCGGAGCCGGCGGCGCGTAGCAGCTCCTCGCAGGGCTCCCTCATGGAGCAGATCAGCAGCGTGGTCACCCGCTTCACGGCCAACATCAGCGAGCTCAACTCCATGATGCTGTCCACCGCGGCCCCCAGCCCCGGCGTCGGCGCCCCGCTCTGCTCGTCCTACCTGATCCCCAAAGAGATCCATTTGCCCACGACCATGACGACCTTTGCCGAAATCCAGCCTCTGCCGGCCATCGAGGTCACAGGCGGCGCGCAGCCCGCGGCGGGGGCACAGGCTGCTGGGGACGCGGCCCGGGAGAGCCCCGCGGCCGGGCCCGAGGCTGCGGCCGCCAAGCCAGACCTGGAGGAGTTGGTGGCTCTCACCCCGCCGTCCCCCTTCAGAGACTCGGTGGACTCGGGGAGCACAACCCCCAACTCGCCAGTGTCCGAGTCGGCCCTCTGTATCCCGTCGTCTCCCAAATATGACACTCTTATCATAAGAGATTACACTCAGAGCTCCTCGTCGTTGTGAATGTCCCTGGAAAGCGCGCCGACCTCCGCGTGCGGAGCGGAGCCCCCCGTGTTCACACACACAATGGCAAGCATAGTCGCCTGGTTACGGCCCAGGGGGAAGATGCCAAGGGCACCCCTTAATGGAAACACGAGATCAATAGTGCTATCTCATGACAACCGACGAAGAAACCAACGACAAATCTTTTGGCAGATTTTCTTCTAGTGGCCTTAGAAAACATGGGCTTTTAAGAAACACGGCTGATATCTTTGAGGGCTGACAAGGCATCTCTTCAAACAGTTCCATTCCAAGTGCTTTGCTCTAGAGAAGCAGTGCGTGTGAAACAGCGTAACGGAGGGTGAAGAGCGTAGTTAATAAGCAACTGTAAAAAGTTTTATTTGTTTACCTTAATTCTTTTCCCAGAAGAGTCTTTGATTCACCAAACATGAATGTACATTTTCTAACAAACCCAAAATCTGGGACCAAAACATCAACTTTTTTCTTTCTTTTTTCTTTCTGTTTTTTCTTTCCTGTAAAGACCTTGAAAAGCAGTAACTTGGGTCCAGTATTTACTGAGGCGTTGTGAATGTGTCCCATGCATAACACACTACTGGATAGTGAGTGCTGCGCTAATGTACTACGTAGGGCTTCTACCAGAGATTTTCCTCTCCAATTGGGTTGTGAAATACTCTTCCA
Organism: Nomascus leucogenys; assembly: GCF_006542625.1. Classification (NCBI taxonomy): domain Eukaryota; kingdom Metazoa; phylum Chordata; class Mammalia; order Primates; family Hylobatidae; genus Nomascus; species Nomascus leucogenys. Next base: position 48,080,211 of record NC_044395.1, read on the forward strand.
AATGCCTGCATCGGGGATTCCACCTACTTATTTCAGATTCACCTCCATTAACCAAGAAAACCAGTGGAAGATTTCTTGACTATTTCACCATGTTGCCAATCAATACTGGAGTAGCAAAAAAATATTTTCTGGAATACTGTTTTGTAATTCCCTCACTGGGGTGCATTGTAGCTGGAAATTCTCTTTATAATAATCATTCTTGAGCTCCAGCCTGGCTATCTCTTTCAAGAAACATGGCCACTCTTTAGGAATGCTGTTCCGTTTGCATCGCCAACTAAAATATTAAAATATGCATTGGGACTTCTTCATTCCTTTATTTTGAGAACCTGATGCACAAAGAGCTCCTTTGTTCTTTTTGAGTCCCACCACTGGAAGAGTGGTCCATAGACCCCATGAAGACATTGTCACGATTTGAGAGACTGCTGTTGAAAGGATTAACACAATCTTAATACACTGAAAATTTTAAACTGTGTCAAGTCAGCTTAGTGGAGATTTAGCTATGCCAGTGAGCAGTGATTTTAACTATTCTTGGCTGCTTGAACAGGGCAGCTATGAACTATGACAAATGTAGATTTTTCAAAGCAATACAAAATACTAAAAAAGAGGAACCTTAATGAATATTAACCACACAGTCTTTCTTAGCCATTCCAAAAAGAGGCAAAGCAATTCTTATTTTCTTTTCTAAAATAATGATTAATATGATTTTGTGCACTTCATACTGTCACTTTTTAAACTGAAGAAAAGAGATTTAGAGTCACAACAGAAACAAGTGGGCTTTGATAGTCTCAAATAGGTAGAATTCATAGTTCAAGACCTGAATCCACTGTCATCTCTTTCTTCCTCCCATTGCAGCTATCCTCAGGTACCAAATGTTTTGATTTTTAAATAAGGATAGTAATAAATGGAGGAGGTGTCCTATAAATTTACAGTTCAGTTGACCCAGCCTTATACTTAAGATAGCCTTATGAAAAATATATGCTGTGAGGCAGAAGTATATTTTGGCAGAGAGAAAAATAAATAAAACTTTTTCTTTTAGCTCAATATCCTTATTTTGGTAAGTACTTTTTTTTATTTCACAACTACTTAAAAGAAAATAAACTGGGAAATAGAAGTCAGTCCATTGGCATAATTTATCATTCTTCACTTTAAAAAATTCAAATAAATATTCTGCTTGAGTTTTCTTTTCTGCTATTTGTTCTTACTTGCAACTTTAAGTCAAACCTCCCAATACAAAACATTAAAAGCTAACAGTAATGTACTAAAGTATTAATTTAAAAGAAAGCGAACCTCCCATGCTAGATTTGAAAATAACATCATCACAGCACCCTGATCCCAAATATTATACCGAGGCTTTTAAAATGTAAGTGAAACCTAGCTAAGTTTCATGGTTTCATTAAAAGCAAATGTCTGCCTCTATCTGAAAAACAAATGGAAATCTTTTGAAGTATTAATACCCTTTGGATCCTCATCAAAAGGATGGCATTCACTTGAGGATTCCTATCTTGACTTCTTAGGTATTAAAAACCTTTCTCTATAAGCTCTACATTTTAAAATGTGTCTCATAAAATCCTTTTGATTTTCATTTTATTCTCGAGTACAATACGTTTTACTCTAGACCAATTGAAGAACATGTTTAAACTTTGTTCATGGTCAAATTCATTTTCTATTTTTTTAGTAACATATCTCTTAAAAAGTACACTACCTTATAAAAACTTCATTAGAAATTAAATTTAATGCAAGTAAATTGCCATCTGATAATTCCACATGCTATCATAATCAACTGTAATAATAAAAATGATTTATCCAATTAGAAGAGAACAAGATATATTTTTCTCTGTGTTTCTATAACTTTTGCCACTCCATTGAATACATTGTATGTTGGACATAAGATTATTAGTAATGCATTCTTGAGATCTTTTATTTTGGAATGATGCTAACTCTGTCTCTTTGCCAATTCTAATACCAGGTTCCAAGTAATAACTCTACAGTACAAAGAGAACTGAATATTCATTCTAGGGCTATAGGATATGAACTTCACAATTCATTTGGGTACATTCTCATTGAATTTCCTTCAAAACAATCTGTTCCTGGTGCCCAGTGATAATTCAGTCGGGACCAGCATGACTAAAAGCAAGGGGATATGCTAAGGCTCAGCAAAGTGACCCTAAAGGAGAGATATGTCCCAGGATGGAAAGACGAAGACGTGGTTTAACCAAGTTATACTGACTAATCTAAGCAGTCCACTCGTCCTTCTATTTTGGGAAAGGAGTGGGAGCAGCCTAAGAAGAACATATCTGGATTGGGAAGAACCGTCTTTCCGGGCTAGGGATGGGGAACAGAAAGGGAGTATGGAAAGAAAAATTGTAAGAGATTTGACTGAAACAAGGAAAAAAAGCAAATCCCCAAATGTGCTAATCCTTGAAAGTAACTATCTTTCCCAAACTACTGCTGTTACCAGCAAGTGATCAGGAAGACTAGGAGCTATTTCTGACTGTAAATGAATTGTATAATGGCTCTGCTGCAGTTCTGTGACTTCCAAGCCAGGAATTAAATGCTCTTTTTAAGAATAACAAAAAACAAAAGCATTTCCTATGCTAGTCTCCCAGTAAAATGTACATGTTTTGGAGACTTCAAAGGTATTATGTGAGTTCACATTTAGCAACAGCTTATTAATAACCCTCAAGCTGTCAGAATCTCTATAGTTACCATTTACAATTTTATACTGTGAAAAAATACAGATCAGTGAAAGCATAAAGATAAGTCAGAATTCACTTTGAAGAGGGTCTGAGGCCTGGGAGAGTCTCTACTGTCTATTGAAGAATGAGGCATGTATAAAATAGTTGGTTGAATTTCACTGATCTTCCCAATGTGAACAAATATACTATGTATATTGTGTGTATTTCTAGAAATCAATGGCAGCTGCTGATGGTGTTGTAATTAGAAATCTATATAGATTATAGATGTTTTAGAAAGACGGTGCCAATCCTAAAAGATTTGTGTGGGCTACAAGTGCTTGTACTTACTTTTTTCTGCACTTATAACTGATTTGGTTTTAAAATTGTGTGCGTGTATCTGTTCTTTCTCTGTTGTGGCAGCTTGTACTATTAAAATAATAGAGAATGTTAAATTATTTTGATGTGAATTGCAAATGATTTTTTTTCATAAAGTTTAACATTTTTATCAGCATTGTTTTGCTTTGTACTTGTATAAATATGTTTTATTTTAGCACTTCAAAATATACTTGCCTGTTTCTCAGTTGTCTAAATCATGTTGTACTTGGTGTTTGTGAAGCCAGTTACTTTTCAAAAAACATTAAAAAAACTATAATATGATTTTAAGATTATTCCCCTCAAATGTTTAGAATGTTGTCTTAATAGTGTTTTCTAAGATGAAAAGAGCCATGATACTAATTAATCTTGAATACTGGATGATCTATACATTTGAGTTATGGGGTTTACAAAGTAAGCAGTGGACTATAGATTTAAATGAAAATATAAACCAACCACAAACCAACCAGAGATTTTGTCCCCAAAGACATCTACAAACAACTGTTACATAAAGAAGTACTTAAAAATATATAGGAAATATGCATTGTTTATGTGTCTAGACATACAAATTATAGAAATAGTTTCGTAATTATATGTGTTGATAGAGGTAACATCACACAGATAAAATAGATTATTTGCCTGTGTATAGATGTGTGTCTACAAACTACGTATTTATATAGACATTTGACTTTTGAGTCCATCTGCGTGTGTGTCTCTGTGTATGTGTTTGTGTGTAGATGTATGTGCATATTACATAATTTTTCCAGAAAACAAAAGTTTTACTTTGACTGATTCTTAAGCAAATATACATTCCCTGGACACAAATTAGTGAAAAACTACAGCAGAATATATGGTAGATGCTTGATGTATGGAAGAGAAAAACAAGGTATATTTAAAAATATATTTGATCTATGCTTCTGACATTGTATTAAATGCATAATGATATATATACATATGTAGATACATAAATTATTATACAAAACGTGTTTGATCTTAACAAAGAAAGCCATTTTATCTGTTTTGTCAGACTCTCCCTTCAGTATCTTTTATTCTAATGTGATATGAATGGTAATATGTTCACATAAAATTGAGGATGAAGTGACATATACAAACCAGGTACAGGAAATTACCTTCTAAAAATCCAAAGAGCCTTATCAGACTCCACCAAATTATGGAAGGCAATTTAAAACCAGTGGATGCGATAGAAATAGCATTGAATTAAAAGCCAGTATCTCTTACCCTGTCACCAACTGACTTTGGATAAATCACTCCGATTTCTCTACAACTTGTTCCTCTTGCTTTACATGCAGAAGTGAGTTACAATAATCTGTGAAGTTTCTTTCATTTCAACATTGCTGATAAATACTCAATAGGTATTATTAGTGGCGATGTGGTATTTAGTATACAGTTAATATTCAGCAGGAAGCTTAAATTTGTTATATCAATGTTATTTGTGGAGCTTAACAAGTTCCTGTCCAACTTAAAGCACATATCCTGGAGGAAACCTATTGAGATTTGAACTCATATGCAACCTTGGAATTGTCTATCAAGGACAACTTAGTAAATTGATATTGAACACCACAGAGAGAATGCTTTTCCTCTGTTATAATTTCTGCTGAATGCTGGCCAAGTTTTTGGTTATGCTGTACATGAATGATCAGTGTTAGAACATAAACAATTTTCAAATATTTACCTTGTATGATAGCTAGGCAGATAGGTAGGTAAGTACATAGATAGGCAGAATTATATTAATGAAATAATCTCCTTAAGCAAAAGCTTAGTATTTACAGTTTCTCTCATGGTATTTTAAAATTCAGAATCGGCCGGGCGCGGTGGCTCACGCTTGTAATCCCAGCACTGTGGGAGGCCGAGGCGGGCGGATCACGAGGTCAGGAGATCGAGACCACGGTGAAACCCCGTCTCCACTAAAAATACAAAAAAAATTAGCCGGGCGTGGTGGCGGGTGCCTATAGTCCCAGCTACTCGGAGAGGCTGAGGCAGGAGAATGGCGTGAACCCAGGAGGCGGAGCTTGCAGTGAGCCGAGATTGCGTCACTGCACTCCAGCCTGGGCGACAGAGCGAGACTCGGCCTCAAAAAAAAATAAAATAAAATAAAATAAAATTCAGAATCAGTTATTATTTCTCACTCTGTATATTACTTTTAGGTTATTATGTTAGTAAATAAGTTCTATGAAGAGAATGTTTAAATTCATCTTCTCCAGCCACTCTTAGAATCCTGAACCAAAAGTTTCCAGGAACACTTAACCTCCACTAGAATAAATATTTTAAATTATTGTTAGACCAGGACAAAGACATTTATTTTTGCCAGGACATAAGTCTCTTTGAGATATGATCTATATACAGGATAGCTATGTGATATACACATCAGACACTTTGGCTTATTTATGTGTAAGCTTGTATTTTTATTCATTGACGTTAAAAATAAAGATTTTCATACTATCAGATTTCTATAATGATAGATGTTATATTATAAATTATACAAATTCTATGTCCGTGAAAACCACATAAAATAATAAATTGTGGCTTTTCTGAACTGCTGAATAGTAATAGATGATTCATAAAAGTTCTTAGAGTCTTAAAAGTTTGAAACATGTAGTAATTCCAAGTTAAATGGCTATCTTCACTTCAGAACTTACCAATTTACAGTATTTTTTGTTTTGTTTTGTTTTTTTGAGACAGAGTCTCGCTCTGTCGCCCAGGCTGGAGTGCAGTTGCGCGACTCGGCTCACTGCAAGCTCCGCCTCCCGGGTTCGCTCCATTCTCCCGCCTCAGCCTCCCAAGAAGCTGGGACTACCAGCGCCCGCCATGATGCCCGGCTAATTTCTTGTATTTTTAGTAGAGACGGGGTTTCACCATTCACAGGATGGTCTCCATCTCCTGACCTTATGATCCGCCCGCCTTGGCCTCCCAAAGTGCTGGGATTACAGGCGTGAGCCACCGTGCCCGGCCCAATTTATAGTATTCTAATATCCATTAACTTTGCTAATGAAGCTGTCTCCTCAGAGTTTCATGAAAATTATTTTGGAAATGCTATGATATAAAAGTTATAATTTATACACACTTTTTCTTTTAGTTTTCAAAATTCATTGCCATTTCCATGATGATCTCCTTAGGCCTTTAGAGAAGTAAACACAGATTGATAGAGTTACAACATTGTCTTCAGGAGCCCTTTTGCTGAACCATTGGAAGTCTTGCTCAATTTTATTATTCGTTCTCTTCCCATTTTTTGATTTCTTAGACCTCTGTCAGCACATTTACTTTACTTTCACGGGTCAAGCTGAGGGATTTCTTTTACAATTTATGTTCTTTCATTTTGGTTCAAAACGTTTTGAACCAAATGAAATTAAGTTTCCTTAACTTCAACAGCCTCAGATGAAGCAGTATGTTGTGAGATACAGCATTAATAGATGTTGCCTAACCAGTGAAATGTATTCCAAAAGCAGTAGAAGTCTATCAGGTATTATCCAGAAGCTATTTTTAGAAACTCTTTCTAATTTAAAAACATAAGAGCAAAAATACATGAACACGTCTATAACACATACCACATAAATGCATTTCTACTCTTGCATATTTAAGATAAGACTTTAGCCCTTTACTTCCCTATGTGTGTGGTACTCTCTATCATATTTTCTGAAGAGCTTAAATCCCATCATTAGCCCTAGTAATTCATCTTACTTTTCAAAGAGGCATGAAACAATCTAAATGCATACAGAGAAAAAAAGATCTTGTTTTGGGAAGACAAGTACCCACTCTAATAACCCGAGACAACTTAGCACCAAAATTAGGAGAACATCCTAGCCAGTTCTATCCAGTCAGTATGAAAGAAGCTGGTGGAAATGCTTTCTTATTCTTTGTATGGCTATAATAAAAAGCACCAAAGTTGGCCGGGTGACTCATCCTTGTAATCCCAGCACTTTGGGAGGCCAAGGCAGGCAGATTACTTGAGCCCAGAAATTCAAGTTCAGCCTCGGCCACATGGTGAAACCCTGCCTCTACAAAAAATACAAAACTTAGCTGAGCCGAGATCATGAAACTCTGTCTCAAACAACAACAACAACAATAACAACAAAAATTGAAAGAATGAAAGAAAAAGAAAGACAAGCTCAAAAGTCAATTCCTGCCGGGCGCGGTGGCTCACGCCTGTAATCCCAGCACTTTGGGAGGCTGAGGAGGGCAGATCACGAGGTCACGAGATTGAGACCATCCTGGCTAACATGGTGAAACCCCGTCTCTACTAAAAATACAAAAAATTAGCCGGGCGAGGTGGCGGGTGCCTGTAGTCCCAGCTACGTGGGAGGCTGAGGCAGGAGAATGGCGTGAACCCCGGGGGGCGGAGTCTGCAGTGAGCTGAGATCGCGCCACTGCACTCCAGCCTGGGTGAAAGAGCGAGACTCGGCCGGGCACGGTGGTTCAAGCCTGTAATCCCAGCACTTTGGGAGGCCTAGGCGGGCGGATCACGAGGTCAGGAGATCGACACCATCCTGGCTAACACGATGAAACCCCGTCTCTACTAAAAATACAAAAAAAAATTAGCCTGGCGTGGTGGCGGGTGCCTGTAGTCCCAGCTACTCGGGAGGCTGAGGCAGGAGAATGGCGTGAACCCGGGAGGCGGAGCTTGCAGTGAGCCGAGACCGCGCCACTGCACTACAGCCTGGGGGACAGAGAAAGAATCCGTCTCAAAAAAAAAAGAAAAAAAAAAAAAAAAAAAAAAAAAAAAAAGAAAGAGCGAGACTCCTTCTCAAAAAAAAAACTAAACAACAACCAAAAAACCAGTCAATTCCTAAAGAATAAGACTAACATACAACCATTTCTGATTGACAAAGCACAGGTCAGGAGCACAAGAAAAATGTGAATGATGACCACAGGGCCAACAAACAGACTTAAATGCCCAAATAAATTAAAGAAAGTTAAGAAGCACTCAGAAAAAGAATAATGCAACCATGTCCTTAAGTGATGGTATTTGCTGAACCAGCACCATCAGTTAACCAGTTCTGATATATACAAAGCATTTAAAGGAGCAAATGATAAACAAAGGCAGGTGTAAGAATATTAATGTCCAATAAGAAATAATTGAAAATAAAAGCCATTAAAAGGATTAAAAGAAATATTTAAAATTGATAAAAATCTACACAGAAGATAGAACAGTGATAAACCTATATGTGCTTAAAAATAGGGCTTCAAAACCTATAAAACAAAGATTATTGGAAACACAAGAGGAAAAAAAAATCCACAATCACAATGACTCGCTTTAATATATTTAACTTGCAAATACATCAAGAAGCCAAAAGAAAAAAAAAATCTATGTAATTAAGTAACACAAATAGCAAGAATAATCAAACACATCTACTTAGAGGTTTGTTCCTATTAACAGAGGACAGACATTCTCTTTTACATCATTAAAACATTCAGAAATATTAACCTTGGATTAAACCAGGAAGATAATTTTAACAAATTCCAGGAAACAAAAATTAAACAGGCCACATTCACTGACTAAAAGATAAGAAATCTTAAATTTAAAACAAAAGTTATCCAAAAGAAATATGTTCACTTACAATCTCTCTTTTAAGATAGCTTTCCGGAATGAAGAGAAAAACTTAACTAAAATCACATCCTGTTTATAAATGAACATTGGTGACAGTTCTGTATATTAAAATCTGTAAAACAGTCAAAGAGTACTCAAAAAATGTTTTATCATAAATGTATATGTTTTCAAGAAGACTGAAAACAATCAACTGAAGATGTTGTAAAATAAATAAAAATCAAATACAATACAAATAATTAATATTGAACAAATCAAAGTAATACAAGCAAACATTTTAAAAATTAAAACTAACTATTAAAACCAAAGTCATTGACTGGATAAAGAAAATGTGGCTGTATACAACATGGAATACTATGCAGCCATAAAAAAGGATGAGTTCATGTCCTTTGCAGGGACAGGAATGACACTGGAAACCATCATTCTCAGCAAACTATCACAAGAACAGAAAACTAAACACCACATGTTCTCACTCATAAGTGGAAGTTGAATAATGAGATCACATTGACAGAGGGAGGGAAACATCACACACCAGGGCCTGTCAGGAGGTGGGGGACTAGAAGAGGGATAGCATTAGGAGAAATACCTAATGTAGATGACGGGTTGATGGATACAGCAAACCACCATGGCCCATGTATACCTATGTAACAAACCTGCACGTTCTGCACATGTACCCCAGAACTTAAAGTATAATAAAAAAGAAAAAAAAAGATTAGACCCAAGTAACCATGATAGCTCTCCTTCCCTTTTGATGGAAATAAAAATTAGGGCAAACAATTTCGGTCTTCTCAAATAAACATTATAAAAACTAAAACAAAATGGAATAGTGTCCAAACACAATTAAGGTTCAGTAATAATAATTCAGTGTGAGAAAAATTATTGATGTTATCTATCACATGAAAATACACAAGCACCTCAATAGATTTGGAAGGGAAAAAATAAATTTGATACAATTAAAAAAAAAGTCATCTATTTGAAAAGACCCACATGTGAACATTCATCAAACCTAATTGAGTAAAAGAAAGCACAAATTATAAACATAAAATTAGTAATAAAAAATACATACATAGAAATATAGACATATCAAATTTCTAAGCAGAAGTTTATGCTAATACATTTGAAAATATAGGTAAAATGAATATTATTCTAAAAAAATATAATTACCAAACTGAAATAAAAGTAAAAAAAACCCTAGACCATAATGATAGAATATTGTAAAAGAGAATTTTAAAATATCTTACTCTAAAAAGTATAAGCCTAAATGTTTTACAGGTAAATTACACCATAACATATAAATATAGAAGATGAAAAAATATGGAAATATTTATAGCTTATTCATGAGGCTTTCATAACTTTGGTACACAAATCAGACAAATATGGAAATAAAAGGAAATTATAGTCAAATCTCATTTAATCAAATTTCATTTGATCAAATATCAAATATATATAATTATTTTTTAAAATACTAAGTATTTATATAACACTATAAAACCTAATAAACTATTAAATACTTTATAAAGGAGTATATTTTGCCCTTAGATTGAAAGTTTTATTCAAAACTAGAAAAATCTATTAATATGGTTTACTCCATTAACATATTAAAAAGAAAATGTAATATATAATACAAAAACATTTGATAAAATCCAACACTAATTTCTGACTAAAACAAAATAAATTAGCAACTAAAACTAAAAGAAAACTTTCTGAAGGTAGAAAAAAAACAGACACCTATAGAAAATATAATACTAATAACAAAATATTAGAAGAATTCCCATTAAATCAGGTGTAAAAGAAGTATGTCATATATGCACAATTTCTAAAGTGAATATGTAAGCTCTGTCCAAAACAGGTCATTTCTGAGAGTTGAATAAAGTGTTAGTGATATTTGGAGAATGGCTTTACCTGGGAAAACTGCTTATATCTGGACTCTTTTGAACAAACTAGGACATAAGCCCACTTTAACTTATTACTATTCAATAAGTATTTAACCTTTTAGATAAAACTCTATGAAGTGCCTAGCATAGCACGGAACATACAGTATGTTTTTTGAATGCTAGCTGCTTTAGTAGTAATACTACTAGTGGTAGTAGTAGTAGTGGTAATAGTAGCAGTGTTAGATGTTTAGATCTAACTAATAAAATATTTAAAATATAAAACATAAAACATGAGTGGCGATATTCCCACGCAAAATTAGTTATTGCTGCTTATATTCTTGTGTGTATATATATATCTTTCCCTAACAATTGAAACACAAATAAAAATACTAATCACTCATTTTGTTGCAACAAATATCAGAAATAAATATAAGAAATGAGTTGATATAGCCATTTATAACCAGATTAGATTAAATGAAAAAGTAAATGAAATTGTTTCTGCTTAGTAAGTAATGAAAATACATAAAGAATACTCAATTACAAAAAAAAATGGGAGATGTTGTGGCAAAGGCCTGGTGTTCGAATCAAAATACTTAAAACTGGAGAGAGAGAAAAAAGAAACTTTAGAAGAATATAAACTACATTATATATGACTTTGGTGAAGAGACTTCTTCAGTTCTGGAGCCCCCTTCATTCAGGTAAGCTCCCTTCTGTCCACCTTTTTTCTTTTATAGGTTGAAACAACTGTCACAGTTAGATCAGTGTTACCAAAAATTTCAGTTATTCTAAAACCTTAACGCCATTAAGGCAGTATAAACATACATTTTAACTTCTCTTTTTTTTTTTTTATTGTGGTAAGAACATTTAATATGAGATCTACCCTTGTAAACATTTTTAACTACACAATACATTATTGTTAACTATAGACACAATGTTTTACAGCAGATCTTTACAATTTACTCAACTGCATAAATGAAACTTTGTACCCTTTGATTAGCAGCTCCTCCTTTCCCCCTAACCCTTGTTCCTGGCAACCACTATTCTACTCTTTTAGCCTATGAGTTTGACTGTCTTAGATACCTCATATAAGTAGAATCATGCAGCATTCATCCTTCCATGACTGGCTTATTTCACTCAACATAATTTCTTCCAGGTTCATCCATGTTGTCACATATGAAAGATTTCTTTTTTTAATAGTATTATTGCCGTATATTACAATAATAATCCATTGTATGTATATACTTTATTCATACACTGACGGGCATTTAGGTTGTTTCCACATCCTAGCTATTGTGAATATATATATATATATTTAGATAACTATATTTAGATAACCAAACCAGTGGTTTGGTTATTTTATATATACTCCTCAATTTATATAATTAAATATAATATACTTCTGATTTGGTTATATTTGTATAACCAAACCAGTGGTTTGGTGGAAATGAAGTACAGAGATCTTATAAGATCTATATATCCACATGTAGAGATATATATAGATATATAATATATATCTATATTTATATAAGATATATAATATATCTATATTTATATAAATATAGATATATTATATATCTTATATAAATATATATTTATATAAATATATAATATATCTATATTTATATAAATATAGATATATTATATATTATATCAAAAATAAATTTTTAAGCTTAAAGTTACTTCTTAATCATTACTACCTAAAAATTATGACCTTTTTAATCCTAAGGGATGTTATGAGATTGCATATCTCTATGAAAGGGGTTCACTAATCAAAGACTGAATACTACTTTTTTATACTATCCTTATAGTTAATTTTAGCTTAAAAATCACTGAACTTTATAATAGAAATGGAAGCTTTAAACTATATCTACCTGAGCAATAATTTTTCACAAGTGAAAAATGGACATTCCATGTTGTAGTTGAGATAAGCTTGATCAATAAATAAATACCTCAATCCTAGCTCTGGCTCAAAGGCAAAGTACAGAGCCAGTTTCACTAATACTCTTACCACAAACTACCCCATTAAACTTGGGGACTCAACATCACTCTTAAGCAAGCTATTCGTTGGCATAACACTCTCCAACCTTTTCCTTCTTGAAAAGTATGCAGCTGGTAAGCAGAAGACCTGGGATTCAAAACTATCTCAGACTCCAAGATTCATCAATCATTCTAGCACATCTTACATCATGAGACATAAATAAGATGCTTCCCTCCAAAACAGCCCACATCTGAGTCCCACGCCTCATTCTACAGCCAGGAAAGAGATAGGACCTTAGGGAGAAGAGCAGGCATAAGTGTTCTGGTGTTCACGGGGCATAGAGCAGGACAAAGTGGTGGTATTTCATCCGGCAGAACACAGAGCACTTTGCCCTGGGGCATGCCATCACCTGAAGGTAAGGAGCCATTGCAACAACTAAGAGGAACCCAACTAGTTGTTGAGGGTTATCTGGGAAGTTTTCTAGAGAAGATGATGCTAGAGGTAGGATTGGGGGACTACTACCCACAGGATATTCTGGACAGTGGAAACAGCATGTACAAAGACATGAGTGTAAAATGCAACTATCTGTAATAAACAACCACTGGTTTGGTGGAATTAAAGTACAGAGTTCTTATAAGTAAGTATTAGGAAAACAGCAAAAACAGGTTAAAAAAAATTTTAAGGGCTTATATACTTTGCCAAGAAAGTTAGACTTTATCTTTAAAGTGATAGGGAGACCTCAAAGGGTTTTAAGAGTAGATTGGCATGTGTAAATTTTTTTTCTAAAATATGATTTTGATAGTCATGAAAACAAAGAAATAGTGGATGAGAAGCCAGGCCAATATAGATGATAATTTACTGGACTTGGGAACTAATCAGAGCAAGAATTGTGCAGATGGTGAAGAAGCAGTGAATTTAGAAAATTTTCTGAATGAGGATTAATATAAATTGATATAAAAAGGGTGAGATGGAGTGGTCCAGGATGCCACCAGCTATCTTTTGACTAGCAGAGAATAGCATCAATTGCTGAGCTGAGGAGCAGGTTTGTGATGAGTTCTATATTGGATTACAGAGTTGAGATGACTGTAAAACTACAGTCAATATGTCCAGTAAACAGTGGATAAAGGGAGTAGATCTCAGGAAAGAGAAAGCGAGTGAGCAGGAAACAGCACACCCAAAATGATCATTGAAAATGTGTTAATGAATACATTAAAATTACAAAGACAGGAGCAGGGTTAGGAAACTAACTAGGGATTAGCAGAACTAGTAAGAATATGAAGTTGCCATGAACCCCAGCCCTGAATGGGTGAGGGAAAAATTTACTTAATGGATAAGAGCTGCAGCTTAGGAGAGGGCCACCTAAAGGCGCTGTGGTCTTGGAACTGGGAAATGTCATATTCCCTGTCTTCAAAGTTGCCCTCACATCTCAAATGGGCTGCCTAGGAGTATGGCAGTTGAGTTGATATGCTTACCCAGGAGAGGGTAGTCACTAAACTCTCATAGCTTGTTCCTTGTATCAGCCTAGGAGACTGCCCATTACCAACACTTTAATCAGTCACTCTTGGATCAATGCAGTATTATATTTTTTAAGTAACACTGACAACTGTATGTCCATGTAATCCTAATTTCCCGATAACCAGGAAAATCAGTGTTTTAGTCCATTCTTACACTGCTATAAATAAATACCTAAGACTGGGTAATTTATAAAGAAAAGGGGTTGAATTGGCTGGTGGTTCTGCAGGCTGTACAGGAAGCATGATTGGGGAGGCCTCAGGAAACTTACAATCATGGTGGAAGGCAAGGGGGAAGCAGGCTCATTTTACATGGCCGGAGCAGGAGAAAGAGAGAGAAGGGGGAGGTGCTACACACTTTTAAGTGACCAGATCTCACAATAACTTACTCACTATCACAAGAACAGCACCAAAGGGGAAATCCACACCCATGATCCAATCACTTCCCACCAGGCCCCATCTCCAACATTGGGGATTACAATTTGACTTGAGATTTGCGGGGGGACACAGACCCAAACCATATCTGTAAAACCTATAAATCATGAAAATTAGAAAAGACCATGGAGACCACCTACCACAGCTTATCATTTCCATATCTCTGAATATTCACGTAACTGGGAACTAACACTGTGATGGGGACACATGAAACCAGAGAATAAACACAATTATAAATTAAGACATTCATTGTATATTAAACTTATATATTTAAAAAAACCATAGCATTGTGCTTAGCAATATTGTGTCTGAATATGTATTTGTTTAATTTTCATGTCTTTTTTAGTTAGAGATGAGGTTGCAGAGAGTACTAATTTGCCCAATGCCACCATTAATTCATAAAAGAGTCAGGACCAGGAAGAAGGATTGAGCACCTGTCATGAGCCTGTAACTCGACATGGAAGACATAAAATGTCATTTAGCTCATGCAAAAGCCATTGTGGATTAGACTGGTACCCATTTCCTAGCTCTCATTCTAAAGGCTTTCTGCTCCAGCATGCTGTTTCTCTTTGGTTTGGCACTCTGCTTGCTCAATGTATAATTGCATTAGCTGCCAATGGCAGAAAAGCCCACGGAGACATTTACATCTAATTTGCCCTCTTGCTGTAGTCTTTCTCCTGCTTGCCATGCTGACAGGTGGCTTGAAAACCATAAACAGATAGGATTCTAGAGAGGCAGAACAGAGCAGCTGGCAAGCCAAGGTCAGGATGACATCCAGGTTCATATGATTCTACAAAATTGGAATCAGAATTGGAAATCTTTCTTCCTTCCAAATTCTTTCCCGGAGAGAGTAATTCAGGATGGTCCCAAATAAGTTCTCACTTTTTTAAAATAAAGAATATCATGTGCTCATGCAGTTGCCAGTTTGGAAACATTTGCAGCAAAGGAGTGACACAGGGTATAGAGCAGCATTTCTCTCAGCATTCTCCAGAGATGAGTCTGATATACTTCTGGCTCAGAAGCCCTGGCCAAGAGATTGTAGCCACTGCTAACATCATCCATCTGTGTGGACAATATGCTAAAAATCCATTCTTCTAACAGATAGGCAATGTTGCATAGGATAATATCTAAGTGAAAATGGTTGCTTTTCAAGATTATACCTTTCTTTCCCTACTCAGTCCACTTGGATTAATTTATTTTAACTCAATCTCACCATCACGTGCCCCTCTGCCGCTCAGGAAGGACATGCATAGCATCAGGAGAGGCATTCAGAGTGCTAAGAGACATGCAGTTGTCTGAGCCAGGCAAATAACTCAATATAAATTCTCCTTGCCATGCATTTAGCCTTGACTCAAGTGACAAACTATCTGGACAGAGAATGCACAGAGAGTAGAAGAGGGAAAGGAGGGGTTCAGCAAGCTTTTAGATAGCATTTTTATTATTATTTTATTATTTATTTTATTTTTATTTTTTTTTATTTTTGAGATTGAGTCTTGCCCTGTTGCCCAGGCTGGAGTTCAATGGCGTGATCTTGGCTCACTGCAACCTCCACCTCCCAGGTTCAAATGATTCTCCTGCCTCAGCCTCCCGAATAGCTGGGATTACATGTGCCCGCCAACATGCCCAGCTAATTTTTGTATTTCTAGTAGAGACGAGGTTTCACTATGTTGGCCTGGCTGATCTCAAACTCCTGACCTCATGATCTGCCCTCCTCAGCCTACCAAAGTGCTGGGATTACAGGCGTGAGCCAGCGTGCCTAGCAGATAGCATTTTTATTTTAAAGTTTTAAATAGGTTTGTGAATTCTAGTCAAAATTATTGGTAAATGAAATAAAGAGAAGGTTGACCTAGGTTTTCCAGAGGACTAAGAATGGGAAGGTTCATACAAAAAGCAATGGACTTGTAATCTCCCCAAGTCTGCTTCTTACTAACATTCTCAGAATCCTTACCAGTTGGAAGTCCTTCTTTATAAATGGTGGCTGAAGCAAAATAATGCTTATGATCAATGTCATATGTTAGTTGTTAATTATTAATCTCCATTATAATGAGCTCCATTCTAAGATTTGCATTAGCTTTTTGTTAGGAATGTGATCATATATCCAGTATGTTCAAATGCTAAAACTTGAACTAGATCTTCTAACTTCTGTCCTGATGCAAGGACTACCTTCACAATACCACATTTCCTCCTCCTTTTTATTAAACTCTGCTATAAAACAGCATTTGTAAAGGAAGTTGCCACTTTCGGGTCACAAAGGAACATGGCTAAGTGTGTTTGTTTCTTAGAGAAGCACAGTCACGCAGTTTAACATTCCTCTTTCCCTTCACCTTGTGTCTGCATCTCCACAGAATGGTATTAGATGACAGCTGCTTTGGTTACATAGGTTGGAATATAAGAAAATAGTGTGAAAGTAGAAATACTTTTAGTTTGAATAAATATTGGAGCAATAGCAAATTAAAAGGCAAACAGAGAGACAGTGACCTAGATTTGGTTTCAAGAGACCTGGGTTAAAATTGGAGTCCATTACTAACCAGCCATGGGATCTTAGGCCACATAATTGAATTTCCCTGAATCATAATTCTATTTTCTATAAAATGAAGAAGATAATTATGTCCAGCCTATTTCAGTGTTGCTTTGAAGCTAAAATAATTTTATAATGTGTACAAATGCCTTTGTAATTATAAAGGACTATGAAAAATACTAGCTGTTGGCTGTTATACTAAGCACTAAAATATTGAAATGTTTCTGTTCAATCTTCTATCAACTCGATTCCAGTTGCTTAGTCAAAATCTAACCTTGACTTCATTTTTCCTTTCTTCCTTTTTCATGTCTTCATAGCTCTCATTTAACATCAAAATATGTACAGAATCATGCAAATTTACTGAATTTATTTATTAGTTCTAAGAGTTTTTCGGTGGAGTCTTGAGGGTTTTCTACATATAAGATCAGGTCATCTGTAAACAGGGACAATTTCACTTTCTCCTTTTCAGTTTGGATGCCCTTTCTTTCTTTCTCTTGCCTAATTGTTATGGCTAGGACTTCTAGTACTATGTTGAGTAGAAGTGGTAAAAGTGGGCATCTTTGTCTTGTTTCTGACCTTAGAGTAGAAGCTTTTAGCTTTTGCTTGTTCAGTGTGATGTTAACTATGGGTTTATCATACATGCCCCTTATTTTGTTGAGGTGCATACCTTATATGCCCAATTTGTTGAGAATTTTTATCATGAAAGGATGGTGGATTTTGTCAAATGCTTTTTGTCTGTTGAAATGCTCATATTGTTTTTGTCTTTCTTACTGTTAATGTGGCATATCGCATTTATTGATTTGCATATGTGGAATTACCCTTGCATCCCTGGGATGAATCCCATTTGATCATAGTAAATGATCTTTTCAATGTGCTGTTGGATTTGGTTTGATGGTATCTTGTTGAGAATTTTGCATCTAAGTTTCATCAGAGATATTGGTCTATACTTTTCTTCCTTTGTTGGGTTTTTGTCTGGTTCTGGAATCAGGGTAATTCTGGCCTTGTAAAATGAGCTTGGAAATATTCCCTCCTCTTCAGTTTTATGGAA
The DNA here is from genome assembly GCF_006542625.1 of Nomascus leucogenys. Taxonomy (NCBI): domain Eukaryota; kingdom Metazoa; phylum Chordata; class Mammalia; order Primates; family Hylobatidae; genus Nomascus; species Nomascus leucogenys. The sequence continues at coordinate 48,098,182 of NC_044395.1, forward strand.
TAGTTTGAGGAGAATTGGTATTAGTCCTTCTTTAAATGTTTGGTAAAATTTTGCAGTAAAGCCATCAGGTCCTGGACTTTTCCTTGATGGAAGACTTTTAATTACCGATTCAATTTTCTCACTCATTATTAGTCTGTTTAGAGTTTTTATTTCTTCATAATTTTATCTTGATAATTTGTATATATCCTGATATTTATCCATTTTTTTCTATATTATGAAATTTTTTAGTTGTTCATATTAGTCTTTTATGTTTATTTATATTTCTGTGTTAACAGTTGTAATGTCTCCTTTTTATCTTTAATTTGATTTGAGTGTTTTCTCTCTTTTTCTTAGACTAGCTAAAGGCTGGTAGATTCTTCTTTTCAAAATATCAGCTCATCATTTCAATGATGTTTTAAGGATTTTTAGTCTCTATTTTGTTTTCTCTGCTCTGAGTTTTATTATTTCCTTTCTTCTACCAATTTAGGGCTTAGTTTGTTCTTGTTTTGCTAGTTCCTTGTGGTGTATCATTAGGTTGTTTATTGGAAGTCTTTCTTCTTTTTGAGGTAGGTGTTTGTCACTAGAAACTTCTATCTTAGAACTACTTTTGTGATGCCCCATGGTTTTTGGTATGAAGTGTTTCTATTCTTGTTTTTCATGGGAATTTTTTTTTTAATTTCCCCTTGGTTTCCTCATTGAACCATTGGTTATGATCTAGCAATCCTAATACTGTATATCTCCAAAGGAAATGAAATCAGTATGTCAAAGATGAATCTACACTCCCATGTTTATTGCAGCCCTGTTTATGATAGCCAAGACATGGAATCAACCTAAGTGGTTAAAAATGGATGAATGGATAAAGGAAATGTGGCATATATACATAATGGAATATTATTCTATCATATAAAATAATGAAATCCTGTCATTTGTAACAACATGGTTGAACCTAGAGGGCATCATGTTAAGTAAAATAAATAAGCCAGACACAGAAAAACAAACACCACATGATCTCATTCATATGTGAAACCTAGGGGGAAAAAGTTGATAATAGAAGTAGAAAGTAGAAAAGAGAGAGGTTGTTCAATGGGAATAAAGTTATAATTAGGTAAGAAGAATACATTCTGGTGTTCTACTACGCAGCAGGGTGACTATAGTTAACGCTAAGGTGCTATATATTACAAAACAGCTAGAAGAAAGGCTTTTGAATGTTCTTACCACAAGGAAATGATAAATGCATGAGGTGATGCATATGCTAAGTACCCTAATTTGATCATTATACAAGATATAAATCTATAGAAGCATCAAATTTTACCTCATAAATAGGCACAATTCCCATGTGTCAATTAAATGTGTGTGTGTGTGTGTATACAGAACCAGAACACTTCACACCAATCCACTCCCAGCTGGTCAAAAATACTATTGTCTTTTGTGTGAATTTCAGCAATAGCTTTTTAAAGGGTTTCTTTGCTTCCACTTTGCCTCCCTGCTCCTTTCCCCAGTGTATTTTCAACATAATAGCCAGAATGATTTATTTAAAATATAAGTCAGAACAAGACACTCTTTTGCTCAAAAGCTTCCTAGACTTTTATGACAGTGAAAGCCAAAACTTTTACAATAACCTCCAAGAGCCTTTTATTTCCTTAAAGCTGTCTAGCTAATGAATCAGAACACATGTGTCAACACAACTCCTGGTCTCTGAAGACTACCTAAGAAAAACTGAAATCATTTACCTCCATCTCCGACAGGGCTTGACCTCATCTCAAGCCAGTTCCCTTTCTGCTGTTGTTTCCTTGCTTCTTTACAAAATTTGGCTTTAAACTAGGATCTCCAAGATTCAGAAACCAACTTTTCAACATAGGTGTCACCTGCATTCACCTGAAATTCTCCAAAAGTTAGAGGAATCACCTGACAGTCAAGTCAAGAGAGGAAACAATGTTGACTTTTATTCTAAACCCAAAAGAGACCATTCTACAATGTTAGGCCTTTATGTCTACGCACACAGTGTTCACTTTGCCCTAACTGCTTTTTCTCGTCAAAATCCTACCCACTATTTAAGGCCGAGTTTAGATGTCACTGCCTTCCTGGATCCTCAACTAATCCATCCAGTCAATTGTGGTTGTTCCTTCCTCTACCCTCTACCCCCATAATTTGTCTTTCCAGTTTAGTCTTTAAGTCATTTTCCACACATCTTAACTGACTGGGTATGTCTGCTAAGTACTGATGGACTCCTTGAAGACAAAGTTAGTAAGTGTCGCTCATTATAACATTTTTTTCCAAGCAAATAGAAAGTAGGTCCTTCAGAACTTAAGGATGGAAGTTGAAGGAGATCGAAGAAGGCAATACTTTGCTGCAAAGTAAAGTACCCTTTCAGAGAGATCTGGGCTATCCCTTTCACATCTCCTTCCTTCTCTCTCTCACGTCAACGTATTGACTCCATTAGGATGTTGAAGTCGTAAACTGGCTGGGTGTGACGCCCATGCCTGTAATCCCAGCACTTTGGGAGGTGGAAGTAGGAGGGTCATCTGAAGCCAGGAGCTTGACCAGACTGGAAAATATGGTGAGACTCTGTCTCTACAAAAAAATTAAAAATTAGCTGGGCATGACATAATGTGCCTCTAGTCCCAGCTACTCAGGAGGCTAATGCAGGAGGATCTCTTGAGCACAGAACTTTGAGGCTGCAGTAGCTATGATCGCCTTACTGCACTCCAGCTGCAATGACAGAGCAAGATCCTATCTCAAAAAAGAAAAAGAAAATTGTAAACTAGCCTAATGATTCCCAAAAACAGATTTAAAAGAATTCTTCAGCAGAATCATCTGGGGGAAAATTTAAAAACGTAAGTTTCTAAGCTACTTCTCTGGAAGTTCCCAGTTCAGATTAAGTGAATCTGACCAAACACCTAGGAATATGACACAGTGTTAAATGATCAGAAATTTTAGAAATAATTTGCTTAAGGCTCATTTTAATAATTTTAGGGGAAGACAGAGGCTTAGATGATGGGGGAAAAAGAAAAACTGATATAGAAAGTATCACCTCAATATAGTACACAAAAGATGATGTAATCAGATGATGCAATTTCCAATGTAAGATCATTTTATTTTATTTGTTTTGTCATTATATTCACTAATAATCCTCAAATAAAATTTTGAGTTATGCTTAGGTCACCATCATGGAATGAATATCTGGGCAAAAGATTATAGTATCTTTTCCTTTGGAAGTTATGCTTCTCAGTGTAAATTAATAATTGACATCCTAGTAACCATACATCAATCTCCATGTACTTGTTTACTGTGAGTTTGCTCTAGGAGACACATTCACAACCATGTATCAACAAAGTCAGCTTTCTGAACCTGTAAACCTCCAGGTCTTGAGAGGATCAAGTATATGTTTACCCTATTAAAGACCTATATATTAGCCTCTGGTAAATACTCGACTACATTTTTCTCATTCATCTTTAGTTAACACATGAGAAATGAAATGTAGAGGGGGTCTGGAGTCCTAGACATAAGTTTTGACTCTGTGACTGATTTGCTTTGTAATATTTGTCAACAGTAATTATCATTTATGTGTTCTATTATTATGTTCCATACACTGTCCTTGACGTCTTACACACATCATCCTGTTTGATTATCCTACCAACCCTGCAAAAAAGACCTAATGTATGGCAACTATTTCTATATTCCTCCACATTAGCAATTCTCTCATTCATCCTTAGAAAAAGAATCCCAATTTCATTAAAGGGTATTGATGCATAGAATATATACAAAATAATTGGAGCTCTAACAGCTGCCTTGGACTGTAGGGTGATTTTAAGTATAGAAGTTACTTGCTAAGGATGCAGAATAGGAATAGCTTGGATTCCTGATGATAGCAGAAGCCACTATACCTTCCCTGGCTTTTCCGCCTCTGTAAGTTTTTTACGTAAGAAGGAAATATGCCACTGTTATTTTGGGCTTTCTTTGTATATTCCAAACGTAACACAAACTGCTACAGAATTGGATTTATTTTAAATTGAGGAAACAAGGTACAGAAAGATTATGTAACTTAAGATCACACGGCTAGCATGTACTGAGCAGCAATGCTTGGCCTAGCAATACTATTCCAAAACCAAAATTCTTTATCACGTTTTATGACCTCAAAAAAGACATTAATACTTTTTATGCTTTATATTTTGTACAGAAGAAAACTTGTATCTACTGACACTTTTTATGTGTCAGGCATTGTGTTGGCTATTGTCACAAGGATATACATTGCCTTGTGTATCATTTCATCTCAAGATTCCCTGTGTCTAAAATTTAAGTGATCATCTAAAAATTTGAGATAAAATATCTCTTTTCATCTCTGTGAAACTAAAACCAAAAACCTTTTCGTACAATCTAGCAGGGAACACTTGTCAATATGTAGCCAAACATTGACTAACATATTTTCTCCAAGTTAGGCCAGCTCCACCAGAGAAAATGATCTCTTCAACTTTGATAACCCTCATATACAAGATTCAGAACAAGTGAACATCAGATTTGTTCTTTTCTTCTGATTCCTTTTCAAAGTCACTCTCACACTGTAAGTGTTATTATTAGAACCTTGAGACCCATTAGAAACAGGATAAAAGAAAATAGAAGTAGCTAGCTCTCCTACTGGGGGAACAGATGAAACAAGAGAGAGAACGTTTTGTTCTCCAAAGCAGCAATTCCACATTATGAGATTATATAAAGAAGAAACACACACGCTCACATATACACCATTCACCACACACACACACACACACACAGAGAGAGATAGAGAAGGAGAGAGAGAAAGGGGGGGGGTGGAGGAACACATAAAAACAGAGCAAGGAAAAACAAAAATTATAACATTTTGGAGGAAGGGTTCCAGATGGCTGACTAGATGCAGCCAGGATGAGCCTCTGCCACAAAGATGAACCAAAATATCAGGGAAATATTCATACGTTGAAAAGATTTTCTGAAAGAGAACACTGAAATTCAATAGAGAGGCAACAGAAGACACCGTGAGTGAAGAGAGAGGGAGCAGGGCTGCCTGCTCAGCATTGCCAGGTGCCAGGACCAGCCTCCAGACCTGGACCCAGATCCAAGGAAGGGATGAGTGAAGGAACCTCAGGGCATAACATTCCTGCCATAGACCTCTGAGATCCTAGCTACAGGAGAGTTCCATGACCCTTTTAGACCTTTAGACTGGCAGACAAAACTCTCTGGTGGCGATCTTGAGTCAGGAAGGAACCCCCGCTGTCAGAACAAAGAGAAAAGTGTAGCACAGGTTCATGTAGTGGCATGGGAGATGGGTACCCCTCCCTTCCTAAGACTAGACTGGGAAGAGTGAGGCCTGATGCCATGGTTTCTGTTCAAGGGAGTCTCACAGCCCAAAACACCTGGAATGACTAAGTGATCTGAATGCAGATAGCTTGAGTCTAGCCTAACCATTTTGGCCTGCTGTCAGCAGCAGAATGTTGGAGGGAGACATGCTGCACCAGGGGTGTGGGAGCTGGGCCAGTCCCACTGATGCCTGCTGGGCAGAAAACTGCAGGCCACCTAACTTGCCTTAAGCAGATTCGGTGGTACAGGAGAGGCACCTCAGCCCCTTGGCCCCAGCTGCCTGAGAGTGTGCCTATAGCCCTGCCAGCATTGGGGCTTGCGCTCACCTCAGAGAGCATGGTCACAGGTTTGCCTGTCCCAGCCCCACCCAGATTTGCTTCCTCCAGCTGCCTGGGTAGCAGAGCACAGGACAGGAACCCCTGGAAACCCCAGGGTCCAGCCCATTGCCAAGGATACTCTTGTATTTCCCCTCATTAACAAAGGTCAAGTAAAATTTCCACGGCCACCACCACAACTACCTCCGCCTGCAAGTGCCACCTATTAGCCAGAAGGTCAACCTATATGTCTCATCACAACTTCTGCTGACACCATTATAGAGCACTCAGGCAGCTCATACTTGAAAGTGCCACCTACAGGCCAGTAGAGTGAACTGCAAAAGCCAATATAATTCCTGCTGACACACACGCACAGCACGGAGGAATAAAGTTCCAGAGACCTCCACCTCCCATCTCTGTAAGAGAGAACAAGCCTGCTGACACATGCAGTACACTGTTGCTACAATGTACAAACAGCCAGCATTTAAGAAAACCACTACATGAAGGCTATCTATAACCAAGGAATTTATACAGATCTTTGGCCCCCTAAAAGCACAAGAAACAAAGAAAAAGAATGCTACTCAACATACACAACAGTCACACACTCAAAGTGGAAAAAATCTCATCCAAATGAATGTAAACTCACAGCTTCTCTGGAAAGAATTTTGGCAATGGCTATTTTCCCAGGAATTAACACCAAAATTTATATGCAAATATGTTCATTGTCTTCTTATTTACTGTGTGACCTTTGGCTTTCTCTTAAAATAAAATCCACCTTTATAATGTTTAATTCCTATTAAAAATATTAATTTAACAAAGTGTATGACAGGTTTTCTTGCCTTCCATAAATGATTTAGTAATACTAGACTCATCAGGGGAAACATGAAGTTTCCCAAAGGTACTACCTGTAGGTGCTCTAAATGCTTTAGAATGTGAATATTCTCATATGATGACTAGGACAAGTGTCTCTCTCATTCATTCATTTAACAGATGGTTTATGATAGCCTACTATGTGTAAGGCATAGTGCTAGGCACTAACAAGGCAATGGTGAAAAGAAACATGTAGTTGTCACTCTCTTGGGCCATCTAATCCAGGGGTAAAGATAAATCAACCAATTACACAAACAAATATGAAAGCTGCAAATGTAAAGATATGTTTTGAATATCAGCTGTCAGGGAACAGACAACATAAAAAATAAGGTAATAACAAATTTTTATTTTATTGTGAACTTAGCAGAAATTTTATTTTCGCAAATTTTACAGTCTTGGTTTTAACTATTCCATGATATACTTGAAAACCTCTTATACTTAGCTAATGAATGAACCTTCACCTTGGCTTTGTTGTTCTGTCTTCGAACATTTGAAAATTTGTGAAAATCTCGGGACTTGTTCCTCATAAACCACAAGATTTTATCCTACAGTCAGTATTTCTCCCAGGATTGACCTATCTGGAAATTAAGGCTTTAACTGCCTTTAGTGCTATAAGATCAGGATTTGTTGCATTTAGGGCTATATCCTCTGCACCCAGTTCCTACTATATATTGAGTGCCCAATATATGATTGTTTATTGATTGAACTGCTGGGATAGTTTGTTTAGAATAAGTAAAAGGAGGCTCTTAGAAAGTGATGCATGACCTTGCCTACTTGTCAGAACCACCTGGTGAACTTAAAAAAAATAAAATCCTTGTTGTTCTTTCTTGGCAATTGTGAAAAGGAATAATCAACATAATTTTGATAGTACCTACTGTCACTCTCAAAGTGTACCAATTTGGTTGGTAAATTATGTGAGATATATATGTATGTATGTATATATATATATATATATATATATATACCTGAATATTAAATATAAGAAGACAATAGAAGTCAAAGATGGGTGTCATTGGATGTACCTCTACCATACACAGACTTTGGAGTCAGACAAACCTACATTCCAATCCCTGCTTTTCTATTTACTAGTAGTACCATGAGTTAAGAAAAAAATCTTACTTAAACTGGCATCTGTTGCAAGTTACTTTACCTCCCAAAGACTCAGTTTCATCAACTACAAATGCAAATAATACTGGCTTCTTACTCATAAGGCTGTAGTGATTATTAATAATGTGGAAAGAATGTTGGTATGGCACAGAGTAAAGAGCAGGTGAATAAAATGGTTTCTCCCCAGTACATACATGCAGTGGGTTCCCAACTGTCTTTTTCCCTTAAGAAATGAGACTCGCCGGGCGCGGTGGCTCACGCTTGTAATCCCAGCACTTTGGGAGGCCGAGGCGGGCGGATCACAAGGTCAGGAGATCAAGATCACGGTGAAACCCCGTCTCTACCAAACATACAAAAAATTAGCCGGGCGTGGTGGCGGGCGCCTGTAGTCCCAGCTACTCAGAGAGGCTGAGGCAGGAGAATGGCGTGAACCCGGGAGGCGGAGCTTGCAGTGAGCCGAGATCGCGCCACTGCACTCCAGCCTGGGCGACAGAGCGAGACTCCGTCTCAAAAAAAAAAAAAAAAAAAAAAAAAAAAAAGAAATGAGACTCACACCCTTGAAGGGGACATAGATAATGGTTTGCACATGACACATTTAATGACTTGTGGGAAAATACTTTCATTTCATATCACTATTTTGTTCAACGTATCTGGATTATAGTTTATTTCCAAATAGCTGGCTGTTGACTTGAAGGATGACACATGTAAAAAGCCATCTCATTATTCAGGAGGAAACAAGATAATTTAAATGGTCCAATTTTTCCCTCTTTGTAGCTTTCTTTTGTGATTTGTTTGGGGGTGTTAAAAAGGCCAAATTCCTCAGTTGTAGCCTTTCAATAACATGTCAGTTTACATTATCTGTGAGATGAACTCTACCTCTTATACAATGTCTGCAAGTTTTGCAGCCTACCAGTGAGAAAGCAAAAGACAGCAAGAAAAATGGGATGTGCTAGGAACATCTTTCTTCCCAAGCCCTGCCCTCCTCAATCGGCCTAAACATTTTGCAAGGATTATTTCTTGTGAGACAAAGTCCTTGATTCAGGCTTATGGAATAAGTAGGATTGTGATAGGCAGGAAATATTCCAGAGGGAACAAAGATATCAAGATACAGAAGGACTAGATGGATTTAAGAAAAGTGAATAATCAGTCTAGTGAAGGTGGAGTATAAGTGATGTCAAGGATAAATTGGGAAATGAGAACTGAAGGCTGTGTGGGGTCCAGATCATGAAGAGCTTTGAACTCTAGGTTGACATTAGATGCTATTCTCTAATTAGAGTTTGTGGGGAATAGGAGAGCCTATTTTCTACTTGAAATAGACAGATCTTACTCAGATACGGCAGATCAACTCCATTCTGCAATGCAGTTCAGAGCGTATAATCCTTTACTTTGGAAGCGGTGTAAAAGACAGCTAGACATGTGGGCCATCCAGTGGGCCACATATGATGAAAGGAGGATATATAGGATAGAGCAGTAGCAGGGGCTCCCAGTCCAAGAATCAATAGGACTTAGTGACTGATTAGATTCAGAAAATAAAGGGAAAAAAGAAGTCAGATGACTGACTGACTTTCAAGTTGGATTGCTTGGAAAATGATGATGTCCTAAAACACTTTAGTTGTAGACCATTTTGACCTAATGTAAGCCTCAAGTGGGAATTTATTATAAACAGAGTAACAGCTAATAGTTATTGAACATTTACATTGCCAGGAACTGTTAAGAATGCATTATAACTATTATCTTATTTACCTTCTCTTCATAGTACTGGTAAGATAGGTACTACTTTCATATGAGCAGAGTATTTTCATATCACCAGAGGTTTAACCAAAGTCACATAGCTGTTAAAGGAGAGGCGTAGCATTTGAATCCAAATAGCCCAGTCCAGAGTGCTCTTAATCAGAAGTCAACATTACCTCCCCATGGTTAACATTTGCCTCGCAAAATACAAAACCCTTAAAAGGAATGTAGCCAGCCTTTAGGAAGGGATGAAAAGAAAAATAGGAAAACAGGTGGCAAATAAAACAGTATTCAGCTTTGATCTCTCAGTTCTGCCTCACTAGCCACCTGGTGGAGTATGGCAACCAGAGGAACATGGCAACCCAGAGTTCCTGAGTTTCCATAGTTGAGTTGTAGCCCCCATGGGTCTCTCACTCTTTTTATCTCAGTTTTATCTTTATTTATACTCTTATTCTCTATCCAATGCCAAATCCCTAGCAAAGGAATTGTGACTGAAGTGTGAGTAGACGCCCAACTCAATCCAGTCATTAGGGTCTAAGGTCCCGACTAACAACAGCTACTGGAGGGATCATCTCAGATATAAGAGGCAGTTATTACTTGGCAATGACTGTGAATTGCACAGTCTACCCAACTTATCATCAAACATCCTTGGACTTGAAATTTAAAAGGCCTAAACTTAGATTTGTGTTATACAACTACCATTAACAAGTCACTTGTTCTCTCTAGGTCTTGATTTCCTCAAAAACAAGATACTCATAACTATCCTTCACAGTCTACCTCACAGGGTGATTGTGAGGGCCAAATGGAATAACTGCTTTCTAGTATAGCTCAAACTAATAAAGTGCTTATCATGCATAAGCACTATTTTAAGTGTTTGGTATATTACTGACATTAACTCTCTGCTTGACCCTACAATATAGATGCCAATTTATTCCCATTTCACAAAAGAAGAAACTGAGAATCAGAAAAGATAATAGAACGTGCCCAAGCTCACACAGCTGTAATCCATACACTATGAAACATAGCTTTTGAGTCTGTTTTTAACCACTCCTTACATGGGTATGAAAAGACCTCGTAACCTATACCAAGCACTATCTAAACATGAGAAATTGTTACTACTGTCAACCACTGCATTTAACAGCAAAAAACAATGTTTAATCTAATGAAATATGATTGGGCATTTGGATTTTTGTTCCTACACAATTTTAGTACTCTGATTTTGCTCTATTTCAGTCTTTGTAGGGAAGATACACATTAATTTTGTCTTTATTTCATGGGAGTCTTTTGGAAAACATTTGGTTTGACTCTCATGACAAATATGTTGAAGGCTCCATGATAAATTAATTTGTTGTGTTCATTTGGTTTTATGGCTCATGAAATTTGTGTAATTTATTGCTGCCTTGGGATGTCAGTTTCACTCAGTTCTAGTTCCAAAGTAAGGTCCTGCAGAAAAAGAAAAGGAAAGCATGAGAAAAACGGTGAGAACGGCTGAGTCAAAGAATAAAAAGCCAAAAGACCTAGGCAGAGGGCCAGGGAAGGGAGGAAAATCTTGGTCACTTCCCAAAGGAGTATGTTCTCTAGGAAGAGATGTTAATAAGTAAGGCCTTATTTATAACTTAGAAAAAAATGAAGGGAGGTGTGGTTAGAATATGTTGGGGCTCAAAAAATGTTAGTACAGGACATTTGGTGTAGCTGGGCATTCTAGGAGCTGGGGCTAGAAACCTTAGTAAAGGGCAAGAGTCTTCACCAGGAGGCCCACCATTTTCGTAACTCAGTAGTTGTGTGTGCAACAAATTCACCTTTTTTTCTACTTCCCCCTAATTCAGTTTATCAATATATGTAAACCAAATGCAAATTACAGGTTATCTTTTTGCAGCAGTTGAGATAGCCAAACTTTGATTCAGATGTTTGCTTGGGTCTGATAAACTACAAGGGAAGATTCAAGGTGCCTACAGTGTTTACTTCGCCAAAACTATGTGCAGGAGTATATTATAGGAGAAGAGAATTTGACTTGGATAGACACACCTAACTACCCAATATCATTCATTAGTCCTGACTAATTGTGGACTTTCGAAAAAGATACAACATAGCCCAAAGTAGGTAGTTTTTCTTCACAAAGTTTGAGCTCCCTTTTGAAATATCAGACTATGCAAATAAACAAAAAAACATATAAAACTAAAAGAGAAATTGGTGTCTACTGAAACACTTCATGGTGCAGTAAAGACAGCCAGTGCTGTACAAACTCAGAGAAAAATGAGCATCATAGAAGAAGGTTCCCTGGAGAGCTTGAATGTCACCTGGGCCTGGAAAGATTGCTGGGTTTGGATTGGGATCAGTAAAGGCCATTCCATATAGGAAAGATTGGAAAGGGGAGATTTGATTCACAGATTTATTTTAACTGAAACTCTCTTATGTGCCAGATCTCATAGTTGAATGTGCTTGAGTGTTCCATAAGTTCCTGACTAATGAATAGATAGAGAGTCTACATAAATAAGAGAGATGTATTAAATAACAGTAGAAGGTAGAAAATTGAGATGGGACCATATTATAGAGGAGCTTGAAAGCCAGGTGATGGACTTTCAGAGACAAAACTATTAAAGGAGCTTAAATTAAGAAATGTTATAATAAAATTGACATTTAAAGAAGATGAATTGAGCTGAAATGTACAGCCAGGAGGCACTAAAGACAACCAAAAGAATATGGCCACAGACTAGGTGTGAATTATTGAGGACCTGGTCCAAGTTATTGCTAGAGCATGGAAAGGAAAACTGACATGAATGATTGTCTTAGTCCACTTAGGCTGCTATAACAAAATACCTTAGATGCAGTAATTTATAAATGACAGAAATGTGTGGCTCAGAGTTCTAGAGACTGAGGAGTCCAAGATCAAGATGCCAGAAGATCAGTGTCTGGTCAGGGCTTGTTTTCTGCTTCATAGACAGCACCGTTTTTATTTATCCTCATATAATACAAGGGGCAAACAAGCTGTTGGGCCTCTTTTATCAGGGCAATGATCTTATTCATGAGGACTCCAACATGAGCTAATCACCTCTCGAAGACCCCACCTCTGAATATTATTGCATTGGGGTTTCAACATGTGAATTTTGGTAACATACATTCAGATCGTAGAAACAATGTCCTAAAGGAAAATGACAGAAGAGAATAAATAAGTGGTATTTTTGAAATCTTCATGCTGGAGTTGGAGGTGATGCGTAAGTTAGAGACAGGGAAATTGGGAAAAGAGTATACTTGAGCATCTTTCTAAATGCTGAATCATCCTGATGATGATAGCAAGTAGTAAACTCATAGAGCCCTCATTATAACTCTATGAATGACATAGTCAGGCCATTTATTTTCTTGTCCTTTTCTATTTTTTCCCTGACTTTCTCGTTTCTTACACCTGATTTTGAAAGAACGCAAAGAAACAGGTCTTAATATCAAGCTTCCTCACGTCTTCAGTGAATGACAAATCTGTACTTGGCAGTCATTGTTAAGAAAAGGATGGTTGTCCCCAAATGGAAAAGCACTCCAGCATGGCCTGTAACAGCTGGCTGTTTCCCCTAGAGCACATGATTATTTTATTGGCACAGTGTTTTACTAACTGGGGCTTCTTTCAACAGAAGCTGCCACACTGAGTTAATGGCCCTGGCTGAGGAGGTGAGAGAAATGGGGTACAATGCCCAGTTACCTAGGACGAATGCCAGTCTCATTTCACCCCACACCAAGGGAAGCAATTGCTTGTATGTTTTTCACCTACAGAGTAAGTTGTGCTCTGAGAGTAGAGCACCAGGGACATATATCCTGATTATAGCAGAAAAGCTCACCTGGACCAAATGGCTTTAAAAAAAAAAAAAAAGTGTGTGTTTGTGTGTGTGGCAGGGGTGAGGGGAGTATTGTAAAAGTACTATTCTTCACTCTTAAGAAACAAGAAACATTTTCCCCTCTTAAGCCTCTTTATTTCACCAGAGTAGAAGACTGAAATACGCTATTCCTTTTGGTCCCTGTTTTAAAACTCTTGGTGGTTTTTTTTTTTTTTCTTCCATGAGAAGGTTGAGTGTCTTCATAAAGAGCCTGACCCAGAAAAACCATGCCAGAGGCAGCATCTGGGAGACAACAAGGGATTTGTGTTAGGATTTTCCATGCAGCTCACTGTCAGTGGCTTTTTTTAACCTTTTGAGCAGAATAGCTTTAATCCAAACAGAACTGGGAAAGCATGACAGCTGAGCTGTGGTTGATACTCAATAAATCTGATTGAAAGATGGGAAATTTAATCCTGCTGATGTCAAATTTCTATATTATTCCTCTCAAGTGGGATTCTGGGTCCACAATGTCAAAGCAGCTTGGGGGATGGTTTATTTTTTGTTTTACATTAAAGCCTCACTCAGATTCAACTTCATTGTTGTAGTGAAACAAGAACCCCCATGATGCCATCTGCATCTTCAGGTGTTCTCCAATCTTAATCCATCCTCAGTGTCCTCATTAAGTGAAACTCTGCTTAACAGCTCAGCAGGGCCTAAAACACAAAATCTGAACTTTGCCATTTGAGAACCTCCATAATCCTACCCCAGCCTAAAGTTTAACTCTACCTGTTCCCAGCACACAGGCTGTGTCTCACTACCTCTCTGCACTTCATTATCTTCTTCCTGATACCTGGAAAGCCCTTGCCTTTTGATTCCAAACATTTACATTTAATCTTTATTTTAAAATCCAAAGTGTGGAGATGAGGGAATGGGAAGAGTCAGCATTTACTACCTGCTAAATACTATGCTATTAATATATATTTGATACAATTACCCCATGTAATCTTCCTAATACCACAATGTTGGCATTATGATACCCATTTGAGAAAAAAGGTAGATGAGGCTCATTGAGTTTAAGTAACTTTTCCTTGATATAATAGTTAAGATTTGAAACCAATTCATCCAAAGCTTCAACTGTTACTCTCCGTCATGCTGCTTATTTGACTTTTATTAGCCTGTGCCCAGGATCAGGAGGATCAGCTCTCTCACCTGGCTCTGCTGGTGGTTGCTGACTGCACACCGACTTCCCTCTGCACCGCCACACTCCTTCCTCAGCAAACTCTTTGAACACAGAGCCTCTGCAGAAAAATCCTTTTTGCTTACACTCCCTATAGAAGTTTTAGAACCTTCTCTTCTTACCAGTATCCCCAGGCTTCCAAATGAGGTCATTCTTACTACTTCCTGGGTTTGTGCTCTTTCAAAGGCCAACTTGAAGGAGGCCCCAAACTAAAACATATCTAACTGTATTTTTAAAAGTTAATAGCCAATTAGTGTTAATTTCATGCAGCATCAAGCACATGGTTTTCTAACAACTTTCTATTAAATATAATAAATACAGAAAAGAGTACATACCAGAAGTGTAAGCTAAACACAGATGAAACCAACACACAGAAGGGCCCCTTCTGCTTCCTTTCTGCCTCTGCCTCTCCCAAAGACTAACCACTCTTCTTACTTCTATCATCCTAGATGGGATGTGCCTTTTTCTATGCTCTCTATAAGTGGAATACAATTTATACTATTTGTATCTGGCTTCTGTCACTCAATATTATGTTTGGGAAATTCATCCATATGGTTGGAGCACTTGTAGATTGATTACTCTTACTACTGTTTAGTTTTATGCTCTCTTGATTTGCTTAGTTGGTTAATCTCAGAAATTATGAAAATGACTCACTTCCAAAAGTTAGAACTCCACATAAGCAATGTCTTTTGGGAAAAGAAGCCCGAAAGTATATAACTTGTTAGGATTTATAGGCCATTTGATCCAATATTTTTCAAACATTTTTGCATCCAACCCTTAGTGGTGGTGCAACCACAGACAAGTCAACTGACCTTATCTGTAAAATAGAGATGATATCTACTCCAGAGAGTTGCTACCCAGATTACATGATGTGATATTTGTACAAATGTCCAGCAGTATGCCTGACAAAGAGTAAGAACTCAAGTTTTTTTATATTTTAAATTGAATAGGTAGTTGTGTTCCTATGACCAACCTGAAGCAAGACTTGTGGCCATCACTGTAAACTAGCAGTCAAAAGCTGGGGAGCCACATGGATGTGTTATACAGACAATTTCTCCTCATTTCTGAACACCTGGATTCTATTACTAACCTCCCCTCTTCCTACCTAAAGTACTTTAAGACTTAACCTTTTTAGCCTCAATGGTCTCATCAGTTAAATGAGGATATTATATGTTTGTATGTGTGCTCTTTTGTATGTGTGTATATATATGTATGTATACTTATACGTCTCATGGGATTGTTGTGGTAACATACTATATTCAGAGGTACTTTGTAAAATAAAATATTTTAAAGTCCAAATGATTCATATTGCTATAGAAAAGACCATGAACCACCTATCAGTTTTCATATCACAATTATCATAGAGAAAAAGCATCATGGTATCACTTAGGAGAGAAGTGAAGAGGTTTTAATTAGATTCTTAATAGCTACACATTGTAGAGAACCTACAATATACCAGTCACTGCTAAACACTCTACAAACACATACAGACTTCCTAATTCCTCACAATGACCAGGATTTAGCATTACTCTCTTTCTCACATGAGGAAATTGGGGTTCAAATAAGTTAAGCACACTATCTAAGGTCACTTGGTAATGGGTAAGACCAAGGCACAAGCCCATTTGTCTGGCTCCAAGGCCCATGCTCTTGGCACCACATGGCACTGCCTCAGCAATGTGAAATAACAGATGCTGCCCAAATTAAAACTACATGGAGTTATGATTAGCACATTGGCACGGGCTCTTAAGTGGGCGGGACAGATGCTGAAACTAGGCAGAAGTAAGTGTACCAACTGATGGGAACCAGGACAAACAATCAAAGAACATGCCTATGAAAAAAACATCTGTTGCTCTCAGAATGTTAAAACATTTTTGTTTAAATAGAATCCTCACGTCCTTGTTATGAGGAACAGTCAGAGATTTAGTAAAATATTCTGTGAGTCAATCAGGAATGCTGTTAAAAGTTACAGTGTGCCTGGTTCTGGGAAGACTCCATAGGTATAATGTGACCTTTAAATGGAATTTATTTAAAGCGTGATCCTTCAGTCCATCAGTGTCCTTTTTGGCCATACTTTTAAATTGCTTATAAACATGTCACACAGATTGTTAAAGGAAACACACAGGAAACTTTCAATCTTCTCGGGTAATATGATCATGAAATACCTCAGGGAAAAAAATACAGATGTTTTATTTGGAAATTGTGTTCTTTCTTTTTAATAGGTGTAGAACTACAGCAACTTTGTTAATTTACCTAAGGTTGAATTTAAAAGGAACAGAGAACCTAGTCAGTTCTGTCCTTACTACCTGGTTAAAAAGTCCTTTCTGAAAATATCATCAAAATGCACATTTTTAAAAAAATGACAGGGATCCTTTAATACAATCTGTGTTGTATCTCCCAAGTAAATAGATGAAGGAAGTAATTTGCCATCCTTTTCCAAATATTAATTCAGCCATTTTGTGTTTTGTTCTAATCATAAATATATTCTTGTAATAAATATTTTAAATGATGCCAAAAACGATGTAGAGAAAAATGTCATTACGCAGACGTGAACATTGTTAGAATTTAGATGAACATTCTTCAACAGATATCTCTTCTCTGTCTCTATTTCTTTTTTTCCTCTCTCATGCACACCTCACACACATCTGTGCATAGGCATACATAATCTTATATAAATAAAATCAAATACATTGAACATTTTATTAATCTTCTTCTTTGAACATTTCCATAGATATTTTTTACAAGGTTTCCATCATCATGTTTAGTGGCTGCTTAGCATTTTATTTTATGGATGATAAGGCAGATTGATAGTATTGATTAAATGTCCTGGAATCAGAGACAGCAGTTTCTGTCAATTCGTAACAAGTCCCTTTCTCTCATAAGATCTTAAGTTCCTTACTTGTAAAAGAAGGTAACTGAAGTAGGTGGTTTACTTAACACCGGCATTCCATAGAAGAGTATTCTATATCCTAAATGGAATTGTTCTTTCCATTTTCATGTGCTCCATCTTCCCTATACCCTAGAATTATTTACATACAGTACTATAAATGAGGTGCTGTGATAGCACAAGCAGGGAGAGCAAGAGATTACTTAATTTAAAACTCAAAATATGTTTATGGAGGAAGGCTTTAAAAGAGGAACTTGATTTTGAGGAACCAGTAGCACTGAACATGTGGTATGACATAGAAAAGGCATTCCAAAGCAGGGAACAGCACTGATACACGGTACTGAGGCAGGACAGAGCACTTTATCAGATGAGACTGATCAAAGGGCTACTTGAAGGAAAGTGACAATAGCTGGTCGGGATCATATTATAAAGGAAAGGCATACATTGGGGGAATTTTGAGGGGAGGAAGAAAAGGGGTAGGTAATGAGAGTTTCTGAAGGTTTTAAGTGGGAGGAAGATAAAATAATAAGAACAAGATAATTTTTTTTTTTTTGCTTCCTTTCCCTCCCTTTACCCCCTTTTCCCTTTTTGATGGTTTGGAAAAAGAGAGTTACTAGATGCAGAAAGACCATTTGGGCTATTAACAAACCCAAATCATGTTGGTAGTACTACAATGCGCAGGCAGCAGGAGGCATCACAGTGCAGTCACTAAGACCCTTTAGGACCAGAGTACCTGGTTTTGAATCCTTTCTCAGGGTTAAATAGCTCTGTGGCCCCAGAGAGTTACTTGATTAATTATGTAAATATCTGCTTATACTGAGCACTATACGTGTTTGATTAAAGTATTATAAAGATGTGATGAATGTAAGAGACATTTCACAGATAAAGTCAGTGGGACATTTAGGGGAAAAGCTTTGATGCTGTGAGACAAAGAAAGTAAAGATGACTCTAGGTTACTAAGAAGCAGCAGAAAGAGAGCTGGGGAACAAGGGGGCAGCAGGTTTGCACAGGGAGGCTGACTGTGTCAGGTTCGTGCTAGGTAGATTTTGAGGTACAAAAAGGAGATTCGCAAAAAAATATGTGACTGAAGATTTGAAACAACATGGCACTCAGGAACCCGAGTAGAGGTATAGATTTTGGAGTCATGAGCTTCACATATCATTTGGAGTGATTGTTGGGGTGAGACGTGATAAGGTGATAATTCTAGGCTTACAAGATATATCACATGCATTTATCCTATAAATATATCTAATATGTGCATAGAAGATTATCATTTTAAAATTGGTCCTGTATAACGGGAATCCATTTGTAACATAACTTAAAATTCTGTTATTACCTCCAAGTAAACATTGATGATACTGTGTTTCTGATACCCAACCAGTCTGTTAATATAAATTCCAAATGATTTTTTCAACAGCGTGGCATAAAACAGTGACAAATCCTCTACTTAATGAGCCTCACAGCAATTAAGACACAAATACACTGGAGAATCCCATTGCATTTAATCATCAGAAAAAGAATAAACAAAAATGCACTCTGATGATGAAATAAATTTTATAAATCAAGTATAATTTAATTTCCAGAACAGATTTTGAAAGCCACAGATCTCTGATATGACATGGTTATAGGTTAATTGTTAAGTACTGACAGAATTAGAGGAAAATAATGGGAAAAGTACTTGGCCAGGATTTAGAAAAACTGGGTTTTTGTTTGTGCTTTTCACCTGTTTGCATGACCTTGGTCAAATCATTATGCTTCCCTGAACCTCAGTTTCCTTACTTATCAAATTCCACTAAAAATATCTTTTCTAATACTATGATGAAAATAAGAAAGATACTGCAAGTAGAAATTACAGTAGTCCTCCCTTACCGGTGATTATGGTTTTTTTGTGGTTTCAGTTACCCTTGGTCAACCTCAGTCTATACTAAATGGAAATACTAAATGGAATAGTCCAGAACTCCATTCTAAATGGAATCCTGAATGGAACACTCCATTTACTAAATGGAATACTAAATGGAAAACTCCAGAAATAAACAATTCATACATTTTAAGTTACATGCTGTTCTGAGTATAACTAAATGGAAAAATACTAAATGGAAAACTCCAGAAATAAACAATTCATACACGTTAAGTTACACACTGTTCCGAGTAGAGTGATGAATGAAGTTTTACGCTGCCCTGCTCCATATCACCTGAGATGTGAATCAAACCAGTCTAGGGCATCCATGCTCTATATACTACCTGGCCATTAGTCCCTTAGTCAACTTGGTTGTCAGATAGAAAAACATAGTATAGATAGGGTTCAGTGGCTTCAGGCACCCACTAGGGTTTTGAAATGTATTCCCTAAGGATAAGAGAGGACTACTGTATTTTAAAGTCTGCTGACCAGTTTTGCTAACTAACACATGCAGGTACCAGTTGAGATTGGTCTTTGGCATTTGTGGCAAAGAGAGTGGCCCTAAGTGCCAAGAAATCCCATCACAGTTTCCTTATCACTTTGATGTGTTTAACTTATTATGCATCACAGTCTGGACCTCAGCTTTGCAGGATCAGCACAAGGAGGACTAGTCCATTTCTCAGTGGTAGACTCTAATATACAACTGAATAAAACGGGAAAAAAACAAACTGTCAATGTTCTAATCTATGACAAGATATAATAATCAGAGAATTTAATACTTAAAATAGAAATCGCATCACTTTTTCTCTCTTCTGACAAACTTTCATGAGAAGAAAGATGTTGATTGTGTTATTTAAAATATGGAATTAAAGATGTAAGGAATTACAGTTGGTCCTCTAAATCTAAGGGTTCTGTATCCACAGATGCAACCAACTGCAGTTGTTTGGGGGAAAAAAAACAAAACAACAAAAAAAATAACAATACAATAAAAATAATACAACTTTTCAAAATACTGTATAACAACTATTTGCATAGCATTTACATTGTATTAGGTATTTGAAATCATCTAGAGATTATTTAAAGTACATAGGAAGATATGGATAGTTTATATGCAAATACTATACCATTGTTTATAAGGGACTTGAGCATCTGTGGATTTTGGTATCCATGAGGGTTCCTGGAACCATTCCTCCATGATACTAAGGGATGACTGTACATAGAATCACAAGTGTAACAGCATGATACTATATGCAAACCTGTTATAGGAGCCTCATAATAGAGGAGGTCTTGTCTTGGTGTAAGACTTCTACTCCCTTGGATGGCATTAGATGGCTGTGGCCCAAATTTCGCATCTGTGATTTTACTTTTCTAACCTTTAGTGATAGAACAAACACCATTCTAAGAGCTCACCTTTTCAATCATAGTTTACTGTAGCCTCAAACTCCGAACTCCAGGGTTCAAGCTATCCTCCAGCCTCAGCCTCCTGAGCAGCTGGAACTACAGCCCAAATAATTTTTTATTTTTATTTTTAAGAGAATGAGGTCTTGCTATGTTGCCCAGGATGGTCTGAAACTCCGGACTTCAAGTGATCTTCCCACCTTAGCCTCCTAAGTAGCTGGGATTACAGACATGAGCCACTATGCCCAGCTAGACTATTTTTAATATGTATCTGAGTCAGGACTATCCGAAAAAACAAAACCAATAGGAAAATATATATATATATATACACACACACATTTTTACATATATATAAAGAACTTTATATGCAAGATATTTTTATACATTTATGTTTATATATTTATATATGATATTAAACAGTAAATATATATTAAAATATATGTAAAATATATAATGTATATTCATGTATTTATATAGTTTTTTAATATAAAGACATATATGTATCTATATAAGATATATAGGTAAGAAACTATATATCTTACATATAGATATATGTCTTTATATAAAAAATGTTTATGTATATGTGTAGATACAGATATATATATCTATATATATATAAATATCTTTAAAAGTATATGAGTAATTATTGCGAATGAGAAGTCCCAGATCTGCCCTCTGCAAGCTGGGGGCCCAGGAAAGTCTTTGTTGCAGCTCCAGTCCATACTGGAAAGCCTGGGGATTAGAGGAGCCAATATCGTAAAGTCCCCATCCAAATCCAATGGCTGGAAACCAGGATTACCAAAGTCCAAGAGCAGGAGAAGATACATGTCCCAACTTAAGAGAGCAAATTCGCCTTTCCTCCACGTTTTTGTTCTATTCAAGCCCTCAACAGATTAGATAATGCCCACCTGCATTGGTGAGTGCAGATCTTTACTCAGTCTATGCGTAGACTCAAATGCTAATGTCTTCTGGAAAGATCTTCACAGACAAACCCGAGAATCATGCTTTATCAGCTATTTGTTTAAAAACTTAACTACTAATACCCTACTATTGACCACAACCCTTACTGATAATATAAACACTGATTAACTCATATTTGTATGTTATATGTATTATATACTATATAGTAACAATAAAGTACGCTAGAGAGAAAGGGTTAAGAAAATCATAGGAGAAAATATATTCTTAGTACTGTACTGTATTAATCAATGCCATAAGTTCATGTCATCTGTTTACAAAATGGATTGTCTGTCTGAAGTGGCCGCCAAATGCAGTTGGCAACTCTGTCAAGTTAACATGTAAAATTAACTATCATAACAATTGTTATAATATTCTCGGCATCTTCTAGATTTTAAGGTTTTTATCAAAGAGTTGCACATAATATTCTTATATGTGTTTACTTCAATTTCATGAGGAAATATATCTCTGGATATACAGCTAACCCTTGAACAACATGGGTTTAAATTGTGCTGTCCACTTAGAGGCAGACTTTTAAATAAACACATTGAAGGGGTTTTTAAAGATTTGTGACAACTTGAAAAAACTTACAGATGAAACATGTGGCCTAGAGATATTGAAAATATTAAGGACAAGCGATGTATGTCATGAATGTATACGATATACGTAGATACTAGTTTATTTTATCATTTACTACCATTACATACACACAAATCTATGACAAATAGTTAAAATTTATCAAAACACACACAAGATCACTCACAGACCATACATGGCACCATTTGCAGTTCAGAGAAATGTAAACAAATGTAAAGATGCAGTATTAAATAATAACTGCCTAAAATTAACTGCAACACATACTGTACCACTGTAAAAATTTCATAGTTATCTCCTGTTGCTATTGCAGTGAGCCTGTGTCCTGAGTATTCACTTAAAATACCATGTGACGCTAATCATCACGTAAGCATCTTGTCTCTCCAGTAAATTATGTATCACAGTAAAGACTGATATATTACAGTTCTCATGAATTTTTCATTGTGTTTACTGCAATATTGTAAACATTGAGTAACCACCCATGGGGCTCAACAATGTGCCACTAATGAAGTTAGAACTCCTAAGAAGCAGAGAAAAGTCATGACAAACAATGAAAGTTGAATTGCTTGTTATATACCATAGAGTGAGATATGCAGCTGCAGTTGGCAGCTACTTCAGACAGATGGTTCATCTTGTAAACAGATGACATAAACTTATGGTTTTGACCAATACAGTACAGCACTAAAAGTGTATTTTCTCTTCCTTATGATTTTCTCTAGCTTACTTTATTGTAAATATACAGTATATAATATAGATAACATAGAGAATATGTGCTAATGAGTGTTCATCTTATCAGTAAGGCTTCTGGTCAATAGTAGGGTATAGTAGTTAAGGTTTTTGGGGTGTCAAAATTTATTCATGGATTTTCAAGTGTGCAAAATTTTGGTGCCCCTAAACCCCACATTGTTCAAGTTTCAACTGGATATATTTTTTTCATTCCTAATTTCAACTGTTTTTTTCTCTCTCACTGTTTCGCTTAAGCATTATACATTGTATTGGCCTTTCCAAATGGCAACTTCAGAATTCATTTTTCTAATATATTTATTTTTAATTCTGTTAATTTGAAAAGTTATTAATTATGCTACTTATATTTCGGGTGATTTTTAATTGTTTTATCTTCTAAATTGTGTTATACATATTAAATTTCTTGATTTTAGTCTTTTTATTCCTTAATAATGAAGATATTAAAAGTATGTGTTTTTGACCAGGTGTGGTGACTCATACCTCAACCCCAGTATTTTGAGAGGTCAAGCCAGGTGGATTGCTTGAGCCCAGGAGTTCAAGGCCAGCCTGGGCAACATGGCAAAACCCGTCTCTACCAAAGAAAAAAGAAAACATAAGTAGCTGGGTGTAGTGGCTTGCACCTGTATTCCCAGCTACTCAAGAGGCTGAGGCAGCAGATTGATTGAGCCCCTGAGGTCCAGGCTGCATTGAGCTGTGATCAAGCAGCTGCACTCCAGCCTGGGTGAGAAGACCTGCCTTAAAAAATAATAATAATAATAATAAAATAAAATTATGTATTTTTTCTGTTAATTGCTCTAGCTGTCTCCCATGGGTTTGGTTTGAAGTGTTCGCATTTTGTCTTTTTACAGGAATTAAGTAATTTGATTTTTATTTCTACCATGTTCTAAAGGTTACAAGTACTTATGTTATTTTATTATTTATTTCCAATATGTTGGCTTTCTATCAGAGAATGCTTTTTCTACTTTTAAAAAATTAAATATGTTTTAAAGCTAAGTACATGACTACATATGTTAGTTATATTAATATGTAAAAATGTATGTGTTCTCTTGAAAGGATGAAATGAAGCATCTGTAATGTGCTAGTTACTTCTATGAGTACTGCAGAAAAAGCAGAGAACACAACAGACAAAAGTGTCTGACTCCAAGGATCTTAGATTCTAATTTACAGAAAACCACAATAATATACAACAAATAAAGAAAACATGTATTAACTTAGAAGGTGATAAGTTGTGTGGTATTAGAAATATTTAATAACTGATAGAGATATAGAAAATTCTAAGTCTAAAACATTAAAATTTATTCTCCAAGTCAAATACTAAATGATATAAGTTGTAGGAATAATTATCTATTAGATCATTCTTGTAATTTCAAAATAATTAGTTTATTTTAGAAATTGGTGGTGGGTGTCTTTTGATTGATTCAGCTGTTAGATAAATGCCTTTTTCTGTGTCATATTTTGACGGATTTTAACCGAGAGCACCACATTGGTATTTTTAATGAATACTTCCATTAAAGATGTAACCTCAACAAATTAAAAAAAATGTCTCTTAACAAAGATAACGTTGTTCATAGTGCTGAATCCTCTCTGAGCATCTCTTAAACAATAATTACATTCAAAATGTTTTCATACTCTTTTAGTATTACCTGAGAGTTTAATATATTCAGTCTCAAACTATAATAACCAAAACAGTGTGACACCAACAGGAAAAATAGACACACAGATGATTGGAGCAGAATAGAGAACCCAAAAATAAATCCACACATCCAAAGTCAACTTATTTTCAACAAAGGTGCCAAGAACATACATTGGAGAAAGGACAGGCTTTTCAATAAATTGTGCTAGGAAAACTGGAGATTCAGATGCAGAAGAATGAAACTAGACCCCTATGTCTTGCCATATTAAAAAAAAAAACAAAATGAATTAACGACTTACATCTAATTCTTGAAACTGAAACCTCTAGAAGACAACAACATTGGGGAAACACTCCAGGACATTGGTCTGGGAAAAGATTTCTCAAGTAAAACCTCAAAAGCAAAAATGGATAGAAGGGATTCACATCAAGCTAAAACACTTCTGCACAGCAAAGGAAACAATCAATAAAGTGAAGAGACAACTCACAGAATGGGAGAAAATATTTGCAAACTACCCATCTGACAAGGGATTAATAACCAGGACATACAAGAAGCTCAAACAACTTAATAGGAAAAAGTAATCTGATCAAACAAAGGGCAAAATCTGAACAGTCATTTCTCAAAATAAGACATACCAATTGCCAACAGATATGTGAAAAATGCTTGGCATTACTAATCATCAGGGAAATGCAAATTGAGACTACAATGAGATATCATCTCACTCCAGTTAAAATGGCTTTTATCCGAAAGGCAATAACAGATGCTGATGAGGATATGGAGAAAGGGGAACCCTCATACACTGTTGGTAGGAATGTAATTTAATACAGTAAGTACGGAGAACAGTATGGGGGCTCCTCAAAAAAACTAAAAATAGAACTACCATATCACTTAGCAATCCCATACCTTGATATATATTCAAAAGAAAGGAAAATGATATATCAAAGAGGTATCTGCACTTTCATGTTTATTCCAGCACTATTCACAGTAGCTAAGATATGGAAGCAACCTATGTCCATCAGTAGATAAATGGATAAAGAAAATGTGGCATAGCTAGACAATGGAATATTACTCAGCCATTAAAAATGAAATACTGTCATTTGTAACATGGATAAAACTGGAGGACAATGTTAAGTGAAATAAGCCAGGTAAAGAAAGACAAATGTTGCACATTGTTGCTAATAAATGGAAGCTAAAAAAAAAATTGAACTCAGAGAGAGAGTAAAATGATGGTTACCAGAGGCTGGAAAGTGTTGTAAAGAGAGGGAGAAAATAGGGATGGTTAAAGGGTACAAAAAATATAGTTAGATAGAAGAAATAAGATCTAGTATTTGGTAGCATAATAGGGAGATTATAGTTAACACTAACTTATTGTTATATTTTCAAATAACAGAATGAGTGAAATTGGAAAGTTCCTAACATAAAGAAATGATAAATCCTTGAGGTGATGGATATCCCAATTATCCTGATTTGATCAAAACACATTGTATGCCTGTATCAAAATATCACACATACCCCAAAAATAGGGTACAATTTGATAAAAGCATACCTTATTTGGGGGTACATGTGATATTTTGATACACGAATACAATGTGTTATGTGTCCATAATAATTTAAAATAACAAACTAAAAACATATATATTCAATCTCTATACTTTTTACTAAATGAGGAAAATCATTTATTAGATTTTGTTAAGTATTTACTAGAATGTGATTTTGTTATCTTGATTTTATTACTATTTTTGTACTGCTATTTCATAGTGCTTTGCACATATCATTGCACCAAATTTCAGGACTCAACAAGTTGAAAGGAATGGAAAATCTTATTTTGACTTTCATGTTTATCATCTTACAACAAGTGCATTTTCACTTGTAGACAATCTAAGCCTTAAGAACTGTTACTTTGTTTTGCTTCAAGGAGTATATTATGCTTCTTCATTTCTAGTTTCACTTCTCTTTTATGAATCCTTTGTTTTGTTTTATATATTCAATTATTTGAACTGTTTATCTAATTAATCTCTCAGCTTTATTAGTGATACGTCTTTTATGAAAGGAAAGGGAATACTGGCATCTCTGTTAAATATATCATTTAGAAAAACCAAACCTAGCTAAAAAATTAATTTTCAAATGTTTAATGATTTCCATTTTATAACTTCCATTAAGGTAAATATCTAAGACCTGATACAATTTACAAACCATTTCTGCAGCTGGAACAGAAGAGCTGCCAATTTGACTGTCATAAATATTCTTCCAATTTACAATTTCTAATTCCTCAGACATACTATTTAATTCTCCTTGATATTTATGTGTTGACTAGAAGTAAATATACAATTTACTCAGAAAATATAATTTTAAAATGATTAAAATGACTTACCTAATTATTGCATTGTCCAGAGGAACTTTTATTTGGAGACAGTACCAATGAAAACATCAAAAAATGTTCAAAATTTTGGCTGAAACTCTAGTCTCTTTCTTTAGTATTGTATTATACCATCTGCATGAAGATTTAATAGTTTTCAAAATTCTCAGTAATCCCTCTTTTCTCAGTCATAAATAATAAAACTAGATATATTACTTTATAAATGTCTCTAACAGTCCACGAGATAAGCATAAACCACAAAAATAATTCAAAGTCATGAATTTTACATTTTAAGTAAATTTTTTAAATGAGTAAAACTGTTGAATAGTTGAAACACTGTTGATGATTGAATTTTTAAAATATTTTTGAAACACAATACACAGAAAAGTATACAAATTATAAATTTGCAGCTCAGTAAATTATCATAACAGAATGATGTTACCGACATTTTTTTGGAAGTCTTCCCTGACTCTCCAACATGAAACAGAAGCTCCAACCTCAACGTCTCCCAACAACCCTGCTTCATTTTTCTCTATGACACTCACTGCCATCTGACACAGAATATATTTCCTTCTTTATTTGCTTAGATTCTTAAATTTGCCATCTAAGTCTACCTGCTTCCAGTCGTACTGTCTTGGTTCTTATGTTCTCAGAACTTCATTTTAACAGTTCAGTACTGAAATAGCCACACTGCTTTTTGTTGTTGTTGTTGTTGTCGTTGTCGTTATAAATTAAGACAATTTCATATCATTTGGTAACTAATAGAATTGTAATTGTGCTAAACACCAAGTTTAATAACAAAGCATTATATTCATTTCATTGGTTTACACTGACTGTTTTAGGATGCCACAGAATACCACTGGGGCATTAGATTGCTATCATGGCAGCATCTGCCAAACAGTCATGGTTCTGTCTTATAGTGGGCCTGAGTTATGGTCAGTCATAAGGCTAATATGAGGATTGTTTATGAAACACTTTGTGCTTTAGAGGAAGCACTGGTTTATCATTTTCCTCCAATTATGTTGTGACTAATACTTCTGCATTTCAATGAATCTTCTAAATCTACAGGAGAAAAAAGTACGTCAACAATGAACCATAGTCCAGAATTTTTTTTGATAGTGTGCAAAAGTCAGAAAAGCCTGGAATATCGATGATGTGGAAGAGTCAGAAGAAAGCCAAATTGATCATTTCAACCAAAAAATATCAATGAGTGACATACTATTGCTTGTAACATAAAGGTTTGATGAAAATGACACTAGAAAATTGTAACACAAAGCCTAAATGTTTGAGGTCATAGATACCTCACTTCCCCTGATGTGATTATTACATATTGTATGCATATATCAAAATATTCCATATACCTCATAAATATACATGCCTACTATATGCCCACAAAAACTAAAACGTAAAGTTAAAAAGAAATATTTGTCATTAATAATTGAAAGTGCTGGGTATTTACATATTTCTATCACAATGGTAATCATGTTCTGTCTAAAGTTTATGGTTCAACACAAGTGTCCAACAACACTAGACTGGATTAAGAAAATGTGGCACATATACACCATGGAATACTATGTAGCCATAAAAAATGATGAGTTCATGCCCTTTGTAGGGACATGGATGAAACTGGAAACCATCACTCTCAGCAAACTATCGCAAGGACAAAAAACCAAACACTGCATGTTCTCACTCATAGGTGGGAATTGAACAATGAGAACACATGGACACAGGAAGGGGAATATCACACTCAGGGGACTGTTGTGGGGTCGGGGGCAGTGGGGAGGGATAGCATTAGGAGATATACCTAATGTCAAATGACGAGTTAATGGGTGCAGCACACCAACATGGCACATGTATACATATGTAACAAACCTGCACACTGTGCACATGTACCCTAAAACTTAAAGTATAATAATAACAAAATTTAAAAATAAATAAAGTTCATGGTTCAAATAAAGAACATACACAGTTATCAATGAGGAAAATCTCTTAAAAGACTGTGAAACAATTTCATATTAAAGCAATTAAAAATAGAAATTTGGGAATTATTCTTAATCAGAGTGTTTATAAAGAAACAGAATAGGCTTATGATTTTTGGAACTCTAGCCAAGAGATGGCCGAATAGGAACAGCTCCAGTCTACAGCTCCCAGCGTGAGCAACACAGAAGACGTATGATTTCTGCATTTACAACTAAGGTACTGGGTTCATCTCACTGGGGATTGTTGGACAGCGGGTGCAGGACAGTGGGTGCAGCACATCGAGTGTGAGCCAAAGCAGGGTGAGGCATTGCCTCACCCAGGAAGCGCAAGGGGCTAGGGAATTCCCTTTCCTAGCCAAGGAAAGGGGTTACAGATGGCACCTGTAAAATCAGGTCACTCCCACCCTAATACTGTGCTCGTCTGACGGTCTTAGCAAACGGCATACCAGGAGATTATATCCCCATGCCTGGCTCAGAGGGTCCAATGCCCACGGAGCCTCGCTCATTGCTAGGACAGCAGTCTGAGGTCAAACTGCAAGGCAGCAGCAAGGCTGGGCAAGGGGCGTCCTCCGTTACTGAGGCTTGAGCAGGTAAACAAAGCAGCCTGGAAGCTAGAACTGGGCGGAGCCCAGCTCAAGGAGGTCTGCCTGCCTCTATAGACTCCACCTCTGGGGGCAGGGCATAGCCAAACAAAAGGCAGCAGAAACCTCTGCAGACTTAAATGTTCTTGGCTGACAGCTTTGAAGAAAGTAGTGGTTCTCCCAGCACACAGCTTGAAATGTGAGAATGGACAGACTGCCTCCTCAGTGGGTCCCTGACCCCCGAGTAGCCTAACTAGGAGGCACCCCCAAGTAGGGGCAGACTGACACCTCACAAGGCCGGGTACCCCTCTGAGACAAAACTTCCAGAGGAACAATCAGGCAGCTACATTTGCTGTTTACCAATATTCGCTGTTCTGCAGCCTCCACTGCTGATACCCAGGCAAACAGGGTCTGGAGTGGATGTCCGGTAAACTCCAACAGACTTGCAGCTGAGGGTCCTGACTGTTAGAAGGAAAACTAACAAACAGAAAGGACATCCACACCAAAACCCCATCTGTACGTCACCATCATCAAAGACCAAAGGTAGATAAAATGACAAAGATAGGGAAAAAACAGAACAAAAAAACTGAAAATTCTAAAACTCAGAGTGCCTCTTCTCCTCCAAAGGAACACAGCTCCTCACCAACAACGGAACAAAGATGGACGGAGAATGACTTTGATGAGTTGAGAGAAAAAGGCTTCAAACAATCAAACTTCTCCAAGCTAAAGGAGGAAGTTTGAACCCATGGCAAGGAAGTTAAAAACCTTGAAAAAAAGATTAGAGGAAAGGCTAACTAGAATAACCAACGCAGAGAAATCCTTAAAGGACCTGATGGAGTTGAAAACCATGACATGAGAAATATGTGACGAACGCACAAGCCTCAGTAGCCGATTCAATCAGCTGGAAGAAAGGGTATCAGTGATGGAAGATCAAATGAATGCAATGAAGTGAGAACAGAAGTTTAGAGAAAAAAGAATAAAAAGAAACAAACAAAGCCTCAAAGAAATATGGGACTATGTGAAAAGACCAAATCTACATCTGATTGGTGTAAATGAAAGTGACAGAGAGAATGGAACCATGTTGGAAAACACTCTGCAGGATATTATCCAGGAGAACTTCCCCAATCTAGCAAGGCAGGCCAACATTCAAATTCAGGAATTACAGAGAACGCCAAAAAGATATTCCTCGAGAAGAGCAACCCCAAGACACATAATTGTCAGATTCACCAAAGTTGAAATGAAGGAAAAAATGTTCAGGGCAGCCAGAGAGAAAGGTCGGGTTACCCACAAAGGGAAACCCATCAGACTAACAGCTGATTTCTTGGCAGAAACTCTACAAGTCAGAAGAGAGTGGGGGCCAATATTCAACATTCTTAAAGAAAAGAATTTTCAACCCAGAATTGCATATCCAACCAAACTAAGCTTCATAAGTGAAGGAGAAATAAAATAATTTACAGACAAGCAAATGCTGAGAGATATTGTCACCACCAGGCCTGCCCTACAAGAGCTCCTGAAGGAAGCACTAAACATGGAAAGGAACAACTGGTACAAGCCACTGCAAAAACATGCCAAATTGTAAGGATCATCAAGGCTAGGAAGAAATTGCATCAACTAATGAGCAAAATAACCAGCTAATATCACAATGACAGGATCAAATTCACACATAACAATATTAACCTTAAATGTAAATGGGCTAAATGCTTCAATTAAAAGACACAGACTGGCAAATTGGATAAAGAGTCAAGACCCATCAGTGTGCTGTATTCAGGAAACCCATCTCACATGCAGAGACACACATAAGCTCAAAATAAAGGGATGGAGGAAGATCTACCAAGCAAATGGAAAACAAAAAAAGGCAGGGGTTGCAATCCTAGTCTCTGATAAAACAGATTTTAAAAAAATGAAGATGGAAAGAGACAAATAAGGCCATTACATAATGGTAAAGGGATCAATTCAACAAGAAGAGCTAACTATCCTAAATATATATGAACCCAATACAGGAGCACCCAGATTCATAAAGCAAGTCCTTCGAGAGCTACAAAGAGACTTAGACTCCCTCACAATAATAATGGGAGACTTTAACACCGGACTGTCAATATTTGACAGATCAATGAGAGAGAAACTTAACAAGGATATTCAGGAACTGAACTCAGCTCTGCACCAACCAGACCTAACAGACATCTACAGAACTCTCCACCCCAAATCAACAGAATATACATTCTTTTCAGCACCACACCACATTTATTCCAAAATTGACCACATAGTTGGAAGTAAGACACTCCTCAGGAAATGTAAAAGAACAGAAATTATAACAAACTTGTCTCTCAGACCACAGTGCAATCAAATTAGAACTCAGGATTAAGAAACTCACTCAAAACTGCTCAACTACATGGAAACTGAACAACCTGCTCCAGAATGACTACTGGGTACATAAAGAAATGAAGGCAGAAATAAAGATGTTCTTTGAAACCAACAAGAACAAAGGCACGACATACCAGAATCTCTGGGACACATTCAAAGCAGTGTGTAGAGGGAAATTTATAGCACTAAATGCCCACAAGAGAAAGCAGAAAAGATCCAAAATTGACACCCTAACATCACAATTAAAAGAACTAGAGAAGCAAGAGCAAACACATTCAAAAGCTAGCAGAACGCAAGAAATCACTAAGATCAGAGCAGAACTGAAGGAGATAGAGACACAAAAAAACCCTTCAAAAAATCAATGAATCCAGGAGGTGCTTTTTTGAAAAGATCAACAAAATTGATAGACCACAAGCAAGACTAATAAATAAAAGAGAGAAGAATCAAATAGACACAATAAAAAATGATAAAGAGGATATCACCATCGATCCCACAGAAATACAAACTACCATCAGAGAATGCTAGAAACGCCTCTACGCAAATAAACTAAAAAATCTAGAAGAAATGGATAAATTCCTCGACACATACACCCTCCCAAGACTAAACCAGGAAGAAGTTGAATCTCTAAATAGACCAATAACAGGCTGTGAAATTCCGGCAATAATTAATAGTTTACCAACCAAAAAAAGTCCAGGATCAGACGGATTCACAGATGAATTCTACCAGAGGTACAAGGAGGAGCTGGTACCATTCCTTCTGAAACTATTCCAATCAATACAGAAAGGGGGAAGGCTCCCTAACTCACTTCATGAGGCCAGCATCATCCTGATACCAAAGCCTGGCAGAGACACAACAAAAAAAGAGAATTTTAGACCAATATGCCTGATGAACATTGATACAAAAATCCTCAGTAAAATACTGGCAAACGGAATCTAGCAGCACATCAAAAAGCTTATCCACCATATTCAAGTGGGCTTCATCCCTGGGATGCAAGTCTGGTTCAACATATGCAAATCAATAAATGTAATCCACCATATAAACAGAACCAATGACAAAAACCACATGATTATCTCAATTGATGCAGAAAGGGCCTTTGACAAAATTCAACAGCCCTTCATGCTAAAAACTCTCAATAAATTAGGTATTGATGGGATGTATCTCAAAATAATAAGAGCTATCTATGACAAACCCACAGCCAATATCATACTGAATGGACAAAAACTAGAAGCATTCCCTTTGAAATCTGGCACAAGACAGGGATGCCCTCTCTCACCGCTCCTATTCAACATAGTGCTGGAAGTTCTGGCCAGGGCAATCAGGCAGGAGAAGGAAATAAAGGGTATTCAATTAGGAAAGAGGAAGTCAAATTGTCCCTGTTTGCAGATGACATGATTGTATATCTAGAAAACCCCATTGTCTCAGGCCAAAATCTCCTTAAGCTGATAAGCAACTTCAGCAAAGTCTCAGGATACAAAATCAACGTGCAAATATCATAAGCATTCTTATACACCAATAACAGACAGAGAGCCAAATCATGAGTGAACTCCCATTCATAACTGCTTCAAAGAGCACAAAATACCTAGGAATCCAACTTACAAGGGATGTGAAAGACCTCTTCAAGGAGAACTACAAACCACTGCTCAAGGAAATAAAAGAGGATATAAACAAATGGAAGGGCATTCCATGCTCATGGGTAGGAAGAATCAATATCATGAAAATGACCATACTGCCCAAGATAATTTATAGATTCAATGCCATCCCCACCAAGGTACCAATGGCTTTCTTCACAGAATTGGAAAAAACTACTTTAAAATTCATATGGAACCAAAAAAGAGCCTGCATTGCCAAGTCAGTCCTAAGCCAAAAGAACAAAGCTGGAGGCATCATGCTACCTGACTTCAAAGTGTACTACAAGGCTACAGTAACCAAAACAGCATGGTACTGGTACCAAAACAGAGATACAGACCAATGGAAGAGAACAGAGCCCTCAGACATAATGCCACATATCTACAACTATCTGGTTTTTGACAAACCTGACAAAAACAGGAAATGGGGAAAGGATTCCCTATTTATTAAATGGTGCTGGGAAAGCTGGCTAGCCATATGTAGAAAGCTGAAACTGGGTCCCTTCCTTACACCTTATACAAAAATTAATTCAAGAGGCTTAGGGGGTGGAGCCAAGATGGCTGAATAGGAACACCTCAGGTCTACAGCTCCCAGTGCGAGCAACATAGAAGACAGGTGATTTCTGCATTTCCGTTTGAGGTACCGGGTTCATCTCACTAGGGAGTGCCAAATAGTGGGTGCAGGACAGTCGGTGCAGGGCACTGTGTGTGAGCTGAAGCAGGGCGAGGCATTGCCTCACTCAGGAAGCACAAGGGGTTAGGGAGTTCCCTTTCCTAGTCAAAGAAAGGGGTAACAGACGGCACTGGAAAATCAGGTCAGTCCCACCCTAATACTGCGCTTTACCAATGGGCTTGGAAAATGGCACACCAGGAGATTGTGTCCTGCACCTGGCTCAGAGGGTCCTGTGCCCATGGAGTCTCCTTGATTGCTAGCACAGCAGTCTGAGATCAAACTGCAAGGTGGCAGTGAGGCTGGGGGAGGGGCACCCACCATTGCCCAGGCTTGCTTAGGTGAATAAAGCAGCCAGGAAGCTCGAACCGGGTGGAGCCCACCACAGCTCAAGGAGGCCTGCCTGCCTCTGTAGGCTCCACCTCTGGGGGCAGGGCACAGAGAAACAAAAAGTCAGCAGGAACCTCTGCAGACTTAAATGTCCCTGTCTGACTGACAGCTTTGAAGAGAGTAGTGGTTCTCCCAGCACTCAGCTGGAGATCTGAGAACGGACAGACTGCCTCCTAAAGTGGGTCCCTCACCCCCAAGCAGCCTAACTGGGAGGCACCCCCGAGTAGGGACAGACTGACACCTCACTCAGCCAGGCACTCTTCTGAGACAAAACTTCCAGAAGAACTATCAGACAGCTGAATTTGTGGTCTCATGAAAATCCGCTGTTCTGCAGCCACCGCTGCTGACACCCAGCCAAACAGGTTCTGGAGTGGACCTCTAGCAAACTCCAACAGACCTGCAGCTGAGGGTCCTGTCTGGTAGAAGGAAAACTAACAAACAGAAAGGACATCCACACCAAAAACCCGTCCGTACATCACCATCATCAAAGACCAAAAGTAGATAAAACCACAAAGATAGGGAAAAAACAGAGCAGAAAAACTGGAAACTCTAAAAAGCAGAGCACCTCTCCTCCTCCAAAGGAACACAGTTCCTCACCAGCAACGGAACAAAGCTGGACAGAGAATGACTTTGACAAGTTGAGAGAAGAAGGCTTCAGACAATCAGACTACTCCCAGCTACAGGAGGAAATTCAAAACAACAGCAAAGAAGTTAAAAACTTTGAAAAAAAAAATAGATGAATGGATAACGAGAATAACCAATGAAGAGAAGGGCTTAAAGGAGCTGATGGAGCTGAAAGCCAAGTCTTGAGAACTACGCGAAGATTGCAGAAGCCTCAGTAGCTGATGTGATCAACTGGAAGAAAGGGTATCAGTGATGGAAGATGAAATGAATGAAATGAGGCAAGAAAGGAAGTTTAGAGAAAAAAGAATAAAAAGAAATGAACAAAGCCTCCAAGAAATTTGGCACTATGTGAAAAGACCAAACCTACATCTGATTGGTGTACCTGAAAACGATGGGGAGAATGGAACCAAGTTGGAAAACACTGTGCAAGATATTATCCAGGAGAACTTCCCCAATCTAGCAAGGCAGGCCAACATTCAGATTCAGGAAATACAGAGAACGCCACAAAGATATTCTTCCAGAAGAGCAACTCCAAGACACATAATTGTCAGATTCACCAAAGTTGAAATAAAGGAACAAATGTTAAGGGCAGCCAGAGAGAAAGGTTGGGTTACCCACAAAGGGAAGCCCATCAGACTAACAGCTGATCTCTCGGCAGAAACTGTACAAGCCAGAAGAGAGTGGGGGCCGATATTCAACATTCTTAAAGAAAAGAATTTTCAACCCAGAATCTCATATCCAGCCAAACTAAGATTCATAAGTGAAGGAGAAATAAAATACTTTACAGACAAGCAAATGCTGGGAGATTTTGTCACCACCAGGCCTCCCCTAAAAGAGGTCCTGAAGGAAGCACTAAACATGGAAAGGAACAACCGGTACCAGCCACTGCAAAAACATGCCAAATTGTAAAGACCATCGAGGCTAGGAAGAAACTGCATCAACTAATGAGCAAAATAACCAACTAACATCATAATGACACGATCAGATTCACACATAACAATATTAACTTTAAATGTAAATGGGCTAAATGCTCCAATAAAAAGACACAGACTGGCAAACTGGATAAGGAGTCAAGACCCATCAGTGTGCTGTATTCAGGAAACCCATCTCATGTGCAGAGACACACATAGACTCAAAATAAAGGGATGGAGGAAGATCTATCAAGCAAATGGAAAACAAAAAAAGGCAGGGGTTGCAATACTAATCTCTGATAAAACAGACTTTAAACCAACAAAGATCAAAAGAGACAAAGAAGGCCATTACATAATGGTAAAGGGATCAATTCAACAAGAAGAGCTAACTATCCTAAATATATATGCACCCAACACGGGAGCACCCAGATTCATAAAGCAAGTCCTGAGTGACCTACAAAGGGACTTAAACTCCCACACAATAATAATGGGAGATTTTAACACCCCACTGTCAACATTAGACAGATCAATGAGACAGAAAGTTAACAAGGATATCCAGGAATTGAACTGAGCTCTGCACAAAGTGGACCTAATAGACATCTACAGAACTCTCCACCCCAAATCAACAGAATATACATTTTTTTCAGCAGCACACCACACCTATTCCAAAATTGACCACATAGTTGGAAGTAAAGCTCTCCTCAGCAAATGTAAAAGAACAGAAATTATAACAAACTGTCTCTCAGACCACAGTGCAATCAAATTAGAACTCAGGATTAAGAAACTCACTCAAAACTGCTCAACTACATGGAAACTGAATAACCTGCTCCTGAATGACTATTGGGTACATAATGAAATGAGGGCAGAAATAAAGATATTCTTTGAAACCAACAAGAACAAAGACACGACATACCAGAATCTCTGGGACACATTCAAAGCAGTGTGTAGAGGGAAATTTATAGCACTAAATGCCCACAAGAGAAAGCAGGAAAGATCCAAAATTGACACCGTAATATCACAATTAAAAGAACTAGAAAAGCAAGAGCAAACACATTCAAAAGCTAGCAGAAGGCTAGAAATAACTAAAATCAGAGCAGAACTGAAGGAAATAGAGACACAAAACCCTTCAAAAAATTAATGAATCCAGGAGCTGGTTTTTTGAAAAGATCAACAAAACTGATAGACCGCTAGCAAGACTAATAAAGAAGAAAAGAGAGAAGAATCAAATAGATGCAATAAAAAATGAAAAAGGGGATATCACCACCGATCCCACAGAAATACAATCTACCATCAGAGAATACTACAAACACCTCTATGCAAATAAACTAGAAAATCTAGAAGAAATGGATAAATTCCTCGACAAATACATCCTCCCAAGACTAAACCAGGAAGAAGTTGAATCTCTGAATAGACCAATAAAAGGCACTGAAATTGTGGCAATAATCAATAGCTTACCAACCAAAAAGAGTCTAGGACCTGATGGACTCATAGCTGAATTCTACCAGAGGTACAAGGAGGAACTGGTACCACT
The DNA here is from genome assembly GCF_006542625.1 of Nomascus leucogenys. NCBI lineage: Eukaryota > Metazoa > Chordata > Mammalia > Primates > Hylobatidae > Nomascus > Nomascus leucogenys. The sequence continues at coordinate 48,135,678 of NC_044395.1, forward strand.
CCTTCTGAAACTATTCCAATCCATAGAAAAAGAGGGTATCCTCCCTAACACATTTTATGAGGCCAGCATCGTCCTGATACCAAAGCCTGGCAGAGACATAACCAAAAAAGAGAATTTCAGACCAATATCCTTGATGAACATTGATGCAAAAATCCTCAATAAAATACTGGCAAACCGAATCCAGCAGCACATCAAAAAGCTTATCCACCATGATCAAGTGGGCTTCATCCCTGGGATGCAAGGCTGGTTCAACATTCACAAATCAATAAATGTAATCCAGCCTATAAACAGAACCAAAGACAAAAACCACATGATTATCTCAATAGATGCAGAAAAGGCCTTTGACAAAATTCAACAACCCTTCATGCTAAAAACTCTCAATAAATTAGGTATTGATGGGATGTATCTCAAAATAATAAGAGCTATCTATGACAAACCCACAGCCAATATCATACTGAATGGACAAAAACTAGAAGCATTCCCTTTGAAATCTGGCACAAGACAGGGATGCCCTCTCTCACCACTCCTATTCAACATAGTGCTGGAAATTCTGGCCAGGGCAATCAGGCAGGAGAAGGAAATAAAGGGTATTCAATTAGGAAAAGAGGAATTCAAATTGTCCCTGTTTGCAGATGACATGATTGTATATCTAGAAAACCTCATTGTCTCAGGCCAAAATCTCCTTAAGCTGATAAGCAATTTTAGCAAAGTCTCAGGATACAAAATCAACGTACAAAAATCACAAGCATTCTTGTACACCAATCACAGACAAACAGAGAGCCAAATCATGAGTGAACTCCCATTCACAATTGCTTCAAAGAGAATAAAATACCTAGGAATCCAACTTACAAGGGATGTGAAGGACCTCTTCAAGGAGAACTACAAACCACTGCTCAATGAAATAAAAGAGGATACAAACAAATGGAAGAACTTTCCATGCTCATGGGTTGGAAGAATCAATATCGTGAAAATGGCCATACTGCCCAAGGTAATTTATAGATTTGATGCCATCCCCATCAAGCTACCAATGACTTCCTTGACAGAATTGGAAAAAACTACTTTAAAGTTCATATGGAACCAAAAAAGAGCCTGCATCGCCAAGTCAATCCTAAGCCAAAAGAACAAAGCTGGAGGCATCACGTTACCTGACTTCAAACTATACTGCAAGGCTACAGTAACCAAAACAGCATGGTACTGGTACCACAACAGAGACATAGATCAATGGAACAGAACAGAGCCCTCAGAAATAATGCCGCATATCTACAACTATCTGATCTTTGACAAACCTGACAAAAACAAGCAATGGGGAAAGGATTCCTTATTTAATAAATGGTGCTGGGAAAACTGGCTAGCCATATGTAGAAAGCTGAAACTGGATCCCTTCCTTACACCTTATATAAAAATTAATTCAAGATGGATTAAAGACTTACATGTTAGACCTAAAACCATAAAAACCCTAGAAGAAAGCCTAGGAAATACCATTCAGGACATAGGCGTGGGCAAGGACTTCATGTCTAAAACACCAAAAGCAATGGCAACAAAAGCCAAAATTGACAAATGGGATCTAATTAAACTAAAGAGCTTCTGCACAGCAAAAGAAACTACCATCAGAGTGAACAGGCAACCTACCGAATGGGAGAAAATTTTTGCAACCTACTCATCTGACAAAGGGCTAATATCCAGAATCTACAATGAATTCAAACAAATTTACAAGAAAGAAACAAACAACTGCATCAAAAAGTGGGCAAAGGACATGAACAGACACTTCTCAAAAGAAGACATTTATGCAGCCAAAAAACACATGAAAAAATGTTCGTCATCACTGGCCATCACAGAAATGCAAATCAAAACCACAATGAGATACCATCTCACACCAGTTAGAATGGCCATCATTCAAAAGTCAGGAAACAACAGGTGCTGGAGAGGATGTGGAGAAATAGGAACACTTTTACACTGTTGGTGGGACTGTAAACTAGTTCAACCATTGTGGAAGTCAGTGTGGCGATTCCTCAGGGATCTACAACTAGAATTACCATTTGACCCAGCCATCCCATTACTGGGTATATACCCAAAGGACTATAAATCATGCTGCTATAAAGACACATGCACACGTATGTTTATTGCAGCACTATTCACAATAGCAAAGAGTTGGAACCAACCCAAATGTCCAACAACGATAGACTGGATTAAGAAAATGTGGCCCATATACACCATGGAATACTATGCAGCCATAAAAAATGATGAGTTCATGTCCTTTGTAGGAACATGGATGAAACTGGAAAACATCATTCTCAGCAAACTATCGCAAGGACAAAAAACCAAATACCGCATATTCTCACTCATAGGTGGGAATTGAACAATGAGAACTCATGGACACAGGAAGGGGAACATCACACTCCGGGGACTGTTGTGGGGTGGGGGGAGGGGGCAGGGACAGCATTAGGAGATATACCTAATGCTAAATGACGAGTTAATGGGTTCAGCAAACCAACATGGCACATGGATACATATGTAACAAACCTGCACATTGTGCACATGTACCCTAAAACCTAAAGTATAACAATAAAATAAAATAAAATAAAATAAAATAAAATAAAATAAAATAAAACAAAATAAATTAATTCAAGATGGATTAAAGAATTTAATGTTAGAACTCAAACCATAAAAACCCTAGAAGAAAACCTAGGCAATACCATTCAGGACATAGGCATGGGCAAGGACTTCATGTCTAAAACACCAAAAGCAATGGCAACAAAAGCCAAATTTGACAAATGGGATCTCATTAAACTAAAGAGCTTCTGCACAGCAAAAGAAACTACCACCAGAGTGAACAGGCAACCTACAAAATGGGAGAAAATTTTTGCAATCTACTCATCTGACAAAGGGCTAATATCCAGAACCTACAAAGAACTCAAACAAATTTACAAGAAAAAAAAAACAACCCCATCAAAAAGTGGGTGAAGGATATGAACAGACACCTCCCAAAAGAAGACATTTATGCAGCCAAAAGACACATGAAAAAATGCTCATCATCGCTGGTCATCAGAGAAATGCAAATCAAAACCACAATGAGATACCATCTCACACCAGTTAGAAGCGCGATCATTAAAAAGTCAGGAAACAGCAGGTGCTGGAGAGGATGTGGAGAAATAGCAATACTTTTACACTGTTGGTGGGACTGTAAACTAGTTCAACCATTGTGGAAGTCCGTGTGGCAATTCCTCAGGGATCTAGAACTAGAAATACCATTTGACCCAGCCATCCTATTATTGGGTATATACCCAAAGGACTATAAATCATGCTGCTATAAAGACACATGCACATGTATGTTTATTGTGGCACTATTCAGAACAGCAAAGACTTGGAACCAACCCAAATGTCCAACAATGCTAGACTGGATTAAGAAAATGTGGCACATATACACCATGGAATACTATGCAGCCATAAAAAAGTGATGAGTTCATGTCCTTTGTAGATACATGGATGAAGCTGGAAACCATCATTCTCAGCAAACTATCACAAGGACAAAAAACCAAACACTGCATGTTCTCAGTCATAAGGGGGCATTGAACAATGAGAATACATGGACAGAGGAAGGGGGACATCACACACCAGGGCCTGTTTTGGGGTGGGGGGAGGGGGGAGGGATTGCATTAGGAGATATACCTAATGTTAAATGAGGAGTTTATGGGTACAGCACACCAACATGGCACATGTATACATATGTAACTAACCTGCACATTGTGCACATGTACCCTAAAACTTAAAGTATAATAAAAAAAGAAATAAAATATACTTATATGTAAAGAACCATATATACTAGCATTTTCAGACACAATACTTAACATTTCAAAGATACTATTATAGATATGAATATATTGCAATCCAAGTTAATAGTTTTGGTATTCTATTCTGTATTTTGTTTATTTAAATTTAAATCTGGTTTTTTATTTAGTATTTTTAAGTAGTAAAATACAAAAATAGAGAGCAGTGCATAAAACATAAATTTAGAGCAAAATAAACAATTGTAAATTAAGGATCGTATCTAGGTCAAGATATATAAAATTGTCAGCATACCAGAGTCCTCATCTATATTTTCTGATTATATTAATTTTCTTTAGCCCTAGCGTTAACTGAAATCCTGGCTTTTACCAAAAACTTTAGATGTTCTAGTTGTTTTTATTTACTCCAGTTTTTATTTTTGCAATGATAGGAAACCACCCTGCACTTAGTGGCATAGAACAACAGTCATTTTGTTATGTTCATGGATTCTGTGGGTCAGGATTTAAGAAAGGACAAAAAAGAAAGGGGTAATCCCCACTTTATAATATATGGGGGTCTCAGTTGGAAAGACTCAGAGTGTGGGGTGACTTGAAAATTGGAATCTGAAATATCTAAGACCCATTCATTCACATTTCTGATTATTTATGCTATCTGCTGGGACATTGGCTGGCCCATTTTGCCAGAACACTTATACATAATCTCTTCATATGATTACTTGGGCTCTCTCAAAGCATGTCAGCTGGGTTCTGAAAGTAAATGTCCCAAGAGAAGTAGGTAGAAGCTATATTGCTTTTTATAACCCTGCCTTGAAAGCATCACTTCAGCCACAATGACAAGCCAACCTAGAATCAAGGAGAAGGAACATCTCTCAATGGAAGGAGCATCAGAGTTATGTTGTAAGAATATCACATGTGATTTTATGCAGCCATCATTTGAAAACACAATCTGCCATAATCCCTTCACTGATCACAATTAATATATTTCCCATATACAAAACATACACAGCCTCTCTCGCCAAGACCCTCAAGTCATCCCATTACTGCATTAGCTCAAAGCCCAGGATTTTATCATCTTAATAAGGTCCACATATGGATTAGACTCTTCAGGTGTTGTTCCTTAGTTATAATTCCTCGAGTATTGTTGTTTTTTATTTGAAAACCAGTGATCTAAAAAGACATGTTGTCCACCACTCTTGCATCAACATGCAATGGAGAAACAGGCATAGGATAACTGTTAAACTGTTACAAAAACTCCTGTTCACAAAAGGAGAAAACAGGAAGCACACAAGAGTTACCACTCCATAGAATTCTGAAATCACACGTTGTTTGTTCCTATTAGGCTTCAGTACTACTACTTGGAAGATGTTTTCTGGGGCTCTTGGTTTTACCTCTCAATCATACACCTTTTACATAATACATCACCTGTGTTTGTAACTGAGATATTTCCTCAGCCTGACTGCTGGAAATTGGAATATGAAGTTCTAAAGGCCTTTTTCTTTCATTTCGTATGCTCTCTTTCTCTGTCTAAAATGATGAAGAGGGAAGGGGAGGGGAAGGAGAGGGGGAGGGGAAGGGAAAGGGGGGAGGAGGAGGGGAGGGGAAGGGGAGGGGAGGATGAGGGGGAGGGGAGGATGAGGGGGAGGGGAGGGAAGGAAAGGGGAGTTGTGGATTTGTGTGTGAATTTAGTGAATATATAAGTCATGTCATCAGACAAAAGCCATACCTAAAAAAAACTTTTTGAGATAAGCTCTTCTCCACCTTATCATACCATAAGACCTCTATCAGACAATGCCTTCATAATTTTTAGAAACCCTATTGGAGAGGATCTTCAAGGCATCCCATTCAGAGGGTCTATCTGTCTCAAAGGTTCTATAGGATATCACCTTGCATCATTTTGCATTCTTAACAAATGGTCCCGCAGCTCTACCCTAATTCTGATCTTTAACTAGAACCCATTTCTTAAACTCAGAATTGCTTGATTTTTGGAGAAGTTGGAAATGATATACAGTTACATTTTTGAACTATGCAAATCCTGGCTCATTAAGACTTCGCTTTTTTTTTTTTTTTTTAGGCTCATTTCTCTTCCCTCATATTTCTCAAGGCAGTGAGAGAAAGCCCAATGGCACTTTCAACAGTCTTCCTAGAAACCTCCTCAGCTAGATCACCAAATTCATTAGGTGTGTATCTCATTTTCCCTATTGCCACAGGTGATAGTGTTGTTAAACTTTCCACTCCTAAATAACAAGGGTCCCCCTTCCTCCACCCACCAATAAAAGTTACTTACTTGCCTTCAGGCCTTCATTGATAGCCTCGTCAAAACTCTATTGTCTTCATGAACCCTCTTTTTTAAAGCTCTTTTGGCTTTTGCCTGGTATCCAGTCTCAAAGTCAATGATAACCACTTAGGTTACCAAATTCTGGTACCCGAATCTCTCTCAGTTACTCTTTTACTGTATAACAGATGACCTCAAACTCAGTGACAAAAGAAACCATTATTTTATTATACTCATGGATTTATATACTGAACAGAGAGTAAAATGGAAGGAATAAAACCAAATATTATCAGTTTTACAGCAAATGTGAGATGGGTCTCATTAGAATACACAGCAGTGGGGAAAAGACATTTTTTTGATAAATTGGGAAATTCAGAAAGGGTATAGTAGGGACAGATTGTTTCTAGTCTATGATGCCTGGGGCTTCCGATGGAAGACTCAATGACTACAGATGACTCAGTAGCTGAGATCTGGAATCTGAGTGTTTACTCACTCACATCTGGATTTTGCTGGCCATGTGGTGGGACCTCATACCTATATATGACCATCTAGAAATGATGACTGAATACTGCTGATTAGGCTTTCTCATACACAGTGACTGAGTTCCAAGAGTGAAAGTCCCAAGAGAATAAAGATGAAGCTGTGTCACCTTTTCTGATCTACCTTCAGAGGTCAAATAGCACCACACGGTTGTCACAGCCCAACCAGTTTCAAGGAGAAAACATAAATGTCACCAATTTATAGGATATATATAGCATTGTAGGAAGAACATGAGCGATGAAAAATATTTTCGTGGCTATCTTTGAAAAATATAATCTCAACAATAGTATTTCCAAACTAAATGTACCATAATTTTGACAATCAAATCTGATAGGAAGCCAGCAGAAAGAGGTGATACATATAAACTATAGAATTTAAGAAGAGTTTACTACAGATTGTTTACAATCATTTGATAGGAGTATGGGAATATTATGAGAGATAATGTATTATCCATTATTAAGTTTCCATCCTTAAGTCTGAAAAGCACACCTGGTTTTGAATCATACCATACGTATTATTTGTTGTTCCTCTTTTCAAAAATATGTTGGCAAAATTTGTTCATGTTCTTGCATGTAACTCAAGTTTAGTCTTTCTCATTATTATATAGAATTCTCTTTTATGAAAACACCACGATTTATTTATCTACTTTCCTGTTGATGAAAATTTTCTTTCTTTCCTTCATTCTTTTTTTTTTTAAGTTGTGATCATTGTGAACAATGCCATTCTAAACATTCTTGATGTATCCTAGTGCTTTAGGATATATACCAGGAGTGGGATGACTGAATCATAGATCATGAGCATCTTCAGCTTTACTAGATAATGTCAAACCATCATCCAGCATAACTGAAATCATTTACACTACTACAAACTGAAATAAGAATATATTTTTATCCACATCATTGATAATATGTAGTATTGTCAGACTTTTCTATTTTTATTATTCAGGCATAGTTTGGCTTAAGTTTTTCTGATTCTGTATTTTTTAATGTTTATTGGCCATTTGAATTTCCTATTTATAGATGTTAACAGTACAAATCTTCTACTTAATATTCTATTTAGTCTCCTGTATTATTATCATTTTTTTCAGATGTCTTCATATATTCTGGGTACAAGTTTTTGCCAGTTATACATGTTGCAAATATCTCTTTATGTCTTTTTTCACTTTCATTAAGGTGTTAATATTTCACCCTATGGTTAATTTTTCCCTTCTCTCCTTATGCAAAATAATAACAATAATATTTAATTTTTTAAATCTCGAGCTACCACTAGGTCATAATGATATTTTCTTATGTAATCTTCTGAAAGCATTATAATCTTCTCTTTTACATGTAAGTCTACAAACTATCTAAAGTTAGTATATTTGTTCCATAAGTGGTAAGCATCTAATTTTACTTATTTATTGATGAATACCCAATTGTCTAAAAGTATCTGTCAAAAATATATGTATTTCCCCCATTGCTCTGTATTTTAATGAGACCCATCTCACATTTGCTGTAACAAGTGATATACTTGGTTTCATTCTTTCTATTTTACTGTATGTTCACTATGTAAGTTTTTCTTATTTACTTTTCCAATGTAATTTAATTATTGGAGGTTTTTATTCATAGTTTTTCTTTTTATATTATGGGAGATTTGCATTCTTTGAAACAACTATTACACTCTATTTCCTGAAACTAAATATCCATCTCTATAAATCTATGATTTCACTATTATAAAAAAAGATACCAACAATCATCTTCACTTGCATTCCATATTCCATATTACCCTTGACTTATTTCCAATTGTATTAGGATAAGCATTTTGTATTAGGATAAACATTTTAATGTATTTTACTACCCTAAGCTTTATCTTACTCCCTGGATAAAAAGCTTAGAAAGCTTTAACATTTCTACCTTGTCTACTACTTTCTGAATACCTATATTTCTTAAGATAACTTGGAAATTTTAATGACAAGTGATTATCAAGTTTCCCTTAGAGTATGCCTATATTAGTTTAAGAGTCATTCTTTAAGTTTTTTCTTATTCATTACCAGGCTACAATTATCCATTTACACACATCCTTACATGGAAGTAAAGAATGAGAGAGAAATTGATTCATTGTTCACCACTTCATTTTCTTCTATAACTCATTGGTCCGTTCTATTTCTTGCCTCATTAGAACGCTTTAAACAATACTTTTTATTAAATAGATATATTCTGCAAATCTTTCAATATATCCAAATTATTTCCTTTTATTCTGACATATGTTTTAATTGTGTATGAGTCTAGTGTAGCATTCCCTTTGTCATCTAAAAATGTTATTCTTCATATTCTAGATTCTACTACTTCAGACGAAGTGTCTAACACACTCCAATGCTTTTTTTAATTTTGTAAGTGACTTTGTTTTTTATATCATAAAACTTTTAAATTTTTATCTTTACTCCTAGAGTTCACATATTTTACCAGAATATGTGTATGTGCTTATCTTTATTTCATCAGTCTTGCCAGGAACTTGATGAGGATTTTAAATTTGAAGATTTAAATGTTGAGAGATTTTCTTCTATCATTTATTTAATCATTACCTCTCTTACATCAGCTGCTTTTTCTCTTATAAGTACTATTGACAGCAAGTTAAATCCTGTGGGTTTTTTTTCTTCCAAGTCCTTTATCTTTTTTTTCATTCCTGCTATCTCCTTATATTTTATGCTTGGACATATTTTCCCCTTGATCTTCCAAAATACTAATCACTGTCTCAAAGTGTCCACTTCTTCTCTTCATCTAATTTTTAAATTTGAAAAATTAATTTTTGGAACCAGAAATATGTGTATGTACTATAGGTGAATTTCTATACAGGCTCTTTTTTTTAACTTCGAGTTATCAGTCGTGTCCTACCTCAATTGCATTTTGCTACAAATTTCCCGGTCTGAGCATCTTACTTTTCATCTTCTATTTGGCTTTTGGCTCCCTTGAGTGTGCAATTTATAGTTATGTAGTTACTCATGGTTAAATCTTGAGCTCAAATACAGCAGAAGCAAAATAAGAATGGTCACATTATATTAGTCTTTATCTCTGGACCAATATTACCTAAACTACCAATTTGTCAGTTGTCTACTAAGGCACTAGGGAGAAGACTCTCTGCTTCACAGTATACTTAGAAGAAAATTCCAGGACTCCCTCACCCTTCTCAGTAGGGGAATCTTAGCTACCTGTTCAGATTCCCATGTGTTCAGCTGGTGAGAAAGGGAAGCAAATATGTATTCACCTTAATATTTGTAAAGCTCAGCACCATCTTTTCTTTAATAGATCATAAATCTCTACACAATAAGTTTTTTTTAAAAAAACCTATAACACTCTGATTGACCTTTAATACTGAACTCTTCACTGTTGATCACTAGGCTGATTTATGGCACTACACCAACACTGTCTGTTCTCAATGGTAGATATGAAGATCTTTACCAAATACTCTAGGCCCTGCTTGAAAGCTCCAGCATTTGTTGCCCAGGAAACGTGACAGATGGCTCATTAGGTTACAAATTTATTAGCTTAGTTTCACAAATAGCTTCAACAACATTTACTTTTCGGCTAACCCAGTGAGCTCTGTGTAAAAGGAGAGAAAGAGGAAGAAGCTGTGGACACAGAGGTATGCAACAGAACAGACCAACATTCAGGAAAACAAAAAGTAAGACAAAAAATCCATGTAATCTAGGGCTTAAGAATTTGCATAAGCTTAGAGTAGAAATTCTTATTAGAGAATACAGCAGCCAAGCAAGAGAATGAGGAGATCAACCTAATGCATCACCCATAAAAATAAAAATTAATGTTATAAGTAGAATAATAAAAGTAAGATTAAAATGCTAAAGCATTTCAGATGGAATAAATTACTTTCATAGAGAATATAGGTGGAAAAGACTTGGGAAGTCTTCCTAGAAAGATGGTTGTATTAGTTTCCTGTTGCTGCTGTAATAAATTATCAGAAACTTAATAGTTTTAAAGCAACACAAATGTATTGTCTTACAGCTCTGGAGATGAGAAATCTGAAATGGTTTTACTGGGATAAAATCATGATGTTGGCAGAGCTGTCTTCCTTCTGGAGACAGTAGGGGAGATTCTATTTATTTATCTTTTACAGCATATAGAGGCCACCTGTATTCCTTAGCTTGTGGTCTCTTCCTTCACCTTCGAAGTCAGCAGGGCAACATCTTCAGATATCTCCCTGATTCTTACAGTCTTGCCTCCCTCATATAAGGACACTGTTATTACACTGGGCCTAACTGGATAATATGGGAATTTTTTCCCTTCTCAATATGTTTAGCTTGATCAAATCGGCAAAGTCCCTTTTCTCATGTAAGGGAACATATTCACAGGTTTTGGGAATTAAGAGATAGACATATTTGGGGACCATTATTCTGCCTATGACAGTCCACACTTTGGCCCCCAAAGCTTCACATTCATCCCATCTGCAAGTTAAAACACACCCATGCCAACATCACCATAGGTCTCAACCCACTACAGCGTCAACTCAAAGTCTAAAATTTCGTCTAAATGTCATTTAAAATGTCCCAAATCTTATCAACTAAATCATCTAAATCAGGTATGGGTGAGATCCTGGGTATAATCACCTACAAGCATATTTCTCTCTTTTTAAAAAATTTTTAATTTTTAATTATTATTGATTACATAGTAGGTGTATATATTTATAGGATACATGAGATAGTTTGATACAGGCATACAATGTGTAGTACTCACGTCAGGGTAAACAAGGTATCTATCACCTCAAGCATTTATCCTTTCTTTGTGTCATAAACAATCCAATTACACTTTTTCAGTTTCAAAAATGTACAATAGGCCGGGCGTGGTGGCTCACACCTGTAATCCCAGCACTTTGGGAGGCCAAGGTGGGCGGATCACGAGGTCAGGAGATCGAGACCATCCTGGCTAACACAGTAAAACCCCGTCTCTACTAAAAATTCAAAAAATTAGCCAGGCATGGTGGCAGGTGACTGTAGTCCCAGCTACTCGGGTGGCTGAGGCAGGAGAACGGCATGAACCTGGGAGGCAAAACTAGCAGTGAGCCGAGATCATGCCACTGCACTCCAGCCTGGGGAGAGAGCGAGACTCTATCAAAAAAAAAAGAAAAAAAGTACGATAAATTTTTGTTGACTATAGTCACTCTGTTGTGCTATCAACTACTAGATCTTATTCAGTCTATCTAACCATATTTTTCTACCCATTAAACACTCACCCATCTTCCATGACCCTTCTCAGCCTCTGGTAAACATCGTTCTACTCTCTAGCTCCATTAGTTCAATTGTCTTAATTTTTAGCTCTCACAAATAAGTGCAAACATGCAAAGTGTGTCTTTCTGTGCCTGGCTTATTTCACTTAACATAGTCACCTCCTGTTTTATCCATGATATTGAAAATGACAGGACCTCACTCTTTTTTATGCCTGAATAGTACTCCATTGTGTATATATGCCACATCTTCTTTATCCATTTGTCTGCTGATGGACACTCAGGTTGCTTCCAAATCTTGGCTATTGTTAATAATGCTGCAATAAAGATGGAGGGCAGATAGCTTTTTGATATACTGATTTCCTTTATTTGGGGTATATACTTAGCAGTGGGGTTGCTGGATCACATAGTAACTCTATTTTTGATTTTTTGTGGAACACTCAAACAGTTCCATAGGGGCTGTACTAATTTACATCTCCACCAACAGTGCATGAGCATTCTCTTTTCTCCATATCTTTGCCACTATTTGTTATTGCCTGTCTTTTGGATGAAAACTTTTTTAACTGGAGTGAGATATCTCGTTGTAGTTTTTATTTAAATTTCTCTTAATCTATTAACCTGTGGAGCCCCAAAAAAACAAGTTATCTTTCCCAAAAATAGAATAGAACAGAAAATGGTAGTAGGAAAAAACAAGTCACTGGTCCCAAGCTATTTTGAAATACGACTGAACAAATTTCTTTAGGATTTAAAGTGTGGGAATTATCCTCTGTGGTTTGTGTTAGGTTTTCAAGGGTTAAAGACACACACACACACACACACACACACACACAGAGAGAGAGAGAGAGAGAGAGAGAGAGAGAGAAAGAGGGCAGCTCAACAGTAAATGTAGGCTTTATGCCCAGCATAAAACCTACAGAAGTGGGGAATAAGCTCAATGTCAGATCCCACTGCGGCTTACAGGCTGGGGCAATTTATAGGTATGGGTGGGAGGGATCTGGGCAGTATAGCTTGCTGCCCCGCAAGATATTGATAAGATGTTCCCATAATGAGGCAGTTCTGGCTCTTGTTCCAGCGGAATGTCATCGTGGTATTCCTTGGACCTTTGTCCAGCAAGATATGATAGGGATGTTTCTTTAGTTGGGCCTCTGACTACCTTGTGGTCAGGTGGTTAGGCGGGATGTTTCTCAAGGCCCGAACTCCCATGAAAGGTTTCCCTCTGACCAAGGTCTGCAAAAGAGCAGGCAGCTTACAACATGGTGCAGTTTGGTCTAACAGTTTTCGGCTCTGCCCTCTGAGCTCCCAGCTCTGCTCCAATGTCATCATTTCCTTTTTCATGAAGGGTAGCATGTGTTTGCAGCAGAAGCATTTTCTCAGCCTGTTTCTTGTTGTAGAATTTGGGAAATATAACAGCCTTCTTGTATTTTGTCTTCCTTCTGTCTTTTTCAGTTCAAGCTAGCAGTGTTTCTGATGACAGAACATTTTTAAAATCCCTGGGGGACTCTCATGTATGTCTCAGAAATTCACTCCATTAGACAAGAGGCTCATCCCACAGCTCTTTCCTATATAATTCCATCTCTATTCCCGACTTCAACTTATATGGCTGAGGGGATCCATGAGTCACATTCCCAGTCTCTTCTAAGAGCCTACCATGTGACTCAATACTCTGACTTTTTTATCCTTCCAAACAATTAGCAAAACATTGATCATCAATCTGCACACCCTTGGTATCCTGTCCGGAGCATGCTTCCCTGCCTCCCTTTTTTTTTTCTTTCCTTCTTTTTTAGCATGCTTTCCTGATAGAGAACCTCCTAATTTCAGCATCTTTTACAATTTGGATAGGCTGAGAACTTTCCAAATAATAAAGTTCTGATTCCTTTTTCCTAACAGTTCTTCTCTCAAGCTATTTCTTTTCTCTTTTATTTTACTAAGCAACAAAAAGGAACTGGCTCACATCATCACTACTTTACCTGGAAATCTCTCAGTAAATAACCAATTTCATTACTTACATGTTATGCTTTCCATGTAACTATAGGACACAATTCAGCCCACCTTTCTGCCACTATAGAATAAGGTTCTCTTTTCCTCTAGTTTTGAGTAACAAGTTCCTCATTTTCTTCTGGCCCCTCACCAGCAACACTTTTAATGTCATTTTTCTACCAACAATCTGTTTATGATGTTCTCTAAGACAATATAGGTTTTCACTACTGTGCTTCTTACTTCCTTCTGAGTCCATAATAGCAGTCAATATCCATATTTATACCTACAGTCTGTTTAAGGCAATCTAGGTTTTTGCTATCACGCCCCTCAAAATTCTTCCTTCTTCTGCCCAATGCCCAATTCCAAAATCACTTCCACATTTTCGGTATTTACATAACAACATCCCACTTCTAGATAACAAAATCTATATTAGTTTCTTATTGCTGCTGTAGCAAATTATTTTTAAAAACAACACAAATCTGTTATCTTACAGTTCTGAATATTTTGAAATCAAGTTTCCAAATATCTGGGTACTGTGGTTTGGCCTAGCTGGCATATAAAATTGACCATCACCCATAATAAGAGATTTCAGGGATTAGGAAATGAATATCTTTGTAGAGCCATTATGTTGTTTACTGCAGTGATGTTCTACAAATGTGAAGAATAAAAGGAGTAAAATAAGCTGACAAAGTGACATGAAGGGGAATGTGAGGTATAAATAGAGTTGTAGAAAGGCATTTCAAATAGGTATAATTTGCAACAGTGTGGAGGGGATAGATGGGAATGCAGATCTCAAAAAAGTGGCAAGAAATATAGCTGTAGAGATGGCAAAATTATACACATAAGGGGTTCATCTTCATAAAGGACTTTGATTTTTACCCTAAAGTGAATCCTTAGGTATGGATGATGAGAATACCTATACTAAGTCATTGATGAGTTTAAGTAGGGAAAGATGAGCTCATCATTGTGTTTGAGAAAGACCGTTCTGGTGCCAGTGAAAAGTTCTAACTTCTATGGAGAAATATTGAGGATAAGGAAAAGACAAACAGGGACTGAACCAACACTGTAGCAATGGGACTGAGGGAAGGAGCTCAAGGCATACCCAATAAGACTTGGTGATTGATTAGTTAAAGATGATAAATCATTAAAAATATGCCTACAAGCATTTGAAAGATTATGTTCATGTCTAAGACAGAAATGTTATTATAAGGACAATTGATTGCATTATTAAAGACAATGTAGGCATCTGGCAATGTTTTGTTAGAGTGATGATATTTGATTATATTCTAGGAAAATGTCATGGTTGATTGGTAGGAAAGGATGGTGGTTTCTCACTACTAAAACGTCTCAAGGGAATTTTAAAGAGTCTGTAGTTAAAAGACCTTCTTTGGAGTCCCAAGGCAAGAGTAGAAAGCAGCATTTAATGAGGACTCTAAGAATAAAGTAGAAGCTAGAGAAGTCTCCCACCTTATAAGAGAGATGAAATGAGGGGAAAACTCATGGTTAAGATTAAAAATCTTAATAATAATTACAACTTATATTAAGCATATTGTCAGGCTCCAGCAAAAAAAATGTATACATTTATGGTTTGATCTTCATATATACCTAGTATAGTATATATTTGCCATCAGTATTGCCATACTAATGATGAAGTGATTGAAGTTTAGAAACCTGACATCTTACCCCAAGTCACACAGTGGAGAAAGATGAGTTCAAACTCAGACCTCTCAGACTCCAAAAACTGTTCTCTTAAGGAAAGAGAGGCAGGTTCCATCTCTCTTTATTGACAGTCTTACTTGGCATAAGCATGGACCCAATAGCAGCTATGGTTTCATATACAAGATGCACATTACAAAGAAGGGAACAACAGACACCGGGACATACCTGAGAGTGAAGGGTGGGAAGAGGGTGAGGATAGAAAAACTACCTATTGGGTACTAAGCTTATTAACTGGGTGACAAAATAATCTGTACACCAAACCACCATGATGCACAGTTTACATATATAACAAACCTATACCTGTACCTCTGAAGCTAAAAGTTAAAACAAAAACAACTGTACAGCCAAGAGACTCAGAGTTGCTACTCCAAATGCCCAGTGGCCAGCTATGTGACACTGAGCAACCCTTGACTCTCTCTGTCCAATTTTCCTTATCTGGAAATTAGATCTATGTTTTCTACCCACCAACGAACGAACCAGTACAGCAAATTCTTTAGCCTTTCGTGATTATTCTTTTCACCATTCTCCTCTGTAAGAGTTTGGGGCTCAGATTCTCCTTGTCCCACATTCCATATCCCAGCTGGTAGACGGTGACACTGATGCTGAAGTATGATTTGATTTGCAAACTATCAGACACAGGACCTCTGAAATCCCTTCTTGATCATAAAGTCTACTAATGAGCTGCAGCTGATAATACTTCCTTTTTTTGAAACTGTAAGTATATTCATCTGTGAAAAATAAATTCTATACTGAGACATTTTTGAAGCTGCATTTCATTTTGTACAAAGGAGAAATTTCACTGAAATAAAAAAATAAGGCTGGGGAGAAATTTTCTCTGTGGGAGAGGTTAAAGAAATACTAAAGTGTCTTAGCAATGGCATATAAACAATATAGAATCATTCCTGAACTTTGGGACACCTTCAAACTCTGAAATTAGCTATAGACAGTGGATTAAAAAAAAAAAATCTTCCTGGAGCGAACCCAGACAAAGCAATTTGATATTCACAAAGCTCTTTAGTCCCGAATCCCCCCCAAAAACATATTGTTTATTTGACTTAGAAATTTAATTTAACAACAGCTGCCGGTTACATGGAAGTAGCAGGCGGACTTTTAAAGGTAAACAGTGCAGTACAGAAACTATTGTGTGGGAATCGTACTCTGTGACTAGCTAAAAAGCAGTATCTTCCCTCAGTAGAAGTGTATGACAGGGTTTAGTACTGTTAAAACAACTGAAGTTCCTCATAATTGGGAAATTGCCTCTTTCGCACAGTCCATCAGACACTCACTTGGCTGTACTTAATGGAAGATGCTGATGGAAAGCCACAAAAGTGTCACTGGGGTGACATTCCATTTAAAGTCACCCCAACCGGACATTGTGAGCTTTCCAAGCGGAGGCATAAGTGCCAGGCTGGAAGCAGGCGGGATAATAACACAAAACAACTCAGGAGAGAGCTCTACAGCCCAGTGACTGAGGGATGAGGTTCTATGGGTGAGTAGAATCTTTGCTACTTGTAGATGGATTTGGTTTCTCTCTCACAAGACCTTTCTAAGTCCTACCTGCTCCCTGGAGAAAGAGCTCAGAATATGAAAACAATGCATACTTTTATTTGACTGAGAATTTATGTAAGCAAAAATAAGGAGTGGAAAGGAAAACAAAAGCCCTGTATAATGGCATGAAAACTGCATTAGAAAACAGGAGGACGACTGTATTTGTGGCCTCTGACAATTTTTGCCTCTCTTTTGTCATCTGTGAATGAAGGACCTTAGATGATGTCAAAGTTAGCTTTTAAGGTTTATTTCTGTGAATTAATAATTGTTTATTTTAGTTGAAGAGAAGAATTTAAGAAAAAAAAACAGAGAAAATGTAAATAAATTAGTAGGTCTTTCTACGAAGTAAAAGAGAAAATTGGCCTAACTTGATTTTGATGATTGTTGATAAGATGACATTCTACCTACTGACTGACCCCTTTAAAAATAAATAAATAAATTTAAGGGGTACAAGCGCAGTTTTGTTACATGCATATATTATGTAGTGGTGAAGTCTAGACTCCTCGTGTAGCCATCACCTGAATAATGTACATTATACCCATTAAGTAATTTCTCATCATTTAGCCTCCTCCCACCTTCCCACCCTTCCTAGTCCAAAGTCTATTATTTCACATTTTATGCCCTCGTATACACATTATTTAGCTCCCACTTGAATTTGTTTCCCTATCTCCATTCTGTTATCTGTTCATCACCTATACATTGTCTCAACCATTAAAAAACTTCCCCATGGATTGCCCTGCCTCTATTCTTATCACTTGCCAATTTGTTTCCATTCTGCAGCCAGAGACATATTTTCCAAAATACAATTCTGTTCATGTTGCTCCCTTGCTTACAAATCATAAATAGTTCACTGTTGGCCTCAAAACAAAATTCAAACTCCCTAGCATGCTGCATAATGCATTTTGTGATATGGCCCTAAGGGAGTGCCACTCACAGTTGCAGGACTAGAGAACAAGCCTCCAAGGACTGAGGTGTTCTCAGAAAGTCTTCCTGGGACAGAGAACAGGAGTCATGAATTAAAAGAGGTGCACAGAAACTAGCAGGAATGCATAATATCAAATTTGAAGGGTTGAGAACAAAAGCCTGAGGCCCAGAAGTAAATTCAAAAAGTTTGAAGCAGAACAAACAGAAATAGTGCAAAGACTGGGTAAAGGAGACACTTTGGACAAAGATAAAGGTGGAGTTCTTCATAAACTTGCTGCCCTAGTGTCTTCTAGGGGACAGAAGTGATGATGTAAAGGAGCCAGGAGGACTGGAGACTGCACCCCTTTCCAGCATCAACTCTTGCCACTTGCCTTCATCTTTGCTGTCCTCTAGCCATGCTCAGCTCCTCTGTGGTCACTGAAAAATACTTCAGGCTCTTTCACATGACTTTACCCATGCCTTCCCTCTCTGGAATACACCTTTTTCTTCTGCCTAATAAACTCTTATTCAATCTTTAAGACTTGGCATAGATTTCAAACACCGAATAGACCTTCCAGAGGCCCTGAAATAGTTCATTGTTCCTTCCCTATGTCTCCACAGAAACTTGTACATACCTAAAGGGTATCAAACAGTATATACAATTATTGTTTGTTAATGTGGCCATATCCACACTAGATTGTGAGTTTCTGGAGGATAAAGACATGCCTTATTCAATACATTAAGTGTAGGAGAGAGAGAGATTGACAAACTAAGATCCATTAAAGACAGACATCTTTCTCATAAATGAACTTGAGGAATTAAAATAGAGCTCTACATTAAGTAGTATTATTTTTCTGACTTCAAGTGACCTCGGGGAACATTTTATTCTGATTAAAAATAGCTATACCAAAAATATTCTTTCTGCCTACCCATAAGAGGGACACCTGTAAGGGCTAATATCGAAAATCTACAAAGAAACAGATTTACAAGAAGAAAACAACCCCATCAAAAAGTGAGCAAAGGATATGAACAGATACTTCTCAAAATAAGACATTTATGCAGCAAACAAACATATGAAAAAAAGCTCATCATCACTGGTCATTAGAGAAATGCAAATCAAAACCACAATGAGATACCATCTCACACCAGTTAGAATGGCAATCATTAAAAAGTCAGGAAACAACAGATGCTGGAGAGGATGTGGAGAAATAGGAACACTTTTATGCTGTTGGTAAAGAACCCCACACAAATATCATCAACTGATTTTTGACAAAGGTCCAAGAGCTAATTTGATGGAGCGATTATAGTCTTCAAAAAAATCGTGCCAGATTAATTAGACGTACAGATTGGGGGGAAAAATACACCTCAATTTAAATAAGAAAGAAAAGAAAAAAACATAGGCGAAAATCTTCGAGACCTAATACAATATAAAGAGTTCCTATTCTTAACACAAAACCATGCTCCATAAAATGTAAAACTGATCTTTTTTTTTTTAAGTAAAAACTTTTTCTCTGCAGAAGATTCTGTGAAGGAGATAAAAAGACAGTAAGATCCAGGCTGAGAGAAGACGCTTACGAACCACATATCCAACAAAGGAATAGTATCTAGAATACGTAAAGAACTCTGAAAATACAACAGTAAAAAAATTGCGGAATTCGACTAGAAAATGAGCAATAGACATGAATAGATGGTAATAAGCATATAAAAAGATGTTCAATATCTTTAGCCATTAAAAGAAGACAAATTAAAACTGCAGTGAGAAACCACCAGACATCTATCAGAATGACTAAAATGAAAACTTGTGATAACAAGAAATCCTGATGATGCAGAGAAAATGGATCATTCATACAATGTTCATGGGAATATAAGCTGGTGCGACCGGTCTGGAAGAATAAGGCAGTTTCTTATAAAACTAGGTGAAAGGTACATGAAATTTCCTTGACATTGTTTTTTTTGCAATCTCCTATAAATTTACTACTACAAAGCAAAAAAATTTAAAATACGTATTTACTGTTATCTTCTGTGTGATCATGTTTAAACATTCTTAATTGACTTCCTATTATGGAAAATGAGAATTTTAACTTTCTTTTATTCTCCATTTCCCTTCATCCCTCTCTTCCCCCATTATAGTTATTATGATAATTATTGGTTAAATCTGTGTTTAGTATTTGTATAATTATGGTATTATAAATATTATTCACTGATGAAACAGGTAGCCTATTATCACTACATTTCTTTTCTTGAATAAATTCCTATTTACACTGGTGTTAAAACCTCCTCTTTTTCCCATTCGTTTAGAGTAAATATATAGCTATGCCTTCACCCTACTTTTTTGACAACTATACACAATTTTATACACAGGACACCTGTCAGATAGCCAATTCCATTTCCCCCTCAGAGACTTTGCTGAGACTCCCTGTCCTGTACTTTGCCCTGGATGCTGGTCTACATAAGTCGTGCTGCATGGTGGAAGACCTGGAAGTTCTGTCATCATTCTGGGAATTCTCCTCACTTGTTTCCTGTGTTTGGTTCCCTGCTTCCTCAATTCAATGTTGTCCTGTCTTGGTTTACTCCTTTTTTTTTTTTTTTTTTTATTTGGTGGTGCACATATCTAGCAGCTTCCTGAGAAGACATGCATGCAGACAAATATTTTACATGACTGAAACTATTTTAAATTTACCTTATACCTGATTGATTAGTGAGCTGGGCATATGATTCTACACTGAAAAAAAATTTCTTCTCAAAATTTAGGTCAGTACATAATAAAAAATTAATGCATTTATCTACAATTTTTTTATTCTTAATATAATCTTAAATTTTATACATCTTAATCTTTATATATACTGGTTTTTACTATCTAGATCAATTTAAAATGAACCTTCATCATTGTAAATTTATGATTATTTCTTTGGGTGAATTCTCAGTGGGCCTTTTCCACCAGGAAACTCCTAAGAATTTTTCTTGTATCATTTCTTTGACAATTTCCTCCCTTTCATTTCCTGCTCCTTTTGTTCCCAAAATCCTTTGGTTAAACAACACCTTCTAAACTAATGCCCTAAATTTTATTTTATTTTATTTTATTTTTTTTGAGCCATTGTCTTGCTCTGTCACCCAGGCTGGAGTGCAGTGGCATGATCTTGGCTCACTGCAAGCTCTGCCTCCCCGGTTCACGCCATTCTCCTGCCTCAGCCTCCTGAGTAGCTGGGACTACAGGTGCCCGCCACCACGCCCGGCTAATTTTTTGTAATTTTTAGTAGAGGCAGGGTTTCACCATGTTAGCCAGGATGGTCTCGATCTCCTGACCTCATGATCTGCCCACCTCGGCCTCCCAAAGTGCTGGGATTACAGGCGTGAGCCACCGCGCCCAACCTATTTCTTCCATTTTTATCTCTGCCTTTTTTGCTGTACTTTGTAGATGATTTCATTGACCTTATATTCTGAACATTTTATATTTTAAAAAATTTTGAATACCATATTTTAGTTTCTGATAATTTTCTTGCTTTATGATTGTTTTTTAAAGCACCTGGATTACATCTCACCAATACAATATCTTCCCTTATCTCTGTGGCTATTAATTATAATCTCTTTCATGTTTTCTTCTACTTATTGGATTGTCTGTGATTTTTCTAAGTACCTCTTTCCTTTCTGTTTGCTTTACTTCTGTCTTTCATTTTAGGTATGTCCTACAATGTTCAGTGATTGTTTCTTATTCATATTTAAAAGTGAGACCCTAAAGAGCTTGTTGAAAGTTCTGTGCATATATTCAGGGCTTCTTAACTGGTATATATCATTCTAAACTGACCAGGAAGTATTTTAGACTTTTTTTACACTTCTCCAAATTTCAGTATATGTAGGCGTCTTCTCTGAATCAGTTATGTTTTCTTTCACTTTTCCTCCAGAGGAGAATCCTTTAAACTTCTATCAGGGGATATAAGCCCAGCTATATATATAAGCTGACATTTTGAAGCTAGTTGAACAAATGGATCTGGGATGGGAAATCTTACCTTCAATATAGACTTTAACCTAATTCCCCGATATGCTTTGGGTGTTTTTCCCCTCCAAATCTCATGTTGAAATGTTACCTCCAATGTTGGGGGTGAGACCTAGTGGTAAATATTGTATAATGGGGGTGGATCCCTCATGAACGGCTTAGCACTATCCCCTTGGTGATGAGTTCTTGCCCAGCTCACACACAACCTGTTTCACAGAGTGTGGCACATGCTCCCTCTCTTTCTTGCTCCTACTCTCACCATGTGACATGCCTGCCTCCCGCTTCACCTTCCACCATGACTGTAAGCTTCCCAAGGCCCTTACCAAAAGCTGAACAGACACTGGCACCATGCTTCCGGTACTGCCTGAAGAACCATGAGCCAAATAAACCTCTTTTCTTTATAAATTACCCAGCCACAAGTATTTCTTTATAGGAATGCAAAACATGACCAATACATATTGTTTTATGTAGAGCTTTACTGTTCTGTTGAGTGTCCCCAAATCCATAGCCTCTTTCAGTCTCTCAAGAAAATATATCTCCAGTTTTTTTCACTCATGAATGAGTGGGCTAAGTCCTCCTATGAAGACTTTAAAATAGTTCTTCAATTGTCAGCCCAGCCAGAAATCTCAAGAATTTTTTTTTAACTTGGAAAAGAAAAAGAAGAGTGCAATTATTAACTCAGTTTCTATTATGTCTCTGACACTATGTTGCCACCATATTTACATTATCTTATTTAATCTTCCATACCTTATAAGATATATTATTCCTATTTTACAGAAAAGGAAGCTGAAGCTCAAGTGGCTAATTAAGTTTCTCAGCATCACACAACTAGTAAGAGTTCAACATAATTTATTAATAATAAATTTGATATAATGTATTTTTGGAGTTCTTTACTATTTTATCAAAGTTTGTGTGAAAGTTCCAAGGTGGGCACCAGAGTATTAGGAATGTACTTGTGTATCAGCCAATATGGATGGCTTCTTAGATGTTCATGGACCTAACACACATGATCCTGCCTTGTTGATTCCCTAGGGCACAGGCATCTTTTCTAAGTTGGGTAATGGCAATGGCTACCATATGGATAGCATACAGCTATCCTTAGCTGCTCCACACAGGCATATGCTCTATGGTCCTAAAAACACTCTGGAGGGTGAATCATAATGGGACATGAGAACTTGCTGTTTTCAGAACCCATCAACCTTTATCTGTTTCCCAGGATAAGGAAATCTCTCAAAAGTATTTATATCACTGTCATCTCTACCTTTCAGGGACATGAATAGCATAATCTCTATAAGTTTAAGTCTTTTACAGAAAAATAAAGAAGAGTGATAGATCTAAGAAGCTTCTGTTTCCCACTCTAGAGAAAATAATGAGGCAATGAATTAGCCTGATCAAATTTTTTTTGGAATGGCAGATGGAAAAATAAAGGTAAACCAAACAATATCTGATCCATTATTCTGACATATACATACTACTTTTAAAAATCTGTTCATTTCAGCAAACTCTCTGAATGACACCACTGGCTTTTAAAATTATGTCTTTTTATTGTTGGTTGAGGCCACTTGCAATATACAATGTGAATTGCTTTTTTTTTTTTTTTTTTAGAGCTTTTCTATTTCTCTAGTAGACTTCCCTTCCAGATGTCTTATGATGCTGTGTCATGACTGTTTTTTCTCTGAATTTCTTGAAATCTGATTCTTAAAGCAAACTTCAGGCTATACTTACTGTTTCCTGCTCTCACTATTACAAACTAGCAACATATGGCAGCTTTCTGCTCACAGGCAAATCTCTTTCACTTCACTATATGTTTAGGCCTCAAGTGTCAGTTCCCCTTAGATACTTTCTCTTTCTCAGGAACAAAATCATCAAAAAGTCAAGAATCTGTTATTCTTTTAGCAGAAGGAGTGTTTTTGCAGATGCTGTGGGATTGGCTTTGTGTGCTTCTTTGGTTGGTGTATGGCAGATGCACCTGACAGCAATAATAGCATATCCTGAGAATGCCCTATGGTCTAAGAAGAATATGTGTTCAGAGTTCTGAGCTAAGGAATCTGGGAGTGGCCAACCTGGAGATTTATGACTTATGTACTAGGAACATCTGAACCCTCAGTCCACCCCATGGAATACAGGCCATACAGAGGATTGAGGCCCTTTGTATGGGCTTAAATGAAGATTGCCAGGTGGAGGTTGTGCTAAGGGAAGGGTGCTAAGTGAAAATACTATATAAACTTCATACTTTTTACAAGCAGTTGCAGTTCTCCTGTCCAGCCTGCTACTACTCGACCACCTTGCATGTAAGTACCCTCAATAAATCCTATGTCTTATTCACTGGCTCTAGTTCTCTTCTTTGGCCTCTTAAACATGATGCTATCCCTACTGAAGTAAATATGGGTCGAGCATGACAGTTGGGACATGTTGCTCATTTCTGTCATGGGTCTCTGCTGCTTGTATGTAGAGCTACTGTGATGTCACCTCTGTTCCTCTCCTGCTATCCCCATGGAAATGGACTCTAAAGTCTAATTTAAAGATTTCCACAGTATACACACTTTGATATACAGTAGAACCCTGCCTCCCTGTAAGGTACATGGATGTGCTTTGGTCAAAGATAGGCCAGGGTAGGTATCCAGGCCTACATGACTCAGCAAGTTTGAGGCACAGGCGCACACCTCCATCTGTTATATCACCTGTTTTTGTAAGTTCATACTGGGCTCTGAGCCACTATTGCCTGTAAAAGGTATAATTACCCTGCTAATGCTGTACAGGGGCTCTTGGGGCTCAGCTCGGTTCAACATGGATCTTGTGGTGGTACCCAGAGAGAGGGCCAAAGCTGTCCCGTCTTGCAGATGCACAGAAGGGAGCCACAGCACAGCTCACGTTGGTGCCCAGATGTAGAGTTAAGCTACTGACTGTGATGGCAAGGGGGAGCCAGTGGTGCAGCTGCAGGCATGAGGATGGAAGGAGCCATAGAGCCAGAGCAGATAGCCAAGATAAAGGTGCATACTGTAAAGTAGTGTAAGTAAGCTGTCGATGAGAGCTGCTGCTGAATAAAACCATATTCACCTGCCTACAGCCCCCTAAGTGCTCTTTCTGCCCACCCACCCACTCCCCTCAGACCGCAGCATGGGCTGGACCTGGACTCCCGGATCTGACAATTGACAATGTGGATGGGAAGAGGTGAGCAGGTCTTCAGTCCCTGAGGGCTCCCTGGTCGGCTATGAGTGTGCAGCATGAGCTGTGCTACCTGGTGGCAGCGTTGCTGCTTGGATGGGCCCCAGTGGAAACATGAATGACAGTGGATGGGTCTCCTGGGAGTGTGGAGAAGGTGCTGCAGCACCTGGAAGTGCACAGCATCGAGAAGAAGCATGCCTTTACAAGCAAAGTCAGATGGCCATTTGTGACAGCACTGTAGGGCACGCATGCCCAGTCCTTGCAGGACGCAGCACGGGGAGAAGAACCTCCATAGCAGGCTCAGCTCACCCAGTGATCCACCTGAAAATAGAGCATGAGCAGCTTTCAGGCCCCAAGGGTAGGCCAGAGACCTCACTACTGTGGTGGAACACGTTACTTTTGGTACCTGTGTCCCCGCTAAGCTGTGGGAGTTAAGCAAGTAATGTCGGCAGTCACGTACAGACTTAGTGCAAGTCATTTGGGAGAAGGATATTGCTTCGCGGCCCAGTCCTGCCCTAGCGTTCCACTTCAAAGAGTACCTGCTGCAGTTAGCGGGATGTAAGGCCTTTTCTGTTTGATAAGAGAACTGGTCGAGATGCGTGGCTTGTGGAGGGCACTGGACAACCAGAGCTACCTTTGGACTTGGCAATCTACTGGTCCCCGAACCCGGATAAATTTCCAGGCAGAGCTGCATTTATTAATGGCTGTGAAGACCAGTCAGTGAAAGTGAAAACCTGTGTCTGCATCTTGGCATGGGCTGCTTGGCTCTCTGTGTATGCACTGTGTCTCTCCCATACCTGAATGCATTCTGGGGCTGAATGTTTTGCATGGTTTGGTAACTGTGATGTCTGTCACGGGCTTGATGGACCATTTGACAATGGAATAGGGACAGTCCACTGAGAGCCAGGAACAGTTTGCCTTCATGGGAGGGCAACAATGAACTTTCACAGTGTTACTGCAGGGCTATTGTATAGCCCCAACGTATGTTGTGATTTTGTTAATAATGTAATGTTAACCTCTGATTCTCTTGCAGGTTGAAAAGTGGCAGTGCCCTCTCTTGCCTGGAATTAGGATGATGAGGCTAAGACAGGCTTTCTGTGTAGTAAATCAAGGGTGCCCATTGA
This sequence comes from Nomascus leucogenys, assembly GCF_006542625.1. Taxonomy (NCBI): domain Eukaryota; kingdom Metazoa; phylum Chordata; class Mammalia; order Primates; family Hylobatidae; genus Nomascus; species Nomascus leucogenys. The sequence continues at coordinate 48,161,910 of NC_044395.1, forward strand.
CACTAGATGTACATCTAACCACAGATGGTTTTGGCTAGGGCCTATAGCAGAACATGGAGTGATTGGAAGTGCCAGTGGGCTGTTAGTCTCAGCTGTGGAAGGGAGTTGAGCTCTGGTGTTCATTAATAGAGAAGCAGTTAGTAATAGCAGGATGGGTGTGCTCCTGGGTAACCAGCCCCCGGACTGGGAAAGTAGCTAGTGACTGCATATGCTGCCCTTCAGGCCCATAAAAGCATGGCAGGATGGGTTACAGTCATCATGCAGACAACTTGCCCTGTAGCTGGATGGGTGCATTCGTGGGTAATGAGCCCCTGGACAAGGATGGAGCAGACATCCACTTTAATGAAGTAGGGTGCCTACTTAGAGCAGAGGAGTATGCTGAGTACAACTCCCTTAGCAGCAGAGTTACAAGAGGTTTCAGGGCTTGTAGTCCTAATACAAGATAAGGCCATGGGGAGTGAGGCACCCCTAGACCCTGAGCCTTCACCATTAGGAAGGGCATCCCCCCATTCCTAATAGGGCATGGTACACAGCTGGGTCTAGCTGGGGTGCTACTGCTGCCTGGACTGCTGGTGCAGCCCAGCCTAGTACTGACACCATATGGTTTAAAACCAGGTGTAGGCCAAGTTGCCAATAAGCTAAACTCAGGGCAATGTGGATGGTAATCACCAAGGAAGTGACATCTATGGTAATCTGTGCCAATAGCTGCGCAGTTTATCAAAGCTTGTATATGTAATGGGCCTGCATGCCCAGAAGCTTATGTATGTATCAGGCCTGTGTGTCCAAAGCTTATGTGTCAGGCTTATGTGTCAAGCCTATATGTATGTACTGGGCCTGTATGCACAAAGCTTATATGCATAACCTGTGTGTCCAAAACTGAAGTCTCTCTCGGCCTAAGGGGTGGAGTGTAAGGTACATAGATGTGCTTTGCTTAAGGATAGGCCAAGGCAGATATCCAGGCCTTCACGACTCAGCTAATTTGGCGCACAGGTGCACACCTCCATTTGTTATATAACCTGTTTGTATAAGTTCATACTTGGCTCTGAATCACTATTGTCTATAAAAGGTATAATTGCACTGCTAACACTGTACAGGGGCTCTTGGGGCTCAGCTTGGCTCAACATGGCTCTTGTGCAAGCTCTGGTGTCCAGAGAAAGAGAGAGAGCCAAAACTGTCCATCTTGCAGACAAAGGAGAGCCACAGCATGGCCCGCACTGGTGCCCAGGGAGGGAAAGAGTTAAGCTGCTGACCCTGAAGGCAAGGGACAGCCAGCCATGCAGCTGCAGGCATGGGGACAGCAGGAGCCACAGAGCCGGAGTAGGTGGCCAAGATAAAGGTGCACAGTGTAAAGAGCTAGTGGAAGTAAGCTGTTGATGAGAGCTGCTGCTGAATAAAATCATATTCACCTGCCTATACCCCCTCCACCCTCCCGCACCCCACCCCACCCCCGGCCCCCCGCGTGTTCTTTCTCCTCATCCACTCACTCCCCTCGGACCACAGCATGGGCTGGACCTGGACCCTGGGATCTGACACTCACACACTACAAAAATGTACTGTTTTTGGAAAGAGCTTACCCTTAAGCCACCATTTTCCAAGTTTGAGCTTCAACCTAGAAAGTCTCAGTAATTTTAATAAATTTGTATTGATTGCCTGATGTGCTAATCTCAATTTCACATATGAATATGAACATATACCCCTTCTGGTCTTCTTTATTATTTTCTTTTTTTAGAGTTATAAAATACTTGATGTTTTTCTGTCTTTACTCTGTATCTTAAAGTATTTTCTCTCACCTTCTCCATAGTTCAGTGCTGTTAATTGACAAAAAAGCTATCTAATAGGCCATATATTCTCAAAACTCAATGCATAAGGAGCACCTGTAAAGCTAATTTACAGAAGTTAACTCAGTGTCTTCCAACCCCCTTTTCCTGCTGAGCTCAGTAAGTTGGTGATAAGGCCCAAGAATTGGTATTCTGCAGACCACAGATTGAGAAGAGCTATTCCAGACAAGCAAGTGTCCCCCACTTTAGTGAGATGAGCTACATTATCCAAGTTTCATCATTCCAATATCTTAGGCCATTGTCCAGAAATTCAGATGATTGCCAATACCATCTGTGGAGCCAAATGTTCAACTCCACGATCAAGTTTCTCTTTTAAAGTCTTCTGGATAGGAGGAAATGTTGAACATACCACCTGGGATCTGTGGTGTCCTTATTTCCTTCAACTTTCTACCCAAACCTCAGAAAGCATTATATTTTCAAATGCCACCAAGTCAGAAAGAGCAAGAAATGGTTAACTCTTTCGCCAAAACTTATCCTTCCCCTATACAATACATGCTTTAGAAAAATAGGACATCTCCTGAAGGATAAAGATGTTTACATTCATTTGCATCTAAATGAATCAGTAGAAAGTTACTAATCACTGACAAGGGATCCCTGCCTCCTATGTTCAAAGGCAAGACTTACTTTATCCAAAATCATTTGAAAATTATTCTTACTGGAGCATGTGTTTCCCAAGATCTAATTTATCTCAATCAGTGGTTCCAAACCAAGTGCAATTTTGACACCAGGGGACATTTGGCAAAGTTTGGAAACATTTATGTTTGTCATGAGTGAAGAATGGGGGAGCTACTGACATCTCGTGAGTAGAGACCAAGGATGTTGCAGTACATAGTACAATGTACAAGACACCACCCCACCCCACCAAAAAACAGGAAATAAATGTAAATAGTGCCCAGATTGAGAAATCCTGCTGTATATAAAACAAGCATCATACCTACCTTGAATACACAGTAACTACCATATGCTATTTGTATTCTTATTAAATATATGCATCATGTTAGATCAGTGTCATAACTTTTCAAAATTCATTCTGATGCTTCAGCTTTTGGATTTCTTATATAACTTTCTATTCCATACATTACTTTTTTTCTTATTTTTTCTGTATTAGAGGCATTATCGTGAACATCTGTGTTTTTGTATTTCCAGCAGCTCTTTAGCGGAACAGCATCTCAGCTGCTGCATGTGATTACTATAAGCCAGCCAATCATGAACTCCCCAAAACCCTAAACACATGGGTGATAACAGGGCCCAATGCTAAGCCGATCTTTTCCTGCTGGGAATGACACACAAGTGAAGACACACAAGAGTACAAGATCTTTGTAACTAAGTCATCCAGTGGTACTACTCTAAAGAGAAAGGTTACACATTTCTGCTGCTGCAAGCTGCACTGAGTTCTTTATCTTTTAATTACTTAGAATATTTTCACTTTTTGTTCATCATCATTAAAGACTGATACATGTTGCTAGTAGCCAAAGAACAAGAGATAATATACGTTTCTTTTTTTTTTTTTTTCTCGCACTGTCGCCCAGGCTGGAGTGCAGTGGTACAATCTCGGCTCACTGCAACCTCAGCCTCCTGGGTTCAAGCACTTCTCCTGCCTCAGCCTCCCGAGTAGCTGGGATTACAGGTGACCACCACCACGCCCAGCTAATTTTTGTATTTTGGTAGAGATGGGGTTTCACCATGTTGTCCAGGCTGGCCTTGAACTCCTCACCTCAAGCAATCCACCTGCCTCGGTCTCCCAAAGTGCTGGTATTACAGGCATGAGCCACCGCACTCGGCGGGATAAATATTTCTTTATTGTTGATCTGCTGATACAGAGAAGAGAGATTCTCCCAACTGCTTCACTTCTTCCTTTTGAAAGAAACTAGCCTGAATGTGTTCACAGTTATTTGGGACTTACCTCTGGTGAGGAAAACAGTATACATCCCTTGAAGTTCTGAAGCCCTCGCCTGAGCCCACTCAATAAACAGAATATTTTACAACAGTGCTACTTAAAAGGTGGCCTGCCTTCCAGGACTACCTGCAGCTTATTAGAAATGCAGATTATGGAACTCACATGACTGCAGGTTTCAAATTTCAGCCTGCATAAAAATCACCTGCAAGGCTTGTTAAATGAAGAGGCCTAGCTTGCCCCCGCAGAGATTCAGCAGGTCTCGGATGGGGCCCAAGAATTTTCTTTTCTATCCAGCTCCAAGGCAGTACTGCTATTGCTGTTGTTCTTCAGACCACATTTAGAACAGCTCTGTGAGAACATGTCACTTTTTCTCCTTTTTAATCTTTCTTATCTGACATAAAGCTCAGTTGCAAATAAAAGAAACCCACCTCAAACTGACTTAAATAACAAAGGGAACTTATTTCCTGATACAAATTGCAATTTAGAGGTTTGAGGGTTTCAGCTGTAGCCCAATTACATTGCCAACTGCCTGGTTTCTTCCAAGTAATATTCTTTTTGAATATTGCTGAAAACTGTGAAGCTGTCAGGTCTGATGTGGATGTGTTTACTAATGTGGTCACTACTCAAATTTATCTTTAAACATATCCATATAGCATTTTTAGCATATTGTAGGCCTTCAATGAATACAGATCTCTGTCATTCCTTCTTCTTTGAACAAGCTGTTGTCTACCTGGAAAATAATTTTTTACCTACTCATATATCCCTTCCTTATATCACAATAACTCCCAAATGTCAAGAACCCTTACGTGCTAGGTAGAGAATGGAGAACAAAACAGCCATAGTACTGCTTTAAAAAGCTTTAATAACTTTCTAAGAAGCTTTCCTAACTTCCTACCCTTATTCCCATTCCCTAAACCAACTTAGGAACACTTGCTAGTGCCATCCTTCCTCTTATACTATGTTCCCCATTATATTGTATATATAAAGTAAACAGAAAAACATAAATAAGTATAAAGTGTAATAGATTCAATAAAGTAGAAAGAGATGACTGGAGAAATGTGACAATGTGGATATAAGGGCAATGGGGATTTTGTAACTTAGATCAGGATCCTCTCAAGTGATCTTATTACGATACTCTCATTTTGAAGTGTGAAACACACAGAGTAATAAACATTGGGAAAGCATAAAAAATCCCATAAAAGAAATTACATTATGTTTTATTAAATCAGAGTTTAAAAATATCTGATTATGTCTTGAAAAATCAATAACATTGTATTCTTTTTTAATAATACTCTTCTGTCTTGGAATAGTTAACTGTATTTACTGTTATTTTTCCACATAAGCAGAAAAAATAAAGCCATGAGGGTGTGTATTGGAGATGTCTGCAGTTGAGTCAATCCTCTAGAGTACAGAGTTGATTTATAACTCCATTTGATCCATTTGCTTTACTGATGGTCTCTTCTCTTTCAATCCAGCATGGTAAAGATGTGTCAAAGAAAACAAATGACTCAGACTCCATGTGCTGTGTCGGTGTACAGTTTATCTGTCGTCCTTCATGTTCTTCCCTTATGCACATCTGACAATGTCTCTCAAGGTTAGTGAAAGAGTGAGCATACCTGCTGAGCAAATTGGAAATAAAATCAGAAAGGTTTTTTGGAGAAAGTGCAGCAAAGAAGCCATCTCCTGTCTCGTGCCCCAATTTATGATGTCTTTAAGATTTTCCTTTTTGTCTTCTTCATCTCTCAACTCATTAACTTTGGCACTGGCATAGCCAAGATGATTTTTTCCTTTCTTTTTTTTTTTTTTTTTTTTTTTTTTTGGTTGGAGAAGGGGTTATGCTTTGTTGCCCGGGCTAGAGTGCAGTGGTGTGATCAGAGCTCGCACCACTCACACTACTGGGGAGTAGTCCTAGCTACTCCAGAGGCTGAGGCTCAAATGATCCTCCCACCTCAGCTGCTGGAGTATCCAGGACTACAGGGATGCACACCAGGTCCAGCGCATTTGTTTTTTATTTTTTGTAGAGATGAGATCTGGCTACGTTACCCAGGCTGATCTTCAATGCCTGGCCTGAAGTGATCTTCTCACCTTAGGCTCCCAAAGTGCTGGGATTACATGTTAGAGCCACCATGCTCAGCCCAAGATGACTTTTTATGGTTGAATTTTCATGTTTCTGTAAACAATAATGATGGTGATGGTGATCTGGTGGCTTTGTCAAAGGTCAAGAAAGTTCCAGGACTGTCGAGTTAGAAATAGCGTGCCATGTTGTTTGGGTCATTCACGGCTGACAGGTGGGCAAACCACAAGCAAAGGAAATGAAAAAGACATCTGCTGGGCAATTCTGTAAAAGAGAGGATCAATTTTTTGTGGGATAAAGCATTCTTACAATTTTGGACACCGCACTAAGAAAAAAAGGAATGCAAAGTAACAAAGAAATTATATGAAAAGTGTTTAGGAAATGAAGAAAAGAAATGGGAAAAAATTACAAATATAAAAATGCTGATGGGTACCACAAACATCACAAAATTCAGAAAAATAACAATATTCGTATTAATAAACACTGTCTTCTTTTCCATTACATAATCCCAATTGTAGATACTATAGGGCACTTTTATACATAGCAAAATAACTCTGGCCCTGCAGGTTCACATTGTGATACTAGGTAAAGCTCATAAATTCTCACTAAACCCAAATAAAATGTATTCCCATTTCAATTTCCCCTTTTCTATATCCTAAAGTTGCCACAGGCTACTCTAAAGCCCCTTTATAAGAGGCAGAGTATGCCAAGGGGTTGCAGTGGAAAGGGGCAACAGACAGAAATGATGTGGTTTAAATGTATTACAATTGTATATTTTACAAAGGCATAGAAGCAAGTTGATGATGATTCTGGAAGGGGACCTGGAAGGAGCCCCAGCAGGTGAGGAGCCCTGAGGCTTAAGATTCGTCAGCTTTATAGTAAATCCAACCAATGTACTAGGTTTACATACCGAGGAACTTGACTATAAAAATTCAGTAAACGTTTTGAGAACCTGTACTAGACAAATTGGGGGGATTTATGATGCACATGGTTTGGAGGAAGGGAACCTATTTATTTATATTTTCATCTTGGGATTTTTATCTATGTGAATATATTACCTGTTCAAAAAAATAAGTAAATATTTTTAAATAGAAATTTTAAAAGAAACTAATGAGTCATTGTTCCTACTCCCAGCTTTGATAAGCTTTCTCAAATTATGCAGGGGTGAAAGAAGAAAAAATAACTGAGAGGTTCAAGAACCCTCAGGAATGAACCAAGATATATGAGAATACCTATGAGAATATCTATATCTATGAGGATATCTATGAGACTATTGGAGCATTCAATTCAGACTTAATTCTGAGCAGGAAGGGAAGAAGAATGAAACCACATAGAGTAGAAGGATATGCAGGCAGAGCCATTGTGACATTAGAAGTTTGGTGCAGTCACAAAAGTCCATTTATAAACTCTCGTGCAGAATGAGGGTCAAGCCATCTCAGATGCTAAGTAGGAGTTCAGAAACTGGAAGGCCAGGCAAGGCTCAGCTGAATGGGCTGTACCAAAGTGACCAGAGGAGGAAGTCTGCCTTTAAGCAAACTCTCACATGCCCCTGCTTACCACGCACTCACTAAACAAGCCAAGTGGTCCATTATTTGTCTTGTCTAGGAGGTAGGCTCACACCATAGATGTATGACAAGCTTCCTCTCTTAGCCCTTTATGAGCCCCTGACCTACACTTATGTGAACATAATAAAATAATTGTCATTTTAAGCCACTACAGTTGGGCGATTTGTTACACAGAACTGTAGCCAGAACACTATTCTTCATCCATTTATTTTTGAAGCAAGATACTAAGAATGTTGAGTATAAATTATTTTGAACCAAGTTAGAACATTTTTGCCCAAAGATCTGGAGGAATTCCCTTAGTATGTTATGACATGTTGTTAGATTAGTAGATAGATAAGTAACACAACCCTCAGAGAGCAGCAGTTGCTGTAACCTCCAAGAAGCAGAGTGTGTGCCAGTCCTCCTGTACAACTGCATTCGAACCATGCTGAGCTCCCAAGGCTTCTGCAGCCTTGCTGTGCCCTCTTACCTCTAACCTATGTGTGGGCTATCCCTTTTGCCAGGAAGTGCTCTTTCTCCTTTCTCCTACAGCTTCTCGCGTGCTATTTCCTTTCTACTACCTTTCATTCCTTCGATCACTTCCATCCTCTAATCACCACCTTCTTCTTTATCTAAATCTACTTGGCACCACTTCCTCTAGCAAACATTCTGTATCCAACTCCATAAAGGGTAAGTGGGCTTAGCTTCTCTAATTTTACAGCCCCCTGCTTTTCTCTTTGTGAGCAATCACCACCTGCAGGTTAACTGCCTATCTGCATATCTCTTTCACAAAATTATAAAATCCCTGAGGATAGGGACAAAGGCTATTTTATTGTGGTACCATCAAAGCTCTAACATGCACCTAGAATTTAGCTCAAGTGCGTGCTCAATATTTATTGACCAAAAGGATAAATGAACTATAATGTGTCCTTTAATACTGCAAGGATTCACTTAAGTGACCCTTTACCCCACTTCACTTTTTGTTAGTATGCATTATGGACTAAATATTTGTGTGTCCCTCTCCCCATCACCCCACTACAAATTCACATGTTGAAATCCTAACCTTCAATGCAATGGTGTTGAAAGGTATGGCTTTTGAGAGATAATTCGATTATGAGGGGGAAGCCCCCTTAAATGGGGTTAGCACCCTTGTAAAAAAAGACTCCAGAGAGTTCTCTTGCTCTCTTTCTACCATCGGAATATACAATAAGAAGTCAGCAGTCTGCAAACAGGAAGAGGGTCCTCTCCAGAACCTGATCATGCTGGCACTCTGATGTTGGACTTCCAGCCTCCAGAGCTGTGAAAAATAAATTTTTATTGTTTAAACAATATAGTTTGTAGCATCTTGTTATAACACCCCAGGCTAAGACAGTGTATATTGGCCAAATGGGACTGAACCTTTATTCCATTCTCAGAGAAGAGGAGGAACCATTCTGTGAACCAATACCAAGACTTGGGCCAGTGAAAGCCATTGGATAATCTCTATATTGACCTGGTTCCTAATAGTCTATGACCAACTATAATGGGCCAGTAATAAAGTGATACCCCCAATTCTGTTGGAAATAGTATAACTTCAGAAGGATCTGCCCACATTCTCTTTCAGGAGGCTTTTCAATAAAGCCTGGGCCAGTGTGGGCCATGCCCTGCCCATCTCCACAATTTAGACCTTCAGGTGGCTGTGGTAAAGGAGAAGGTCTGGCCTACAAAATCATGGTCACACTGACCCTGACTGAGGCTAGGCAAGGCTGCTCAGAAGCATGGGAAGGATGCAATCCTTAGTCAAATTACCTGGCCCAATTTTTGCTCTGCAACATATTTCCCATGGATGGGGAAAGCTGTACTCATTGATTGCTATGGTCCGAATGTTTGTGTCCCCTCCAAATTCATAGGTTGAAACTTAGTCACCAATGTAATGGTGTTGGGAGGTGGGACATTTTGGAGGTGATTAAGTCATAAGGGTAGAGCCCTAGGGAATTGGATTTGTTCCCTTATAAAAGAGGCCCAAGTGAGCTCTTTCACTTCTTCCATCATCTGAGGTCACCACTAAAAGGCATCATCCATGAACCAGGAAATGGGTCCTTACCAGGCACCAACTCTGCTGCTACCTTGATCGTGAACGTCTTAGCTTCTAGAAAGATGAGAAATCTATTTCTGTTGCTTCTAAGCTACCCAGTTATTATATTTTGTTATAGCCTGAAAACAGATGAAAAAACTAATAAAATGAAGAAAATGGTAATAGCCACATCACTAGAATGTTCTTGAGATAAATTAGCTGATAAATGGGTAAAATGTAAAGACAATGAGGTATGGATAAGACATGGTAAAAAATCAGTAAAGGGTGAAGGACATCATCTCTATTAATACAGCAAATAAGTGGCTCAGCCATTTACCCATGGCCTTGAGCAAGTCACCTTATCATCTTTGCACCTTTCTGCTCAAATGCAAAATGGAAGTAAAAGTTGTATCTACCTACATATGTTAATAAATGTAAAATGCTTAACGCAGAACCTAGCATGCACTAAATTCTCCTTAAAGATTAATGAAACACTGGTATGTATTCTTAAACGCCCTTTGAAAGTTTAGGAAGGTTTTGTTTGTTTGTAAGAATTAAAGGAGGCCTCATGATGAAGGAGGTATGTTGTCTGTGTTTTGATTTGTTTTAATTTATTTTATTTTATTTTATTTATTTATTTATTTATTTATTTATTTATTTATTTATTTATTGTTTGAGACAGCCTCGCTCTGTTGTCCAGGCTGCAGTCCAGTGGTGCGATCTCGGCTCACTGCAACTTCCACCTCCCGGGTTCAAGTGATTCTCCTGCCTCAGCCTCCCAAGTAGCTGGGATTACAGGAGTGCACCACCACATGCAGCTAATTTTTGTATTTTTAATAGAGACGGGTTTCACCATGTTGGCCATGCTGGTCTTAAACTCCTGACTTCAAGTTATCCGCCCGACTTCGCCTCCCAAAGTGTTAGGATTACAGGCGTGAGCCACCATGCCTGGCCTGTTGTCTTTGTTTTAAAAAGTAGGTAGCATTTGGACATAGAAAGACAAGAAGAAAAATCTAGGAAATTTTTTCTATCCTAGAGAATTAAACAGGTACACTTTGCTGGCTGGCGCTACGGCATATGGTAGGCAAGAAGCAGTAGGGGTGGAGAGAAGAGCGAGGTAATCTGAAGACTTCTGGTCGGACCAACCCTTGGCATTTCACAGACTGGGACCCATAGAGGCAATATAGAAACTGAACCAGACCCTTTATTCTGGAGGAATTTCCAGTAGATAATTAAAATTCAGTTTTTACTGCTTGGTCTAGTCTGTTAAAAAAAAAAAAGGAAAAAGTCAATTTTAAAATTGTTCATCAAATGATCTGATCTGTTTTTTACAATTGGAAAGATAATTACCATTTCTAAGTCAAGGTCTTACACACACACACACACACACACACACACACACACAATTTTACCTAGTAATTAATACAGAAATCCTATCCCACCTTTTTGACTTTTCTACTCCACATACATCCCCCCAACCCAGAGCAATTTCAGCCACTCCAAACAAAAAAACTAACTGATAGAAGTGTAACCCAAACAAATTATTAACAACAACAGCAATAACAATAGCATAAATGTTTATTGCATATCCCAATAGGCTTAACCAGCATTAAAATGATAAAGAAAACCTCATTCTGTCTCATTGTCAACTGTTCTACTCTAAAAACAAAATCTGTTAAAGATAAGAAATATTTTTTAGAAAGTCAATAAACAAAAATAAAAAAAAAAAGTCCCCTGGAGGGTATTAGAGTGTTTACCACTGGGAGAGAGCTGCCCTCTGAAGAATAAAGGCAAATTACTGGCTTTTCTGAGCCTCATTGATGGGAGGAGAGAGGAAGAATTAAGACAGCTGTTCTTGTCTTAGTTGGACAAGCTGCGAAGAGGAAACTGTGGGTGGTATGTCTGCTGAGTAAGACTTCTCAGAAAAGTGGTTCCTGCAGTTTTCAGGTTCCTGGAGGCCATATGACAGATTACTTCCTAGCACTCAGTCTGAAGACTTTGGGGTCAAGAGCAGCCCTGGCCCCCTATCCCTACTACCTACTGCTATCTCATATTTCCTGTGCTTTGGGGCTTTTCACCTAATAAATAATTGTCCTTTGAGTAAAAACACACCCTCCCAAATGCCAAATGTATTTTAGTGACGAACTAGTGCAGGAATGGCCCTTTGAAACTTAGAACAGGCCTCACTGAAAAATAGTACATTCTTGTGACTTTAACCTAGTGTCTTCTATGCTGGTTCAGCTTAAATCCTCTGTAATCTCATTATGGAAAACTCACTTTTGTAGAATTCTAATTTTCTGCAAAAGCTTCAAATATTTGTTGTTTTAAGTCCTCCTTGTCCATAGAGTCTGACTATGAAAATGGAAAGAATCTTATTTTCAAGGTAGTCTAGCCCCTTAGACTAGTACAGATTTGACTTCTCCAAGCAACATAATTCAGAGAGCTCTTCAAATAAATGATGCCATGATCCTATCTGGGCATCACCCCAGGAGGCAAGTGTCAGAGGTCCCTCAGAGTTCTGGACCCAGGCTCTTTGCACTGACTGCAAAGCCTTACTGTCTCCAGAACACTTCCTTTCTGTTCTCCCTCTCCATCTTGTATTAGGATTCTCTTATCCCTACCGACATCCCATCTGCTTCATGTCCATCAAGTCTTGCTAGAAGAAAGGCTGAGATCAGTCACTTATGGCTCAGTTTGAATTTGAATCCCTACATTCACTGTAAGGAAGGAGAAGATTTGCTCCTGACTTGGAGAATTTTAGATTCTTCTTGTTTATATGACCAAGAAGAGAAGTTTAAGAGGAAGCCTCAAAATTACACCACAAAAACATTTGCTCACTTAGCCCAAACATAAGGCAGATATTGAATATGGTGAAACATGGGCTGGAGAGAGTTGGAAAATTCACTCCTCCCTATGCCCTGGGTCCCTCCTCAGCAGGGACAGCCAAGTTGTTTCCGGCTGACAGCAAACCAGTCCTGACATCTTGTTCTCATGACACACTCAGGCCCTTCACTGTTTCTGTTCATTCCTGACTATCTTTATGCCAGTTGGAAATCTTGCTGCCGCAGAAACTAAAAATGACTCGAAAGTACTCCCTCTCTTTCTTCCAAAATTGTGTCTCTGCACAGCCTGTTCTGTGACCATCACATGACTCCACATTTGCTCATCTGTTCTTATCTGCCGTCAAGTCCCGCAGGTCTTTCTCTGGAATCCTCTCCCCAACTCGTTGCTCTTTTTCATCTCTCCACAGCCTGGTTCTGAGACAGAGGGCAGCAATTTCTCATCCCAAATGCCTCGTCTGGGCTTGCAGAAGTTAGTCCAAAGGCAGATTATGAAATCTTCATTGTCAGTTCTTGGCCTTCCCATCCCCTTTGAGACTCTTCTTCCAGTGGGAAAATTACGCAGGCACGATATGTACACATACAAGTATTCTGTTATGTGAGTTTTGGTGTTACTAATTTAGCCACACAGTATGACCTAAGCAGCATAGGAATTAAGCCCTAAATATTTCCTAATCATCTGTAAAATATTTTTCTCCATTCCCAATATATTGTCCTAGTTCAGGCCTTCATCATTTTTTTTTTTTTTTTTACCTGAAACTGGTTTCCTAAGGAGTCTCCGTGCTTCTCACCTGCCTCTAACCTCTTCTTTCTCCATATGTCACACTACCACTGCTGTAATCTACCAAAAATGGAGGTATGACTATTAGTGAATCCCCTGATTAAATGTCTTAGCACCTGTAGGATAGAATTTAAGACCCCTAGCATGATATTCCCGATTTCCTTGGGAGTTGTCTCCTGCTCTACCCCAAGCTGCGCTTCAGGCAACAGGAACTATATACACATGATAGTGTTCCTTGACCACTCCATGCTGAGCCTCTACTTCTGCTGGGTCCTCCTCCTAGAATGGCATTCTCTAGGTTCTTTCCTGCAAAATTTCTATTCATCTCCACTCTGGCATCATTTAATTGTGAAAAAAAATTTTTACATAGACCCATAACGTTCTACATGTAATTCCTTTATAGTATTTACTACTTCATATTTTTATTAAAATGTTTTCAGTTATTTTTCTATTCATAAAGTGTATTTATAGCAGGCGATTTGAAAAATACAGAAAAATATGAAAAAAGACAAAGGAAATTATTCAGAGAGAAATATACTAACATTTTGGGATATATTTTCCAATGTTTGTTTCTATGTATATAGTCACATTTTTCTCTATCTTCTTTTCTTTCACACAACAGACCTATAGAAACACAAATGTAGGTATGCCAAATCTTATATATTTTGTAACTACTTTTATATTTTACTTAAAAATATGAGTGTTGTTATAGCCTTCAGTGTTCAGAGAGTAAGCTCTTTGAAGAACAAGAAGTGTGTGTGTGTATGTGTGTGTGTGTAGATATGTGCATGAGAGAATGTGTAAACAAATACATAAAAACATCCAGCTGAGTGAATAGTATGTAATAGACTCTAAATAATTATTCATTGAACTAATTTATTAACAACAATGAAAGAGACATTGGAGAAAGAAAGAATATGAGATAAGCTGGAACACGTGCAAGGTAAAGAGATGAAGAGAAGACAGCCCACCATCTGGAAAGCATTTATGACTTTTAAAGTTTTTATGTACTCTATAGTTGATGCTCACGATAGCCTATTTTATTTTATTTTATTTTATTTTATTTTATTTTTAATAGAGACAGGGTATTACTATGTTGCCGAGACTGGTCTTGAGCTTCTGGGTTTAAGTAATTCTCCTGCCTTAGCATCCCAAACTGCTGGGATTACAGGCATGAGCCACCACGCCTGGCCACAGTAGCTTTCTGAAGTGGCTATAGCAGTTACTTGCAAATCAGGAAAGTGAAACTCAGAGAGTTAAGTGACTTGACCTAGGTTGTGCACTTTATAAGTGGCAGAACTAGTTTTTCGAATTCATAAACTATGTATTTACATTACTTTACACAGCTTCTGGGGGAAAAAGGGCAGCAACATGATCCCTACCAAGGTCTGGGAGCCTGAAGTGGTATCCACACTGCCTGGCATGGTGCCTGGCACAGAGTGCTAAAACAGTGATTGTCGAGCACAACTAAAAGGCAAATGAAAGAAAGAACAAACAGTAGACAATAGTGAGTATACAGGGTAAGGCACCGCAATCCACTTTTCTCCATCCTCACCGTGCTTGTTTGATCTGAAAAAGTCTCCTAAATGATCTGCCTCCTGCCATTCAACACCCTTTTCATCCATCTTCCATAAACAAAAATTGATCATGACAAATGATGTATTGGTTCCCTTTGCTCTTGGGAAAATATTCAGAATATTCTCCTAGCTTAAAATGTTCTTCATGAAGGAACACTTTTTTTCCATCTTGATTTCTCATTTTTCTTTCTCTTGTACATGCCACTCAGGCATATTCAACACCTCTAAATCCCTGAAAGTGCTGAAACATTCTTTTCCCTGCTATTCCTGGATTACTGTTATTTTGATAATTTTTTTTTTACTAATTGTTATTAGTTCTCTATTGCTGTGTAACAAATTACCACAAACGTAGCACTTTTAAGCAGCACAAATTTATCTCACTATTTCTATAGGTTAGAAATCTGGCACAGTGTGGTTGGTTTATCTTTTCAGGGTCTCATTAGGCTAAAATCCAGGTAGTATCCAGGGCTGCAGCTCTCATCTGGGGCTTATGGTCTTCTTCCACACTCACTGGATAGTGGCAGAATTCAGTGCCTCATGGTTGTGGGACTGCGGTCCCTATTTCCTTGCTGCATGGTCCTCTTTCTTTTCAAGCCAACAATGGTGCCTTGATAATCCTTGTGCTTTGACTCTGATTTCTGCTTCTGCCTTCTGTTTTAAGGATTTATGTGATTACATTAGGCCCATCTGGATAATCAAAGATACTGTCTCCATTTTAAGGTCAATTGCTTTGTAACATTACATCTACAAAATCTTTTTGCCATTTAATGTAACCTATTCATGGACATAAACACCAGAGAGTGAAGTCCCTGGGAAGCCAACATTCTGCCTATCGCAATTATAGCATCAAATTTGGCTTAGGGGCCCTTCTTATAAGATTCATGCTTATTTATTTCTCTGCCTCCATTTCTAGAGTATAAGCTTCATGATATCAGTGACTATGTCTACTGCACAAATCTGATGTGTTAGAGCTGGCTTGTACTAGCTAACAGGTGCTTATTATTAAATTTTCAGGAATTTTTAAATCTGTTTGTTAAACATAGCTATTATTTTAAAAACAAATTATATTCTCAAAACGTAATAAATGCTCTAATTCATTTCCTGTTTATTGTCATAGTGTTTACTATGATTTATTCTCTCGATTTATTTTCCCCAATTCAATCTCTGTGGTGGAAATACTATCTATTGATGGACCACCGCACATCTTTTCAACTTCCTGTTCAGTGTCATTATTAGGTTGGTGCAAAAGTAATTGCAGTTTTTGCCATTACTATACATTATGTTGGTAGCTTGAAATTGACAATAGTGGGTGTATTTACACCAAATAAATCAGCAACACTAGTTGACATCTTGATGTGTTGTTTATTTGATTGTTTAGACTTAAGAAAATGATGGTGAAAATGTTAACAGCACAGATTAAGCTTAAAGCAGGTCATGTCTATAGCCATTACGCAAAAACTCAAAGAAATATTATTCTTCCAGTATCTAAAACCTATGATTCAGCAAAGAAGCAGCTCATGATATTGACAAACAAAGGAAGTTGCAACTTACTATGTAATTTTACTTTAATCTTATTAATACAAAAGAATCAAATAACATTCTTATACGAACTATATTCATTCATCAGATACAACCATAGCTTGGCTAAAAATACAATAGTTTAGCAAAAAATAAAACAAAAAATTCTGTGGAAACAAAATGGCTACATTACATTTAAAATAAAGAGTAAATTGTACACTATACTTTCTTTACATTAATGTTTTATATTAAAAAGTATATATTTATGTATGTGTGCATAAACATACATTTTTACACCATCATGAAACATTTACCAGCCCACCACTGAATGCATTGAATATACTCCTAGAGCTCATCACAATGCCTAGCACATATGGGGTGCTCAGTTTGTTTGTTTAATGAATGAATGGATAGAAACCATGGTCTACATGATTGACCAGAGAACACAGGCTGAGTGGAAACGGAATAGAGGCCAGAAAAGAAGCAACAGTTTGGGGAAGTTAGGAGGATTCCAAGAGCT
Source organism: Nomascus leucogenys (assembly GCF_006542625.1). Classification (NCBI taxonomy): domain Eukaryota; kingdom Metazoa; phylum Chordata; class Mammalia; order Primates; family Hylobatidae; genus Nomascus; species Nomascus leucogenys. The sequence goes on from NC_044395.1 coordinate 48,178,552, forward strand.
AGAGGTCAGTTGAGAATTTCTATAAGATTCTACAGAAATTATAAAGTAGGAGACCAAGAAATAATTAAAGGAGCTCTGACAAGACAAAGCATCTTAGGAGTTAGAGAAAGCTAGGGACTAACCATGTGCAAGGCCCTGCACTGTTAGTCCACTGTAAGTTAATCTTTTATAGTCCTCACAAAACCTTCATTTATCCTCATTTTATAGGCAAAGAAACTAGGTAATTAAGGTTAATCAACTTGCCCAGACGCAGTCAGCTAGTAGAGGGTAGAGGCCAGAGTGTTCTAAACCCAAAGCCTGCACTCTTGAGGGCTACACCAAATGGAAGCGGGAACAAGGCTATGAGGAGTTGTAATGCAAGAGCTTACTACTCACTGTGTGTTCTGAGGAACAGAAGAGGGGATTTTTGTTAGAACGTTGATTCTCAAGCCCTACCCCAGATCTACTGAATCAAATCTGTCTCTTTTTTTTCTGTCTTTTACAAGATATACTGGAAATGCCTACGCACCTTGACATTTGAAAACCACTAGTTTAGGAGGCAGTTGTATCAGCAGGTAACCACATTGCAGGTGGTCATTAAAGTCAAAGAATTCAAGAAGTACTATCAGGTATATTGTAAGATTGAACTTGCCCAAGTAAAGTGAGGGTGCTCCTTCTAGCATGTGGCATATTAAAATCACCTAGAGACCTTTGTAAAATACCAGGGCATTAGTAATTTTAAAGTGATTCCAATATATATCCAAGGTTGAGAACTTATCAGGAGCATCACATTAGTCATGCCATTCCTCTCAGATGTGAACAGTAGCCCCTACTTATCAAAACAAACAATGAAGCAAATGTCTGTGGATCTGACTTGAGAGGCTGAAGCCTCTCCTCCCCAGGATATAATCACTCTTCTGCCTCACAGTGGTTTTCTAGCCTTGCCCTTTACACAATAGCCCTGCCTTCCAACCCCAGAAACAGACTGGCTCATAGGATTTCACATTTCATGTGCCCCTCACCTGGCACACCCTCTTTTCTCCTTGCCACCAGGCCACATCCTTTCTTTCCTCCAGCCCACATTTAATTCTAGACCTAAAATGATTTCTTAATGTCAGCCTTTTATTCTGCTCACATGGCATCATACCCCTCGCCAGGATTAAATTGTACCAAAGATCCTTGGAAACAAATTGTACAAAATAAACAGAATTTTAGGGAAGGTACACAGTTCTATTTGTTCAAATCAAGTATTCTCCTTTAAAAAAAAAAAAGCCACTAAAGCTAGTTTCCTCTCTCTGGATCCTCTGCTATGCAGTAACAATACAAAGCCCACAAAAGAGAGCTGAGTTCCTTCCCACATGCACTGCTTTTTCTCCAGTAATAGACTGTATTTTGGTTGACTGCCTGGCAACAATAGTTGACTCATGCTGGCCAGCTCTCAACATAGGTCTCTGAAGAAGATGGGGAACAGGGCAAATTGATGCTTCTAGTTTTCTCTCAATAATCCCTCCCCAGGGTTCAGTTTCACTTGTGGACTTCTGTTACCAACCTTGTTTGATCTCTTTAAAAAGGTCCCTTGCCTCCATTTGGGTGACATGAAGACTCTATAAGAACAGCAATAGGAATACTTAAGAGCTTCTTGTCACGTGATAAACAGATTGATTAGATCTTCTAGTTTAGTGACTTCCTCTTCACTCTCACCAGCTACTGAAAGTGTGGCCGGTCACTTTGATTGGGGATGTAATTGATTCTTTGAACTTTGCTTCATTCTTAACAGTATTCCAATACTGTAATTAGATAGTGGGCTGTATAGACTGAAAAATGGTTTTGCTAAGTGTAATGGGAATTGTTTCCAGGTTATCCTTTCATCATAAGAACTCACTAAGGCATGCAAACCAATTTCATTTATTTCTTCTTCTGTTTCTCAGAAAAGGGCCTTTTTTAGCAGGGTGGTGGTGGGGAGGATGGTGATAGCTTATAGAAATTCCAGAAAACAAGGGATGGAGATGAAAGATGTTTAAAACAAGCAAACCAAAACCGTCTCTAAGAAGGAAGTCAAACAAAATTCTTTTTGACGTTTGAAAAGCGTTAGTTTTGATTTACGCCCAGACTTGTACTCTGTTACTTAAAATTCCCTGCATTTAGGTTATAACTTCTAGGAGCATAGATACTCATCCTCATTCATTGATTCATGCATACATACATTTAATCATTAATTCATTCATTTATTCAGTAAATTTACTGGATATTTGATAGAAACAAAGGGTTCAGGATAAGCAAAAATAAGACATGTTCCCCAACCTCAAGTAGCTCAGAATCTAAAGGAGCAGAAAATTTCTCAATTGTCCAAAACTTATACAGGTGCTAAAATGTAAATTTCTAGAAAATACAGTGGGAACCCAGCAAATATCATGATCGACTCTGTAGGGGCAGCAGTAGCAGGGTGGAACTTTTTTCTTAGTAAAGAAAGAAGAAAATTCCAGAAAAGAAAAAAAAAGCTTCAGAACCAATTTTCTATAATCAAAATAGAGGTGCTCAGATTTTGTCTAGTGCTATCTTTTATATGAAACTCATATGTCAATTGGGGTAAGGCTTCCGCTTAAGCTAAGGCTACTCAGAACCCCCAGGCCATAGTCGAAGCCTTTTCTAAGAGTTCTATGAATCTCTGGAGGATCTGGGTTTCTATTGTTACTCCTAGTTCTGAGCTCCTGCTCCCATAAAGCAGTTCTATTTATGAATTATTTTATCTTCCTTGAATGTTGCCCCTGACTTACACCACTTTCACTCAGATATGGGCTTTCAGGTTTTTTCCTTGATCTTAAAAAATATCAACAATAAGATCATGCGGGTATGGTGCTTGTAACTGTAACATCAGTGTAGGGAGCAAAGAACTGAATCCCTGTGTGAACCAAACCTCTATTTGAAACAATCCATCCCTTGTCTTTTGTCCACCCAGGCACACTGGTGTCACGTGCTCTTTCTTCATCTCAGTGGCTTCTCCCTTTCTCTTCCCTATGATCTTTTTTAAAGTGGACTTCCAGGATTGCTCCTAGCAACTCCAAATGCTTTTCATTGCCATGCTGAGTAATGCAGTACTCACCAGCTCCAATCCCAAAAGTCAGCTCAAGGATATTTTTGCTTATTCAAAATCCTCTGGTGTTTAAGTAAACCTTGGATGATACTTTTGTTCCCAGAAGAAATGCTTCTGCTATGAACAGACACTTCTCAAAAGAAAACAACCATGTGGCCAACAAACATATGAAAAAAAAGCTCATCATCACTGGTCATTAGAAAAATGCAAATCAAAACAACAATGAGATACCACCTCAGGCCAATTAGAATGATGATTATTAAAAAGTCAGGAAACAACAAATGCTGGCGAGGATGTGGAGAAATAGGAATGCTTTTACACTGTTGATGGGAGTATAAATTACTTTAACCATTGTGAAAGACATTGTGATGATTCCTCAAAGATCTAGATACCATTTGACCCAGGAATCCCATTACTGGGTATATAATCAAAGGATTATAAATAATTCTATTATAAAGACACATGCACAAGTATGTTTACTGCAGCACTATTTACAATAGCAAAGACTTGGAACCAACCCAAATGCCCATCAATGATAGATTGGATAAAAAAAAATTGGCACATATACACCATGGAATACTATGCAGCTATAAAAAAGAATGAGTTCCTGTCCTTTGCAGGGACATAGATGAAGCTGGAAGCCATCATTCTCAGCAAGCTAACACAGGAACAGAAAACCAAACACCACATGTTCACACTCATAAGTGGGAGTTGAACAATGAGAACAGATGGACACAGGGAGGGGAACATCACACGCCGGGGCCTGTTGGAGGGTGGGCAGCAAGGGGAGGGAGAGCATTAGGACAAATACCTAATGCATGCCGGGCTGAAAACCTAGATGACGGGTTGATAGGTGCAGCAAACCACCATGGCACATGTACACCTACATAACAAACCTGCACATTCTGCACATGTATCCCAGAACTTAAAGTAAAATAAAAAAAAGAAAGGATGCTTCTATATAATCTACTTTTCTTAAAAAGTGCTTATCAATTTCCTCCAAGCAACATTACAACCAATACTCTTCATATTTGAGGAAGACGTTACTATTCATCAAAATCCATTTTTGGCCAGGCACGGTGGCTGATGCCTATAATCCCAGTACTTTGGGAGTCCGAGGTGGGCGGATCACGAGGTCAAGAGATCGAGACCATCCTGGCCAACATGGTGATCCCCTGTCTCTGCTGAAAGTACAAAAATTAGCCGGGCGTGGTGGCCGGCACCTGTAATCTCAGCTACTTGGGAGGCTGAGGCAGGAGAATGGCATGAACCCAGGAGGCAGAGGTTGCAGTGAGCTGAGATCGTGCCACTGCACTGCAGCCTGGAGACAGAGTGAGACTCCATCTAAATAAAAAGAAAAAGAGAAAGAAAAAGAAAAGAAAAAAAAACCACACACTTTCTTTTCTTCCTACTTTTGTTCTGGTATTCTTTGGAGACGGTTTGCAAGAAATCCAGTTCCATTACTATAGAGCTATGCCTCACTTTGAACTCTAAACACTGTTAGTCTGATCACAGTTTTGTTAAATCTGGATGTCTTAAGTCTCTAAAAACCCCAAACACCCCAGGAACAAGTATTACTCACCAATTATGGTATTAAAAATGAGCCACTGTCTCTGAGTTCACTTACTTGTTCTATAAACATCAATCATGCACCATGCATCAAGTTAATCTTTGTTCTGCTCTAGAAGAGCTCACAGTCTAACCAAATACAAATTCCAAAAGAGCTTTAAGGAAAGGCAACATCTTTGGAAGTCATTAATAGCCTCTCAAGGGGATGGCTTCAATGGGCAGTCTGCTTTTGGAGCCTATTTCCCATTCGTTAGTTAAAACATTGATCCTATGCTTTGCCATTGTGCCTCATACATGTTCTATCTCCTGTGATATGATGGCAGTAATTTAGGAGCATCCTCTGAAAAGAAAAAAACATTTGTAGAAATGTAACTTATAAGACTCTTTCCCCCAAATTCTGACTTATAAATACCTCTTTCATATACTCATAGAGCCTAGAGCATTATATAATATGTTATAATTATATTATAATTGTGCAATTACTTATCTGTCCCCTCTCCTAGAAGTGAGCCCCTGGGGCAGGTTATGATTTATCCAAATTCAGTTCCTAGTATAGTGTTTGAAATTGTTGGTGTACTCACAGAAGACCTGGGAAAGAAAAGGAAAAGGAAGGGAGGGAGCAAAGGAGAAGGTAAGGATGATGACTATCATTAGTGTGAGTCAGATTATTCTGCACAATTTCTTCTATTTGGCACCTGGGAGGCTCCCCATTCAAAGGTGTGGTCAGTCTTACACAGAATTTGCAGATGGCTCAGCACAAGGACCTCAGCTATCAGCTAAATCAGGATGAATATTTTGTAAAAACTGGGATTAAATGCCTTTCATTAGATGAGCAAATAATACTGAAGTCTTGTTAATATTTTATGTTAAATTCTATGACGTGATACTCCATAAATATCATAGCTGCTAGAAACAATACTGAGATTCTAACCTTAGGTTTTGCTTTGTTTTTAATTTAAAATGTTATCAATTTGTCATATCTTAGTGCTGAATTTTATGCCCGCGAAATTCATATGTTGAAGCCCTAACCCCAGTACCTCAGAATGTAACTGTATTTGGAAACAGGAACTTTGAAGAGGTGATTAAAGTAAAATGCTGTCAGCGTGGGCCACAATCCAATCTGACTGGCATTCTTATAAGAATTGGAAATTTAGATAAATGAAGAGAAGCCAGGTGTGTGTGCATGCAGAGGAAACACCAAGGGAGTAGTCAATGAGAAGGCAGCTATCTGTATGCCAAGAAAACAAGCCTCAGAAGAAACTGAACCTGCTGACACATTGATCTTGGGCTTCTCGTCCTTAGAACTATGAAAACAAGGCCGGGCGTGGTGGCTCATGCCTGTAATCCCAGCACTTTGAGAAGCTGAGGCAGGTGGATCACCTGAGCTCAGGAGTTCGAGACCAGCCTGGCCAACATGGTGAAACCTTGTCTTTACTAAAAATACAAATTTTAGCCAGGCATGGTGGCAGGCACCTGTAATCACAGCTACTTGGGAGGCTGAGGCAGGAGAATTGCTTGAACCCAGGAAGCGGAGGTTGCAGTGAGCTGAGATCATGCTACTACACTCCAGCCTGGGCAACAAGAGTGAAACTTTGTCCCAAACAAACAAACAAACAAAAACATGAAAACAATTCATTTCTGTTGTCTCAGCCACCAGCCTATGCTATTTGGTTATGACAGCCCTAAAAAACTAATACACTTAGCATTGATCTCAAGCTACAATCATTGAGACTAATCCTGGTTCTTCCACTAGCCAGCAGTTACTTTTTAAAAATTTAACTTAAAAACTTGAATGAATATCCATCATGGATGACACTACTAAAAAACAAACAAACAAACAAATAAACCACAAAAATGAATAAATAAATGAATGGCATGAGTTATGAATTACAAATATCTAAAAAAATTGCAAGTTAAAACTGAAAAGAAGTCTACCGTATGGTCCTGGATAAATCTCTTATCTTAGGAGGATCTGAGTTGTCTCGTTTCTAAAATAAGGCTGTTGGAAAAATAACCTATTTTATCCCTTAAAATTTCGGAGCTTGGAATTTACTGTTAAGCACATCACTGATAATGTTGGTGATGATGATGATCATGATGATGATGATGGCAAAAGGCAAAGAAATTAAAGCCAGAATTTTATCAGAAAGTATAGAAAGAAAGTAGAAAGTATAGGTTTTCTGCTCCTTCCATTTGACAGAAAGCCTCATCTTCTCGTGCATCACCAGCCTCATCCCTGAGACACCATGCTGAAGGTGAAGGCGAAAGTCAATGGATTTGGCCATATTGGGCACCTGGTCACCAGGGCTGCTTTTAACTCTGGTAAAGTAGATGTTGTCACCATCAATGACCCCTTCATTGACCTCAACTACCCTTTCATTGACCTCAACTACATGATCTACTTGTTCCAGTATGATTCTACCCATGGCAAATTCCATGGCACCATCAAGGCTGAGAATGGGAAGCTTCTCATCAAGGGAAATCCCATCACCATCTTCCAGGAGCGACATCTCTCCAAAATAAAATGGGGTGATGCTGGGGCTGAGTACATGGTGAAGTCCACCAGCATCTTCACCACCATGGAAAAGGCTGGGGCTTACTTGCAGGGAGGAGCCAAAAGGATCATAATCTCTGCTCCCTCTGCTGACGCCCCCATGTTCATGATGGGCGTAAACCGTGAGAAGTATGACAACAGCCTCGAGATCATCAGCAATGCCTCCTGCACCACCAACTGCTTAGCACCTCTGGCCAAGGTCATCCATGACAACTTTGGTATCATGGAAGGACTCATGACCACAGTCCATGCCATTGCTGCCACCCAGAAGACTGTGGATAGCCCCTCTGGGAAACTGGTGTGATGGCCGCAGGGCTCTCCAGAACATCATCCCTGCCTCTCCTGGTGCTGCCAAGGCTGTAGACAAGGTCATCCCTGAGCTGAACAGGAAGCTCACTGGCAAAGCCTTCCGTGTCCCCACCACCAATGTGTTGGTAGTGGACCTGACCTGCCATCTGGAAAAACCTGCCAAATATGATGACATCAAGAAATGGTGAAGCAGGCATCAGAGGGCCCCTTCAAGGGCATCCTGGGCTACACTGAGCACTAGGTAATCTCCTCCAAATTCAACAGTGACACCCACTCTTCCACCTTTGATGCTGGGGCTGGCATTGCCCTCAACAACCACTTTGTCAAGCTCATTTCCTGGCATGACAATGAATTGGCTACAGCAATAGGGTGGTAGACCTCATGGCACCCATGGCCTCCAAGGAGTAAGACCCCTGGACTGCCAACCCCAGTGAGAGCATGAGAGGAAGAGAGAGGCCTTCACTGCTGGGGAGTCCTTGCCACACTCAGTTCCACACCACACTGAGAATCTCCCCTCCTCACAGTTTCCATGCAGATCCCCTGAAGAGGGAGGGGCCTAGGGAGCCCCTCCTTGTCATGAACCATCAATAAAGTCCTCTGTGCTCAGCCAAAATTTAAAAAAAGAAAGTAAAAAGTATAAGAAGACCTTAGAATAAACAGATGGCACATGTTTGCCTTGATTTAAAGATATGATTAGAAACCAACATTGTTAGCCTGAGGAGAGAAAAGTTGCAAATCTATAATGCAATTGTATTTTATCACAATAGGCTAGGTTTACTACATTTAAAAACAACGTCCAAATCTCAGCATCCAAAAAATAATTGATATATTTCTCTTTTTCATTGTAAATTTCAGGTCAGCACAGCTCATACTAGTGACTCAGGCATCCACTCTGATAAGGGTTTAATCTTCAACAATTACTCTGGCAGAGAAAGAAATGGGAGCAAATTAATCATGGCTCTTAAAATTTCTGCTCGGAAGCAGCCATATGCCACTTTCATTCAGATTTCATGAGGAAAAGTGAAGCACATGAGTATGCCTAACATCAAATTTAGTGGGAATCCAATTTTTTCTATGTGATGGAAAGGACAGGAATGAAATATTTGGCAATAGACTGGTGATGATTGACAGCCAAACTGGTGAAGGATGCTCACAAAATTTGATTGTGTTTACAGGTAAACATAATTTGGAAATTTTAGTCTATTAAACCTAGGAAACTCTGCTTGAAGCTTGAAAGAGTTAATTTAACCACAAGAACGAGGAGACGGAGAAGGAGGAGGAGACTTATCTCTCATATTAAGAAATAAATTTATGAAGTTCTTTACCTCAAGAGTTGCTACAGACTAAAACATGCTTCAGAAAAAGTCTAAATTAGTGCATGAAATTGACTCCATGTCAACTGAGAATTAAAAATTTTAAGATATCTCAACATTCCTAGTTGCTGAATAACTCAGTTGTTTTTTTATTTGTTGTTTTGGTTGGTTGGTTAGTTGGTTGGTTGGTTGGTTAGTTAGTTTTGTAAACAAGTAAGCTTGGTATTAACACAATGTGCTAATTTAGTGGTGACATTACTGGGTATCCATAAAACAAATATAGTGTGTCTTGAAATTTGAATTTTCTGTGAGCCCATGTTTTACCTATTCAATTTGTGAAAGGAGACAGTCCACTTTGTAGCCTAAAATACATTAGGGGTAAAAAATCCAGGGAAGCCACCCTCATCATTGTTTAGTATATAAATTGCTCTGAATGCCTATTAAGTGCAGTCTCTCTGCTAGGCACTTTTCATACACTATCAAGTGTACTCTTCTCCTCAACCTAGAGATGTAAAGTGCAGTGATCCTGAACTGTTCTCAAAGGCTTGTAGGGTCACGATTCACAGACATGAAACCATCCTCTCTCTCCTGGAAAAATTTAAGTTTGATCAAGTCACTTGTGGCTCTAATCTCGAATATAGTATCAAAGCCTTTCCCAGTGATTACTTAGATAGGTAACAAAGAAATATTATAAAAGCATAAGGTCATCTTGCCCTTTCGAATTACTGATCAAATCATGTCCATGAACTATGAACTTGGGCAGACTTCTTTTAGTTTCCAGTCCTCATCCTTAGAGAGGGAGGTGATCTTTTTAATAAGTCTTTCAAAAAAATTTTAAAATCTCAAGTAAAAGAAGGCCCAAAAAACATAAATAGGAAATATATATATGTATACACACACACAACACACAGACACCGACACACACACACACACACACACACACACATTTATCTTGAAATCCCAAACTTAAACCATTTGTCTTACAAAAAGAAAAAAAAAATTAATTTGTGTGACAAAGGAAAGAGAGTCTCTTCTGATCATTGTTGAAGAATCCTGGAACAAGTGTTATTGGTTCAATGTTACAGATGAAGAAAGCGAGGTCAAGTCATCAACACAAAATCCAAAACTGATCTCTATTCACTTTCACTTTCTGAATCCTCATCTCCCTTTTTACTTCTTTCTATCAAGCTCAAACACCTGCCTTTTCCTGCTTGCTGCCAGAATTTCTAAATCCAGGATCAGGGAAGTCCCCAATGAGCTGCATTCTCAAGAAATACTGATACACACCTCCCCACCCTCAGGCTTTTCCCAGACCTTTCATTTGTTTCCTAAGGGGTTCTGAGAGACATTTACTTATTAATGTTTGTACCAGGGTTTATATTTTAAAAGAAAATTTGAGATGGTGATTGCTTTTGTTGAAACAAGGAATTCTTCGTGTTTGGACCAAGGAACTTCAATTGGACAGAAATGTGAGTGATGGCTTTTCTGGTGTCCTTGAAATCATACTACCACACTACCAGCCCTCATTGAGCGATGGCTTTACCCTGATTCCTCTAATTCAGATATCAGAAATGTACTATTCAAAGATGATTACCCTTGAGAAAGACTCATAAATTAGGAAATTTAAACCAAAAGAAAAGGTTTCAATAATATAGGGCATGCAGGGAATGATTTCAGACACTTAATCCAACCAGTGTTTAAAAGCAGAGAAAATCCATGAGTACTCCTGTTGTCATCGGCTCAGAGATGAGTCATCTACTTTCTTTGTTTTTTTCTGTCAGTCATTTAGCCTGTGGCTCTCCTCTAATTAAAACTCCCACAGATGTTTCCAGACTGGCTATTGCACTCTTTTGTCACAGCTCACTGAATCTCTACATTGTATAGAGTATGATCTCTTTTAGTTGGTGCTCAGAAGCATTTGAACACAAGACTGGCATAAGGATAATCAGAACTGATCAGAGGCAAATCTGTAGCTAAAGAGATGATATCCAAAGGAAATCGATGCCTACCAAAATTTCCCCTATACTTCAGTTAAAGAAAGACAGGAAAATAAATAGAGAAGCTACTTTCCAGCAAGTTTTGATCCTGCCCTCATTTTCCCATGGCTATGTGGCACACCAACAACATTTCAGTTGAATTTCCTTGTTAGTACTTGTCTGGTCTCTTTTTTTTCCCAAGTGTTGCAACTTGATTACCTAAGCCTCATCAACCCACTTAAAAAGCATAAATGGGAATTTCCACTAAACACATTTCCAAAGAATATTCAATATTGTTCATTGAAGTGAATTATCTAATGTATGAAAAATGAAGCAGCTGTGAATTATCTAATGTATGAAAAACACTAGTTAACCCCTTTCACTATCATCACCCTTCTATTCTAGCCTTTTAATGTTCAGAAAGATATTTAGAATATCCCTCTTTGCTGAGAGCTCTACATACATTTAAAAAGCTAAATCAAATAGATGAGTCTAGAAACTAAATATGATGTGGCAATGGGACATTTTTCTGCAGCTTCTCATTAGATGTCTGGGCTCTAGAGACAAGTTGACCCATAGCTTAATAAATTTCCATAGAAATTTGTTGAAGAATCCTGGAACAAGTGTTATTGGTTCAATGTTACAGATGAAGAAAGCGAGGTCAAGTCATCAACACAAAATCCAAAACTGATCTCTATTCACTTTCACTTTCTGAATCCTCATCTCCCTTTTTACTTCTTTCTATCAAGCTCAAATGCCTGCCTTTTCCTGCTCGCTGCCAGAATTTCCGAATCCAGGATCAGGGAAGTCCCCAATGAGCTGCATTCTCAAGAAATACTGATACACACCTCCCCACCCTCAGGCTTTTCCCAGACCCTTCATTTGTTTCCTAAGGGTTCCTAAGAGACATTTACTTATTAACGTTTGTATCAGGGTTTATATTTAAAAACAAAACTTGAGATGGTGATTGCTTTTGTATGAGCCATTGCAATCAATGTATCATGGATACATGGATACAAAGAAGAAAAAATCTTAGTTCCTGCCCTTATGTTTTTCACCGTGTCTCATCACAGGAAGAGAGAAGTAATAAGTAAATTAACCTGTAACTCTACTGGTGACTCTAGAAGGCAGACACTTTGCCAAGTGGTATTAAAAATAATCCTTAGAGAGGAGCGTGAAGTGGGCTGGTGCTTCCATGATGTTGATAATGTTGTGATTGTTTTTAATGTAGGCATGTACAGTTTGTGCTTTTAAGTGCTCTTTTCTGTATGCATTTCTATATGGATTTTGCCTGTATTCTGTGTTTCTATATTCTTTATGCATTATTTTAATTTTAAAAATGCTTTAAAATCCCTTACACGAATTACATATATTTAGCTCTAAATCCAGGATTGTTTCCCAATAACATCTTAGTGATATGTTTACTACTTACCTAAGCATGTTTTTAGACAAGGGGGGATAAAAACAAATGAACAGCAATGAAAACGATGTTTCCTTACTTAATTGCTACAGTATGCCATACACTAATCAGGCATTAGGCCTTGAAAGCCATAGTGAAGGAAAGAATTGTCTTGGCCACGATAGCTCTCAAACTGAGACTTAGGGCTGGCTGTGCTGTGCTTTCAGGCACAGGATTCAGGGCGTGAAGGAGTGAGGAAAGAAAAAAGAATCTGAAGACATCTAGGTGAAATATGCTCTTTCCATTTAATTACTAGCCCACACCATTTACTATTATTTTCTGCCCATCTGTTTCACATATTCTGCCCACTTGGACGGCCAAACAGAGCATTCAAATTTCCCAAGCAATTCTAGGTACTTCTATTCTCACTGCTGCTCTGTGCATTTCAATCCTTCAGGTCAGCATCAAGCTGTATGAGGAATCACCAAGCAGTCTCCCAGATCTCCAAGAAGCTATCGCGTGGTAAACACAAACCTATAGGCCAGGCTAGGTAGTGCCCCACATCAATAAAACTAAGAGTTAACTATCTTCTATTATAGAAACTATGGAAAGGCTAGTGAACTCCTCATTAACCTTTTAAGTAATCCCAGTCAGCACTATCATCCTTAGTGCTGCAAGTTGACCCACAGCTCAACACATTTATAACCAAAGGAGTAAAAACAAAAATCATAACCAGTTTTTATTGTTTAAGATAAAATGGTAACCTTCATGTATTTTAGGAGATGATAAAATATTTTCCTTCAGTCTTATCCTTTTCATTCCATCTCCATCCCTGCCTCCTTACCTCCCTGTCCCAGCCATCTCCTCTGCTCCCGATTGCTATGTCACTGTTCATAACGCTGTGGTCCCTCGGACTATGAGGCATTCGATGACAGTGCTTTTGTCTTGCTCATCTTGCCTGCACACTGCCTAACACACTGCTCAAAACAGAGTCACTCAATAAATATGGGTTAAATAATGAAGAAAAACATATAAAGACCAAACTATATGAGATTAAGTATATTCCCTAAAACATAAGAATTTAGTCTGCTAGAAACTTAGAGCCCAGTATAAAAGATTACAAATGGAAATAATGTTATATCTACTTTAATATAACCCCCTTGTTTAACAAGTGAGAATGCAGATACCCAGAAAAGTCAGAGAGACAGCTGGGAAAAAGCCTCCCTCCAGGAGTCACACTAGGTTCACCACCCTAGAAGCAGTCTTTTCTAATTAACTTTCCATTCTCATCACTTGAAGTTTTGGTATTGCCTCAGCCAGCCACCCAAAATATTCTTATGATTTTTTTTTTCTCTGATTTGTTTTTTGTCAGTTAAGTAACTTTTGTTTTGCTTTTATTTTGTTTCATGAGTCAGACTCCTCTCAATAACTGTAGTGACCTTTTCTCAACTTTCCGGCTACTTCTCATTTGTTTAAACATTCTCTAAGTTGCCTACATTCCAACTGTTTATTCATGTTTAAGATAGAACGCTGTTAAAAACTGTGTCTATTAAAAGAGGAGTTAGAAGCCCTATCCCGAAATGTGATGTGAGTTAGTGGAGAGGAAGGAAAAAGGGAAGTGTCCCAGGCTGGTGAAGTAACTCACCAGAGCCTGGAGGATGCCAAGTCAGACAGGACACACACAGGAAATCTTGATAAGCAGCCCCCAAAGACATTTGTTGCAAAAGAATGAAAATACATGAATGAGAGGGCTCATCTGGAACATCTTTCCAAAATGTAAGCAATGTAAAAGTGAAACAAGGTCTAAAGCTGGTAAATTCATTCAAATATTTATTTCTTCAACTAACATTTAGAAATCATGTTTATTTTTTACCAAATCTTATACCAGATAACCGGGTTATAGTAGAAAGAAGTCAATCCCCTCTTCAAGGAGTTTAGGTTAAAGGAACAAAGGAATGTTAGATAAAATTTCCCAGATGTACTGATGTTGAGCAAGGGTCTAGTTTTATTTCAAACTGTCAATAAGAGCACTCACTTCAAAGAAAGCCGATTCAAATGTTGCTTCTGCAAAGAGTGTCTTTCTAGTAAAAGCCAAAATAAATGAAAATGACAAAAAATTCTTATCTTGATAAGAGTGTTAGTCTAGGTACTAGAAAGGAATGTCTGCTAAAGTTTTGGATCTATTCACAAGATTTTAAGTTTGTAATTCTATCATACATGTATCAGCTTTGTAGGCTAAACTCTAACTTCACTGATTGGGATGTTAATCAGAAATATTACTAATTGATAAAGAACGATTCTTAAAGTATCAAAAAGTATTAATGTTTTGCTCAGGTTTGAGACATTTGTTTCTTTCTCACTACCTAAAATTTCTCCTATTAAACGGTGAGAAATATATACTGAAATTAGAACATATATTGTCTATCATGAATACAGATAGTGACCGGAGCTTTTTGTGACTGATAAGAATTATTAGTAAAAGTGAAAAACAACAGTATAAAGTGTTCAATGTTTGTTTCACTGAGTTATAAAGATACATGATCAGTGTCCTCACTGGGAGAATGTCAATGGTTTTCTGTTCTTTGCCACAACCTAGATGAAATATTCTCTCAACTAACATGTTCTCTTCACTCTTACTCTCATACTCAGGTATTATTTTCATCAGATATTCTTTTACTCTGCTAGTGGTGAAAAGTTCCGTGTGGTCAGAGAGACGTGGTTTTAATATCTGCCCCACCACTTAACCAGGTTTGGATATTGGAAAGCTATTTAAACTTTCTGAACATCTCTTTCCCCGTTTCTAAAATGGAAATAATTTCCCATCAAATAGAATTGTTTGAAGGTTACAAAACATAAGGTATATAATGTATTACTCTCACAAAGTAAGCATTCAATAAATTATAATTACTTTAATTATATCATCATTATCATTATCATCACCACCACCACCATCACCACCACCACCATCATCATCATCATCATCATCATCATCATTTTTTTCAGCCGCTGTGAGTATTCTCTGCCCATTGCATGAAGTAGACATCAAAGAATCTTAGGTTTGATTCTTTGCTTCAAAACTTAGTAGCTTTGAAATGAGGGGAGATTATTTAATGTTCTCATTTGAATTTCTCATCTATAAAATTGGGAGAAAGAAAGGACTACATCACTGTATTGTAGTGACAACTAATTTAAATAATATGAGTGAAGTATCTACTATTGTATGGAGTAGGTTCTCACTAAATGACATTTCCTTTACCCACTATTGGCATTAAATTTGTTGATTTGTAAGTTTCATTAGTGTGAGGCAGTCCCCTAGGGCCTGCTCATCCCTGGAGAAGGTAATCAAATCACATTAGAGATCCTGCAAAACTGCAGACAGGATCAGGGTCTCTCATTAAGATTTATTCACTCAAGAAGCTCCATGCCATGAAATAATTTGTTCCTGGTTTAAACCAAGTGTAAATATATTAAAAATAAATGAAAATGACAGTATGTATATATAGTAACTGAGTTCCATCTGTATGCCTAAGAGGGGAAAAAGATAATGGTTAGAAAATTCCTGTGAATAGAGTCAAGGGGAGAGTTTCATTTGAGGTCCAGTTGGCTGCTAATCACAAGACTCATTTCTCACAGGTACACATCCTTCCTCACCAATTCCCTGGCTCACTCCCACGTCCTGTGCATTGGGATCTCTGTTCCAGGCCCCAGCCATTATGAACTACCTGCTATTTTCTGATGATTTTGTGATCCTGCATTTCAATGCCTCTGTACCCTCTACTCCCTCTGTCAGAAGTAGCTCTATACCCCTTTCACTTACCTTTCTTCTCTACCTACATACCTTTTACAGCTCAGGTGAAATATCAACTTCCTCTAAAAAGACTTTCTTCTCCCATTCCATTAACCTCCTTCCTCTGTGTTTCTTTGTCCTCTATCTTGACCTTTACTATTGACATCCCATACAACATATGTTATTCTGCAACTCTTCTAAGCATTAGAATTCTTTTGGTGTAGGCACTTGGTCTTATCTGTCCATTTATAATTTTGTTGGTTCTTCAAGGTGCAGCTCAGCTCAAATAACACAGCTCCACTGACACTTGCCTAAGAAGCTTTTCTAAAATAACCAGGTATCTGGGCTTTAGACTTGATTGTATATCCCAGGTCTTCCATTTATTAATTTTCATCTTTGATTGGTCACTCACAGACTTCAAGGTTCTCTCTTAAAAATTTTCGTCTGTAAACATATGTCATTTATCTTACTGAATAATTGTAAATGGCCAAAACAACGTATAGTGCAAAGTATCTAGTGTCTAATAGATGCTAAATAATCCTAATAATTATTTCTATTCTTCTCAGAATGTTTTTGGCATTTTTATTGTATCAATTATTTCACATATTATACCACATTTTGCCTTGTATTATTAGTGTCTATGCATTTGTCCTCTCCTTGTCATTGGATTTTAGATTATGCTCAGATGTTCTTCCTTAAGCATGTGTCTCTGCATGCGTGTATGTGTTTTTTTTAGCAGAATTTATCCATGGCATAAACCCAATAAATGTGCACTGAGGTTCTTATCAGAAAAGAGGGTGGTGTTGAGATTTAAACTAAGGTAGGTAAACATGAGAAACACACAAACATTCAAGAATCCTGTATAAACAAGCACAAAATATGTCTCAGTAAACATTAACATACTAAATGAACTGTAGAATGTTAGGCAAACACTAAGAATTATTATTAGAAGTAGGATAAAATTTGAGTTAAAATCATGCCTGTTCTATAGTTACCATTAAGAGTTCATTTCATAACTTCTTCCATTGCTTTCTTTCTGTAAGAAGTGAGAAAGGATGACTTCCAGATGAGGGAAATTAAGCTTCTGGGTCAATTTTTATCAAGAAATTACGTGATAGAACCACACACAATTCTGTAACTATTCTTTCCTAAACACTGTGGGGAAGCTCTAGGCATATCTGGTGAAAGCAAACAGAGACAGACTGCAGCACATGACGAATTATTCATGTATACTAGAGAGAAACTTGATTTTTGTCAAGTTCTAAATTTGAGGGTACACAGCAAAAAAAAAAAAGTGGTCTTAAAATATTTTTTGTATTTCAGATACACAGATTTTTTCCATCCCACAGGAAATCGACAAAAATAAATACACCAAACTGTTTCCCTTTATGGTAGTTTCCTCTTATCTATGGTTTCTCTTTCAGTGGTTTTAGCTGCCTATGGCTAACTGCTGTCCAAAAATATTAAATGAAAATTCTAGAAATAAACAATTCATAAGTTTAAATTGTGCACTGTCCTGAGTAGAGTGATGAATCAGGGGCTGTTCCACTCTGCCCTACCCAGGGCATGAATCATCCCTTTGTTGAATGTTATCCACACTGTATTCGCTTCCTACCCATTATCAGATCCACTGTCACGGTATCAGGTTATCAGATCCACTGTCACAGTATCACAGTGTTTGTGTTCAA
Source organism: Nomascus leucogenys (assembly GCF_006542625.1). NCBI lineage: Eukaryota > Metazoa > Chordata > Mammalia > Primates > Hylobatidae > Nomascus > Nomascus leucogenys. Next base: position 48,196,217 of record NC_044395.1, read on the forward strand.
GTAACCCTTATTTTACTTAACAATACTTAACTAATAATAACTTTATTAGTTATTGTTGTCAATCTTTTATGGCACCTAATTTATAAACTTTACCGTAAGTATGTATGTATAGGTAAAAACATAGTATATGTAAGGTTCAGTAATATCTATGGCTTTAGGCATTTAATGAGGATCTTGGAACATATACCCCAGGGAGGAAAGGGAACTATTGTATGTAAGGTTCACCTTTGTGTTAGTATTAAGATCTTGTTCCCAAATTTGTTTCTCAGGAAGTTGAATTTTAGCTTTGAAGTTGTTGATCCTTGTGTGTTTCTAAGAAACTAAATGTTACCAAGTGGTTAATAAGTAGAATTAAGAATTGGGAATAAAATAACGAGTAAAGACAACTAAATATATTTCATGCCCTCATTTTTTTTGAAGCCTTGAAGCTAAAAGCTGCTTTTTTAAATAAAAGAGTTCGTGTTATGACCCTAGTTGAAAATACTTCTGTCATTGCCATTTTACTCTGCAGAGCATTAAACTAACATGGAATCTAGGTTGCTTCTAATTATATAAAGATGGGAATAGACAGAGCCTTTTCACATTTGGAGCTCTCCTGCCTGCTCTAGGGATTTCTATTTAAACAAAATGCAAAAATATTTGTGTTAGTCTATTTGTGTTGCTATAAAGGAACACCTGAGGCTGGATAATATATAAAGAAAAGAGATTAAATTGGCTGAAGGTTTTGCAGGCTCTACAAGCACAGCTCCAGCATTTGCTTCCAGTAAGGGCCTCCGGAAGCTTACAATTATGGGAGAAGGCAAAGGGGAGCAGGCATGTCACATGGTGAGAGAGGGAGCAAAAGAGAGGGAGACGGGAGGGGCCAAATGCTCATAAGTAACCAGTTCTCCTGTGAATGCACAGTGAGAACTCACTCATTACTGCAAAAAGGGCACCAAGACATTCATGAGGGATCTGTCTCATGACTCAAACACCTCCCACCAGGCCCCACCTCCAACACTGGGAATTACATTTCATGGTGAGATTTGGAGGGGGTGCCCATCCAAACAATATCAGTATTCAAAAATGTTTATTTCTTAAATTAAATTTAAAAAGATTCTAATAACCATAGTACATCTAGGGCAAAATGTGTCTGCAGAGTACTCACTCTTTACATATATAAACTCTCATTTCTTCAATAATAATGACATATGAAACATCTACTATATGTGAGGTTCAGTACTAGTTACTTTACAGATTATACCTGTTGGTCTGAGTGCAATTCCTCATCTCCCTCTCTCACTGGACACACACACACACACACACACATACCCATAAAAATTCTGGAACCAACAATCTTAGAAAAGATGTGGCCAGCTAAATCTACCACGCTGTTTTTCTTAATAATGTCCTGATATGGTTTGGCTGTGTCCCCACTCAAATCTCATCCTGAATTGTAGCTCCCACAATTCCCATGTGTCATGGAAGGGACCCAGTGGGAGGTTATTGAATCATGGGGGAGGGTCTTTCTTGTGCTATTCTTATGATAGTGAATAAGTCTCCTGATATCTGATGGTTTTACAAAGAGGGGTTCCCCTGCACAAGCTCTCTCTCTCTTTGCCTGCCACCATCCATGTAGACGGGACTTGCTCCTCCTTGCCTTCCACCCTGATTGTGAGGCCTCCCCAGCCATGTGGAACTCTAAATCCATTAAGCCTCTTTTTCTTCCCAGTCTCAGTTATCAGCAGTGTGAAAATGGACTAATACAGTAAATTGGTACCAGTAGAGTGAGACGTTGCTAAAAAGATACCCGAAAATGTAGAAGCAACTTTAGAACTGCAGAGACAGAGGCAGAGGTTGGAGGTTTGGAAGGCTCAGAGTAAAAGAGAAAAATGTGACAAAGTTTGGAACTCCCTAGAGACTTGTTGAATGGCTTTGACAAAAATGCTGATAGTGATATGAAAAATAAGTTTCAGGCTGAGATGGTCTCAGATGGAGATGAGGTACTTGTTGAAAACTAGAGCAAAGGTGACTCTTGTTATGTTCTAGCAAAGAGACTGCAGCATTTTGCCCCTGCCCTAGAGATTTGTGGAACTTTGAACTTGAGAGAAATGATTTAGGGTATCTGGCAGAAGAAATTTACAAGCAGCAAAGCACTGAAGACATGACTTGGGTGCCGTTAAAGGCATTCCATTTTATAAGGGAATTAGAGCATAAAAGTTTGAGAAATTTGCAGCCTGACAATGCGATAGAAAAGAAAATCCCTTTTTCTGAGGAGAAATTCAAGCTCACTGCAGAAATTTGCATAAGTAATGAGGAGCAAATGTTAATCCCCAAGACAATGGGGAAAATGTCTCAGGGGAATGTCAGAGGTCTTCACAGAAATCCCTCCCATCATAGGCTGGAGGCCTAGGAGGCAACAGTGGTTTCCTGGGCAGGCCCAGGGTCCCTGTGCTGTGTGCAGTCTAGGGACTTTGTGCCCTGTGTCTCAGTTGCTCCAGCCGTGGTTGAAAGGGGCCAATGTAGAGCTCAGACCATGGCTTCCGAGGGTGCAAGCCCCAAGCCTTGGCAGCTTCAATGTAGTGTTGAGCCTGTGAGTGCACAGAAGTCAAGAAGTGAGGTTTGGGAACCGCTACCTAGATTTTAGAGGATGTATGGAAATGCCTGGCTGTCCAGGCAGAAGTTTGCTGCAGGGGTGGGGCCCTCATGGAGAACCTCTGCTAGGGTAGTGCAGAAGGGAAATGTGGGGGTCAGAATCCCCAAATAGAGTCCCTATTGGGTCACCACCGAGGGGAGCTATGAGAAGAAGGCCATTGTCCTCCAGACCCAAGAATGATAGATTCACCTACAGCTTGCACTGTGTGCCTGGAGAAGTCACAGACACTCAATGCCAGCCTGTGAAAGAAGCCAGGAGGGAGGCTGTACCCTGCAAAGCCACAGAGGTAGAGCTACCCAAGACCAGCAGAACCCACCTCTTGCATCAGTGTGACTGGGAGGTAAGACATGGAGTCAAAGGAGATCATTTTAGAACTCTAAGATTTGACTGCCCCACTGGATTTCAGACTTCCATGGGGCCTGTAGCTCCTTTGTTTTGGCCAATTACTCCCATTGGAATGGCTGTGTTAAAAAATACCTGTACCCCCATTGTATCTACGAAGTAACTAGCTTGCTTTTGATTTTACAGGCTCGCAGGTGGAAAGGACTTGCCTTATCTCAGATGAAACTTTGAACTGTGGACTTTTGAGTTAATGCAGAAATGAGTTAAGACTTTGGGGGACTGTTAGGAAGGCATGATTGATTTTACAATGTGAGGACATGAGGTTTTGGAGGGGCTGTGGTGGAATGATATGGTTTGGCTGTGTCCCCACACAAATCTCATTTTGAATTGTAACTCCCACACTTCCCACGTGTAGTGGAAGGGATACAGTGGGAGGTAATTGAACCATGGGGGTGGTCTTTCTCATGCTGGTCTCATGATAATAAATAAGTCTCACAATATCTGATGGTTTTATAAAGAGCAGGTCCTCGCACAAGCTCTCTCTCTTTGCCTGCCACCATTCATGTAAGATGTGACTTGCTTCTCCTTACCTTCCACCAGGATTGTGAGGACTCCCCAGCCATGTGGAATTGTAAGTCCATTAAACCCCTTTTTCTTCCCAATCTTTGGTGTGTTTATCAGCAGTATGAAAACGGACTAATAAATGTCCCAAGATGTAAAACTCTTTGTTCAAATGTGCTTTTAGGTACTTAATTACTCTCATCCATCTCCTCATCCATCTTACCATACAAACATCCATCTAACAAACTTTTTAAAAGTATGCATAGAGTACTTGCTGTAAGTTAGGCACTTCCCTGTGGGATGCAAAACATATATGGCTCCTTTTCTCAGACAACTTGCAGTTAGATAGAGGAGATAGATATAAATCAATTAGTTACCTAAATACTTATATAATTATATATTAAAACATGAGCTATTGTAGAAAGGAACCCTGTGCTATGAGAAAGAATAACAATAAAGTCTAATTTAATCTGGCAGCTTGGAAAATCTTTTCAAAGAAATGGCATTTAAATGTATCTCTAAGAATGGTTAGGAGTTTGTTAAATGGGAAATGGCAGGAAGAGAATTCCAGGAAGGAGCTCTCAAATTGCATAAAGTTGAACAACATTGAACAAGGTGTGAGCCTTGGTGAAACTGAAGGAGGGCTAGTGGGGTAGGAATACACTAAGTTGAGATAAAGGTAGAAGGAAGCAGTAGCCAGGTCATGGAGGAACCACAATGCCTTTGAAAAGTTTTTAGGCCTTTTAGAGGAACCAAAATATCCATTAGTAGTTTTAGACATACTTCATTGACCTGCCCTCTGCCTCCAATTTGGATACACTCCTCACTCCACTCAAGCTACAGTAACTTCTACTGCTCTGGCCCTACCATAAGGACATCCTCTTCATCCAATTCCTACTCCAGCACCCTGTGCTGGGCCACCTCCCTTACTCTTGGGCTCTGAGGCCATCACCGTAGCATCATCCTATAAAGACGCCTTCCCATCCCCTTTGGGCTTTGCCTCCCACTCTGTGCCACCATGGGTGTCCTCCCAGGACAGACACCTACAATATGCGCCACATAATGTTTTTGGACTGAATGATTTATGAAAGAAAAAAATTAAAGAAATAAAATGAAGAGAAAAGAAAAGAAGTAAAGTAAGGAGGAAAAAAAAATAAGAACATTTTAAAAAGATGAGAAAAATGTAGGCTTTGGGAAAACAATACTAAAGTCATATGTTTTAAAGAGACCCTGAAGAGTACCCAGTTTAGTCAACCCTAAATCTGGCAAAATATTGGAATTACCTGGAGGACTTTTAAAAATTAAGAATCATGAATGACCTGATGGAGTGGGTGTTATTCAACCTCTGATAACCTGTTAATGATGCATTCTGGTGCAAATGTTTTCAGTCTTCCCTATGCAGGACCCTACAGTTGCCTTGAACTTTAAGAGATTCGTGTGTGTGTGTGTGTGTGTGTGTGTAAGTGGGAAGAGTGTGGGAAGGAATACATCTAATAAAATCACTCCACTTCCACTGCAATCAGGACAAACTAGAACTCTGAATATATTTTCTGTACTTACCATTCATGCAGTATTTTACTAGAAGGCTTTTCTGTTTTAAAACAGTGTGAAAGCATTGCACTAGAGTATTTGGGTTCCCTTAATCACACATAGAAGATAAAAAGGAAACTAGAGAGTCTCACTGCATTTGGTCTTCACTATAATGAAGGCAAATTCTGAAAATACTCAAAGATCTTTTTTGAAATACAAGTATTCTTCAGTGCAACAGAAATTACTCCAATTTGCTAATCTCCTTTAATATTATATCTAATAATATGTATAATTTAATAATAGTTTAATCCTACCTAGTAATAACTTTAATTCTTTTATAGAAAGGGACAATTCAAAAAACTCATTTATGCTTTCTGAAAAAAACACCTGACATTTTGGAAACACAAATATTTACAAAAGATTTGCTAGATAAATTATGACAAATATTGTAGCTATAGTTACTTTTTGATCACTGGGCAGATTAAATACAAATACCTATGAAGATTTTTCAGGTCACAAGGACATTCATTTGTTACCTATTTATCATGAGCTCTCAGTGGGTTCAGCACCATGTAAAATAATTAAAAAATGGTCAAATCTCTGAAGAAGGAGTTCATATTCTATCTGGAAAGACACAAAGAAGAGAAAAAAAAATGCAATGATATTTGTACAAGTATAAAGATAAAGAGAGAGGGTTCTGTGGAGCCCATAAAAGGGCATATAAGCCAGTGTGGGAGTTTTAGATAAGGCTTTCTATAGGAGGTGAGGTTTGAGCTACAAAGCTTATTCCCACTGATTGTTTTAAAACTGCCTTTTGATGTGGCCTAGATGAACTTCAGCCTATAAAGTTCCCTTTGTTGCATTAACCTCAATGCAAGATCATCTAACAAGCTCTATGCCTTATTTAGATAAGCATTAGTGGTCAGATTTTTTAATCATGTCATCATTTACTCCTTCCACACCTTATTTAGTAAGCATTAATAGTTTTTGTTTTTATATTTTTTCATGTCTGTTTATTGTAAATATTTGAGAGCTTTTCTGTTACGGGAGAAGGTAGAAAAGATTTGAAGTTAGTCTATTTTAGAATTGGATCCTCCACTTGCTAGTAACTTGACCTTGGCAATCCATGTAAATATTTACAGTTGCTTCATTTGTAAAATTGACATAAACATATCTTTCTAGCTAGTTGTGTATCATAGAATTAAGCAATATATGATCATATCTTTGTCATGTTTAATGTTTTCTAGATGTTAAAACTCTTTGATAATGAAGTGCATACTTTCTCTCTCTTTTTTTTTTTTTTTTTTTTTTTTTGAGGTGGAGTCTCTCACTGTCGCCCAGGCTGGAGTGCAGTGGCACAATCTTGGCTCACTGCAACCTCTAACTCCCAGGTTCAAGCAATTCTCTGCCTCAGCCTCCTGAGTAGCTGGGATTACATGTGCCTGCCACACCACGCCTGGCTAATTTTTGTATTTTTAGTAGAGATGGGGTTTCCCCATCTTGGCCAGGCTGGTCTTGAACTCCTGACCTCGTGATCCATCTGCCTCAGCCTCCCAAAGTGCTGAGGTTATTAGGCATGAGCCACTGCGCCTGGCCAGGTGAATACTTTCATCATTTTAAAATAATGAACTTTTTTCTCAAAATGATGACAAGCTGGTTCTAAGTAGTTAGTATAATGCATCTGTCCTGGCAAAGTCGTAAGTGGTCAACTTATCCAAATGTTACTTACAAAGGTAATACAAATCTAGTATGCTTCTTATGTGAGAAGTGTGAGAGATGAACCAATATAAATAAACTAATAGATCATCATTTTACGAGTTTGAAAATGTGTAAATCATTCCAAGCTAGAGGAAATCAGAGAAAGCTTCATGGATGAGTAGCATTTGTTCTGTAAGGTAGATATATTTTCAACCAATGGAACAATATAAGAAAGAAATAGGGATAGAGTAAGATGTCTTTGGTTGTTAGCAAATTCTCATTGGAACACAGTTAATGGAAGCGTAGATATTTACATATGAACTAGGGTCTGAGCTGTAATGTTAGGTCAAGAAGTTTAGATTTTGTGCAAATGATAATATAATAGCCTATTTAAATAACTGAGTGACAGACTTAAATCTGAAACTTAGGGGAATTACAATTATTCTTGCAAGAGATTTGGGGACAGGAGAAAAACTGTGGGATTGGATAAAATTGTCAAATGCAGACCAACTACTAAAATCTACTTTTAAAATACTGTTCACTCATTCAGTAAACTTACATTGATGATCTTTTATGTTCCAGGCAAGATGTATGTTAATTCCTTGTTATCAATTCGTTTCATGTCATTTCCTAGTTTATGGGTATTATTTTAAAAATAAAAATGACTGCCCATATCTTGATTTCTAAACACCATTCTCCACGAAATGAAATGAGCACTCATTGGAGAAATGACTGGCTCATGGGCTGGAGCAGGGAAACTACAAGATGAATCTAGAACATCTTTTAGTAACAGAAAGTATGAAGAGTCTAAAGAATGATAGGGCTTGTCAAAGGACACAGGGGCCAGCTCTAAGTGGTTGCCTTGGGCAAACCTAGAAAAATTAGAACATTGCCAGGCCCAGTGGCTCACGCTTGTAATTCCAGCACTTTGGGAGGCTGAGGCGGGTGGACCACCTGAAGCCAAGTGCAAGGCCAGCCTGACCAACATGGTGAAACCTGTCCCTACTAAAAACACAAAATTAGCCGGGCGTCATGGTGGGCACCTGTAATCCCAGCTACTTGGGAGGCTGAGGCAGGAGAATTGCTTCAACCCAGAAGGCAGAGGTTGCAGTGAGCCGAGATCACGCCGTTGCACTCCAACCTGGGAAACAAGAGCGAAATCCCGTCTCAATTTAAAAAAAAGCAAAAAAGAACATTAAAATAATGATAGCAAAGGATTATAAACCTCAAATAAAGAATTCTTAAGTTCACACTGATATAAATAAAATATGTAAATATATAAATTTAAAAAATGGAAAGTTTTTCCTCCCAGTGGATAAGGAAATGGATAAGGAAATATAAAATTAGAAAATTACAAGTTGTCTACCATTATAATAATTGATTCAGGCAAAATGTGTCAATACATGCTAAAGCCAGTGGTAAACATTTGAGAGAATATAGGATATTTACAAATATACAAAGTATTTCCCCATAGCAACATTATGTAAAAAGTGGAAAAAATGTAATTTTCAGTACAGAAATGTAGCAATCAAGGAACCAAAGTTAACATCACAAGTAATGTGGTTAATAGATGCCATATACCATGCTGATACAGAGAAACATATGAAAAACCAAAACTGAGAGATATCTACAATTAAATGACCTATATTCTTCAAGAAAATTTCAAGATAAGCCAATTAGGATACAGAAGGCTGAAAAATCACATCACTTTCACTCAAGTAATGAGAAAAAGTAGAAGAAAATCTACAAATTGTAATTGTATTTGAGCCAACCAGAGAGCTGAGATCACAAAGCAATCAAGGAAATGGAATCCTAAGGAATGATGAGTTCCTGATGAGAGATGGGACACATGAGAAATATGTTACATTTGGCAGCCCACAGAAGGAAGAGATGATCACCATGAAAGCAGTTAGAAGAATACAACTGATATTTTAATAAATTTCTAAAAGCTACATGTAGATCAGTGTGAGTTTAATATCCTGGGAGTCCTAGATACATGGGAAGCCCATTCTTTCTCACTAGTTTGTTTCACTGCCCCTTGCAGAGCAGGGATACCCGACAGGCAGTGTGCCCAGAGTAGCCCTTACTAGTTTGTTGTTGTTGTTGTTGTTGTTGTTGTTTGAGACAGAGTTTCGCTCTTGTTGCCCAGGCTGGAGTGCAATGGCACGATCTGGGCCCATTGCAACCTCCATCTCCCTGGTTCAAGTGAGTCTTCTGCCTCAGCCTCCCAAGTAGCTGGGATTACAGGCATGTGCCACCATACCCGGCTAATTTTGTATTTTCAGTAGAGACCGAGTTTCTCCATGTTGGTCAGGCTGGTCTCCCCACCTCAGGTGATCCGCCCGCCTTGGCCTCCCAAAGTGCTGGAATTACAGGCGTGAGCCACTGCACCTGGCCTCACTAGTTGTTTTCCATGTGCATCCACCACGTGTTCATGAGAAAGATGGGGACGGGGAGAGAGACGTCAAAGAGCTGCATTAGTGACATGGTATGCTGGGCCTGGCTAGGTGTGTGGGTGGAGGAGGAGCACTTGGAGAAGCCCATTTTGTACTCTAGGCCCTGCATGAGTATAACGTGGGGGTTGGCTGCCACTTGGGAATAGAAAGGAATGCTGAGGCTTCTGTGGATAGGGACTATGTAAGTTTGAGGCTGCAGCAGGAGAGCCAAGAAAATTCTGCTCCCCTCTTACTCTCAGTAACAAACATCACCAGCCTATCACTAAAGGAAGGGCAAGGGCGCAGAGAGAAACCACCAATGTGGTTTAGGAGTGCAGGCCTACAGAAAGCCAATGGTGGAACAGGAATTCTAAGAGAAAGCCTCTAGCACTCTGGGCCATGCGCACTTGGCCAAGTGCAAGATAGTGGTGGTTTGCACTAAAGGAATTTGAAGTCTGTGGTACACAGAAGGAACTTAGCAACCAAAAAGCCCAAAACCAGCTCAGCGACAGACTAGATTTAACTCAACCCTTCCCTTCAAATTTCCTGATAGAAGAAAAAACTGAAAACTTCAGGCATAAATTTTAGTCACCTAGTCTCAGTTTTATTCATCTAGCTTCAATTTCTTCCTTTTACTAACAATGTCTGACATTTATCTAAACATTATGGAACATATAAAGCAAGTACAAGGACATATATTCAAGAAAGAAAAGAATGAAGAGAAGCAGACATGGAGACTCCTCAGAGGTTGACAGTCAGACAGGGAGCTTAAAATAACAATGACTAATATGCTGAAGCAATCGGGTAGTGGAAAAGGTGAATCCATGCATGAAAACATGGGAGATATTCAGAAGGAAGGAGGAAAGTTTAAAAAGAATCAAATGGAAATGCTGAAAATAAAAACAATATCAGAAATGAATAATTACTTCAGCAGGCTTTTCAGCAGAATAGTCAGAGAAATGGAAAGCAGCAATAACCTTGAAGATAATTAAAACACAAAGAGGAAAAAAAGAGCTAAAAGGCAAACAGAAGCATGGAAGAGTTGTGAAACAGGACAAAATCATTTAATATACACATACTTGGACTCTCAGGAGGAGAAGAAAGAATGAAGCAGAAGAAATATTTGAAGAGATAAAGGCCAAGACTTTTTCAAATATAATGAAAGATAATAAACCAGAGTTCCTGAAGCTTCAGAGAAACCTAAGCAGCAGGACAAATTTATTTTAAAGAGATTTCAATTATATATTAAAGAGATTTAAAAATATTAAATCTGTTCTATACACCCACATTGTAAATTATATTTGAAAGGCAATTATATTTTAAAGACATTTAAAAAACTAAAATCTGTTATATTTACCCACATTATTACTGTGTCCAAATGTCTTTGTGTGTCTATGCATGTGCATGAGTGTGTCTGTGTTTTCCTTCAGAAGTTCATCTGATATCATGCTCAGTTTGCCAGATCTTGCTGTAACATCTCTTTTCATGCAAATTGGCTGGCAATAATTTATCTCAGTTTTTGTCATCTGAGAAGCATATTGCTTTCTTATTTGCAAGACGTTTTCACAGGACATCATTGTAGGTGGAGAGCTGCTGTTTCTGTGTTTGCTTTCCATATGTCAAATAAGCAACTTTATTGTCTTCTGTCTGGCATAGTTTCAGAAGCCAAGTCTGCTATTTTATATCTTTGCTTCCTGGTAGAAATTGTTTCTTTTCTGTTTGATTGACTTCAAGATTTTTCCTTTACCTTTGTTTTCTTAATCATTTGACTGTGAAGAGCTAGAGTTTTTCTTCATATTTATCCTGAAACCCTGAAATTAATATATCAGATAACACATCCCATTTATTTTTTGAGGCCAGCATTATTCTAGTAGCAAAACAAGATACTCTTAAAAAATGATTAATATTAATAATGTAAAAAAATGAGAAAGTCAAATCAGAAATATATTTTAAGAAAGGAAAATATATCATGAACAAATAAGGGATTACTATAGAATTCAAGGTCTGGGGCCTGGCGTAGTGGCTCACACCTGTAATCCCAGCACTTTGGGAGGCTGAGGCCAGTGGATCACCTGAGGTCAGGAGTTCGAGATCAGCCTGGCCAACATGGCAAAACCCCATCTCTACTAAAAATACAAAAATTAGCCGGGCATGGTGGTGTATCCCTGTAATCCCAGCTACTTAAGAGGCTAAGCAGGAGAACCAGGAAGCAGAGGTTGCAGTGAGCCCAGATGGCACCACTGCGCTCTAGCCAGAACGACAGAGAGACTCCATCTCAAAAAAGAAAAAAAAAGAATTCAAGTTTTGCTTATTATTTGAAATCAATCAGTAATTTCCATACTATTATTGGACTAAATAAGAAAAGCCATAAGATTATTTCATTAAATGCAGAAATAACAATTGACAAAATTCAACATACCTTTAAGATAAAAAAAAAAACAGAGTAAAGTAGATACATGGCTATATGGGTTATTTATTCCTGGTGAACTTTGTTACTTTGTTCTTTTAAAGAATTTGTTCACTTAATCTATGTGGTGAAGTTTTTGACATAAAGCTGTTCAAAATATTTTCTTATATTCTGTTAAATTAAGAACAATATATAGTTATGCTTCCTCCTGCCCTTTCATTTCTGATATTAGTAAAATGTGCTATCCCTTGCTGTTAGAGATTTACCAAATGTATTGAATTTTGACAAGAAGCAGTTGTTGGTTTCACTAGTTTTTTCTATTGGTTTTCCAATTTAATTTTATTCATTTGTTTTCTTGTCTTTATTATTTGTTTCCATTTCTTACTTTGGGTTTAATTTGTTCTTCTCTTGTTAGTTTATTTTCTATAGCATTATTAAGGTATAATTGATATACAATAAAATGTATATATTTAATGTCTACAGTTCATGAGTTTTGACATAGCATATGCTCATGAAACAATCATCACAATCAATGTAATGCACATATCCACCATTTCCAAAAGTTTCCTATGTCCCATTGTTTTGTTGTTTGTGGTTTCCTTTTTGTGATAAAAACACTTAACATAAAATTTACCCTCAACAATTTTTTAGTGCATAATATAGTATTGTTAACTATAACTATTATTCTATAGTGCCGATCTCTAGAACTAATTTATCTTGCATAATAAAAACCTTATATCCATTGAACAACAAGTCCACAACTCCCTGTCCCCCTGCTCCCTGGTAACCACTATTCTATTACCTGTTTTGAGTTTGACTATTTTAGATACCTCATATAAGTGAAATCATGTAGTGTTTACCTTTCTGTGACTAGCTTATTTCACTTAGTGTAATGTCCTTCAAGGTCATCCATGTTGTGGCAAATGGCAGAATTTCCTTCTTTTTTAAGGCTTAATAATATTCTATTGCATGCAAAAAAAATCACAATTGTTTTCTATCCATTCATCTTTCAATAGGTATTTCAGTTGCTTCCATAATTTAGGTATTGTGAGTGATGTAATAAATACAGGAGTACAAATATTCCTTAGAGATCCTTATTTCATTTCTTTAGCGTATATGCCCAGAAGTAGAATTGCTAAATTATGTGATAGTTTTATTTTCAATTTTTTGAAGAACCTCCCTACTGTGTCCCATAGCAGCTGAATTATTTTACTTTCTCACCAACAGTGTAAAAAGCTTCCAAGTATTACACATTCTCACCAAAATTCAACTTCTGTTTGTTTGGTAGTATGAGGTGATATCTCACTTCAGTTTGATTTGTATTTCCTTGGTTGTTAGTGATGCTGAGCATCTATTCAGATAACTGCTGACCATTTATTTGTATGCCTCTATCAGAAAAAGTATCTATTCAGGTTTTTGACCATATTTTAATTAAGTCATACTTTTTTGCTATTGAGTTGTAGTAGTTCCTTATATATTTTATATACTAACCCCTTATACATGGCTTGCAAATATTTTCTCTCATTCTGTAAGTCACCTCTTTACTCTGTTGATTGTTTCCTTTCTTGTGCAGACAACTTTCTGTTTCATATAGTCTCACTTGTCTATTTTTGCTTTTATTTCTTGTGCTTTTGGTGTCATAGCCAGGAATCATTGTCAGGACCAATGTCATGGAGATTTCTCCCTGTGTTTTGTTTCAGGAGTTACACAGTTTCAGATCTTACATTTAAGTCTTTACTCCATTTTCAGTTTATTTTTGTGTATAGTGTAAGATAGGGAGCCTATTTCATTATTTTGCTAGTTGACACCCAGTTTTCCCAACACAATTTGTTAAAAAGACTATTTTTTCTCCATTGTGTATTATTGGTACTCTTTCAAATATCTGTTAACCACATATGTGTCGGTTGAATTCTTGGCTCTATATTCTATTCAATTGGTCTTTTATAACTGTCTGTATGTCAGTACCATAGAGTTTTAATTACTGTAGTTATGTAATATATTTTAAAATCAGGAAGTATGATAACTCTAGCTTTATTCTTTCTACTCCAGGGTGCTTTGGCTATTCTGGGTCTTTTGTAGTTCCATATGAATTTTATAATTGTTTTTTCTATTTCTCTAACAAATGCCATTGGGATTTTGATGGCAATAGCATTAAATCTACAGATTGCTTTTGGTAGAATGGGCATTTTAACAATATTAAGTCTTCCAATCCATAAACATGGGATGTGTTCTCATTTGTTTGTGCCTTTACTCTCTTTCATTAATACTTTGTTGTTTTCTGTGTATAAGTCTTTCACTTCGTTGGTTAAGTTTATTCCTAATTGTTTTAGTCTTTTTGATGCTATCATAAATGAGATAGTTTTCCTAATTTTCTTTTTGGGTAGTTCATTGTTACTGCCTAAAAATGTTACTGAGCTTTGTAGCTTAATTCTGTATTCTGCAACTTTACTGAATTCATTTACAGGTTTTAACAGTTTTTTGGTGGTCTTTATGATTTTCTACATATAAGATCATATGATACTCATATTATCTCCATTATTAGTTCATTAGCTATAACTTTAAGTTTCTTAGCAGCTGTTCTGAAGATTATAATAAACATTTATAACAGTACCACAAAGTATTAGAGAAACAGTATGAAAATATTCTGCTGTAAATTTCTTTCATTATATGTGAAGTACAAAAACATCATTTAAAAATTAATCATGATAAAGATACATACTATAACCCTTAGTGATACTACTAAGCAATGGCAACACAGGTACTGTTTAGTCCTATGAATGTTATCTAGTTTCCTCTATTTTGACAATTTTGAGACCAGCACCCCAGTCCTATTCTGCTAATATGCAATATTCTATGCATATTGTTTTGTGTTGATATTGCTATGGACTCAATTGTGCCTCTCAATTAATATGTTGAAGCTCTAACTCCCAATATGATGGTAGCTAGAGACGGAACCTTTGGCAGGTAATTAGGATTAGATTAGTTTATGAGGGTAAGGTCTTTGTGATTAGATTTGTGCCCTTATAAAAAGAGAAAGAAATCTCTCCCTTTCTCTCTCTCTTCATCCTCATGCACACAAAGAAGTCATGAGGGCACACAGCCAGATGGTTATCACCTACAAGCCAAAAGAAGAGGCCACAGAATGAAACCTACCTTGCCAGCACCTTAATCTTGGACTTGCCAACCTACAGAACTGTAAGAAATAAATTTTTGTTGTTTAAACCACCCATCTATGATATTTTGTTGTGGGATACTAATACAAGTATTAACAGAAATCTTCTTAAACGGATGGAATTACACTTTACAGAAAATCTCTCCGTGTTACATAAGGCTAAATATAGATGAATGTAAGAACCTTCCTTATGTCATTTGCCAATAACTACAGAGAATAATGTTAAGGAAGAAAATACTAGTAAATGTAAAATTAGCAAAAGATTTTTAAACATTAAAATAATAAAGAAAGCTATTTAACACAAGCATAAACCAGTGGGCTTCAAGTTTAGGGGCATGTAAATAAAATTGGCTACAGGAATTACACGTGTAATGTTGCTCTAACATTCTGTATGGTAGTATGGAGAAAGAAAGTCCATTATTAGAATTCAATGTTGTTGATGATTTAGAAGGATAAGAATTTATATTGTATTTATGTTTCCTACAGTACTTAGTATAGCATTCTGCATATTTTAACTGCTCATTAATACGTTAATTCTATTTAATTTTTTTCCTTTCGATTACACAGTTACACATTGCTTTCACCACGTAATCTTTTTTAAAAGGCAAAACACTGTATTACAATATGAGAATATGGAGCAATAAAATGAGAACCCACTTAAGATAACAGACCTTAGATGGATTCCATTGTGGAGAATGTAAGCAGGTCATTTCACCTCTTTAGAGTTCTGTTTCATCTTCAGGAAAACAACAGGGTTGGCAGGGTGATCCTATAATCTCATGCATTTATTCATTAAATGACACTGTTTTTTGAGTACTATTTTATTACAAATATTAAGTTAGGCACATACAATAAATCTCTGGCTTCATGAAACTTTATGAAACTAGCTTTATTTAGATTTTTTTTCCTTTTTTTTTTTTTTTTTTTTTTTTTGAGAAATGGTCTCGCTCTGTCACCCAGGCTGGACAGGCTACAGTGCAGTGGCGCGATCACAGCTCACTTCAGTCTCGATCTCCCAGGATCAAGCCATCCTATTGCTTCAGCCCTCCAGTAGCTAGGACTACAGATGCATGCTACTACCCTCAGCTATTTTTTTCTGTAGTTTTTTAGACGGGGTTTCACCTTTTGTTCAGGCTGGTCTTGAACTCCTCAGCTCAAGTGATCCATCTGCCTCAGCCTCTCAAAGTGCTAGGATTACAGGCATGAGCCATCATTCCTGGCCAGAATTTTTAGAGTTATTATTTCATCCCACTGCATCATCAGAAACCTTAGCATCTTGCAATACAGTATATGTTGGGACAAAATGATTATGGTGTATAGGATACTGTGAAGCAGAGGCTGGAAAGCTGAAAATCACATTATCCAGATTCCCTTGAAGCTGAGATTCTGGATATGTTTATGTTTCACCAATCAGATGCACAAGAGTGAAATCTGAATTTAAATTGTTTTAAGTAGAGAGAAAGGCCAGGTGTGAGACCTCTATTTTGCTGGTGTGGGTCACAACAAAACAGAGAGGATATGGAACTTTCTGTAGCAGCAGCTTCTCAATTCAACAGTCAGATTCCTGATTATGATGGAAAGAGCAAAACCCTTACAGACACAGTTCTGCGGTTTTCCAAGTGATTTTTAGAAGTTCTGCCTAAAAGTCTCTTATCTCGTTTATTCCCCAAATTCTGTTAGCCATTTAGCACACATTTATAATTTATTTCTCCTAGAACTATCTACAGTAGAGTCAGTCCTCTGCAACCAAACACTGACTGACAGAATCAACTAATAAAAGAGAACAGATACTTGGGAATAACTGTATAATAGTCCATGTCAAAAGTTTCCTGGCTCATCTGAAATTATTAGTGAATTGAGAAATGTTTGCATAAGTGTTTAAGAATAAAGGATTTCTTTTCAGTAGGACTTCTGAACATTTTTAAATGGTTAATTTATCTTTTAAATCACACTATACAGCATTTCCTCCAATGTATTTGACCAGGAAATTAACTGTTCATTTCAGGGGAAATCTGTTATCAGCTGGAGAAACACAGAGTTTGTGAAACATTGGTCTCATGTATTGCCCAGCAATCTGAGCCAACAACCTTTGCTTTTATTCCAAGTCTATTTGTTTCAAGCAATTTATTTAGACTTTTATTTTCCATACATCTTGTTGTCATGCTGTAGTAAGTATTTTTCTAAATAGGAATATAAATCTCCAGCCAGTTGAAAACAGTGTACATTCTTTCATTATAAGTTGATGACATTATTTGCATGAATAAATAAATTCCTTTTCAGCCTGCATAAAATAATAAAAATTAGATGTAAAGGCAAAACCAGTTTATTTCAAGAGCTGACAGAAATAAAAGGGAAAATAATGAGAAGATAAATAGATTTTGTCTTTATTTTCCAGTTTTTTTGTAGATTTAAATGAGTTTAATGGGGGTAAGACTTGTAAAAGTCAGAAGGAACTCTGAATGTGTTTGAGATGAGAAAATATTTAACTACTAGAAAATCTTGGGCACTGAGATCATCCTTAGCTATACAAAATTAATGATATCATTGTGTAATGTGCTAACCACTATCATTTTCTAGAGTAAAGAGAGGAGTAATTTTAGCCTACAATGGTAAGGAAAGTAATTGCAGAAGATGCGATGTTAAAGTTCCAGTAGGCTTATTACAGCTAGAGTTGACTAGGGTAGAATAGAATGTAAACAAGATGATTGAGGGTGGGTCAGTGTGATTGCAGACCTGGATATAATTTCTACAGATCTAATGAATTCTGAAAAGCATAATCAAGTCTCACTACTTGACTATGTATCATAATGTAAATCAAATGCTTAGAAAAGGGAAACAATATCTATGTCAGTATTATGATTAATTATCATGAATAAACTTAGATGATATTGTTACAATTACAAAATTATAAAATGTTAGAATTAAAAAGAATTGTTGAAACCATGTTATTCAAATCCTATACCCATCTTTCCACTTAAAATTTAATTCGGTTCAAAAGAAGAAGGGAAAAAATGGTAGCTATATTAGACTAAGTTGGCCACAATAAAAAAGTTAAAAAAAGATAGCCTAAAAAATACTCAAAGAAATAATGGCAAAAAATGTCCCAAATGTGGCAAAAGACACAAAGTTACATATTTAAAAAGCTGAACAAACCCCAAAGATGAACATTGTATAATAGAGGCTGTTGATGTCCTGCCAATATTCTCTTTGCTACCCACAGCCCTGATCCCTCCAGTTGCTGGAAGTAGCAGTGTTGTCTACCACCCACAGTTTCTCCCTTATGTAAAGAATTGTCCTTGGTCAGTGGCAGCCTCATTGCTCAGGAGGTCAGCTAACCTCACTGTCTGTCCATCCCTTGGACCTTGGCAAAAAAAAAAAAAAAAAAAAAAAACCAAAAAAAAACAATGACTGATGCAGGAGTACAAAAGGCCACTGCCTTACTCCAAGGAGATATTTACACTGTAGTAGACTTTTCTCCAGAGATTCTGTGAAATTAGAATGAAGCTAGTCTCAATCTGAGACAATATTTTGTTAGCTTTTTTCCCATGCCCATCTTGCTGTCTCTACTCACTTCCTCATAAGAATATGGAGAATAGCTAGAATTGTATTAATGAAGCAGTAGGATGCTAACTACAATAGTCAGAGAAGCCCTCCTGGGGATAAAATGCTTAGGCTTCCATATGAATGAAAAGGAACTAGCAGGAGCAAGTTCTGTTTCTGTTCAAGAAAAAAACACAATGTTCTTGAAAAACAGTGAGTAAGAGGAAAAGTGAAAGAAGTTATATAAAATATATAAAATGTATATATGTATATAAAATATATGTACGTGTATATATGTGTATATATGTGTATGTGTATTATATATGTGTGTATATATACATATACACACACACATATATATAATACACACACATATATATATATTTAGAAGTACATTGCCTGCTCTGTGAGGATGGAGTTTAGAAAAGCAGGAGCTGAAGCACAAAGACCAGTTAGGATGCTAATATGGTAGTCCAAATGGCTTGGATGCACATAGACATGCTGCAAAAGGAAAGATTCAGGATATACTTGGGAGGTACAAATGATGTCACTTGCTGCTGCATTGGGCATGGGGAGTGAGCAGAAGAAAGCAATCGAAAACAACTCCTAAGTTTTTGGCTTGAGCAACTGAGCAGATAATCGTACCTTTTACTGAGATGAGGGAGGTTATGGGAGAAATAGATTTGCTGAAGGTGGATGAGAGTTAAGAGTTCTTTTTTGGAAATGATAAATTTGAAATGCCTATTGATATTCAAATTGAAAATGTCATGAATTTAGTTGTGTATGCAAGGCTGGAGCTCACAAAAGATGTCCAGATGGAAATTTGGAAGACATCAGCATACAAGTAGTACTTAAAACCCTATTACTGGAGGATATTTTCTACATGAAAAAATGTAAGAAGGCAACAGAAAGAAATCTGAGACTCGACCCTAAAGTACATCAACAATTAGAGGTTGAATAGGATAATTTAAGCCAGAAAAGGAGACAGAATGAGGTCTCAGTGAGGCAGAAAAAGAAATGTGTGGTGTTAAGGAAGGCAGAATAAATAAATGTTTCAAGAAAGCAGGAGTGACTGCTGGTCAAGAGGTCTTAATAGGCTAAGTCAATGGCAGAGAAGTAACCACTATACTTGTTTCTTGACTAGAGCTGATTGAGGGTAGTAGTGGGAACAAAGACCAGGGTAGGAGTATGTTGAGGAGGGAGTGAAGTGGGTGGCAGGTGGCGGAGAGACAGGGAGTCAAAGAGGTTTATTTGTGCTTCTTTTTATGTAACTACTAGAGAGTCTAAATGATAAAGCAAATAATTTAATAAAGAGTAAAATAGCTGATGAAAGAGACAGAAACACACAAAGATTAGAGGATTTGTGAAAACATAAAAGAATGCAATCAAGAGCTAAAGAAGAGAAGGGACCTTCAAAGAAATAGCATCTCATCTCCCATAACAAAAGGAAAATAATAATAATTTCTAAATTATCCTTGCTAGTATGTAAAATTACCATGCATTTTTGTATACAGGCCTTATCAATCTTTTTTATTTTTATGTTTCAGTTTGAATAATTTCTATGGACATCTTCCAGTTTACTTTTTTTCTCAGCTGCATTCAGTCTGATTATAAATATTCAATATTATTTACCTTATTGTGTTTTTTTAATTTCTAGCAATTCCACTTGATTATATTTATTGTTTCTATCTCTATGCTGAAATTCATCTCTTTATGCAGGTCATTCTCCTTTTTCTTTAGGTCCTTTATTATATTAATCATAGTTATTTAAATGTTCCAGTCGGAGAGTTTCAACTATAGTTTCAACTATCAGACTCAACTCTGAATCTGATTTTTCTTGCTTCTTTTTTTTGTTTTTTCTTTTTTTTTTCGTTTTTTGTTTTGTTTGTTTGTTTTTTGAGATGGAGTCTCACTCTGTCACCCAGGCTGGAGTGCAGTGGTGCGATCTAGGCTCACTGCAAGCTCCGCCTCCCGGGTTCACACCATTCTCCTGCCTCAGCCTCCAGAGTATCTGAGACTACAGGTGCCTGCCACCATGCCCGGCTAATTTTTTGTATTTTTTAGTAGAGACGGGGTTTCACCATGTTAGCCAGGATGGTCTCGATCTCCTGACCTCATGGTCTGCCCACCTTGGCCTCCCAGAGTGCTGGGATTCTTGCTTCTTATTCTTGACAATGGGGTCATTCTTTCTTGCTTTTGTGGGTACAGAACATAATTGTTACTAAATATTGGTAATTGTATGTCGAAAAACAGTAGATACAAAAGTAAATAGTATTTATGCTTGGAAATGTGTGTACCTCTACTTCTGAGTTGAGTCAATGTAGTTAGTAGTTAGACTAGATTTGGTAATTGTTTTCGCTATTGTTACCTGAAGTGTACCACACACTTCCAATTCCTCCAGTGATGGGATATGTACATTGTGCTTAGAGTGGTTCCTTGGGTGCCAGAATGTTTTTTTCAGTATTCCTGATCCATCCCCTGCTTTCAGCATTCTCTGCCACAGACAGAATCTCTTACCACCCTTTGTCCCGGTCCCAGTTGGTAGACTATTATTGCTGGTTACTCAGTTTGAAGCTCTTGGAGAGAAGATGAGATTCTTGGCTCTAATGACCCAGTCTCAGTCTGAGGCAGATCCTATACACCCGGGCCTTGAAGCTTTGGCTTTTCAGCATTCCTGCTCCCCTTTTCGCCCTGGATCCTGCCTATACTCCAGTTGTAGCAGACCTCTGCTTTGTATCCGTCCGGGAACCTGGGCCCAAAAGTTTTCTTTCAAATTTCCAAGAGGTAGAGATATTTTAATTCTACCCTTCTCCCAGAAGGAATGGGTCTTTTTCTGGGTCCTGGAGAAAGAAGGTTTTCCTACCTTTTATGTTATCACTTTCATATAAGCAGAAGACCTTTTTCTGGCCCTTGATGTTGGAGGGGTTGTGGCCTCTTTCTCAGTGGCTTATTAATTTGTTTTATTTGAGACAGGAATCCAGAGAAGTGAGTGGTAATTTCCAGCTTACCCCAGTGGCAATCAGGCACTATCTGCTCATCTGCACGCTGGTGCCACCAAGGGTCCTGCATCCAGTCTTCTGCATGAACACCTCTGGAAGCCTGTGGAAAAGAACATGTGAGTTAGGGTCAACTCCTTTCGTGTTTAGGTTCTCAAGGTCATGAATAAGCTATCCTATACATTGCTTTAAAGAATTTGGTAACATTGTAACTGATTTTTAGCATTGTACCTGCTTTTAGGACAGCAATATTTTTTTCTCTTATGTTCTGTCAGAAATGAAATAGTTCTTTTGTCCCATCCCTTCTCAGAGTAGTATGCCATTCATTGGAATTCAGTTGGTTTGCCTTGCAATATCAGCTGTCTTATGATTTCAAAAAAAATGTTATGATTTTGTAGATTGTCTAACTTCTTCTCATTGTTAAGAAGGGAAAGACATTTCATTGTCACATTCTACATCTTAAGCAGAAATGGACATCCTCATCTACTAATTTTAGCATCAGTTGGTAATTCTTGCCTCATTATTATTGAGGTCACACATTTTTCTAATTTCATTATCATTTCCACATTTATTAACTGACATTCAAAAGCTTGCGCTTTGAAAAAATACAGGTGAAAAAGGACTGTGGATGTATCCGCGAGTAATAAGGGTACCCCACACTACATTTCCTGAATTATATGAACTATGAAACATTTTCCAGAAAATTCTAGTAAGTTTTCTTAATTCTGCCTCTTCATCAACATATAATTAAATTCCACAATCATTATTTCAGGGTTTACTAACTGCCTAACATTGAATTATGGACCATGCTAAGTTCTATCGATACAAAAGAAAATGATCTATTATCTGTTCTCAAAAATTGTTAACCTTTACTCAACACTTACCATGTCTCAGGAACTCTTCTAAATGATTAATAAGTATTGCTTTACTTAATCCTCACAACAATCCTATGTGTTGTGTACTTATTACTTTTTTCATTTATAGTACATTTAACCACAGTAGAGATTCACAAAAATTAGGTAGTCTGTGACAGACAAAGTTGAGATATAAACCCAGGCAATCTGATTCCAGAACAAATGCTACTATGCTCCACTGCCTCTAAGTGTGGTGGAGTAAAATGGGCTTGAGATCTCTTCTCAGACAGATCTGGGTTCTAATCTTGGGAACAGCGCTTACTATACGTGTGGCATATGGTCAGTTTCTGTTCATCTCTCTTTAGTTTGTTTTTTTTTTAATCTGAAAAATGGGGAAAATAATACCAATGTCCTCAAGCTAGTCTAACAATTAAAGGAGAGTAGAGAATGCTAAAGAAAATCCAGTACTGTGTCTGACACAGTAACTCAATCCTTAGTTTTCTTTTATTTCCTTTTTCATGAAGGCTCTCAATCTGGTGCAAATAAAATATGTTTCAGTGTGGCAGTGCTATGCCAAGAGATGTACAAAGTACACTCCTAAGGCAGAAAAATTAGTTCTTCTCAACTGGAGAGGAGGTTAGAGAGAGGTTCACAGGGCAAATGAGCCTGCAGTGTCATAAAATGCATGGCATAACCTGTGTACTTGCAAAGGAATGATAGTAATCACAATTTAATGTCAACTTCGTTTTAATCTTCTGAAAATACTCCACTCACATTAGCAGATGTAGCTACTACATGGGACTTCAAGATAATTTTTAAAAGCACTAGACCTTTGGAGGAGAAATATTTTTTCCACAAACTTGTGGGTTCTGACTCTGGACTTTGCTCTCTGCTGTCTATAGTTAACACTGAGAAGACTTTTTTTCACGTCCAATTGTGTAGTCTTAAGAAACTAATGGATGGCATTCATGTCCCCTTGAGGTCTTTTATTTTTTTAATCTTGCAAAACATCTGCAGGTTTCTAAACTAATCTTCCTTTTCTGCAAAGTTTTTTTTTATTCTAGAGACATTCACTGTCATTCTAGGCTATAAGAAAGGTGTCGGAGATATAGTAGTGAGAGTTACTAAATTCCCTGCTCCGAAGTCACATGCAACTAGAGAGAAGATAGACAAGAGAAGAGATGTTTTCTCAGGGTGCTATGGATTACAGACTCTCCTTCCTCCAAGCCTCCATCTCTAGAAAAAACACCAGTAAAATATGAGCAACCCTTACATTTCAGTCACATTTGACAATGTGCATAAAATTCTTGGAAAATAAAAAAGAACAGAGCAACATTACAGTGAAATTATATCTCCTTTATCTGGCACTGAGATTATTCTTGCCTCTGGTTTAGAAAAAGCTGCAGAATCAGAAAAGCAAATGTGCCTAATTCTGCAGAGAAAAATAAAAACCTGGAGGCAGGAGAGAGCAAAGCTAGCTGGTTCAGAGTCAGTTTCGATGAGAATATAAACCATTTGATGCAATCTGAACCTGAGACTAACATATTTCCTGTTCTCATGATCAAGTAAAGTTTCCTCTCTTGAGAAAATTTCTTTTTTATGTACTCCTATGATTCAGCTGACTGAATCCTTAAGGAATCAATATTAATCAATTGGGTTCTTTAACCAGTAGCTGTCAGTGTAATTTGAAGAGTTCAGTAGAATTACTTCAATCGTTTTTGCTCCATCCACATTATGTTCATTCATTCTCTTTCTCTCTCTCTCTCTCTCGTTCTTTCTTTTTTTTTTTTTTTTTTTACAGAGTCTTGCTCTGTCACCCAGGCTGGAGGGCAGTGGCACAATCTTGGCTCACTGCAAACTCTGCCTCCCAGGTTCAAGCGATTCTCCTGCCTCAGCCTCCCGAGTAGCTGGGATGACAGGTTTGTGCCACCACACCTGGCTAATTTTTTGTATTTTTAGTAGAGATGGGTTTTCACCATGTTGGCCAGGCGGGTCTTGAACTCCTGACCTCAAGTGATCTATCAGCCTCAGCCTTTCAAAGTTCTGAGATTACAGGCATGAGCCACCATGCCTGGCCCATTCGCGTTATTTTCATTTTAAATTTTTTTTATTTTACTGTACTTAAAGAGAGATGAAAACACCTTGGCATAGAATTTCCTACGACAGGTTGTGGTGGAGTTGGGGGAGAAATTCTTCCCCATTTTAAAAATTCTACACACTCTACATCCTTTCCACATAAAAAATGGGCCACTGATATATGATCAATAGTTTTCCTGTTTTGCACACTTACGACCAAAGGCCCACATTTATAAGATGCCCAGCCAAGGTTAGCAGTTCATTCTGTGACCATAGATTAGGGATTTTTCTCAATGTACAGCAGAGGAACCTCTGCAGACACCAAAGTATGAAAACACTAAGTCCTTACTCTCCAAGATCATTATTAACCAACCCAGAGCCCTGGACAACATAGCTATCTTATCCCAAAGGTTTGAAATTAAGAGAGATGTGAGTCCCTCAATTTGTCCAAAGAAAAATAAAGTTTCATGTCAGAAGGAAGATGTACTGATGCTTTAAGGGGAAGATAATGATAGAGCCAGCTCTTTCAATATTTCTTTTTAAGTAGACTCAGGAGAAAGAGGTTGGTCCTATAACCCAGAGACATACATGCCTCTTTCAGCCTCAGAGCTAAAGGAGGAGACTGTACTTGTCCTTCTGAATTATGCTAACCTTGCATAAGAAAATAGTGTCACGGCTTCCACAAACCATAGATTTCTGAAGGTACTCAGAGGGAGAGAGCTAGGTTAATTTTAGAATTTTTATTTAAAAACTAATAGAAGTAAATGTCTTTGCCATAATATGTGTGTGGGGGAAGGGGTGGTAGTAGGGAAACACTGAAGTACTAGGCTACAAGGTCTGTGCTCTTGATTTCCAACTGTGGTTGCAAGAATTGTGTTGATTTTCTCATGCTTCCTTGTTTGCAAAGTTTGCAACCTTACATGCTACACATGGTATTAGCACCACACTCTAACCAACTGAGCTAACTGGCCTCCAACAATACATGTGATAAATGCACATTCAACTTCTAACTAAACAAACGTTTGACTGAATAGTTTTGCTTTTTACACTCTGTAGACATTTGATGCCCCCTCTTAGTTACTTCATCAGTGTCATACATGACTCATTAAAAGCCATTTTTATTCAATAAAAATATATTAAATATGTACTTGGTACAGGGATTATGCCAGACCTCTTTTTGAGAAGGGGGTATAGAGATAAATCAAATATGAATTGCATATATAGATATAGATAGTGAGATAGATGGAGATAAAGTGACATGGAAATGATGGAGAGGAAAGTGTCATTGTTGCCAGGTGGGTTGGATAAGAGAGAACCTCAGGATTAGAATTGGCTCTGGAAGGATGGGTAGAATTTGAACCTGAGAGATGGAACATTGCAACCAGAAAGAAGACTCTGAGTAGGAACATGGTCCATGGGGATCAGGCATAGGTTTGAAGGGAAATATTGAAAATAGGTTTCAGGTCCAGGAATACTGAGCAAAAGGCCAGGATTTACCTACCACTGAGAATTACAGTTATACTCATTATTGAACAACTTGGCTCTATAAAACATGCTGACTACTTTTCTGAGTTTAGTTCTCTTTGAAATTCTTTCCCATCTTCCCACCTCCATCACTATCCCTGGTTACTTTTTTCTACTTAATTTTTGCCTATTATTTGGTTATCAGCCTAAATATTACTTCCTCAAGGAGATTTCTTTAACCTATCTGATGAAGTCAGAGCTTTTTAAAATAATTATTCACAATGCCCTATGATTTTCCTGCAGAGCAGATATGAAATTTTAATTACATAATCTTGTGTTTAATTATTATTTTCCCTACTAGATGATAAGCTTCAGGAAGGCAGAAATAATTTTCATCTTATTTATTTCTATATCCTCAGTGTCTAGCAAATTATCTGGTTTATAATGGGTGTTCAAATAAGTATTTCTGGAACAAATAACAAACTAAATGAAGACATAAAGATAGCTAGCAGCATGGTATGCTAAAAGTAGGGAAGATAAAGACTTTAGGGGATAAAAGATAAAAGATAAAAGATAAAAGCATAGGGGTGGGCAGTATGACAGTGCTGTTTTCAACCAGGGTTTAGCTGACAGAGAAGTCTTTAAAGTATGTGCTGTGCCAAGTCTTGTAATATACATTTGAGGTGACACCACTAAAATAAACAACAAAATAATAGCTCCATATATCAAGGGCTTATTGGACGCCAGGTTGCGAGGTTATACATGCATTACTTCATGCAGAGATGAATAAGACATGATACCAGCAATTCATCATTAATTGGGGAAAATGATAGAGTAATGCAAATAATTAACTTTAATTTAATGTGTAAACATTGTCTCTAAGATAGAAGTAATTACTGAGACTTTCAGAAAACAGAGCGCATGGGAGAAATTAATTTTGCCTATGGGAATCAAGGAGGGATTCAAAGAGGTGACATTAAGCTAGGCCTTGAGTACAGCAGGTGGATAAGGACAGAGGGGTGTAATTAAAGGTATTAGTGAGAAAACTGTGTGAAAAAAGACATGAAAGTTTAAAAGTGCTTGTCAAAGTTCAGGAAAGAATGAGTAATGTGTTGTGACAGGAAAGTTAATGGGAAGTAGTGCAAAATAAACATGGAAAAAGTAAACTGGGGCCAGATTGTGAAGGTCTTGGCATAAGAAGCTAAGGAGTTTGGACTTGACAATATTCTGAAAACAGTGTGGAGACTTCTAAAGCTTTTTTTTTTTAAGTAAGAGAAAGACAAAGTGAGATCAAATTTATAGTTTAGAAAGATTGCTTCCTTTGATCCAAGACCTGAGAAAAGCTTAAAAGAGATCCCTATTAGCAAAAGGCTGCACTTGGTTAGCAAGTCCTGTGGGTCTCCGTACAGAATGAATACCATGTGATCTTGGCATTGAAAGGCAGCTAATTCTGCACCTATCATTCACCCACACTTCCGCACAAACATTTTAACTGCCCTTAGCAGCACCATTCCAAATTGAGATTAAATGTACAATCATGTATCCTCTCCCTTTCTTATGTATCCTCTCCCATTCTAATGTTCACAATTGTTTATGAAATTGTCTATTTTTCCTATAAAATTGTAAAATCTTAAAAGATAGAATAAAAGTTTTGCATAATGTGAATCCTGGCTAAGGTCTAGTGAGTGTAAAATAAGAAATTAACATATTTATATAGATTTTTTAATTTCAAGAAGAAAATATGCTTTTAGAATATATAAGCAACACTTCAGTGTATAAACCCACCCTCCAGTGAAAACCACCAATGGCACTTTGTTTTATATATTATCATATATCTTTATGAATAGGCAAATACACATGCACAAACTTTTTATTTTTCCCTTTGGAAAATGGATTTACCATACTATGTATATTTTTGACTATGCAATTATTTTTTCGCTTAGACTGTCATGGATAGCTTTGCAAATCAGTATTGGAAGATCTAACATACACTTTTAAAAATAGCTGTACAAAATGGCATAGTATGAAGATATGACAATTTATTTAACTTCTTTTTTTTATTAATGATTATCTAAGGTATTTAATTGGTTTCTAATTATTAATTCTCACAAATTATGCTGACATTATTATTTGAGTTCTTAAACACTTTCAAGTATTATTGTACTACACGTTACCAATGTCAGTACTGCTAAGTCAAAATACGCACGCTTTTTCAATACATTTTTTCAAATTATTTTCTAAAAGGAGTATATAAGTTTATACCACTATAAGAGGTTTATTGAACTGCCTATTTTCTCAAACCAGTGCTGTTCAACACAGAAGCCACTAGCCATATGTAGCTACTTAAATTTAAATTTTAAAAAATTAAAAATTCAATTTTTAGTAATATTGGCAATATTTACTTACTTATTTCCATATAGGATCTCACCCTGTCACCCAGGCTCTGGAGTGATGTGGCATGATCATGGCTCACTGCAGCCTTGAACTCCTAGGCTCAAGGGATCCTCCCACCTCAGCTTTCAGAGTAGCTGGAGCTACAGGTGCCTGCTGCCACACCTAGCTAATTTTTTTTTTTTTTAGAGATGAGGTCACACTGTGTTGCCCAGGCTGGTCTCACACTCCTGACCTTAAGCAGTCATCCCACCTGGGCCTCCCAAAATGCTGGGATTACAGTTGTGAGCCACCACACTTAGCTGGCAATATTTTAACTGACCAATAGCTACATGTAGTTTTTGGTCACCATAATGAACACCACAGATACAGAAAGTTCCATCATCACGGAAAGTTCTATTGGACAGTGCTACCTCAAATTATGGTTAACATTGGGTGTTATGAATCTTTATGAATCTTTTACACTTTGGGCAATATAATTTTTTTCTTTTTTTTTTTTTTTTTTTTTTTTTTTTAGAGACAGAGTCTTGCTATGATGCTTAGGCTGGCTTCAAACTCCTGAGTTCAAGTGATCCTGCCACCTCAGCCTCTCAAATAACTGGGACTACAGGACCCGACACTGCAGCAGCAATATGATACCTTTATCAAGGCCTCATTTTAATTTTGGTTCTTATTCAAACTGTAAGCATTCTTAAAGTGTTTATTGATTATTTCTATTTCTTCTCATGTTAAGTGGCTGTTCATATTCTTTCTTCATGTTTCACAGTATTGCTTGACATTTATTATTAATATGCAAAACAAATATTTATCAACCGACTCAATGTATCTATGAGGTAGCAGAGCAAAACACGATTTAAATAACATTACTGTGACATTATTTGACCCATAAAAAAGGTGTGAAGATATAATAAGCAATTGCTTGCAAAGAAATGCCTCATAATAAATTATAAATTATGTATCTTTTCATCACAACAATTTTCCAAATATTGTAGATTGTCAACACTTGATTAATAAATTTGGGATTATTAATTGAAACCAATAAAACCGCTTTTCTTGATAAAGAATTAAATACATCTGATTCACCTTAAATAAACCCAACTTTATTCCTGGTTTTCCTTACCCAGGAAGGCTTTACTGAATTGAGAGACAGACTGCATTAGGTCCTACCATGTTTGAAAAAGTGCATTACAATAAAGATGAGATTGTAAAACCCTCTCCCCCAAAACATAAAAAAGGGTACCTCTGTATGCTGTAGATGTAAAAATGCAGAAGAAATCAAAATGTAAGTGAGGTTTTTCATGCTTTTAGTTTTAATGATTATAATTTAGTGCTAAGAATTTACTAGCAGCTGGCTGGAAGATAGAAACAATATCAATTTCAATGTTTCTATAGCACTTTATAATTCCCCAAAAATTTTCACACAAATCACTCTTTGCACAAAAATAAATGAAAAACGACAGTGAAGTTGGGAGAAAGCTTGAAAACGCAGAGTTGGAAGGTTAAAGGTTTAGGTTACAGGAGTCAGAAAAGCTTTTTTTGGAATCTTAGAAGCTTTCTTGGTACTGGCCAAAGCTTTTCTTGGTACTGGACAAAGTCAATGTACCACGAAAGGGAGGTTTGCTCAGATTGGCCCTGATGGTGCACAACAGAGGCATTGTCACCCAGGATGTCACTTGGCAGCTTGGAAAGTAATGGGGTCTGAAGGCTAGAACTAGACCCCGAGAACTGGGGCACATCCTAAGGAAATCGGGGGAAATGAGAAATGAGTTAATGTCTGAGAGTAATTCCAAATACGGGGATTAGAAAGAATGGACCACATAACCCAAGATGGAAGATATAAAGGTTTTTTGACCTGTAAAATAATGATGATGATGATGATGATGATGATGATGAATGATGATAATAGCCACCTATGCTAAGTAACTGTATTTAATCTTCACAGTGATTTTTGTTTTGAAAAACCTAATGTTCGCTTTGACAAAACTGGCTCAGAAGTGTAATAAGGTGCCAAAGCCTAATCACAAGCAGATCCATGATTCTAACTCAAATCTTTAAACTTAAAATTTTATGCCCACAACCTCTCCTATCTCTGGGGAAGTGAAATAGCCTGAGGATCTGTCTCTATCTTTAGGCGCAACTGAAATGAGTGACAAGACTGTTCTTTAATAAATGAATGTGTATAGGTTGAACTCCAAGATTCCAGACATTGCAAGGAAGCAGTTTTGAACTCTCTTTGGTGGATTGTGTTTGTGTAAGGAACAGAAGCTTCTCTTTAGGGGTGATCTTATCACTACACAAAGTCAAAGATAAATGTATTTTCAGCCTCCGCATTAAACTCACCTTGCCACCTCTTTGTCTTTGCTCTCCACACATCAAGTGCCTCAGCACCCTGTGATTCTGTGTTTTTATAATCTCTCTGGTTTCAACTAAAATGGAAAAAGTAGTCTTAGGTATATATGAAGGAAGAAGAACAGCATGATCTCACCTAAGAAGGACTTAGGCTATCCAGTAATGAAAATCAAGAAAAACCTGCAACAGAGGGTTCACCCCTGTATTGCAGGTGGGGTGGGAGTCTCACAGTGAGATGGCATCACCACTTCATGTTGCGCAATATCCTTGCTAAGAGTGTCTCTTAGGAAGAGTCTCTGATATGAACCTAATGTTTTATTTTCTTTGAATTCCCTCACATATAAATTTGAGATAAGGATATGCATCTGACTGGAGTTGTAGGAAGATTAAATGTGATGATTATGTAAGCATTAATCAAGTTCCTGAGTTGAAAGAGGCACTAATAAGAGGAGACTTTTTGAAGTGATGGTGAGTCATTTCCTCCTTACAAAATCTCTCTGAATTCTCTTTTCTCACTGGTAAAATAAGGATACTAGTACTGTACTGTTACTGTGACAATTGAAAAAGATGCAAATGCAAAGTGCTTGGCTTATAGGAGGTACACAAGAAGCAGAAGGTATTAACATAGCTGTTTCTTCACTAGGGTCTGTCTGTGTAGTAAGAGGATTTGTAGGAAACATCTCTGGGATCCCATCCCTAATTTTCTTCTTAGCATCCTCAACGATTTATGTGTAGACACTAACAACTCACTGGATTACAGATCCATTAAAGGGGAAAGGTGTACATATCCCAAATGCCCAACAATAGGGGAATAATTATATATATTTTGAGGCTTCTCTTTGATGGCATATTCAGTGTAATTATTACTAAATTCAGATAACAAAATACTATGTTACACAAAATAATAGTAGGCTTAAGTTCTATGTAACAGCAATGTAAACAAATATGCGTACACAGATAAAGTCTGTTAACTCTATAAGAGCAGAGACATTAGTGTGGGAGTGTGGCTGAGGTTAGGGAAGGTGTTTGATCTGTGAGACAGGGACGTGTGTGTGTATAAGAGTGTGCTTGCCTATGCATTGCAGCACTGCAGTTGTTCAGTAGGGTGCATGGCACAGATGTATTAGTCAAATAATATATGAAGTGGGGGAAAAGGAACATAGAAAACAAAACAGTTCTCTTAAATAGAGTTTAAATTTTGCTTTAAAATTTTTCTGTGCTGAGTTTACAATATGAAAAGCAGGCAATAAAAATCGTAGCCTCCTAGAATATCACAGAAAGTTATCATTCGGAACACAGAGTTACATACATGTTACCTTTCCTCCTACCCTACCTCAAAGCAACCATTGTTAAGAGTTTTCTGGTTATCTGAGACTTTTTAAAAATACATATACAAACATAAAATTACACATATTGTCTTATCAGGTAACTTTTGTTGCACATCATGTATTTTGGCTATCTTTCTATGTTTGTATTTAAAGCTTATTCTTTTCTTGACAACTCCATAAATATTCCATAGTATGTGTTTTTGTTTTTGTTTTTGTTGTTTTGAGATGGAGTCTTGCTCTGTTGCCCAGGCTGGAGTGCAAAGGCATGATCTTGGCTCACTGCAACCTCTGCCTCAGCTTCCCAAGCAATTCTCCTGCCTCAGCTTCCCAAGTAGCTGGGATTACAGGTGTGCACCACCACGCCTGGCTAATTTTTGTATTTTTAGTAGAGATGGGTTTTTGCCATGCTGGCCAGACTGGTCTTGAACTCCCCACCTCAGGCAATCCACGCGCCTCAGCCTCCCAAAGTGCTGGGATTACAGGCGTGAGCCACCGTGTCCGGCCAATAGTATGTGTTTTCCTTAATTTTCTTAACCACTTTTATATTACTATTTATGATTATAAGAATGCTATAATTACTTTACTTTTTTTTTTTTGATAGAGTTCCGCTCTTGTGACCCAGGCTGGAGTATAATGGCAGGATCTCGGCTCACTGCAACCTCCGCCTCCTGGGTTCAAGCTATTCTCCTGCCTCAGCCTCCTGAGTAGCTGGGATTACAGGCATGCATCACCATGCCAGACTAATTTTTGTATTTTTAGTAGAGATGGGGTTTCACCATGTTGGCCAGGCTGGTCTTGAACTCCTGATCTCAGGTGATACACCCGCCTCGGCCTCCCAAAGTGCTAGGATTACAGGCGTGAGCCACTGCGCCCTAACTGTAATTTACTTTTTATCCATGGAATTGTAGAGTCAAAGCACTACATGAACTTAAAATTTTGATCAACATTGACAAATTGCTCTTCAGGAAATGCTATTTCTATTATTGTACACATCAATAGTACAGCAAAGTGCCTATTTTCACACATCTTCATCCAAACTGGATATGATTAATCTATTACATTTTTATCAATCTTACAGGTAAAATTAATATATATATTTTAATATGCATCTTGAGGTATTGATCAGAATTATTTTATTTCATTTAAACGACTAATTTGTATCTCTAGTTCATTTTTCTATTGGGTTTTTTTCTTTTCTTCTTTTTTAGAGACGGAGTCTCTCTCTGTCCCCCAGACTGGAGTGCAGTGCTGCGATCTCGGCTCACTGCAAGCTCCACCTCCCGGGGTTCACACCATTCTCCTGCCTCAGCCTCCCGAGTGGCTGGGACTACAGGCGCCCGCCACCACGCCTGACCAATTTTTTGTATTTTTAGTAGAGACGGAGTTTCACCATGTTAGCCAGGATGGTCTCGATCTCCTAACCTCGTGATCCGTCCGCCTCGGCCTCCCAAAGTGCTAGGATTACAGGCATGAGCCACCGTGCCGGGCCAGGTTTTTTCTTTATTAGTAAAGAATACGTACTTGTTCAAAAGGAAGTCTGAAATGCAATCACCAAAGACCCACGTTAAATTTCATTTTTTTTTCCCCTGGGAGAAGCAAATCATTTACCGCTAGGGAGAGTAGAAAAACCCTGACTAGGAGCAGAAAGAGTGAGAATTCAAAGTTGACAATTATTGCTAGAGCTGGCTTTGCACTTCTTCCTTGCTCAAATGCAGAGAAGGCCTTCTGTTCATGAAAACAGATAGCCAAAAACCAGAGTTGAACATTAGGGCTCTCAATTTTCCACTGGGGAGGGCGAGTTCTGCGTGTGCTTGAGATACTTCACCTTAAAAAACAAAATTAGTTCATCCACTCAACAGGTAATTGCTAGTTAATTAGGTTACAGCAGGATAAAACAGATGTGGTCAGTGCCGCTTAATGGCGAGGAGAAAAACAATTCTCCTCCCTGTCTTCAGTGGAGGTTGAAGGATAGGGGCAGGTGGATGAATAGGGGTGAAGGTAAATAGGGATGAATATACAGACTGATGCATTTTGAGAAACTTGTCAGAATAGGGTGAGAAAGAAGATACAGGGCTGGTGAACATGTGTTTGGGTTATTATTTAACAAACATAATGGTAAAACATTAAATTATTCTTTTACTGGGTAATTTTTTGTTACTAATTATTTAGCAAAGTTAATAACTGAAAACCGTTCCTACATTGTTTTTTTCTTATTTGGTTAAGTTTTCTTTCAGTAAAACTCCTTTGCTCTCCTCACCCCATTCGAGAGATACTGAATTTGCATTCAATGAGTATGTACTTCTGATAGCAGTATTACTCTATTTAGCTATATTAACTTGTTGGAAAAAAAAAAAAGCAATAGATGCTTTGTGCTTTCCATGTTTGAATAAGCCCATTTCTGTCTATTTCTAAAAATGTCAAATGTTTTTAAATGTTTTATGGATACCCATTTAAAATACATTTTTAAATGTAAAGCTGTGATATCAGGATATCAAAACTAAAAGAATAAACATAGTCAAATTCTCTACTTTTAGGAAAAATAAAGCATGACTCAAAAGTTTTAAAATACTTCCCCGTGTGAAAACATTCTGTTCCTCCCTTTCACACCCTTCGTTTGTACAAGAAAAGATGAAGCAAGGGAGAAAAAGAAATGGAAATTAACATTGAGTTTAGGTGGCATATGTATTCCAACAGGGCAAATGAGGGTTTTATCAGCAGCTACAGAAACCACTTCCTCTTTTCAGTGTTAGTTTACTAATCCCTTGAAGCTTGCATGCACCTTCCACTCTTCACCTTCTGTAGCCACTCACCTCCTCTCACATCCCACATTACACCTCTATGTGCTATGGGATCCATCTAGGCAGTAGTTACTCTTATTTCAAAACAAGGAGGTTAAAAATTACTCTAATCATCAACAAGTGAAAGATTGTCTTTCAGCTTTGTGAGCCGTGCAAGATGGCTTAGCTTCTTGACTCCGAAGCTTTCCCTAAAGTAACAGATATTTGCTTATTATAAATGCTTCTTGAGTTGCTACAGGGGTAATTTGCAAAGAGGAAGCAGAAGCTCAGGAGAATGCTAGATTTTTCGTGTCTGGGTGGATAGGAATCTTTCCTTTTATGTTTATAAAATTAAAAATTGGGTTCATTCAGTACATGGCATACTGACAGAGCATGGGAACTGCACACTGACCAAGGTTTGAATGGTGACACTGCTATTTACAAGCTGTGGACTCTCTACAAGATAAGTAACTTGCAGATTATTATACTATCTCAGGGTTTATGGGAAATATATATATATTTGTATTTTTATATATATATTTGTATATTTTTTATATATATATATATATATATATATTTTTACATTTTTAGTACAGAGGGGGTTTCACCGTTTTAGCCGTTTTAGCTCGATCTCCTGACTTCAGGTGATCCACCCACCTCAGCCTCCCAAAGTGCTGGGATTACAGGCATAAGCCACTATGCCAGGCCTATGGGGATTATATTTTTAAGGTAATTCAAAATATCTGAAATAGCAGGTGTTTGATAAAAGTAGTTTTCTCTCCTTTCTTCTGAAATTCAAATAACCAAATTTCACATCGCTGGAATTTTGGTAAATCTTTATACAGGGGAATTATCACTCCTGAATCTCATTCAAATACTTTTCACAGTCATAAAATATTCTTTCTTGATTATTCTAATTCATATTTTACTAACACAGAAAAATTAAGTCAAAGACTCAGTGAGAAAAAGTGGTTTTCCCCAAATGACCAGCTAGTTAATGGTATAGTGTGGCCTGACATCAGTTTTCACGACTCCGAAGTAGGAAATGCCAAAAGCAGTCTTTCAAAGACGGTGTGCAGTAGTCCTTCCCACATTTTCATTTTAAATTATTAAAACAAAAATTGTTTGTCAATGACAACTTCCATTTTCCCCAACTTGGTAGTACTACCTTTATAGTTAGTTGCTAAATAACATATATTTTGATTAAAAAGCTCTGAATTATCTTATATAACTTGTATTTTATTAATCGCAATAGGGTCTATTAATATGCACATATGAGAAAGTCATGCATGAATAGAAGACATACTACTGATTAATATGTGACTTGGATGCATTTTGCTTCCTCCACTCCATAAATCAACTTCACATGGTCTGAATTTGGAAAACCTGGATATAAAGTTCTTCCTTGTTTATTGTTTTCTGCTTGCTACTCTTTTCTTCTCAAAAGAACTATGACTTTCTTGAAGGTTGGGAGAGCAGATTCTTAGAAAAAATATGAAGAGGACCAAGGTTTTTTATTTTTCTATGTTTCTCCTTTCCTTTTTTCTCAATCTCTGGAAACCTCCCACACTTCAGGGCCCAGGGCCCTCCTGCTATGATGTTCTCTCTGGGCTTGATATAAATTCAAATCTTTCACCACTTTTTCTAGTATCACTAAGGGATTTTGTGGGAAAAATAATCTTAGCTAACTTTGAAGTTAGAAGTGATTTTTTAAATTGTATTAGTGGAGAGGCCGTAATGTACACATATTTTGTTACAGTTTTCAGAAGTGTTTGTATTTTAACCAGAGGCAATTAAATTCAATAAATATTTATTGAAGCCTATTCTAAACCTGAATAGTGTCAATTACAGGACCTTCCTGCCATGCCCACCACTTATAAAGATGCTCAGGAAGGCAGACAAATAAATAAATTAAATGAATCATGCAGTCAATATGGTGATGAAAGCAGGTACACTGTGTAGCTGTTGTACAGAAGAAGGAATGACTAAGCATACTTGGTATAACAAGGGAGGGCTTTCTCAATAACCCAAAGGAATTCATCATAAAAGTGAAATTTCAGACATCAATGATAAACTGGTAGAAAAATTGCTACCCCTAAGCTAAATTTCACTGTTTTGTCACATTGAAACTTTATGCAAACAAAATAGAAACTTTCATGTCACTTTGCCAAATTTTTCCCTCTGCTAAGGCACCCTACCTAAGTGAGTTTCTCTTTTTCTGTCTCTGTCTCTCTTTAGTCTTCTACTTCTCTCCCTCTTGCTCACTAGCTCTCGTTCTCACTCTTGCTCTTACTCTAAAAGCAAAACATCTGCAACCATCACAGACTAGCTATAACCTCTCCTCCTCAGATTCTGATCTCTTCCTTGCCTTTAGAAGAATTAATGGTTCCCTTCTTCAGGCTCTCCTCACACTGTATTTAAAACTCACAGCCTTTATAATAATCTGCATATTGAAGTCACTACCACTCAGTTTAATAGTAACAAACCTTTACATTTCTATTATAAATCTTACAGTTTACAAAGTAGTTTCATATATATCATCACATGTGATCCTGACAACACCTCTTTAAGGTGAGAGTTATCTTTTTTTTTTTTTTTTTTTTTTTTGAGACAGAGCCTCGCTCTGTCCCCTAGGCTGGAGTGCAGTGACGCGATCTTGGCTCACTGCAAGCTCCACCTCTCAGGTTCCCGCCATTCTCCTGCCTCAGCCTCCCGAGTAGATGGGACTACAGGCACCCGCCACCACGCCCAGCTAATTTTTTGTATTTTTAGTAGAGACGGGGTTTCACCGTGTTAGCCAGGATGGTCTCGATCTTCTCCTGACCTGGTGATCCGCCCATCTGGGCCTCCCAAAGTGCTGGGATTACAGGCATGAGCCACCGCGCCCGGCCGAGAATTATCTTTGTTTTATTATGAGAATATCTAAACCTCAGAGAACTTACCCAAGATAATACATTTAGTAAGCAGCTGCCAAAGTTAGGTCTTCTAATGCTAAAGTTTTTCTCTAATGTAATTTTGGGACAATATTCTTTGCATAACATCTTACAAATTGAGAACATCATACTGGATCTGAATGGAGAAAATAATAAGCTACATATTCTTAAACTTTATAGTTTCCTTGCCTCTTATGTTTAACTATCCAGTAATTTTTATTTATCACACTTTTTTAACATTTATCTTCAAAACTGCGAGTTCTGTTTTTGTTCCAGAAATATTCTGTGGAATTAACATGTGCATAGAGTCAAGCTACTTGAATTTTATTTTAAAATATATTTACAAAGGTCTTTCTGAGCATAATGTACTGGATCAATTGACTCAAGTAATTAAACTATATACTGTTAATATTATGACTGGGAAATTTCCTTTAAATAAAGTAATTTTAATTATTCATTCAACTGTAGGTTTGGGTTTTTGCCCCTGCTACATGGAACAACTAAATAATATAATTTAAAGTAGATTCAAGTTTAGACAGAGTATGTCTTGAGCTGTCATTTAATGGAAATGGCTCAGAGAAGTTGCTACATCTAACTAGTGTCAGAAACTTTCTTAGGTTAGCCAACATTTATGAGGCAGGAAGAAACTCGAGTCACTACGTAGCCAACTTTCCAATTTTCCCACAATAATGAATGTCATGTGCTCATTATAGTAACCCTTTCTAAAACACTACAAAATATTTACAGTAAAAAAAAAAATTTTAAGTTAAAAAAATAGGACTTTGGAGAGGCATTTCTCCATGGCATTTCTACAGATCCTGTGTTAGGTTATTTTTTCAAGGTTGTTCCCATAGCAAAGAGCTTCTTAGAAGCTAGAAATCGTGTCTCCTTACAGGTCAAAGGACAGATTTATTTGCTGACCAGGATATCAAAGATGCGATGTTTCCATCTCCTTCCTGGAGACACTCCAGCATAATCAAGATACTGTCTTTTCCAGAGGAGAGGTGGATAGGTTTTCCAGAAATCCTTGTACAAAATTAGGATATCCTCATCTGAGAGTTCCTCAACTGTGACAGAGATTCATGGAGTGATTATTATTTACCTGGGCCCATGTCTGCCTTGTCCCCTCCTTCTTTCTTTTAATATTATTAAATAAATATTTTCTATTATTATGAACTCCATGTACAGATTTTTATTAGCTGTAAATATTTCCTCATTTACACAAACCATAATTTTTTACTCACACCTATATAGATAATTTTCTATTTTTCTCTACTACAAATACACATTAATAAACATCATTGTTCTTAATTTTGTCTGTGTATTATATTATTTTTAATAAGATAGCTGTGCAGATATGAAATTATCTAATAAAATGCTAAAAAGATTATTTGAGATTCTTATTTCATTTTACCAAAATGCTTTCCAAAATATTCGAACCATGTTGTGTTGTCACTAGCCATGTCACAATGTGTTTTCATAACTATAATCTTTCACTTCTTCTCCACCACTCATGGTTTTAGCTATTCTGGATTATTCACACTTCCTCAAATTTCTATAGACATTTTCAACATGTTCTTCCCTTGACTTTAAATGCTGTTGGCATACACAACTCTTACCCAGCAGAGCTCAGCCTATCACTTTCTCAGAGACTTCTCTGACTTCCTAAACTATCATACGTTATCATTATGATACTGACACTTACCTTTGTGATACTCATCCCACATGTAACTGAAGTTTTATTTCTGGCTTAAATTGAAGCTCCATGAGAGCAAGGGTCTCATTTGCCATGTTCATTGCTGACTCCCCGATGCTAACACAGCTTAGCATGGAGTAAGTAAATATGCACTTGTATGAATGAATGTCTTTATTGAAAAAGTGAATTTTTTTCAATGTTAATAAAAATCTAGTGAGATAGGCATGGCAATTATCCCTAATTTGACCTGTAATGAATCACAGAAATAGTTTGATTTTCTCAACATCCAAATGAGTTGGTGACAGAGACACAATTATAAGCCAGGTTTCTTGGCTTCTAGCAGATACTTTTTCCAATATATGTTTCAGATATTTTGGGTATTTCTGTGATTTAAAATGACAGTTTTGTGCACATTGAGTTCTAGGGAGAATCATAGAGATTCTCTAAATATTTATTGTCTCTATGTCTATAGAGATATCTAATAATATCCCTGAATCAATAATTTTTCTATTAATGGATTCAATTTAATAAAATCAGAAATTATAACCACAGAAGGAACAGTTTGTTTTTTCAGCCTTTTAGGGAACCATGTTAAACTTAGTTCAGAAAATTAGATGATAGTTTCGTTTTGACTTTCAGACATGTCATGTGAATCACGCGCAGAGGAGTTTTTCTTAATTAACTCTTGCAATTATGCAACAGATTTGTTGCCTACAACTCTTAAATTTTCTAAAGAAAAATCAAGAAAGACAGTCCAGCATGGGACACTAATCTTTATTTATTCCTCTTCATTCCAGGTTCTAAGCAACTAGAAAGTTCAACTTGTGGTAATGTTTCTGTACCCTTTTATGAGAGAAAAATGATAAGCTGACATTTAAAATGTTTAAAAAGCATCTCAGTATATGACACATTGTGGTATAAGGGTATAATGGAAACTATCAGGTTTAACATGCTGCCCAATCTATAGCACAGAACCACATGCTCATAGTCATGTGCATCAGGAGTGGCCACACTGCAGTTTCAGTGGGCCCTAAGGTCTCTAGAAAGTTGGGGGCTGTTGACTCCAGATTTCTGATCAGTGTCCCAATAAGCTGGGAATATTTGCCAGGAGCCCAAGAAATGGGACACCAATTTGACATATGGTCCTGAAGATAGAAGCCAAAGTTGGCTATGACTTAGGGATGGCTGAAGTAAAAATTCATTCATCAAATATTAGACTCAAAACTTCCTTGCTTTCATCATATCATTCTTTCTTGCTTGGCCCTTTTTCTGCTTATCTTAATTTCTCTTTTATGAACCCCTTTTCTTAAACATTTTTGTTAAATTTTATTTTAAACTATCTTCAGCCCTTTCTTTCCTCCTTTCCCCCTGCATGATATAGCCTTTCTTTGGGTGATTTCTATGCTTGTAACGTCAGCTATCCTTTATTTAGTGATGACTAATAAAAACTGTGTTAGCCAGCGCCTGAGGTAACCTGAACACCTTGTAAGTATTCTCATTGTCTGCCTATTCCTTGAAGAGAGTAGATGCTCAATAAATATTTATTGCAAGATTGAATGACCATTCCCGAGTCCTACATCAATATTCCCAGCATTTTACTAGACAACTCCATTATTATATCCCACAGGTGCTTCAAAGCCGTATCCCCATTTGAATGAACTTTTTTCCAAAAATGTCTACTCTCCTGTCATTTCCTCTTGCTTAGTAGCTGCAACACTTACTAGTAGGTACTCCATGTTGAATAGATATTTATTGAATAAATACAGTTTTTAAGATTAAAAAAGTATTATATTTATTATATTATATATGGATGACCATTTATTCAGTATAACCAGAATATCTTTTTAGTCTGTATACAAGTAAGGCAGTGTGGTATACTGGGAAGAAATAAGTATCTGACTTTTCATAAATTGAAAATCAACCAAGCTTTCTAGGTTAGCTACTTATTAACTGCATGTTTATTGAGATGCTTAATCTCTTTGTTTGTAACACTTTTTCATTTCCAAAATGAAGTAAATAATGCCTGCCTTATAGTGCACCTGTAAGGATTAGACAGTGTGAATATGTACAAAGTGTCTATAGATAATAGACACTTAATAAACAGTAACTGTTATAAAAATGAGGTTGGGCATGGTGGCTCACGCCTGTAATCCCAGCACTTTGGGAGGCCGAGGCAGGGGGATCACAAGGTCAGGAGTTCAAGACCAGCCTGACCAATATGGTGAAACGTCTCTACTAAAAACACAAAAATTAGCTGGGCATTGTGGCATGTGCCTGTAATCCCAGCTACTCAGGAGGCTGAGGCAGGAGAATCACTCGAATTTGGGAGGTGGAGGTTGCAGTGAGCCGAGATCGTGCCACTGCACTCCAGCCTGGGTGACAGAGCAAGACTCCATCTCAGAAAAACAAACAAAAAAGTGAATTATACCCATACCTGCTGCCTCTCTCCATGCGCTCACCTTTAACTTAATTTCTTTGTTCCTCCTAGTTTATTAATGATACTGTTTTCAGTAATCTGTACCCTACATCAGCGAGAAGGCCTGTTAACATTATAGAAGTCAAAAAAGGAAAAAAAAATTAGAAATTTAAAACACACGGCACCTAATAACAGTATGAATTTGCATTCCTAGAATTCTCTCCTTCTAAACTCAATCTTAACTAGATGCTAGAATGAGATAAAACCCAGCACTGGCAAGCTGACAAGTGTTTGAGAGAACATTTGAGGCTGAAGGCTCAGGCAGAATTTCCAGAGGAGAGGGCTATAGTGCAACACTTATGAATAGGCAAAAAGTATAAGTTACAAACAAGATATAATATACATACATGGATGTGTACCAAATAGCAAAGCAACTAAATCTATTAAGAACAAATAATTAAAATAACTGAAAAGTTAGAGTGAGGTTACATTGAAAGATTTCAATTACACTTTCAGAACTGAAAGTTGTAATAGACAAAAGAAAATAAAAGCAAGGTCATAAAGAGATTTAATACAATCACATTGAGTGTATATCACAGGCCTGTTGAGCAGTAAAATGTAATTTTTTATATGTTCATTTCATAAAATTCAGCTGTTAACTTCACCACAAAGCATTAATAAAATCTTAAATATTGGCATTTTATAGGCCACATTCTCCAAACTAACTACTAAAATAAGAAAATAAATTATAATAAAAATTGAACTTGTTATAATAAGAAACAGACTCCTTAATAACCTACAGAACAAGCTAGAAATCAAACCTAAATTATGAACTTTTTAATACAAAGGAAAAGAAGCACTTTATATTATAACCTGTGGGATGAAAGTTTGTCTCAGAAGAAAACTTAGAGCCTAATGTGCCTTTATTATTTAAAGAAAAGATTGAAAATGAGGTACTAAGTACCATGTTAATAAATCAGAATAGAAAAAACAAACTGAGACAAAGTAGGAAGAAAAAATTAGAACTAATAAAAGATGAAATTAATAAATTAAAAATAAACAAAATATCAGGGTAGATGATTACATCCAAAGATGTTTTTTTAAAAAAAAGTATATCCAAATTTAGATCCATCAAATGCTTCATTAAATAAAAATATACAATTTTGCAAGTGATAAAAAATTTTGAAAACAAAAACTGTGATCCTAAAATTTACATGGAGGGGAAAAATTACCAAAGAAAAGCTGAGAAATATATACAGAAGAATACTGACAGAACTTGCTTTAAAGCTAATTACTGAAACAAAACAGCAAAATACTCCAGAATTTGTTATTGAAATTTAGAGGGAAAATAATATTGGTTTATTTTTTATTATTTATTTATTTATTTAGAGACGGAGTCTTGCCCTGTCCCCTACCCAGGCTGGAGTGCAGTGGTGCAATCTCGGCCCACTGCAGGCTCCGCTTCCTGGGTTCACACCATCCTCCTGCCTCAGCCTCCTGAGTAGCTGGGACTACAGGCACCTGCCACCACGCCTGGCTAATTTTTTGTATTTTTAGTAGAGACGGGGTTTCACCGTGTTAGCCAGGATGGTCTCGATCTGCTGACCTCGTGATCTGCCCGCCTCAGCCTCCCAAAGTGCTGGGATTACAGGCATGAGCCACCGCACTCAGCTGGAAAATAATATTTATTTATTAAATGGTTCTGGTACCACTGGCTAGATGAAAAGACAACTTAACTTATATATCACATCAAATAGAAAACTAGGTTTTAGGTGTTTCAGAGAGACAATATTAAAATTAAAAAACAATTATTTGAAATATTTCAACAACTTGAAATATTTAAATTAAAAAAATGTTTATTTCTTGTAAATTTGTTTGAGTTCATTATAGATTCTGGATATTAGCCCTTTGTCAGATGAGTAGGTTGCAAAAATTTTCTCCCATTCTGTAGGTTGCCTATTCACTCTGATGGTAGTTTCTTTTGCCGTGCAGAAGCTCTTTAGTTTAATTAGATCCCATTTGTCAATTTTGGCTTTTGTT
The DNA here is from genome assembly GCF_006542625.1 of Nomascus leucogenys. Lineage (NCBI taxonomy): Eukaryota > Metazoa > Chordata > Mammalia > Primates > Hylobatidae > Nomascus > Nomascus leucogenys. The sequence continues at coordinate 48,239,857 of NC_044395.1, forward strand.
GCCATTGCTTTTGGTGTTTTAGACATGAAGTCCTTGCCCACGCCTATATCCTGAATGGTATTGCCTAGGTTTTCTTCTAGGGTTTTTATGGTTTTAGGTCTAACATGTAAGTCTTTAATCCATCTTGAATTAATTCTTGTATAAGGTGTAAGGAAGGGATAAAGTTTCAGCTTTCTACATATGGCTAGCCAGTTTTCCCAGCACCATTTATTAAATAGGGAATCCTTTCCCCATTGCTTGTTTTTGTCAGGTTTGTCAAAGATCAGATAGTTGTAGATATGCGGCATTATTTCTGAGGGCTCTGTTCTGTTCCATTGATCTATGTCTCTGTTGTGGTACCAGTACCATGCTGTTTTGGTTACTGTAGCCTTGTAGTATAGTTTGAAGTCAGGTAGCGTGATGCCTCCAGCTTTGCTCTTTCGGCTTAGGATTGACTTGGCCATGTGGGCTCTTTTTTGGTTCCATATGAACTTTAAAGTAGTTTTTTCCAATTCTGTGAAGAAAGTCATTGGTAGCTTGATGGGGATGGCATTGAATCTGTAAATTACCTTGGGCAGTATGGCCATTTTCATGATATTGATTCTTCCAACCCATGAGCATGGAATGTTCTTCCATTTGTTTGTATCCTCTTTTATTTCATTGAGCAGTGGTTTGTAGTTCTCCGTGAAGAGGTCCTTCACATCCCTTGTAAGTTGGATTCCTAGGTATTTTATTCTCTTTGAAGCAATTGTGAATGGGAGTTCACAACCCCATCAAACAGTGGGCAAAGGACATGAACAGACACTTCTCAAAAGAAGACATTTATGCAGCCAAAAAACACATGAAAAAATGCTCATCATCACTGGCCATCAGAGAAATGCAAATCAAAACCACAATGAGATACCATCTCACACCAGTTAGAATGGTCATCATTAAAAAGTCAGGAAACAACAGGTGCTGGAGAGGATGTGGAGAAATAGGAACACTTTTACACTGTTGGTGGGACTCTAAACTAGTTCAACCATTGTGGAAGTCAGTGTGGCTATTCCTCAGGGATCTAGAACTAGAAATACCATTTGACCCAGCCATCCCATTACTGGGTATATATCCAAAGGACTATAAATCATGCTGCTATAAAGACACATGCACAGGTATGTTTACTGCGGCACTATTCACAATAGCAAAGACTTGGAACCAACCCAAATGTCCAACAACGATAGACTGGATTAAGAAAATGTGGTACATATACACCATGGAATACTATGCAGTCATCAAAAATGATGAGTTCATGTCCTTTGTAGGGACATGGATGAAACTGGAAACCATCATTCTCAGTAAACTATCGCAAGGACAAAAAAACCAAACACCGCATGTTCTCACTCATAGGTGGGAATTGAACAATGAGAACTCATGGACACAGGAAGGAGAACATCACACTCCGGGGACTGTTTGGGGGTGGGGGGAGGGGGAGGGACAGCATTAGGAGATATACCTAATGCTAAATGACGAGTTAATGGGTGCAGCAAACCAACATGGCACATGGATACATATGTAACAAACCTGCACATTGTGCACATGTACCCTAAAACCTAAAGTATAATAATAAAATAAAAAATAAAATAAAATAAAATAAAATAAAAATGTTTAAAGCAACTCAGAAGAGAATGGAAGTGTTTGAGGAAAGGGGCAGGTGGGACGTGAAAGGACTGACATTCCTGGTGGAAATGTGATTAGCTAAGTCTGTTCTGGACATTTAATCTGGCAATGTCTATTGATCTAGAAATTGGTTCTCAGCACATTCCTATAGAAATAAAAGTATCTGTAGGTATGTTCAAAAATTTGAATTGCAACATTGTTTGCATTGGCAAAAAATGATAATGCTAAAATACCTGGAATAATCCAAATGTCCATTGATAAGAAAACAGTTAAATAGATGTGTTACAGACCTTAAATCCCATTCAGCTATTTTCTATAAATGAATTCAATTTCTTGATGTCAAGAGATATCTGTAATGTATTTTTAAGAATGGAGGAATTTTGTTAAGAATGAAATCAGGTTAAGGACAATTAATGAAAGAAAGAAAATTTGGTTGAGGAGAAATGTATATAGTATATTCCTATTTCATGAAAATAAAAGGCCACAAAAATCCATACATATATGCATCAAAATAATAATAATAGCGCCTTTACAGTGCTTATTCTATGACACTATTGTTCTAAGCATTTCACATAGTAATTTATTTAAAACTTTATCATAACCCTATGAGATAGGTACTCTTATTATCTTGGTTTTACAGATGGGGAAACCAAGTCACAGAAGATAAGTAAGTTTCCTAAAGGCACACAGGTAGGGCCAGTGCCAAGATTCAAACCATGCATTCTGGTTCCAGAATCTGTGCCCTTAAGTAATATGTCCCCTACTTCTTATGCATATTTGTAAATGGCTAGGTAAGTTTAATAAAAGAGGGAAGGATACACACCAGGGAGGGAACATACTTACCTTGCTTGTCAGGGTGTGTATGGCAAGAAAAAGGGGGGAAAGGAAAGTTAAGGAAAAGAACAATGACAATTACAGCACAATGGCAAAATGCACTTGGTGTAATGTTAAGTAAAATTTAGAGAATTTTATGTCTCCATCATACAATATAAATATAAATATAATTAAGTAGAAGAAACAAAGACAAGAAAGGAGTAGGCACCAATGAAAATGAGGTCTTTTATTCCTCAGAGTTATGTTACCTTAGTCTTTAGTATCTGCAGCAAAGTTATTTATTCACATTCTTTCTGTTTTTATATCTATCTAGCTAGCCAGCTAGCTATCCGTCTGAAGGTGCTGTGTTTAAAGTGAAAGGAGAGGCCAGTTGCAACGGCTTACACCTATAATCCCCATGTTTTGAGAGGCTGAGGTGGGAGGATTGCTTGAGGCCAAGAGCTAGAGGCTGCAGTGGACTATGCCACTGCACTCCAACCTAAGCAACAGAATGAGACTGTCTCTAATAAAAATAAAAAATAAAGTGGAAGAGTCGTGTATTAATGAGCCTGATTTCTGCAACTGATTATGCAAATACAATATTTTAAATATCCCCCTATCATTACTTGGGTAAGTTATCTGATTCTTGGAAAAGAAATGAAATCTCTCAACTGGGAGAAACTGATAGTTTTGACCTTTAAACCTGCCATCCTTAGACCAGCTGCTGGCCCGGCTTTCCTCTCTTCATGCCAAGACTCTCTACAGTTTTGCTTGTTTAAAATTTGCCTTATTTGACTTCATGTTTCCCTCTAAGCAACAGCCTATAAGGAGAAGAGGAGTCAAGTCACACTGCAAAACTTTGAAGATAAACCCTTTGACATAGGGTTTAACATCCTATTGCCCAATGCATGTTTATAACTTGTCTTGAAGTTAGCAAGCTAAATATATGTAAAGTCATCCAGGGTCAACTTTCATAGCTTCCAAGCTAATCCACACTAGCATGTTGATGTAACATTCCTCGTGCTGCTGGGGCTCACCAGATCCCTTGTGCTGGATAAATATCTCTGAAAATGAAGTCCTTGTTCTAGATGAGTATCTCCAAAGATGAACAGTATGAGGTAAGAAATATAACTTGGCTGGGCACAGTGCCTCACGCCTGTAATCCCAGGACTTTGGCTGGCCAAGGTGGGTGGATCACTTGAGGTCAGGAGTTTGAGACCAGCCTGGTCAACACGGCAAAACCCCATCTCTACTAAAAATACAAAAATTAGCCAGGCATGGTGGCGGGCACCTGCAGTTCCAGCTACCCAGGAGACTGAGGCAGAAGAATGGCTTGAACCAGGAGGCAGAGGCTACAACTGAGATCACACTACTGCACTGCAACCTGGGTGACAGAGCGAGCCTCTGTTTCAAAAAAAAAAAAGGAAGAAATACAAAATTTATCATCTATTGACACAAATGCTTGGCAAAGGAAAATTTGCTCCCAATAAACCTGACTCTTGTTGTTGTTGTTAAAGTTAAACCTGGAGAGTAAGTAGTTTCCATCAACATTAAATAAATATTATTGAGCATTTATTATGTGCTAGGGATATAGTAGTGAATAAGACAAACAAGGCTCAAGCTGCATAGAGTTTATATTCCAGTGAAGCAGATACATAATACACAAGAAATTCCAATAATTACAGGCAATTTTAACTATTACCTGGAAATAAATAGCGTGACGAAAAATAAAAATGAAACTTAAGCTCCTCAACAGACTGAATGGATCCTTTCTTGGCCAAGGGTATCCCAGAGAAACCTTGAAAACTGAGTTACCAGCCACAGTGGGACGGGAAGTTGACATGCCTCTTCAAACCCCCTTGCTTCCTAACCACCATTAAACTTTCTTTCCTAAGGGTTAAAGCAAGCTTGTCCAACTCACAGCCCATGGGCCACATGCAGCACAGGACGGCTTTGAATATGGGCCAACACAAATTTGTAAACTTTCTTAAAACATTATGAAATTTAAGTTTTGTGTGTGTTTCTTTCTTCTTTCTTTCTTTCTTTCTTTCTTTCTTTCTTTCTTTCTTTCTTTCTTTCTTTCTTTCTTTCTTTTTCTTTTTTTCTCATCAGCCTTTGTTAGTGTTAGTGTATTTCTTTTTTTTTTTTTGAGACAGAGTCTTGCTCCGTCACCCATGCTGGAATGCAGTGGCGTGATCTCGGCTTACTGCAAGCTCCGCCTCCCAAGTTCACGCCATTCTCCTGCCTCAGCCTTCCAAGTAGCTGGGACTGCAGGCGCCCGCCACCATGCCCAGCTAATTTTTTGTATTTTTTAGTAGAGACAGGGTTTCACCATGTTAGGCAGGATGGTCTCGATCTCCTGACCTCATGATCCTCCCGCCTCGGCCTCCCAAAGTGCTGGGATTACAGGCATGAGCCACCGCGCCCGGCCAGTGTTAGTGTATTTCATACATAGCCAAAGACAATTCTTCTCCCAATGTGGCCCAGTGAAGCCAAAAGATTGGACAACCTTGAGTTAAACAGAAACCAGCCCTTTGGAAATACTTGCTCCATAACTGATATCAACTAATGCCTGATGCTGCCCCTTCTTTTTGCTGTTTCAACAAGACAACCAACCAGCATTCCTTCCTGATGAGAGACCACCGAACATAGACCACAGAGTGGTTCTGGAAGTCTACAGCAAGATGAGTAGTGAGGGTTTTTGTGTCCTCTGCTTCACCTTTTGATATGAGAAGGCCAAAAACTCCACCCTCAGATGGTGCTAATGCCCCATTTTTTGCACATGGGTCCCACAGAGGCATGGAGCAAAATTGCACATGCACGTGTTTCTCCTTTCATAAATATTCATGATTCCTCCTGTAGCTTGTTGAATATGTATATTTGTCCACCTCATTCAGTATAAATCCCTGTCTTATTCTTTTCACTCTCAAAATATGTTTCTGGCTTCTGGCCAGAGGCTACACTTCCTGGCCTGTCAGAATGGCCACCCTGCAGGCTGCAACCCTTTATAAGAAACAAAGCTCTCTTTTCTGTATTAACTTCCTCATTTTTCAGTTGACAGTGATAAAAGTGAATAGCTGGAAAAGGCCACCATAGATATTACGGTTAGTGGAGGCCTTTCTGAGAAGGTAAAATATTTATCAGGGAGAAGTTCACAAACAGTGAGAATGAGCAGTTTTTTGAAAAATGATGTGAATTATTTCAGGCAGAGAAAAATAGCAAAGTGAAAAGGTAATGAAGAGAGAGGTCTAGAGGGTTTGAGGATCAAAGAGAAAGCAGGTTCCTGGGAGAGTGAACAACTAGAGGATCAAAGGGATAGATGGGGCCAATGATGTAGGGTCTTGTGGGATTTTATTCAAACATGATAAAAAGGTAGCCTGCTGAGGAGTATTAAGCAAGGGAATTAATGATTCACATTTAAATTAAAAAAAAGCAAAGTGGTGATGGTAGACTCAGTCCGACTCACTGATCAGATACGGGGTGGGAGACAGGAGAGGGAAGAGCCAAGGAAGGCACTTAGGTTCCTGGCTTGTGCCTTAAATTCAATGAAAAGAAAATGAAATCAGAAAGTAATTGCTATAGTCCAGCAAGAAATTATGGCATATTGGACCAGAGTGGTATTGGTGGAAACAGAGGAAAGTGGACACATTCATGAAGTTTGTCCTTGTCTCTTCAGCATTGCTCTTACTAGTGTGATCTATGGGATAATCCTCATCTATTAGCAAACAATAATGCTTCTGAAAATTTTCATTTCAAAAACTTGGTTTATTTAACAGAAATAGTGAAATGAGAATGGGATCACACAGTAGAGACTATCTCACTAATTCACAGTTCCACAGGTGACTCAACATGCATCATGTGTATAGTTCATTTGTAAAATCTTTGTTTTTCTTGATTTCATATTTGACTGCATCAATAATTAGACAAAATCTCATTCTCTTAACTCCATTCTAACAATCGGACTTAAAGCCAGAAGTCTTGTTGATTATCAGCTTTCTATTCACCAGTAGTATTTTTATTAAAAAGTCGCTTATCGCTTCCAAGCCTCAGTTTCCTTATTTGTAAAATGGGAGTAATAATATCTGGAAGATGACTCAGGTTGACATAAAATGTGAGTGTACTATGCAGCTGATAATAAGCTATTCGAATAGAAAGCATAATTATTATTTTTCTAATGTTATAAACTCATTCCATCACATTAAAAAACGTTCCCCTATTTTTTTTTACATATCTTAACTGAATAAACCTAGAATATTCAGATGCCTGATATACAAAAGTAACACTAGTGAGCCACAATTTGTAAGGGCTATGATTTCTGTGGTTTTTCCATTCTTGCAACTGTCATAGTCATCCAACCACACTCTCTGCCCATCTCTCTTTGCCTTATGACGAAGGGCACATATTTTTGAGATAGCTGTCAATGAAAGATCTCAGAGTGGAAAATTGTTATAGTGAAGAGGTTTAGAGTGTGCTCCAAGGACCTATGGGGATCCTTGCAGGAGTTCTCTGCGTTCCTCATTTTCAATTATACATCTGTATAATGCTGGTTTTTTCAGATTCTTCAACTAAAGCAACATATTTCAATAGATGGAATGCAGAAGTAGATAAGATAGCAGTCTTTCATTAAGCCAGATATTAAAGATTTTGCAAATCTATAAGATAATGTTGCTCTTCCCATTAATTTTTGTTTGTTTGTTTTGGAACTATAGCTGTATCTTCAAGAGTGTTACTTTCATTTTTTATTGTTAAATGAATAAGTCAATATTCTATTTTTTTATGTTTCATTTTGAATAGGGAAAATATGATCAGATATTGACCATATAAGCAAAAGCTCTTTGGGGTCTGTATATCCTTTAAGAATGCAAAGGAGTCCTGAGATACAAAACTTTGAGAAACATTGGTATAGTGCAATCAACCAAGCTGGGCAGCATTACCAAAACAAACTTGTTATTTCTTTTCTTCCACCATAATAGTAAGTCTAATTAGCTGAGTTTTCTTGCACAGAAATTTCATTATTCTCTCCTTCTGCCTTCCTTCCTGCTTATCTTCCTAGCTTTTTTCCTTTCTTTTACACATTTTATTGAGTGAATAAATGAGTAAACATTGATCAGGTTCCGTGATGAACTTTGATGTACAAAAAATGATATAGTCCTGCTGTCAAGGAGCATGGAGCCTTATGGAAAAGACAGTCATTCACTCTGATAATTATAATGAATTATGAATTCAGGAGCATGAGGTCATAGGAGAGAGAGTTTTGACATCTGCCTAGAAGATCAGGAGGACAGAAACAGAGTACAGTACCCAGGACATCATAAGGCCCGAACAAATGGTCCAGGCTCCTTTTTATGCTTTGAATCGACCCATAATTTCAAACAGAAGTTTCCCCACTGTGGCCGCCATGGTAGCGCTCTGCTCCCATTTCTCTTCCAGAGAGCACCTGCCATAGGGGTGTCCTTTGCTGACAGCTTCCAGCCATCATGACTTCAGGATTCACCTCAGCTTTTCAATCAAGGCCAATTGCTAAGTGCAGCACAGGTATCAGGCCTGGCCATTTGGGCTTAAGCTAAGCTCCCTTATGGGCAGTCTTTGCACCAGAGTTCCCTGCTAGGCTGGCCGAGGCTATCTCAGAGGTGTATCTCTAAGTCTTTTTCACCCCAGTCCTTTTTCCTTCCTTCTTTAGCAGCTGTCAGAGAACTACCTTGTCATCTGAGAATTTATCTTCTTATTCCTATTCCTTCCCTCCTCTTTCTTTCACAGGCATTGCTCTCTAATAAATTGAGCCTCGATTTGATCAGAGATAAAATAGAAATCAGGTAATACTTTTTTCATACAATTGTGAGATGATTAAATGGGATAATATTAATATATGTTTGTTATTTTGGTAAAATGTAAAGTGGTAAATAAAATTATTATGATCATTATCATTACTACTAATTACAGAGGTATATACAATAGCAAACAACATAGTATAATATTAATATATCAAATTCTTCCTCTAAGATCTTTCTTAGTTTTGATATGTATTCTAGCATAGTTTTTCCAATTTATTCATGAGGCAGAGAACATAGAAATCATACTGTTCTTTGCCAAATATTATGAATTATAGATAAATCTATATCAATCATAATGTTCATTTATTCAACAAATATTTAAACATTTATTTTGTGCTAGGAGCTATTCAGATTGCTAGGATTACATTGAACTGGATTTGGAATCTACTGTCTAATTAATAAGGAAAATTTTCCAATAGAAATATACACAGTAATACATGTATGTAGTCAGATCTCCACAGAGATCTGTATTATCTTATTTAGTCTTCTCGAAGCCAGGTGAGGTAGTAGTCATTGGGAATATAATTACAAACATTTTACAGATGAGAAAACCAAGGCACAAAAAGAAGTAAAATAACTTTCTCAAAATTAAACAGCTGCTGAGTGTCAGAATCAGATTTCAAATAGAGGTAGTCTGGCTGGAGTCCTTGCCATTAACATGTAAGCCAGTGATTCTCAAATTTCAGTTTATATCAGGATCCTCTCAAGGGTAATTGTTAAAACACAAATTGCTGGGATTTACCCAGACATTTTCTTATTTGGTAGATATGGGACTCAGGAATTTGCATTTCTAACAAATTCCAAGGGCATGCTACTGTGGCTTGAATATAGTTGTCCACTAAAATGTATGTGTTAAATTCATGTGTTAGAAATTTGGTTACCAATGCAACAGTGTTGAGAGGTGGGGCCTTTCAGAGGTGATTGGGTCATAAGAGCTCTGCCTTCATTAATGGATTAATCCAATCATAGTTTAATAGATTAATCCAATCATAGATTAATGGATTATGGGCTATGAAGGAAGTGAGTTAGTTATCATGAAAGTGAATGTGTTATAAAAGCCAGTTTCTCCATTTCTTGTGAGCTTCCTCACCGTGTGATGCCTTGCACCACCTCTAGACTCTGCAGAGTCACCATCAGCAAGGAGACCCTCACTAGTTGCGGCCCCTTGACCATGGACTTCCTAGCCTCCAGAACTGTAAGAAATAAAGGTATTTTCTTTATAATTACCCAGTCTCAGTTACTCAGTTATAACAACAGAAAATCAACTAACACAGAAAATTGGTACAAAGAAGTAGGGCTGTTGCTAATAATGAATACCTGAAAATATAAACATGGCTTCGAAACTGGGTAATGAACAGTGTGGAAGAATTTGGATGAGCAGGCTAGAAAAAGCTTGTATCACTGTGAATGGAGCATCAAGGCTGATTCTGGTGAGGGTTTAGTAAAACAAAAAGCTAGAGAAAGTCTGAAACTTCTTAGAGATCATTTAAGTGGTCATGATCAGAATGCTGATAGCAATATGAACAGAAAAGACCATGCCAATGAGGTCCCAGATGGAAATGAGGAACAAGGTATTGGAAACTGGAGGAAAGGCCATCGCTGCTATAAACTGGCTAAGACCTTGGCTAAATTGTATCTGTGTCCTAGGACTTTATGAAATGCAGAACTTAACAGTGATAAACTAGGATATCTGGTGGAAGGAATATCTAAGCAGCAAAGTATTTAGGCTGCTAAATGGCTTCTTTTAACTACTTGTAGTAAGATATAAGAAAAAACAGAATAGAAAAAAATTAGAAAATTTGAAGCCTAGCCACCTTAAGAGTGAAAGGGGTGTTTGGGTATCGTCAAGAGATTGCTAAAGAGGTCACCACGGATAGAACGAAGCCAAAGGCTATCCATGACAATGAAATTAAAAACCCCAGAGGCATTTCTGGGATCTTTGAGGCTGCCCCTTCCTCATAGGCCCTGAGCTCTAAGAGGGCAGAATAATTCCGGGGGATGCACTGCTGCCCAGGGCTGCTTTGGGTCTCTACTCCCTGCATTCCAGCACACTGCCCCTCAGCGCCCCCAGCTGTGGTTCAAGCAGCCGCAGGTGCAGATTAACCTGCAGCTCTAGGATGTACAAGTGGTAAACCATGGCAGTATCCATGTGGTACTAATTCTGCAGGTGCACAGAATGCAAGAGCTGTGGAGGCCTGGCAGCCTCCACCTAGATTTTGAAGAATGTGTTGGACTGTCTGGGGGTAGAGCTACTGCAGAGAGCTTCCACTAGGGCAATACCAAGTGGAACAGTGGAACTGGGGCTGTTGCAGAGAGCCCCCCTAAGGACAATGCCTAATGTAGCTGTAAGAGCCAGACTGCCACCAAGACCCCAGAGCAGTAGAGCCACCAGCAGCATGCAACAGCTGCCTGGGAAAGCTGAGGGCACCAGGGTGCCTTGAGGCCTCCTGAAATACCCCATCCCCCAATGTGCACAAGATGCTGGACATGGAATCAAGAAAGATTATTCTCCAGCCTTAAAATTTAAGTCTTCTCTGCTGAGTTTTTGACTTGCTTGGGCCTGTTACTTCTTTCTTCTGGCCTATTTGTCTCTTTTGGAAAGGGAGTGTATACCCTATACCTGTCCCACCATTGTATCTAGGAAGTAGATAACTTGTTTTGATTTCACAAACTCACAGATGACACATTAGACTTTTGAGTTGGTGCTGGAACAAATTAAGTCTTTTGGGACTACTAGGATGGAATGACTGTATTTTGAATTGTGAGAAGGCCATGAATTCTGGGGGCCAGGGACAGAATGCTGTGGTTTGAATATAGGTTGTCCCCTATAGGTTGTCATGTGTTGAGAGGTGGGACCTTTGAGAAGTGATTGGCAGTGCCCTCATGAATGGATAAATCTATTATGGATTAATAGATGAATGGATTATGGAGTTATCAAAGGTTAGTTATCATGAGGGTAGGTCTGTAATAAGCACTAGTTTGGCCATCTCTCATGACCCCCTTTGCCATGTAATACCCTGTACTACCTTGGGACTCTGCAAAGAGTCTCAACCAGCAAGAACTTACCTGTCTAGGACTTACCTGTCTGTAGAACTATAAAAAATAATTTTCTTTGTTTTAAATTGCCGAGTCTCAGGTATTCAGTTCTAGCAACAGAAAACAGACTAAGACAGATGCTGATGTCCCCGGTCCTAGGCTACACTTTGAGAACCACTGTTAAGTAATGCTGCCTCTCTGTAAACCTGCTTTTAATGATGGGAGCTAGTGACAGACTGTGTTTTGCACATAAGCTCACTTTTGCTTTATATAATTTTAACATATACTGAATTTTTGGGAATGCAACCTCTTGATAAACCTTCAACAGAAAATTCTACTTTGTTCCCCTGGGAATTTGACCAAGAATTGTCTAACATCAACAACTTTGGTATGGTGTTTGAGTGATTATTTGATAAGGATTTGAGTTATAACTCATCAGAAATCATTTGTGTTCTCAGAAAAAAGTTCCTATCACATTTACCACAATTCTACAATTTTACATAGAAGTGAAACCACCTTTGCGAAAATTATAACTGTGAAAGAAATCAGACCTAATCGACTCCATCTTGCTTCTAACCTTTAAGCCGTCCTTTTTCATTCCTGTGCATAGGTGGCACAAACTTTGGGAAGTAATTCAGTTCATGGTTTGACTCTGAAACAAAATTGATAATAGCCCTATCCCGAAAAGACTCCCTTCTTGCCTGGGGACCAGTCTGCCTTTGCAGGACTAACAAATTAGCTACGAGATTAGAAATTACAGTTTAGGGGTCATGTGGCCTCTGGCTCCAAGAGTCTGCACCCTCCCGCCCCCTAAGTTGCTCCTGGGGATAACATCTCTATTGTAAAATCTAAGATGAGTGCTTGAGATATTTTACAGACCCTGCACTCCATAGATCAGCTGACACCACTGAGACCAGCAATCTGGCTCAACCATATTTGCCAGCCCACCCAGGAATAGAAGATAGCAAGAAAAACTCAGACCCCCTATGATTCCATCTCCAACCTGACCAATCAGCACTTCCCACTTCCCAAGCCCCTACCCACCAAATTATCTTTGAAAACTCTGATCCCTGAATGCTCGAGGAGACTGATTTGAGTGATAATAAAACTCCCGTCTCCCCCACAGCTGGCTCTGCATGAATTACTCTTCCTCCATTGCAATTCCCCTGTTTTGATAAATTGGCTCTGTTTAGGCAGCAGGCCAGATGAATCCATTGGGTGGTTACAGAAGTGTGAAGAGCAAGTATCTGAGTGCCTCATTATGTTTTCCAACACAGTCATACTTGAACATTTTACATGATGGGATATATCTTATTATATTAGAAATATATTTAAAATATCTGATTTCTTCTTTATATTACATTTGGAATTAAATTTCTTTTTATTAAGTGTGTAAGTGGTTTATATATTAATTTCATTTCAGAATAGTAAAGGATTTGGGGTCTGATCAGTTTGAGAATCAATTTTGTGTGTGTGTGTGGAATGGAGAGTTAGTAGTTATTTTTGAGAGAGAACAGTATGGGAATTATTAGATTAGTAGAAATAAACTAAACTGAAAATCAATGTGCCTGAGGTTCATTCTTAAATCTCACTAAGTGGCAATGTGACATTCAGCAAGTGATTTAACTCTCTGAATCTCCATTTCCCAATTTTAAAATGAATCCATTAGACTAAGAGGTCCCCAAGATCTTTTTCTATTATTCAATCATTGAATAAAGACTGTTTTAAACTTTCTTTACAATTAAGTGTGTTATTTTGATTATGTTCATCAAAGAAATTTCCACCTAAACTGGCTCTTCAATATTGATGACCTAATACACATTTTAACGTTTTAACAATCAGTAACACACTTTCCCAGAGATTCAGGAAGGGAAGCTTAATCTGTCAGGGTATCTTTAAATAAATAGTGTGTTAGCTTAATTATACAATGTCAGCTTTTAATTCTAAGAAGGTATACAAAACCTAAAAGTAAGGTGCTCCCCAACCGCCCCCCCACCCCGCCACCAACCCTGCCCCAGGCTTTTGAAATTTGTGCCCCCATAGAAGAGTATTTTCACCTCTGAACTTTCAAGGACTCCTTTTGCCTCATTGAAACTGGCTTTCAAGCTTGGCAACCAAGATAAGAATATTAAGTACACTTATTTTAACACTCAAGGACACTTTCTGAATAAACCAGAATCTAGGGAGGTATAAGTGAATAATTTGGACCTGCTCTCTTTGAATGTTTATAATCTGGTGGAAAAAAAAATGGACATATGAATATTGATTTGTGACCAGTGCAAAGGGGGCAAAAATTCATATCCCAAAGAAAACGGGGACACATCAGTTTTGTCTTGTTCATCACTGTGTCCACAGGGCCTGACACCTGGTAGGCTCAGTGGGAGAAAGGAGCCCCAATTACCAACAAAAGCCAGGAAAGAATGGGAGGCTCTTACGGAAAAGGGTGATATTTAAACTGAGCAAGGAGGCACCTGGAAGTAGTGCTACCTAATAATTTTTTGGCGATCAGACTGGCACACTAGAACGGTTCATAAGACCAGCCTTCTCCCATTGGCTAGCTTCCTTCCTCTCCCTTCTCACCCTGGGCAAGCCGCTTCCTCTCTCTGGGCCTTCTGCTTTTCCTCTGTAACATAAAAGGGGTTGAGCAATATCATCCCTGAGAGCGCCATGTGTGTGCGTGCTAGAGGGAAAACCCCCACAACGCTAATACACCAAAACTGCAGGTTTGCACAACTGAATTCTTTCTGAATGCAAACAGGCAAACAGCATTTACCAGGAAACAAAACAAAATCAAGCACATAAAAAAGTAGGAAGAGTTGGAAAACTGAAGGAAGATAAGTTCTCAAACAGCTGGAACAGTTGATGTTAGCTAGCGAAGTTTTTCAGAGGAAAAAAAAAGTTGGTTATGAGGCAACTGGACCTGAGAAAAAAGACTAAAGGGGAAGAATAGCAAGTAAAACAGAACTCCACTTGCTAGATCTCTCCTTCTATCGCACTCTTTCACCTGACCCAGCCCCTTATTCCCCCCGCACCCTTTCCTTCTCTCCCTACTTTACTGCACAGGAACGAAGTCTGGGTCGTGTGCGGACCGCTTGTGGCTCTTAAATCCTCTTTTTATCACCCTGGCAGTGCAAAATTTTGAAACGTCCCTCGGCAAAAAAAAAAAAAAAAAAAAAAAAAAAATCTGTCTCTGGGCTCTTCCCTAGTTCTGGGTCCAGTTGCAGCCAAGTAAGGGGCAGCGCGCGCACTCCCAAGTCCCCGCTTCAGGGACGGGCACGCGCCTGACGCCCAACCCCCAATCCCCTGCTGCTCAGTGACCCCGCCCCCGGGTTTCCGGGCCGGCGTAGCTATTTCAAGGCGCGCGCCTCGCGGTGGACTCACCGCTAGCCCGCAGCGCTTGGCTTCCTGGTAACTCTTCACCTCTTCTCTCAGCTCCCGGCAGCATGGGCGCTGGGCCCGCCTCGCTGCTCGCCGCCCTCCTGCTGCTTCTTTCCGGCGACCGCGCGGTGCGCTGCGACACACCTGCCAACTGCACCTATCTTGACCTGCTAGGCACCTGGGTCTTCCAGGTGGGCTCCACCGGTTCCCAGCGCGATGTCAACTGCTCGGTTATGGGTAAGCCGCCGGCTCGGCAGTCCTCCAGGTCGTCCTTTCTGCCCTTGAGCCCCTAACGCAGCGCCACGCCAACTACCGCTTCCCCCCAGGCAGACGCTTTGGGTGGCCAGAGCATCTTGACTGGATTCGGGGACCCTTGGGGACCTTCTTCCCCGCCAGGCCCGCGAAGTTAAAGTTCATCTGCTGAGAACTTCTAACTCCACACTTTCTTGGTTATCTTGGGGACTCAACACTTTTATCAATAACTTTTTTATCTCTTCCGCTTAATTTTGTTTGCTTTGAGAGAGACTTGGGAACTGCAATCGTTTGATTCTCCAGTCCAATCTGGCAGCGTTATTTTTTAAATTTATTTTTATTTTTTATTACTATTGTACTAGTGAAGACAGATGAGCTCAAAGACTCTCGAGGATATAGCAGGAAGTTTTCTCTTTTTGTTAGGTGGTGGGAAAGGGACTTTCTGCCCAGCGATTTTGGTTTGAGCGTGTGTTGATGAGTACTAGAAAACGTCTGGTACCACTCTGCATTGTTTCATGCATTGCAGGGAGGTAAAAATTTTTTAAAAAATTAATAACAAAGAAAACTTAACTCTGAACCTAGTAATTAGAAATGCCCAGAGTCGTGCACAATGCTTGGCTCATGGAAGGCTCTCAATAAATACCTAGTGTTTGAACATACTGGAGATATTCCATATGCCTTCAGATAACATGGTTACCCCTAGAACAAAGAACCTAGTGAAGGGTTTGGGATGGAAAAAAGACAGTCACTAGTTAGAAGAGTCACACTGGGGTCTACCCAAACCCTCTTACAGCCTGTGACTTTTGCAGAGTCAGTAAAAAATCAGCTATAATTTTCTTGTCAGCAGAACAAAGATTAAGTCATTTGTTACTAAAGAAAGACCTTTTTAACTGACTGTATAGCATTTCATAATCCTGAGCATTATAACTTTTTTTTTTTTTTTTTTTTTTTTTTTTTTGAGAATGGAGTCTTGCTCTGTCACCCAGGCTGTAGTGCAGTGGCGGGATCTCGGCTCACTGCAACCTCCGCCTCCCGGGTTCAAGCGATTCTCCTGCCTCAATCTCCCGAGTAGCTAGGATTACAGGCACATGCCACCACGCCCGGCTAATATTTTGTATTTTTTGTAGAGACGGGTTTCACTGTGTTAGCCAGGATGGTCTCCATCTCCTGACCTCGTGATCCGCCCGCCTCGGCCTTCCAAAGTACTGAGATTACAGGGGGGAGTCACCACGCCCGGCCTTTTTTTTTTTTTTTTTTAATTTGAGTTTGAAGGTTGGGGCAGAAAGAGATCAGGATTTGCACTGCCCTGTCACATACAATCTCCCATGTCAGAGCATTAATCTCAAACATGGAAAAACTTTAAAATATAGAACTCTCCAGATGGACACAGCTGAACCATTTTCAGGTAGGCTCTGCCTATAAAATTACCTTTGGCCTTAATCCAGTAATTAAAGGCACCCACAGGTCTGAGCCCTCATCTATGAAGGTTAAACGTTTCATTCCTATCAGCACAAATTCGTTTTATAGGATACAAACCTCTAGTTTGCTGAATAAACTTTGGAAGGTTTCAGATAATGAGGTTCTAAACTCTAGAGCCTTTGAGGAGAAAGGTACCCCATTTCTTCTCCGAATAGATCATTTTGTGTCTTCTCCTGGGCTTAGCACATTGTCTTCCTTAGGATCTGATAGTCTGTTTATTTATCTTTTTGTTGTCATACCTTTTATTCTTGCATTTCCCACTTTTGACTAGCATTTTGCCTTTTCTCCGTTTCCGGAAGCCTGTAATTTTCAACATTCCCCATTTCTCCTTTTCTTCAGTGGAAAAATTTCTTCAGTGTTGGGATGCTCTGGAAAGGTACTGTATTTTTGGGGTCTCCCTGCCTGCTGGGCTGCATGGCATATCTCTCTTTTTTGAGACAAGGTCTCACTGTGTTGCCCAGGTTGGAGTGCAGTTGTGTAATCATAGCTCACTGCAGCCTCCAACTCCTGGGCTCAAGCAATCCTCCCACCTCAGCCTCAGCAGCTCAAATAGCTGGGACTACAGGCATGCACCACCATAACCAGCTAATTTTTAAAAAGTATTTTTGTAGAGACAGGGTCTCACTGTGTTGCCCAAACTGGTCTTGAAGTCCTGACCTCAGCCCCCCAAAGTGCTAGGATTACAGGCGTGAGCCACTGCTTCTGCCTGCATTATCTCAAATTTTTAGAGCCTAACTTCACAGTCTTGCCTCGGAGCAGGAACTGTTTGAGGCAACAAGATGGAGCCTCTGGTTTCTTCACTAGGCAGACTGTGCTCAAACTGGGTAGCATGAAAGGAAAGGAGCACAATTATAATCGAAATTGGGGGATTCTTTCCCCTATTGAAATCCAAATAATTTTCCTTTATTGTGCTTTTTTTTTTTTTCTTTAGGACCACAAGAAAAAAAAGTAGTGGTGTACCTTCGGAAGCTGGATACAGCATATGATGACCTTGGCAATTCTGGCCATTTCACCATCATTTACAACCAAGGCTTTGAGATTGTGTTGAATGACTACAAGTGGTTTGCCTTTTTTAAGGTTAGTTTTGTTGGAAGTTGGATTTACATTTTCAGTGATTGGATATCTGAAACCTCTTCTGATTAGTAGACCCTCAGAATTTTAATTTCAGATTAAGAAGATAACTGGAATTGACACCACTCTTCCCAACAGTAGTAGTTGGTATAATTTTGCCACTTTATTTAAAATTATTATTTTAGTAGGTTTAAGAAATACCAGTGCTACATTTGAATATGTATAAATTATGTTTAAAATTTACATTTTGGTAAGTATGACTAAATTCTTAATTTATTTTCATTATTACTACCACTTTAGTTCTAAATGTTGCCATAGTCATTTGGCTTTGTTCTGAATCTGTAGGAAAGATATAGAGATAACACATTTTGTTTTCTTGCAGTTATTATGCTATCCTTCCTATTACTACCTGTTGGCTGAGGTAGTGATAGGCCTAAATGATTCATTATCCTAAATGTACTAAATATGTTGAGTAATTTTTTCTTCTAAACTAAGAGAAAGAGAGAACCTAGGAGTTACTTCCTTACGCTGGTTAAAGTAAAAGGTAGCCATGTCAACCCAGTTTGTTTCCTTCTCTCAGTAGGAAACAACTATTGTTCATTCTCATAACACACTGCTTCCAATTGCAAACATACTCAGGGTTAAAATAGTTTAGCACAAATTGCAGCCCATTTCATTTGTTCTTCTCAAGCTGGAACTTTTCTTTTAAGCTAAATATTAAATGGTTCAAGTAAATTGGATACATAAGCCTGAAACTAGGCGTTTCTCATTATACATAGAGTATAAATAAAGACAGACTTTTTCATGGTGAAAGGTTTACAGCCTTTAAAACATCTGGAAAGAAGTGGGAAAGTAGGGAATAACTCTGTTAAATATGATAAAAGACAAAGCACCAACAAAGGCCTAGTTCTAAACTTGTTATAATTTCTCATGGGAGTTGTGGTTTGTCACAAGATTATGGCGGTCCAAGCCAGTTTACAATATTTTTTAGAATAATAGCTCCCAGAAATATTTTTAAAATAAGGATCTTTCTTTAATATGGAAAAAAAAAAGATGAAATAGAGAGGAAGAGGTTGCCTCTCCTCAGCTGGATTTGCTGGTATGATGTGCAGCTCGTGGAAACCAGTTTGTCCATGCTAGCTGTTGATGGCCACCAGTCCGCTGAATTAGTGGAAACCCATGCGTAACCTTTAGTTGTTAACTATTTTTAGTATCATTTCCAGATGCTATGCATTTTTTTTTGTAAAAAAAACTTATAATAGTATCTATATAAATTTTAAAAATCGTAATATATATGTGGTATATTTAACCTGAAAATAATCTTTGGTGTATATGTTGATGAGCCTAGGCCTTTGCAGACCTCTTACAGTTACTCTGTCACAGCCCTTCAAAGGTTATTTGACTTCAGATTAAGAATCAATTGCCTGTGGAATACATGTGTAAAGGAAGAGATATTCAAGGCAATTGTTACCATGTACCATAAACCTTGTACATAATTTTCTGTCATTTTATTTTCCTCTGACTCTATCTCTTCTTTGACACACAATAGACACCTAGTCAATTTATTACAAAAAAAAATGAATGAATGAAGTGGAATTCAGTTGGGAAATAGGTTAAATAAATTATTAAGGAGATGAGGAGTAGATAAAAATAGACAAGTACATAGTTTATTCTTTTGACTTAGAAAACTTTTGATTCTTAAATTCTGCAGAATTGGAGAAACTGGTGGGGAAACTTCTAAAATCATTATTTAATTACCAGAGATGTAATAGATATGGACAAAAGCAGTTTTCTTCTTTTATTATTTTTTCATCAGCTTGTTCTTAGCTTAAATAGTAGTCCAAAGCTGGTAGGGACAGAGGGAACTAGCTGGTGGCTGAATGAGGAATTGTATCACTTCTTGTGAATCACGGTGTAAGCACATTTGGCGTTTTGCCATTGTCTAAGAACATTAGTCACATTAGGTCAATAGAAAATCACTTTTTAAAGCCAAATAAAGTTATATATGTTCCCAACCATAAGTTGGAAAGAATTAATATATGCTGTTGGAGGGTAGAACCCTGCCTAATCATATGGTTCTGGATGGCATTGATCAAATCCTTATTCCTTCATTAGGAATAATAATAGAAAAAATACTCCCGCCCTACTGATTTCAGGATATGTAAGTTTTAAAGTGCCCATTTGACAGAACCATTATCAGGGCCATGTTTTCTTTTTCTGCAGAAAAATCAACCACTCTGGTCAGTAGTTAGGTCTTATGACAAGGACCATAATTTCCTTAGGCAGAGTAGAATATAATAGGATACTTGTTTTTGAAACTTAATATAATCAGATAGTTCCAGATAAACATAGTTTGCAAAGTGATAAAATACCATGTTATTTTAGTAAATCCAACTGCAAGAGTGATGGGAAGCAGAGTTTAAAAACTTAAGAAAGATATTAAGATGGAGTTGACTTTGAATAATGAAGTCATCCACTGTTGAAGGGTGACATTTATTAATACAGAAAGTTTACAGATTTTACCACAGGCATCAGAGTATTGCCTGCAGCTGGGGAAACCGTGCTTGAAAGGATGCGTAACTGAAGAAAAACACAAGCCCGTTTAATAAGTAATGCATGTGAGAATTGTTACTATAGAATTAGAAAGCATCTTTTACATTAAAATTTATTTTTGTAAAAGGAGAAAACATCAAAACTTGAGTAGTATTTGCTATTCAAAGAGTCTTACATAAACGAAAACATACTCAACCTACTGCCATTACAGAAATGTTTGACAAATTCTTGCCATGCTTACCTGCCATCATTGTTGTTGTTATCCTACAAATCAATTGGATTTTCATGCCTCTCCCTGACTGGAGCCCTACAACTTGCTTCCTTTTACCCTCTTTATATATGCTTCAGATATGCTTAAAGTAGATTGTTTCTTATTGTTATTGCTGCTGGAGTTTGTTGAGTAGTTGGTACGTGCAGAGTATTTGTATGTTATGACATATATAGGTTTTGTCCATGGTTCCTGGCTCACAACTCACTCCCAAGACCCTTGTTACAGAAACCAGAATCTCTCTCTCTGATCTTCTCCTACCCTCCTTTCATCTGCCCACTGCAGGACTCTAATCTGATTATGGGTTCTAAGACCCTCATGCCAGAGAGTATTCTGCCCCATACCATAGCAGAAGGAACACTACACAGAGATACCAAGAAGAATCTGAACAGACAGGCCTTGTTTGGTTTAGATCATGCCCTTATTATCTAATTACATTTCAACATGGTTATCCATGCTTTAATCATGTGTATTCAATGAACGCTCCATAAAAGCCCAAGAAGAACAGATTTGAGGGAATTCTGAAGCGCTAAACATGTAGGGTCTGACAGGAAGGTGAAGAAGAACTCATCATGCTGGAAGGGTGGTCCACCCTAACTCCACAGGGACGGAAGCTCCTGTGCCTGGGACCCTTCCAGACCTTGCCCTATGTATCTCTTCAAGTACCTGTATTTATATCCTTTCAAATATCCTTTGTAATAAATCATAAACGTGTTTCCCTGAGTTTTATATGCCACTCTGTCAAATTAATTGAACCCAAAGAGGGGGTTATGGGAACCCCAATTTGAAGCCAGTCCATCAGAAGTTCTGGCGGCCTGGACTTGAGACTGGTGTCTAAAGTGGGCAGGCAGTCTTGGGGACTAAGCCCTCAACCTACGAGATCTGAAACTGTCTCCTGGTAGGTAGCATTGGAGTTGAACTGGAGGGCACTGAGCTGGTGTCTGATGCAGAATTGATTGCTTGCTTGCTGGTGGGGAGAACTTCCTACATATTTGGGGGTCACCGAAGTCTTTTGTATTGATCATTGTTGCTGACTGAGAGAATAGGAGAAAGCACGTTGAGTAGTTTTTCCACACCACAGCATTCTTTTAGGCTCCTGCTTTTACCTTCTGCTTCCCTCAGCATCCTGCATCTCACCAGGAGAGACACAGCTTCTTCCCCATCCTCGGCATTCCACTTCGGAATCAATCAGAATAGCTCCTATTGCTAGAAACTTGCTTTATTAAGTTCTGCTTATTCAGGGCTTATCTGAAAGAGAAACATTTTTTATGATTTGAGATTTCTAAGCCATTTTAAAACTTGGTTTTAACAGCTTGAGAAATTGGGGGTATAGTAGGGATGGAGATACATGTATTTGGATGTGACTTCAAGCTAGATAAAAGTTTGGAAGGAATAAAACTTTGACATCTAAAGTTTTTGCATAGTTTGAGTTGAGCAGGAGGTACTAGGTATATTTTTAAAATATTTTTTTCAGCCAGGCATGGTGACTCATACCTGTAATCCCAGCACTGTGGGAGGCCAAGGCGTGCGATCACTTGAGGTCAGGAGTTCGAGACCAGTCTGGCCAACATGAAGAAACCCCGTCTCTACTAAAAATACAAAAATTAGCTGGGTGTGGTGACACATGCCTGTAATCCCAGTTATTCAGGAGGCTGAGGCAGGAGAATTGCTTGAACCCAGGAGGCAGAGGTTGCAGTGAGCCGAAATCACACTATTGCACTCCAGCCTGGGTGACAGAGCGAGACTCCGTCCCAAAAGAATAATAATAATAGTAAATAATGAAAGATTTTTTCCTACTCAGCATCCTCCAGGCATTTTATTATCTGAGTACTTTATGGGAGTTACATATTACATTTTGGGCCCACTCAGGTGGGTGGGTATCTAAGCATTTGAAATAACCTTATGTAAACTAATAAGGAGTAATTAGGCCTGTGGCAAGATGGAAACATTCTTAGAGGCATTCAAATTCAAATTTCCTTTAAAACACTGGGCTGGCCAAAACAAAAGACAATACTATCTACAGGCCAGTTTCTAAGATTATCAGATTTTAGTAGTATTTACCATTTCATTATACTTGGCACACTTTAGCAAATTTGCACTTCTTAAAAGTACCTGCAGGCAACCTCCTATATAAAAACACAATACAGGCTGGCTTGGCTCATGCCTGTAATTCCAGCACTTTGAGAAGTTGGAGACTAGCCTGGCCAACGTAGTGAAACCTCATCTCCACTAAAAATACAAAAATTAGCCAAGCATAGTGGCGCATGCGTGTAGTCCCAGTTACTTGGGAGGCTGAGGCAGTAGAATTGCTTGAACGCTGGAGACAGAGCTTGCAGTGAGCTGAGATTGCACCACTGCACTCCATCGTGGGCGACAGCGTGAGACTCTGTCTCGAAACAAAACAAAACACGCACACACACGATGTAACAACATAAAACAGAATACTGTGAAAATGCTTAATTATGTCTGACTTTACATGATGGCTGGATATGTGATTATTTTTTCTTCTTTATGCTCTTATGTACTTTGTTCATTTTTAATGATGATCATGTATAAAGCTCCTCTATATAGCATCCTCTCCACCAAATTGCCCAGAGACAGAAAGTCCTGTAAAACAAACTAAGCTCCAAAAAATGACCTCTTGTTGAATAGGCTTTTTAGGCTTTTTTTTTTTTTTTTTTTTTTTTTTTTTTTTTTTTTTTTTTTTTTTTTTTTTTTTATGGCTGTTTAGCATTTCTGCTCAGCTCTCGATAGCTACTCAGGCCCCCACACGCCGGCTATTTTTTTTTTTTTTTTGAGGGTTTCATTTTTGATTCTGATTGATCGCCCCCTCCTCCTCTGTTACAAGTGACCCGCCCAGCTTTTTTTTTTTTTTTTTTTTTTTTTTGAAATGGAGTCTAGCTCTGTCGCCCAGGCCCTCACTCCTTCCACTTCCTGGGTTTAAGAGATTGTCCTTCCTCAGCCTCCAGAGTAGATTGAATTACAGGTGCCCACCATCACGCCCAGCTAATTTTTGTATTTTTAGTAGAGATGGGGTTTCACCATGTTGACTGGGCTGGTCTTGAACTCCTGACCTCAAGTGATCCACCTGCCTGGACCTCCCAAAGTGCTGGGATTACAGGTGTGAGCCACCACACCCAGCCTGTATAGGCTTTCTAACATTTTACTGTTTCTCATTTTACTTTCTCTGAGGCAGTAAAAGAAACTGACTCTAAAAGGGAGCAGTAGAGAAGGAACTCATATTTTATTTTGAAGATTAAGCTACTCAAGGGCTGAGGAAATATGTAGAGGGGAACTAGACTCATTATGGCTGGAAATTTTATCTGATGATAGCGAAGCAAATCTTAGTGCTTTCTAATTGAGCTCTTGTTTGGAGCCTTCCAATCTTAATAGAACTATAAGCTAAAAAAATGACCATCAGTGTTTCTAAAGCAAGTTGCTACTCAAAACAAGAACACTTTGGGAGGCTGGGGCTGGTGGATCACCTGAGGTCAGAAGTTGGAGACCAGCCTCAACATGGTGAAACCCCTCTCTACTGAAAATACAAAAAGTAGCCGGGCGTGGTGGTGCACGCCTATAGTCTCAGCTACTCGGGAGGCTGGGGCAGAAGAATCGCTTGAACCCGGGAGGTGGAGGTTGCAGTGAGCCGACATTGTGCCACTGCATTTCAGCCTGGGTGACAGAATGAGACTCTGTCTCAAAAACAAAACAAAACAAAACAAACAGAAACAAGAACTCTATGTTGAGAAATCCATACTAGAGGATTTAATTCCTCACTTTGTGTGCTAATGATTAATAAATTTCAAGCTTATCACACAGCCAGAAATGTTGCCTGTGTTTCTACAATAAAAGATTAGGGAATATTGTGCCATTTTTTCACTGAGCCTTCTGGGTTCATTATTAAGATATAACAATTTTAGAAGACTTATTGAGGTAGGTATACTTTTTAAAATATGGATTCAATATATCAAGCTCAGCATTTTGTCTTTTTTTTTCTTTTAAATAACTTTGGGTTTACTTGTAAGAGTATTTCAATGGAGGGAAAGTATGAGAAGTTTAGCACTGAGTGCCTGCTTATTTTATATCTTCTTTCATGATGATGCTTAATCTCAACATAATGACTCAGTTTACCATTGTAAACTCTTCGTAGGATGTCACTGATTTTATCAGTCATTTGTTCATGCAGCTGGGAACTGTGGGGATATATGATTTGCCACATCTGAGGAACAAACTGGGTGAGCGCTATTGAAAAATTTCTAACTTTCTCATTAAAAGCAAGCTTCCCCACTTCCTGGTGGCTTATGCAAATTAATGCCTATTTATTCATCAGAGAGAGACTGTAGAGATTATGGTTTTCTTATGAATTTCTTGCTTGAGCCTGCTTGTCTGCTGTTTCTAAGTTGTCTGCACTATTTTATGTGAGTAATTTTCTACTTTATTACGTTCTGTTTTCACATGTCAAATCAGCTCTCCCAAGAATGATACTTGTAACCTAAGTAGACGTGAACTGTGAAAAGGATAAAGACCCAGCTAAGAAAAAGGCTGACTCAAGTTCAGTTCACATTCGTAAAGTAGTTACGCTGCCTTGAGTTGCTTATTCTTTTCTTGAAAAGAATCCCTCAAGAGAGAAACATGTGAGGCCACATCAGCTTAGATCTGTCTTCCACAGAGAAGGTGGCTTTTACAGAGAAATTGACATACTCATCACTTATCTCTGAGAGACATGACCCAGCTTTGTAAAACTGCCTTCTATTAAGAATGTAGACTATTCACTGAGGAGAAGAGAATCTTACTCTTTACATTCTCTTCACATTTTCAGAATAGATGTTTAAATCATTGCTCACGCTGGATCCATAAATGTCTAAAATTTTGATGTAGAAATAGGTGATTAGAGAATAAAATTAATAGAGACTTACCCTTCCTTGCATTTTAACATAATATTCTTTCCCCTTTTCCTTCCTCTGTTACTTGGCTCTTAAATACTGGAAGTGAGATTTGAAAAAGGGAACTAGAGACAAGTATTGAAAGCACCATAGGTTTATCTTATATTAGCATTTTCCAAACTTTATAATGGACCAGCAGTGGCCCACACATCTGCCAGGTAGGAATTCCTCATCAGTTGTGTCACGTTATCTTGTTAAGCTTCAGCAATGTTCCATACAGCCACTAATAACAGATCAAAGTGAGCATTAGAGTTGAAATTAATAAGCTGTTTCTTCTCAGTTCTTTCTGGTAGTTGAATAAATATGGAATGTATTAAATAGTTTTCTTTATTTCAGAACTTCTCAGAATCTGTAATATATTGTATGGTAATAGCTTAGGAAGAAGATACAATAGGAAACTTTTCCCAGATAGGTTCACCATCATTTTTTTCCACAAAAAATAAGCTTTTTCCAAAATACAGTTTACAAAATTTTATCCTTAGCTCTTCACTCTTTCTCCTAGTTAGGGAGACTGCTCCACCAGTAGAAAAGATAAACCCTGGTAATTTGTTGTGTAAATGGGATAAATAGCCTAGTACCTAGTCATATGGATTCAGGCAGCACTGAGCCTAAATTAAAGTTTGTAAGGTATACATGTTAATGTATCTAAGTTACTATATTTAGCCTGTCTCTTAAGTATATTTCAAAAACACACTCGTTTTTTTCAGTGGCAATTACCTTCAAATGCATGTGCTTCTAAAGCATGTTGGTTGCATGTGCAATACATGTCGCTTAAGCATTTAGCTTCAGAATGGCATCTTTCTCATGAATGTCTTAACATTTACAAAAAAATACCAGGATCTCAAATATTAGTGCTAGTATTTTTTTTCTTTTTTACTTAAAGAAATTGATACGATTAAATATTAAGAGACAATATGATTCTTGTTGGCTTGTAACCCTAGTTTTCATTGTCTTGTAGTTATTAAATAGAGCATCTGTTGAGGGACTCTTTTAAAACCACAGCCATGAACAGACGTTGGGGCTAAGAGACAGAGCAGCCTGCGACAGTGTGGACCTACCTGTAGCAGCTAGCAAAGGCCTCTAGCAGCTACAGTCCCTTCTGGAGTCTTTATTTGCATGCAAAATGCAAAGGAGTCCTGGTGATCTACCTCCAAGGCAGCTGCCCTCCTGAACATTCCCTTGGAAAACAGTAAACATCATTTTGGAATGTGAACAACCAGAGACTACACAGGAGAAAGGAAAAAAAAAAAAATCTGGAAGATGCAAAATCTTGGGTGGCTTTACCGTTCAGTTTTTTAATAAAAGGAACAATATACAACACATTGTTCTTTTTCTCCTTTGAAATCCCTTCTATTACAGTGATTTTTTTCTAAGATTGTCAGGATTTGAAGTGTATGTTTTGTTTTATTCACAGCGTAAATTTTATTCACAGTTTAACTGTCTCTGCCTGAATATCTTTCCTTTCTCTGATTACCTTGAGGAACCCAAGAGCCTGTTGTAAGGAGAAAGTAAGGCCCTTGGATCTCTTGAGATTCACAGATATAAGTTACTGAAGGGAAGATGGTCCTATGGAGGACATATTTAAAGAAGGGAAAAAAGAGGCTTTCTCAGATTTGTCAGACTGCTATAGTATACTTCTACAGATTATAGACCTCCAGTACCTCTGGCCAGAAAGATGGTATCGTAAACACCCTTTTTTTTTTCTTTTCTTTTTTCATTAGGTACAAGCTTTGTGCTAAGAAGTTGACATACTATAGGCTACAAAAATTCTGTAAAGTAGATATAACTAGTTCCATTTTATAGATAGAGAAAATTAATCTCTTACAGTGCTAAGCTCACAGAGTTTCTAACTGTAAAATGCTAGAGCTTATCTTTCAAGCCTAAAGACTTCCTTGGGGCTAAATAGTGAAAAAAGCCATTTCACAAATAAGTAAATGGTATTTAGAGGCACATTTGGATTTCCTGGTAAATTCCAGTCTGTGAGCATCATGAATATTAGTTTAATGTTGCATGGGCTCATGTTGAAGTTTTAAGAGAAGAATTGCCTTGAAGCTTAGGTTTCCTTAGCTGTTAGGCTACTGACTTTCTTGCCTAAACCAGGGTTTTTTCACTGAAGACCAAAACTTACCTTCTCCTTCCCTTTGTAGTTTGGAAATTGGTAGAAGAGCTTTGTAAACTTCAAATTAAGTACAAACTAAGTGTCATAGTCAAATTTACTAATATTAATTACAGTATTGTTCACACTGATTGCTATCTTCTAGCTCTTTCCTGCCAAATAATGGTCTTGTTTCCTGCTCTGTTGGTTTAGAGCTGACTTCTTTAAGCTTTGGTAAGCCTGAAATTATGGGGTTATGTTTATTCATAGTGTCTGGGTGGACTTTCCTCTTGCATTTCTGCTTGAATAGAAGAATTTTTCTCTAGAGAGTAGCTTGTCATCCTTACTCTATTGATTCAGATGACTCTTTGTATGATCTGAGAGGTATACTATTCTGCTATTCTGAGAAGAAGTATTTCATAAAGTTGAATTGAGAGTACAGTGGACTGCTCCCACCTGGAATCTTTTATCTATCTCACCTCTGGACCTGATAAATTCTTTATCACTCAGGACCTTGATGGCACCGCTCTCCGAAACCCTCCCCAGCTCTCTCCATTACCGTGAGAAACATCAGAACTTTGGTTCCCATTGCATATCGCAGGTACCTCTGCTTTCATGCTATGCTGTAATGGAGTGATTGGGTAGCATGTTTTCATCTCTTTCCAGATTGAAAATCTGTATTTCTCCCTGTATATCTTCAACACCTAATGCACATAGAACTTTGTAGGTACTTGGAAAATGCACCACAGTTCTCTTTTCTTTTTGCAAACTTTTCACAAGTAATACCAACTTACACAGAATTAATTTTGTAGGATTCTAGAAACACAAATCAGGAATGGTGCTATATACATCTTTTTTGATTCCCTACTCTAAAGAATATTATCAGATTACCTTCCTGCAGAGTTTTAAAAGAATTGCATGTTTCAAGCTGACTTTCAGGATGTAAATATAACCAAAGCAACTGATAGGTAAAAAATATATTCAGTGGCATACCTAGATTTTCTTCTAGGGTGTTTTATTGTTTTGGGTTTTACATTTAAGTCTTTAATCCATCTTGAGTTAATTTTTGTATAGGTGTAAGAAAGGGTTCCAGTTTTAATTTTCTGCATATGGCTAGCCAGTTCTCCCAGCACCATTTATTAAATAGAGAATCCTTTCCCTATTGTTTGTTTTTGTAAGGTTTGTCAAAGATCAGATGGTTGTAGATGTGTGGTCTTATTTCTGAGATCTCCATTCTGTTCCATTAGTCTATGTGTCAGTTTTTGTACCATGCTGTTTTGGTTACTGTAGCCTTGTAGTATAGTTTGAAGTCAGATAGCATGATGCTTCCAGCTTTGTTCTTCTTGCTTAGGATTGTCTTGGCTATACGAGCTTTTTTTTGGTTCTATATGAATTTTAAAATAGTTTCTTCTAATTCTATGAAGAATGTTAATGGTAGTTTAATAGGAATAGCATTGAATCTGTGAATTACTTTGGGCAGTATGGCCATTTTCATGATACTGATTCTTCCTATCCATGAGCATGTAACGTTTTTCCCTTTGTTTGTGTCCTCTCTCATTTCCTTGAGTAGTGGTTTGTAGTTCTCCTTGAAGAGATCCTTCACTTCTGTATTCCTAGTTATTTTATTCTCTCTGTAGCAATTGGGCATGGGAGTTCATTCATGATTTTGCTCTCTGCTTGCCTTTTGTTGGTGTATAGGGATCCTGGTGACTTCTGCATATTGATTTTGTATCCTGAGACTTTACTGAAGTTGCTTACCAGCTTAAGAAGCTTTTGGGCTGAGATGATGGGGTTTTCTAGATGTAGGATCATGTTATCTTCAAACAAAGACAATTTGACTTCCTGTCTTCCTATTTGAGTACCCTTTATTTCTTTCTCTTGCCCGATTACCCTGGCCAGAACTCCCAATACTATATTGAATAAGAATGGTGAGAAAGGGCATCCTTGTCTCGTGCCGGTTTTCATGGGGAATGCTTCCAGCTTTTGCCCATTCAGCATATTATCTGTGGGTTTCTCATAAAAAGCTCTTATTATTTTGAGATATGTTCCTTCAATACCTAGTTTATTGAGAGTTTTTAACATGTAGCGATGTTGAATTGTATCAAAGGCCTTTTCTGCATCTATTGAGATAATCGTGGTTTTTGTCTTTAGTTCTATTTATGTGATGAATGACGTTTATTGATTTGCATATGTTGAACCGGCCTTGCATCCTGGGGATGAAACCAACTTGACCGTGGTAGATAAGCTTTTGGATGTGCTGCTGGATTTGGTTTGTCAGTATTTCATTGAGATTTTTTGCGTCGAAGTTCATCAGGGATAATGGACTGAAGTTTTCTTTTTGTTGTTGTATCTCTGCCAGGTTTTGGTATCAGGATGATGCTGGCCTCATAAAATGAGTTAGGGAGGAGTCCCTTCTATTCAATTGTTTGGAATAGTTTCAGAAGAAAGGGTATCAGCTCCTCTTTGTACCTCTGGTAGAATTCAGCTGTAAATCCATCTGGTCCTGGGCTTTTTTTCATTGGTAGGCTATTTATTACTGCCTCACTTTCAGAACTTGCTATTGATCTATTCAGGGATCCAACTTCTTCCTGATTCAGTCTTGGGAGTGTGTATGCATACGGGAATTTATCCATTTCTTCTAGATTTTCTAGTTTCTTTGCATAGAGGTGTTTGTAGTATTCTCTGATGGTGGTTTGTATGTCTGTGAGGTCAGTGGTGGTATCCTGTTTATCATTTTTTATTGTATCTTTGATTTTTCTCTTATTTTTGACAAAGCTGACAATAAGAAGCAATAGGGAAAGGACTCCCTATTCAATTAATGCTACTGTATATCTAACTAGCTATATACAGAAAATTGAAACTGTTCCTGTTTCTTAATCCATACACAAAAATCAACTTAAGATGGATTAAAGACTTAAATGTAAGACCCAAAATTATAAAAACCCCAGAATAGAATATAGGCAATATCATTTTGGACATAGGAATGGGCAAAGATTTTATGAGAAAGACACCAAAAACAATTGCAACAAAAGCAAAAATTGGCAAATGAGATCTAATTAAACTAAAGAGCTTCTGCACAGCAAAAGAAACTACCATCAGAGTGAACAGGCAACCAACAGAATGGAAGAAAATTTTTTCAATCTATCCATATAACAAAGGTCTAATATCCAGAACCTACAAGGAACTTAACAAATTTACAAGAAAAAAGGAACCCCATTAAAAAGTTGGCAAAGAACATGAACAGACACTTCCCAGAAGATATTCACGCGGCCAATAAACATGAAGAAAAGCTCAACATCACTGACCATTAGAGAAATGCATATCAAAATCACAATGAGATACCATCTCATGTCACAGTGGTGATTATTAAAAAGTCAAACAACATACTAACGAGGTTGCAGAGAAATAAGAACATTTTTACACCGTTGGTGGGAATGTCAATTAATTCAACCATTGTGGAAGACAGTGTGGTGATTCCTTAAAGATTTAGAACCAGAAATATCATTACTGCATATAGACCCAAAGGAATATAAATCATTCTATTACAAAGATACATGCACACGTATGTTTATTTTTTTATTATTATTATTATTTTTTTTTGAGATGGAGTCTCGCTCTGTCACCCAGGCTGGAGTGCAGTGGCGCAATCTTGGCTCACCGCAAGCTCCACCTCCCAGGTTCACGCCATTCTCCTGCCTCAGCCTCTCCGAGTAGCTGGGACTACAGGTGCCCGCCACCATGCCCGGCTAATTTTTTTTTTGTATTTTTAGTAGAGAAGGGGTTTCACTGTGGTCTCGATCTCCTGACCTCGTGATCCGCCCACCTCGGCCTCCCAAAGTGCTGGGATTACAAGCGTGAGCCACCGTGCCTGGCCCACACGTATGTTTATTACAGCACTATTCATAATAGCAAAGACATGGAATCAACCCAAATGCTCATCAAAGATAGGCTGGAAAAAGAGAATGTGGAACATAAACACCATGGAATACTATGCAGCGATAAAAAGGAATGAGATCATGTCCTTTTCAGGGACATGGATGGAGTTGGAAGCTATTATCCTCAGCAAACTAATGCAGGAACAGAAAACCAACCACCACATGTTCTCACTTATAAGTGGAGCTGAACAATAGAACACATGGGCACAGGGAGGGGAATAACACACACTGGGGCCAGTCAGGGAGTTGGGGGGCAAGCTGAGGGAGAGCATTAGGAAAAATAGCTAATGCATTCTGGACTTAACCCATTTATGCCTAGTGTTCCGTTTCTGGAACACTAAGCATGTGGAAGTTCTTTATATCCTGCTCAAGGTCATTGCCAAGGTCTGATTTTTTCACATTCAACAAATTGCAACCTCTGGCATAAATGGGTTAATACCTAGGTGATGAGTTGATAGGTGCAGGAAACCACCATGGCACATGTTTACCTATGTAAGAAACCTGCATGTTGTACACATGTACCCTGGAACTTAAAAAATTTAAAATATATATGTATATATATTTAATATGGAATTTAAAAATTACTAATGAGTTCTTTTGTTTATCTGAGTAATTTTGCATCAACATGCTTTTATTATGGAAGAGAAGATTCAGTGAGTACAAAATTGCAGATACATGTGTCAGAAGATCCCTGAATATAATAAGGCTTAGCATTCTGTGTCATAATTGCCTGTTTGTATTCCTCTCCGGTCTTTAAACTTCATTAGGGCAAGGATCAACTCCATCTTACTAACCATTTGATTCCCTATGTGTTACACGATATATGACAAATAATAAGCCTTCAATAAATATTTGTAAAATAAAGAATATTGTGTAATATATCATGTGGTATTGTTTTATTGATGTGTTCTTTGAAGTGTTGTTACCTTTGTGTCCTTAGAGGC
Organism: Nomascus leucogenys; assembly: GCF_006542625.1. Taxonomy (NCBI): domain Eukaryota; kingdom Metazoa; phylum Chordata; class Mammalia; order Primates; family Hylobatidae; genus Nomascus; species Nomascus leucogenys. The sequence continues at coordinate 48,272,090 of NC_044395.1, forward strand.
TATGGTGGACCCTCAGGCCATATATGTTGGATGATTTAGTGGAAAAGAGATGAGACTTTTGTATTTTATTCTATTTATTTATTTATGTTTTAATCTTGTGTAAGCCTATAGAGGCCAAGATACGGCTCAGAGTTAAAAACAGTGATGTTCTAACTTTCACAACTACTAAAAACAAAATTAGCTATCAAGGGAAATCCTGAGTGTTCTGACTGCAGGGGTTCCCCAAGGCCTGGAGGACCGAAGCTTTGAAATGCTGCATGGTGTGCCTCACCTCTGTTGAGTATAGTGAGGAACATGAGCTGAGGAGTGGATTAGATGAACTCTTAAGATTTTTTTCCAACTTTACGGTTTGAGTTTATGAGTGAGTAAGTGAGGAATGAGCCCAGGGACTTTGACTACTTTGCTGTGCAGTAAATTGCTGTTTTCTTAGCTAATTCTGGAATGTGTATTTTGGTTTTAATGTAATGTCTTTTCAGCACTGGAAATAAACAGATTTATGACCCTCCATTTTCACATGTAAACTTCCAGTTCCTTCAGTAAAATGCTGGAAGTTGCTTGGCTGTAACCACTGTAACTATTTCCTGGCAGTTTTGCATTTTATTACAATTCAACTTTTTAAATAAATGGTTCAGTCCAGTTAATAGGCAGATAACTGTAGCTATTCCTTGGAACTGACATAGGGAAGTTGGTTTCTTTCTGAGGAAAGATGTGACACTCTCTGATGGATTTGGCAAAATACCAATTCAGTAAAATTTGCCTGGTTCCTTTCTGACGTCAAATGGAGGTAATTTGTACATATATAGATTCCTACAGTAAACAAAGGGCAAAAATTGAAACTTTTTTTGTTTTTTAATGTTGCTGGAATATAGTATTTCCATATTTGGTTAATCATCAAATCATTCAACTCCATGCAAAGTACTTTTCTGAAATTATAAATCATCTTGATGGATTAGACTTAGATGTCTAAATTTTTTTTTTTTTTTTTATACTTTAGGTTTTAGGGTACATGTGCACAATGTGCAGGTTTGTTACATATGTATCCATGTGCCATGTTGATTTCCTGCACCCATTAACTCGTCATTTAGCATTAGGTATATCTCCTAATGCTGTCCCTCCCCCCTCCCCCCACCCCACAACAGTCCCCGGAATGTGATGTTCCCCTTCCTGTGTCCATGAGTTCTCATTGTTCAATTCCCACCTATGAGTGAGAACATGCAGTGTTTGGTTTTTTATCCTTGCGATAGTTTACTGAGAATGATGTTTTCCAGTTTCATCCATGTCCCTACAAAGGACACGAACTCATCATTTTTTATGGCTGCATAGTATTCCATGGTGTATATGTGCCACTTTTCTTAATCCAGTCTATCGTTGTTGGACATTTAGGTTGGTTCCAACTCTTTGCTATTGTGAATAGTGCCGCAATAAACATACGTGTGCATGTGTCTTTATAGCAGCATGATTTATAGTCCTTTGGGTATATACCCAGTAATGGGATGGCTGGGTCAAATGGTATTTCTAGTTCTAGATCCCTGAGGAATCGCCACACTGACTTCCACAATGGTTGAACTAGTTTACAGTCCCACCAACAGTGTAAAAGTGTTCCTATTTCTCCACATCCTCTCCAGCACCTGTTGTTTCCTGATTTTTTAATGATGGCCATTCTAACTGGTGTGAGATGGTATCTCACTGTGGTTTTGATTTGCATTTCTCTGATGGCCAGTGATGATGAGCATTTCTTCATGTGTTTTTTGGCTGCATAAATGTCTTCTTTTGAGAAGTGTCTGTTCATGTCCTTTGCCCACTTTTTGATGAGGTTGTTTGTTTTTTTCTTGTAAATTTGTTTGAGTTCATTGTAGATTCTGGATATTAGCCCTTTGTCAGATGAGTAGGTTGCAAAAATTTTCTCCCATTCTGTAGGTTGCCTGTTCACTCTGATGGTAGTTTCTTTTGCTGTGCAGAAGCTCTTTAGTTTAATTAGATCCCATTTGTCAACTTTGGCTTTTGTTGCCATTGCTTTTGGTGTTTTAGACATGAAGTCCTTGCCCACGCCTATGTCCTGAATGGTATTGCCTAGGTTTTCTTGTAGGATTTTAATGGTTTTAGGTCTAACATTTAAGTCTTTAATCCATCTTGAATTAATTTTTGTATAAGGTGTAAGGAAGGGATCCAGTTTCAGCTTTCTACATATGGCTAGCCAGTTTTCCCAGCACCATTTATTAAATAGGGAATCCTTTCCCCATTTCTTGTTTTTGTCAGGTTTGTCAAAGATCAGATAGTTGTAGATATGCAGCATCATTTCTGAGGGCTCTGTTCTGTTCCATTGATCTATGTCTCTGTTGTGGTACCAGTACCATGCTGTTTTGGTTACTGTAGCCTTGTAGTATAGTTTGAAGTCAGGTAGCGTGATGCCTCCAGCTTTGTTCTTTTGGCTTAGGATTGACTTAGCGATGCGGGCTGTTTTTTGGTTCCATATGAACTTTAAAGTAGTTTTTTCCAATTCTGTGAAGAAAGTCATTGGTAGCTTGATGGGGATGGCATTGAATCTATACATTACCTTGGGCAGTATGGCCATTTTCACGATATTGATTCTTCCAACCCATGAGCGTGGAATGTTCTTCCATTTGTTTGTATCCTCTTTTATTTCATTGAGCAGTGGTTTGTAGTTCTCCTTGAAGAGGTCCTTCACCTCCCTTGTAAGTTGGATTCCTAGGTATTTTATCCTCTTTGAAGCAATTGTGAATGGGAGTTCACTCATGATTTGGCTCTCTGTTTGTCTGTGATTGGTGTACAAGAATGCTTGTGATTTTTGTACATTGATTTTGTATCCTGAGACTTTGCTGAAGTTGCTAATCAGCTTAAGGAGATTTTGGGCTGAGACAATGGGGTTTTCTAGATATACAATCATGTCATCTGCAAACAAGGACAGTTTGACTTCCTCTTTTCCTAATTGAATACCCTTTATTTCCTTCTCCTGCCTGATTGCCCTGGCCAGAACTTCCAGCACTATGTTGAATAGGAGCGGTGAGAGAGGGCATCCCTGTCTTGTGCCAGTTTTCAGAGGGAATGCTTCCAGTTTTTGCCAATTCAGTATGATATTGGCTGTGGGTTTGTCATATATAGCTCTTATTATTTTGAGATACGTCCCATCAATACCTAATTTATTGAGAGTTTTTAGCATGAAGGGTTGTTGAATTTTGTCAAAGGCCTTTTCTGCATCTATTGAGATAATCATGTGGTTTTTGTCTTTGGTTCTGTTTATATGCTGGATTACATTTATTGATTTGCGTATGTTGAACCAGCCTTGCATCCCAGGGATGAAGCCCACTTGATCATGGTGGATAAGCTTTTTGATGTGCTGCTGGATTCGGTTTGCCAGTATTTTATTGAGGATTTTTGCATCAATGTTCACCAAGGATATTGGTCTAAAATTCTCTTTTTTGGTTGTGTCTCTGCCTGGCTTTGGTATGAGGATGATGCTGGCTTCATAGAATGTGTTAGGGAGGATTCCCTCTTTTTCTATCGATTGGAATAGTTTCAGAAGGAATGGTACCAGTTCCTCCTTGTATCTCTGGTAGAATTCAGCTGTGAATCCATCAGGTCCTGGATTCTTTTTGGTTGGTAAGCTATAGATTATTGCCACAATTTCAGAACCTGTTATTGGTCTATTCAGAGATTCGACTTCTTCCTGATTTAGTCTTGGGAGGGTGTATTTGTCGAGGAATTTATCCATTTCTTCTAGATTTTCTAGTTTATTTGCATAGAGGTGTTTGTAGTATTCTCTGATGGTAGATTGTATTTCTGTGGGATCAGTGGTGATATCCCCTTTTTCATTTTTTATTGCATCTATTTGATTCTTCTCTCTTTTCTTCTTTATTAGTCTTGCTATTGGTCTATCAATTTTGTTGATCTTCTCAAAAAACCAGCTCCTGGATTCATTAATTTTTTGAAGGGTTTTTTGTGTCTCTATTTCCTTCAGTTCTGCTCTGATTTTAGTTATTTCTAGCCTTCTGCTAGCTTTTGCATGTGTTTGCTCTTGCTTTTCTAGTTCTTTTAATTGTGATGTTAGGGTGTCAATTTTGGATCTTTCCTGCTTTCTCTTGTGGGCATTTAGTGCTATAAATTTCCCTCTGCACACTGCTTTGAATGTGTCCCAGAGATTCTGGTATGTTGTGTCTTTGTTCTCGTTGGTTTCAAAGAACATCTTTATTTCTGCCTTCATTTCATTATGTACCCAGTAGTCATTCAGGAGCAGGTTGTTCAGTTTCCATGTAGTTGAGCGGTTTTGAGTGAGTTTTTTAATCCTGAGTTCTAGTTAGATTGCACTGTGGTCTGAGAGACAGTTTGTTATAATTTCTGTTCTTTTACATTTGCTGAGGAGAGCTTTACTTCCAACTATGTGGTCAATTTTGGAATAGGTGTGGTGTGGTGCTGAAAAAAATGTATATTCTGTTGATTTGGGGTGGAGAGTTCTGTAGATGTCTATTAGGTCCACTTTGTTTAGAGCTGAGTTCAATTCCTGGATATCCTTGTTAACTTTCTGTCTCGATGATCTGTCTAATGTTGACAGTGGGGTGTTAAAATCTCCCATTATTATTGTGTGGGAGTTTAAGTCCCTTTTTAGGTCACTCAGGACTTGCTTTATGAATCTGGGTGCTCCTGTGTTGGGTGCATATATATTTAGGATAGTTAGCTCTTCTTGTTGAATTGATCCCTTTACCATTATGTAATGGCCTTCTTTGTCTCTTTTGATCTTTGTTGGTTTAAAGTCTATTTTATCAGAGACTAGGATTGCAACCCCTGCCTTTTTTTGTTTCCCATTTGCTTGATAGATCTTCCTCCATCCCTTTATTTTGAGTCTATGTGTGTCTCTGCACGTGAGATGGGTTTCCTGAATACAGCACACTGATGGGTCCTGACTCCTTATCCAGTTTGCCAGTCTGTGTCTTTTAATTGGAGCATTTAGTCCATTTACATTTAAAGTTAATATTGTTATGTGTGAATCTGATCCTGTCATTATGATGTTAGTTGGTTATTTTGCTCATTAGTTGATGCAGTTTCTTCCTAGCCTCGATGGTCTTTACAATTTGGCATGATTTTGCAGTGGCTGGTGCCGGTTGTTCCTTTCCATGTTTAGTGCTTCCTTCAGGAGCTCTTTTAGGGCAGGCCTGGTGGTGACAAAATCACTCAGCGTTTGCTTGTCTGTAAAGTATTTTATTTCTCCTTCACTTATGAAGCTTAGTTTGGCTGGATAGGAAATTCTGGGTTGAAAATTCTTTTCTTTAAGAATGTTGAATATCGGCCCCCACTCTCTTCTGGCTTGTAGAGTTTCTGCTGAGAGATCAGCTGTTAGTCTGATGGGCTTCCCTTTGTGGGTAACCTGACCTTTCTCTCTGGCTGCCCTTAACATTTTTTCCTTCATTTCAACTTTGGTGAATCTGACAATTATGTGTCTTGGAGTTGCTCTTCTCGAGGAGTATCTTTGTGGCGTTCTCTGTATTTCCTGAATCTGAATGTTGGCCTGCCTTGCTAGATTGGGGAAGTTCTCCTGGATAATATCTTGCAGAGTGTTTTCCAACTTGGTTCCATTCTCCCCGTCATTTTCAGGTACACCAATCAGACGTAGGTTTGGTCGTTTCACATAGTCCCAAATTTCTTGGAGGCTTTGTTTGTTTCTTTTTATTCTTTTTTCTCTAGACTTCCCTTCTCGCTTCATTTCATTCATTTCATCTTCCATCAGCTATACCCTTTCTTCCAGTTGATCGCATCTGCTACTGAGGCTTCTGCAATCTTCACGTAGTTCTCGAAACTTGGCTTTCAGCTCCATCATCTCCTTTAAGCCCTTCTCTCCATTGGTTATTCTAGTTATCCATTCTTCTAATTTTTTTTCAAAGTTTTTAACTTCTTTGCTATTGTTTTGAATTTCCTCCCATAGCTCAGAGTAGTTTGATCGTCTGAAGCCTTCTTCTCTCAACTCATCAAAGTCATCCTCCATCCAGCTTTGTTCCGTTGCTGGTGAGGAACTGTGTTCCTTTGGAGGAGGAGAGGTGCTCTGCTTTTTAGAGTTTCCAGTTTTTCTGCTCTGTTTTTTCCCCATCTTTGCCATTTTATCTACCTTTGGTCTTTGATGATGGTGATGTACAGATGGGTTTTTGGTGTGGATGTCCTTTCTGTTTGTTAGTTTTCCTTCTACCAGACAGGCCCCTCAGCTGCAGGTCTGTTGGAGTTTACTAGAGGTCCACTCCAGACCCTGTTTGGCTGGGTGTCAGCAGCGGTGGCTGCAGAACAGCGGATTTTCGTGAGACCACAAATTCAGCTGTCTGATAGTTCCTCTGGAAGTTTTGTCTCAGAGGAGTACCTGGCCGAGTGAGGTGTCAGTCTGTCCCTACTAGGGGGATGCCTCCCAGTTAGGCTGCTCAGGGGTGAGGGACCCACTTTAGGAGGCAGTCTGTCCGTTCTCAGATCTCCAGCTGGGTGCTGGGAGAACCACTACTCTCTTCAAAGCTGTCAGTCAGACAGGGACATTTGTCTCTGGAGATTCCTGCTGACTTTTTGTTTGTCTGTGCCCTGCCCCCAGAAGTGGAGCCTACAGAGGCAGGCAGGCCTCCTTGAGCTGTGGTGGGCTCCACCCAGTTGGAGCTTCCTGGCTGCTTTGTTTACCTAAGCAAGCCTGGGCAATGGCGGGCGCCCCTCCCCCAGCCTCGCTGTGGCCTTGCAGTTTGATCTCAGACTGCTGTGCTAGCAATCAGCAAGACTCCGTGGGCATAGGACCCTCTGAGCCAGGTGCGGGACACAATCTCCTAGTGTGCCGTTTTCCAGGCCCGTTGGGGAAGCGCAGTATGAGGGTGGGACTGACCCGATTTTCCAGGTGCTGTCTGTTACCCCTTTCTTTGACTAGGAAAGGGAATTCCCTGACCCCTTGCGCTTCCCGAGTGAGGTAGTGCCTCGCCCTGCTTCGGCTCGCGCACAGTGCCCCTCACCGACTGTCCTGCACCCACTGTTTGGCACTCCCTAGTGAGATGAAACTGGTACCTCAAGCAGAAATGCAGAAATCACCAGTCTTCTGTGTCGCTCGGGCTGGGAGCTGGAGACCGGAGCTGTTCCTATTCGGCCATCTTGGCTCCAGATGTCTAAATTTTTTATGATGTATTCTAAATTATCTATAGGTACATTTTGAAAATTATATATAATGTATCACTGTACTACTATATTTGTTATAAAATGTGAAATATTAAGCAATTAAGTAATACTTGATTAATGTCATAAAATTGTACCCTACCCAAAATGTATTTCAAGAAGATATCATTTGAAAATAATGTAAAAGATTCTTCATTATTATGATTTGGTTGCCAAAAGTAATGTTAGAGTCCCTGTTACTGATTATTTTCATGACTGTAAATTTTCAACATTTGGAAACAAAATTTTCTGATGTGTTTTAAAATCTTACAGAATTTCAGTAGATTTTGATACGTTTTTGTTAAAAGTATGAAAGTGTCACAGCTTCAGAATAATTACCAATTGGTATTAGGGATGACAATTTTAATAGACAAATTTTAACTGAAACATTTGCTTTATTGATGACTAGGACTAAAAAGAATATTATAGTGATGGAATCATTTCAAAACATCTGTTTTTAAAAACTTCTTTCAACATGTTTGACAAAAGTCAGAATAGGGTAATTATAAACTTTGCCATTTTCTTATGTTTGCATCATTAGTATTTGCAAATCCTTGTTTCTTTGCAAGTATATTTTAAACTACTTGTTCATTTTATGAGTGTTAGCCTGATTAATTCAGATAAGATGCTCAAGTCAATTTAAGCAAGCAGATGTGAAAAAGGGAATATGCTGTGCCTTAACCATCTTGTAGGGACTTACTAGCACACTGTACGTAACAGATGAACATCTGATATTGGATCTGATGGGCACACCAATGTTGTTTCGTATATTAAATAATAGTGGAAGTTTTCAATTTAATTAATTTTTGTTTGTTTGTTTGTTTGTTTTTGTTTTTGGTTTTTTTGAGCCCGAGTTTCGCTCTTTTCGCCAAGGCTGGAGTGCGATGGCACATGGTTGCAGCTCACTGCAATCTCCACCTCCCGGGTTCAAATGATTCTTCTGCCTCATCCTCTGAAGCAGCTGGGATTACAGGCATGTGCCACCATGCCAGCTAATTTTTGTATTATTAGTAGAGACAAGGTTTCACCATGTTGGCGAGGCTGGTCTCAAAATCCCAACTTCAGGTGATCCACCTGCCTCAGCCTCCTAAAGTGTTGGGATTACAGGCATGAGCCACTGCGCCCAGCCAATTGTATTTTTATGTTAGAAATATATATGGGAGTTAGAATACTTTGTTTCCAATGTTCCACTGGAAACCACTGGTTGAAAGGATAGGTCCCAGTGTCCGCTGCCCAGTTGGCAGTTTTGGATAGAATATAAGTTCTATGAAGGCATGGATGAAGTATCCTTCATGTGGTAACGATGGTAATGTTAGTATAGTCACTTGTTTAATGTTTTATAACTTTTTAACTCTTCCAACTTCAATTTCATCTATATCTTTCATAGCAGTCCAGTAAAGTAGTATCAGTTATAGATATCATTCCTACTTTCAGATGAAGTAATTGAGGCTCACTAGCTGTGACTTGCTCAAGGTTACATAAATGATAAGTGATGGAACTGGATTTAAAGGGCGTAGTCCACTTTACGAAACTGCCTCTGTCTTCTAGCCAAGTGTGTTATGTAAAGTAGTATTCAGACATTGGCTAAGTATATTATTAATCAGGAAAACAGCAGAACAGGTTTAAGGAATTTTTTTTTTCACTTTCCTCAGTGTCAAAAAGCAGTCAAGTAAAAGATCCAAGATAAATAACTTCAGTTCCCAAAAATAACTTCAATTCCAAAATTTCCCTATGACTAGGTAGATCTAATTGGATAGCTGATAAAATGAGTGGGAAATTGAAGAAGGGGTATTTTGAGAATGTGTGGCAACTTAATTTTGAAGAAGCAAATGGATAGTTATTGAATCATAATAGTTTTCTAAACTTAAATACTAGGGCTTGATCTTCAGATTTTAGGAAATTATCTATTTGTTGCAGTAGAAATTGGCATAAATGAATGGAAACTTAAATTATCTCATCTGTGCAAGGCAGTCTTCAGAGATTGATGTTTATATAAGTGAAAACCCTCAGAAAAATTTTTTGGCTGCATTTCAAGCTGGATAGCAGGGTCAAAACTTCAACTTCTTAATTGGTGATACGTCAGAAATCACAAAAGAAGTATTTCACAGGAAAAATGACATACCCCGAAAACATTCAAATCAAGAAAATCACAGGGGTACAGTGGATGGTCCTCCTTAAGGTACTGCATACTTGGCTTCCCCACTGGTAAATGCCTGTCTTCTACTAAGTTGTTGTCGTGCAGAGTGGCATTGCAGCTCTCTCCTTTTACAGAATAATTTCAGGTTCTAAAATTGAGACATTATTTCAGATTGTGAAGACTACAGAATAGTATAAAATACAATTTTAAAAGGGAAAATAATTCCATCAATTTAATGGAATGTGTAGGGTTTAAGTTATAACAACAAAAACAAAGTTGTAGTTTTTTAGGATTACTCTTATATAAATAAAGAGTGTGTCTATATTAAGAATTACTGGCTTTATGAATATTAAATAAGAAGGCTGGGCATGGTGGATCATGCCTGTAATCCCAGCACTTTGGGAGGCCAAGGCAGACGGATCACCTGAGGTCAGGAGTTCAAGACCAGCCTGGCCAATTTGGTGAAACCCTGTCTGTACTAAAAATACAAAAATTAGCCGGGTGTGGCGACGCATGCCTGTAATCCCAGCTACTCAGGAGGCTGAGGCAGCAGAATTGCTTGAACTCGGGAGACGGAGGTTGCAGTGAGCTGAGATCATGCCACTGCACTCCATCCTGACAGAACAAGACTCCATGTTGAAAAAAAAAAAATTAAGACAACCACAGATGTAAGGATTTGCAATTAGAAAGCTTGAAGGGAAATTTTTGGAACTTCTAGGTCAACCTAAATTTATAGATAGGGAAGCAGCTTTGAAGAGGAACATTTGCACTTCTGAAATAATACTGTGATTTGGACTGTCAGACATTGTGATATATTGGCATCAGCACACCTCTGTTAATTATAAACTTACCTATTCTCAGTGCCTTGTTAACTGTTGAAATAGGACTTGACATTTGTTGTTCTTCCTCTTCTGTTATTCATTTATTCACTCATTTCGTAATTAATTACTTCCTAGTGCCCGATAGTTTTCTAGGTACTGAATAAACAAAAATCCTGTTGTCATAGTTATGTTTTTGTGGAAAGAACAACCTGGTAGACTATCGTGAAAAATAAATGAGTTAGTATACATAAAACACAGCCCATGAGATAGAGTCTGTAATTATCCTTTATTTATTTATTTATTTATTTATTTAGAGAATGGATCCGATTCTGTTGTCCAGGCCGGAGTTCAGTGGCTGGATCATTGCTCACTGTAACCTCAAAACACCTGGCCTCAAGTGATCCCCCAACCTCGGCCTTCCAAAGTGCTGGGATTAAAGGCATGAGCCACTGTACTGGGATTAAAGCAATGAGGCTATTGCTCCTGTTTTAAAGATGAGGAAACTGAAAGTACAGAGAGGAAAGTGACTTGCTCAGGATCACACAGCCAATAAGTGGCAGAGCAGTCTAGGCAGTCTAGGCCTGAAGGCATTATTCTTTCTTTCTGTTCTGCATCAAAAACCGTAGGCAGGAATGGTAAAAAGACTGAAAGAGCCAAGCAACATGGGTACCTGAATAGTGGGAAAACACCTATGAGGACTGCTAGGAATTTTAGGCAGCCCTTTAAAGGCGTTGGGCAACAATTTGAACCTGACTCATGAGTCAGTTAATCCTCTGCAACATTTTTTTTTTTTTCTAGAGAATACAATGGATAAAGCAATGACCTTTGTGACATGTAAACCTGTATTTGAATCCTTTCCTCTCCATTTAATTTTGCAAGGTCACCTTTTCTTCATTAGAAAGAAATTTTATCCCAAAGAGATTATCATGAGGCTCAAATAATATAGGTGGAAGCCCTTTGGGTTTAAAAAAAGCCTTTTCTGTCATTTCTGGGTATCTCCCGTCAAAGTGATTTTAGTAATTGTTTACCTCTCTGGCTCTTTGTGAGAAAACAAATTGTAGGAAGAAATGGAGGATGGCATTGGGTAGGATGCTTAGTTCTAGTTCTACCACCTCCTTAGGTCTTTTTTTGTCCCCCAAGACTATAGCATTTCTGTGTTCTCTTGAACCTGTAAGATTTATGAGTAATCTGTACAATATAAAGTATGAAATCTCTGCCATTGTGGCACAAAAGTAGCCATAGAAAATGTATAAATGAACGGGCATGCTGTTCTCCAGTAAAACTACATTTATAGAAATAGGCAGCCTTCTCCAATTTTAGTTTGCTCACTCCTTTCCTATAGAACTCAGGTTTATCATAAAATGTTACACATTATTCCTTTGAATAAATTGTTTACTTAATACTTTTTAAATTTGGACATTTTCTAGGACATTCTATTTTATTTTTAACTTGTGTTATACTGCAGTGAATGTCTTCCTGTGTGTAGCATTTTGTTTGTGTATGTGTGACAGACAATATCTATAAAAGTAGCTCTTAAGAACTCTGGAAACACTGTCAGACTGCTTCCTCAAACGGCAGAGGTGGGAGGGAGCATCGGCCTAACCCTACCTGGCCTGCCTTACCAGCATGCAACCAAGGGGAAGAGAGTAGGATCAAGAGCCAGTGCCAGAGAGAAATACATAGTACAACTTTATGGAGTTTAGGTTGCATCCTATAAAGTTACCACGTTAGACCATTTTTGATCTACCAAAGTAGAAGTTTTACATAGTTTGTATAAAATTTTATTAACCTTTTCACACAACACACCCTCTCATATTGCTGCCCAACAATGTCCTGGACTTTGTTTCCATGGTCATCATCTTGAGTTGGGTTTTAGCAGGGACTTGAGTAGTTGGGAACTGAACTCATGCTGGTGAAGCCATTCTTCACTAGAAGTAGACATATGGGCTTCAGAATATCATGAACGACCAGCGGGGTACAGTGGCTCACACCTGTAATCCCAGCACTTTGGGAGGCTGAAGGAGGCAGATCACCTCAGGTCAGGAGTTTGAGACCAGCCTGGCCAACATGGTGAAACCCCATCTCTACTAAAAATACAAAAATTAGCCAGGCCTGGTAGCACACGCCTGTAGTCCCAGCTACTCAGGAGGCTGAGGCAGGAGAATCGCTTGAACCTGGGAGGCAGAGGTTGCAGTGAGCCGAGATCTCGCCAGTGTACTCTAGCCTGGGCAACAGAGTGAGACTCTTGTCTGAAAAAAATAGAGTATCATGAATATCACCAAAGATAAAAGCAAGATGTGGACATGAGTAGCCCAGAGTAACTTTTCCTGTGCTATATAACATAGTGAGTGGTGATTCCCACGATTCGAGTCCAGTTTTTCTGGATTCTAAAGCCATACATTTTTAACTCTTCCCCTAAATATGATTTGAATTCAGAGAGTCATGCAATAAGGTAATTTTAACTTTAAGTGTAGTTTAGCCCACACATTTCTCTAAACTGGGGATTGGCAAACTACAAACCTCTTTTTGTAAGTAAAGTTTTATTGGAACACAGCCTAGCTCACTCATTTATGTATTCCCTTTGCACCTTTTAGGTTGAGTAGTTGTGACTGAGGTTTTCTAGCCTGCAAGCCTAAAATATTTACTATCTAGTCCTTGAAAAAGAAGTTTGCCACCCTCCACAAACAAGTGAAATAATGTGTATTAGAGTAGAGCAGGAGTCCACAAACTACACCCTCTGGAGCCAAAACCACCCTACTGTCTGTTTTGTAAATAAAAGTTTTATAGAAACATAGTTGACCCCTGTGCCAATTTGTTTGAGTCTTGCTTTTGACGGCTTTTTTGCTACAAGGGCAGAGTTGAACAGTTGCACGAGAACTAAGTGGCCTGCAAAGCCTAATGGTCTTTGCTGTCTGGCCATTATACGAAGTGTTTACCAAACCCTGCATTTGATCATGGAATCCCAGAATGTTTATACCTTCGAGGATATTTTTTTCTACTTTCCTTATTTTATAGGCGAGAGAACTAAAGCCTAGTAAAATCTTGCCCAAGGTTCTACAAATAGTCTTTTCTATTAAATTAAGTCAGAGCCTGAAATTGTCTGTGCCCAAGTCTCTCCTCAGAAATTTAGCACGGCATTTTCCCTTTCTGTCTCTCACATGCTACACAGTCATCCTGGATCATGTGCCCCGCCTCCATGAGGAGATATTCTAACATGAGGGCGACTAGGCTCTGGAGCCAGGGCATCTTAGTTCAAATCCTGGATCTGTTAAAAATAATAGTTATTTTTCAGTTCTAACACTGAAATAAGACAAAAGGCCATATTAGTGAAATAAAGTGTAAAGAATATATTTAATACTCCGGTTACTTTAGCCCCTTCATGATCAGAATATGCTAATAAATTGAGAGATTGACAGAAAAAAAGGATTCTGTTTCACTGTGGCTCACACCTGTAATCTCAGCACTTTGGGAGGCAGAGGCGGGTGGATCACTTGTCTGGAGTTCAAGACCAGCCTGGCCAACATGGCAAAACCCCGTCTCTACTAAAAAATACAAAAATTAGCCAGGCGTGGTGGCGAGCACCTTTAATCCCAGCTACTCGGGAGGTTGAGGCAAGAGAATCGCTTGAACCTGGGAGGTGCAAGTTGCAGTGAGCCAAGATCACACCACTGCACTCCAGCCTGGGCGACACAGCAAGACTCCATCCCTGGAAAAAAAAAAAGTTCATCATTTGTTCTTGTAGTTTCCTAGTGTGGCCCTTGTCTCAGTGGAAAATTGTAGTGTGATAGACTGAGGAGAATTCTGTTTCTGCCACTTAACAGCCCTGTTGCCTTGGTAGGAGCTCCTTATCTCTGAGCTGAGCTCCTTTTGTCCTTGGTAAAATGTGGTTATTATCATCTGCATCCTCATAGTCTTGTAAGGATCGTGAAGTCACTTTTGAAAAATGCCTTGAATATGCCAGATGCTCTGTTTTCTTTGTTTTTTGTTTTGTTTTGTTTTGTTTCCCTTGGCCTTCATTCCTGGAAGTGTTTTGTTATATACATTTTGTTTGGTGGCCAACAATGCTAACCACAGAAAAGTTTGTATCTCTTCTTTTTCTAGAAAAATTCTTAGAGTGTAACCTCTGGGGGTGAAGTTTTTGACTGGCACAGGGTGAAAAGGGGCACATTTACTGTGAATGAGAGCCATGGAAATGGACCTGAAATTTGAAGACAGATTTTACTTGGTTTTCTTTTCCCTTATTTGTTTGCAGTATAAAGAAGAGGGCAGCAAGGTGACCACTTACTGCAACGAGACAATGACTGGGTGGGTGCATGATGTGTTGGGCCGGAACTGGGCTTGTTTCACCGGAAAGAAGGTGGGAACTGCCTCTGAGAATGTGTATGTGACCACAGCACACCTTAAGAATTCTCAGGAAAAGTGAGTTGCTACAAGTGAGACATACGTTTAGTTTTGTTTTATAGTATATATGAATATGTGTGTACATTTTTGGAATTTTAGTTTGATTATACAAAGTATCTTTGGCTTAGAAATATTAGGCATGCTATGTAAAACCTTACTGGAAAAATAAATTGACCAATATTATTGAGAGTATTTTTTCAAAGTATTCCAAAAGTAATGGACCAATGATTACTTTAAATGAAATCATGTAATGGACCACAGAATTGCAAATTATTAATAAAGAAAAGCCATTTTGCTTGTTGCCATGTAATAACATGTTGCATGATACAAGTAGACACGTATGTTTATGCTGCAACAAGTGTAGGTGATACTAATTGGGCAACTTTTAAACAAGACCATAAATAACTGAAATCAAAGTTCTTAGTATTTATGCAGCCTGTTGGTTTGCGAGGGCTGCCATAACAAAGTACCACAGACTGGGTGGCTTAAGGAAGGTTGTTTTTTCACAGTTTTGGAGGCTAGAAGTCCAAGATTGAGGTGTTGTCAGGTCTGGTTTCTTCCAAGGCCACGCTCTTTGGCTTGCAGATGTCTGCTTGCTTACTGAGCCCCTAAACAGTCTTTTCTGACTGTCCTAACATCCTCTTCTTATAAGGACATCCGTCATATTGGATTGCGGCCCACCCATATGACCTAATTTTACCTTAATTACCTCTTTAAAGCTCTGTCTCCAAATACAGTCATATGGCTGTGATACAGGGGGTTAGAATTTCAACATATGAATTTTGGGGGGACACAATTCAGACTATAAACTGCAGTTAATGTTTACTGTTAAATTAAATCTATAACTAAACCACACAAACAGGAGATTTCAAATAAGACTTTATTAGTTTTGGAAGGAAGAGATAAAATGTTGTTACCTTTTCTGTTTTATGTAGTTGTAAAAGCCACTAAAAATGTACATGTACAAATCATCCCAAGCCAGGCAACACTAGCAATGAATGACTGCAGTACAGAGGTAAGAGAGATGATTTAAAGGAGAATGAATTGTCTGCAAAGGTGCTGAGCAAGATCTAGACTAATTCATCCCCTTCATTTTGAGTTTAGGTTTTAAATAGCTTTATTTGGCTTGATCCTAGAGCTACACATTTACTTTTAACTTGTTTACTTTGTACCCTATCATTTAGGATATGCTATGTACTATTGTACTCTATTTGATATTCCAAACATTGTCTCATTTAGTGAAGAAGCTCCCAACTGGAGTGCTCAGAACCTACATTGCCTCACCTGTGAAATGAGCATGTGGGATTGAATTGCCTTTGAGGTCTCTTTCAGCTCTTAATGATCTGTTATCCCATAGTAAGGTACATTATTTTTAATCTCGCTGGATCTTAAACCCCAAAAATAATAGTATTTAAGACGTAGGATGCTATCTTGTCATTACTTTAATGCGCATATCAACACACGAGGTTTTGCTAGATGTTATGATAAAGCAAGGGAAACAGCAGGCTGCTGCTCCTCAAATATCTGCAGTCAATGAAATATTGACTCTCGTTGTGGGAAAATATCTCAAAAGTATTTTATTTACAATTTAAAATATATTCTTTTGCCTAAAGAAACAATGAAATAGCTATAACTTGTTTTCGTTATTGTGTTAGTGTAGTCATACATATGATACAGTTTTATAATCTGCTTGATAAAGGTACCTCTCTGGTTTTTTCACACTTCGCAACAAGTGGGAAAGAACTTCGACAAAAACATTAAAACGTTATCAACCTGGTTGCACATTTTTCTCATTATTTTCAATGCTCTTAGGTTTCTAGACCGTATCAAAATTCTCTGTCTACACACATGATTTATAAGAGAAAGGAAAGTTTGCAGTATGCCTAAAATGTTCCTCAGGTTAATTATATCTTGTTTTGCATAGTTGAATGTTTATGGAAGTCTTAGATAGTGAGTCACTCTGAAACCACGGACTCTTTTTTAATAGTAATAATATGGTGAGTTCTATAATTCCTAGCGTCTAGCACACAGGTATGATAAATGTTTTAATTAAGTGAATAATCAGCTTCCTGAATTTTTCTGCTTTGTAAATATGCTCTTTGTGTGTTAAGTCTATTTACATATGTATCCAAGCATTTGGCACAAGGTAAACCAATGTGGCTCAGATTTTAATGTTAGTGTGAATCACTTGGGGATCTTGTTAAAAAAAAAAAATGGAGATTCTGATTCAGGTGATCTGGGCTGAGTACTTACAGTATGCATTTCTAATAAACTTCCAGGTGTTGCTGCTGATATTGGTTCAAGAACTAAATTCTGAGTAACAAGTATAAACCAAACGTCCATAAAGTATAATTTCTTTTAGTGTCATATGGTTATAATGCTTGCATGTTGTATATATGTTACATACAAGTTTTGCTGTTCTCTTTTTTCTTACTAAAATGGTTATAAAGGTACACTGTAGAAACTATAGGGGGTAGGGGAAAGCTGGGCATCTCATGCCACCACTCAGAGGTAACCATGTTTGGCATTTTAAAAAATGCATTTATAGTGTGTGTGCGTGCATGTGTGTGTGAGTGTGTGTGTGCATACATGTATACGTATATATTATACATATACACTAATATACATAAAATATACATATATTACTGTGCAAAAGTTGATACATTGATTATGATTATGTATAAACTTTGATATCTTCTCATATTTAATATAGTTGTGAGCACTCTTCCATATCATTAAATAACTTTCTAGACATTTTTAGTGAATATATTATATAGAAAATGAAATATCATTAATCAGTCCCTTATCTTAGAATATTTATTTCAGTTATTTACAGTCTATTAGTAGTTTAAAAGTACTTCATGGAAAATCCTTATACATGCATCTTAGTTAACTTGAACTTTTATTTTTAGAGAAGACATGCCAGGCTATTCTAGGCTATTGATACATATTGCCAATTACCTTCCTGAAAGATTGTACCACTTTCCACTTAGGCACAGAGTGTGAATGCCTGTTTTAATTACTCTGTTTACATCACTAAAGACTATATCTGAAATGATCTCATTTTTGGGGACAGGTATTCTAATAGGCTCTACAAATATGATCACAACTTTGTGAAAGCTATCAATGCCATTCAGAAGTCTTGGACTGCAACTACATACATGGAATATGAGACTCTTACCCTGGGAGATATGATTAGGAGAAGTGGTGGCCACAGTCGAAAAATCCCAAGGTAATAAAGCACACATTTTATTTTTAAATTATTATTATTATACTTTAGGTTTTAGGGTACATGTGCACAATGTGCAGGTTTGTTACATATGTATCCATGTGCCACGTTGGTGTGCTGCACCCATTAACTTGTCATTTAGCATTAGGTATATCTCCTAATGCTGTCCCTCCCCCCTCCCCCCACCCCACAACAGTCCCCGGAGTGTGATGTTCCCCTTCCTGTGTCCATGTGTTCTCATTGTTCAATTCCCACCTATGAGTGAGAACATGATAAACCACACATTTTATCATTAATAAAAATATGAATGCTGAATACCATCCTCCCACCTAACCAGTCCTACTGGTGTTGCTCGCCATTTTATTGGTCTTCCCAGTTGTAACTTTTTATGTGATCTGTTAACGATCTTTATCTCCTATTAATACATATTCTGTCACTCTCCAAGTCCTATTTATGAGTTTTACTTTCACATGTCTGTTGTTTCCATTTCCCCCTTTCCATTTTCTACACTCTGGCATGCAGCTTTGTCCTGTTTCCCCCATGCTATGGATAAGCCTCCTGCCTGTAACCACCTGAGAGGTTCTTCTGCCTGCTGCATAAAGAAAGACCATGGCAATATAGTAGAGAAAGAGCTTAAGAGACACTAGGCTGGCCACGCCACGTGGGGGGTGGAGTTCATTTTCAAATTATCTTGTCCAAAGCTTATAGGTAGGGGTTTTTCAAAGGCAGCTTGGGGGAAGGGGTGGGGGTGGCCAGGTAACAGATGCTTGCTGCTGATTGGTTAGGGTGGGTGAAATCACAGAGTTGAAGCTGTCCTCCTGTGGGCTGAATTGCTTCTAGGTGGGGCCATAGGAGTGGGGTTGCTGGGTCCAGGTAGAGCCATGGGTGTCAGACACGCAAAAATAAAATAAAATAAAAACCCTGAAAAGATATTTCAAAAAGCCAGTCTTAGGTTCTACAATAATGATGTTATTTGCTGGAGTAATTGATGGAGTTGCATGTCTTAATAACCTCTGGAATAATGGCTGACAATCTCTCAAGTCTGCGCCTTAGCTGGGCTCAGGTTCCTCTCCTCCCCACAGCCTGACTGCCTCCATTAGCTTCACAAAAGTGGCTGGGTTTCAGGGCAAGGCCCACTGTCATTTAAACTATAGCCGAAATGACTTCCAAAGTTAGCTTGGCCCAATAGCACAGGAATATTTAAGTGGAAGGCAAGATGGGGGATGGGTTAGCTCAGATCTTTTTCACTCTCATAATTTTCTCACTGGTATAATTTTTGCAAAGGCGGTTTCATGCCTGCTGTCTCTTTGGTCGCTACCTCTCCCGGTTCCCATTCTTAGCTGTTTTATGAAATGCTTCTAGTTTCATCCTCTTATACCAAGTTCTGGGAGACTGATTTGAGTAATAATAAAACTCCAGTTGCCCATACAGCCGGCTCTGCATGAATTAAACTCATTTTCTATTGCAATTTCCCTGTCTTGATAATCAGCTCTGTGTAGGCCGTGAGGAAGGAGAACCCGTTGGGTGATTACGGGACTGTGTTACTGCCCACTACCTAATGGATAAATTTAGCCTGGTATCCAAACCCATCTAATTATGACCATAACTATATTTATCACCTTGCTCTGCTTTCAAACGATATGATACACAATGAATGAAAACTTTCATTTTTCATCTTCATTTGTGCTGTTCCCTTGGCCTCAAATAGCCCTCAACTTGCCTACAGTAACTGTAAAATTTGCCACCTAAAAAAATCTCAAAATCCTCTCTATGTTTTGATGTCCAGCAAAAAAAAACCAAAAAAAACAAAAAAAAAAACAGTATAGCTCTACTACTCTCAACCAGAGGTGGCATTTTTCATCTTTACCCATATGCCCCATGTTATATTTCTTAGTTTGGGAAATTATATCATAATACTTTGAATCTGTCTAGTCAGAAATTTAGGTAATTAAAAAAAATTATTTCTCCAAAACTATAGCTGGATCTATCTTAGGATCTACATCTATCTAATATAGTTCCTTAACATTTGTTAAATGGCCACAGATAAGTCCTGTAATGCCATACTTTGCTTTAAGATCATGTGACTAAGGGGTGAGGAATTGGAAAGCAATGGGGAGCTAGCAGAATTTGAAAAATTATATACGTAGGTTATTTTTCCTTAATACATTGAAATATCCTCAAATTCTCAGAGAATACAATGTTTAATCCTCTAATATGTGTAGAGTTCATGGCTCAAATTTGTATTATTTGAATAGGCTACTAATTGATTAATATTACTCAACTAAAACACTTTGAAATGTGAGAGTTCCCTTATCCACCTCGCAGGCATATGACAGAGGTGTGGCTCCTCACACCTTTGGTTGCCCACTGCCCTGCCACCCAAACCCCTAGGGGGAGCATGCGGAGGGGCAGGTGCAGAGGCCGTAGGGGGTGCTTTTGGGCTCTGGCCCCACAGCATTGTCTAGGAGTGGATGTTGGAGACTCCCGAAGCCCAATTGGGCATGTGTTACAGTGTGCTCTTTCAGCTTTGCCGTCTGCAGATGGCTTGTGTTAATCAGGTCATTAGACCCCATGACTTAATTGCAAGGACAGGGGGCCAATGTGACAGCCTAAGTTTTTGCTCAGTGTACCAGAAGAATCGGATCACAAGTGGGCTGGAAGGATGAGCGCAAGGTTTTATTGAGTGGTGGAGGTGGCTCTCCGCGAGACGACTCTCAGTCAGAGAAGGGGGATGGAGGGGAAAGGTGTTCTTCCGCTGGAGTCCACTTGTTCCTGTTTTCCTCTGGGTTCAGACACCTCTTCCCTCCTTGTCTGCTGTGCTACCCCACCGCTCTCCGCAGCTCTGTGCCGCTCTGTTTCTCTGCTCCTCTGGATGTTCAGCTCCTTGTGTCTGTGCCCGCTAAAATCTTGGGTTTATATGGGGGAAGGATGGGGGGCGTGGCGGGCCAAAAGGCACCTTTTTGGGTGTGAAAACAGAAATGCCTGTCTTCACTTAGGGCCTTGGGTCTTCAGGCCTGAGGGTGGGGCCTTTGCTGAGGAACTGCCCTCTTCTACCCAGTATTTCCCTGTCTCCTGTCCATATCAACATTACTAACTTTTTCATCTGCAGACAATAACGCTAAGGTGTGGCATTTTTCAACTGTAAGATATGTGAAGGTTTTTCCTATCCAACTGATGGCATCCTCCCATAATTCTACCCCTTTCTTAAAAGAATCTTTTGCAGTATTTCTCAAAGTTTATTCTAGGGAATTTCTGGTCTGTGAGATGCTCTAGTTAATCAAAATTGGAAAACGGAGCATATCATATCCCCTTCTCAGATTCACTAAAGTGAAGTCCTAATGTCTCTTAATGTATCTGTATGAGACAGGAAGCTGAAATCTATTCAACAACAAAAATCCAAACAAGCATCAAGAGGAGGAGTGTTAGCACTTGAGCCTAGGGAGACTGTGGCTCCTGCCTGAAAGATGGGAGCCTCAGTCACAGCTGCTTTACCATGTGTCATATGCCATGTTTCTGAGGACTCCTGCTAAAGCTTTCTTCTCCCTCCAGCCAACCACTTTTGTTTTAGACAAGGGCTGGGTTTATGAAGGACTGTTTCCATGACTAAAGCTTTATAGAAGGTTTAAGATAAGGAGATGGAATTGAGTGAAGAAGGAAATATGAAAGCAGATATTATAGTCTGGCTGCCTGATTTTCACTAGCATTTTTGTATATAAATTAGTTCTGTTCTAAGAATCCAGTGATGTAATAGAAACTCTCAAAGATTCTTAACCTGAGATATAGGGAGTCTTTGAAACTGCTGAAATTACAGACAACATGTATTGTTTATGAGCATTTCTGAATCTAGAGCTTTCACTAGATTTGTAAAGAATGTGGGCCAAAAGATTAAGAGCCAATCATGTATCTTGTATTCAAAATGTTTGTAATTCTCACCTTTTTATCCCCCAAACTCCTCTTGCTCTCTCTTCATTTTCACAGTGTTACTGGAAAGGGGTCCTGATCCAGACCCCAAGAGAGGGCTCTTGGATCTTGTGCAAGAAAGAATTTAGGGCGAGTCCTCAGTGCAAAGTGAAAGCAAGTTTATTAAGAAAGTAAAGGAATAAAAGAATGGCTACTCCATAGACAGAGCGACCCCGAGGGCAGCTGGTTGTCCATTTTTATGGTTATTTCTTGATTATATGCTAAACAAGGGATGGATTATTCATGCCTCCCCTTTTTAGAACATACAGGGTAACTTCCTGACGTTGTCATGGCATTCTTTTTTTTTTTTTTTTAAGACAGAGTCTCACTGTGTTGCCCAGGCTGGAGTGCGATAAAGCAATCTCGGCTCACTGCAACCTCTGCCTCCTGGATTTAAATGATTCTCCTGCCTCAGCCTCCCAAGTAGCTGGGATTACAGGCGTGACCTACCACGCCCAGCCAATTTTTGTATTTTTAGTTGAAACAGGGTTTTGCCATGTTGGCCAGGCTGGTCTTGAATTCCTGACTTCAAGTGATCTGTCCACCTCAGCCTCCCAAAGTGCTGAGATTACAAGGCCTGGCCTGTCATGGCATTCTTAAACTGTCATGGTGCTGGTGGGAGTGTAGCAGTGAGAAAGACCAGAGGTCACTCTCATCGCCATCTTGGTTTTGGTGGGTTTTAGCTGGCTTCTTTACTGCAGCCTGTCTGTTCTATCAGCAAGGTCTTTATGACCTGAGTCTTGTGCTGACCTCCTATCTCATTCTATGACTTAGAATGCCTTAACTGTCTGGGAATGCAACCCAGTAGGTCTCAGCCTCATCTTACCCAGATCCTATTCAAGATGGAGTTGCTCTGGGTCAAACACCTTTGACAGCATCATTAAGCCTCAGTTCTCACACTGTTTTTGTTTTGTTTGTGTGTGCAATGATGGGCAAATCTCTGCCTTCTAGGATGGTAGAAAAAAGGAACTTAATATTGAAATGACTGTTTTGTGCCAGATAATTGCTTTAAACTGTATCAGCATCTTATTTAGTCCTGTTAATGAGATGGATGTTATCTTCATAACAGCTGCCATTTTATTAAGGACTTATCAGAGAAAGGCACTGTTCTAAGCACTTGTTGCCCATTATTACATTGAATTTTCATAACAACCCTTTGAAGTAAGCATGATTATACCCACTTTAATAGAAGTGAACCGTAGTTTCGTAATGTTAGGTTCCTTGCCAAATGTTATACAGATAGTGATAAAATCATATGCCCTGAAATTACATTATGCTGCCAGACTTAAATTTCTTTTTTATCCTTTATATTAGTATATTCTTAGGTTTAAACAAGACAACTAGTTAACACATACTGGATTTTGTCCACAGTTCCTGACTCATAACTCCCATAGCCCTTGTCGCTATCTTTTAACATTGGGGCACATTAGGCCTCAGAAGTAGGCCTCAGAAAACAGAATCTCTCTCTCTCTCTGATCTTCTTCTGCCCCCCTCTCACCTGCCCAGGGCAGCACCCTAATCTTCCCCTGCCTTTCTGATCTTGGGTCATAAGACCTTCATTTCCAAAGATGTCCTGTGTCATACCCTAAAGGAGGGAACGCTGCACAGAGAGAGGCTCAGAAGAATCTGGACAGGCCTTGCTGTGTTTACATCATACCCTTTATGTCCAGTCACATCTCTACATGGTTGTCAATTGTGCCTATTTAATGAAGTCTCCATATAAGGCTTACAAGGACAGGGTGCAGAGAGCTTCCAGATAGCTGAACACGTGGAAGTTCCTGGAGGGTGGTGTGCTCAGGGAGGGCATGGAAGCTGTGTGCCCCTTCCCCCATACCTTGCCCTACTCATTTCTTCATCTGTTTCCTTTGTAGTATCTTTTATAATAAACCACTAAACATTAGTTAGTATTTCTCTGAGTTCTGTGAGTCACTCTAGCAAATTAATTGAACCCAAGGAGGGTGTCATAGGATCCCCACATTATAGCTGGTTGGTCAGAAGCACAGGTAAACAACCTAGGGCTTTCAATTGGCATTGAAAGTAGGGGGCAGTTTTGTAGGACAGAGCCCTCAGCCTGTGAGATCTGATGCCATCTCCAGGTACACAGTGTCAAAACTGGATTGGAGGACACCCAGCTAGTATTCACTGTGAAATTGGTTGCTTGCTTGATTTGTGGGGAGAAACCCACATGCATTTGATCACAGAAGTCTTTTGTGTTGATAGTTGATAGTGTTCAGTGAGAGAATTAAAAAAAAAATTGAGTTTCTTCTTCAACATACTCTCTCAGTGTGAAACCACAGAAACTATTTCCATTCAAAGATGGAAATAGTTTGTTTGCATCTTAGTTTTTATTTATACATCTTAGAAGAAATGTCCAACCTTTGTTTTTTCTCTCACCCTATATATAAAATTACCTATGAGGCATAGATTTTTATGATCCTTGATTATTTAGACTTTGTCCAAATTGTGTGTTTTATAGCATTACTGTAACTTCTATTTGTTATAGTAATCTTTGTGTATATTATGTCTCTTAACATTGTCTTCCATATTGTTAATGACCATCTGATATTTATCCCTGTATCATGTATATCTTCAACCAATGTGACTGGCTTAGGAGAAAAAATTAGTGAACAATTAACTAGCGTTTCTCTAGTCTATACAATTGTCAGGGTTACAATCGATATTTTTGAATAAATCATTGTTGTTTTTCTCTTTGTTTCATCTCAGTTCCATTTTGTCATGTATTCTTTTTTTTTTTTTTTTTTTTTTTTGAGACAGAGTCTTGCTCTGTCACCCAGGCTGGAGTGCAGTGGTGCAATCTCGGCTCACTGCAAGCTCCACTTCCTGGGTTCATGCCATTCTCCTGCCTCAGCCTCCCGAGTAGCTGGGACTACAGGCACCTGCCACCACGCCCAGCTAATTTTTTTTTTGTATTTTTAGTAGGGACGGGGTTTCACTGTGTTAGCCAGGATGGTCTCAATCTCCTGACCTCGTGATCCGCCCTCCTTGACCTCCCAATGCTGGAATTACAGGCGGGAGCCACCGCGCCTGGCCCCTTGTCATGTATTCTTAACCTGTGTTATATCTAAGAGATCTAAGAGAAGTTGTGAGAGACAGGACCATTTGTGGATAGGCACAGAGGGCATGAAGTAGCCCAGAAGAATCTTTGCCATTGACTAAGTTTTAGCCTAGTAAAAAACATCTGGTAACCACTGAAAAACTAGAACAGTGTGATACGACAATGCCCAGTTGAATAAGAAATTCAAATAGTTTATAGTAACAAAAAATAATTTTTACCACATTGTGACTGTAGTGCCCTAAAAAAAATTTGAAGAAGCAGAGAGAGAGGAAGTGAGTTTTCGCTGGGGGTTGGTGAGTGGAGGCTATTTTATGAGCAGTTTTAAAAATTAGAAGTTAGGAAAAAACTCTTAGGGGAGTTTTTAGTGGTGAGCAAGAGGCACTTGAGGTTATAGGAGCAGCAGCATAAAGATATAGAACAGAGAGGCCATTTGGCAGTCTTGGGGAAACTCCAAGAAGCCGAATGTGTCTAAAGCTGTGGTTCTCTCTCTCTTTCTGTGTGTGTGTGTGTGTGTGTGTGTGTGTGTGTGTGCATGTGTATGTATGTGTGAAATCGCTAATACAGAGAAGCTGTTAGAACAATTTTCTCACTTCCCATAAATGTCTGTTCATTCATGGGCCTAGGCAACTCTCCTTTGTGTGTTTTACAGCCCAACACTATCATATAAGATGTGGTTCTATAATGAAACAGTTTTATCTGTTGTTTATGGAGCTAGTTAGCCTGTGTTATGCTTATGTTACTGGTTGAGGGTGTCCAGGTTCTTGGCTTCTTGAACAAAGAATTGGACAAAACACACAAATGAGGCAAGGAAAGAATGAAGCAACAAAAGCAGAGATTTATTGAAAATGAAAGCACACTCCACAGGATGGGAGTGGGCCTAAGTAAATGACTCAAGGCCCTGGTTACAGAATTTTCTGGGGTTTCAGTACCCTCTAGAGGTTTCCCATTGGTTATCTGGTGTATGCCCTATGTAAATGAAGAGGGTGGAGTAAAGTTACAAAGTCATTTACTCAGTATGGGCCCTGTGTTAATGGAGAGGATGTTACTCCTGGGGGTTGTGGCCCATGTAAACGGAGAGGATGAAGCCATTCACATTCCTGCCATTGCTGAAGTGTTTCCATTTTATTTAGTTCTAGGAAGTCAGTGTGAATTGGCCTTATGTTCCCTGCCTCCAGAACCTATTCTCCTGCCTCACATAGACCCTTTTTTCCCTTTGCCAACTTCACTTCTTTTAAAGCCACCCCACTACCAATGTGTCTGTCTCCTAAGTCAAACATCAGTGATTCCTCTGTTTTCTCTAAACCCTTATGTCTTCTACTTCTCATCTCTTTCTTGGTCAAAAATCTTTCAAAAATGAGTAAGAATGCAGCTATTCAGGTAAACTAAAAATAACATCACAGTGATATACAAAACCAGTGTCATTTCACAAGGGAAAATTATCAATACTAGATCCTGAAAAAGAAACAGTGAATGAAAGCCATTTACACAACTCGGTTGTATAATTGACACATTGAATCACTCATAGAACAGGTGCTCTTTGGGTCTGAATCTAGATCCTAGCTAGTCTGGTAGCTGAAATCATAGAATTATAATAGAGTTTAGGAAATCATCCTCAAAGGAAAGATTATATGTTGATATCAAATGTATATTTCCTTTCTAGGCCCAAACCTGCACCACTGACTGCTGAAATACAGCAAAAGATTTTGCATTTGCCAACATCTTGGGACTGGAGAAATGTTCATGGTATCAATTTTGTCAGTCCTGTTCGAAACCAAGGTAAAAAATAAGTCTAAGTTTTTTATTAATTTGTTCTGAACTATTTATTGAACAGTTGCTCTGTGTGATGGATTTCGGGGATACCTAGATGGAATGGGCATGATCCCCTTATTACAGAAATAGAAAACAGGTGGCCTATGAATTATTCTTTCCTTTTATATCCATGACAAACTTTGGTAAAAAATTCTCTTTTCTACTGAGCTTAGCATTTCTTCAGTACTCTTCTCGATATATTTTCCAGGTAGCTAGTGACAATCAGAGTGATATGTAAGACAAACTCATTTGCCCTCCTAGTAGGAAAGATTCTAGTAGAAGCAAAGAATTGTTCACCATTCTGCAAGTGGTTTGTTGGAATCTTTCTTTGCTACCTGTCCCTCTATTCCCCCACCCCCATTAATTTAGTTGTTAATTATTACATGAACCCATAAAATAAATCCTTAAATTATTTTCCTGGTAGATTTTTTGAGCTATGTAAGGACCTTTCAATTAACTTTACATTAGAATACGATATGTGATGGTAAGTATTAACCCAGCTTCCTAAGAGATGGCGTGAGGGCAGAGCCCAGGTTCATGAAAAGTATTCTTATCATTGAATTTTAACAGTTATTTTTAGAAATTTGATACAATGTGAGTTGATTTCATAACATGTCCTCTAACTGCACTTGATAGCAAATTATGTTGTTATCCTGAGTTTTAGCCAACAATGACTTGGAGAATCTACGCAATACTCAGTTTTATTACTTGTAAGCTCATTTTGAAGATAATACTACCCATGGCTGATTTGTTACTATAAAATAGGTTTAGTATTTGCTGTCTGGAAACATTCTGATTAGTGTCTCCTGGGAGGAATATAAATTTATAGTACCCAAAGATAAACTATTGTTTCCCTTTCCTAAACTTTTAGTGATAGTCTCTGCCATGTCTCATTTTCGTCACTTGCCCTCCAAGCTCCCATCTCACTGAATTCTTGCAGTGTTCTGAATGTTGAGAGCCCCAAGTAGGTCTTATAACAGCCAATGAGCAACATTTCTGTTTTTCATCAGACACCAAGGGTCTCATCTCTTTACTTTTCTACCAGTTATTCTGGGCTCTTCAGCTCTAAAGAAAGTATAGGTCCTGAAATCTTTCCCTACCTTCTCAATTTCCTGGGGAGGGCTTCTTTGGAAAGTGGGATTGGAAATAAGATAAATTTGAAGATAATTGAGAAATGAATGGAAAGTGAAATTGAAGGGTCCATGTTAAGAGATTGCAAGATACGCTATCACCAAACAGATTTTTTATGCCTATTTGAGAGGATTAATTAATAGTGCATATCATGTGTTGACTTGATCATTGAGGTCCTGGCACATGATTAGCATTGGCATGATATAGTGTGAGCTACTGATACTATAGTGTTGCTTCTGGTGTTGTTACCAGAACATCTAAAATATGTTAGGATTTTTTTAATGGCAGAGGAAATAAAGACTAATATGACATAGTCCTTGTCCTAGTGATTTACAGTTTAGCAAGACATACAAGCAAAACATTAAAGTAAAACATGATAACTACTTTAATAAAGCATTTTTTAAATTCATTGGTAACATAAGAGAAGGTAGAAAAGTTTAGCAAACCCTTCCCAAAAGATATGATTGACAAGTTATATGAGAGAATAATTCAGGGAAAGGAAATTCAGCTTTCTAAAGCCAAATTATTTGACATTGGTTTTCATATAGCTTGGTAAAAGCTATTATTTTCTCCAATGTTCTTTATTCTTTGACTGTTATAAGTATGATTTGTACAGAGAAATGGCATTTCAAAACAGAGGGC
The DNA here is from genome assembly GCF_006542625.1 of Nomascus leucogenys. Taxonomy (NCBI): domain Eukaryota; kingdom Metazoa; phylum Chordata; class Mammalia; order Primates; family Hylobatidae; genus Nomascus; species Nomascus leucogenys. Next base: position 48,300,469 of record NC_044395.1, read on the forward strand.
TTTGATGGATTAATTGCTTTTGAATTGATCCGTCATCTACTTGTCAGGTACTTGAGAAAATAATGTACTTAAAGATTCCTCTTTTGACTTTCTTTTGGTATTCTATACTGTAAGTTGGGGAAAAAAGTATTTTCTCTTCCTGCTAATTGGGCTACTTGAAAATTCCCACAAACTTTGCCAATACCAGTGTTCTGTATAACCCAGAATTCAGAATTAGCTGCAATTAAGGGAATTCACAGCTTTTCTGTAGTCAGAGAGCAAATTGAAATTAAAGAAAAAAGAAATAGTGGAAGGACAAATGAGGCTTTACCTTTACACTGGAAAACAGATTTAAGAACAAGCCTTATAGCTAGATTTATTAATACTTTGAGGTATGAGATGGAAGAGAAGCTTAGAAATAGGGCAGAATGGGCTATCTTTGTTCTTCTCCCAGCTATGCTGTTTTTATTTATTATTGTATTTTTAAGAGAGAAGGGAATTGTCTTTCGTGGGTCACATTAATTAGGAAATACAGAGTGTTTTCATAATGCGTAAAGTCTAGTCCATTTAAGTCTTGTTTCAAAATGCTGTTTATATTATTTGAGCAGGAAGGCAGAGACCTTAAACTGCTCCACCCAATTCATTTTACACAAAAGATTAAAAAGAAGAAAACAGTGTCAAAAGGTCAAGCGCCCAGTGTTGCACAACTAATGATAGGCAAAACAAGAGAGGAGGGGAAAAAGAATCCTGACTCCTGACTCCTGACTCCTGACTCCTAGTTCAGCGTGTTCTTCACTGTTAGAAGCTGCTGCTGAACATAGTTATACCATATGAAAATAACACTATCTATTTGAGATTGTAGAAATTTGATTACTGCAGAGCTCTGGCTGGGCTAGACTCACTTCTTATTCTTTATTGCATTGCAGTATTCTTAAGAGATAAATGGCTCTTTTAGAATCAGATTGGCCTTGGCTGTTGAAATGAGGCGTTAATTACCTTGGTAGCTGACACATTCTTACAAGTCAGGGGCTTGATGAAGGTTATCTTCTTCCCTTGTTCCTGTGATTGCTCTGTAAATAGAACACATTCAGAGCCCTTGAATACACTTGCGGCCTGTGCCTCCCACAGTGATCGATGGTCAGATAATGAGAGTTTAATGACCAGTACTGAGAGAGATTATTTCCATGGCTGCTATGGGCCAAGAAAGCTGGGTGGTCAGAAAGGGACCCTTTCCAGACTCTCCTGGGATGTGTTATTTCTTTGGCATTGGTTTCCTTTCATGAGGCACCAAGGTGTATTTGTAAGTTGTGCAGTGTTGCACAACTAATGAGGGGCAAAACAAGAAAGGAGGAAAAAAAAGTATCCTCACTCCTAGTTCAGTGTGTTCTTCACTGTTGGAAGATACTGCTGAACATAGTTATATGTTCAGTGTACAATGTACAATGTTCTTTGACATTCCATTATTTGAAGGATGGGTCCTATGGATAGTATCATCTGCATGGTTTTGAAAACAAAAGATAAAAGCTAATTTTGCTCTGTCTAGTAACTATGAGACAGGGAGAGAAAATCTGAATATTTGTTAAAGTAGACACAGCCCCATAAATTGTGCCTTAGGAGACAGTAAGGCACTTGTCCCTGCTATCTATTATCTGTGTGTCCTTGGACAGCTCATTGCTTCTTTCTGAGCCACCGTTATATGTTATCAAGTGAGCAGGTTGTGTACTAGATGAATTCACAGGACCTTCTTCCAAGTGCTTTTCTGATCTTCATAATTTAGATAATCTCTCAGTAGCAAAACAGTGTACAATATGGTCAATCTGAGATTTTTAGGGGGAGAATTTTAGGGAACATCACAAATGGTAGTAGTTAAAAGGAAATAGGGCTCACAGACTGACTTCTGTCTATAACTTCACATGGTAGAAGGGATGAGAGTTCTCTCTGGAGCCTTTTGTATTAGGTCACTAATTCCAAAGGCCCCACCTCCTAAGACCATCACTTTCGGGATTGGGGTTTTAACATGATTTTGGAGGGACATAAACCTTCATCTCATTGCATTAGAGATATTTGAAAGCTCAGCTCACATGTGTTCCTCCACAGTATTCTCCCAACCTGATGGCTTTGAATGTTGTAGACATAAATCCTTTCATCATTATCAAGAATATTGCCAAAAGCTTCTCAGAAATTATGAGGGTTTTTTTAGTTTCTAAAATATTCTCAAAGAAAGTCCCATGTACTAATGTTTGCCTTTTGATGAAAAAGGATGAAATCTTAATGATTGCCTTAATAAGCTCAACAATGCTTGTTAGTTGAGTCTTCTTATTGTGCTGATTCTTATAAACAACAACATTCATTATAAACATTAATGTATGTGATTCACTAAGGTTTTTGCATGATTCTCTGTGAGGCTTCAGATGTCTCTTGGATTATGTATCTTTTTTTCATCGCCAGCATCCTGTGGCAGCTGCTACTCATTTGCTTCTGTGGGTATGCTAGAAGCGAGAATCCGTATACTAACCAACAATTCTCAGACCCCAATCCTAAGCCCTCAGGAGGTTGTGTCTTGTAGCCAGTATGCTCAAGGTAAGTGTTGCATTTCAGACACCATTTATGAGCTATTTACCTGTGTGCAGCTGGCTGTTGTTTGCAAAGGCAAAAGGATAATGCAGTAGAGAGAGCACAGTGTCTATAGTCAGAAAATCTGGGTGCAAGTCTGGCCCTATCACTTATTAATGGATGGTTTCTCATGGAATTCACTGTACCATCCAGCAAAATGTCAATAGTTACTATGCATTGAGTGAGCTCTGCCTATTACATGTATTGCCTAACAATGCTCAAAACTCTGAGAAGTAGTAAGTATAATCCCTATTTATGGACGGGGAACAGGAACAAAGAAATTTTTCTAATTTGAAGGTCTCACAGCTTTTAGCATTGGAGTTTCACTTCTAATCATCGTCTCCAAAACCCAACTTTTATTAAAACCATACTAACACTGGTTTCTCTCTGGGAGAATTTTAAAATTCTGTACTTAGGGCTGGGTGCAGTGGCTCATGCCTATAACCCCAGCACTTTGGGAGGCTGAGATGGATGAATCTCTTGAGTCCTAGAGTTTGAGACTAGCCTGGGCAACACGGCGAAACCCCATCTCTATTAAAAATACAAAAAATTAGCTGGGCGTGGTGGCGTGTGCTCGTAGTCCCAGCTATTCAGGAGGCGGAGGTGTAAGAATCACCTGAGCCCAGGAGGTCAAGGCTGCAGTGAGCCGATATCATGCCACTGCACTCCAGCCTGGGCAACTGGAGTGAGGCCCTGTTATGAAAAAAAAAATCTGTACTTAGGCTTTCAGATCAGGCTGTATGTGATGTATGTCGAAAACACAGCTATAATTGATTGAGGGAGAAATGTTACCATTTTAAAGGTTTATGCTGTCAAGCCCAGATTTGGCCACTAGGAATTTCTCAGCTCACCAGTGAAACTGCTGATGAGTGATTATTTGCCAGTGAGCCTTTCATTCTTTCTAAAATATGTAATACTAGTTGTGACTTGTAGGCTATAGGGGCTATAATATATCAAGACAATCTTTATCCTCATGAAGCTTATAGTTAAGTGAGAGATAGAGATTAAATAATTATAACAACAGTGTGAAGAACAGTGAAGAAAAAGTACAGAGTTATGATATATATAATAGGGCCAGAACTGCATGAGGAAGGTAGGAAAGACATTTCGGCAAGAGGTTGTCAGGGAAAAAACTTGCTTGAGAAAGAGCCAAGGTGTGGGGTCTGGCTGCTTAGCAATGACCGTAATACCTAACTTTTGCTATTTTTACATGAAGTAACTAATTTAACCCTATGAGGAAAGTACTACTACCATCTAGATTTTACAGGTAAGTAAGTAGAGATATAGAGAAGTTAAACTCTTCACACAGCTTTGGCTTTAAACCTATGTAGGCTTCAGAGCCTCCCCACTTAACCACTTTGCCATAGCTACATCCATATTAGGTGCTAAGTAGATATCTGTTAAGTAGAAGGAGGATGAAAGGATAGTTAGCTAGCTGGAAAATGGATGGATGAATGAAGTGATGCTTAAGCTAAGAACAACTTTCAGGGGTAACATGCAAAGAATAATAGAGCAAAGAAGAAAAAATAGAAAATGGGATAATCCTTTTTCTACTAAGGGGTAACATGTGTGTTATTCATCTTCAGGCTGTGAAGGTGGCTTCCCATACCTCACTGCAGGAAAGTACGCCCAAGATTTTGGGCTGGTGGAAGAAGCTTGCTTCCCCTACACAGGCACTGATTCTCCATGCAAAATGAAGGAAGACTGCTTTCGTTATTACTCCTCTGAGTACCACTATGTGGGAGGTTTCTATGGAGGCTGCAATGAAGCCCTGATGAAGCTTGAGTTGGTCCATCATGGGCCCATGGCAGTTGCTTTTGAAGTATATGATGACTTCCTCCACTACGAGAAGGGGATCTACCACCACACTGGTCTAAGAGACCCTTTCAACCCCTTTGAGCTGACTAATCATGCTGTTCTGCTTGTGGGCTATGGCACTGACTCAGCCTCCGGGATGGATTACTGGATTGTTAAAAACAGCTGGGGCACCGGCTGGGGTGAGGATGGCTACTTCCGGATCCGCAGAGGAACGGATGAGTGTGCAATTGAGAGCATAGCAGTGGCAGCCACACCAATTCCTAAATTGTAGGGTATGCCTCCCAGTATTTCATAATGATCTGCATCAGTTGTAAAAGGGAATTGATATATTCACGGACTGGAGACTTTCAGCAGCAGTTTCAGAAGCTTACAAATAGATTTCCATGAAGATTTTTGTCTTTAGAATTAAAACTGCCCTTAATTTTAATATACCTTTCAGTCGGCCACTGGCCATTTTTTTCTAAGTATTCAATTAAGTGGGAATTTTCTGGAAGATGATCAGCTAGGAAGTAATAGCGTTTGCTTAATCATTTGTAATTCAAACAGATGCTATATTTTTTAAAATCAATGTGAAAACATAGACTTATTTTTAAATTGTACCAATCACAAGAAAATAATGGCAATAATTATCAAAACTTTTAAAATAAATACTCATATTTTTAAAATAAAATTTTAAAAATAACTGCATTATAGAGTTTATGTTTACTTCAGGGAATTTTTATCACTGACTCAGTAAGATTCACTTATGTTACCTATGTAAGCACTTATTTAAGGAGGAAAAGCATTTGAAGATATTTCAATTAAAAACAAAACTATGAACCTTTGTGACAGGGAGATATACTCAGATAGTGCCTAGTGAATCCTAAAATTATCTTTGGATGTTTAATGATCCAGAGACCTCAGAGAAAAGAAATAAGAGTTTTGACAAAATCTGGATATTGGTGAATTTCTTTTCTATGGTGTGTATCTTGTATTTGGGAGTATTGGTTAGTCTTCAGTAGGTGAGCAATAATAGCTTAATGAGTGAAATACTAGCAGCTTAGATTTAAATAGATTTTTGGAATCTCCCAGAGATATTTCACAGTGGATATGAAACCTCTATGCTAAGTAACATATGCCTTCTCTTAGAAATTATGTGACAGGAGAATAAGGCAGTCAGAGCTCTGAAACATAAACATGGACCACAGACTTTTCAAGCTGGAAAGGACCATAAAGATCATGTAATTTAACCTCTTTGCACAGATAGAGACTCAACTTAGAGGGCAAGTGATGTGTCTAACATCACACAGCTGGCAAGTGATGGAGACAGGCTTCAAACCTAGATCTTCGAAACCAAGTTCTCTTTGAGCACCGAATCTCAGCATTTCCCACCAGAGTATCTGCAATCACCAGGGATACTAGCTGCATGCTTGGAAATTTCACCTTAACATTCTGAGTTTCAGAGTTTTGTGCGAAACCCACGTATTTTCTGCATTAAAATTCACTATAATGATGTTTTTACCCTCCTTGAATTGCAGTAGGACTCCAGGAGTCTGCACCATTTAAAGTTTGGCTTCCTGGACCTTCTGGCATGCTGCCACATACCTTTGATCTTTTCACCACATGGTGGCACAGAAACAGCACTGGAAGGCACAGCCAGGGTCGGAATCATTGGAAGGCCTCCAAGGAGATGAGATACATTTTCTTTTTATTGTTACTGATTGAATGTAATTTCCATCCTATTTTGTGCCCAGCCTCACTGCTATGTGAACATATAAACAGACTTTTGAAATCAAGCACAAATTTTTTTTTCACTAAAATTCATGAAGATACTGTCAGTTTAACAAACACAATTCTATTTAACATGTAAGCATGAATTTATTCTCTAGTTTTCCAGGTGGACAGCAGTCAGCTGACACATGAGAACAACTCATCATGATGTAGAGTGCCTGTGATTTTGCACTATTTCATGAAGGCCCTGACTGGCTCTTAAGTAAATTCATTGCTGGTGTCATTCATTAAATACTTTAGGAAATATTAAATGGCTAAATACTGGTGTGAACCTAACTGACATGGAAGTCAGATTATACAACCTGTTTGCTTGAGGATAAGCAATGATTTGAAGAGGCCCTAAGTTTTCAGAGATTATGAGAGGGATTGCCCAGAATAAGAACTTTAAGATAGACTACATTTCAACTTGGATTTATCTACTGTCGAAGTCTGCTTTTCCTGTTTCTGTATGACAGAAAGATCATTTATATCATCCATGTTGCAGATTTCATCAAATACAGTTGACTAAATGGAACATTAGGGTTCTGCAAACCATGCGATTAGACTGTTAAGCTGAACAAAAAGCAGTTGGTGTCAGTATCTAGAACTTTTTATATTGATGCTAATAGAACACATACTCAGAGTATTTTAACAAATGGAGCTCTAGAAAAAAAAAACGAGATGGGAACTCTGGCTAACCTCCCCAAAGACATTCCCAGAAAATCTACAAGGATTATCTACATGGATGATGCCACAGGTCACAAAGAAGAAAAATAATATTTAGCTGGGCAGTCTAACACAAGCATAATATTGACTCTGGAGCTGTAGTGCCTGGATAAGAGTTCTGGCTCTGTATCTTACTAGCCGTGAAACCTTAGGCAGTTTCCTTATCCTACCTGCGCACTGTGCATCCTTTCTTTCTTTCTTTCTTTCTTTCTTTCTTTCTTTCTTTCTTTCTTTCTTTCTTTCTTTCTTTCTTTCTCATCTCTCTCTCCTTCCTTCCTTCCTTCCTCCCTCCCTCCCTCCTTTTCTTTTCTTTCTTTTCTTTTTTCCTTCTTCCTTCTCCTTCCTTCTTCCTTCCTTCCTTCCTTCCTTCATTCCTTCCTTCCTTTTCTTTTCTTTCTTTTCTGTAAAAATAGAGAGAATCGCATAGATATCTTTCACTGTCCGAATTTTTGACTTTTTTTTTTTTTTTTTTTTTTGAGTCTTGCTCACTGCAGCCTCAACCTCTTGGGCCCAAGCCATCCTCCCACTTCAGCCTCCCGTGTACCTGGGACCACAGGCGCATGCTGCCGTACTTGGCTAATGAATTTGTCCTCTCTGAACCGTTGCCATTGCAACAAAGGAACTAAATGTATTTGCATTTGCATTTTTAACAGCATTACTTGCTATCTAAGCTCAGGCCCTTCATCATTCCAAATGGAGGTGCTAAAGATAATTAAAGACAATGCAGTTTCCCTGATCATACAAACTTGCTCACAGAACTCAGGAACTGAATAGATTTGGATAGTAAGGAATATGTATACATACTTCATAGAGTTCTCTGAGGGTTAAATGCTTTATATATATATATATATATGTGTGTGTGTGTGTGTATATATATGCAAAGTATGTAGAACAGTGCTTGGCATGTGGTAAGGAGTAAATATATTTTTCTGAACTCAAATTGTAAAATAATATTTTGCTATAAGGAATCAGCTAAGATGTATTCTATAAATAAGCTCTACGACGAGAGGATAGAGAAGGGCCTATGAGGGGTTTTCTGTTTGTTTTTTTAAGGGCGAAAAGAACCTACAGAGGAACACTAGCACAAGGAAACCCACAGAGAAAAGCAAAAAGCTTTATGAGTTAGCCATATGGTTTTAATCTTATTTTTTACTATAAAATTTTTACATCCCTCACTCCTACCATTCTTGTGTTGCTGCCTGTGAGAAGAGAACAAGTCTGAGAGGTGATGGAGTTTGAGAGACTACCACAGGGATGAGTAACAGGACCCAACCAGGGAAAAGACATTGCAACTTTGAAGTGAAAAAGACTGAAGGTAATGTAAAGTCATAATAATTTGATTTTCCTATTCAGGTTCTAAAAGCATGAAGATAAAGTAAGCATAACAGATTCACATCACATTAATGGTGGAAGGTTATCTAGTCCATCTCTGCTGCTAAAAATGGGCCTTGAGAGGTAAAGTAACATGCCTGAGCTTCCAGCTAATAAAGATAAATCTATGCTCCAATATGTCCAGAACTTTCTATTGTACCTGCTGCCTTCCAATTAAGAAAAATGGCAAAATAATGTTTCCATTCTTAAATGTTGTGAGACCGGTAACCTCACTTTGTTCTTTAAAATCATTTCCAAGATTTGTGCCACCTCCCAGAAATCCTGTTCTCATTTCTTTGGGGCAGGTACTCTGAGTGCCAATCCATGTGTGGTGGTTTGGAAGGTTTAATATAACAGTTTTCTTCTAAATATAGTGATGTTAATATAGTTATATCTCTTAACTCTAATGAAGGTTTATTTTTGGTTTAAAGCTAAGTAGAATCTTCCTGACCGAGTTTGGGGAGCTTTAGATACATCAGAATCTTCTTTGATGGGCAGCACGTGGACTTAAAATTGTGTATTGGTAGTGGGTCAGTTAGTCACTGGGCCTAATGAAATATTAACTGTAAAGTACTGACCTCAATGAATTTTAGTTCCAATTAAAAGTGCAAATTTGTGTGAAATTGCCTGGGACATAAAATAATTGGAACTTCAGCAGACTTTCTGGTCATGCCATACTATGTCCTCCTAGTGATAGCAAACTGGAAATACAGGAGATAAACTAACTCAGGCAGAAAATGCAGCACACGCCTTTTTTGTGTGCGTGTTTTCCTTTTTCCTTTGAGAAGTCCATTTTTCAATATCCCTTTTCTTTAAATCTCTTTTAAGAGTTAGTAGAAGAAATTTAACCTCTTCTTTTCCAATTTTGAGGATGTGATGCTGATGTAATACTTTGGTTTTGAACTTTATGTTCTTAAAGACAGTTTGTCTTCTTGAAATTCAAGTCTGTAGGTGGTTAAATGGGGAAAGAATGTGATAAACTTCAGACTCCCCAAGTTGAGAAAAAAATAGCAGGCTTCTTTCTTCTTCTAATGCAAAAGGTCTTAAAGAGATTGAAATCCTAGCAATCAATTGAAAGAAATAAGTTAGAGAAATAGCTTTCCCCTGAGGAAATGAGGGAAATGCCATAAAACTAAGGGTTGTGCATTAAAGTAATCATTGAAATGATTTATTTTTTTTTCTGTAATGTATTTTCTGGACCTTCAAAAGTATTGAATAGTTTCACTGTAATTTAAGATAAATGACAGAAAATAAGTGCTTTTAGTATCAGATATTTATACCTTCATTCTCTCTTTCTGGGAGTTTCTGAAGAACTAAAAGTCTGCTTTTCTTTTAGATTGACTATTTCTATGCCACTATAAGAAATGGGCACTATTCCCAAGAGATAGCAGATGCAGAGCTAGTTCAGCAGGCTAAAATTCAGTTGGGTGAAAAGGATAAGCCTATGGAAAGAAAGTAAACAAAATAGCATTGTGCTGCTAGAGAACCCAGAAATAAATTCATAGATTTTCAGCCGACTGACAAAGGTGCCAAGAACATACACTAGGAAAAGAACACCCTCTTCAATAAATGGTGCTGGGGAAACTGGATATCCATGTGGAGGAGAATGAAACTAGATCCTTATGACTCACCATATACCAAAATCAACTCAACATGAATTAAAGACTTAAATGTAAGACCTGAAACTATACAAATACTAGAAGAAAACATAGGAAATGCCCAAGAACTTTAGCTTAGGCAAAGATTTTATGGCTAATATTTCAAAAGCATAGGCACACAAAACAAAAAGTATACAAATGGAGCTATAGTAAACTAATAAGCTTCTGCATGGCAAAGGTAACAATTGACAAAGGGAAGAGACAACCTGTAGAATGGGAGACAATATTTGCAAATGATTCATTCGACAAGGGACTAATATCTGGAATATAAAAGGAGCTCAGACAACTCACCATCAAAAAACAAAAACAAACATACAGAAAACCCAAAAAATCTCCTTAAAATGTGAGCAAAGGATCTGAACAGATGTTTCTCAAAAGAAGACATACAAATGGCTAGTAGGTATATGAAGAAATGCTCAACATCACTAATGATTAGGGAAATGAAAATCACAATGAGACATCATTCCAGTTAGAACGGCTATTATAAAAAAGACGAAAACTAAAAAGACACTTGTGAAAATGTGGAGAAGATGGAACTCTTATGCACTCTTGGTGGTAATGTAAATTAGCACAGCTATTATGGAAAACAATATGGAAGTTTCTCAAAAAACTAAGACTAGAACTACCACGTGATCCAGAAATTCTACCAATGGGTATTTATCCAAAGAAAAAGAAATCAGTATATCAAAAGGATATCTGCATTCCCATGTTTATTGCAGCACTGTTCACAATAGTCAAGATATGGAATTAAGTCAGCTGTCCATCAATGGATGAATAAAGAAAATATGGTATATATACACACTGTGGAATGCTATTGGGCCATAAAATAGAATGACATCCTGCAATTTGCAGCAACATTGATGGAACCTGTGGTCATTATATTAAGCAAAATAAGCCAAGCACAGAAAAACAAATATTGGGTGTTCTCACTCATATGTGGGAGGTAAAACAGTGGATCCCTTGGAGGTAGAGAGTAGAATAATGGTTAACAGAGGCTGGAAGGGTATTGGGGGAGAGGATAAAGAGATGTTGGTTAATGGGTACAAGCATTCAGTTGAAAAGAATAAGTTCTAGTGTTTCATAGCACAGTAGGGTAACTAAATAGTTAATAATAATATATTGTATGTTTCAAAACAACTAGAAGAGAAGATATGAAATGTTCCCAACACAGAAATGATAAATGTTATAGGTTATGTATATGCTAAATACCCTGATTTGATTATGACACATTTTATGCATGTATCAAAATACCGTTATGTACCCCCATAAATATGCACAAATGTGTAACAATTTTTAAAAATAGCATTGTGGCACAAAAATATCATGGTCTTTGGAACCAGAAAATCCTGACATTGAGTCTTTGCTCCACCAATGTTTGTTATTTGGACTTTGTTCAGTTATTGAACAGAGATTTCTAGTAGTCAGTGTCTTTGCCTGTTAAACAGCACTGCTAATATCTTTTTTCAAGGGCTGTGCCAAGGTTTAAAAGAAGCAACGAGTGTTTACATATAACTTGCCTTGTTTTAAAAAAAGATTTAAAGTGCTTTGCGAAGGTTAAGACACAATGCAAAATAAATTAAAAATAAGTGAGTGAACTGAATTAAAGGGAAGATAAAGGTAGGAAAGTAGGATATACCCATGAAATAAAAGCTATAGAATCTAGTACATTACCTGATACATGGGGATCATTCTTCAACACTGGTTCTCAACTAGAGGTAATTTTGCCCCTAATGTTGGTAGACATTTGGGGTTGTCATAATTGGGGCAAGGATGGGAGTGTGCTACTGCACCTAGTTGGTAGAGGCCAGATATACAGCTAAATATTCTATAGTGCACAGGACAAACCTCCACATGAAGAATTAACCAGCCCAAAATGTCAATAGTCCTGAGGTTGAAAAAGTCCTGTCTACAACATGCTAATTCCTTGATATACTTTCCAAGCACCAAATGAATGTTATATACTTTGGAAGAGGGAAAGAATTCTGAGGGTTGAAGTAATCCCAGAAGCTTCCAAAGAGAATTTGGGACTTGAGCTGAGCTTTGAAAAAGCAAGAGGCATAGTAAAAGGCATGGGAGGCCAAGAGACTGTGGGAAGATAGAAGCAATGAGAGAAGATTAAAGACACTTCCCTTCAATTTCAAGGTGACAGATTAACCCCATTCTGCAGTAATCCCCACCCGACAGAACCTATTGACATGACTATAAAAGGTATAAAATGTATTTAATACATAGCCATAATTTATAAGAATAGAACGTCTTAATGAACCAGAAATTGTGACAAACCCTTATAAGAAAAAGTGAGGGGAGCAACTGGGAAGTTATTGTGATACTTGAAGGCCCAAGCACGTGGGAAAATTCTGCCATAGAAGATGAGACCATTCAACTCACCAAACATTTCATCAAAATAAGGATAAGAAGGAAAGAGGTAGATTGTAACATCTTTACTTAAAGCATTGATCCTTCATGCCTGCTGGGTCATGAGCCACTTTGAGACTGATGAAAACTATGGATCCTTTCTCCAGAAAAGTTCACTTACTTTTCCTATATTTGCATAAAATTCCATTAGGCTCATGAAAATGTGTAAGCCCCAGTACTGGCAGTAAACTTTTATGTGTATGCGTGCATCTTCCCCTAGGCAGTAGCCATTCCAAAATGCCGATACTGTTACTATTTAAAATTTTCTTTCAGTTATAGGCTGGGAGGAACCATTGAAAAGGCTTGGCAGGTGAGATTCAGATGGCTAGACCAGTTAGATAACTCAGCTTTGAGCCATAATCTCACCCGGGGTCAGACCTATTGGGAAACTGAGCTCTCCATTTGTTCCCTGACCCTTAGTGGCTCTCTCAGTCCCCAGCCCTTTGTCTGTTTCTCTGGGGTTGAGATGTAGTCTTACTCATGCTATCTCATTGTCTCTAGAGCCAAAAGACTCTGACCAGTAAAATCCCACCTGGGAACTAAATTCCTTCTGCCAATGGAGAGACTTTTTCTAATGCTCACTACATGCTGTCAAGAATTGGGCACTTTGTGCAGCACCTGGATTCCCCATCATTGTGCTCTTGCTATACCCAGGAGCAAACATTATCTTCCCCCTGCCCCTCCCCTTGAACCCGACTGCTGCCTCTTTACCTTGACTGTCCCCTGCAGCAGCTTCACCAAGTGGATACTTTATTTTTGACTCAATTAGTTTTGCCTTTATTGGTAATAATAATGATAGCTGCCATTTATCAAGGTCTTACTTTGTGCTAGGTGGTATGGTAAGCTCTTTGCATACAACGTCTCATTGAATTCCTGGTATAGATTTTGTTTTACATATAAGGAGTAAGACAAGTGAAGGAACTCATCCATTTTCTTGGGATTTGAATCCAGGTCTCTTTGTTCTAGCACCATAGCTCTTAACCATACTTCCCTCAAGATGTTCTTCCTGTGCTTTTCCCAGGAGTTTGTTGATATTTCAGGTCCTGATCTCTTTTGTTCTTCCTTATCTTTTTGTAAGAAATTATCATAATTGCACAAGTCCTGAGAAATAATAAGACACCTTCAGCATCTTAAACTAGGATAAATAAAAGAAGGGTGGCCTCCTAGAATTTAAATCAGGAGGGAGGTGGTGGGCAATGGATGACAAGCTCTACTTTGAAGAGGGTGAATTTCAGCTGACCACTGCTAAAGCAGTACAAGCTTTTCCTTTCAGCAAGTGTCTTCCCAGAAATGTGATAGCAATTTTTAGGAAGAATTTGGCAAACATAATGTTTAGCAGATTTGTAACAAATGCTATAAGCTCAAATGGAAGATTTTTTTTTTTTTTTTTTGGCAGCACACTCAGCCCTCCAAGGGAAAGCGGATTATTTTGCTTGCAAGTGCAATAGCAAGGGGGGTATGAAGGACAGCAACATTCCTTCCTGTATAAAAAAATAAATAAATAAAAGAAGAAAGATTATTGAGGCCCTCTCTGCTGTATTTAATGTACTTTAGGATGTTGGTAGAAAGATATCAACCTCGAATAAGTTCACAGAATACATTTGGTTTCACAGAAAGTTTAAAGTCAATCTGGGCATTCAGTGATCTCTTTCTGTATATTTGATCTACCCATCTGCTGGGCTTTTGAAGTTTTCGATAATAAAAAAAGGAATAGTCCTAGCAGTATTTGCATGAACTTTTATTGAATTCAGTTCAGAGCCCTTTGGCATGAAGAGTGCTGACTTTGGCAAGCATCCAGGAAACACTCTTATGGGAAGCTTCTCTGTTTCTGTTTTGGAGCAACTTTGCACAATTAATCACAGCATCATTTACGGTTATAAAAAGTTGGAAACAACCTAGAGGCCCAACAAATAGAAAATAGATCATTTACAGTACACAAGCTTGACAATATACAATATTAAAAACAACTATGCCACTAACATAACAACATTAAGAAGTACTTATGTTGTATGTGGGAAAAATGATGCTGTGTTTTGTTATGAAAAATGCAAATGGATATGCTAGTGCCTTCAAAAGGGCAAGAAGATTACGAATGGTTAAACATACTTATTTCCTTTATTTTCTTTTGAAAAATAGCTATGCTATAAATAACAGAAAATGTAATAAAAATTTGCCTGACAAAGGAGGCCTTATCACATAAATAAGCTCAAGTCTCTCTCTCCTCCAAAAAGCCACTATAATAGCCTGTTCTCACACTGGCGTGAAGATGGGGTAATTTTTAAATAAAAGAGGTGTAATTGACATAGTTCCACGTGGCTGGGGAGGCCTCGGGAAACTTAGAATCATTGCGTAAGGCACCTCTTCACAGGATGGCAGAAGAGAGAATAAGCACAGAGCAAAGGGGGAAGCCCCTCATAAAGCCATCAGATGTCATGAGAAGTCACTCACTATCATGAGAACAATATGGAGGAAACTGGCCCCATGATTCACTTATCTCCACCTGGTCCCACCCTTGACACCTGGGGATTATTACAATTCAAGGTGAGATTTGGGTGGGGACGCAGAGCCAAACCATATCAGCTACCAACTTTTCACCCACTGCAAATATCACATTACACTTTTCTTAACATTTAAGTGTCTTCAACGAAATTTCTTTTACCTTCTTACTTTGTGTTTTCTCCTCAGTCTGTTGAAATCTGCCTTCTGCCAGGTCACTTATGTGAAATTGTTCACATCAAGATAAAATCCACCACCTTGTTGCTGAAAATAGTTTTCAGTCTTTCAGCAGTTGGTATTTATTTGGTCACACCTTCTTTAACCTTGCAATTCCCAGATTTCAGATCTCTGTTTCTTTGCAGTATTCTTTTCAGGCTCCTGGTCCTCCTTAAACTTTACTTTCCCTCTAGAAATGTGAGCTCCCTTAAATAATCAGGCCCAGAAAAGCATTTAACATGTGGCAACAGTCACATCTCACTCCCTCTTGAGCTAAATCACTATCTCTCCAAGCCACTTGCTTTGCAGGCTCTAGACTAACTGATCCCAAGTAGCCATAAAATGCCATACACCCTATAGTTCCATAATGTATAGCCAATTGCTAACTAATGTTATTTTTGTGAACCAATGAGAATTCCTGACAAAAAAATTTTGTAATTGTTCCTTCTCCTGATTCATCTTTTTTTTTCTTTAAAAACTTGAGCATCTGTTTTGTTCTCCACAGCACTCCCGAGGCAACTTGGAAGTGTTTCCTGGGCTGCAGTCCTTAACCTTTGTGCTTGAATAAACTCTCTTAAAATAGATTTTGAATTTTTTTATTTTATATTGACAGTTTCTTGGTGTCTGTTGACCAGATGCCACTCTCAGGACCTTGCCATGTGGGCCTCTATAACACAACAGTTTGCTTCATTAAAATGTACAAGCTATGAAAGCAATAGAGAGAGTGTACTCGCAAGACAGGATTCATAATCTCTTGTAACCTAATCATGAAAGAGACATCTCCTCAATGTTTCCATATTCTGTTGGTCAGAAGCACATTACTGAAGGAGATAGTGTTACATGAAGCCTGAATATACCAGGAGGTAAGTTCATTGGGGGTCCTCATAAAGGCTGCCTATTATAATTCTAAACCCTGTATCTTATTCTCCACTTATACATCAAGGCACAAGTCCTATTAGTAAATGCAACATGCACAAGTCTGAATACATCATTTTTCTATTCCCAAAGGCAGCTCATTTCCATCTTTTTAGTTAATGGCATCTCCATTCACCAACTTTTCAAAAAGCAGAAAACTATGGTATTTATTCTTCTTCCTTACCCCAACATTCAATTAATCATGAGCTCCTATTAATTCTAATTTCTAAATATCTATTACATCTGTCTCTCCACATGTCTGTCTTAACCTATCATGATCTATAACGTATGTCATCGCTATGGCTTCCGAACATACCTTCCTACTCCCAGTCTTGCTCTCTTCCAGTCCTTACCACACCAGTGGTGACAATGCCACACTCCTGCTTAAAATGCTCACCTGGTTTCCCATAGCTCAAAAGTATTTCAAGATGGATATGGATAGTGATTCTGAAAATGCACGTTCAATAAATCTGTGATTTCCACAATACAGGCTACAAAAATTTAAACTCAGGAAAATCTTTCTGAGCTGGTAAGAATATGTGAAGTTGAGTGACAGAGTTGTGAGTGATCTAGCTTTCTATTTGAATAATATGCAAAATCCCTATATAAGTTGTTTAGTGTGGAATCTCAGATATGAGGGATGTAAACTCAAAACAGTTGTATTAGTTTTCAGTAACCACTATCGATTGTTCTTTGAACGTTATCTATTTGGAAGGCTGCATCCCTTGAAGATATTTCAGTTCCACTGTGTAACTTTCCAGACATTTTCACATATTAGAAGTTTCATGGCAGTTCTGAGAAACTCAGACCTATTTATTGTAATATTTCAATCTCCAAGGGCTTCTGCTAGCTCACAGAGTGCCAATATGGGAATGGGAAAATGATGCCCCTTCCTCCTGGTGGAGACAGGGATGTGCACAATCAGTTCAGAGCACTAATGCCTCCCCAGACCATATGAAATTCTAGCTGCCTGGAATTTAGAGATTGTGTGGCCTGCTTTAACAAACTTCCTCTTTGTTATTCTAATCTAGCCATGGAGTAGGTGTAAATAAGAGTGAAAATGGTATTTTCTAGTCAGTTGTAACATGACTGGTTATCAAATATTTCAAATATTGCCCCAAATGCTATCCTCAGAAGGTGGTGCTGTGAGTTCTGGAATGTTTGTCTGGGAGCTGCCTCTCCAGAAGCAGAACTGGATGGACCAAGTACAAACTAGAGGTCAGTCATTTGTGTTTATTTCAACCTGTGCTGTCCATGACTTCGAAGCACAAGTCACTGGATTCTCTAAAAATACTTCCCATCCTCAAATTCATTTTAACTGGATCAATTTTTGAGACTTGGAAAACAGTTGAAATTTGTTATTCTGACAGCTCCATTCAAAAATGAGATGTAAAAAATGACCTTTTTATAGGAACATATGGGAAAGAACTATAAAAACCCTTAAGATTTGGTTTGGCAGAGACATTTTTCTCATTCAAAAATGAGTAGCGTTTTTGGCACTTGCTGTGGTACTTGTAGCTGGCAGCTGAATTATTTTGGCCTCTGCCCAAATCTCTGGACACAAAAGCTGATCTTCAAATCTCCGGACTCAAAAGCTGATCTTCAAATCTCCTGTTTAGTTAAAGAAGGATTTAAAACACTTAATGGCCATTTACATGTCAAAAATAAGACATTATATTAACCTGATATTGAAACACTGTGCCTGTCTAAATAGTGATGACAATAGATAAAATAACTACCTTTTGAATGGCAGTGCATTACTTATATTGTTCTTCAAAACAACCTATCAATAGAACAGGTTTTAAAAGCCCATTTTACAGATAGGAGAAGAAAACTGAGGTTCAGTAGACCAAGATCCTTGCTCAGGGTATTTGGAAGAATCAGTATTCGAGCCCATGGCTACAGATATTTACCTATTCTCTTTCTATTATGTCACGTTATTTTCAATGTATATTTTCTGAAATGCAATGCAGTAGGCCTTGAGTTAGTAATTCTTCCTTTAAATGTACCTGCAAATTATACAACACTCTTAGCCAATAATGACTTAGAGAATTATTTCTGCTTTCTTTAGCATTAGTACTTTTATGCTCTTCTTAAAGGTAATTATTCTACCTATGACTGTTCTATTATAAAACAGGGTGGTCTTGGTAGTTTACAAATATGTCCATAAGTAGATGTATCATGGTGCCCTAAATTAGCTTTACTCATGTTCTTTTCTTTATAGAAAATTTTTGTTAACTATGATCCCATGCCTCTGTAAATTGATCATCCCCTAACCCATAGCTTCATATCATTTAGTGTTCTGGGACCTCCAAATGGAGTATTTATTATTAGACAAGGAGGCATGGTCTGTCTGATATATGTTGAAAGCCAATAACATAACTCACTGTCTTTCAATTTGGTAATAATTCTGTCTTAATTCAGTCTTATACATATTGCTTCCTAGTATCTTCCATTCTTTTTCTTGGAGAAAGTAAAATGGAAGAGTCAAATGAAACACAGTGTTCTAAATCTACGCGTATGAAGCAATCTACCACTTCAGATGTAAGTTGGTATAGAATAAAAGGAAGTAACAGTTCAATTTATGGATTCCAGGGAAATATACTAATATGATCCAGGAAGTATAGATATTTAAAGGAGGCATCTTCTAAGTTGATGGAACATAGCTGCAGCAGTTTCTGGGGCACAAATAGGGACAGTAACATGATTTTAAATTTTGGCTAAAGATTCCCAGTGAGTTAGTGCCTGGGTGAGGTAGGTGGGCATAGTATATCATGATCCAGCAAAGTAATAGCTGAGCATGGTATCTAGACCCAGAAAAATGGGGCAGGGCTCGATGGGGGGAACTAGAATACAAACTAGGAGGATATTCAAGGTTCTGGGAAGGAAGAAAGTCTGCAACTCTGCATCTGGGTTTATTTCCATATACATTGAATTTTAATAATAAATTAAATGCTGGTGAGGATGTAATCAGTGGGGAGAAGGAATTTGTACAGAGAAATATTATGATCAGATCTTTGCTTTCGTAATGTTATTATCTGTTGTTAAGGAAATCATAAGAGGAAGAGCAAGATTGGAAACAGTGAGATCAGTTAGGAAGCTATTGGTATCTTCAAAGCACTGTCCAAGTCTCACCTTCATCCTCGTCAGACTTTCTCACCCAAATTTCTGTAGGATAAACTACCCTTGCCAAATCATTTAACATTTATTTTCTGTTTCTGTATCATGCCTTTCTAATGACATTATAAACTATGATGAATTTAATTAATTTTATTTTAATTGTTTCATTGCATTAGGTTCATAATAAACACATAGAAAAATACATGAATGCTTTTCAATGAAAAGTAGGAAGTAGGAGCAAATAAAACATTGCATAAGTAGAGAAAGGAAGGCATAACATATTATGTATAGGGATATAGATATGTCAAAAAGGGGAAAGCTAACTGATTCCTACAGCAAAGTATTAGATGGATGACTTTTTTTTTTTTAATGTGTATACATTTTTTTTTTTTACTATTTTTTTCTAACTTTTAAGTGCAGGGGTACATGCGCAGGTTTGTTACATGGGTAAACTTGTATCATGGGGTTTGTTGTACAGATTATTTCATCACCCAGATATTAAGCCTAGTACCCATTAGTTATTTTTTCCCGATCCTCTTCCCTCCACCTTCCATTAGACCCCAGCAAGTGTTATTCCCCTCTATGTGTCCATGTGTTCTCATCATTTATCTTCCACTTATAAGCAAGAACATGCAATATTTGGTTTTCTGTTCCTGCATTAGTTTGCTAAGGATAATGGCCTCCAGCTTCATCCATGTCCCTCAAAGGACATGATCTCATTCTTTTTTATAGCTGCATAGTATTCCATGGTGCATATGTACCACATTTACTTTATCTATTTTATCACTGATGGGAATTGAGGTTGATACCATGTCTTTGATGTTGTGAATAGTGCTGCAATGAACATATGTATGCATGTGTCTTTATAATAGAACAATTTATATTCCTTTGGGTATATACCCAGTAATGAGATTATTTATATAAATTTAAAGAGTACAACTGCAATTTCATTACATGGATATATTGCACAGTGGTGAAGTCTGGGATTTTACTGTATCCATGACTCAAATTATGTACATTGTACCCATTACCCATTAAGTAAATTCTCTTTCTTTCTCTCTCTCTCTCTTTCTCTCTGTCGCTTTCTGAGCCAGGGTCTCACTGTCACACAGGCTGGAGTGCAATGGCATGACCATCTCTGCAGCCTTGAACTCCTGGGCTCAAATGATCCTCCCATCTCAGCCTCCTGAGTAGATGGGACTATAAGCCCATGCTACCACACCTGGCTAATTTTTGTATTTTTGTCGAGACAGTGTCTCACTATGTTGCCCAGGCTGATTTTGAACTCCTGGCCTTAAGCAATCCTCCACCTTGGCCTCCCAAAGTGCTGAGACTACAGGGGTGAGCTACCGTACCCAGCCAGGATTTGTTTTCCTTTGGGTAGATAGCTAGTAGTGGAATTGCTGGATTAAATGATACTTCTATTAGAAAATAACAGGCTCTTTCTTATTGTTTTGAATGTATTACTTATAGACGCAGGCTCCAAGGCTTTGAAGAAATCCAGAACATAAAATTAAATTACTAAATAATACAAGGAATCAAAGAGAACATGAGTTATTTAAAAGTGTTCAAAAGAATATCCATGTTGTCAGGAGTTGAATTTATTTAAACACAATATATCAGAGTAAAATTTTTTGATCACTAAAGAATGCATGAGTATGTATGTATATATATATTTGTGTCTACATATTTATGTGTATATGTACATGTATATGTATATACGTGTGTGTGTGTTTAGAAGAGTGAGAGAGAGAGAGAAGAGAAATTGAGAAGTGAAGGCCAATCGCCACAAAAAAACTTAAGTTTTTGTCATCAACTTGCAAATGGAAACTGGCACTGTGCTGGAATAAAGATGAAACTTTTTTTTCTTTTTTTTTTTTTTTGATTAGGCTTTCTTCCAGTTGCAATTGTTAGAATGTAGAATTTGCAGCACATGGTTACTTTTTTTGAATGCCTGTGCTTTGGAGATATTTAAACTCAGACCTCATGTATCACTTACAATCTGATTGTGCAAATACTGAATACCTGACTGATCTCTTTATGAGTCCAAGGCTGTTTTATCCCAAGGCTTGGCATGCTGTCAGTAACTCAAAAGTCCTTAGTCCTGCCATTAAGCTAGATTTTGTCTCATAAAAGAAAAGAGGGAGAATTATGCTTTCTGAAAAAAATAGCATGTAGGTTAACTTTGGTCTGAACCCATTAAAATCATCAAATGGTTTCAGGGCTGTTATATATTTATCTGAGTTATTTTGAGCCACATATATCTCCAATTGCTTGGCACATGATTATTTTTGCTCCTAATTTCACTAGCAATACTGAGAGATGATAATCTTTATACCACAAAGTATTCCCTATTTTATCATCTGAGTGATCTTTATGAAAACCAAGTCTGCCTAAAATTATTTCTAAAACTGCATTAGTTTAAACCTTTAAGAGATTACTATTGTCTTTAAGTTAAAATTCAACCTAAGAAGTTAGTGTAACATAGAAGTTAAGAGCACTAGCCTTTGAGTCAGACTAGCCAGCTTCAAGGTTCTACTTCATACTAACCCATCTGTATTTCAGGTTCCGGGTTCTGAAAACTAAGGAAAATGATAGCATATATCACATACAGTTGTTAAGAGTATTAAAGGAGATAATTTACCTAAGGCCATTCAAAAAGTGCCTGGCACACAGTAAGTGTTTAATGAATGCTAAAGCATATCATCATTGATATAGGAGGCAAGCCCTTTATAGTTGGGTCTTTAATTGATTTGTAATTTCCTATGTGTCAATAACTCTGTTGGATTTCTCCATATATGATTTTGTCCAATTTATACAACAATCCTATTAGATAGGTATTATTATCCCTGTTTTCAGGCATCCAAAGTAGGTACTTCATATTCCCACCACCATCATAATCATATACTTAATCAATAGGTGTTATCAGTTCAATTCAATAGAGAAAGTAGTCCCTTCATATGAGCCTGAGTAATTTAAATATAGGATGTCAATCTGTAGAGAGGGGTAGCGGGGGCAGAGAGACAGAAGGGATGGGAAGGGAAGGAAAGGGGAGGGGAGGGGAGGCAGACACAGAGTGAGAGAGAGAGAAGAGGAGTGGGCAAGATCTGTTAACAGAAGCAGACATAAGAAATGGGGCATTGAGTTCTCTATACCTAGCTCTGTTATCTTCTTGAGACACAGCAGCACTGATTTTTTTCTAAATTTTCCATGTATTCTTATAATGCAATCACCGTTTTGGCTAAAGATATATTTCCTTGAAAATTAAAAATCCTCACTGCTGCTTTACTGCTGGTAGCTATATAGGAGAATACAGAGGATTAAAGTCTATAATTCTCTCTCAGAGATTATATGATGCATGGGCTTTGAGAAAAGGAATAAGGTGTGTTGTGGGTAGGACAAGAGACAGAGCTGCCAGTTCTGTGTACCAAAGAGTAAAGGGAAGCCTATTCTGAACCTCAGGAGATCCTATTCATCCTTTCCTCAATTCAATAGATGTCTGGTCACTTTAAATTTTCACATCTAGAGGTTGCTACTGAGAGGACTCTACCTATAATAGCAAAAATTTATATGAAGTGGACCTGCAGCCTCCACTTATAACATTGAAATTTTAATTCTACCTGGATATTTTGCTGCATAACTAAGTCATATGCCTGGTAGGTGGGCAGCACGTTGCCTATGAGCTAAATTGCTGAGATGAATACACAGAATTGATAAGTTCTCAGACAGAATCTTAATAATGCCAGAACATGCCCAGGCTACCCAGCACCCTGGGGCTGTTCTTGAGGTCAGCAGGGATCATGAACATAATAACTATAATTCCTGTTATTATTACCAGACTCACATTCTTATCCATCAATTTCCATTACAAACTCTTTGTTCTGCTTGGTCCCACACAAAGTGTTCTCAAATTTTATGTCAGGAAAAGAGGTAAGGTCTAGACTTCTTTATGGAAAGTCATATTCAAAATTGGACATTGGCTTCTTAAATAGTTGTTGGTGGCTCAAAATGAAGTGATGCTCTTTTGTTTTTTTTTCTTTCCTCTCATTTAATTTTTTCTCTTTCATTATTCTATTCCTCTTTGTGTGTGTACATGTGTGTTTGTATGTGTATGTTTTCAATAAAAAATTAAGACACAGTAAATGTTTTCTCAACTGATTGTTAGCCTGTTTGTATCTCTGTAATTAAATACCTCATTCTTTTCAGTATCATGGTGTTTAAGTCTAAGATTTTTCACATTCAAAACTGAAAAGTTTAATTAATTTTATTCATTTAAAGTGTTCGGCCCATCCTCGTGGGGATGTTCTGATTTTCTTACTTTAAAAATAGATTTGGAGAGATAATAGATGTTTAACTAATTGCATGTTTATGAAATACACAATTGGATAAGTTCTGTCACATGTGTACACTCATGAAACCATCACCATAGTAAAGACAATGCACATATAGATTGTCCACAAAAGTTTACTTATGCTCCTTTGTAACCTTTCTCTCCGGCTGCTCTCTGCCTGCACCCCTCTCCCATTAGGAAACAGCTGATTTACTTTTTGTTGCTATAAATTAATTTGCATTTTCTAGACTTTTATGTCCATGGAATCATACATGTATGTCCTCTCTATTGTCTGAGTTCTTTCATTTGGTATAATTATTTAGACATTTATCAATGTTATAATGTGTTAATAATTTACATTTTTTTTTTTTTTTGGTGAGACAGTCTCACTCTTTCCCCCAGACTGGAGTACAGTGGCACAATCTTGGCTCACTGAAAGCTCCGCCTTCTGGGTTCATGCCATTCTCCTGCCTCAGCCTCCCTAGTAGCTGGGACTACAGGTGCCTGCCACCACGCCCACCTAATTTTTTGTATTTTTAGTAGAGACAGGGTTTCACCATGTTAGCCAGGATGGTCTTGATCTCTTGATCCACCCACCTCAGCCTCCCAAAGTGCTGGGATTACAGACGTGTGCCACTGCACCCAGCCAATAATTTATACCTTTTATTGCTGCGTAATATTCCATTTATGGATATATCACAGATTCTCATTCACTGTTGATGGATATTTGGGTTGTTTCAAGTTTTGGACAGTATAAATAAAGTTTCTAGGACATTCATATATGAGTCTTTGAGTGATGTATGCTTCATTTCTCTTGAATAGAATCTGAAGAGTATATGATTAGACCACATAGTAGGTATATGTTTAACTTGTAACTGCCAAATTATATTTCGAAGTGGTTGTACCATTTTACACTTCCACCCCTGATGCATAAAAGTTCCATTTCCTTGACATGCTTGCCAATTGGTTGGTCTTTTTTTATTTGAGCCCATGTAATAGCTATATTGCAATATCTCATTTTTTGTTTTAATTTGCATTTTTAACATGACTAATGATGTTTAGTACTTTTTCATGTATATATTTGTCACCACTATGTCTTATTTAATGAAGTGTCTGTTCAAATATTTTGCTGATTACATTTTTTATTATTAGATTTTTAGGTTTTATTATTGAGTTTTATATATTCTGGATAAAAGTCCTTTACAGATACATGATTTGATATGTTTTCTCCCAGACTGTTGGTATGTATTGTAATTCTTTTAACAATGTCTTCTAAAGAGCAGAAGGTATTAATTTTGATGAAATACAAATTATCAGTTTGTTCTTTTGTGGATCATGCTTCATATGTCATAACTAAGAAATTAATTGTTAACCAATATAATAAAGGTTTTCTTTTATTTTTTTCTAAATTATCTATGCTGTTAGGTTTTACTTTCAGATTCAGATATATTTTGAATTACTTTTTAAAAAATATGCTGTGAAGTATGGATCAAAGTCATTGTTTGTATATGGATATTCAATTATTCCACCACCATTTGTTGAAAAGACAATCCTTTTCCCACTGAATTACCATTGCTTTTATGTTGAAAATCAATTGTCCATCAAAATCAGTTATGCAGACCAGTTTCTGAAGGCTCTGTTCTTTTCCTTTTATCTATTTGTCTATCTTGTTGCCAATGCCATAATTGTATAGATTAAAAACATAATTGTAAACTGTAGCCATATAATATTTCTTGAAGGTTAGTCCCCCAACTTTGTTCTTTCTTTTTAAAAAAATTTTTATGGATACATAGTAGGTATATATATTTATGGGGTGCATGAAATATTTTGATGCAGACATACAATGCATAACAATCACATCAGGGTAAATGGGGTATTCATAATCTCAAGTATTTATCTTTTCTTTGTGTTATAAACATTCCAGTTATGCTCTTTGAATTATTTTTAAAGGTACAATAAATTATCATTGACAGTAGTTACCCTGTTGTGCTATCAAGTACTAGAACTTACTCATTCTAACTATATTTTTGTACCTATTAACCATCCCCACTTTCCTACCCCCACACACTACCCTTCTCAGCCTCTGGTAACCATCGTTATAGTCTATCTCCATGGCTTCACTTGTTTTAATTTTTAGCTCCCACAAATAAGTGAGACTATGCAAAGTTTATCTTTCTGTGCCTGGCTTATTTTACTTAACATAATGTTCTTGAGTTACAGCCATGTTGTTACAAATGACAGGATCTCATTCTTCTTTATGGCTGAATGGTACTCCATTGTGTATCCATTCTTCTGCTGATCAACCCTTAGGCTGCTTCCAAATCTGGACTATTGTGAATCGTGCTGCAGTAAACATAGGAGTGCAGATATTTCTTCAACATTCTAATTTCATTTCCTTAGGATAAATACACAGTAGTGGGATTGCAGGGTCATATCAGAGTTTTTAGTTATTTGTGCAACCTCCATATTATTCTTTATAGTGGATGTACTAATTTACATCCCCACCAACACTGTATAAGGGTCCCCTTCTTTCCACATCTTTGCAAAACATTCATTATTACCTGTCTTGGATAAAAGCCACTTTTACTGGGGTGAAATGATATCTCATTGTAGTTTTGATTTGCATTTCTCGGCTGATCAATGGTGTTGATTACCTTTTTATATACTTGTTTGCCATTTGTATGTCTTTTGAGAAATGTCTATTCAAATATTTTGCCCGTTTTTTAATTGGATTATTAGATTTTTTTTTCCTATTGAGTTGTTTGAGCACCTTTTATATTCTGGTTATTAATCCTTTGCCAGATAGATAGTTTAAAAATATATTCTGTCATTCTGCGGGTTGTCTCTTCACCTTGTTGATTGTTTCCTTTGCTGTGTAGAAGACATTTAACTTGATGTAATCCCATTTCTCCATTTTTGCATTGGTTGCCTGGGTTTACAGGACATTGTTCAAGAAATATTTGTTCAGAAAAATGTCCTGAAGAGTTCTCTCAGTGTTTAATTTTAGTAGTTTTATAGTTGGAGGTCTTAAACTTAAGTCTTTAATCCATTTTGATTTGATTTTTAAATATGGTGAGAGATAGGGGTCTAGTTTCATTCTTCTGCATAGGGATGTCCAGTTTTCCTAGTAAAATGTATTGAAGAGACTGTCCTTTCCTCAATGTATATCCTTAAAATCTTTGCAAAAATTAGCTCATTGATATATGGATTTCTCAGTTCTTTATTCTGTTCCATTGGTCTCTGTGTCTATTTTTATGCCAGTAACATGCTGATTTGGTTACTATAGCTCTGTAGTGTAATTTAGAGTCAGGTAATATGATTCTTCCAGTTTTGTTCTTTTTGCTTAGGATGTCTTTTGCTACTCTAGGTTTTTTGTAGTTCCATATAAATTTTAGGATTTTTTTCTATTTCTATGAATAATGTCACTGGTGTTTTGATAGGAATTGCATTGAATCTATAGATTGCTTAGGGTAGTATACACATTTTAACAACATTGATTCTTCCAGTCCATGAACATAAATATCTTTCCATTTTTGGTGTCATTTTCAATTTCTTGCATCAATGTTTTCTGGTTTTCCTTGTAGAGGTCTTTCATATCTTTGGTTAAATTTATTCTTAGGTATCTAATTTTTTTGTAGCTATTGTAAATGGGATTGCTTTCTTGATTTCTTTTTCAGATTATTTATTGTTGATATGTAAAAACGTGACTGGTTTTTGTATGTTAATTTTGTATACTGCAGTTTTCCTGAATTTGTTTATCAGTTCTAATAGTTTTTTGGTGGAGTCTTTTTTCCATTTTATTGTCTGCAAACAAGGGTAATTTAACTCCTTCCTTTCCAATTTGGATGCCCTTTCTTTCTTTCTTTATTATTATTATTATTATTATTATACTTTAAGTTTTAGGGTACATGTGCACAATGTGCAGGTTTGTTACATATGTATCCATGTGCCATGTTGGTGTGCTGCACCCATTAACTCATCATTTAGCATTAGG
Source organism: Nomascus leucogenys (assembly GCF_006542625.1). Lineage (NCBI taxonomy): Eukaryota > Metazoa > Chordata > Mammalia > Primates > Hylobatidae > Nomascus > Nomascus leucogenys. The sequence continues at coordinate 48,327,869 of NC_044395.1, forward strand.
TGTATCTCCTAATGCTGTCCTTCCCCCCTCCCCCCACCCCACAACAGTACCCAGAGTGTGATGTTCCCCTTCCTGTGTCCATGTGTTCTCATTGTTCAATTCCCACCTATGAGTGAGAACATGCGGTGTTTGGTTTTTTATCCTTGTGATAGTTTACTGAGAATGATGGTTTCCAGTTTCATCCATGTCCCTACAAAGGACATGAACTCATCATTTTTGATGGCTGCATAGTATTCCATGGTGTATATGTACCACATTTTCTTAATCCAGTCTATCGTTGTTGGACATTTGGGTTGGTTCCAAGTCTTTGCTATTGTGAATAGTGCTGCAATAAACATATGTGTGCATGTGTCTTTATAGCAGCATGATTTATAGTCCTTTTTGTATATACCCAGTAATGGAATGGCTGGGTCAAATGGTATTTCTGGTTCTAGATCCCTGAGGAATCGCCACACTGACTTCCACAATGGTTGAACTAGTTTACAGTCCCACCAACAGTGTAAAAGTGTTCCTATTTCTCCACATCCTCTCCAGCACCTGTTGTTTCCTGACTTTTTAATGATCACCATTCTAACTGGTGTGAGATGGTATCTCATTGTGGTTTTGATTTGCATTTCTCTGATGGCCAGTGATGATGAGCATTTTTCCATGTGTTTTTTGGCCTCATAAATGTCTTCTTTTGAGAAGTGTCTGTTCATGTCCTTTGCCCACTTTTTGATGGGGTTGTTTGTTTTTTTCTTGTAAATTTGTTGGAGTTCATTGTAGATTCTGGATATTAGCCCTTTGTCAGATGAGTAGGTTGCAAAAATTTTCTGCATTCTGTAGGTTGCCTGTTCACTCTGATGGTAGTTTCTTTTGCCGTGCAGAAGCTCTTTAGTTTAATTAGATCCCATTTGTCAATTTTGGCTTTTGTTGCCATTGCTTTTGGTGTTTTAGACATGAAGTCCTTGCCCATGCCTATGTCCTGAATGGTATTGCCTAGGTTTTCTTCTAGGGTTTTTATGGTTTTAGGTCTAACATGTAAGTCTTTAATCCATCTTGAATTAGTTTTTGTATAAGGTGTAAGGAAGGGATCCAGTTTCAGCTTTCTACATATGGCTAGCCAGTTTTCCCAGCACCATTTATTAAATAGTGAATCCTTTTCCCATTGCTTGTTTTTGTCAGGTTTGTCAAAGATCAGATAGTTGTAGATATGTGGCGTTATTTCTGAGGGCTCTGTTCTGATCCATTGATCTATGTCTCTGTTGTGGTAACAGTACCATGCTGTTTTGGTTACTGTAGCCTTGTAGTGTAGTTTGAAGTCAGGTAGCGTGATGCCTCCAGCTTTGTTCTTTTGGCTTAGGATTGACTTGGCGATGCGGGCTCTTTTTTGGTTCCATATGAACTTTAAAGTACTTTTTTCGAATTCTGTGAAGAAAGTCATTGGTAGCTTGATGGGGATGGCATTGAATCTATAAATTACCTTGGGCAGTATGGCCATTTTCACGATATTGATTCTTCCAACCCATGAGCATGGAATGTTCTTCCATTTGTTTGTATCCTCTTTTATTTCATTGAGCAGTGGTTTGTAGTTCTCCTTGAAGAGGTCCTTCACATCCCTTGTAAGTTGGATTCCTAGGTATTTTATTCTCTTTGAAGCAATTGTGAATGGGAGTTCACTCATGATTTGGCTCTCTGTTTGTCTGTGATTGGTGTACAAGAATGCTTGTGATTTTTGTACATTGATTTTGTATCCTGAGACTTTGCTGAAGTTGCTTATCAGCTTAAGGAGATTTTGGGCTGAGACAATGGGGTTTTCTAGATATATAATCATATCATCTGCAAACAGGGACAATTTGAATTCCTCTTTTCCTAATTGAATACCCTTTATTTCCTTCTCCTGCCTCATTGCCCTGGATGCCCTTTCTTTCTTTCTCTTGTATGATTGCTCTAGCTAGGACTTCCAGTACGATATTGAATAAAGTGTTGAAAGTGAACATTCTTGTCTTATTCCAAAGTGTAGAGGAAAGGCTTTCAGTTTTTCCTTGTTCTGGACGATACTATCTGTGGATCTGTCATATATGGCTTTTATTGTGTTGAGGTATGTTTCTTCTACAGTCAGTTCCTTTTTATTTTTATGATGCAGAGCTGTTGAATTTTATCAAATGTTTTTTGAGCATCAATTGAAGGGATCATATGCTTTTTGCCCTTCATTTTGTTGATATGATATATCACATGAATTGATTTGTATATGTTAAACCATCGTTGCATCACTGGGATAAATCCCACTTGGTCACAATGAATAATCTTTTTAATGTGTGACTGAATTTGGTTTGCAAGTATTTTGTTGAAGATTTCTACATCAATATTTATCGGTGATATTGGCCTGTATTTCTTAGATATATCTTTGTTTTTGTTATCAGGGTAATAGTGACCTTGTAGAATGGGTTTGGAAGTATTCCCTTCTCCTCTATTTTTCAGAATAGTTTCAGTAGAAATGGTACTATTTCATTAAAAATTTGGTAAAATTCATCAGTGAAGCCATCAAGTCCCAGGATTTTCTTTGCTGGGAGATTTTCATTACAGCTTCAATCTCATTACTTTTTATTGGTCTGTTCAGGTTTTGGATTTCTTCACAGTTCAATCTTGGCAGGGTGTATCTACATTTCATCCAGATTTTCTAATTTATTGGCATATAGCTGCTCATAATAGTCTCTATTAATCCTGTGAATTTCTGCTGTATCCATTGTAATGTCTCCTTATTCAAGATGTTATTTATTTTGGTCTTCTTTCCTTTTTTCTTAGTCTGGCTAAAGATTTGTCTTTTTTTTAATCTTTTCAAAAACCCAATTTTATGTTTCATTAATCTTTTGTATTTTTTCATTCCAATTTCATTTATTTCTGCTCTGATCTTAATTATTTCTGCTCTGATCTTAATTATTTCTTTTATTCTACTAATTTTGGGTTTGGTTTGTTTTTACTTTTCTAGTTCTTTAAGATGCATTATTAGGTTGTTTATTTGAGGTTGTTCTTTTTTTCTTTGACATGATGCTTATTATGATAAAGTTTCCTCTTAGTATTGCTTTTGCTGTGTCCTATAGGTTTTGGTATGTTGTGTTTCCATTTTCATTTGTTTCAAGACATTTTTAAATTTTCTTCTTACTTTCTTCATTGACTTACTGGTCATTCAGGAGCATTAATTTTGGTGGAAGTTTAATTTCCAGTTTGTATAGTTTCCAAAGTTCCTCTTGTTATTGATTTCCAGTTTCATTCCATTGTGGTCAGAGAAGATACTTCTTACAACTTCAAGTTTTTTCAGTTTTTTGAGACTTGCTTTTAGGCTTAACACGGTTTATGCTTGAGAATGACCCATGTGCTGAAGAGAAGAATGTGTATTCTGCAGCCACTGGATGAAATGTTTTATAAATATCTATTAGGTCCATTTATTCTATAGTGTATGTTAAGTCTGATATTTCTTTGTTGATTTCCTGTCCAGAAAGTGGAGTGTTGAAGTCTCCAGCTATTATTGTGCTGAGGTTTATCTCCCTCTTTAGCTCTAATAATATTTGCTTTATATATCATCATGCAGCAGTATTTGGCGTTTATCTGTTTACAATAGTTATATATCCTCTTACTGAATAAATTCCTTTATCACTATATAAAGACTATCATTTTCTCTTTTTATAGTTTTTGTCTTGAAATCTATTTTGTCTTATAAGTATAGCTACTTCTGCTATTTTATGGTTTTCATTGGCATGGAATATCTTTTTCCATCCCTTTAGTTTCAGTCTATGTGTACCTTTATAGGTGAGTTGTCTTTCCTGTAGGCAAAAATTCAATGGGTCTTGTTTTTTTAATCCATTCAGCCACTCTGTGTCTTTGATTGGAGGGTTTAGTCCATTTATATTCAATGTGATTTCTGATAAGTAAGTAACTACTTCTGCCGTTTTGTTATTAGTTTTCTGGTCTTCTCTTCCTTCTTTCCTTCCTGTCCTACTTTTGGTGAAGGTGATTTTCCCTGGTGCTATGTTTAATTGCCTTTTATTTTTTGTGTATCTGTATTTTTTTATTTGAAGTTACTATGAGACTTGCATATAACATCTTGTAACTCATTATTTTAAACTGATGACAATACTGATTACAAAAACAAACAAGCAAAGAGAAAACTAATAACAATTCTGCACTTTAACTTCATTCCCTCCCTTACTTTTTAACTTTTTATTGTTTTTATTTAAACTTACTATACTATCTTTCTCTTGAAAAGTTATTGTAGTTATTATTTTTGATAGTTTCATCTACTCTTTCTACTGAAGGTATGACTGGTGTGTAGTAATCTCTACTCAAGGTGTGAGAAGGGTACAATTATAATATCATAAAAGTATCATAATATTCTGTGTTTGTCTACGTACTTACTGTTACTAGTGAGTTCTGTGCCTTAAAATGATTTATTATTGCTCATTAACATGCTTTTCTTTCATATCGAAGAATTCCCTTTACAGGTGTTGATAAAATTCCTCAGCATTTGTCTGGGAACATCTTTATTTCTCCTTCATGCTTTAAGGATATTTTTTCTGAATATACTATTCTAGAATAAAAAAGTCTTTTTTTTTTCTTTAGCACTTCAAATATGTCATGTCACTATCTTCTGGCCTGTAAGGTTTTCACTGAGAAGTCTGCTGCCAGACTTATTTGAGTGCCTTTATATGTGATTTATTTCTTTTCTCTTGCTGCTTTTAGAATCCTTTCTTTATCCTTTACCTTTGGGAGCTTGATTATTAAATGCCTTGAGGAAGTCTTCTTTGGGTTGAATCTGCTTGGTGTCCTGTAAACCTGTTGTACTTGAATACTAATAATCTTTCTCTAGGCTTGGGAATTTCTGTTATTCCTTGGAATAAACTTTCTACCCTCATCTCTCCTTCTACCTGCTCTTTAAGGCTAATAACTCATAAGTTTGCCCTTTTCAGTCTACTTTCTAGAAATTATAGTGTGCTTCATTCTTTTTTATTGTTTTTCTTTTTTCTCCTCTGTGTATTTTCTTTTTTTTTTTAATTATTATTATACTTTAGGTTTTAGGGTACATGTGTACAATGTGCAGGTTTGTCACATATGTATACATGGGCCATGTTGTTTTGCTGCACCCATTAACTCGTCATTTAGCATTAGGTATATCTCCTAATGCTGTCCCTCCCCCTCCCCCCACCCCACAACAGTCCCCGGAGTGTGATGTTCCCCTTCCTGTGTCCATGAGTTCTCATTGTTCAATTCCCACCTATGAGTGAGAACATATGGTGTTTGGTTTTTTGTCCTAGTGATAGTTTACTAAGAATGATGTTTTCCAGTTTCATCCATGTCCCTACAAAGGATATGAACTCATCATTTTTGATGGCTGCATAGTATTCCATGGTGTATATGTGCCACATTTTCTTAATCCAGTCTATCGTTGTTGGACATTTGGGGTGGTTCCAATTCTTTGCTATTGTGAATAGTGCCGCAATAAACATACGTGTGCATGTGTCTTTATAGCACCATGATTTATAGTCCTTTGGGTATATACCCAGTAAAGAGATGGCTGGGTCAAATGGTATTTCTAGTTCTAGATCCCTGAGGAATCGCCACACTGACTTCCACAATGGTTGAACTAGTTTACAGTCCCACCAACAGTGTAAAAGTGTTCCTATTTCTCCACATCCTCTCCAGCACCTGTTGTTTCCTGACTTTTTAATGATGGACATTCTAACTGGTGTGAGATGGTATCTCACTGTGGTTTTGATTTGCATTTCTCTGATGGCCAGTGATGATGAACATTTTTTCATGTGTTTTTTGGCTGCATAAATGTCATCTTTTGAGAAGTGTCTGTTCATGTCCTTCACCCACTTTTTGATGGGGTTGTTTGTTTTATTCTTGTAAATTTGTTTGAGTTCATTGTAGATTCTGGATATTAGCCCTTTGTCAGATGAGTAGGTTGCAAAAATTTTCTCCCATTCTGTTCACTCTGATGGTAGTTTCTTTTGCTGTGCAGAAGCTCTTTAGTTTAATTAGATCCCATTTGTCAATTTTGGCTTCTGTTGCCATTGCTTTTGGTGTTTTAGACATGAAGTCCTTGCCCACGCCTATGTCCTGAATGGTATTGCCTAGGTTTGCTTGTAGGATTTTAATGGTTTTAGGTCTAACATGTAAGTCTTTAATCCATCTTGAATTAATTTTTGTATAAGGTGTAAGGAAGGGATCCAGTTTCAGCTTTCTACATATGGCTAGCCAGTTTTCCCAGCACCATTTATTAAATAGTGAATCCTTTCCCCATTTCTTGTTTTTGTCAGGTTTGTCAAAGATCAGATAGTTGTAGATATGTGGCATCATTTCTGAGGATTCTGTTCTGTTCCATTGATCTATATCTCTGTTGTGGTACCAGTACCATGGTGTTTTGGTTACTGTAGCCTTGTAGTATAGTTTGAAGTCAGGTAGCGTGATGCCTCCAGCTTTGTTCTTTTGGCTTAGGATTGACTTAGCGATGCGGGCTGTTTTTTGGTTCCATATGAACTTTAAAGTAGTTTTTTCCAATTCTGTGAAGAAAGTCATTAGTAGCTTGATGGGGATGGCATTGAATCTATAAATTACCTTGGGCAGTATGGCAATTTTCACGATATTGATTCTTCCAACCCATGAGCATGGAATGTTCTTCCATTTGTTTGTATCCTCTTTTATTTCATTGAGCAGTGGTTTGTAGTTCTCCTTGAAGAGGTCCTTCACATCCCTCGTAAGTTAGATTCCTAGGTAGTTTATTCTCTTTGAAGCAATTGTGAATGGGAGTTCACTCATGATTTGGCTCTCTGTTTGTCTGTGATTGGTGTACAAGAATGCTTGTGATTTTTGTACATTGATTTTGTATCCTGAGACTTTGCTGAAGTTGCTAATCAGCTTAAGGAGATTTTGGGCTGAGACGATGGGGTTTTCTAGATATACAATCATATCATCTGCAAACAGGGACAATTTGACTTCCTCTTTTCCTAATTGAATACCCTTTATTTCCTTCTCCTGCCTGATTGCTCTGGCCAGAACTTCCAACACTATGTTGAATAGGAGTGGTGAGAGAGGGCATCCCTGTCTTGTGCCAGTTTTCAGAGGGAATGCTTCCAGTTTTCGCCCATTCAGTATGATATTGGCTGTGGGTTTGTCATAGATAGCTCTTATTATTTTGAGATACATCCCATCAATACCTAATTTATTGAGAGTTTTTAGCATGAAGGTTGTTGAATTTTGTCAAAGGCCTTTTCTGCATCTATTGAGATAATCATGTGGTTTTTGTCTTTGGTTCTGTTTATATGCTGGATTACATTTATGGATTTGTGAATGTTGAACCAGCCTTGTATCCCAGGGATGAAGCCCACTTGATCATGGTGTATAAGCTTTTTGATTTGCTGCTGGATTCGGTTTGCCAGTATTTTATTGAGGATTTTTGCATCAATGTTCATCAAGGATATTGGTCTGAAATTCTCTTTTTTTGGTTATGTCTCTGCCAGGCTTTGGTATCAGGACGATGCTGGCCTCATAAAATGTGTTAGGGAGTATTCCCTCTTTTTCTATGGATTGGAATAGTTTCAGAAGGAATGGTACCAGTTCCTCCTTGTACCTCTGGTAGAATTCGGCTGTGAATCCATCAGGTCCTGGACTCTTTTTGGTTGGTAAGCTATTGATTATTGCCACAATTTCAGAACCCGTTATTGGTCTATTCAGAGCTTCAACTTCTTCCTGATTTAGTCTTGGGAGGGTGTATGTGTGGAGGAATTTAGCCATTTCTTCTAGATTTTCTAGCTTATTTGCATAGAGATGATTGTAGTATTCTCTGATGGTAGATTGTATTTCTGTGGGATCGGTGGTGATATCCCCTTTTTCATTTTTTATTGCATCTATTTGATTCTTCTCTCTTTTCTTCTTTATTAGTCTTGCTAGCGGTCTATCAATTTTCTTAATCTTTTCAAAAAACGAGCTCCTGGATTCATTAATTTTTTGGTTTTTTTGTGTCTCCATTTCCTTCAGTTCTGCTCTAATTTTAGTTATTTCTAGCCTTCTGCTAGCTTTTGAATGTGTTTGCTCTTGCTTTTCTAGTTCTTTTAATTGTGATGTTAGGGTGTCAATTTTGGATCTTTCCTGCTTTCTCTTGTGGGCATTTAGTGCTGTAAATTTCCATCTACACACTGCTTTGCATGTGTCCCAGAGATTCTGGTATGGTTGTGTCTTTGTTCTCGTTGGTTTCCAAGAACATCTTTATTTCTGCCTTCATTTCATTATGTACCCAGTAGTCATTCAGGAGCAGGTTGTTCAGTTTCCATGTAGTTGAGCGGTTTTGAGTGAGTTTTTTAATCCTGAGTTCTAGTTAGATTGCACTGTGGTCTGAGAGACAGTTTGTTATAATTTCTGTTCTTTTACATTTGCTGAGGAGAGCTTTACTTCCATCTATGTGGTCAATTTTGGAATAGGTGTGGTGTGGTACTGAAAAAAATGTATAATCTGTTGTTTTGGGGTGGAGAGTTCTGTAGATGTCTATTAGGTCCACTTTGTGCAGAGCTGAGTTCAATTCCTGGATATCCTTGTTAACTTTCTGTCTCGATGATCTGTCTAATGTTGACAGTGGGGTGTTAAAATCTCCCATTATTATTGTGTGGGAGTTTAAGTCCCTTTGTAGGTCACTCAGGACTTGTTTTATGAATCTGGGTGCTCCTGTGTTGGGTGCATATATATTTAGGATAGTTAGCTCTTCTTGTTGAATTGATCCCTTTACCATTATGTAATGGCCTTCTTTGTCTCTTTTGATCTCTGTTGGTTTAAAGTCTATTTTATCAGAGACTAGGATTGCAACCCCTGCCTTTTTTTGTTTTCCATTTGCTTGATAGATCTTCCTCCATCCCTTTATTTTGAGTCTATGTGTGTCTCTGCACGTGAGATGGGTTTCCTGAATACAGCACACTGATGGGTCCTGACTCCTTATCCAGTTTGCCAGTCTGTGTCTTTTAATTGGAGCGTTTAGCCCATTTACATTTAAACTTAATATTGTTATGTGTGAATCTGATCCTGTCATTATGATGTTAGTTGGTTATTTTGCTCGTTAGTTGATGCAGTTTCTTCCTAGCTTCGATGGTCTTTACAATTTGGCATGTTTTTGCAGTGGCTGGTACCGGTTGTTCCTTTCCATGTTTAGTGCTTCCTTCAGGAGCTCTTTTCGGGCAGGCCTGGTGGTGACAAAATCACTCAGCGTTTGCTTGTCTGTAAAGTATTTTATTTCTCTTTCACTTATGAAGCTTTGTTTGGCTGGGTATGAGATTCTGGATTGAAAATTCTTTTCTTTAAGAATGTTGAATATCGGCCCCCACTCTCTTCTGGCTTGTAGAGTTTCTGCTGAGAGATCAGCTGTTAGTCTGATGGCCTTCCCTTTGTGGGTAACCCGACCTTTCTCTCTGGCTGCCCTTAACATTTTTTCCTTCATTTCAACTTTGGTGAATCTGACAATTATGTGTCTTGGAGTTGCTCTTCTCGAGGAGTATCTTTGTGGCGTTCTCTGTATTTCCTGAATCTGAATGTTGGCCTGCCTTGCTAGATTGGGGAAGTTCTCTTGGGTAATATCTTGCAGAGTGTTTTCCAACTTGGTTCCATTCTCCCCATCATTTTCAGGTACACCAATCAGACGTAGGTTTGGTCTTTTCACATAGTCCCAAATTTCTTGGATGCTTTATTCATTTCTTTTTATTCTTTTTTCTCTAAGCTTCCCTTCTCACTTCATTTCATTCATTTCATCTTCCATCAGCGATACCCTTTCTTCCAGTTGGTCGCATCTGCTACCGAGGCTTCTGCACTCTTCGCGTAGTTCTCGATACTTGGCTTTCAGCTCCATCAGCTCATTTAAGCCCTTCTCTCCATTGGTTATTCTAGTTATCCATTCGTCTAGTTTTTTTTCAAAGTTTTTTACTTCTTTGCTATTGTTTTGAATTTCCTCCCTTAGCTCGGAGTAGTTTGATCGTCTGAAGCCTTCTTCTCTCAACTCGTCAAAGTCATCCTCCATCCAGCTTTGTTCCATTGTTGGTGAGGAACTGCGTTCCTTTGGAGGAGGAGAGGTGCTCTGGTTTTTAGAGTTTCCAGTTTTTCTGCTCTGTTTTTTCCCCATCTTTGTGGTTTGATCTACTTTTTGTCTTTGATGATGATGATGTACAGATGGGTTTTTGGTGTGGATGTCCTTTCTGTTTGTTAGTTTTCCTTCTACCAGACAGGACCCTCAGCTGCAGGTCTGTTGGAGTTTACTAGAGGTCCACTCCAGACCCTGTTTGGCTGGGTGTCAGCAACAGTGGCTGCAGAACAGCTGATTTTCGTGAGACCACAAATTCAGCTGTCTGATATTTCCTCTGGAAGTTTTGTCTCAGAGGAGTACCCAGCCTCGTGAGGTGTCAGTCTGTCCCTACTGGGGTGTGCCTCCCAGTTAGGCTGCTCGAGGGTGAGGGACTCACTTTAGGAGGCAGTCTGTCTGTTCTCAGATCTCCAGCTGCGTGCTGGGAGAACCACTACTCTCTTCAAAGCTGTCAGTCAGACAGAGACATTTAGGTCTGCAGAGATTCCTGCTGAATTTTTGTTTGTCTGTGCCCTGCCCCCAGAGGTGGAGCCTACAGAGGCAGGCAGGCCTCCTTGAGCTGTGGTGGGCTCCACCCAGTTGGAGCTTCCTGGCTGCTTTGTTTACCTAAGCAAGCCTGGGCAATGGTGGGCACCCCTCCCCCAGCCTCGCTGCGGCCTTGCAGTTTGATCTCAGACTGCTGTGCTAGCAATCAGCAAGACTCCGTGGGCATAGGACCCTCTAAGTCAGGTGCGGGACACAATCTCCTAGTGTGCCGTTTTCTAGGTCCGTTGGAAAAGCGCAGTATTAGGGTGGGACTGACCCGATTTTCCAGGTGCCGTCTATTACCCCTTTCTCTGACTAGGAAAGGGAACTCCCTGACCCCTTGCACTTCCCGAGTGAGGCAATGCCTTGCCTTGCTTTGGCTCGTGCACAGTGCGCTTCACTGACTGTCCTGCACCCACTGTTTGGCACTCCCTAGTGAGATGAAACTGGTACCTCAAACAGAAATGCAGAAATCACCCGTCTTCTGTGTCGCTCAGGCTGGGAGCTGGAGACCGGAGCTGTTCCTATTCGGCCATCTTGGCTCCACCGCTCCTCTGTGTATTTTCAAATAGCCTGTCTTCAAGCTCACTGAATCTTTCTTCTGCTTGATTAATTCTGTTGTTATAAGACTGATGCATTCTTTAGTATGTCAATTGCATTTTTTAGCTCCAGAATTTCTGCTTGATTTTTAAAAATTATTTCAATCTCTTTGCTAAATTTATCTGATAGGATTCTGCATTCCTTCTCTGTGTTATCTTGAACTTTGTTGATCTTCCTTAAAACAGCCATTTTGAATTCTCTGTCTGAAACATCACATGTCTCTGTTACTCTGGGAGCAGTCACTGGTGCCTTATTTAGTTCGTTTAGTGAGGCCATATTTTACTGGATTTTTTTTTCTTTTTTTTTTTGAGATGGAGTCTCTCTCTGTCGCCCAGGCTGGAGCGCAGTGGTGCAATCTCGGCTCACTGCAACCTCTGCTTCCCAGGTTCAAGCAATTCTCTTGCCTTAGCCTCCAGAATAGCTGGGATTACAGGCGTGAGCCACCACATGTGGCCAGAGATAGGTACTTATTGTAGTCTTCTCAGTCTGGGCTTCTTTGTACCCAACCTTATTGGGAAGGCTTTACAAGTATTCAAAGAGAGTTGAATGTTATGATCTACATCTTTGGTCATTGCAGCTGTATCTGTACCTGAAGATAAGGCTGTAGTATTAGGGAGTACCTGAAGCCCAATAATACTGTGACTCCTGTGTATTCGTAGACATATTACCTTGGATCTTGGGTAAAATCCAGAGGAATTCCCTAGACTACCAGGCAGAGACTCTTGTTTTTTTCCTTTAGTTTCCCCCAAACAAAAAGTCTCTGTACTGAGCTACCTGGAGCTTGAGGAGGGGTGACACAAGCACCCCTGTGTCCACCACCACTGGAATTGCACTAGGTAAGACCCAACGTCAGCACAGCGCTGGGTGTCTTAACTTCCTGGCCACTGCCAATGTTCACTCAAGGCCCAAGCACTCTTCAGTCAGCTGGTGGCAAATCCAGTGAGACTTGTGGCATTTCCCTTAGCATAGTGAGATCCCCCTGTCCACCAGGGCCTGGATTCAACAACGTTAGGAATATACTTGGTGCTCTATTGTGCTGTGGCTAAGCTGACAGCCAAGCCACAAGACAAAGTCCTTCCCACTCTTTCATTTCCTCATGCAGAAGGAGTCTCTCCCCATGGCCACCACTGCCCCAGGCCTGCAGCAGGTGCTGCCTAGGTACTGCCAGTGTTCACTCAAGACCCAAGGGCTCTTCCATCAGATTGTGAATGCTTCCAGGCCTAAGTACCTCTCTACAGAACAGCTATCTTTCTTTTGGCCCATAATGGGTCCAGAAACACTGTCCAGGAGCCAAGTCCTGGAATTGGTGACCCCAGGAAGCCACTTGATACTCTACCCGACTGTAGCTGAGGTGGTATCCAAGCTTAAGAACAAAGTCCCCTTTACTCTTTCCTCTCCTTTCCTCAAGCAGAAGGAAAGGATTCTTTCCTCATGGCCACCACAGCTGGGCGTGTACTGGGTCACACCTGAAGTCAGTACAGCCCCAGGTCTCATCCAAGGCCTGCAGTGAGCATATCTGGCTAATATTGACGTTTATTCAAGGACAAAAGGCTCTTTTCATTAGCAGGTAATGAATTCTGCCTGGGTCCTTCTCTTCATGGAAGGTTGCAGAAGGACTGGGTCCTTCTCTTCATGGAAGCAGGTGCCCTTTTGACCAAGGGTATGTCTAGAAATATTGTCTGGGAGCTAGGTCCTGAAATGGGAGCCTCATAACTCTACCTCATGCCTTATTCTACTCTGGCTGAGTTGGTATCCAATTTACAAGACAAAGTCCTCTTCACTCTCTCCTCTCCTCAAGAGTAAGAAAGGAGTCTCCCAGTGAGCTGTTCTGCCTGTGGTTGGGATAGAGGAAATGCAAGTACTCCCTTGGCTGCTCTAACTGGTGTCTCACTAGGTTACATACACAGCAAGTTCACTCACTCTGAGTACAGCATAGCAACAGGATTTGTCCAGGATTTGAAGCCCTTATGGTCTAGCTTGCCTTTCAAGTTTACTTAGAACCCCAGAGCACTTTGGCTCTTGGTGTAGGTCTTGCTGAAACTCAAGTTTCCACTACTGGAATGGATAATTCCACTCTGGCTAATGCTGGTCTAAATGCTCTCTCTATGGATGCTGGCTGAATGTTTCTTTCTGCTGCAACAGGGCAACACTGAGTTCCAGTGCAAAGTCCCACAATCATTCTGCTCTCTCTACCCTGAACACACAGATTCTCTCTTCATGCCACACAGCTGCTGCCAGTGTACAAAAAAGGAGTGGTGTCAGCAATTCAAGACTGCCTTTCCCACCTTCAGTGCCTCTTTCCTTGATATGATGTTAAAACTAGGTACTGTGATTGCTTATCTGATTTTTGGTTCTTATGATGGTGATTTCTTTTATGGATAATTGTTCAATATCGTGTTCCTGCAGGGAGGATGATCACTAGAGCGTTCTATTTGGCCATCTTCCTTCACCTCATCACCCTGATTATCCAACTTTGTTCTTTTAAAAAATTGTTTTAGTTCTTGTAACGTGAATTTACACTTTAGAAACAATGAGATAACATCTACAGAAAATTCTTCTGGGATTTGGATTGGAAAGGCATTAAATTTATCTATTTATTTGAAAAAATTACAATTTTGCACATAGACACATCTTAGTCATTAACATGGTTTATCTCTTCACTTATCTAGATGTTCTTTAATTTCTCTCTGCAATATTTTGTAACTTTTATTGTACCTATTTTGCCTAGTTTTGTCAGATTTATTATGAAGTATTTAATGTTATTTTATACAATTGTATGCGATCTTTTAAATTTCAGTTTCCAATCATTTATTGCTAGTAGATGAGAATATAATTTATATACTTACCTTGAATCCTGAAACCTTGGTAAAATCACTTTTTCTAGTAGCTTTTTTTGTAGATTTCATAGGTTTTGTACATGTTGCACAGAAGACAGTTTTACTTCTTGTTTTCCAGGTTTGATGCCTCTTATTTCTTTTTCTTGCACAGTGCCCTGCCTAGAAGCTCCTATACAACATTGAGTAGAACTGATAAGACCCAAGATTCTTGCTCTTCTTCCTTATTTTGCTGAAAAGCATCCAGTCTTTCATCATTAACTATTATGTTAGTTGTAGCTTTTTGATAGATAAACTGTCATGTTAGAGTAAAAATGTTAGCACTGAAATTATTTAAATACCGAACTAAAGTTAAACATAGAAGCAGTACTGTTGTAGCAAATTTTTAAATTTTATTGATATAATTTGGAAATTTGTCCCCACCCAAATCTCATGTTGAAATGTAATCCCGGCGGTGGCCAACATGGCTGACTAGAAGCAGCTAGTGTGTGTGGTGCTCATGGAGAGGAATGGAAGGGGTGAGTAAACACAGCATGTTCACCTGAAACATACAGGTACATACCTTGAGACTAATTGAGGAAACAGTTTGGTCCATGGAGAGTGAAGAAAAGCAAGGCAGGATAATGGCCCATCCAGGAACGACACAGAGCCAAGGAAACCTCCTGCACCCAGGGAAGTGGTGAGTGAATGTACGATCCTGGGAATTTATGCTTCCCTTATGGATCATTACAACCCTTGGGTCAGGAAATCCACTTGTGAACTCACTCAACCAGGGTCTTCTGTCTGACACATAAAGCTACGTGGAATGTCAGCAGAGAAGCTGCTCAGGAACACACAAATATCCGGGAGCCTTAGATACCTGGGCTTTCCAGGCTTTCCAGCAAAAGTAGCTGCAACTCTGGCAAAACAGGAGGTTATACCCCCTTACCTATCCCTTGGAGAGGCCCTGAATTCAAGGGGCTGAGCCAAAATAGTCTGCAGGCTCCACTCCATGGCACCTCACAGGATAAGACTCAGTGGCTTGGAATTTCTGTCAGCCACCAGTAGTAGCCTCAAACCTCCTTGATATGGAGCTCCCAGGGGGAGGAGCTAGCTGCTATCTTTGCAGTTTTGTCAATTTAGCCATTCCAGCCTTTGGGATTTGGGGATCCAAGCCAACTGTGGGTGGAAGCAATCCCCCAGCACAGCACAGCTACTCTACAAAAAGGGGCTAGAATGCTTTTATTTATTTATTTATTTTTAATTTTTTTTTTTTTTTTTTGAGACGGAGTCTCACTCTGTCACCCAGGCTGGAGTGCAGTGGCACCATCTTGGCTCACTGCAAGCTCCGCCTCCCAGGTTCACACCATTCTCCTGCCTCAGCCTCCCGAGTAGCTGGGACTACAGGCACCCCCTACCACGCCCGGCTGATTTTTTCTATTTTTAGCAGAGATGGGGTTTCACTGTGTTAACTAGGATGGTCTCGATCTCCTGATCTCGTGATCCACCCACTTCAGCCTCCCAAAGTCCTGGGATTACAGGCTTGAATAGAATGCTTTTTTAAGTGGTTCCCCTATCCCATTCTTTCTTATGTGGCAAGACCTTACAATTGGAATTTCCAGCCACCCCCACTAGCTGACAGAGATTTAAAATCTCCCTGAAATGGATCTCCCAGAGGTAGAGCCAGGCCGCCATCTTTGCTGTTTGGGCAACTTAGTTATTTCCAGCCTTTGGGCTTTGGAGAGTACAAGCCAACTGGAGGTGGAAGCAGTCCCCAGCAGAACGTAGCTGCTCTACAAAACCTGGTCAGAGTGCTTTTAGAAGCAGGTCCCCAATCCCATTCTTCCTCACTGGGTGGGACCTCCAAACTGGGGTCTCCAGCCAGGCCGTCTGGTGCTTTCTGGCTGACGGAGATTTGAAACCTCCCTAGGACAGAGCTCCCAGAGGGAGGGACAGGCCACTAACTTCACTATTTGGGTGACTTAGCCATTCTGAGCTTTGGGTTTTGGAGAGTTTGAGGTGACAGGGACTGAAGCAGACCCCTAGCACAGACCAGCTTCTCTATGAAAACGTGGCCACATTACTTTTTTAAGTGGGTCCTGTTCCTCCTCACTGGGTGGGACCTCCCAACTGAGTTCTCTAGCCACCTCCTGCAGGTGCATTTGGGCCAGCAACAGGTTTATACCTCCTTGACATGGAGCTCCTAGAGGGAGGTGCAGACCAGCTCCTTTGCTGTTTGACAGCTTTCTCTGCTGATACTTCCAGGTACTAGAAAATCTGAGGTGACTAGGTACTGAATACCCAGCATATCACAGCACCCCTTTGGAAAAGTGGCCAGACTGTTACATGGGTGCCTGTTCCCATATCTCCTCACCAGGCAGGTCCTCCAGGCCTGGGCCTCTAGGAATCCCCTGCCAGAGCAATTGAGTCCGTAGCTCTGCTACTCCCTGGTCAGAGCCCCTAGGGGCAACTGAAAGCCTCTCTGCCACTGTCTCTACAGTGGAACTGCCCTTGCTACCCTTGGACTAACAAAGGAGCAAAGACCCTAAGTGCCTTATCCACACCTTCAAAAAGCTACAGTCAACACAAAAAAGGAGTCCAGTCTGTCTGCCATGGGTCCCCCTCCACACACACTGTTTGTCACTAGACAGGAAACCCCCTGCTTAGGCCCATAGCATGGACCCTCCATCCTGGGCTGATTGTACTGAGAAATTGCTGACCTGCATCTCTCTGGAGTGGAACCCCCAGGAGACAAGTAAAAGACCTTTGACCATGACTACTGCTAAGGTCCGTTCATCTGCTGCATCCTCCTTGGGGAAGGAACATAAACACTGAGATCTCCCCAGAGATGCAGTGGGCAGCCCAGGAGTGCCAAGCCACGATCTATAGCTAGCACTCAAGGGGGAGAGGAACCCACACTTTCAGAGTATTGACAGGGAATATGGCTGCAACTGTGAGAAAACATAGGGGAGCTACACAACTGAGCAAGAATCTACCAATTGACCAGTCTGCCTAAGTTCCACCTACTGGATAACACCCCAAAGCTTCAACATCAAAAATACCTTGCTAACATACCCCACATTGAAACCAAAGACCAGAAGTCAGCTTCAAATAACAACACTGCACAAAGCCTCAGCCCCGTGAAAACATCTAGAAAATAAGTCTCTTGACTGTATTCAATCTACACTGCAGTTAAAAAGAACACAAACTCACAAACTCTCAGAGATGAGAAAGAACCCGTGCCAGAGCTCTGGTAATTCAAGTGGTCAGAGTGTTGTATGTTCCCCAAATGACTTCACCAGTTGTCCAACAGGAGTTCTTAAGCAGGCTGAGGCGGTGAAAGTGACAGAAATAGAATTCAGAGTATGGATAGGAACAAAGATTATAGAAATTCAGGAGCACAGAAAAACCCAGTTAAAGGAAACTAAGAAGCACAATAAAATAATACAGAAGCCGAAGGTTGAAAAAAGAACCTAATGGATCTGACAAAGCTGAATAACACAATACAAGAATTTCACAATGCAATCACAAGTATTAACAGCAGAATAAGCCAAGCTGAGGAAAGAATCTCAGAACCAGAAGACTGGCTCTCTGAAATAAGACAGTCAGACAAAAATAGAGAAAAAAGAATAATAGGTAATGGACAAAATCTCTGAGAAATATGGGAAAATGTAAAGAGGCCGGAGCTGTAAATCACTGACATCCCTGAAAGACAGGAGGAGAAAGCAAACAATTTGGAAAACATATTTCTGGGCATCATCCATGAAAAGCTCCCCAATCTTGCTAGAGAGGCAAACAGTCAAATTCAAAAAATACAGAGAAGTCCTGCAAGATTTGACCCACGAAGATCATTCCCAAGACTCATAATCATCACATTTTCCAAGGTCAAAATGAAAGAAAGAATATTAAAGGCAGCTAGAGAGAAAGGACAGGTCACCTACAAAGGGAACCCCATGAGGCTAACAGTGGACCTCTCAGCTGAAACCCTACAAGCCAGAAGAGATTAGGGTCCTATATTCAACATTCTTTAAAAAAAAAAATCTTCAATCAAGAATTTCACATCCAGCCAAACTAAAATTCCTAAGCAAAGGAGACATAAGATGCTCTTCAGAGAAGCAAATGTTGAGGGAGTTCATTACCACAAGACCTGCCTTTCAAGAGATCTTAAAAGGAACACTAAATATAGAAAAGAAAGATTGCTACCAGCTCATACAAAAACACATTTAAATACCCAGACTGGTGACTTATAAAGCAATCACACAAACGTAATAACCAGCTAACAACACAATGGCAGGATCAAATTCACACATATCAGTACTAACCTTGAATGTAAAGGGGTTGAATGCACTAAATGCACTTAAAAGACACAGAGTGACAAGCTGGATAAAAAATCAAGACCCAAGTGCTATGCTATCTTTAAGAGACCCATCTCACACGTAATGACACCTATAGGCTCAAAATAAAGGCATAGGGGAAAATCTACCAAGCAAATGGAAAACAGAAAAAAGCAGGGGATGAAATCCTAATTTCCTACAAAAGAGACTTCAAATCAAGAAAGATCAAAAAGACAAAGATGAAGAAGGGCATTACATAATGCTAAACAGTTCAATTGAACAAGAAGACCTAGCTGTCCTAAATATACATGCACCCAACTTAGGAGCACTCAGATTCATAAAGCAAGTTCTTAGAGACCTATAAAAAGACATAGACTTCCACACAATAATAGCAGGAGACTCCAACACTCCATTGATAGTATTAGATGGAACACCAAGGCAGAAAATTAACAAAGACATTCAGAACCCGAACTCAACATTGTACCAAATGGATCTAATAGACCTTTACAGAACTTTTTACCCAAAAACAACAGAATACACATTCTTTTCATTGCCACATGGCATATACTCTAAAATTAAACACATAATTAAACATAAAAGAATACTCAGCAAGTGCAAAAGAATCCTACCAAACACACTCTGTGACCATATCACAATAAAAATAGAGGTCAAAACTAAGAAAAGAGCTCTAAACCATGCAATTACCTGGAAATTAAACAACATGCTCCTAAATTAGTTTTGGGTAATTAATAATATCAAGGCAGAGATCAATAACTTCTTTGAAACTAATGAGAACAAAGATACAACATGACAGAATCTCTGGGGCACAGCTAAGGCAGTGTTAAGAGGGAAATTCATAGCACTAAAATTTCCATATCAAAAAGTTAGATCTCAAATTAATAAAATAGCATTACAACTGAAAGAGTTAGAGAAACATGAACAAATCAACCCCGTAGGTAGCAGAAGACAGGAAATAACCAAAATCAGAGCTGAACTGAAGGAAATTGAGACACACAAAAAAATTCAAAAGATCAATGATTCCAGGAGTTGGTTTTTTGAAAAAAAAATAATAAAATAGCCTATTAGCTAGATTAAGAAGAAAAGAGAGAAGATCCAAATAAACACAATCAGATATGACAAAAGGAATGTTACCACTGACCTCAAAGAACTAAAAATAATCATCAGAAATGACAAACACCTCTATACACACAAACTAGAAAATTTTGAAGAAATTAATAAATTCCTGTACACATACACCCTTCCCTAGACTGAACCAGGTAGAAATTGAATCTCTTAACAGACCAATAATGAGCTCCAAAATTGAATCAGTAACAAATAGCCTACCAACCAAAAACAGCTCGGGACCTTATTAATTCACAGCCAAATTCTACCAGATGTACAATGAAGAGCTGGGACCATTTCAAAGGAAACTATTCCAAAAAACTGAGGAGGGACTCCTCCCTGACTCATTCTAAGAGGTCAGCATCATCCTCATACCAAAACCTGGCAGAGACACAACAAAAGAAGAAAACTTCAGGCCAATATCCTTGATGAACATTGATTCAAAAATCCTCAACAAAATACTGGCAAACAAAACAGCAGCCCATCAAAAAGCTAATCCACCGTGATCAAGTAGGCTGCATCCCTGGGATGTGATGTAGATTCTACATACACAAACCAATAAATGCGATTCATCACATAAACAGAACTAAAGGCAAAAACCATGATTATCTCAATAGATGCAGAAAAGGCTCTTGATAAAGTTCAACACCCTTCATGTTAAGAAGCTCTCAATAAACTAGATATTGAAGGAACATACCTCAAAATAATGAGCCATCTATGACAAACACACAACCAACATTATACTGAGTGGGCACAAGCTGGAAGCATTCCCCTTAACCCACACAAGAGAAGGATGCCCTCTCTCACCAATCCTATTCAACACAGCATTGGAAGTTCCAGCCAGTGCAATCAGGCAAGAGAATGAAATAAAAGGCATCTAAGTAGGGAGAGAGGAAGTCAAACTGTTCTTATTTGCAGATGATATGATTCTGTATCGAGAAAATTCTGTAGTCTCATCTCAAAAGCTCCTTCAGCTAATAAACAACTTCAGTAAAATTTCAGGATACAAAATTAATGCACAAAAATCACTAACATTTCTACACACTAACAACAGCCAAACTGAGAGCCACATCAGGAAGGCATTCGCATTCACAACTGCCACAAAAATAATATAATACCTAGAAGTACAGATAGCCAAATCAGAGAAGACACACACACAAATGGAAAACATCCCATGCTCATCAATAAAAAGAATCGACATTATTAAAATGGCCATACTGCCTAAAGAAATTTGTAGATTCTATGTTATTCCTATCAAACTACCAATGACATTCTTCACAGAACTGGAAAAAACTATTTTGGAACTTATTTGGAGCCAGAAAACAGCCCAAATAGCCAAGGCAATCCTAAGCAAAAAGAGAAAAGCTAGCTTTACCTAACTTCAAAGTACACTACAAGGCTACAGTAACCAAAACAGCATGGTACTGGTACAAAAACAAGCGCATTGACTAATGGCACAGAATAGAGGGCCCAGAATTAAGGCCACACACCTACAACCATCTGATCTTTAAGAAAACTGACAAAAACAAGTAATGGAGAAGCCATATGCAGAATATTGAAGTTTCACCCCTTCCTTACATCATATACAAAAATCAACTCAAGATTAAAGATTTAAATGTAAAGCCCCAAACTATAAAAACCCTGGAAGACAACCTAGGCAGTACCATTCTGGACATAGGAACAGGCAAAGATTACATGACAAAGACACCAAAAGCAATCACAACAAAAGCAACAATTGACAAGTGGGATGTAATTAAACTTCAGAGTGTTTCCATGTGAAATTAAACTATTACCAGAGTAAACAGACAACCTAAAGAATGGAAGAAAATATTTGCAAACTATGCATCTAACAAAGGTCTAATATCCAGCATCTATAAGGAACCTAAACAAATTTGAAAGAGAAAATTAAATAATCTCATTAAAAAGTAGGCAAAGGACATGAGCAGAAACTTTCCAAAAGAAGACATAGATTTGGCCAATAAGCGTATGAAGAAAAGCTCAATATCACTGATCATTAGAACAATGCAAACCAAAACCACAATGAGATACAATCTCACACCAGTCAGAATGGTTATTATTAAAAAGTAAAATGAAAACAGATAATAAAAAAGTTGCAGAGAAAAAGCAACACTTATACACTATTGGTGGGAGTGTAAATTAGTTCAAAGATTGTGGAAAGCAGTATGGCAATTCCTCAAAGAGCTAAAAGCGGAACTAACATTTGACCCATCAATCCCATTACTGGGTATATACCCAGAGGCATATAAATCAGTCTGCCATGAAGACACATGCATGTGAATGTTCATTGCAGCACTATTCACAATAACAAAGACATGGAATCAACCTAAATGCCCATCAGTGACACATAGGTAAAAGAAAATGTGGTACATATACATCACGAAATACTATGCAGCCATAAAACAGGACAAGATCATGTTTTTTTGTGTGTGTATGTGGGAACATAGATGGAACTAGAGGCTATTAGCCTTAGTAAACTAATGCAGAAGCAGAAAACCACATATTGCATGTTCTCACTTATAAGTAGGAGAGAAATCATGAGAAATCATGAATACAAAGAAGGTAACATGGGACACTGGGGTCTACTTGAGGGCAGAGAGTAGGAGGATGGAGAGGAGCAGAAAAGATAACTATTAGATACTGTACTTAATACCTGGATGATGAAATAATCTGTACAACAAACCCCTGTGACATGAATTTGCCTATGTAACAAATCTTCACATGTACCCCTGAACTTAAAATAAGTTTTTTAAAATAAAAATTTTTAAAAATAAAGTATATATATATATACTTTATATATATAATATATATATATAAATGCACAAAAATCACTAACATTTCTACACACTAACAACAGCCAAACTGAGAGCCACATCAGGAAGGCATTGCATATATTATATATATAATTAATATATATATATAAAGTGTATATATATGAAATGTTATCCCCAATGTTGGAAGTGAAGCCTGGTTAAAGGTGTTTGCATCATGGGGGAGGATACCTCATGGCTGTCTTTGTGATAGTGAGTGAGTTCTGGTTTTGTAAAGTGTGGCACCTCCACTCCTTTGTTCCAGCTTCCATGGTGTGATATGCCTGCCCCCATTAGCCTTCTGCTTCCTGAGCCATCCCTAGAAGCAGTTGCTGGTGCCCTGCTTTCTGCGTAGCCTGTAGTGCTGTGAGCCAATAAAATATTCTTTAAAAAAAAATTACCCAGTTTCAGGTATTTCTTTATAGCAATGCAAGAATGGCCTAAAAACAGTTGTAAATGTAAAACGTTGTAAACATAATGATATGTGTCAAAAGCATGTATCTTTCTGGTAGAACAATTTATTTTCTTTTGGATATATACCCAGTAATGGGATTGCTGTGTTGAATGATAGCTCTAAGTTCTTTGACAAATCTCCAAACTGTTTTCTACAGTGCCTGAACTAGTTTACATTCCCACCAACAATATTTAAGCATTTCCTTTTCTCTGCAGCCTCACCAGCATATGTTGTTTTTTGGCTTTTTAGTAATCGCCATTCTGACTGGTGTGAGACGGTATCTCACTGTGGTTTCGATTTGCATTTCTCTTGTAAAGAATAGTGATGTGGAGCATTTTTTTTTTCACGTTTCTTGGCCACTTGTATGTATTTTGAAAAGTGCCTTTTACCTATTTTTAAATGGGGTTATTTGCTTTTTTCTTGTTCAATTGTTTAACTTTCTTTTGGATTCTGAATATTAGTCCTTTGTTGGATGCACAGTTTGCAAATATTTTCTTCCATTCTGTAGGTTGTCAGTTTTCTCTGTCAATAGTTTCAAATCCTATGCCGGTGCCCTTTACTTAATTAGGTACCACTTGTCAATTTTTGCTTTTGTTGCAATTGCATTTGAGGACTTAGTCATAAATTCTTTCCAAATGCTGATGTCCAGAATGGTGTTTTCTAGATCTTCTGCTATGATTCTTAAACAGTTTACAGTCATACATTTAGATCTTTAATTCATATTGAGTTAATTTTTATATATAGTGAAAGGCAGGGGGTCAGTTTTGTTCTTCTGCCTATGGCTAGCCAGCTATCCCAGCACCATTTATTGGATGGGAGTTTATTTTTGTTGAATCTCTCACAGATCAGGTGGCTATAGGTATGCAGCTTTATTTCTAGGTTCTCTGCTCTGTACTGTTGGTCTATGTGTCTGTTTTTGTAGAGTACCATACTGTTTTGGTTACTGTAGCCTTATAGTATAGTTTGAAGTCAGATAATGCAATGCTTCCAACTTTGTCCCAGTTGTCAAAGGGAATACTTTCAGTTTTTGCCCATTCAATCTGACGTTGGCTGTGGGTTTGTCATAGATGGATCTTTTTTGGTTTGAGGTATTTTTCTTTGATGCCTAGTGTGTTGAGGGTTTTTGTCATGAAGGGATGTTGGCTCTTATCAAAAGCTCTTTCTGCATCTATTGAGATGATCATATGTTTTTTGTTTTTAATTCTCTTTATGTGGTGAATCACATTTATTGACTTGCATGTGTTTAACCAACCACCTTGCTTCCTAGAAATGAAGTTTACTTGTTCATGGTGAACTAACCTTTTCATGTGCTGTTGGATTCATTTAGCTAGGATTTTTTGAGGATTTTTGTATGTTTGTTAGTCAGGGACATTGGTCTGTACTTTCTTCATTGTGTTTTTTCCCGGTTTTCATATCTGCATGATGCTGGCTTTGTGGAATTAGTTAGGGAGAAGTAGCTCCTTCTCAATTTTTTTGAATTGCTTCAGTAGAATTGGTACCAGCTCTTCTTTGTATGTCTGGCAGAATTCAGCTGTGAATCCATCTGGTCCAGAGCTCTTTTTGGTTGGAAGATTTTTTAAAAAATTACTGATTCAATTTTGGAACTTGATATTGGTCTGCTCAAGGTTTCTGTTTTTTCCTGATTTGATCTTGGTAGATTGTGTGCTTATAGGTATTTATTAATTCCTCTAGATTTTCTAGTTTGTGCCAAAAGAAGTGTTGATAATAGTCTCTGAGAATCTTTTGTATTTCTGTGGGATCAGTTATAATTTCATCTTTGTCATTTCTGATTGAGTTTACTTGGAACTTCTACTCTTTTTGTTGTTGTTGTTAACTTAGCTAGCGATCTATTGATCTTGTTCATCCTTTCAAAGAACTGACTTTTGGTTTCATTTATTCTGTGTATAGATTTTTGGGTCTCAATTTCATTCAGTTCTGCTCTGATTGTAGTTATTTCTTTTTTCTCTGCTAGCTTTGAGGTTAGTTTGTTCTTGTTTTTTTAGTTCCTCAAGATGTGATGTTAGATTGTCAATTTGACATCTTTCTTCTTCTTTTTTTTTTTCTTGAGACAGAGTCTCATTCTATCACCCAGGCTGGTGTGTGCATGGCATGATTTCAGCTCACTGCAACCTCCACCTCCCAGGTTCAAGCGAAAATCTTTCTAACTTTTTAAAGTAGCCATTTAGCACTATAATTTTCCTCTTAACACTGCTTTTGCTGCATGCCAGGGATTTTGGTATGTTGTTTTTCTGCTTTTATTTATTTCAAATAATTTTTTGATTTCTGCTTTAATTTTGCTGTTTACCCAAAAGTCATTCAGGAATAAGTTGTTTGATTTCCATGTTGTTGTGTGGTTTTGAGAGATCTTCTGGTATTGATTTCTATTTTTATGCCACTGTAGTCCAAGGATATGGTTCATATGATTTCAGTTTTTTTGAATTTGTTGAGATTTACTTTATGACTGAGCATGTGTTCAATCTTTGACTATGTTGCATATGCAGATAAGAAGAATATATATTCTATAATTGATAAATGGAGCATTCTGTAGATGTCTAGTAGGCCCAGTTGGTCAAGTGTCAAATTTAAGTCTAGTAGGCCCAGTTGGTTAAGTGTCAAATTTAAGTCAAGTGTCAAATTTAAGTCTAGCCCCAGTGATCTAACACTGTCAGTAGTGTGTTGAAGTTCCCCACTATAATTATGTGGCTGTCTAAATTTTTCTGTAGGTCTAGAAGTACTTGTTTTATGAATCTGGGTGCTCCAATGTTGGGTGCATATATATTTAGGATAGTTAAGTCTTCTTGTTGAATCCAACTATTTATCCATATGTAATGCCCTTCTTTGTACTTTTGTGCCATTGTTGTTTTAAAGTCTGTTTTATCTGACATTAGGATAGTGACCCCTGTTCTTTTCTGTTTCCTTTTGCATGATATCTCTTTCTCCAACCCTTTACTTTGAGCCTATGGGTGTCATTATGTGTGACATGGGTCTCTTGAAGACAACAGATTAATGGGCCTTACTTTTAAACCCAACTTGCCACTCCACCCATTTTAAGCGAAGAATTTAGACCATTTAAATGACCTTGAGCTTTTTGATGAGTACGTCACGTTTCATAAGCCGTTTCTAACTTTAAATTTGTTTAATATAGTTTTCAAGGTTAGAATGAGCTTATGAGGTTTTGTGAAGCTCACCCCCCAAAAGTGCCATTTTTATCACATCGTACCAAGGGTCTGTACTATCTACACAATTTAAGACTACTATCATTAATCACTTGGCTGGGGTAGTGTCTGTCAAGTTTCTCTATTCTAAAGTTATTCTTCTTCTCCCTTCTTATGGTTTACTCTTTAGCAAGAAGTCACTATGCACAGCCTTCATTTAAGGAATTGTGAATTATATTTCATCTCCTTGAGGGTGAAGTATCTCCATAAATTGTTTGGAATTCTTCTGCAGGGGAGATTTGTTTATGCTATTTCATTCTAATTAAATTAATGACCAAATTAATAAAGTAATTCTAGTTAGTTGAGAATTTTTTTATAATTTGGATTATAATATAATGATTTTTTGCTTATTTTGCTGCTCAGATAATTTCAGCTTTGGTCATTGAAGTTCTTTCCAGTTGCCCTATATCCCTCTGACATACTCAATAGTTGTGAGTTTTGTTTTTTGTTTTTTGTTTTTTTCAGCATTCCCTTATGTTCTGGCACTACAAAATACTCTGGAATCATCTTTTATATTTTCTGTCTCAGCCCTAGCTTCAGCCATTTCTCTAAGTAGCCCTGTTTTCTTTTATTGGAGAATGGTATTAGAAACCATGATACGGTGCTAGGTGTGTTTGCTGTAACTGAAATAATTCTTTGATTCTAGGACTTCTCAGCTGACAGAGCAAGAGATATTTTTATATATGCTATCTCATTTACTACATTTCATTTTTATTTAACCAAATTTAATACATTTAATTTTAAAATATGCATAACTCAACCCAAGTATCTTAACATTTTAAATCTAGTAGTGTATCTATCATTTGATCTGTACATAGGTATACAGGTAATTCTGCAATGATATACTCTTAATTGTACTGATTATTAATTTCGGGTGTGGAGATGTTGTTTGTAATTTTATATATACGCTGAATTTTTAATAATGTGAAGATGCTAAAAATCGAATCACTTATTTAAAAAGAGGAAGGAAGAAAGGAAGGAAAGAAAGGAAAAGAAGGAAAGGAAGGAAAGGAAGAAGGAAGGGAGAGAGGGAGGGAAAGGAAAGAAAAAAAGAGAGGAAATGAGGAAAGGAAAAGGAAAAACATTTGAGAAGATAATTCCATGATTAAAGTCACAGCCCTTCACACATGTAACCTGTAACCTGATTAGATCAATCTCTCCTAGCTTTAACTATTTCATAACATACCTTGAGAGCGTTGATAAATCTACTACTTTTTATTTATTGACTTGTGTGTAACAGGAAAGTGTCAAAACTTTTAACAACTTTTTTGTTTACTGCTGCTTCCTAGTGTAACATTTTTCAAAGCATATTTAGTAACAATTAGGGATCCAAAGTTAAAAGTCGAAATGTAACCCCTAGTATAGTGCCAGTAACTAAACTGAGGTGACAGATAAACAGTTATCCCCCCCACCCACACACACACACAGAGCTACATTTGCCTACCTATAAGCAGTGACAGCTATGTTAATACTTAGGCCAGTAACTTTTGGCTTTGAGAAGTATCTTGATTTCAGAAACATGTGGAGATAGAATAAAGTACAGCTTAGAATCAAGACAATGTGATATTTCCTGTTTTTGGGAAAACATAGGGCTAAACTATGAACCCAGGTCAGCCATATAGATCAGAGCCTTCTATCTGTGTGGTACAAAAACCCTTTTATATTTTAATTACTTACAAATTGGTAATTTATGTGAGCTACATTTGGAAAAATCCCCCAAATCAAAGATAATATAATCAAAGACATTAAAGCAGGAAAGTGTCTTTTAAATTAAGCCAATTAAAGCCCTCCCTAAATGTACATACTTCCATTTCTCTTAATAAAGTAATGAAGACTCAAACAATAATTTTCTAAATTCATAGCAAAGTCAGGACTAACATCCACTTTGTTTCTCTCTGCCCAAGGCACTTTCCACTTCGCCATCCTACCACAGTGCATCTTATCTCATGACCTATAATAGATAATTAGAGATCTAGAGTAAATAACTCAGCCTGTAATTGAGAGAAAACATTACGTAGTTGGTCAAGGTGAGCTCATTACTCATAGGATAATATTTGAGAGACCCAGTCTGCTTCATATTCCCTGCTCTAATCCTCCCTGGCTCACATTTGAACCTATTCCCTCTTAAAGCCTATTGGTCAGACCTACTCATATATACATATACATGGAGAGATTTTATATATATATATATATATATATATGCATTATGTATATATGAAATTGGAAATAGAATAATTTACCTACTTTAATTAAAATAATAACAACGTTGTATGTACTATCAAGAAAAAATATTATTTTGCCCTAAAATTTTCCTTCTGGGAGTCCAGAAGGGACTATTATGGAGCATTCTGCCTTCTAACAGCTATGTTTGCTTTCAGTGCTTTTTAAGTGGAATGTTTTTCACCCTTCTGAGTAGGGCAGACAAAGACTTTAATTAAACAAACATCATATGGGAACTCTTGCCCCAAAAGCCATTAGTGGCCCTAATTAGCAGATGCAGCTGTAGACTCTATCAATATTAGATGGTCTGTTTATTGTGTCCATTTATATCACCCTCATCAGGGAGCATGTGGAAGGCACCCAAGAATTATCAACTTTAATTAAAACTAGCTCAAATAGTGAAGAAAATATCCCAGGCAAAAATGGGTCAGGTAGAAGAGGAAGATTTTTTTTAAAAGCATGCTGGGAATATTACCAAGGCTTCTTTGGGAAAACTAGAGGATGTTTGATCTTATTGTCAACAACTGCCTGAGAGAACCACAGACATTTGAGAGACAGGCTGGATTACACAGATGAGTAGCCAAGTAAGTCAGAGCATATCCCTCCTCTTCCTGGGGTTTCCAAGTAACTGCCAGGACTCCAGGAGGCTTCATGCCAAGTAGGCTTGGAGGTGGCACATTTATTTAGGCATACTCATTAAATTCATCATTCCAGGAATTATATAAAGTTAGATCTGGAAGTTCCTGGAAGGTTATTTTATGGATCTGATAAGTAATATTTTATAAAATTATCATTATTTATTCAATTTCTGCTGTGCTTTTAGGTATTATTCTTATCTTCACAACCCAACTCTGGTATTTTGCATTTTTCAGATAAAATATTTAAGGCTCAACAGTATTAAGTCCTTTCCAAATGTCGTAGAATTAGTACGTACTAGAACCAGAATGTGAACTTCTATCTGATTCTGAATCCCAGACAGCTTTCTATACCATAGTGCTTCTCTATATTAGTCAAAATAATTTAATATTTTGGCAAATAGTTTGTTAACATAAATAATTGAAGACCCACAACTTGAGTTTAAGCCCTCTCCCATTTTTCTAAATTCCCCTAGTCCCAGTTTATTTATTCATAAAATCAGAACAGTGTTTCTCAAAAATTGGTTTATATGAGAAAAACTATGTAAAAAGATTTTGGTTGTGGGATATGCATAATAATTCTATTTCAGATCCTATTCTCACTTACATTTTACCATGACCTTATTTTAGACAGTTTGAGTGATGAATTCTTGATATCTCTTTGGAGGCTTATTGGGCTTGGTAACATAAAGCCTCATTGAAGGATAAGATATGATGCAATTGATCTTTGTGCTTTACAGAAATATAGGCTTCCTTTATTTATTCTAATTCCCAAGGAAACAACTGCTGGAGATGTGTTTCTGCAGTATGAAAATTGTGAAATTTCAAAGAGATCATGATAAGCCTGAAGTAAGAAAGCTGCAATAAGTTAGAGTATGCTTCTCAAAAGTTTCTAGAAAGTGTCCTTAAAGGCACAGCAAAATGAATTTGTGTCTCCATGTGGTTTGAATGCCCTACAGCTAGCATGACATTTATTGAAAGATATAATTTATCGGCCGGGCTCAGTGGCTCATGCCTGTAATCCCAGCACCTTGGGAGGCTGAGGCAGGCAGATCACCTGAGATCAGGAGTTCGAGACCAGCCTGGCCAACATGGTGCAACGCTGTATCTACTAAAAATACAAAAATTAGCCAGGCATTGTAATCCCAGCTACTTGGGAGGCTGAGGCAGGAGAATCGCTTGAACCCGGGAGGCAGAGGTTGCAATGAGCTGAGATCGCACTAATGTACTCCAGCCTGTGAGACCGAGGAAGGCTCCGGCTCAAAAAAAGAAAAAATAGTGCAGTTCTGTACTCTGTAGTATATATGCTTTTTAGATTTAAAATCACTAAATCATGTGTTGACCGCCTTCACAATCTTTCATGTCATCCAATCATGCCATGCTCCAAAAATGTGCCGTCTTTATCCTGTGGCTCCTGGTGCCTCATTGGAACATCCCTAAGAAGTCCTAGAGAAGTATAATATTCTAGTGTAAGATGTATCTGTTTAGAAAGTATTTCATCCAAGCTAAAAATAAGCCAAAAATGATTTTTGCCTCTAGTAATTATTTCTGAGGTGATTGTCATGAAAATAAGTTGCTTTTTGGCACTAGACCTAACATTCTGATAGTAATAATTGGAGGTCAATTATTCCTGGATGAGAATGACAGGCAGGAGGAAAGACTTTGGAGTCACTATTTACATACTAGAATATTAAACCTTAAGTACCTCAGTTAATTTATTGTTCAAATGGAAGCAAGTTTTAAGGAAAAATAATAAGACGTCATAGTCCATGGTCTTTCAGTTTTATAGCTGATTTTATCTCTAGGTTTACTTTCAAAGCAGGTGTCATGGTCCATTGCTCAGACCCCTCCCTTCAGGCCTGAGACCCTCAGTCCCTTAGTTTCCCCAGCTGTAGCAAATGTTGACTGCCTCACAGCTGAATCCCTCTCCAGAAATTGGTTATGGTTGTCAGCTGAATCCCTCTCCAGGCATTTCCTTCTAAGGACACCACCTAGTCCAAGGTTAGCCCAGGATCTTATGCCACAATCCAGACCATCCCCGAAGTGCCATCCCAGTTCCAGAGCTCCCAAGAAGATTGGTTCTGTTGTTACTGTGTTACAAGTCAATTTTTCCTTTTATTCAGTCCTACTTCCTTCATCCCTTTTCAGGTACTCTTCCTGCAAACAAATATATACCCTAGAGTCTATTTACTGGGAAATCTAGTTTACGAGAGCTTCCCATACTAGCAAGCTAGCTGCCTTTAATTCTCCCTACCCAGTGGTTTCTTTAGACACCATCTTTAAATTGAAATGTGAGAATAAAATAGAAACTACGTGAATCTGAAACATCATTGGCATGTGATAGGTAAGGATAGTCAGCAAAGTGATTATTTCCAATTCCACTAGTTTTAGTGAGAGCACTTATGCTTCAGGCACTAAACTGAATTTACATGGTCTTACTGATTTTCACAACAAACGTATGGCATAAGTATTAGTATACTTGTTTAGGAAATAAACTGAGATTTATTTACTTGCTTAAAGTCATAGGGTTAGTACATTGTGAAATTAGAATTTGAACCCACGTCCTCCTTCTCCAAGTCTAGCAGTTTCTAATCTATCTGTGAACCATTGTGCAGTTTACAGTATTTTCAACTCTCTGCCTTATGAGCACATGGTAGAATTATACTTCACTACCATCCTAATGTTAAATATGGCCATACAGCTTGTTTTGGCTAATGAAATGTGAACAAAAAAGCTGGTGCCTCTTTGCTTTATTTCCCTCCCCTGCCACAGGGAGTGGTGATGTTCTAAATGATAGTGGCTCAAAACTTTGTGTCCCTGAATGGAGACAGCATGGTACAGGATTCCCAGCACAACTCAAGGTAGTCACGGAGCATCAGGGAAAAATAATCTTAGTTGTGTTACGTGACTACTGCCTATGAATTGTTTGTTATCACAGTATAGCATAACTTGATGGATACATAAATTTCAACTAAAGAACAGATTAATTTTTTAACCCAAGATGTACTCATGGATAATTGCCATTTTTTTTTGCTAGAATTGTAATGTCCTTAACATCAGAATTTGTATTATAATGTAATATAATTGAAAGAGTTTGGATTTTGCCACTAAGTAGATATAATTTAATTTTAATTTCTGATTTAACATATTTGATTAATGACCATGGGTTTTCATTTCCCTTTCTCAGCCCTCTTTAGTCATCTATAAAATAAGGCTAATAATATTTTCATTATAACATTGATGTGATAGTTTGATAAAATAAAGCCTGTAAAGCTTTTAGCAAATTGCCTGACACTATGAATATCTATTAATAGTGACAAGTGTTTTATAGAATGCAGTCTTCTCACCATTGCATCTGAAAGTTATTGTTGAAAATATAGATTCCTGAGGCCCATTCCAGACCTATTGAACTAGAATCTCCAGGTATGAATTACATTTTGAACAAACTCCTTCAGTAATTCTTCACTGAGATAGAAAAATTATTGCAGTAAACAAATGTTAAATACTTCTATATACACATATATAAATGGTTTTGACTGCCAAAAAGCATTCCATGCAGTTCTTGAAATAGGAAATTATCACCCAGTGCACTATAGATGCATCAAAGTAAACTAAATAGGAAAGTATCACCCAGTGCACTATAGATGCATCAAGGTAAACTCAGCAGAGGATTTGGGGGACTACAAGGCATACTTCAAAGGGATAGCATCTTAAAAAAAAAAAAAAACTTGATGAATTCTTTGTCTCTAAGTATCATGAGAAATGTAGTCGGATGAGGGTAATCTTAGCTGATGACGAAAGAGGGTGTGGGACTTGAAGTCTGGCTGAAGTGAATCAGATGCCTATGAAATGAGGATGACTGCCAGGGAAAATCAGCGAAGGACACTTTGATCAGCAACTCATGCAAGTGAGCAATTATAACTCTGGAAATACCGGAAATTTTGTGGTAGAATTCTAGCCCAGAAATTTTCGTTCCATTATTTTAGGAAAAGAGGTGGTTTTGATTCCTGCTAGAGTTTTTAGTAGCGGTGAGTGACTTTGGAGCTGAATATTATTCTCCCAACCCCCTTCTCTCTAGGTCACTTTTCTTTTTTCTTTTTATTATAATAATTATTATTATTATACTTTAAGTTCTAGGGTACATGTGCACAACATGCAGGGTTGTTACATAGGTATACATGTGGCATGTTGGTGTGCTGCACCCATTAACTCTTCATTTACATTAGGTATATCTCCTAATGCTAGCCCTCTCTTCTCCCCCATCCCACAAAAGGCCCTGGTGTGTGATGTTCCACTTCCTGTGTCCAAGTGTTCTCATTGTTCAATTCCCACCTATGAGTGAGAACATGCAGTGTTTGGTTTTTTGTCCTTGTGATGGTTTGCTGAGAATGATGGTTTCCAGTTTCATCTATGTCCCTACAAAGGACATGAACTCATCCTTCTTTATGGCTGCATAGTATTCCATGGTGTATATGTGCCATATTTTCTTAATCCAGTCTATCATTATTGGACATTTGGGTTGGTTCCAAGTCTTTGCTATTGTGAATAGGGCCACAGTAAACATACGTGTGCGTGTATCTTTATAGCAGCATGATTTATAGTCCTTTTGGTATATACCCAGTAATGGGATGGCTGGGTCAAATGGTATTTCTAGTTCTAGATCCCTGAGGAATCGCCACACCGTCTTCCACAATGGTTGAACTAGTTTACAGTCCCACCAACAGTGTAAGTGTTCCTATTTCTCCACATCCTCTCCAGCACCTGTTGTTTCCTGACTTTTTAATGATCACCATTCTAACTGGTGTGAGATGGTATCTCACTGTGGTTTTGATTTGCATTTCTCTGGTGGCCAGTGATGATGAGCATTTTTTCATGCGTCTTTTGGCTGCATAAATGTCTTATTTTGAGAAGTTTCTGTTCATGTCCATCGCCCACTTTTTGATGGGGTTGTTTTTTTCTTCTAAGTTTGTTTGAGTTCTTTGTAGATTCTGGATATTAGCCCTTTGTCAGATAAGTAGATTGCAAAAATTTTCTCCCATTTTGTAGGTTTCCTGTTCACTCTGATGGTAGTTTCTTTTGCTGTGCAGAAGCTCTTTAGTTTATTTAGATCCCATTTGTCAATTTTGGCTTTTGTCATCATTGCTTTTGGTGTTTTAGAGATGAAGTCCTTGCCCATGCCTATGTCCTCAATGATATTGCCTAGGTTTTCCTCTAGGGTTTTTATGGTTTTAGGTCTAACATGTAAGTCTTTAATCCATCTTGAATTAATTTTTGTATAAGGTGTAAGGAAGTGATCCAGTTTCAGCTTTCTACAGCTTTGTTTTTGTAATTAGAGTACAGCACTGGGTATGGCTAGAAAGTGCCTAGCAGATACTTGGTGCTTAACATCTATTTAATCAGATTCTGATTTTGTGATGATAGTGGAGCATTCAAGTGGCACTGTTGATGACAGGTACAGATATAGGGCGAGCTTAGGATAAACATAAACGTTGAAACTGTGGCCACCTATATGTTGTATAAGGTATAAGGAAGGGATTCAGTTTCAGCTTTCTACATATGGCTAGCTAGTTGTCCCAGCACCATTTATTAAATAGAGAATCCTTTCCCCATTTCTTGTTTTTGTCAGGTTTGTCAAAGACCAGATAGTTGTAGATATGTGGCATTATTTCTGAGGGCTCTGTTCTGTTCCATTGGTCTATATCTCTGTTTTGGTACCAGTACCATGCTGTTTTGGTTACTGTAGCCTTGCAGTATAGTTTGAAGTCAGGTAGCATGATGACTCCAGCTTTGTTATTTTCGCTTGGGATTGACTTGGCAATGCTGGCTCTTTGGTGGTTCCATATGAACTTTAAAGTAGTTTTTTTTCCAATTCTGCGAAGAAACTCATTGGTAGCTTGATGGGGATGGCATTGAATCTATAAATTACCTTGGGCAATATGGCCATTTTCATGATATTGATTCTTCCTACCCATGAGCATGGAATGTTCTTCCATTTGTTTGCATCCTCTTTTATTTCATTGAGCAGTGGTTTGTAGTTCTTCTTGAAGAGGTCCTTCATATCACTTGTAAGTTGGATTCCCAGGTATTTTATTCTCTTTGAAACAATTGTGAATGGGAGTTCACTCATGATTTGGCTCTCTGTTTGTCTGGTATTGGTGCATAAGAATGCTTATGATTTTTGCACATTGATTTTGTATCCAGAGACTTTGCTGAAGTTGCTTATCAGCTTAAGGAGATTTTGGGCTGAGACGATGGGGTTTTCTAGATGTCATGTCATCTGCAAACAGGGACAATTTGACTTCCTCTTTTCCTAATGGAATACCCTTTATTTCTTTCTCCTGCCTGATTGCCCTGGCCAGAACTTCCAACACTATGTTGAATAGGAGTGGTGAGAGGGCATCCCTGTCTTGTGCCAGTTTTCAAAGGGAATGCTTCCAGTTTTTGCCCATTCAGTATGATATTGGCTGTGGGTTTGTCATAAATACCTCTTATTATTTTGAGATACATCCCATCAATACCAAATTTATTGAGAGTTTTTAGCATGAAGGGCTGTTGAATTTTGTCAAAGGCCTTTTCTGCATCTGTTGAGATAATCATGTGGTTTTTGTCTTTTGTTCTGTTTATATGCTGGATTACTTTTATTGATTTGTGTATGTTGAACCAGCCTTGCATCCCAGGGATGAAGCCCACTTGATCATGATGGATAAGCTTTTTGATGTGCTGCTGGATTCGGTTTGCCACTATTTTATAGAGGATTTTTGCATCGATGTTCATCAGGGACATTGGTCTAAAATTCTCTTTTTTTGTTGTGTCTCTGCCAGGCTTTGGTATCAGGATGATGCTGACCTCATGAAATGAGTTAGGGAGGTTTCCCTCTTTTTCTGTTGATTGGAATAGTTTCAGAAGGAATGGTACCAGCTCCTCCTTATACCTGCGGTAGAAGTCTGCTGTGAATCTATCTGGTCCTGGACTTTTTTTGGTTGGTAAGCCATTAATTATTGCCTCAATTTCAGAGCCTGTCATTGGTCTATTCAGAGATTCAACTTCTTCCTGGTTTGGTCTTGGGAGGGTGTATGTGTTGAGGAATTTATCCATTTCTTCCAGATTTTCTAGTTTATTTGCATAGAGGTGTTTAAAGTATTGTCTGATGGTAGATTGTATTTCTGTGGGATCGGTGGTGATATCCCCTCTATCATTTTTTATTGTGTCTATTTGATTTTTCTCTCTTTTCTTCTTTATTAGTCTTGCAAGCGGTCTATCAATTTTGTTGATCTTTCCAAAAAACCAGCTCCTGGATTCATTGATTTTTTGAAGGGTGTTTTGTGTCTCTATTTCCTTCAGTACTGCTCTGATCTTAGTTATTTCTTGCCTTCTGCTAACTTTTGAATGTGTTTTCTCTTCCTTCTCTAGTTCTTTTAATTGTGATGTTAGGGTGTCAATTTTAGATCTTTCCTGCTTTCTCTTGTGGGCATTTAGTGCTATAAGTTTCCCTCTACACACTGCTTTGAATGTGTCCCAGAGATTCTGGTATGTTGTGTGTTTGTTCTCGCTAGTTTCAAAGAATATCTTTATTTCTGCTTTCA
This sequence comes from Nomascus leucogenys, assembly GCF_006542625.1. NCBI lineage: Eukaryota > Metazoa > Chordata > Mammalia > Primates > Hylobatidae > Nomascus > Nomascus leucogenys. Next base: position 48,364,288 of record NC_044395.1, read on the forward strand.
TTTTGTTATGTATCCAGTAGTCATTCAGTAGCAGGTTGTTCAGTTTCCATGCAGTTGAGCAGTTTTGAGTGAGTTTCTTAATCCTGAGTTCTAGTTTGATTGCACTCTGGTCTGAGAGACAGTTTGTTATAATTTCTGTTCTTTTACATTTGCTGAGGAGTGCTTTACTTCCAACTATGTGGTCAGTTTTGGAATAGGTGTGGTGTGGTGCTGAAAAGAATGTATATTCTGTTGATTTGGGGTGAAGAGTTCTGTAGATGTCTATTAGGTCCACTTGGTGCAGAGCTGAGTTCAATTCCTGGATATCCTTGTTAACTTTCTATCTCATTGATCTGTCAGATGTTGACAGTGGGGTGTTAACGTCTCCCATTATTATTGTGTGGGAGTCTAAGTCTCTTTGTAGGTCTCTAAGGACTTGCTTTATGAATCTGGGTGCTCCTGTATTGGGTGCAAATATATTTAGGATAATTAGCTCTTCTTGTTGAATTGATCCCTTTACCATTATGTAATGGCCTTCTTTGTCTCTTTTGATCTTTGTTGGCTTAAAGTCCATTTTATCAGAGACTAGGATTGCAATCCCTGCCTTTTTTTGTTTTCCATTTGCTTGGTAGATCTTCCTCCATCCCTTTATTTTGAGCCTATGTGTGTCTGTGCACATGAGATGGGTTTCCTGAATACAGCACACTGATGGGTCTTGACTCTTTATCCAATTTGCCAGTCTGTGTCTTTTAATTGGAGCATTTAGTCCATTTACATTTAAGGTTAATATTGTTATGTGTGAATTTGATCCTGTCATTATGATGTTGGCTGTTTATTTTGTCCATTAATTAATGCAGTTTCTTCCTAGCCTCGATGGTCTTTACAATTTGGCATGTTTTTGCAGTGGCTAGTGCCAGTTCTTCCTTTCCATGTTTAGTGCTTCCTTCAGGAGCTCTTTTAGGGCAGGCCTGGTGGTGACAAAATCTCTCAGCCTTTGCTTGTCTGTAAAGGATTTTATTTCTCCTTAACTTATGAAGCTTAGTTTGGCTGGATATGAAATTCTGGGTTGAAAGTTCTTTTATTTAAGAATGTTGAATATTGACCCCCTACTCTCTTCTGGCTTGTAGAGTTTCTGCTGAGAGATCAGCTGTTAGTCTGATGGCCTTCCCTTTGTGGGTAACCCCATCTTTCTCTCTGGCTGCCCTTAACATTTTTTCCTTCATTTCAACTTTGGTGAATCTGACAATTATGTGTCTTGGTGTTGCTCTTCTTGAGGAGTATCTTTGTGACATTGTCTGTATTTTGTGAATTTGAATGTTGGCCTGCCTTGCTAGATTGGGGAAGTTCTCCTGGATAATATCCTGCCGAGTGTTTTCCAACCTGGTTCCACTCTCCCTGTCACTTTCAGGTACACCAATCAGACGTAGATTTGGTCTTTTCACATAGTCCCATGTTTCTTGGAGGCTTTGTTTGTTTCTTTTTATTCTTTTTTCTCTAAACTTCTCTTCTTGCTTCATTTCATTCATTTGATCTTCCATCACTGATACCCTTTCTTCCAGTTGACCGATTCGGCTACTGAGGCTTGTGCATTCATCATGTAGTTCTTGTGCCTTGGTTTTCAGCTCCATCAGGTCCTTTAAGGACTTCTCTGCATTGATTATTCTAGTTAGCCATTCGTCTAATCTTTTTTCAAGGTTTCTAAGTTCTTTGCCGTGGGTTCGAACTTCCTCCTTTAGTGTGAAGTAGTTTGATCGTCTGAAGCCTTCTTCTCTCAACTCATCAAAGTCATCCTCCGTCCAGCTTTGTTCTGTTCCTGCTGAGGAGCTGCATTCCTTTGGAGGAGGAGAGGCACTCTGATTTTTAGAATTTTCCGTTTTTTTGCTCGTTTTTTCCCCATCTTTGTGGTTTTATCTGCCTTTGGTCTTTGATGATGGTCACGTACAGATGGGGTTTTGGTGTGGATGTCCTTTCTGTTTGTTAGTTTTCCTTCTTGCAGTCAGGACCCTCAGCTGCATGTCTTTTGGAGTTTGCCAGAGGTCCACTCCAGACCCTGTTTGCCCCGGTATCAGCAGCAGACGCAGCAGAACAGTGGATATTGGTGAACAGCAAATGTTGCTGCCTGATCGTTCCTCTGGAAATTTTGTCTCAGAGGAGTACCCGGCCGTGTGAGGTGTCAGTCTGCCCCTACTGGGGGGTGCCTCCCAGTTAGGCTACTCAGGGGTCAGGGACCCACTTGAGGAAGCATTCTGTCCATTCTCTGGTCTCCAGGTGCATGCTGGGAGAACCACTACTCTCTTCAAAGCTGTCAGACAGAGTCATTTAAGTCTGCAGAGGTTTCTGCTGCCTTTTGTTGGGCTATGACCTCCAGTTCCACCCATGTTGTTGCTAAAAACATGATTTCATTCTTTTTTATGGCTGAGTAGTATTCCATGGTGTGTGTATATCATATATCATATATATTTATGTCACATGTATATATCACTATATTTTACATATATACATATATATATACACACCACATTTTCTTTATCCAATCCTCTGTTGATAGCTACTTAAGTTGATTCCTTATCTTTGCTATTGTAAATAGTGCTGTGATAAACAAGGTGCAGATATCTTTTTTATATAGTGATTTATTTCTTTTTTGGTATATACCCAGAGGTTAAATTCCTGGATGAAATGGTAGTTCTATTTTTCGTTATTTGAAAAATCTCCATACTGTTTTCCATAAATGTTTCACTAATTTGCATTCCCACCAGTAGTGTATAAGTGTTCCCTTTTCTCCACATCATTGACAACATCTTTTGTTTTTAGACTTTTTAATAATAGCAATTCTGACTAGTATAAGATGGTATCTCTTTGTGGTCTCTGATGATTAGTGATGCTAAGGATTTGTCAATACATTTTTTGGCAGATTATATGTCTTCTTTTGAAAAAATGTTCACATCTTTTGCTGACTTTTTAATAGAGTTTTTTGTTTACCTCTTGTTGAGTTGTTTGAGATCCTCATAGATTCTAGATATTAGCCCTTTGTCAGATGCACAGTTTGGAAGTATCTTTCCCATTTGTCTGTTTACTCTGATGATTCTTTTTGCTTTGGAGAAGGTTTTTGTTTAATTAGATCCCATTTGTTTATTTTTGTTTTGTTGTGTTTTCTTTTGAGGACTTAGTCATAAATTCTTTTCCTAGGCAAATGTCAGAAGTGTTTTTCCTAGGTTTTCTTCTAGAATTTTATATTTTCAAGTTAAACATTTAGCTCTTTAATCCATCTTGGCTTAACTATTGTATATGGTGAGAGATATGTGTCCAGTTTCATTTTTCTCCACATGGCTTCCAATTTTCCCAGCATCACTTATTGAATAGGGTATCCTTTCCCCAGTTTATATTTTTGTTGACTTTGTTGAAGATCAGTTTGCTGTAGGTATGTGGCTTTATTTCTGCATTCTGTATATGGTTCCATTGGTCTCTGTATCTATTTTTATACCAGCACCATGATTTTTTGCTTATGATATCCTTGTAGTATAATTTGAAGTCAGATACTGTGTTGCCTCAAGTTTTGTTCTTTTTGCTTAAGATTGCTTTGGTTATTTATGCTTTTTTAAAATTCCATATGAATTTTAGTATTGTTCTTACTGATTCTGTGAAAAATGACCTTGGTAATTTGATAGGAACTGCATTGAATCTGTAGATTGCTTAAGGCAGTATGGTCATTATAACACTATTCACTCTTCCAGTCCATGAGCATGGAATATTTTTCCATTTGTTTGTGTCATGCAAGATTACTTTCATCAGTATTTCATAGTTCACCTTATACAAACCTTTCATTGCCTTGGTTAAATATATTCTTAGGCTTTTTTTGTAGCTATTGTAAATGGGTTACCTTCTTGATTTGGCTCCTGGCTAGATCATTATTGTTATATTGAAATGCTACCAATTTCTGTACATTAATTTTATATCCTGAAACTTTACTATATTTATTTCTCAAATTTTTGAGTTTTTTGGTTGAGTCTTTAGGGCTTTCTAGATGTAAGATCATATCATCAATGAGAATAGATAATTTGACTAACTTTGTTCCAAACTGGATGCTTTTTATCTTTTTCCTTTTCTTTATTGCTCTAGTAAGGACTTCCAGTACTGTACTGTATAACAGTGGTGAAAGTGGACAACCTTGTCTTGTTCCACTTTTTGGAATGCTTTGAACTTTTCCCTGTAAGTATGATGTGGCCATAGGTCTGTCCTAAACAGCCTTTATTATGTTGAGATATGTTCCATTTATGCCTAAGTTGTTGAGAATTTTTATCATGAAAGGATGCTGAATTATATTGAAGCTTTTTCCTATTTCTATTGAGATGATCCTAAGTTTTTTGTCCTTAATTCTGTGTGATGCATCACATTTATTGATTGAATGGATGGTTTATTTATTTATTGAAGGATGGTTGAACCATCCTTGCATCCTTGGGATAAATCTCACCTGATCACGATGTATTATCTGTTTGATGTGCTGTTAGATTTTACTTGCTAGTATTTTATTGAGGGTTTTTGTATCTATGTTCACTAGGGACATTGGTCTGTAGTATTGTTTCTTTGTTGTGTCCTTGTCTGGTTTGGGTATCAGTGTGGTACTGGACTTGTACAATGGTGAGGGAGAATTTCACTTTTCTTGATTTTTTGGAATAGTTTCAGGAGGACTGACATTCATTGTATGTCTGGTAGAATTTGCCTGTGAATCCATCTGGTATTGGGCTCTATTTTGGTTGGGAAATGTTCAACTCATCACTCATTACTGGTCTATTCAGGAGTTCTATTTCTTCCTAGTTCAATCTCAGGCAGTTATGTGTTTCCAGGAATTTATCCATTTCCTCTAAGTTTTGTTGTTTGTGAGACTATAGTTGTTCATATTGTATCTGATGACCTTTTGTATTTTCGTGGTATCAGTTGTAATGTGTGCTTCTTCATTTCTGGTTGTATTTATTTGGCTCTTCTTTCCTTGGTTAGTTTAGCTAGTAGTTTATTAACTTTTTTATCTTTTCAAAGACTCAACTGCTCATTTCATTGATTCTTTGTATTCTTTAAATCTGTATTTCATTTAATTCTGCTCTGATCTTTGTCATTTCCTTTATTCTGCTAACTTTGGGTTTGGCTTGTTCTTTTTTTAGTTTCTTGAGGTGCAATTTAAGTTAGTAACTTGTGATCTTTCTACTTTTTTGATGTTTTTAATGCTATAAACTTTCCTCTTAGTACTGCTTTTGCTGTATCCCACAGGTTTTGGTATGTTGTGTTTCCATTTTCATTTATTTCAAAAAATTTTTCAATCCAGCTATAACTCTTCATTGACACAGTGATCATTCAGGCATGCTGTTTAATTTCCATGTATGTGTATATTTACCAGACTGCCTGGGCATTGATTTCTGACTTTATTCCACTGTGATCTGAGTAAGTACTTGATATGATTTTGATTTTTTTAAATCTGTTAATACTTATTTTTGGCCTAATATTTGGTCTATCTTAGAGAATATTCCATCTGATGATGAAAATAATGCATATTCTCTAGTTATTAGGTAGAATGTTCTGTAAATGTCTATTAAGTCAATTTGTTCTAAAGTCCAATTTAAGGCCAATATTTCTTTGTTAAGTTTCTACCTCAATGATCTGTCTAGTGCTGTTAGTGGGATATTAAAACTCTCTACTGTTATTGCATTGCTGTCTGTCTCTTTCTTTTGGTCTAGTAATATTTGTTTGGTGAATATAGGTGCTCCAATGTTGTATGCATATATACTTAGGATCATTATATCCTCTTGCTGAATTGATCCCTTTATCATTACATAATGGCCTTCTTCATCTTCTTTCTTTACTGTTTTTGATTTAAAGTCTGCTTTATCTGATATAAGCATAGCTACTCCTACTCACTTTTGGTTGGTTTGTGTGGAATATCTTTTTTCACCCCTTTACTTTCAGTCTAATTCAGTAAGGTGAATTTCTTGTGCCATATAGTTTTCACCCCTTTACTTTCAGTCTAATTCAGTAAGGTGAATTTCTTGTACCATATAGTTGGATTGTGGGCTTTTTGTCTATTCTGCCAATCTTTAACTTTTAAGTGGAGCATTTTATTCATTTACATTCAAGGCTAATATTGATATGTGAGGCTTTGTTTCTGGCTTATTATTGATTGATTTCAAGTTGTTTTAAACAATTCTTTGTTTCTTTCTTATTGTCTTTGTGGTTTAATGAAATTCTGTGGTATCTTTGATATCTTTCTATTCCTCTTTTGTGTGATTGTTTTATACAAACTGTAAGTTGTATATTGCCATGTGTTTTCTTGATGGTGAATATTAACCTTTCATTTCTTGCTTAAGGACTCTTTGAGCATTTACTATAGGTCTAGTCTAGTAGTGGCAAGTTTTCTCAGTTCTTTCTTGTCTGAGAATGACTTAAATTATCCTTCATTTATAAAGCTTATTCTGGCAGGATACAAAATCATTGGCTGGAAGTTTTTTCTTTCAGCATTTTGAAAGCACCATCTCATTCTCTTCTGGCCTGTAATACTTTTGCTGGAGTCCACAGTTAGTTTGATGGGATTTCCTTTATAGTTGACTTGATATTTTTCTCTTGCTAATTTTAAAACTATTTCACTTTGACTTTAGACATTCTGAGTATAATATGCCATGGTGAGGTCCTTTGTGCAATGTGTTTTTCTGGGGATCGCTGTGTCTCCTGTATCTAGATGCCTAACTTTCCTGATAGATGAGAAATTTCATTGATTATTTTCTTAAATATGTTTTCTAACCTTTTTGATCCCTCTTCACTTTTGGCAATGCCAATAATTAATAAATTTGGTCACTTTATCTAGTCCCGGATGTCTGAAATCTTTGTTCATTCATTTTTTATTCCGTTTCTCTTATTTTTGTCTGACAGGATTATTTTGAAAGTCTTGTCTTCAAGTTCTGAGATGCTTCTTCTTGGTCTAATCTATTATTGAAACTTTTGGATATATTTTTTATTTCTTTCAATGAATTTTTTAATTCCAGAATTTCTATTCTATTTGTTTTTAAGATGTTCATCTCCTTGGTACGTTTCTCATTAATATCCTGGATTGGTTTTCTGATTTCTTTGTATTGATTTTCAGGTTTATCTTGCATCTCACTGAGATTCTTTAAAATCAGTATTTTGAATTCTTTATCTGAACTTTTAAAGAGGAATTATTTTTTATTGGGATCTGTTCTTGGACAATTTTGGTCCTTTGATGGTATCATATTTCCCTGATTTTTTGTGTTTCTTGTGTCCCTCCATTGATTTTGGTGCATCTTGTATAGCAGTCACTTTTTCCAAGTTTTTGAAATTGCTTTCATAGGGGAGAATTTTTTCCTGAAGATGTGTATATGTTGTTGATTCAGTTAAGATACTGTGGCTTTGATTTTGGGTGCTCATGGTAGTTTGATCTTTGTATGAATATTTTGGCAGTACACAGGGCAGTGGTCTCTGTGATTTCCTCAGTGACTTAGGGTACAGCTAATAGTTGAGGTTGTGGTGGAATTAGGCTAGTGACCTGGACACCAACTAAATCAGTCTTCAGGCTCTGGTGGTGGTAGCAGTGGGGTCCTTTTGGGCCCCAGAGCAACTTACACTGGCTCTAGTGTTTGTGAGTCTGGGAGGTCTGATTCTTGAGCCTTCAGGTGGCTTGCTTAGAAATTAATAGTAAGAGCAGTGGTCCCAGTGTGTGGGTGGGTTCTTAGGCCCCTTGGTAGTTAATGTGGTATGGGTGATGGTAGTAGCAATGATGGTGCAAACCACTGGGACCCAAGCTGTGCACGTTGTTGTTGCTGGAAGCTGTGATGGGTTGGGTGGGCTAGTCTCCAGTCCCACAGCCACCTGTAGCAGGGTAGTAAGTATTGTCCTAACTGTGCTTAGGAGAGCTTTGCCTCACTTGTCCCTCTCTCCAGCTGGGTGGCAGGTGCAACTATGTCACCTCAAACTTGGCCAAAGGTTGGGGCACAGCCCAGTGTTAAGCTCTCAGAATGGCACTCTGGGCCTGTGACCAGGGAGTGTAGGGCCCCTTCAGGCAAGAAGCATGGGCAAGAAGCTATGGGAAGAGCAGTTTACTTGAGTCTTGGTCTTACAGCAGCCCGTAGTAGGGGACTGGGTATTGACCTAGATGTGCATTGGGAAGCCTGGCTTTCCTATACCTCATTAACTGGGCATTAGCTGAAGCCATGTCAAGTCAAACTCATCTCAAGGGCAGGGGATAACCAAGCATTAAACTCTCAAAATGGCACCTTGAGTCTATAGTCAGGGAAGGTGGGTCTCCTCCCATGCAGGCAGCGTGGGCATGAAGCTGTGGAGAATACAGTCCACTTGTGTCTCAATCTCACAGCAGCCTGTTGCAGGGAAGTAAATATTGTCTTAGATATGTATAGGATACCTTTGTCTTCTTGTTCCTCCTTGGCCAGGTGGCAGCTACAACCACATCAGCCTGAACTCAGGCCTAGGGTGACGTATGGCTCAGCGTTAAACTCTCAAAATGGCACCCACCCTGGGCCTGGGACCCGAGAGGGCAGAGTACCTTCCAGTCTAGCAGTGTGGGCAAGAAGCTATGGGGAATGTGGTCCACTTACATCTCAGTCTCACAGCAGCCCACAGCAGGGCAGCAAGCACCCTCCTAGGAGTGCATGGGAGTGCCCAGCCTCTTCTTTGTCTTGTTGGAGCAGTGCAGTAGCCCCAGCCATGTTTGTAGATCTCCAGTATCCAGGCTCTCAAGATAGCTCCCAGCTGAGGCTGCTCCAAGCTCAGGTGCCTGTGAAATTTTGTATGGGTTCTCTTTCTGGAAAAACATCTCTGTGCAATCTTTAGCCAGCTCTGTATGTTAAGCCCAAGGCCCTAATGAGTTAAGGGTTTGTTTGATGGCCAAGATAGTAAAAGCTGATTTTGGAACCCTGGGGGTTTCTCTTTTACTATTTACCCATGTCCAGGAGGCTTTTCTGACTTTTAGCTGGTTCCCAGCTGAGCAAGCTGTCTTGCTCTCTCTTTACCTACTTCGGATGCTTCTTGTCACTGCTCTGGGGAATCCTAGCATTGTCTCCTATATGATCTGTTTAAAATGTGAGTATCTACCAACTATTCCAATATCTACTTACTATCCTGGTACCTCTCCTAGGAGGAGGCACATATTACCTATGTCTAGCTGGCCATCTTTCTGTGATGCACAGACAGTGAGTTTCATGGACATGCACCCACAGCAGGTCCCCAGCTACCAGCCGGTTGTCACTATTTTTAACTATCACTTTAATTTCCCTAGAATCTAATAATTCTGCCCTCACTTTTATTCCTGTGTTTTGTGCTAACATTTAATCTTCATAACCACCGTATATAATAGGTATTATTTTCCATTTTTATGGAAAAGCAAACAAATCACAAAGAGCTAAGAAGCTGCCCAAGTTTACTTGGATGTTGAGCACAAAGTCAGGACTCAGAGCAAGGTCTGTAGCCTCAAAAGCCTGTATTCTGTACAACCATGCCATACTCACTTAAAACTGTAATATGGAGCGGCCGGGCACGGTGGCTCACGCTTGTAATCCCAGTACTTTGGGAGGCCGAGGTGGGCGGATCACGAGGTCAGGAGATCGAGACCATGGTGAAACCCCGTCTCTACTAAAAATACAAAAAAATATTAGCCGGGCGTGGTGGCGGGCGCCTGTAGTCCCAGCTACTCGGAGAGGCTGAGACAGGACAATGGTGTGAACCCGGGAGGCGGAGCTTGCAGTGAGCCGAGATCGCGCCACTGCACTCCAGCCTGGGTGACAGAGCGAGACTCCCTCTCAAAAAAAAAAAAAGAATTGTAATATGGAGCAAAGCCACTAGGTGGAACCCCATAAAATCTGCGCTTGCCACAGGCCCAACATTAATCACTTTAGTCCATTAGATGCTGATGCTGGAAAGGATGAAGCAAATCAGTGATCCTACCCCTTCGTTCTCACAGAGGAGAAATCTGAGAACTAGCTAAGGAAGAGAATAGCCTAGGTCACACATTGATTTAGTAACATGCCCCAAATCAGCACCCAGAGTGTGTATTGCCGTAGGTCTTTGCATTTGCCACAGTTATTGTTTTTCTTCCATGGTTATAAACAGAAAAGGTGTACAGCTTACATAAAATCAGGAGAAACATCTGATCCATATTTTCTATGGCAAGACAAAGCAGGGCTGGAAAACCTTAATTAGCTTGTGAACACACACTCTCAGCCAGAGGAAGTGTGCTTCATAGTCAAGGCTCACAACAGTGTGCATTAGAATAAAAGTATCTAGGTTTCCTCTTCTAGATCATCAAAGGGTTTTTACATCACTTGACTACTGCAACTAAATGCCAGGGTTTGGGCATACTGAGGGAAAAAGACTGTCTAGTTTTTCCTCTCACAAATGTTGTGGTCGGAGGCAAGTTTTCTGCTCACTGCTTCCACGGAGTAAAATGGTACCATCTGCTGTGCCTAATGGGCACAGTCAGAGCACGAAGTTATGGGGTCTTGAGATGAGATGATTGTAAGAAAAAAACTGATTATGACAGACTGTCATTGATGGCTTTGCTGTCCCTTCAGTTCTTTTTTATTATTATTATACTTTAGGTTTTAGGGTACACGTGCACAATGTGCAGGTTTGTTACATATGTATCCATGTGCCATGTTGATTTCCTGCACCCATTAACTCGTCATTTAGCATTAGGTATATCTCCTAATGCTGTCCCTCCCCCCTCCCCCCACCCCACAACAGTCCCCGTAGTGTGACGTTCCCCTTCCTGTGTCCATGAGTTCTCATTGTTCAATTCCCACCTATGAGTGAGAACATGCGGTGTTTGGTTTTTTTGTCCTTGCGATAGTTTACTGAGAATGATGGTTTCCAGTTCTATCATAACCCCTTTTACACAATGACAACCTGCTACCCTGCCACTGTCCTAGAGGGGAATCTCACAATTGCATACAGCAATCTCAAAAATAGAAATAATACAACAAATAAGGGTGGTTGTATTGTTGAAAATAACACTGCTCAAAAATTGTTTAAAAAAATTAGCTTTTTCTATGCTATCTCATTGCTCCCAGCTAGATTTACATGTAAAATAACACTAAATGAGACTCTATCCTCACAGCTGTAAAAATCTGGTCTTCTGATAGAAAGCTTTTGTGTCAGTTAATATATTTATATAAAAGGTAGAGTAGCTAGAAATAGAGGTGCTCCATATATAAAGATTAATTAGACTTCTAGAATTTTCATTGCTAAATTCGTAAATTCAAAATAAAAACATAAATCAGTTTTAGAAAAAAAAAAGGAAAGAAATGTCTTACAACCTTTACAGAAAAGGATATAAGAAGTAACTTACTATTTATTGCAACCAAACCTGTGAGTTGGGTAATATTATTCCAATGTTTCAGAAAAAAATGTTAAGAACAACAAAAAGTAAATTGTAAAACGGGTAAATGTCAGAGCTGGAATTCTGTATTTGATCTTTTTTGGCTCCAAAGCCTGTCATTCGAACCACTGCACACTGAGGGTCACTATTAGGCCCTGTATTCTACCTCTTTTTTTTATTTTTAAAGAAATACCATTTGACCCAGCCATCCCATTACTGGGTATATACCCAAAGGACTATAAATCATGCTGCTATAAAGACACATGCACACGTATGTTTATTGCGGCACTATTCACAATAGCAAAGAGTTGGAACCAACCCAAATGTCCAACAATGATAGACTGGATTAAGAAAATGTGGCACATATACACCATGGAATACTATGCAGCCATAAAAAATGATGAGTTCGTGTCCTTTGTAGGGACATGGATGAAACTGGAAAACATCATTCTCAGTAAACTATCGCAAGGACAAAAAACCAAACACCGCATGTTCTCACTCCTAGGTGGGAATTGAACAATGAGAACTCATGGACACAGGAAGTGGAGCATCACATTCCGGGGACTGTTGTGGGGTGGGGGGAGGGGGGAGGGACAGCATTAGGAGATATACCTAATGCTAAATGACGAGTTAATGGGTGCAGGAAATCAACATGGCACATGGATACATATGTAACAAACCTGCACATTGTGCACATGTACCCTAAAACCTAAAGTATAATAAAAAAATAAAATAAAATAAAAAAATAAAAAAATAAAAAAAACAAAAAAACAAAACAAACAAACAAACAAAAAAGAAATAACTGGCAAAAATTTCTCATAGTGCTGTGTTGTGTAGAACTCTTTTCTTTTACCTTTAATTTTCTAACAACAGATACAAAAACAAGACAGGAGAAAATTACACAATATTGTTGCTAAAACAGTGAATATTGTAGAACAAAATGATAGGTGATATGTGTGTGTATATATCCTTCTTTCTCTTGTTTTCCATATGTAGTTACATTACTTTAAAACTTAAAGAAGAGTATTAAGGAGACGGGAGAGAAGTTAATATAAAAATACTTAAGAATTCTGAAAAAGCCAGCAACTTTTCTTTCTACCTCATGATAAGTGTGAGATGACACCCTTTGACACCCCTCTCCTCCTCCCTATCCATTCTCAGTATCTAGAGCCCTGACATCACACACACGCACACACACACACACACACACACACACAACATATTGCCACATTTCCTACTTTCTCTTTGATAATACCCATTCAAACTGAGCTTTGCACCTCTAGAATTGGTTCTTCTGGTTCCTGGAGTCCCTCCTGCTGTGATACTTGCTCTAGCTCTGGACTATCCCTGCCTGCTTACTACCTACCCTCCTTTTCTTACACTTTTCTCACCAATAATTAAGGAACACATGCATTTTTCTAAACAAACCAAAATATACTGTAGCTCCGTGCCTTAGTACAAGCTTCCCCTCAGAAAAATCCTTTCCACTTAGTTACCTCAAGCTACTTACCTTTCAGGTATGTCCTCCACCCTGGGGCCTTCCCTACATTACACTCTCACTCCAGTGGTTGCTTGTTCCATCCTTAAGTCTCTGTACTCTCTTCCTGCCCCTCCTTTAGATTTGCCATTTTATAATACAAATATTTGTTCATTTTATCTATTCCCTTGGTCTATGAGATCCTTAAAAGCAGAGATCTGGTCTTGTTTGACTTTATAACTTCATATCCTAGCATAGTACCTTCATAAAGTAGCTATTCAATAGTAGTAATAATAATGTCAATGACGATAATGACAACGATGATGAAGAATGGATGGATGGATGGATGGATGGATGGATGGATAGGTTAATGGATCAACAGTGAAGCAGATCGATAAATGAAAAGATATACATAAGCAGTAGGTGAGATGTTTGAAATTCCACCAACAAAAAACCAACTACGAGGCCTGGTATAGTTTGTGTGCAAATCCTCTGTCTTGTCTTCTTGGCTGTGAAATCCGTCTGGGGTGGCTACTCCAACAGCGTCTCCAGCCCTGCTTTCTACTAAAATACAAGCCTGTTTAGAAGTTGCTGCATGCATAGAAATACCTCACAATGTTGGATCCTGGATTCTGCTTCTCAATCTGCCTTAAATTAGGCTGTAACTTTGGCCAAGTTGCTGTAATTTTCCTAAGAAAATTCTGTTTCTTCATCTAAAATGGGAATAGTAATCCACGCCCATATTTCCACCCTATGTGAGGTATTATGAAGGCGCGATACATGACAGGCTTGCAAACAATAAAGTGTGATGCAAATTTAAGGGCTATTACTAAATGTTGTTTCTCTTCTTGTGTATACAGTCCTGAATTTATCCTCAGGTGAATTTTTTTTTCATGTCAGCTATAACATACTCATTTCTAAATCCTGGTAATTCCATAGGATTTGTTGGTGAGGAGGCAGAGTATACTGTGCTAAGAATGTGGACATTTGATTTAGATTTTCATATAAATCTTAGCTTCATTATTTATTAGCTACATGATTTTGGAAGTTTATACCACATTTTAGCTCCTTAATTTCCTCATCTCCAAAACAGGAATATTAATGCATTTCTTATTGGTTCAACATAAAAACTAAATATGATAATCTAATGTTACAGTATATATAAGCTCCTTGTACATACGTAGTAGGTACTTTGTAGAGTGGAGTACTGAATAGAGAGGAGATGTCTAAGGACTGCACAAACCCAAATTCTGGTGGTGAAGACTGTTTCCAGTTGACTGAGGTTAAAAATAATATAAAATGACAAACTTTAACTCTTCCCAGAAAATTAACTAGAATTAACTTAAGAAATCCAGGAGGAGTCAGTCCTATTCTTGAAATTTGAGATCAGCAATTGCTTCCAAATATTCATGTATCACAGCCATAATCTTTGTTAATACTAAGTATTATCCAGACTATTACTTTTTTAAATGATTAAAGTTAGATGTTGTTTAGCAATATCCTCCATAAAATCACAGGTTTGATATGCTGGTTAAATTTATTCTGATATATATGAGAATAAATATTTTGTCTAAAACACATAATAATACAGAACCACCACCAAAAGTAAGAAAATAGAAAAAAAGTTGTGTGCTACCTAAATGGTTTAGAGAATTCTTCATTGCAAGCTTCTTTCTGCAAATATTTATGCCCTTAAATCTCGCTCACAGTTTTGTCATTAACTGGATTTAAAATAGCCACAAGGAATGAAATAACCCTATGGCTTGAAGTGTTTAAAATCAGTTTTTAAATCTGTATTACACAAAGAGTAAGTTTTTGCTTGCTCAGAATATCAAATTTCTATTGTATAGGGCTTCTACCTCAAGCAAGTACCTGGCAAATCATTGGCATCTATAAGATATTGGTAGATGGGATGCATGGAGGATAGAAATTCATCTTATGCTTATTTGCATTTCTAGCCACAAAGACTCTCTGCATGTTAATTTAATCACTAATTCATCGAATAGCCAATTAAACTAGAAGATTCAATTCCATCTGAGAGGTGAACTAACAGAGGCTTATGCAGAGTAACAAGGGGCACCAAGTAAAAGTATCTTACCTACCCAGCAAGGGGGAAATTTGGTAAGAGAGAGGAATCTTATTTAACTTTCTTATAACCCATTGTACCTTGATTAGCTATATTTTCGAGAACCTTACTTCAGACCTTTAAAAACTTAGGGAACTGGAGTTTCCTAACTGGCTTCCTACATGGCTGCTATTTATTCTTCATTTATTCATTGGATAAATATTGACTGAGCCCTTACTATGTGCTAGGCACTGTGCTGGAACTCTGATCAAGCTACCACCCACTCCATCCCCTCCCTGTGGCCTCTGCTGGCAGGAATCTACATTTCTTTTCTTGGCATTCAGGGCCCATGTTTATCTGGCCCTGCTCACCTCCTGACCACTCCTTTTCCAGCACCTCCTATTCCAGCCCCTGCACTGCTTGCTTCTCCGACGCCCTGTATTTGTGGCCCTTGCAGCCTTTGCATACATACATATCTTTCTTTACCTGGCTGTCTCCTACCAGCCTGTTCTAAAGTCATTTCTTCTAGGAAAAGGAGACTGCGAAATAGCTGGAATCCTCAAAGGATATCTACTGATATTCTTTAAGAAAAAAACCAAAATAATGGTTTATGTTATGTATCTGCACCAAAACAATAACAAAAAAGGAAAATATATTTTACAAGGTTAAAGTGGTCATTTCTAATTAGTAGAAAATAGATATTATTAATCTGTATTTTCTAAAATGTTATTTGATTACCATCTAATTTTATACTGGGAAAAAATAAACATTTTTAATAGGGAAGGGGAGAAGGGAAAAAGAGAAGCAGCAAAGAAGGAAAAAGGATTTTTAAAAAAGACTGTATAGAAGCATTGAACAAATTTCACAATGTTAAATAAGCTACCCATCGGCTTAGTGAGCTTGCCTTTATTCTTCTATAATAAAAATCACCCACATGTTTCCCATTTATAGCTAAACTCAGTTAATTACAGCATTGTTTGTGGTTGCTTCTGGGCAGAGTCAATACAGGTAATTAGATCCTTTACAGTCTTTAGAAAGTTACTCTCATTCCTTGTGAAACATCAATATCTGGTGCAGTGTGCATTATTAAGGAGATCCAGTGAGTAATAATATGATCCCAAGGTTGGTGAAGTGAAAAACAGAGGCAATTAGAAAGATAACTCAGGCAGAGTTTCTTGCCCCTGAATAACCAAGAGCAATCATTTTTGTCAGACTTATTTAGAAAAAGATCTCAATTCTGAGGTTTAGCAAAGCCAGGAGCATTAGAGAATCATACACTCTTGGAGGTGGATAAACCCTTAGAAGTTGTCAAATTTTGTCCTAGTAGTGAAAGCTTTTGTTCAGATCAATTTTAAAATAGAAGCTCGGTACAGTAAATTTTGGGTAGCAAGACAAAGTACAGTTGACCCTTGAACAATACAAGTTTAAACTGTTAAGTCCACTTACATGCATATTTTCTTCTGCCTCTGCTACCCCTGAGATGGCAAGACTAACTCCTCCTCTTTCTTCTCCTCAGCCCACGCATCATGAAGACCTATATGATGATCCACTTTCACGTAAGAAAACTAAATATTTTTTCTCTTCCTTATGATTTTCCTAATATTTTCTTTTCTCTAGTGCACTTTATTGTCAGAATATAGTATACAATACACATCACACAAAAAGTGTTAATTGGCTGTTTATGTTATTGTAAGGCTTCCAGTCAACAATAGGCTATTGAAGAGTCAAAATTATACATGAATTTTCGACTGTGCGGGGAGTTGGTGCTTGTATCTCAACTTGTTCAAGGGTTAATTTTAGAAAGAACAGGACTCACGGAATTAGATAAATCCAGGCTTGAATTCCAATTTCATCCTTAAGCAAGTAACTTGTCCTAATTGAACCTCTCTGTTTTCTTGTGACTAAAACATGGATAATAACTTCTATCTCAAAGATTGGTTGTGATAACAAATGAAATGCAGCCTGGATTTAGCATTACCAGCCTGGTGCTATTGCTATGTAGGGGCTGCAGTTTGTTTGCCCTCCCCAAATTAAATACTAGGAAAATGAGTTTGCTCCTTGGAAATTAAAATTAGAGCTAACATATGCGAAATCACTGAACAAGTCTGAATAATTTACAGTCCAGTAGAACTGATTTGTATTTGATTGAATTTATTAGCATTTTAAGAAGGAATATGAGACTTAGAAGGAGGAGTTGAGAATCTCAAAGGCATTCGATATCTAAGCATTTTCCAAAGGATATTCAAATGTAGCCGATAACCTAAAAGTCTTATTCAGAAGGGAATCCCCAATGTGGAAGGGTTGGAGAGATTTTCTACCTAGGACTTTTTGATTTCTATTTTCATAGGCACTATTACCCTTACCCACAGATGAGGGGATCAGGGAATCTGAGGCTAATGCCATTAGACCTCTAGTGCCTCTGGCTTCCCTTGTCCTGATTCCATGTTATTCTCACAACCTTTGATACTTATTTGGAATCCCATGTGGATCAGCCTCTAGCAACAATATGTAATGGTCACTTGGAGGTTGAGTATTCTAGTCCCTGTGGCAATTATTTATTCTGGTAAACTCATAAACTGGTATTTGAGTATTATACCTTAGTTCATTGAGCTTGACATATAAAATTATGCCCAAGGGATGAGTTCTCTTTCTGCTGACAAGATCAGCAAGGCCTCAGATTGGGGAAAATTTACCATGGCAATAAATGTCCCCTCATTAAAGAGGCCCTTGGAGTATAGCCAGCTTCCTTCTTTGATAGGATAATACAACATCACCTGATGGCTATTTTATATCATTTTTAAACTTCCATTCTAGGCACCCTTTAAGTACTTAATACATCTCTTTTCTAACCCAAGGAGGTGTCTTTGATTGGATTTTCTCTAGAGCAGTCCCTGAGACAAATACTTGTGTGCAAATAGAATATTTGGGAAGTGGTCCCAGGAAGTACCAATAAGAAAATGAGGACAGGAGACAGGAAGTGGAAAAGAAGCCAGCAAAGTTTACAATATCAAGCAAGTTAATACTGTAGACAACAAGGGCTCAATCCTAGTGGGCAAGGAACTTAGGGAGATAACGTAGAACATGTCACAGGGTTAGCCTCCCAGGCCCCATGGGCAAGGAAGATGTATATTAACCTCGAATTATCATCTCTCTTTGGCTGATGGTTGCTCCCTAATGCATCAACTCCTGATATTTCTGGCCTTCTGGGCCTGGAGGCCTAGAGAATGTGCTAAGGGGAGAATCACACTGGTAAGAGGGGTAAAGCACTGTAAGACTTTCTCTGTGGTTTCAAATTTAGCCTCCAAAAGGGCATCACAGAAAGTGAAGTCAAATTTGAGACTTATTCCCATTTCTATGCAGTCTTATTTGATTGGAGTAATAACGACTGTAGTGTTATTTCCTTCAGGTCAATGTTAAGTCAAAATACTACAGTATTGAGTTATATTTATATTCTGTTTCAATATCTGCAAGAAATCAAAATGTGAGTCTGTCAGGTGACCCCAGTTTAACTCAAGCAAGTGTGATGAATTAGAACACAAGTCCAAACTTCTCAATACTCAAAGTGCAAGTAATATCACATTTCTTTAAACTTCTAAATTTTATTGAAGATTCACATAAGACTCCTCTACCCACCAAAATGTGTGGAAAATTCACTATTAGTTATTTGAAGGACTATTGGTGTGTGTTCCTCTCTCTCTTCCCTTGTATGATACAAGAACAGGACAGAGGGGTTGTAGAATGTATACAGCTCTGAAATGGTGTATATCAGCCATCAAAATCTTTAGCAGGGAAGAAGCAAGATCGTGTGTGTGTGTGTGTGTGTGTGTGTGTGTGTGTGTGTAATGTTCCTGTTCCTTGCAGCTGTGTGTTTCCTTGAAGGAGTCATGGTCCTCCAACCTCTGCTGCTCCAAGCTACTATAGAGTCTCCTTGTCCAGCTTTCTGCCTGGAAAGGCAGGTCTTTGAAGACCCAGGCCCTGGAAGCTATTGTCAGCCCCAGTGCTTCTTTACATTTTCTTAAGCCACAACAACTAGCTCTGACCTGCATTCTTCCTGTCCATTTCTTCAGGATCCCACTGGGTATGGTTTCCCCTTCTTTAATCCACAAGACTAAAAGTCTAGTGTTTTTTACTCTCCTGCTCTTGATCAAGAAAGCTTAATTGCTTCCTTGGGACTAGAGTCAGCCTTATCAGCCTCAGCTGTTCACAGATGTATGCAAACACAAACTCAGGAAGAGAGCAATCAAGAAAAGTGACCTGGGGGGTGGTTCCAAGATGGCTGAATAGGAAAAACTCCAGTCTACAGCTCCCAGCGTGAGCGATGCAGAAGACGGGTGATTTCTGCATTTCCAACTGAAGTACCGGGTTCATCTCACTGGGGCTTGTCGGACAGTGGTTGCAGGACAGTTGGTGCAGCCCATCGAGCATGAGCCAAAGCAGGGCGAGGCATCACCTCACTTAGGAAGTTCAAGGGGTCAGGGAATTCCCTTTCCTAGCCAAGGGAAGCTGTGACAGACAGCACCTGGAAAATCGGGTCACTCCCACCCTAATACTGAGCTTTTCCAACGGTCTTAGCAAATGGAACACCAAGAGATTATATCCGGAGTCTGGCTTGGAGGGACCCACGCCCACGGAGCCTCATTCATTGCTAGCACAGCAGTCTGAGATTGAACAAGGTGGCAGCGAGGCTGCGGCAGTGGCACCCGTCATTGCTGAGGCTTGAGTAGGTAAACAAAGCAGCCAGGAAGATCGAACTTGGTGGAGCCCACAGCAGCTCAAGGAGGCCTGCCTACCTCTGTAGACTTCACCCCCAGGGGCAGGGCATAGCCGAACAAAAGGCAGGAGGAACCTCTACAGACTTAAATGTCCCTGCCTGACAGCATTGAAGAGAGTGGTGGTCCTCCCAGCATGGAGTTTCAGATCTGAGAACGGACAGACTGCCTCCTCAAGTGGGTCCCTGACCCCTGAGTAGCCTAACTGGGAGGCACCCTCCAGTAGGGGTAGACTGACACCCCACATGGCCGGGTACCCCTCTGGAATGAACGATCAGGCAGTAACATTTGCTGTTCAGCAATATTCGCTGTTCTGCAGCCTCTGCTTCTGATACCCAGGCAAACAGGGTCTGGAGTGGACCTCCAGCAAACTCCAACAGACCTGCAGCTGAGGGTCCTGACTGTTAGAAGGAAAATTAACAAACAGAAAGCACATACACAACAAAACCCCATCTGTACATCACCATCATCAAAGACCAAAGGTAGATAAAACCACAAAGATGGGGAAAAAACAGAGCAGAAAAACTGAAAATTCAAAAAATCAGAGTGCCTCTCCCCCTCCAAAGGAATGCAGCTCCTTGCCAGAAATGGAACAGAGCTGGATGGAGAATGACTTTGATGAGTTGAGAGAAGAAGGTTTCAGATGATCAAACTTCTCCGAGCTAAAGGAGGAAGTTCAAACCCATCGCAAAGAAGCTAAAAGCCTTGAAAAAAGATTAGACGAATGTCTAACTACAAAAACCAGTGTAGAGCAGTCCTTAAATTACCTGATGGAGCTGAAAACCATGGGACAAGAACTACATGATGAATGCACAAGCTTCAGTAGCAGATTCGATCAACTGGAAGAAAGGGTATCAGTGATTGAAGATCAAATGAATGAAATGAAGCAAGAAGAGAAGTTTAGAGAAAAAAGAATAAAAAGAAACAAAGCCTCCAAGAAATATGGGACTGTGCGAAAAGACCAAATCTATGTCTGATTGGTGTACCTAAAAGTGACAGGGAGAATGGAACCAAGTTGGAAAACACTCTGCAGGATATTATCCAGGAGAACTTCCCCAATCTAGCAAGGCAGGCCAACATTCAAATTCACAAAGTACAGACAATGTCACAAAGATACTCCTCGAGAAGAGCAACTCCAAGACACATAATTGTCAGATTCACCGAAGTTGAAATGAAGGAAAAAATGTTAAGGGCAGCCAGAGAGAAAGATGGGGTTACCCACAAAGGGAAGGCCATCAGACTAACAGCTGATCTCTCAGCAGAAACTCTATAAGCCAGAAGGGAGTGGGGGGTCAATATTCAACATTCTTAAATAAAAGAACTTTCAACCCAGAATTTCATATCCAGCCAAACTAAGCTTCATAAGTGAAGGAGAAATAAAATCCTTTACAGACAAGCAAAGGCTGAGAGATTTTGTCACCACCAGGCCTGCCCTACAAGAGCTCCTGAAGGAAGCACTAAACATGGAAAGGAATAACTGGCACCCACCACTGCAAAAACATGCCAAATTTAAAGACCATCGAGGCTAGGAAGAAACTGCATTAATTAATGGACAAAATAACCAGCTAACATCATAATGACAGGATCAAATTCACACATAACAATATTAACCTTAAATGTAAATGGGCTAAATGCTCCAATTAAAAGACACAGACTGGCAAATTGGATAAAGAGTCAAGACCCATCAGTGTGCTGTATTCAGGAAACCTATCTCACGTGCACAGACACACATAGGATCAAAATAAAGGGATGGAGGAAGATCTACCAAGCAAATGGAAAACAAAAAAAGGCAAGGATTGCAATCCTAGTCTCTGATAAAATGGACTTTGAGCCAACAAAGAGACAAAGAAGGCCATTACATAATGGTAAAGGGATCAATTAAACAAGAAGAGCTAACTATCCTAAATATATATGCACCCAATACAGGAGCACCCAGATTCATAAAGCAAGTCCTTAGAGACCTACAAAGAGACTTAGACTCCCACACAATAATAATGGGAGACGTTAACACCCCACTGTCAAAATTTGACAGATCAATGAGACAGAAAGTTAACAAGGATATCCAGGAATTGAACTCAGCTCTGCACCAAGCGGACCTAATAGACATCTACAGAACTCTTTACCCCAAATCAACAGAATATACATTCTTTTCAGCACCACACCACACCTATTCCAAAATTGACAACATAGTTGGAAGTAAAGCACTCCTCAGCAAATGTAAAAGAACAGAAATTATAACAAACTGTCTCTCAGACCAGAGTGCAATCAAACTAGAACTCAGGATTAAGAAACTCGCTCAAAACCGCTCAACTGCATGGAAACTGAACAACCTGCTACTGAATGACTACTGGATACATAACAAAATGAAGGCAGAAATAAAGATGTTCTTTGAAACTAGTGAGAACAAAGACACAACATACCAGAATCTCTGGGCACATTCAAAGCAGTGTGTAGAGGGAAACTTATAGCACTAAATGCCCACAAGAGAAAGCAGGAAAGATCTAAAATTGACACCCTAACATCACAATTAAAAGCACTAGAGAAGGAAGAGCAAACACATTCAAAAGTTAGCAGAAGGCAAGAAATAACTAAGATCAGAGCAGTACTGAAGGAAATAGAGACACAAAACACCCTTCAAAAAATCAGTGAATCCAGGAGCTGGTTTTTTGAAAGATCAACAAAATTGATAGACCGCTTGCAAGACTAATAATGAAGAAAAGAGAGAAGAATCAAATAGACACAATAAAAAATGATAGAGGGGATATCACCACCGATCCCACAGAAATACAATCTACCAAATACAATCTACCATCAGAGAATACTATAAACACCTCTATGCAAATAAACTAGAAAATCTGGAAGAAATGGATAAATTCCTCAACACATACACCCTCCCAAGACCAAACCAGGAAGAAGTTGAATCTCTGAATAGACCAATGACAGGCTCTGAAATTGAGGCAATAATTAATGGCTTACCAACCAAAAAAAGTCCAGGACCAGATAGATTCACAGCCAAATTCTACTGGAGCTATAAAGAGGAGCTGGTACCATTCCTTCTGAAACTATTCCAATCAACAGAAAAAGAGGGAAACCTCCCTAACTCATTTCATGAGGTCAGCATCATCCTGATACCAAAGCCTGGCAGAGAGACAACAAAAAAAGAGAATTTTAGACCAATATCCCTGATGAACATCGATGCAAAAATCCTCAATAAAACAGTGGCAAACCGGATCCAGCAGCACATCAAAAAGCTTATCCACCATGATCAAGTGGGCTTCATCCCTGGGATGCAAGGCTGGTTCAACATATGCAAATCAATAAAAGTAATCCAGCATATAAACAGAACCAAAGACAAAAACCACATGATTATCTCAACAGATGCAGAAAAGGCCTTTGACAAAATTCAACAGCTCTTCATGCTAAAAACTCTCAATAAATTTGGTATTGATGGGACGTCTCTCAAAATAATAAGAGGTATTTATGACAAACCCACAGCCAATATCATACTGAATGGGCCAAAACTGGAAGCATTCCCTTTGAAAACTGGCACAAGACAGGGATGCCCTCTCACCACTCCTATTCAACATAGCGTTGGAAGTTCTGGCCAGGGCAATCGGGCAGGAGAAAGAAATAAAGGGTATTCCATTAGGAAAAGAGGAAGTCAAATTGTCCCTGTTTGCAGATGACATGATTGGATATCAAGAAAACCCCATCGTCTAAGCCCAAAATCTCCTTAAGCTGATTAGCAACTTCAGCAAAGTCTCAGGATACAAAATCAATGTGCAAAAATCATAAGCATTCTTATGCACCAATACCAGACAAACAGAGAGCCAAATCATGAGTGAACTCCCATTCACAACTGTTTCAAAGAGAATAAAATACCTAGGAATCCAACTTACAAGGGATATGAAGGACCTCTTCAAGGAGAACTACAAACCACTGCTCTATGAAATAAAAGAGGATGCAAACAAATGGAAGAACATTCCATGCTCATGGGTAGGAAGAATCAATATCATGAAAATGGCCATACTGCCCAAGGTAATTTATAGATTCAATGTCATCCCCATCAAGCTACCAATGACTTTCTTCACAGAATTGGAAAAAAACTACTTTAAAGTTCATATGGAACCACCAAAGAGCCAGCATTGCCAAGTCAATCCCAAGCCAAAATAACAAAGCTGGAGGCATCATGCTACCTGACTTCAAACTATACTGCAAGGCTACAGTAACCAAAACAGCATGGTACTGGTACCAAAACAGAGATATAGACCAACGGAACAGAACAGAGCCCTCAGAAATAATGCCACATATCTACAACTATCTGATCTTTGACAAACCTGACAAAAACAAGCAATGGGGATAGGATTCCCTATTTAATAAATGGTGCTGGGAAAACTGGCTAGCCATATGTAGAAAGCTGAAACTGGATCCCTTCCTTACACCTTATACAAAAATTAATTCAAGATGGATTAAAGACTTAAATGTTAGACCTAAAACCATAAAAATCATAGAAGAAAACATAGGCAATACCATTCAGGACATAGGCATGGGCAAGGACTTCATGTCTAAAACACCAAAAGCAGTGGCAACAAAAGCCAAAATTGACAAATGGGATCTCATTAAACTAAAGAGCTTCTGCACAGCAAAAGAAACTACCATCAGAGTGAACAGGCAACCTACGGAATGGGAGAAAATTTTTGCAGTGTACTGATCTGACAGAGGGCTAATATCCAGAATCTATGATGAACTCAAACAAATTTACAAGAAAAAAACAAACAACCCCATCAATCAAGAAGTGGGTGAAAAATATGAACAGACATTTCCCAAAAGAAGACATTTATGCAGCCAAAAGACACATGAAAAAATGCTCATCATCACTGGCCATCAGAGAAATGCAAATCAAAACCACAATGAGATACCATCTCACATCATTTAGAATTGCCTTCATTAAAAAGTCAGGAAACAACAGGTGCTGGAGAGGATGTGGAGAAATAGAAACACTTTTACACTGTTGGTGGGACTGTAAACTACTCCAACCATTGTGGAAGTCAGTGTGGCGATTCCTCAGGGATCTAGAACTAGAAATACCATTTGACCCAGCCATCCCGTTACTGGGTGTATACCCAAAGGATTATAAATCATGCTGCTATAAAGACACGTGCACACGTGTGTTTATTTTGGCACTATTCACAATAGCAAAGAGTTGGAACCAACCCAAATGTCCAACAATGATAGACTGGATTAAGAAAATGTGGCACATATACACCATGGAATACTATGCAGCCATCAAAAATGATGAGCTCATGTCCTTTGTAGGGACATGGATGAAACTGGAAACCATCATTCTCAGCAAACTATCGCAAGGACAGAAAACCAAACACCGCATGTTCTCACTCATAGGTGGGAATTGAACAATGAAAACACATGGACACAGGAAGAGGAACATCACACACCAGGGCCTGTGTTGGGTTGGGGGCAAGGGGGAGGGATAGCATTAGGAGATAAACCTAATGTTAAATGACTAGTTAATGGGTGCAGCACACCACATGGCACATGTATACCTATGTAACAAACCTGCACGTTGTGCACATGTACCCTAAAACTTAAAGTATAATAGAAAGAAAAAAAAAGAAACTAGTAAATAATAAAAATGAAAGTAAAAAACAAAAGAAAACAAAATGATGCCATTAAATTATAAAAGTTTTTCCTGGCATAGTGGGTTATATGTGTAATCCCAAAGCTTTGGAAGTCCCAGATAGGAGGGTCACTTAAGGCCGGGAATTCTAGACCAGCATGAGCATCACAGTGACACCCTATATCTGGAAAAAATTAAAAATAAATAAGTAGATATATTGTAAAATTTTGACATACCAGTAAAGTTACTTCAAAATTAAATTTATAAACACATACACAGGCAGCATTATACAAATTGAATAGTCCTATGTCTAGTGAAGAAATATGCCTGAAAATAAAAACTTTTCCACATAGAACATTCCAGGGGCAGATGAGTTTGGTAATAAATTATTCTAAATATTTAAGATAAAAATAACACCAACGTCACCTAAGATCTGTTGGAGAACGGAAAAAAAGTCATATTTTAAAATTTCCTAGGTAGTAGAATCTTGACAACAAAATCTGACAAGGATGTTAGAAGAAAGAAATGTTAGAGGTTAATAGCTCTCACAAGCATAGATGCAAAAAATCCTAAATAATATTAGCTGATTACTGAATCAAGTTAGATAATGGTGATTTTATTTCGGGTTGTTTCAACATTCAGAAATCAATATAATCCAGTATATTAAGGAAAGAAAGGAGAAATTATATGATTATCTCAACAGCTGCAGGAAAAAAAGCATTTGACAACACTCAACATCCATTCACATTAAAGTGTTAGCATAGTAAACATAGAAATAAACATATTTAATTTATTAAAGAACCATCTACAAAACTCTTATTGTGCACTTCCTGATTAATGGTAAAATATTTGATATTTACACCATAAGATCAGGTGAAATATAGGGTGCTTACTGTCATCTCTTCTATTTAACATTGTACTGAAGATTCTAGCCAGCAAGAAATGGCCCAAGTTTTGGAAAGGAAGAAATAACTCATTACTTGTCATGGATAACATGATTATAGATGTGAAAAATCCAAAAGAATCTATTGATAAACTGTAAGAATTAGCAAATGAATTCAGAAATTTTAGCATTCAAATAACAATTTGCATTAAATTTAGCATATACATATCAATTTGCATTTTGCACACCAGCAAAAAGCAACTGAAAAAAAAAGTAGAACTCTAAGGACTGACATACAACATTTTTGAACATAGAGCACTACACAACATTTTTGAGAGATTGTAAACATATTCAGAAAGAATCCAGATCAAAAGCAAACATATTCAGGCAGTAATTATACAGAAGCCACAACCTATTAACTGCTCATCATAGGATAGCTGTCAGGAAATGTCTATAAAAACTTTTATTGACTTCAAAGCTTTGATCATGTTTGGCAGAAAAGGTTGTGGTGTGTCTTGTGAATGTTTAGGACATCAAAGTAGCTGAAGACAATACTAGTGGTCTTCAAACTACAGATGAGGGAGGTCAGGAAAATAGGGAGGAATAAATTAACTTATATATGTAAAGCTACCATGGGAATCCAAACAGAAGGTCAACTGACTTAGTCACCTATAACCAAGGCAGTGTATTAATGATTTCTGTCTTTCGATTCAATGCCAATATGTCCCCTATGCTAGATTTGTGTGTACGAAAAGTCATCTGTAGTCAGTTTTCTGACTAATTGAATTTATTGGGGAAACTAGGGCCACGTAGTGATAAACATCAGGGCAATATTATTCAAAGCGTGGATAAAATTTCTTTGCTACTTTTAGGTTTTGAATTTATTGAGGACCCTATTAAGTGTTATGTGCTATACAAGAGGTTTTAGATTCAGAGTATTTGTTAGATATTATTGTCCCTCATTTAAAGATAAGGGGAGACTGAAAGAGGATATGCAACTTATTCAAGATACCCAGATATTTAAGAGTCAAGTTTTGAGTTCAAACTTTCATTACTGTAAACATCAGATCTTTTTATTATATAAGGATGCCTGCAAGTTTGAAGTATGAGATAAGCTGTTTAGCTCAATATCTTATACATCATTACTACTCAGTAAATTTTATTAGTATTATTTAAATATAACGGAATTAGGCCATTCTTGCACTGCTCCAAAGAAATACCCGATGCTGGGTAATTTGCCAAGAAATGAGGTTTAATTGGCTCACAGTTCTTTAGGCTTTCCAGAAAGCATAGTTCCCGCATCTGCTTCTGGTGAGAACTCAGGGAGCTTTTACTCATAATGGAAGGTGAAGCTGGAACAGACATGTCACATAATGTGGTGAGAGCAGGAGCCAGAGGGGAGGGAGGTGCCACACACTTTCCAACAGCCAGATCTTGTGAGAATTCAAGCAATGAGAGATCTACCCTCCATGATTTAAACACCCAAACACTTCCCATGAGGCCTCACCTCCAACAATGGGGAGTACATTTCTTTTCTATTTTTTTCTGTTTTTTTTTATTTATTGTTTTGAGACGGGGGTCTCACTCTGTCACCCAGGTTGGTGTGCAGTGGTGTTCACTGCAATCTCTCCCTCCCAGGCTCAAGTCTCAAGTGCTCTTCCCACCTCAGCCTCTTGAATAGCTGGAACCACAGGTGTGTGCCACCACACCCAGCTAATTTGTTCTGTTTTTGGTAGAGATGTGGTTTTGCCATGTTGCCCAGGTTGGTCTCAAACTCCTGAGCTCAAGCAATCCGCCTACCTTAGCCTCCCAAAATATTGGGATTACAGGTGTGAGCCACCGTGCTTGGCCTGGGATTACATTTCAACATGAAATTTGGAAGGGACAAATATCCAAATCATGTTAATAATTGTCTCATGGGGAGTTTTTTTTTTTTTCCCTTTCTCTCTTTCTCTCTCTCTGTCTCATGAAGTAGATCCTCAGTCTCTTATCCAGTAAGAATTCTTCTTCTTGGCAGCACATGTTATAAAAAATTATAAGAATAATGTAAGGCATGGATGAAAATTATTGCTAATCTTTCCTCTCAAGTAACAGTTATAATAATAAGATGATATCCCATATGGAAGCTTTGGCTAGAATATAGCAAATTATGCACAGTGAGCCATATTTCCTCTCTATAGTCCCTTGGTAACAAATCCTAAAAAATGTCTGTGATGCTTTTGGAAGTTTTGCTCTAAAACTCTTTCATTGACTTCAAAGCTTTGATCATGTTTGGCGGAGGAGGTTGTGTATGCTTTGTGAATATCTAGGACATCAGAGGAGCTGAAGACAATATGTTAATAGTGACCTTCAGAATGCAGATGAGGGAGGTCAGAAAAATGCGGATTGTTGAACTGCTTTATTCCTACAGGGTGTTAGTCATCCAATAAAACCTTAAATTATTTAATTTATTTAACAGATAATTTTTGTAACAAATCCTGAAAGCATCATAAGTAAACTGCTACTATATAAATTAGTTCTTTCATCTTATTTAGATTAGATTCATGTGTCAATGGATTTACAATAAAGGAATCTGTTCTGACCTTTTGAGAATGTGACAGATTAGGTTGATCAGAAATAATTCATTCCTCATACTTGCATGAACTTTGGAATTTCACCTGAATAGGTGTATTTGAAACAGTAGGATGATTATGGAAAATTACAACTAGTTTTAAAAGTTTTGCATAAGCTAGAATGCTCAGTATGGCTAAGTCAAAAATATTTCAAATCAAAATAAGGAGAAAAGATGCAAGTTCTACAATATTTGTTAAAGCAATACATCAAAATTATACGTGCAAACAACTAAAATTAAATCTTAAAATTTAGTTCATTATAATTACTCAGTTTTTCAGGCAAACATTTTTGCTTTCTCACTTCTCATTTCTACCCGTCCAGATTCTACATATTTTCACTGCTCAGCTAAGCATCTTCAGCTCCTTGGAAGATGTTTTTTTCACCTGGTATAAATATTAAATCTTGTTTTGTGGTGATTTGTATCCCCACAAAAACGTGGTTTCTGTATAAATACCTTTGTCATCACTGGAATATATAGGCCTTAAAGACAGTGATAATTTTAAAATTTATTTTTGTAATCCTCAAGCACTAACACAGTGCCTTCCATCTAGTAGGTGTTAAACAACTCTTGGGTTGTTGAATAATCAGTAAGACTACTTTGAGAAAAATGGAATAGAAATTAGAAATCGAAAAGACAAGGTAGTCTTTTTTACATTTTTATTTATTTTTATTTTTCATTTATTTCGAAAGCTTATTGGGGAACAGGTGGTGTTTGGTTACATGAGTGAAGTGTTTAGTGGTGATTTGTGATCTTAAGCTCTCTGTGGGAAAGCATATTTTTCTTTTTTTTCTTTTCTGAAAAAGAGACACCAATGGATATGAAAAAGGCCATTTGAGATATATATACAATAGTATGTATGGAGTAACAGGAATGATATCATGATATTTCTAATTTACTAGTAATTTTCAGAAGAGGAAGGCAATTTTTTATTTAAAAATACAATTAAAAATAGTATCCACATGTGAATATACACATTGTGGATTGTCTGTGACAAATATATCATCTCTAGCTATCTTTTTTCCATGACACTTCATATTTAGGTAAGCCATAATTCTATTGGTCAGCATATTTATTGATATGGCTTGGATCTGTGTCCTCACTCACATTTCATGTTGAATTATAATCCCCAATGTTGGTGGCAGGGCCTGGTAGGATCTGATTAGGTCATGGGGGTGGATCTCCTGCTTGGTGCTGTTTTTATGATAGTGAGTTCTTGTGAGATATGGTTGTTTAAAAGTTTGTGGCACTTACCCAACTCTTCCGTCTACTCCAGCCATGTAAGACATGCCTGCTTCCCCATTGCCTTCCACCATGATTGTAATTTCCTGAGGCCTCCACCGAAGCAGAAGTTGGTATACTTCATGTACAGTCTGCAGAACAATGAGCCAATTAAACCTCTTTTCTTTATAAATTACCCAGTCTCGGGTGGCTCTTTAAGGAAATGTGAGGAAAAACTAATAAGGAAAATTGGTACAGAGGAGTAGGCATTACTATAAAAATACCTGAAAATGTGAAAGCTGCTTTGGAACTGGGTAATGGTCAGAAGTTGGAAGAGTTTGAAGGGCTCAGAAGACAGGAATATGAGGGAAAATTTGGAACTTCCTAGAGACTGGTTAAATAGTTGTGAATGAAACGCTTATAGTGGTATGGGCAATAAAGTCCAAGCTGATGAGGTCTCAGAGGGAGATCAGGAGCCTATTGGGACCTGGAGCAAAGGTAACTTTTGTTATGCATTAGCAAAGAATCTGGTGGTATTGTGCCCCTGCCCTAAGGATCAGTGGAATTTTGAACTTGAGAGTGATGATTTAGAGTATCTGGAAGAAAAAATTTCTAAACAGCAAAGCATTCAAGATGTTGCTTGGCTGCTCCTAACAACCTAAGTTCATATGTGTGAGCAAAGAAATTATTTAAAACTGGAACTTATATTTAAAAGGAAAGCAGACCATAAAAGTTTGAAAAATTTGCAACCTGGCCGTAAACAGGAGGCCATATGGTAGAAAAGGAAAGCCCATTTTCTGGAGGGGAATTCAAGTCAGCTGCAGAAATTCACATCAGTAAAGAGAAGCCAGATGATCATAGCCAAAACAATGGGGAAAAGGCCATGAAGGCATTTCAAAGAACCTCCTGGCAGCCCCTCCTATCACAGGCTAAGAAGCCTGGGAGGGAAGAATGGTGTTGTGGGCCACACCCAGGGCCCTGCTGCACTGCAGAGCCTGGAGACACTGTATCCCAGCTGCATCCCTCCATCCCAGTTGTTCCGGTTCCAGCTGTCGCTCAAAGAGGTCCAGGTACATCTAAGGAAGCTGCTTTAGAGGGTGCAAGCCATAAGCCCTGGGGGATTCTGTATGGTCTTAAGCCTGCGGGTTTGCAGAATGCAAGAGTTGAGGCTTGGAAGCCTCCACCTAGATTTCAAAGGATTTATGGAAAAACCTGGATGTCCAGGCAGAAGCCTGCTACAGGAGTGGAACCCTCATGGAGAACTTCTACAAGGGCAGTGCAGAGCGTAAATGTGGGGTTGGTGACCCTACACAGAGTCCCTACTGAGACACTGCCTAATGGAGCTGTGAGAAGAGGCCCATCATCCTCCAGACTCTAGAATGGTAGCTTTACTGGAAGCTTGCACCCTCAGCCTGGAAAAGACACAGGCACTCAATGTCTGCCCATGAGAACAGCTGCAGAGGCTGAACCCAGCGAAGCCACAGTGGTGGAGCTGCCCAAGGCCTTGGAAGCCCACCCATTGCAACAGTGAATGTGGGATACGGAGTCAAAAGAGATTATTTTGGAGCTTTAAGACTTAATGACTGCCCTGCTGGGTTTTGGACTTGCACGGGGCCTGTAACCCCTTTCTTTTGTTCAATTTCACCTTTTTGGAATGGGAGTATTTACCCAATGCCTGTACCCCCATTGTATCTTTGGAGTAATTAACTTGGTTGTGATTTTACAGGCTCATTAGTGAAAAGGACTATCCTTGTCTCAGATGAGACCCTGGAATTTGGACTTTTGAGTTAATGCTGGAGTGAGTTAAGACTTTGGGGGACTGTTGAGAATGGATGATTCTATTTTTCAATGTGAAAAGGACATGAGATTTGGGAGGTGCTGGGGCAGAATGATACAGTTTGGATCGGTGTCCCTGCCCACATTTTATTTCACATTGTAATCCCCAATATTAGTGATGGGGCCTGGTGGAGGTGATTGGATCATGAGAGTGGATTTCCCCCTTGGTGCTGTTTTCATGATAGTGAGTGAGTTTTCCTGAGATCTGGTCATTTAAAAGTATGCAGCACCAGCCCCTCACCCTCCTCCTGCACCGCCCATGTAAGATGTGTGTTGTAAGGACAGACTAATACATTTTTCCTTATGAAATGCAATCTCTTTTTTAATTTAAGGCTAACAAAAAACAATTATTATTTCTGATTATTCTTTTCTGGACCCATTTTATTTCCCACAATCTAACAGGCACTAGTGCTGTGTTCCCACTTTGTACCTCTTTCTCACAAATCTTGTCTACTTTTGAGAACTCAGTTAGCACAACATATAGGTGGCCGCAGTTTCAACGTTTATGTTTATCCTAAGCTCGCCCTATATCTGTAACTGTCATCAACAGTGCCACTTGAATGCTCCACTATCATCACAAAATCAGAATCTGATTAAATAGACGTTAAGCACCAAGTATCTGCTAGGCACTTTCTAGCCATACCCAGTGCTGTAATCTAATTACAAAAACAAAACAAAACTTTAACTTTAAACATGATCTCTCAACCCTATAAACCATGTTTTAATGCTATCAGAGCTACTGTATATTGGGCCATCTACTGGGATTTATGTACTGTACCCAGGATCTCTTAAATATATAAATACATACATACATATGTAAATTTTTAAAATGTAAGTATCATTATCTTTACTAAAAAATGATATTTAGACTCAGAAAATTTCATTTGCCTAAGACTTCATATGATAAAGATTCAAACCAAGATACTTATAACTCAGAAAATTTCATTTGCCTAAGACTTCATATGATAGAGAAAAGATTCAAACCAAGATACTTATAATTCCAAAGTTTAAGCTCTTTACGCTATTCCTCACTTCCTCTAACCTCTACTCTCTTATTCATAAATATAGGGTAGTAGTGAAGACCATTTACTGGAGTCAGACTACTTGAGTCTGAATTTTAGACATCATACTTACTATGCTAGTAACCTGAGGTCATTTTACTTTATTTCCCTCTGCCTTGTTTTTAAAATCAATTTTAATTAATTAATCAATATTATTTTTTAATATAATGGTGCTAATAAATACACATTCTTCACTAGATTATAAGAATTAAATGAAATATGAAGCATGTGAAATTGCAACTAATACATGATAAGCTCTCAATATATTATTCCTGGGAATCATGTAGTAGTCAGAATGTCTTATCAATTCTTTACTAAAATTCTCTGTATCCAAATTTCCATCTTTTCAGGTTTAATGTTGATGGTCCAAATGGAGGAGTCCATTATGTCAAATGACTGGTCCATTTTCTATCCTACCAACCACATTCAACCCTGGGTCTGCAACTTGTTTCGTGCTATACTTCACTCCATGAATAGTCTGCCAGTTCTTCTCCATCTAATTTGACCTTTAGGCCAAGCTCAAGATTGCCTTAATCAAATTCTTCTCTAATTAATCCAATCAGAAGTCATAATTTCCTCTTCCTACTGAGAAACCAGAAGTTGACCCTTGTTTTATGATTAGATAGGGTTTAAATTCTTGGGTAGTCTTAACCATGACTGTGATCTCAGATATACACTACTACTGTGTGCACAAAACAGCCTTATAACATAGCTCTGTCCCCATGTTCACTAAAGCACAGATTTCTGTGATCTTTGATTCTCAACAGGCCTTAAGGAAAGATCCTTGGATACTTGGAAATCGTTCTCTACTTAGTGTTACCAGTCAATGCTTCATAACAATCAGTTGTGAGTATGATGCATATAATTGCTCATATTTTCAGAATTTTGTTAAAAGAGAGTTAGGCTGTGTATTCATGAGGACAATTAACTCTAGCTTCTGTGGGAAACAAACTCAAATTGCAGTAGATTAAAATAATAAAGGTTTATTTTTTGTTAATGTTATAATCTGCAGAGGTTCAGGTGATTTGCTGTGGATTCAAGCATATTGATTTACATTATGCAGATCTAGAATCTCAGAATCATTCACTTCTAGCAATAAAGTCAGAACAAAATTAGATAAGGAATAATTGAGGCAGTTAATAGCCAGGCCTACATAGTGGTACACCACCCTCCACATTTTATTGGCCAGATATCAGTCACATGACCCCAAACCAACTGCAAAAGAAGCTGAGAAATCATTTTTGCTGTCTTCTCTGGAGGAAGAAATGTGATTGATCTGCATCTTGCTAGTCTCTGACAGGGTACCAATGAAACAACCCTCTTTCCCACTGCCATCTATTCGTACAGTTATGCAGCTGTTTCATCCCTGTTCCACCTAAAAATTATGTCAGATCTTACGACTATCCAATTCCAGGGACTATCCCATTCCCATTCCAGATAATAAAACATTAGTTCCAAGAATAGTCTCAGTATAGTAATCAAAATGTCCATTTTGAAAAATAAAACTGTGAAAATCATTTGAAACTAAAGTTTTCCTCTTCTCCAACTTTCACCTAAGGGAAGCTTTAATTTTCCCTTGTGCAATCTGTTGCATAACTTCCAGCCTTTGTGAAGCCCCAGAATTAAAGAACTATCCCACGATGGCTCTTGAGGTCTCTCAAGTTCCCAATTTGTTTTAAACCAGTCTTGTTTGACTGCCACAAGCTTACTGGTTTCTATTTCCCCACTGGAGGTTCTAGGCCTGAACCAGCTTCAGCCCTTAGTTTGGTCTCAGACTGGGCAAATGCCCTTCGAGGAAAAATAACATAAGATTATCAGCTCCCTTTCCAAAGGCACTCCTTTCTCTAAAATTTTAATCTCGTCTTTGTTGTTCTCACAGTCTCTTGATGTCTTTAAAATTAGGATTGGTATAATTCATTTAACTTTTTCAAGGCTTGTTTTTTAAAAGTGGAAATCCTGCTTTATTGATTTTTAAAAGTTAAACTGATTAAAAGTTAAAATTGATTTTTAATTGTTAAACTACATTTATTAAATTAAATTTCCCCTAGTTTCATAAATCACTTATTGAGTTTGGGAATTTCTTGTATTTAGAGATATAATCACAAAAAGCATTTTATCTAAAGACATTATTCTCATTGTGAAATTAAAGTGATACCTTAGAGTAAAGAGTAGAATAGTGGCTACTGGAGGCTGGGAAAAGTAAGAGGGAGAGGTAGTCAAAGATTGGTTAATGAATACAAAATTTACAGTTAGATAAGACGAATAAGTTCTAGCATTCTTTAGCATTGTAGCGTGACTATAATTAACAACAATTAATTATATATTTTCAAATAGCTAGCACAGCAGATGTTGAATGTTCCCAACATGCACAAAAAAGAAAAATGCTTGAGGTAATGAATATTCCCTGTACCCTGATTTGATCATTACATATTATACCTATGCATTAAAATATCACACTGTACCCCAAAATATGTACAATTACGAGTCAAAAATAATAATAAAAGCAAAAAAAAATGGTTTCTTTAAAATTAGGTCTGTTCATCTGTAAACATGAATTAATATTTGCAGAGTTGTGAAAAATAATATACATGAAAGGGCTTTGGACAGTAAAAAATAGTATACAAATGTGAAGTTTTTTAAAAAATTACAATATGGAGTTGCCTGAACGATCTGAAAAGTGGGATGACTTCCCCTTATACTAATTACTTTTGTAAGATATATAGAAATATGGTGTTTAAAGTATGGTCATGAACACCTTTCCCCTGAACAAAGTCTTCTTAGACATATATTCATTCAGTTCCTAAAATAGAGAAAACAATGTCATTTATTAAACATACATTTTTTAATCAATCATCTTCAGGTAAATTATCTGACTGAATTTTCACAGTTTCAAAGATATCTTATACATTATAAAACTAAGAAAATTTAGGCTGTAATGGGTTGGTAATTTTACATTACAGTCACACAAGTAGAAGGTCGAAGGGCCAGCCTTTAAATCTCTGAAAGTAAGTACAAACCTAGGCTCTTGGAACCATACCAAAGATTCTTTTTGAAATCATGGTCTTACTGGAAAGAAAAAGGAGATTATAACTCAAAGTTTCTCTGTAGTCTCTTCTGTTCCACTTGCAGCATAAAATGCATTTTAAAAGTTGGATAGCGTCTCCTTTAGTAATTACATGGCCAACAAATCTCATTTGCCTTCAGGTTGAAGGAAATCATTCTGGAAGTTTCCTTCTGGAGTATTACTTTCTGTCAACCACGAACTATATATTGAACTCACAATTGTACTGGTATGTTAGAGATCCGCAGGGGAAGAAGGGTCTTAGCAAAAGTCAGTTTCCAGAAGGTGTAGAGACTGTTCAGAGACAATATTACGAAAGTAGAGGACTAGACATAGGTTATTGAGGACAAAGTGGAAAGGTTTCAAAAGTTGAGGCCTAGGTGAGAAATGGGATCAGATGAGAGAATACAGTTGAGAGTCCAGGAGAGAGCAAATGACCTGGAGGTCCTGAGCTTTGAGAAGTGACTAATAGGACCAGGAATGAAGGCACAGTGGAATTCATTCTGAAAAGCTTCAAGGCAAATGGTGCTAGGGTGGCTATGAATGTTGAACGGACGGAGGAGTGGGTAGTAGATGAGGACTGAAACTAACTAAAAACAGAATGAGTCCCCTGTGGGAAAGCAACCAGTGTTTGATGATACAACAAATCACAGAAGGAGGGGAGGGCAGTCCCAATGAGAGAGCAAGAAATTCCTGTTGTCTCATCTAAGAAATCTGAATTCAATACCCCAATTCTTCCGCCAAAAA
This sequence comes from Nomascus leucogenys, assembly GCF_006542625.1. Classification (NCBI taxonomy): domain Eukaryota; kingdom Metazoa; phylum Chordata; class Mammalia; order Primates; family Hylobatidae; genus Nomascus; species Nomascus leucogenys. The sequence goes on from NC_044395.1 coordinate 48,401,016, forward strand.
CATTTGACTATTGTTTATAAGCCCTTAAATTTAGCATAAGGTTGCCATTTTCAGCTTCATTGTTTCAGCTATTAGATCTAAAGGGATATCACTGTCACCTGATAAATAAAATATAGTACTTCCCAGGTATTACATTTTAGTATGGCTCTCTTTTTCTTTACTAGAGGTCTATCAAAACATATTCATCTCAGTTTCAATGTAGACAATTTAAAACCTTGCTGAGTAATTTCAAGGACATGGTGAAAGATAAAATTATCTGAGAGCTTAACTGTATTCACTACTCGCATGCTTTAAGCATGTGAGCCTATTTAACCACCACAATTGTATTGCAGGATATAAGGCAAACTATGATCAAACTACCAATCAAGGTACCCAGATGAAGTGTAAAAACTTAATGTTAACTTAATGTTAACTTCATAGTTCATAGAAGAACACTTTGTGATATAATTTTTCCTTCTTTGGTTTTAGGAAGAAGATGATTCTAGTTAAATAAGTTTCATACATTAAACTAGGTACATTCAAATACAAATTTGGTCCCAGTAAACATATTTTACTTTTCTAAGTAGCTTATTCTGTTACCAAATTTACAACCTGTACAGTTAGATTTTCTTTTTAATCTGGCTCTTATTTTCCTAAAGCATGTGCCATCCCTTCTGCCTAGAATAATCTCCCTACCTATTCTGTTAGAAAATTTTTTTCAGCATTTAAAACTGAATCCAATCATTTCTTTTGTAAAGGCTTCCTTGACCCTCCTATCTCCACTGCTACGTCTCTGAAGTTAATCATTTCATCCTCTGAACAATTTATAGATATATTTAAAAAATTACATATATAAATATATTTTTATCATATTATTTTACAATTCATATACATATCTGTCTCTTAGTGATTATTCATGGGAATACATTATATTATTTTCATTAGTATATCCACAGAATAGTAACTCTTCTAAGTACATGCTCAATAAATTTTGTTACATTGAACTATGTTTGGGCTTATGGACTAATTTGTCACTTCCTTAATTCTGGCAAATTTTGTAATGGTGTTTACCGAACTTAATACATATGGTTAAATAGAGTGCAAGATAGTCACTAATCAGATATGAAAACTTCCTTAGGGCCATTAGAGTCTAGGGCAGGAAAAAAAAAAAAAAAAGCATTCCCACCTCTGAAGTCTCCATTACTGGAGTTTTTTTATTGACTGAGAAATTTTTAGTTGGTATATTTCCATCCTCCTTACCCCATTCTTCTTCTTTCTCCTGGATCCTACATCTTCTGGTACTTTTCCCTTCAAAAGTTGGGCATTTCAAAAATGTAAAGGAACCCCTCTTGCCACACACTTAATTAAGAAAAAGATTCTATGTAAGATTGTTTCTCAAACTTTAGTAAAATATAGACCTTTCTTAAAATGAAAAAAATTTCATCTATTACTAGTGTTGGCTTAACTGATATTTGTTATGTTACTAAGATATGTATAAGAATAAGAAAGAGTAGGTATAAACTCATGTATTATTTTAGAACTAAACAAACCGAAACACGTTTCTAAATTAAATACATAAATCTAGGACTTAATTAAAATTAATGTATTAATTAAATGTTATATAAATGTCACTGTTTGACATTTAAATGTCAATATTTAATTCAATAGTACAAACATGCATTTTCTTGTCTTATGTTTTACTTTTTGTGGACTTAATTTTGTTCTCTTGTACTGCCTAGGCTATTCTGTGTATATTTTCCATTATTGCTATCATTTTAATTTCTTTTTTAACAGAAACATTTTTGTAACTATGAAAACATTATTTTAATGGACCAATTAAATTAATGATGCATAATAAAATATAATAATGGAAAATGTAAAGGGCCATTTAACAAATATTTCTTCATTTTATATTTACTACTCTACATTTTGCCAGTGAGCTTGTACAAGTTGGTAGAAACAAACAAATGGTTTGCCCACCATATTTGCTTGCAATCTGAACTGACTGTTTTGGCACAAGTCCGTTTGAGTTCAGCATGCCTCTGTTAACATGGTGCTCTGATAACTTCTAACCATTACATAGCACCAAACTGATCATAAATCCAAAAGCAAACCAGAGCACAGAAATCTGTTGGAAAATTAATTTTTAATTTGGTTCTGCAGATGACTCATTTACTCCTATGTTTTGTCTCCTAGATTTAATGGGACTTTACTGCTGTGTCTTGGAAGTGTCTAGGAAACCTCATTGGGTAGTGTCTCCATGAAGACATCTTCCCACTGTGGTCATTGCTATATATAACACACTGTATGATCAAGAAGTCACTTTATTTCTTGACTTGAGAAAAGCACAGGTAGCATCGTAGCATTTGCCACCTAAGTACTTTCCTCTCGAAACATAAAGATTACTGGAACCCTTTCTTATTATGCCAGCTTTTTCTGTGTTGGCCAAAAGAATTCCCTGTCTCTCTTTGGTCCTCCAAAACATTTTTGTTTCACACAGTCATCCAATTCTTCTCTCTCTTTATGTTGTATTCCTAATTTGTTACACACATGCAATTAATTATAATTAAAGGTAGGGAGTTATAAACACTGTGAGAGTTTTATAACATAAAGTTGTAGAAGACTTCAGATAAGTGAGAGATTCCTTTCATCCAGGGTATCTGAAAGGGCAACTTGAAATACAGTAAATGAACAATATCCATATCCACAATCATATGTTGTTGTTGTAGTAATATTCTGTTTCCACTCATCCCTAGCTAGTACTCGGTTTCCTTCTCTTTTCCAACAAATGTCTATCTGCTTAACCACCAGGATTGGAGCCTAAACAAAGATATATGGCAGCTGGCAGCTCCGTGCAAATTACAGAAAGTTTCCCATTCTTTCCAAGTAAATGTAGCTCAGCACCAGACTGCATAGTTTGGTAAGCAGGGCACATGCTGATTTTAAGCCCTCATTTTTTCCCCCATGGTTGAGTGCTCCATTTCAAAGCATGACCTACACAATTGCCTATGATGGCATTGACCATGATTCACTCAGACACTGTCACGTAAACCAATTTAGATTAATAAAATACAAAAAGAACATTAATGGGGGCTTTGGAAAATTAAAAAAAATTATCTTTGTCCTATGGAATCTACAAAAAAGGCATTTTGTCTACTGGACACGAATAAGAAAGCAGATACTTTTAGTTCCTGCAGGTTGATATCATAGGGCCATAAAGTCTTGGGATTAGCTTTAATAGGAAGCTATATTAGTTAGGCTATAACAAACAAAAATGACTCAAAACCAATATGGTTTATTTCTAATTTAAATAAATTCCAAGTTTTTGATTGCTTTTTTTATTTTCAGGGATACAAGAGCCTTACATTTTTAAAAACAGCTTTATGGAATTATAACTGATGTGCAAGAAACTGCATATATTTGAAATAGACAAATTAGAAAACTTTTGATGTGTATATTTACATGTGAACATTCTAGCTCATTCTAGATTATTCTTTTTTTCCAGCCCCAGATAGTCGTCTCACACACATTTGCTGATCAGTACTTTGCTGAACACTTAAGGTGTACCCTCTGCATATCTCCTTAGTTCTCTTTCTGTGCATCACTTTCTTTTCTATTATGCTGTTTTGCGAACTCCATCTGCCTGGGTCCCTCCCAGACTTATACCTAACGACTCATTTTAGAAAATATGCTGGAATCTGCTTGGGTTCCTGCTCTCTGAGCTGCATCTTGCAAATTCTCTCAAGGCAGTAAACTGGAAAAGTTGTAGGACCCACTTGTTTGTTGTTTTTTAAGGATTACTAACTATCCTTCAATATCTGACTTATATGTCCAATACATAAAAAACTATTGCTTCAAATATTTTGTAAAATTTATTCATTGTTTCAGAAAGGAAGATATATCTACGCCCTTTCTCCCATTCTAGTTAGAAGCAGAAGTGCCCAGTCTCCTTATATCTTGTGGCTCCTCCATTCTCAACATACAGCTTGCATGATCTCTATGCTTCTTTCTGTCAAGCCATGGAAAGAGAAAGATCCACATGATCCACATGAAGAATCACATGTGAGTACTTTCTGTGAGTCAAGTCTAAAAGTGGTTGCTAACTTCTGCCACATTTTGCTGGCCAGATCTTAATCACATGGCTGCACCTGACTGAAAGGTCAATGGGAAATAATACTCAAACTGTAATTACAGGAAAAAAATAGAAAATGCTTTTTGGTAAATGGCTAGCCAGTCTCTAACACATTGTGCCTTTATAGGCATCAACATATATTTTACCTCTCCTCCCACAAAGTACAAGATACTCATTTCATCTCATGGGAGACAACCTGTAGTCACATACAGTTATTTATGATCTTCCAGTACTATCCTCTTCTCTTCATCAAGCCTGATTATTATCTCTAATAATCCCGCAGCATTTGAAGCAAAAATTACTTATTTTCTCCTCTACATCCACTCAATAAATAGTATTGGAGCAGGGATGGGATAATTAAAAAGAAAAAGTAAAGAGTAGGATTTCTACTACAGTCAATAGTGCACAACAATGATGAAAATCCTGCCAGGCAGGAACTGTGAAATCCCACTCTCCGAATAAATGGAGAAAATTCCTTGATTAGACTTTTATTTTACTTTCTGAAAAGAACTTTTTCACTCTGTTTTCTTCAGGCTGACTTCTCTGTCTGTGTATTTCCTATTAATTTCTCCAGCACCTTTCATGGCGACATCTTGTATTTATAACAGCCTATTTTAAGCTAACAACTTAATCATTGTATATACCAAATATGTATAGCTTTTTGTGTATCAATTATACTTCAATAAAGTGAGCTTATTTTTTAAAAAAATAATTAGTATGTTTATAGGCAGATGAAACTATCTGGAAGCAAATAAGTTTACTATATTTTGAGGAAATTGAATTGCTAAAGAAGCCATGAACCAATACAAAAAAAAAAAAAAAAAAAAAAAAAACGCCTTGACCAGTTAAGGCTTAAAAATCTGGAAGACTACAAGATAAGAAAAGAGGAGCAAAAGAACTACAAAAACAGACAGAAAACAATGCACAGAATGGCACTGGTATGTCCTTATCTATCAATAATTACTTTAAATGGAAATGGATTAAACTCCCCAATCAAAAGACATAGAATGGCTTAATGGATAAAACCAGATCCAACTATATGCTCTCTACAAGAGATTCACCTTAGATTTAAGGACACACAGCCTGACAGTGAAGGGATGGAAAAAGATATTTCATGTAAATAGTAACCAAAAGAGGGCAGGAATGGCTTTTGCCCTCTTAAAGGGCAAAAAATAGATTTAAAGTTAAAAACAGCCATAAAAGACAGAGAGGGCTATTATATAATAAAAAAGGGTCAATTAAGAAGATATGACAATTATAAATACATATGGACCCAATATCATAGCACTTAAATATATAAAGCAAATATTTATTTATAGATCTAAAGGGAAAAATAGACAGCAATACAATAATAGGAGATTTCACTCCATTTTCAATAATAGATAGAACATCCCGACAGAAAACCAGTAAGAAAACAGGAAACTTGAACAACACTATAGACCAAATGGCCATGACAGATGTATACAGAACATTCCACCAAACATCAGCAGATCATACATTGTTCTCAAGGGTACATGGAGCATTCTCCAGAATAAAGTTTATTTCTAGATATAATTCTAAAGCCTGATTCATTTTTATTTTTGATTTACCATCCCTGTATCTGCCATTCACAATAATGATAGTTAACTGGAAACCATTTGAAATAGTTTGTAGCAATAATACATACTATTAGGCCATTGTTGCTCAAAGCCTGTTTATAATCTTATCTTTTACTGTTTGAAGTCTAGAATTAATCATCTTTCCCCTTCCCTTTAGGTTCTAAATTCCAGAATCTATATATTGTCTTTCAATTCTGACTGAAAACTGACTTTTAAATAGGCTAATCTCTTTCTTCCAATGATTTGTCAGCAAAGCAACAAATAGTAGCAACACATACTCACATTATATATCTTTTCAACCGCTTTTCCTAATGTTACAGGCTCATAGTCTACCTTCCACATTACTGAAGCATTTGCTTTATTAAATATTTTTTCTATTGTATAACATAGATCACTATTTTTTCAGCATGTTCTATTATTAATCCAACTACAACTAAACCAGCCCTATAAAGTTTAGGTTGTTCTTGAGGCACCATTCAACTTCTGGTATCAATATTTTAATGTAAGTCAGTAAACTAATGTAACGGCTCAAACAGCATAACAATTTATTTCCCTTTTACATAAAGTTTAAATAGGTATTCATCATTGGCAGTGGCTTTCCTGCAACTGGCTTGAACCTGGGCTTGCCACATACAGTTTCTAAGATTGTGATGCCTTTCTTCATCAGTTTGTGGAAGGAGATAGCATGAAGAAACACACATAGGCTAGATGTGGAAGTAGACAAAATTTTGCCCACTGTCTCCTGGCCAGACTTCAGAGACATGCACAAATTTACCTATAAGGAAGGCTAGGAAATACATACAATCCAGTGGTGTCATCAGGAGAAAGAGCTAAAAATTTTAGTGTATAGCTAACCGTTTTATACACAGAAGCCAATACTATGGAAGATAGAATAGGAAGACAGAAAAAACTGGATCTTTCTTGACTTCTTTGAGCTACTGGATCATGTTTCACCATATTGCTAGACTGAATGTTTGCTAACATTCCTTTTATTGTTGAAGGTGATTTTAGTTGGAATTCTGCTACTTGCTATGCCAAATCTTATGATTAATGCAATTGCCAAATAAATTTCCCATTAATATCAACTAACAAACCAAACACCACCTGCTGCCTCCCTATTATCTATTTGTATGATGCACAGTGTGAATGTTTGATGCTTCAGTTGCCAATGAGTACCTGATAAAATATCAGGTCTGCATCCTGAGAGATTCAGCTTTGTCCAAGAGATGAGGCTTCAAAATACATGAGACAAATGTTTCGGGAAGTCTAACTCCAAGTCTGAAAGAGACCTTGGAATTCATGTTTATTTGAGAGTAAATCTTGTGGTAGGAATGTGGTCTGTGATAATCCACTAAGGCCTCAGTATGTACTGCCACACTTTGAACTTTCCTAGAGCAGAAGAATTTCCACAAATTAGTCCCTGATTTAAACTTGACTCTTGTTTTGTTTGTTCTTTGCATGTTAGAGATCATCTGAGCCTAAATCACACTTCTTGATGATAACCAATCTGAACTCAGACCTTCAACTAAATTCAAAACGTTCTAAGCATTAACCATTGAACTAAATTCAAACCAGTCCTGGGTCAAAATAGAGCAAAATATAGTTCTCACCTTCTGATGTCTTCCTTATTTTATTTCCTTTATAAGAACAGAAGGAAGCACATTTTACTATTTCTTTCTTCTGTTTTGGGGAATAATTCATTCATTCATTCCTTTAGTTAACAAATGTTTATTAGATGTCTACCATGTAGCAGACAATCTGAAATGAACTAGAAAAAAGCTAGATTAAGTTTCTTCAAAAAATCACAGGGAAAAGCTCATCGAACCTTTAGGCAATGATTGTAGAATGATGTAGAATGATTGTATGATATTATGGAAAAAGCACAGGCTTTGAGGTCAGATACTACTGAGTTTAAACCTCAGTTCAATTTCTTACAGGTGTTGTTAATTATGAAATTAAGCAATCCTTTTCTGAGCTTCAATTTCATTTGTAAAGTGGAGCTAATACTTATAGTTCAGGATCAGGCTAATAGTTAAATTCTAGTAAAAACGCTTGACACAAAGTAGGAGTACAATGAATATTCCTTCCTTTCCTGTTTCCTTTCTTTCTTCCTTCTGTCTCACCTTCCCCCTCCTTTCTTTTGCCTTCTCTTCTTCCTTTCCTCTTTTCTGTTTTTCTTCTTTCTTTTCCAGCATCCTAATTTTCTTTTTTCAGGTAAACATGCTAATTGACTAAATTCCCATCCTCCAAAATTGCATTAAAATCTCAACAGTACTCCTTAGCACAAATGCCCTAAATTATATGCCTTTTGAATACACTATTAATTGAACAATTTAATCACTTTGAATAATATAATCAGGAATATAAATAAAAATATATTTTATGAGATATGTACTTTCTTCTCTTCCTAAACTACTACACGGATAGTATCTTCTGATTCTAAAAGTAGCACATCAATGAACAATTTTGAGTATGTCCATTGCCACTTCCCAGACATATCTTACAGGTATAACTCATGAAGAATATTTAGACATTCAAACTAATAAGCACAAAGGGTTGAACACTAAGAAGATGGTAGGAGAAAATATTTTAAACAAGATGCAGAAGAACATGAGAATTCAGTAAAGTCAATAAACTTGTTTATTTATCTAATTGACCATTATTGATTTGAAATACTACTAGTTTGATTTATTTCATTTTAGTAACTATAGCAGATAAAATGGAAATAAATGGGTTTTTCTTGACTCAATTTGCTTTTATTCATCTTGAAATGCAGTATTCATTTCAGTGCTTTAAAAATTTAGTCTAGCCAGCAAAACCCTCCCCACAAACACCCTACTCCCACTGCCATCACCAACAGTGTGAGGGTATGCAGGAACACTGCTACCCTGCTCCTGACAGTGCCCTGTATGTGTACCCTGCTGCACTGCCATGGCTATTGGCACACAAGATCAAGCATAGATCATGCTGCCACCACCCTGATGAAGTGCTTTGGCCAGCACCATACATCAGAGTGTTATGGCCAGCAGACCAAAAATACCTCTGTCTCTGTAGTGCAGCAGTTTCCTAACATCAAGGGGCCAGAGAACAAAACTAGCATCCCAGTGCTACCACCCAGAGTTAGAGCACATAGCTCAGGAATGCTGAGCTGAGCCTTGGCTCCCTAAAATCTTCCAGAAATGAAGCTAGTCAACTGAACCAATCTTATACTGCAATTCAATCTCCAAGGTCATCTAAGAAGACAAAAGCAAACAACCTCATCCAAAGGTCAGCAACTTCAATAACTGAAGGAACATTAGCCCACACAGATGAGAAGGAACCAGGATAAGAACTTTGGCAACTCAAAAAGCCATCATGTCTTTTTACCTCCAAATGACTGTACTAGTTCCCAGCAATGTTTCTTAAACAGGCTGAAATGTCTGAAATGACAGACATGGAATTCAGAACATGGGTAGGAACAAAGATCCTTGAGATTCAGGGGGAAGTCAAAACCTAATCCAAGGAATCTAAGGAATGTAATAAAATGATATAGAAGCTGGATCATAAAATGGCCATTTTAACAAAGAATCAAATTGATCCAACAGATTTGAAAAACTGACTTCAAGAATTTCATAATTCAAGTATTAACAGCAGAATAGACCAAGCTGAGGAAAGACTCTCAGATCTCAAAGACCTGTCCTCCAAATTAACTTATACTGACAAAAACAAGAAAAAAGAATAAAAAATAATGAACAAAACCTCTGAGAGATATGGGATTATGTAAAGGGGACACATCTATGACTCATTGATGTCCCTGGAAGAGAAAGAGAGAGAGCAAGCAACAAAAAAAACATATTTGAAGATATCGACCATAAAAATTTCCCCAATCCTCACTAGAGAGGCCATCATTCAAATTCAGGAAATGCAGAGAACCCCCCTACAAGGTACTATACCAGATGAACATCCCCAAGACAAATAGTGGTCAGATTCTCCAAAATCAAAATGCAAAAAAAAAATATTAAAGGCAGCTAGTGAGAAGAGGTAGTTCACCTACAAAGGGAATCCCATCAGGCTAACAATGGACCCCTCAGCAAACACAGTCTAGAAGAGATTGGAAGCCTATACTCAGAATTTTTAAGGAAAAAAATTTTCAAGCAAAAAATATAAGCAAAGCAGAAATAAGACCCTTTACAGACAAGCAAATCTAAGAAAATTTGTTGCCACGTGACCTGCCTTACAAGAGATCCTTAAGGGCCTGCTAAAGATGGAAAGGAAAGACCATTACTAGTCACCACAAAAGTATACTTAAGTACATAGATCTTTGATGCTATAAAACAACTACACAATCAAGTCTGCATCATAATCAACTAACAACACAACAACAGGATCAAATCAATACATATCAATACTAACTTTGAATGTAAATGGGCTAAATGCCCCAATTGTAAGGCACATAGTGGAAAGCTGGATAAATATGTAAAACCCAACTGTTTGCTGTCTTCAAGAGACCCATCTCACATGCAATGATACCCATAGCCTCAAATTAATGGGATGGAGGAAAAATCTACCAAGCAAATGGAAAGCAGAAAAAAGCAGGTGTTGCTCTTCCATATCAGACAAAACAGAACACAAACCAACAATCATTAAAAAAGACAAAGAAAGGCATTACATAATGGTATAGGGTTCAATTCAACAAGAAAACCTAATTTTTCTAAATGCATGCACCCAATACAGGAGCACCCAGATTCATAAAACAAGTTCTTAGATACCTATGAAGAGACATAACCACAAAATAATAGTGGTAGACTTCAACAGCCCACTGACAGTATTAGACAGTTCACTGAGGCAGAAAACAAAGATATTCAGGACTTGACCTCAATATTTGTCTAAATGGACCTAACAAACCTCTCCACCCAAAAGCAATAGAATATATATTCTTCTCATCAGCACATGGCACATACTGTAATATTGACCACACAATCAGCCATAAAGCAATTCTCAGCAAATGCAAAAAATACCTCAAAATCATACTAATCACACTCTCAGACAATAAAAATAGTGCAATAAAAATAGAAATCAATACTAAGAAGATGGCTCAAAACCATACAATTACATGGAAATTAAACAACCTGCTCTTGAATGACTTTTGGGTAAACAATAATATTAAGGCAGAAACCAAGAAATTCTTTGAAACTAATGAGGACAAAGATACAACATACCAGGATCTCTGGGACACAGCCAAAGCAGCGTTAAGGAGAAAGTTTATATCGCAACCACCAACATCAAAAAGTTAAAAAGATCTCAAATTGACAACCTAACATCAGAGGAACTAAAAAAAAAAAAAACAAGCAAACCAACCCCAAAGCTAGTGGAAGACAAAAAATAACCAAAATCGGAGCTGAACTGAATGACATGGAGATGTGAAAAACCACTCAAGATCTCTGAATCCAGGAGTTTATTCTTTAAAAGAATAAATAAGATTGATAGATCATCAGTTAGACAAATAAAAAAGAGAGAAGATTGAAATAAACACAATTAGATATGATAAAGGAGGCATTACCACTGACCCCCTAGCAATACAAAACAAAACACCCAGAGACTACAAGGAATACTTCAACACACACAAACTAGAAAACTTAGAAGACATTGATAAATTCCTGAATACATACAAACTCCTAAATTGAACCAGAAGAAACTGAATCCCTCAATAGATCAATAACAGTTCCAAAATTGAATCAGTAATAAAAAGTCTACCTACCAGAAAAAGCCAAGGACCAGTTGAAACCACAGACAATTCTTCCAGATATGTAAATAAGAGCTTGTATCATTCTGCTGAAACTATCCTAAAAAAAAAACGAGAATCAAGGACTGCTCCCCACCTCATTCTATGAGGCCAGCATCATTCTGATACCAAAACCTGACTGAGACACTGCAGAAAGAAAACTGCAGGCTGCAGGCTGCAGGCTGATATCCTTGATGAACACAGATGCAAAAATCCTCAACAAAATATTAGCAAACCAAATCCAGCAGCACATCAAAAAGGTAATCCATCATTATCAAGTAGGCTCTACCCCTGGTTTGCAAATTTGGTAAACACATGTAAACGAATAAATGTGATTCATTACAGAAACAGAACTAAAAATCAATCCACATGATTATCTCAATAGATGCAGAAAAGGCTTTCAATAAAACTCAACATCCGTTCATGTTAAAAACCCTCAACATCTAGGTACATCTATGACAAATCCACAGCCAATATCATACTGAATGGAAAAAAGCTGGAAGAATTCTTCTTGAGAAAGAATCCACTCTCACTACTGCTATTCAATATGATATGGGAAGTTGAATAGCCAGCTTGATCAGACAAGAGATAGAAATAAAAGGCTTCCAAGTAGGAAAAGAGGAAGTCAAACCATCTCTGTTTGCAGATGATATGATTCCTCATATAGAAAACCCCATAGTATCTGCCAAAAAGCTCCTAGATCTGGTAAACAACTTCAGCAAAATTTCAGGATGCAAAATCAATTGCATTTCTATATACCAACAATGTCTAAGCTGAGAACCAAGTCAAGAACACAATTCCATTCTCAATAGCCACAGAAGAATAACATACCTAGGAATATAGCTAACCAGGGAGGCCAAAGATCTCTGTAAGAATTACAAAACACTGCCGAAAGAAATCAGAGATGACACAAACAAATGGAAGAACATTCCATGCTCATGGATAGGAAGAATCAATATGGTTAAAATGACCATACTACCCAAAGCAATGTACAGATTAAATGCTATTCTTATCAAACTAACTATTGACATTCTTCACAGAATTAGAAAAAAAAACTATTTTAAAATTTGTACAAAGCCTAAAAAGAGTCTGAATAGCTAAAGTCATCCTAAGAAAAAAGAACAAAGCTGGAGGCATCACTTTAGCTGACTTCAAACTATACTACAAGGCTTCAGTAACCAAAAAAGCATGACACTGGCACAAACACAGACACACAGATCTGACAGAATAGAGAGCCCAGAAATAAAGCCACACACCTACATCATCTAATCTTCTACAAAGTTGACCAAAATGAGCAATGGGGGAAATGAATCTCTATTCAATAAATGATACTGGAATAACTGGCTAGCCATATGCAGAAAATTAAAACTGTACCTCTTCCTTACAATATTTAAAAAAATCAACTCATCTTCCTCCATCCCTTTATTTTGAGTCTATGTGTGTCTCTGCATGTGAGATGGGTTTCCTGAATACAGCACACTGATGGGTCCTGACTCCTTATCCAGTTTGCCAGTCTGTGTCTTTTGAATGGAGCATTTAGCCCATTTACATTTAACGTTAATATTGTTATGTGTGAATCTGATCCTGTCATTATTATGTTAGTTGGTTATTTTGCTCGTTAGTTGCTATAGTTTCTTCCTAGTCTCGATGGTCTTTACAATTTGGCATGTTTTTGCAGTGGCTGGTACCGGTTGTTCCTTTCCATGTTTAGTGCTTCCTTCAGGAGCTCTTTTAGGGCAGGCCTGGTGGTGACAAAATCACTCAGCGTTTGCTTGTCTGTAAAGTGTTTTATTTCTCCTTCACTTATGAAGCTTAGTTTGGCGGGATAGGAGATTCTGGGTTGAAAATTCTTTTCTTTAAGAATGTTGAATATCGGCCCCCACTCTCTTCTGGCTTGTAGAGTTTCTGCTGAGAGATCAGCTGTTAGTCTGATGGGCTTCCCTTTGTGGGTAACCCGACCTTTCTCTCTGGCTGCCCTTAACATTTTTTCTTTCAATAAAAGGTATTCAATTAGGAAAAGAGGAAGTCAAATTGTCCCTGTTTGCAGATGACATGATTGTATATCTAGAAAACCCCATTGTCTCAGCCCAAAATCTCCTTAAGCTGATTAGCAACTTCAGCGAAGTCTCAGGATACAAAATTAATGTACAAAAATCACAAGCATTCTTGTACACCAATAACAGACAAACAGAGAGCCAAATCATGAGTGAACTCCCACTGACAATTGCTTCAAAGAGAATAAAATACCTAGGAATCCAACTTACAAGGGATGTGAAGGACCTCTTCAAGGAGAACTACAAACCACTGCTCAATGAAATAAAAGAGGATACAAACAAATGGAAGAACATTCCATGCTCATGGGTTGGAAGAATCAATATCGTGAAAATGGCCATACTGCCCAAGGTAATTTATAGATTCAATGCCATCCCCATCAAGCTACCAATGACTTTCTTCACAGAATTGGAAAAAACTACTTTAAAGTTCATATGGAACCAAAAAAGAGCCCGCATCGCCAAGTCAATCCCAAGCCAAAAGAACAAAGCTGGAGGCATCACGCTACCTGACTTTAAACTATACTACAAGGCTACAGTAACCAAAACAGCATGGTACTGGTACCACAACAGAGACATAGATCAATGGAACAGAACAGAGCCCTCAGAAATGATGCCGCATAGCTACAACTATCTGATCTTTGACAAACCTGACAAAAACAAGAAATGGGGAAAGGATTCCCTATTTAATAAATGGTGCTGGGAAAACTGGCTAGCCATATGTAGAAAGCTGCAACTGGATCCCTTCCTTACACCTTATACAAAAATTAATTCAAGATGGATTAAAGACTTATATGTTAGACCTAAAACCATTAAAATCCTACAAGAAAACCTAGGCAATACCATTCAGGACATAGGCGTGGGCAAGGACTTCATGTCTAAAACACCAAAAGCAATGGCAACAAAAGCCAAAATCGACAAATGGGATCTCATTAAACTAAAGAGCTTCTGCACAGCAAAAGAAACTATCATCAGAATTAACAGGCAACCTACAGAATGGGAGAAAATTTTTGCAACCTACTCATCTGACAAAGGGCTAATATCCAGAATCTACCATGAACTCAAACAAATTTACTAGAAAAAAACAAACAACCCCATCAAAAAGTGGGCAGAGGACATGAACAGACACTTCTCAAAAGAAGACATTTATGCAGCCAGAAAACACATGAAGAAATGCTCATCATCACTGGCCATCAGAGAAATGCAAATCAAAACCACAGTGAGATACCATCTCACACCAGTTAGAATGGCCATCATTAAAAAATCAGGAAACAACAGGTGCTGGAGAGGATGTGGAGAAATAGGAACACTTTTACACTGTTGGTGGGACTGTAAACTAGTTCAACCATTGTGGAAGTCAGTGTGGCGATTCCTCAGGGATCTCGAACTAGAAATACCATTTGACCCAGCCATCCCATTACTGGGTATATACCCAAAGGACTATAAATCATGCTGCTATAAAGACACATGCACACGTATGTTTATTGCGGCACTATTCACAATAGCAAAGAGTTGGAACCAACCCAAATGTCCAACAACGATAGACTGGATTAAGAAAATGTGGCACATATACACCATGGAATACTATGCAGCCATCAAAAATGATGAGTTCGTGTCCTTTGTAGGGACATGGATGAAACTGGAAAACATCATTCTCAGTAAACTATCGCAAGGACAAAAAACCAAACACCGCATGTTCTCACTCATAGGTGGGAATTGAACAATGAGAACTCATGGACACAGGAAGGTGAACATCACACTCCGGGGACTGTTGTGGGGTGGGGGGAGGGGGGAGGGACAGCATTAGGAGATACACCTAATGCTAAATGACGAGTTAATGGGTGCAGGAAATCAACATGGCATATGGATACATATGTAACAAACCTGCACATTGTGCACATGTACCCTAAAACCCTAAAGTATAATAAAAAAAAAAAAATCAACTCAAGATGAATTAAAGATACAAATATAAAGCCTAAAAGTATAAAAACCCTGGAAGATAACCTAGAAAACAGTATTCTGGACATAGGTTCTTGGCAAAGATTTCATGCTGAAGATGCCAAAAGCAATTGTAACAAAAACAAAAATTGACAAATGGGACCTAATTAAACTAAAGAGCTTCTGTACAGCAAAATAAATTATCAACAGAGTAAACAGACAACCTACAGAATGGAAGGAAAAATTGGCAAATTATGCATCTCACAAAGGTCTAATAACCAGAATATATAAGGAACAAAAACAAATTAACAAGCAAAACACAAACAATCTCATTAAAACGTTGGTAAAGGACATGAACAGACACATTTCAAAAGACAACATACACATGGCCAACAAGCATATGAGAAGATGCTCCACATCACTAATCATTAGAGAAAGGAAAATCAAAACCACAGTGAGATACAAAGTCACACCTGTCAGAATAGCTATTAATCAAAAGTCAAAAAATTACGGATGCTTTTGAGGTTGTGGAGAAAAGGACACACATACACTGCTGGTGGGAATGTAAATTAGTTTAGCCATTGTGGAAAGCAGTTTGGCAATTTTTCAAATAACTTAAAATAGAACTCTCATTTGACCCAGCAATCCCATTATTTGGTACATACACAAAGGATTATAAATTGTCCTACCATAAACACACATGCAGGTGTATGCTCCTAACAGCACTATTGATAAAAACAAAGACATAGAGGCCGGGCGCAGTGGCTCACGCTTGTAATCCCAGCACTTTGGGAGGCTGAGGCAGGCGGATCACGAGGTCAGGAGATCGAGACCACGGTGAAACCCCATCTCTACTAAAAGTACAAAAAAATTAGCAGGGCGTGGTGGCAGGCGCCTGTTGTCCCAGCTACTCGGAGAGGCTGAGGCAGGAGAATGGTGTGAACCCGGGAGGTGGAGCTTGCAGCGAGCCGAGATTGCGCCACTGCACTCCAGCCTGGGTGAGAGAGTGAGACTCCGTCTCAAAAAAGAAAACAAAAACAAAAACAAAAAAAAAGACATAGAATAAATCTAAATTCTCACTAACAGAAGAGTGGATAAAGAAGATGTGGTACATATACACCATGGAATACTATGCAGCTATAGAAAAGAATAAAATCATGTCTTTTACAGCAACAGGAATGTAGCTAGAGGCCATGATCCTAAGTGATTTAATGCAGGAACAGAAAACCAAATAGCATGTGTTCTCACTTTTAAGTGGGGTGATAAACATTGAGTACACAGCGACACAAATAAGGAAACAATAGACACCGAGGCTTACCTGAGGGTGGAGGGTTGGGAGGAGGATGAAGATCAGAAAACTACCTATCAGGTACTATGCTTATTATCTGGGTGACAAAATAATCTGCACATCGAACTTTCGTGACATGCAATTTACCTACATAACAAACCTGCACGTGTACTCCTAAACCTAGAATTAAGTTAGAAATAAAAATAAATAAATAAATAAATAAATAAATAAATAAATAAATAAATGTCAATGGAACACACACAGAGAATTAAAATAAAAATTGAGTCTATAATTATATATTATTATATGTATTAAGTTGGTGCAAGAGTAATTGCAGTTTTTTGCCATTACTTTCAATGGCAAAAACCACAACTACTGTTGCACCAACCTAATAGTATCTTATAAATAATTTGGCCAGGCACAGTGGCTCATGCCTGTAATTCCAGCACTTTGGGAGGTTGAGGCTGGAGGATTGCTTGAGCTCAGGATTTGGAGGGCAACATAGTGAGACCCTGTACCTGCAAAAAGTTAAAAAATTAGCCGGGTTCGGCATCCCTG
The DNA here is from genome assembly GCF_006542625.1 of Nomascus leucogenys. NCBI lineage: Eukaryota > Metazoa > Chordata > Mammalia > Primates > Hylobatidae > Nomascus > Nomascus leucogenys. Next base: position 48,418,321 of record NC_044395.1, read on the forward strand.
TAGTTCCAAGCATGAGATTTTGTTCTTATTTTTTAACACATTACATATGAAATGCATGAGTGGCTGAGGTGGGAGGATTGCTTGATCCCGGATGGTCAAGGCTGCAATGAGCAGTGATTGCACCACTGCACTCCAGACTGGATGACAGAATGAGATCCTGTCTCAAAAAAAAATAAATAAATAAAAAAATTGTGGGGGTAGAATTTTTTTTTTTTTTGGCGGAGTCTCACTCTGTCTTTCAGGCTGGAGTGCAGTGGCGCAATCTCGGCTCACTGCAAGCTCCGCCTCGCGGGTTCATGCCATTCTCCTGCCTCAGCCTCCTGAGTAGCTGGGACTACAGGTGCCTGCCACCACGCCCAGCTAATTTTTTCTATTTTTAGTAGAGACGGGGTTTCACTGTGTTAGCCAGGATGGTCTTGATCTCCCGACCTCATGATCCGCCCGCCTCGGCCTCCCAAAGTGCTGGGATGACAGGCATGAGCCACTGCACCCAGCCCCTTGTGGAGGTAGAATTTTTTGTTGTTGCTGAATATCACCTCAAATTAAATCTTAATTTAAAAAACCTAAGTTTTTATTAAGTTGTGTGAATTGCTTTGACACACTCCAGATGAAAAGTGCTAAGTATAATTAGATGTACATTTGCATATGCTAAAAATTATGTTCAAAGACCACAATGATTTTTTTCCAAAATTTGCACTTTGGAGAAACTCCCAAGATATATAAAACATAATGTATATAGCTTAAGAAGATTATTTTTATTACTTTCTATTTCATTTTGGAAAAAAGTGGATGTTTTTATTATCATTTGAGAAAGGAAATTATATTTTCTTAAAATGCTGTTTCCTGTGATATATCACTTCATATGCAATGTGTTAAAAATAAGAACAAACTCTCATTAAGATTCTAGTGCTGTTATATTTAAAAAGCTCTATTTGGGATCAAAAACGATAATTTGCTGAGCTTCATCTTAAACATACTTTTAAGGGACAATGGACCGTGACTGAATGAACTGCATTTCATAATGTTTGAAGCCAAAGAAATCTTTGTTATATAAACAAGTAGAACTAAGAAATATACCTACATATGTAATATTGTTTTAACTGTAATTACATATCCACATATACATTACAAGAGAAATAAATAATAGAATAAAATGCAAAAAATATTGGCTGTGATTGTGCTGGATGACGAAACTATGAGATCTATTTTTTTCTACTTTTTATATTTGCCAAACTTCTTGAAAATGCATCTGCATGAATGTATACTAAAAAAGATAAAAAATATCCCCTCTTTTGTCTGAGTGGTAAATGAAAATTCAGAATTTTATATATGCATTGGCAAAAGCACTTATGATTTACTAATAACTCTAAAATTAAATTATTTTCTTTTTTGTGACTATATCTTGCTTCTTCGTAAAGTGGACAGTAACTTACTTACAGATTGGTGAAGAGAAGTTCAGAAAATTGTTGCTGTTCAGCAATAATTGTTCATATTTGTTAAGCACTTACTCCAGTAGTCTATATACAATAACTCAGTACTCAGAACAACCCTATAAGGTAGTACTACTTTTATGTCCATTTTATAGGGGCAGAAGCTGAGGCACAGAGAGGTTATGAATCATGCTCATGGTCACACAACTAACAAATGGCAAAGCAAGAATGAATCCAGGCACTTTGACTTCAGGGCCAACAGGCTTATTATGCCTGCACTTACCAAGTGTCTACTATGTGCTTTGCACTTTTGATTATGCACCATTGCTTAATGGAAAGGATGATGACCTCAGATCTAGATGGTTCTGGGTTTAAATTCCAATTCAAATAAGTTCAAGAGATCTATGGTACAATATGGTAACTATGATGAATAACAATGTATTATATTCTTGATAATTGCTAAAAGAGTAGGTTTTTAAGTGTTCTTACCATAGAAATGATAAGCATGTGAAGTAATGCATATATTAATTAGCTCAATTTAGCCATTCCACGGTGTAGACATATTTCAAAACAATGTGTTGTACATAATAAATATAATCTTTGTGAATTAAAAATAATACATGCATCATAAAAAACAAATTTCAACTTAAGTATTTACATGTTATATGTCTTTAGAAAAGAAACCTAGCCTCTCAGCCTGTTTCTTCATAAATAAATGCAATAATGGTACTATTTGATAATAAAAAAGAATAGATTTGAATTACATATTAGGTACGTACACAAAAAAACTCTGAGGCACATTAAGTAACTTCCCCAAAGATCATACCAGTAGTCAGTAGTAGAGCCACAGTTCAAACTCAGGTCTGCTTGATGCAAGGCAGCATGTGCTACAGAGTTTCAGAGAGGCCGGGGAACTACTTCTAGTTGACAATGTTCACTGATACTTTCATAGAGAAGATTGAATTATTTTAATCTTTTAGTTTTATAGCATGGGTAATAGAGTTCTTTTAGTTTTACAGTGTAAATCTTATGTTTAGTCTTAGAATATTAGGGTCTAGTCTTACTGAAGAGTTTTTAAAATCTTATAGCATGGGAAAAGAGGCATAGTGAGAAATTGTGACTTAACTTTTCTATAGTGATCTCTTCAATGTCCTAACAATTGCTCAGTTATTTATCTGATGTAATTTTCACCACTACGGAGGGTGGATAATATTCATCAAATTTTACTGCTAAAGAGATTGCAGCTCAGAGAGAACCGATGACTGCTCAAGATCACGCTTCAAATAAGTTGTAGAACTAGTACTAGACCCAATAATTTGTATTTTTTAGTAAGATTTGAAAAGCCATGAATGCAAAGTTAAGAGCTCGCCTCCCAGCATACAGTGTCCCAGGGATCTGCTACAGATGTTTCCTACTTTCTGCAAATATGACCATCATTTTCCTTGCTGAGACCCATAATTATAGCCTTTTTAGTCATGCTCGTCAGCCCAGTGTTCCAAATCTTGTTTTTTTCTAGTTCTGCTAACTTTTCTGTTTAATAAATGCCAGGCAGCACTAGCTAATTAACAAACAGCAGACAATGAATGTTGACACATAACTCTTACTCTTCCAAGCCCATATTTACTTCCAGTGACTTGTGAACTCACTGTGAACCCAAGTGGCAATAAAGCTACCACTGTGATTAGGGTTAGAATAAATGTAATCTGCTTAGCCTTAGTTGAAACTGTGAAAATCTCTTTCATCTTCAATTATTATTTATTTGGCCCATTTCTCTGGGGGGCAAGGGGCTGTCTAATCTCTCAGGCTGAGCCTCAGGAGTCTGTAGCAGCAGGAAAGAATGCCAGATCTGCATACCAAGAACTGGGAGTCTGGGCCATAAATCTAAGAGGCCACGACCCCAATGGGGGTAGAGATAAGGAAGTTTCAGGAGCATGCTTGTTTGACAGTTATTCTCCAAAGGAGCTGCTTTCGAAATGGATCAAGAAAAGTTCCTAGCATTGTACAATTTTTCTAAGTGGAGGAGAATAAAGAAACTGTACTACCTTTAGAAACAATACATAATGTAGAGTAAACTGAGACACTGCAGAGTGACTGAGGAGTGTCCAGCTAATTGAACTATTGCATTCCCAAGGGTTCTAACGTCAGCAAGGCAAATATGTGCCTTGGAGACTCACAGGCATTATTCCAGAACTGCCAAGAGTGTTGAAAAATGTGTTTAAGAAGACCATATGCCCAGATTAGATTATCTTGGAGGAACTCAACTTTAATCAGTAAATAGTAAAGTTTTGGCCAAAGTATCCTTGCCTCAAATGGAGAAATCATTTGGGCATGGAGACTGATGCTTATAATCTCAGCTATTTGGGAAGCCAAGGCAGAAGGATCAGTTGAGGCCAGGAGTTCAAGACCAGCCTGGGCAATACAGAAAGACCCTGTCTCTACAAAAAAGAAAAAAAAAATTGCTGGGCAAGTTGGCACACAGCTATAGTCCCACCTATTCAGGAGGCTGAGGTGGGAGGACCACTTGAACCCAGGAGTTCAGGGCTATAGTGAGCTATGATTATACCACTGCATTTCAGCCTGGCTGACAGAGTGAAACACTGTTTCAAAAAAATAAAAGGTAAAATCAGCAGCAAACACTTGTTCCATAGGTCTTGGAGTTTGCGATGCCTACAACCCTGATATTCCTGAGACTAATAGTACCAAGCAAGTTGGAAGAATTGGTTCCTCTTTTTGGATTTATCATGGGGTTATCAACCTCAAGCAACCCAATAGCCATGTCTAGGGGTCCTCAGGTTTTTCTTATGTCTCTATTCCCTCTAACATAGACCAATTTGTGCAACAATATACCTTGCTTGGGAAAGATGATTGATTCCAGCAGTCTTTATAAGTATCTCTTTTCCAAGGTGAACTGGTGGAATGAAGAGGCACCAGTCATCTGTATGGTTTTGCAAAGATCTGGGAAACAAACTCTGATCAATATAAAAACATTGCCAAACACCTTTAACTGGTAGACATGAGTCTAATAGATCAGAACTAAGAGTTTATTTTTCTTTCACGAGAAAAAAAAATCAAACAACAGCAACAACTAAACCTCCCATCTTTTGTCCTTGCCTGCATTTTCTGTCTTTGTTTTGAGTTCTTCTTAAAGTTCTAAATATAAGGTCGTCATTAGGTGACTTGGGGGAAAATGGTAGAAACCAGCCAGTTTTCCCTTCCTCCAAGGTTGCCCCTAGTTGAGCTCAGCTCACTGAAAGGATCTTCCAATATTAATACAATTTAAGAATTCCTGCTCCCCATAGGTCATCTATTATTTATTTCACTAAACACCTAGGTTATTGTTGAGGTTAAGATATGTCAGAGCTTGCAAATCTACAGGCAACATAAAATTTCAGTGCTATTTAAATACTTCTTATATGGTGGGTGAAGGTGGGGGGCCTGTATTAGTGTTTTTACACTGCTGATACAGACAAATCCTAGACTGGGCAATTTATAAAAGACAGAGGTTTTTTGAACTCACAGTTCCACATGGCTGGGGAGGCCTCACAATCATGATGGAAAGTGAAAGGCACGTCACACATGGTGGCAGACAAGAGAAGGCCTCTGGGCCTGTGATACAGGGGGCTGCCACGAAGACCTCTAACATGCCCTGGAGACATTTTCCCCACTGTCTTGGGGATTAATATTCATCTCCTCATTACTTATGCAAATTTCTGCAGCCGGCTTCTATTGATAACCAGTTTCTATTGATAAATATTTAGGTTGCTACTAAAAATAATGCTGCATTAAACATCTTGTGCATTTCTCCTCAGAAAATGGGTTTTTCTTTTCTGTCGCATTGTCAGGCTGCAAATTTTCCAAACTTTTATGCTCTGCATCTCTTATAAAACCTAATGCCTTTAACAGCATCTAAGTCACCTCTTCAATGCTTTGCTGCTTAGAAATTTCTTTTGCCAGATACCCTAAATCATCTCTCTCAAGTTCAAAGTTCCACAAATCTCTAGGGAAGGGGCAAGATGCTGCCAGTCTCTTTGCTAAAACGTAACAAGAGTCACCTTTGCTCCAGTTCCCAACAAGTTCCTCATCTCCATCTGAGACCACCTGAGCCTGAACCTTATTGTCCATATCGCTATCAGGCTTTTGGTAAAAGCCATTCAACTGTCTCTAGGAAGCTCTAAACTTTCCCACATTTTCCTGTCTTCTTCTGAGACCTCCAAACTGTTCCAACCTTTGCCCCTTACTCAGTTCCAAAGTCACTTCCACATTTTCAGGTATCTTTTCAGCAGCACCCCACTATACTTGTACCAATTTACTGTGTTAGTCTGTTTTCACACTGCTGATAAAGACATACCTGAGACCGGGCCATTTACAAAAGAAAGAGGTTTATTGGACTCACAGTTGCATATGGCTGGGGAGGCCTCACAATGATGTTGGAAGGTGAAAGGCACATCTCACGTGGCAGCAGACAAGACAAGAGAGCTTGTGTAAGGAAACTCTCCTTTTAATACCATCAGATCTCATGAGACTAATTCACTATCACAAGAATAGTACAAGAAAGATCTATCCCCATTATTCAATTACCTCTGACTAGCTCCCTACAACAACATGTGGGAATTTAAGATGAGATTTGTGTTGGGACACAGCTAAACCACATCAGGGCCCTGGGGGTACATATTTTCCAATAGTTTTTTGGGAAGCTGCTATGACATTATTATCAAAAATTGATAAAGAAAGTTTAATTGATTAAGCTGTAATTTATGTTTTGGGAACCTAGCACTTTTAAAAAAGTAGATAAATAGATCTAAGTATCTCTTCAAAATCAAGTTGCTAATTAAAAGTTTTCAATGAAAGACCATAAATCAAGTTGAGCAAGTCTTCCAGAAAGTAGAATACAGAGACAAAAAGAATGAAACATTGTTTAAAAAGTCTTAGTGGTGTCCTAGAGTTAGACTTTAAAATTTTTGAGAGATTGAGAACAAATAAAAAGAGAGATCAAATTATCAAAGAAATAATGCAAGAATGCTTCTGATAAATGAAAGGCATCTCTGTCCAGATGAAAGAGACCACTTGGTGACTTAAACCAAGATGTGTTAACTGTAAAATTTCAAAATATCAAGAATAAATAAAAATAAATAGTAAATCCTTAAAGATTTTCAAGATAATTGCATATTAATTTCATTGATTTTAAAACCAATCCATATATATCCTAGATAATTTAGAAAAGTATAAAGAAGAAAAATGTTTGTTCTAGTTGTATGTATAATCATGTACATATATTTATAAAATCCAGATAATTTACATATGTATGCACATATACATGTAATTTTATATTTAGCTTTTTTCCAAATAATACAATAGCTTGAATATTCATTCCATTAATATTCTTCATAAACATGATGTTTAATGGCTATAAAATATTAAATTTTATTGTTATGATATTGTCTATTTAACCAGTTTCTGTTGATAAATATTTAGGTTGCTACTAAAAATAATGCTGCATTAAATATCTTGTGCATAAGTCTTGGAAAGACTGCCTGATTATTTATTTGGGACAGATTCTTAGAAGAGGAACAACTGTTTAAAGGGTACTTACTAGTTGTTGGATAATTATGCCTATCTTTAAGACCCTTCATGCATATGACCTGGTTGTTTTTGAGAAGGTGCTATCAATTTAGAGAAGATACTCAAAGGAGGTTAAAAGGGTGTGTGAAGTACAGGGATCAGGCTGACTCTGAAATTAGTGGCAGAGTCAGTAAGGAAATGCAGCCCGATAACTTCCACACTAGCAGTCTTTGTGCACTCATCTTCCCGTTGCTTTTTATGGATGCCAGTAGCAATGTTCAAGCCTCTTATAAAAAAATAAAAATAAAATAAAACAAAATGCCAGGTAGCTTACTGCATTTCAGGCTCAAAATTGTTGCCAATAACATAAGACATGGTCTTGCATGATTTATATTTTTCATTGTCATTAAAAGACTTACTGAGTGCCTGTACAAGTCAAGACATTAAATACAGCCTGGCATAACCAAGTGTGGACCATTTCTTGAGCATGCCAGTATCATGGAGCAGGCTGCACCTTGTGCTAGTAGGTAGGGTATATGCTTCTGATTTCATGGGCAGAGTCAAAGAGGAGGGCAACAAAATCTACAAAAAGAGTGCTGGGGAGAGGTAGAATGGTGAAATGGCATACATATAAACTGCTATTATACAGGCATGCTAAGCAGAGACATGCCTTCTTTCAGACTCAAGGAGATTTATCATTTAAGATTTGGTTTGGCTGCATAAACAGAAAACTGAACTCATCAAAAGGTTAAACAAAACAATGTATTCCTCTCACACATAAGTTCAGTGGTTGGGATAAGAGGAGTGAGTGTCCTATTGCAGTAGTAACTTTATTTTATTTTACTTTTTAGAGGCAGCGTCTTGCTATGTTGCCCAGTCTGGACTTGAACTCTTGGGCTAAAGTGAACCTCCCACTTCAGCCTCCTAGTAGTTGGGACTACGGGCAGATGCCAACATGCCCAGCTTGTAGTAATTTATTTTTGAAGATTGATCTGGGGGTGGTAAGGGATAGGACAAAGCAGGGGAAACTGAATCAGGAAGATGTCCTTAGGGAACAACTACTTGATGAGATATTAAGAGGGACTGAAATGACAGCATGAATGAAAGAGACGCTGGAGAGAAGAATTTGCAAGTTGGTGTCAAAATGGAAAAGTAGGGCACAAGCAGAAAAGAAGTGAAGAGGATATCAAGGTTTGGATATTGGTGACCCTGGTGGGAATTTCAGTCCAAATTGGGGAGAGACAGTCAATTCCCTTTCAGGCACATGGAGCTTGTCCTTATGAGCTAAGCCAGGGCTACTGTGGCAGAGACACTCCAGGACAGCGTGAGTACCTTGTCTAACTGGTTTTGGAGTGTCAGCCTGATCATGCCACCCATGAAATAGTGCGTTGGTTCCCTTAGGAGGGCACACCTCTCAGCGCTGATAAGATTAGTGTGATCAGAATGAGAAAGGTTGGCTAGAAAAATACTGAAACCTAAAACACTGATACCCAGCACTTGGTGGCCAGACAGGAAACTTCATTGTCTCTACACATTGAATGCTGAAACCTGGAACAGGAGCCACTGGAAATCCTCATCAAAGACCTATTCAGTACACATTTGACTTTAACTTTGTCTTCTTCTTTTGATATCAATAACATTTCCATAAAAATGAAATAAATATAGAAAAGCAGGAAAATATATAAAAAAGAAGCAATAATCTCACTATCCAGAGATAAACTCTAATATGTGGGTACATAATTTTCTGTACCTTTTTTCCTTCAACAATGTGTGCGGGTTTGTGTAAAATGGAAATTATGTATTTTATGCTAAATTGGGGACTCTAACTTTTTGTGATTTGTTGACCTCCCATTTAAAAATGTTATGAAAAAAATTGTGAACATTTTTCCAGCTGCAATATTTTCTTTAACATTGTTTATAAAGGCTGTATAATGTGCCAGCACCTATATATACCATTACAATATTTAACCTCATGTGTATTTAGGGAGTTGTGATTTTTTGTTTTTATAAGCAACACTGCAATTGGAATTCTTAAAGCTAAATCATCACATACATCTTTAATGATTTCCTTACCATAAATTCCTGAAAATTGAATTAACAAAGGGCACATGCATTTTAAGGTTTTTGATACATATAACCACATTTCCCTTTAACAACTTTTTCTTATGTTAGTCCCATCACAGGATCATATGATAGTATCCATTTTTTACATTCTCATCAAAATTGGATATTTTTAGTACTAAAATGTATTTGTCAATTTAAAAAGTAAAAAATGATATTACATTATTGCTTAATTTTCATACTTTTATTACTATCCTAGTGAAAAATACACTTTTCAGATTATTGGCTTTTTGTTTGTCTTGTGTGGTCAATTGCTTATTTATATCTTTATCTAATTTAGTGTTTAAAAAATTGTTAGAACGACTTAATATAAGGTATATTTCCTTTTGCCTGCCTTAAATGTTGCAAAATTGTTCTCATTCTGCAAGTATCATTTGTCTTGCTTCTGGTAATTGTTAATGTCTACACATTTAGTTTTTTTTTCCTTTTATTATTTCTGCCTTTCACATAATATTTAAAGGTCCTTTCTCCACAATAATAATGCATAGATATTCACCTTTTTGTTATAATAGTAATTTTGTGAAGTAGTGGAAATGCCGTCAGGAATTTGTCTGAGATGGGTAACAAAGAGAGAGGAATCAAGAGTGACTGAGTTTTTGAGCTTGGTAGACTTTGGTGAGGGTGGAACCACTGACCAAAAACCAGGAATACAGGAAAGGGAACAAGTCTGTTAGGGTAGATAATGAGTTCAGTTTTGCATATGTTGCATTTAAACTGTCTGCCAGAAAGCCTGGTAGAAATGCCCAACAGGCAGTTGGAACAAGGGTGTGGAATGCAGGAGTAAGGTTATGTTTTAAATACAGATATAGAAATCATCAGCAGACATTTGATAGTTTAACAACATGTTATTTTCAGTGCATATCCTGGGCCAAGCACTATGCTAAGCACTTCACAGAATTTTATTTGGTCTTCTCAAAAAAAAATAGGTTAAAATTATTATCCTCATTTTATACATGAAGGGACAAGCTTGCAAAAGTTAAACTACTTTACAAAGTTCTTATGACTGGGTAGTGGTAGAACTTGAATGTGAAATCAGGTAAGCTCACCTGATTCCAGAGTTCCTAACCCCATTTGCTCTACTGTCACAGGAGTGGATGAGCTCAAGCAGGGAAAGTCAGAGTCCCAAGAATGAAGAATAGCAAACTTTAGTGGATGGGCAGAAAAGAAGGGAAGTTGTGAAGGAGTCTGAGAAGAAGATCAGAGTGGAAGGCAGAAGGCCATGTGTATACATGCTGATGCTTTAACCAGAATGGAAGCATTTTGATGATAGGGACTTATATCTTACACACTCTTTGAGATAAACGTGAGACCTTTCTTCTGACCCTGATCCTCAAAAAAGCCTGTTACAATGCTTTGTATATAAATATTTCTTTGTTTATGCTGTAGTGGTCTGTCAGTAATTTTCTTGCATTAACCTTCTGAGCTAGACCTTACCAGTCCCTCTGTCATCACCCATTATGGAATAGGGGTTCATTCACTGGAGAGCCTCAGTACTATCCTATCACCTTCTCTGAGAGCAACAGGAGTAGACTCCTTTTATATGCTCTCTATGTGCACTGGGTCAGACCTCTCCCCACAAATGCAAAGCATGCCAGTTTTACTTGTGTTGACTTTCTGCCTGAGTTGGTGAGAGATTATGGGATATATCCTTTTATCTTTGAATCATAGATTTTTCTTTTCTTCCTTTATTGGCTGTTTCCCTGCATAGTTAGGACTTTATCAAGTGGAAATAGAATCAATCTCTTTTCTTTATAGCCTGAATATTTAGTAGCATAGCAGAAACAAAGCTACAGTAGAAGCCTGGACCTGGAATTTGTCACATGCTAAAGGAGTGTGGTATAGTAGAAAAAGCACAGATTTAGGAATTAGTGGTTACGATTCTCATGCTGTCACTCCATATCTGTGACTTTGGAAAAATTATTTAAATTATTTCAGCCCTATTTCCCTCATTATAAAGTGAAGATACTTGCTACAGAGTGGTCATGAAGATCAAATAAACTTACCAAGATAAAGGGCTTAGCTCATTGTAGGTTCCCAGGATAAGGAAGTTGAAATTCTAGCACATACAGAATCATTTTTCTCCATGTTCTCAGATGCTTGCCTTTCGGCCATTCCATAGCTTATTTCCATTCATCCATGTTAGATGTGTTAGTAGAAAAATAAGCCCCAATTCAGCCATGCCTGTCTGGCACAGCTAAGGCACATAATTTTAGTTGGTGATAAATACACTGCTGAAAATGGTTTAGGTCATACTCTGGTTTTCTTGATTCATACTACTGGTGGGTTAAAAAATGCACTTGCAATCAGTTTCTCATGATAACCCATAAATATCCTATTGTAGTCTGTCTTTCTGGAAAAAAATCTAGCCAGAAATTTCTCATAGACCGAAGAGTATTTATTTCAAGCATATCCCATACAGAATCCATCTTGGCCTCACTCCAAATAACCCAAAAGTTGCTTCCTACTTCTGGACATCTGCTGCAATCCTGAATCAATACTAGATGATTCCAATTGCAAGTTAGCACAGGTTTCAGACAAGCCTAGTGGGTAAAGAGAGAACTTTTTGAAGATAAGAAAGAAAGAAACTGCAACTTTAACTTGGCAGACCTATTTATTAAAATTGTGGTTTAGGAGAATTTTCCAAAGCCTCTATAACTGTAGATCCCATTTGAGAGCCCCAACTTCTCCCTCTTCTTTAGGAATGAATATTCTTTAGTAAAGTCCTGGCTTGTTCCTGTTGTTTGGTGTAATTATTCATAGTGCCCCCTTTCACTTTCAAGAGTCATAGTTTGAATGATAAAATATATGGTCATTTCTTCCAGGCCTTTTGCAGAGTAAAATTCATCTGTTTTAAGGTATATTTCTTGTATTAATCTAAGAAAAATTAGATTACCTTTTCTATAACAGAGCCCTTGGGACCCCATCTTGCAGTCATTTACATGTTTCTTCAGAGCAATAATTAAAACCTCACATAAGCTAATGAATAACTCCCCATGGCTCTCTTAATGGCAAAAGCAAATAATGTAACTTCACAGGGGCTCACCAAATACATCAGCTCTAGGAGGAAAACATGAGGGTTTGTCCCTTCAAGTTTACATTTGCAAAGCAATTTGCAATCATTATAGTTTTTCCATTTCATAAGACTAGGTACCCACATTGGACACAAAGGGAATGGAGACTAAGAAAAACCTAATGCTGTGCCTTCTGGGATATCATTCTTGGCTTGAATTCTGAGCACCTTGTGGTCTCACACACCTTTTACAAACTTGAGTCATCAGCCTTCCCGACCTTCGTCAGAAGATGTGCTGTGGTTTAGCAATTTGAGGGTAGTAAGCTTGTCAAAACATCACCAGAGATGTTTTCAGAATTACTGTGGAGAACAGGTTTCCATGGTGCAGTGTGGCTGCTGGGAGGGGGACAAATGGCACAGGTGTTCTCTCCAGGGAGAGGAAGCACTGGCTCTTTTGTGTCAGAAAAAGCTGAGATACTCCTGATAATCCTAAGCCATCTTGACAGGTATATGTTCAGGTTGGGGAAGATAGGTTCTGAAGAAGCATCATAATTGCAGGGGACAGGGTTGAATGAAAGAGGAGGCAAGAATGGTCTAGCTTCTTGATAATATCCTTTCCATCTATTCACTGTCTGGCTTGATCCAGCTTATAGTTTGTCCCTGGCTACCTGGCTTCCTGTCTGCAGCCTAGTTCTGAGAGTAGAAAATAAGTTCGAAGCAAGGAAGGGGAGTACATGAAGGTTTGTCCTCTAAAAAGAATGTTCTTGGATTGCCTTTGTCTTGTGGGAAAATGTACAGCAGCAGAGGAAAGAATAGCACCATGAAACCAGAGGAGAACTATGGCATCATGTTTGCTTTGAGATGGCCTTTCTTCCAAATCTAAAAGAGGAGAGAAAACATCACCTCTTTGGCAGTGGTGCTCTTGTGGGGTGACTAGAATCAGCTAGGGTGTCACTCCTACCAGACGATGTCTAAAAGACCCAGAATTCTGATATTTTAGAGTCCAAAGGACTTTCCAGAGATCTTGCAACCTAACTCCCTCATTTTACCCAGGGGACTTTTAGGTTCAGAGACCTAGGCACCTTTTACAAAAATTTTACTGAACTGCTAGGCTGGGGTGCTTACCCAACTACTCTAATCTAAAAGTCTTAAAAATATAAACCGAGAGTAATTTCTTCCCACTGTGAAGAATGATCATGAGACCTAAATGAGTACGGCTGGAAACAAACTGCACATACTTCCTGCCTGGCCAAGGAGCTTGCTCACCATGTTGGCTGCTGTCCCTGAGACAGGAATCTCCTACCCCCAGAGAGGCAATAAAACTGAAGCTTCAGGATCCCTTCCAAGGCCCTAGACCTAATTATATGTTTTTGATTTTGCATTCTTTTGCTCAAAAAGCTACTTCCTCCAATTTTATCAGCTTCAGGACCAGAAATCCTGAACTTTGCTCTGCCTGTCCTACCTCATAAATCCAAATGTCTGATGTTCCGATATGCTCTTGCTCAAAAGAGGAGAACAGATAAGGGTGAGGATGACTCTGCCGGGACTAGGCTTGGGAAAACAGTCCAGGGCTGGTGAGAACGTTGGGTTGGGTATAATTTTGAAGGCTGGCCCACAAGATGTCTCAAACTCCTACCTCGTTTCTACCCCAGGAGCTTGTTGGCCAGACAAAGCCTATCTCTCAGATTTACAGACCCAGGATTTTAGAGCTGGCAAAGGTCTCATTTTGTCATCCTCCCTAATTTTGCAGGCATTTAGAATGGCTTAAGCATCTTGGGCTCCTGAATTCCCCTCCCTGGGAAATGAGGTGACATTGTTGGCTAATTCTTTAAGCAGGTAGAGTATTTGTCTCACTTGTTAGATGTAATCTTCTTGGTGTGTCCCTGCGTGGGTGGAAACCAGTAAATGAGGCCTACCCAGCTAAGCACTTCAATAAAACACAAACGACTGCAATTCTACACACTGTCACTTAGTGTCCATTATGAGCAAAGCTTCTGAGTTACTCTCTGAGGAAAGATGAAACTGCACAGGATGGTGCCTGTGGACAGTATTTAAAGCTTATCCCTCATTTCATATTAATAGCTATCATTTATTTACCACTTACTATGGACCCAGCATTTTATCAACAACTTCATTTCTATTTATTTATTTATTTATTTATTTATTTATTTATTTATTTATTTTGAGATAGAGTCTTGCTCAGGTCACCCAGGCTGGAGAGCAATGGTTTGATCTTGGCTCACTGCAACCTCTGCATCCTGGGTTCAAGATATTCTCCTGTCTCAGCCTCTCAAGTAGCTGGGATTGTAAGCACCTGCCACCACGCCCGGCTAATTTTTGTATTTTTAGTAGAGACGGGTTTCACTATGTTGGCCAGGCTGGTCTTGAACTCCTGACCTCAAGCGATTCACCCACCTCGGCCTCCCAAAGTGCTTGGATTACAGTCGTGAGCCACTGTGCCCGGCCATAGGTATTATCATTCTCCTTTTGTTGATGTAGAAACCAAGGCTCAGAGGTTATGTTCCTTGTCCTGGTTACACATCTTCAGCATCCCTCTGCTTGTTTGGGGCATGTGGAGGCTAAAGTTTAGGGTGTGTCAGGCCAGAGGAGGAAGGCAGAAAGACAATGGCCTTGCCAAACCTCCTTTCTCCCTTTCACACAGGCCTGTGTTTAAGTCCTACTTCTAACACATACTAGTTATGTGTGCCTTGAGAAAACTGCTGTTAATCTTGGTTTCCTTATTTATAAATTGAAGAAAATAACCCACTTCATAAAGCAATTGAGAAGATGAAATGATAGAATGTGAGCAGAGCTGCTTCACAGCACATTCAGGTACAAAATAGCTCATTTTGGTATGAACTGCTCACCCCCTAGCCCTGAATGCCCAATTTCTCATTTTCTTTATGTCTTTACTAAATTGTCTCCTTCTTACTGAAACCTTCCCTGGCCACCCTATCTAAAGGGCAAACCCCATATAATCTCTTCACATCCCCTTTCTGCCTTATTTTATTACCAATTAATATATGACAAATTGTACTTATTTTGTCTTGTCCTGTCTCCACCCACAAGAAGGTAAATTTTTCTGAGGCCGGTAGGCATTGTCTGCATTAGGAGGATGATACAGAAATCCTAACGCAGACAATGCCTACCGGCCTCAAAAAAATTTACCTTCTTGTAGGTGGAGACAGACAAGACAAAATAAGTACAATTTGTCATATATTAATTGGTAATAAAATGTATATTGGTCAAATGAATGAAAACAAACAAAAACAACAACAACAAAAAGTTGGGAACCTAAAGACCTATGTTTGTATTTGTTTTTTTTTCCTTACTATTTGACTCTGGGTCCATTACTTAAAATGTCTAGTCCTTAGCTTCCTCATTTGTAAAATAGGAAGAAAACTGGTATCTATTATTAAGACAGCTGGGATGATTAAACGACATAATTTATAAACTCTCTGGCATATAGCAAGAAATGTTTGCCATTATTATTATTTGTAATAACCTGACCGATTGTTAAAACTGTCTTTCTGTGCAGCTCAGAGTTTTTAGGATATGAGAAGAGGCTAAAAGTCACGAGTTCCCTTGGCATTTTCGGCCCAATTGTCCTCCATGTTAACTGATTACCAGTTGAATGGGCGTGAAAGTGCTCAGTGTTCACACCTCCAAGCTGCTGAGAGGTCAGCATTGCCATTCATTGAGAAATAACAGGCTGTGGGAGCTCAGATGACTTACTTATGGTCCCTCAACTTAAAAACCAGGGCACGCAGGAACCAAGCCCAGCCAGTCTTGGGCTTCCTAATACTGTACTTTCTCTCTACAGTGTGGGGTGGTTCGGAGCCCTATGACTTCAGACCTGTGTTCAGCGGGGCCTTTCACCGGCCATCTCCCGCAGAGTACTTTTTCCCAATCAGTTTTTTCGCAAGCAAAACGTGGAAAATAAGATCCACACCTCACAAATTTGTGGCCAGGGTCACAGGCGAAAACAGCTCTTCGGAAACTCTAAAGCGCCGGATAAATAGGCGCTGCAACAGGCAATCACACGTGAACCCCTTTCAGCTGCCAGTCCCGGGACTAGCTCCTGTCTCCTCCCCTCTCCAAGACCGCGGAGTAGGAAGGAGGATTAACCCCTAGGGGAGGAGTTCCGCCCCCCAGCCCCCGCCCCGCCGCCCACGCCTCTCTCTGCACCTACACTTGCGCTCCCCAAGTCTCTCTCGTGCGCAGATCCCAGGCTGCGCTTCCCTGGTCAGGCACGGCACGGCGGGCCGGCCGCCAGGATGCAGGCCCCGCACAGGGAGCACCTGTACAAGTTGCTGGTGATTGGCGACCTGGGCGTGGGGAAGACCAGCATCATCAAGCGCTACGTGCACCAGAACTTCTCCTCGCACTACCGAGCCACAATCGGCGTGGACTTCGCGCTGAAGGTGCTCCACTGGGACCCGGAGACTGTGGTGCGCCTGCAGCTCTGGGATATCGCAGGTGAGCGTCGGGGGAGGGGGTCGGGGGCTAGAGCGCCTCGCGGCCAGTTTCCAGTCTCGAGGCAGAGGCTTGCGGCCAAGCGTGAGATTAAAATCACTAGGTCGCGAGGCAGTGTTTCCTGGTGGGCTGGAAACTTAGTTTCAAAGAAAAGAAAAACGTTTGAAACTTAAAGTGCATTCCCTGGCGCTTTTGGCCTATTGCTTTAGCTCCTTCCCGCACAGTCCCTTGGGATCTCTCTGCCCAGAGCAGGCCTCCCCAGGGAACCAGAGGAAGACTGTCTGCAATTGCATTCTGTTCTCCCCTCCAGCTCGTTTTCTGGGCGCGGGCAGTTCTGCCAATGACGCAGCCCAGTGTCACGCATGTCCTTCCGTGCAGGGGCCGACCGAGGGGAAGCCCCTAGGCTGGTTCACAGCGGAAACCGGGATAGTTCCAGGCTGGCTGGAGTTTGCCCATTCCTGTCTTCAGTCGCTCACAGTATTTCAAATTTTGTCACCTTTCTCTCCGCTCTTAAAGGAGTTTGAGGGTTTTGTTTTGTTTTGTTTTGTTTTTGCTTTTTGCTTTCAGGAAGCCAAGTACTTTTGTGTGTATATGTCAGGTGCAAAGTATTCTTTCTCTTTTTCTATATTTCTATCTCTCTGGCTGTCTTCTATGAAAAGGAGGTTGTGTATATATTTTAAGGCCATTTTTATGTAAGGGCCTATGATAGCCTTATGATTTCTTGATTTGGCCCTAAAGTTTTCATTGAGAAATCTGGAAAATGAGAGGTTGTTTGTTTTTGCTTTTTACAATATTTAAAATCAGATTTTGACTCTACAGGTTTGTACCGGAAGTTAGGCCTTGTCAAAAGTGAGGGTGCAAAGTATCTACTCCAAGTGTGAATCCTTGGACAAGGCTGTTTGCAACCCGGGCATGACCAACTCCTCATTACAGATTTTAGCCCTGCCACTGACTTAACTTGCTCAGTGGCTTTGGACAAGTCTCTTCAGCTCAGTTGCATCACTGTTAAGTGGAAAGGAGTTGGGCAAGGGTCAAGGATCTTCCTGCTCAGAAGTTTTAAGGTCTTCTGGGATTCTCCATGGGAACAACTTCAAACAGTCTTATTTCATGGTCTGTGACACCAGGAACCTTTCGTTATAAATGCTGGACCCAAACTAGCCACTTCTGTTTCAGAAAATGGATTCATTTTAGCTGATGCATTTGATTGGAAACTCTTTATCATGGCTTGAAGCCAGAACAAATGTGGAAAATTTTTGAAAGGGCATTTGTGATCTGGGGAGTTTCGTGCCTCTTTAATCATGAAATGCCAGATCTTATTCTTTCAGCATGTGAACAGATGAACAGATTCATGCATTTGGAGTCATCTTCAGCTGCTCTAGTAGCAAGGGAGTTATCAGAGAACAGAAAATGTTATCAGCCACTTTTGGATGGGGCTTTTCATCTAAAAAATTCTCTCTATGTACTTTCTTGTTGCATGTCATAATGTCTGAAAACCCTTCTGGCTGCACGAAGGTCTTCAGGATTCAGATTTAGAAATGGCTTACTGTTTAAACGGGGTTGTAGCTGTAATTTGGACTTTTATGTACAATCCAGGTAACAGCATGACAGCAGACAAGTTCTATGTCTGTAGATTTCAGTCTCCTCACATAAACAGACAAGATGGAAGGGTATTGTGATTAATAGCCCAAATTCCAGGGTTGAACTACCTCCATCTGGATCCTTACTTTACTCTGCATGTAGTAGGTAATCTGAGGTAAGTTCTCTAACCTCCTTGTTTTAGTTTCCTTACTTGTAAACAGGCAGAATGCTTTCTCCCAATAGATGACAGGAGAGCAACCAACAGTGCTAGCTGAAGGTGATCATGCCTGTTCTCTAGGAGATCTGCAAGGATTATTATCACACTAGCTACCATTTTTTAAGCCTGTATAAATGCTAGGCCAGAAGGATATGATATATAAGTGCTTATTAATTCCTAATAAATTGTGATCCCAATATTATATATATATTCTGTCCCCAGGTTATCACCATTTTCAGCTTTGCTCCCGACTCCCAAGCTCGAAAGCACTTCGTTAGCCATGTTTGTAGACTGAAGTTGCAGTGGAGGCGATAGTCACAGAAGTCTGTATAAAGAAATTTGAAGTCTTGGGAAGTTCATTCTACGGTTACTGCCGTGGTGTTATGTTCAACATCTCAGTAGAGGAGCTTGTTTTTCCCAGAGCTCTAATGCTCAGTGGTAACCCGTCTTTAGCAGCCTTAAGCCCAAAGGCCCTGTTAGCTGAATTAGAGATTGGGCAGCAGGCACAGTGAATTGGGTGAAAGCTAGGCCACTGTGGGAAATGGTTGGAACATGCATGTGCTCCACGTTTCGTGGTTTAAGCTGCATAGGGAGCCATGTGGGTTATGAGTTCATATGAAATCCAGCCTCAACTGCCCACCCAGACTCCAGTCAGCCAGATGTACCTTATAGTACTTTCAAATCACAGCCTGTCTGTCCACAGATAAGAATGCATCTCTCCGTCCTTAGTGTTCAGCTCTGGTGTGTCCCTGGAGAGAACAGGTAGTGGAGGTTAGTGGGCCTAGCTTTGAGAAGGCTGTGGGTGTTCAATGGGATAGAGAAGACTTGCACTGTTCTGATAGGATATCATATACATTTGTTATTAAGGGAATCTTGGCTCAGCTAGACTCTTGATATTCATTTGGTTCAATGCCAAATAGGGCCCTTTTTAATCCACTAAATTCCCGTGATGTATCTCTTGTAGCCATGTAGATTGGCCAGTCTGATCTTGAAAGACTCCAGAAAGTATCTCTGGGGTATTGTGAAGTAGGCCTTGAAACAAGGCGATAAATCCCACCAAACCTCATAGGGGACAGCACTTGGCCTAGATTCCAGTGATTCCATGCTAGAGGGTCAGCTGGGTCAGCTGGGTCAGCTGTGTGTTCAGAGGCTCTTGTTAGAGTCAGAGAAATGAAGTAACTTTGCCTGAGGCCACCCAGCTAGTAGAGGAAGAGCCAAATTTGACCCGGTTCCGTTTGACTCAGAGTCAAGCCGTGCTCTTTGCACTTGCTGGCCTGTGTGTGCCTGGCACACAGCTGACCCACAAGGATTATGCTTTCTTCGTTTTTAAATGTGTTGTTTCATTAGTAGGTGGGTTAAACTTACCTTCTCCTTTCTAACTGGATTTTTGATATTATTAAGTACCACTGTGTATTCAGTGAAAAGGAATGAATTAAAATCTATTTCTGAAAATTTTATCTTGATTAGGATGTGAATTTATAGAGTTTTTAAAAAATAGGTCAATTAGGGAAAATGAAAACAAAAAGTTCACACTTGAGACTCCACTTTTTTATTACTCTCCAAATCCAGAGACTATAATTGCTCATTCACCCTTTCAAAAAGTACTATACTATTTTGCCTAGAACTCTTGATGTGCTTTGGGACTCTGATGCAGGCATTGGGATATTTATAAGGATAGTAGCTAATATTTCTTAAGCCCTTATTCTTATGAATGTCCAGGCATATTTAATCTATAATTTCCCAGTATAATAGCTAGTTAGGCCACTAGAATTTAAAATTAACCATTGAATGTGTTTTCAAAAGATTTGCTCTACTGTCCTTAATTTAAAAACAGAGCACTTCAGACATAGTTTAAATATATTCTAAATTATACCCTGAAAATATAATTAGGCAAACTGTGAAACCTTGCCGAACCTCAGTTGCCTCATCTATAAAATGATGATTATTTAATTTTCTGTGATACTTATTTTATCTTTTGTAGTCTCTGTAAGCAAAAGGTTATATTATCCCTGTCCTCAGGGTATAGGTAGCACATGGTCATTTATTCCAGCTTCTTTACTTACTAGCTTTGTGACTTGTGCAAATTAGCCTGTGTGCCTTGGTTTTCCGTCTGTAAAATGGGAATAATAACAATACCTGCATCTCAGAATTTTTGTAAGAATTAAATGAGTTAATTTATGCAAAGCCATGCCTTTATAAAGGCACATAATAAATGCTGAATGATTGTTAGCTATTATTCCTGTTGTCATAATTGTTATTATTACAGACTGTTTTCACATACATTTTCCCACTTGATCTCCCCAGCATTGCTGAGGGTGTAGACAAGCAGATGATCCTAAATCCAATTTTATTTAAAAAGATAAAAAATGAGAGAGGTAAGAGAGTTGCCTGAGATCATAAGTGGCAGAGGAGAGTAGGAACAGTCGGTCTGTTTAGCTTCAGCTTACTTGTATGAGCAAGACAACCAAGTCTGTTGGTAATCAAAAAACCCAACTCCAGTTTTATATTGCTATAGTACAAAATAAATTAAGTTGGCAGACAATTTAGAGAGTGTTTCGAGTGTTTCTTTGCCATGTGAAAGTTTAACTGCAGAGCTCTGCTAAATAACAAATGCTTCTAAATACTTAAAATAAGATCTACCCTATAAGAAAAATATTTCCACTCAAGGCACATCTACACCAGCTTCCCCCACCTAAGCCATGTGACATGACAGCAGAAGAATACATTAACTGTCCCATAGACAAAGTAACAGGATGAAGGCAGCCTGGGCCCAGTGTCAGGAATCCTTGGGCTAACTGACTCTTCACATCAGCAACTCTGACACTTATTTGGGTCACAGTGGTATGTTGTTTTAGAGTTTGTAAAGTTCTTTCAGGTTGTGAAATTCAACCAAAGATAGGGTTCGAACTTAACTGTCTCTTTAGTACCAATTTCTAAAAGACTATTTCTTCAAGCATTTGTACAAGATGGGTCTTAAATGTCAAAGTAGTAGGTCTAGGAATGTAGAAAGAGCTAAATTTGGCGATGAGTGTGTCAAATAAACCCCCCCAAAATGCATATCGAGTCTGAGCCATGCTCCACTGGGCAGTGTATTGCCTTGTTTCTAGCCTAGCTAATTACAGATTTTCTAAATGCCACGTAAAATAACATGCTGTGTGCTTATGGGTAAATAATGTGTACAGTGAGCAAAAATGGTGAACTTTCAAAGTAGGAATGAGGTATATATGGAGAAAACGCCTCAAGGCAGGACATGTCATGTCATCTGGGTTTTAGAGGACTGATTCTGATAGAAAAGCAAGTAGCAGCTTGACCAAGGAAAGCTAAGGCATTTGAGAGTGGGAGGGGATTGGAAAAAGTAGCTCTTTATTTGTGATTGGTTTATTCAGCAAATATATGTACGTATATATAAAGTGCCTGGTATGTGAAAGTACTTAGGTGAGGGAAAAACAAAGAAGGATAATAATTGAATAAGATTTAATTCTTCATCCCAGCTTCATCAGCATGATGACACAAAAACAAATCACTGTAACAATAAGTAAAGAGCATTGATAGACGTAACTTCAGAACACTCCGGTGGTGCAGAGATGTTGTCCACACCTCATCCTCCTACTCTCTGAGACTAAATCTGAGGAAGTTGGCAAAACCTCAGGGCTAGTGTGATGTTTCTTGTGCCCTTACCTAGTACCAGTCATTCCCTGTGAGTGTGTCAGGGCTGCACAACTTGAGACAGAATTTCATCGTCTGGCCCTCTAATTTGATCTCCTTTGCTTGAGGATCTCATGCATTCCCAGGGCTTTAACTCTATGCAGATGACTTTAAAACTATGCCTATATCCTTAACTACTCATGAGCTCAGGCTTACAATTCCATCTTCCTGCTGGACATCTCCTCTACAATATCTCACCTATACTGCCTGTGAACATGCGCATAACAACGTTTGTGTGAAAACAGGATTGTTTTTTCTATTAATAAAGTAATATGTGCCCAGTGTAGCAAAGCTGGAAAACAGAAAAGAAAAACAAGAAAGAAATACAAACAATGTATGCATATTTGCCCCCACTTAATGATAAGTAGTAAATGATGCTATTTGTAAGTCTAAACTAGACATTTGTCCACATTCACTGGACTTTCTAGTTTGTGTTAACCAAAATACCTTACCCCCAGTTGCTTAGACTTGAAACCTCTGCCATCTTTTCTCTTTTGACCCTCATATGTCACCAGTCTCCAAGTCAGATAGTATATATGCCTCTCTTTTCCCACTGCCATAGACCAGAGACAGCACTTTTTTACATACCTGTTCTGGATCATAGCCTCTTAGCTAGCTCTAATCTCTGCCTCCTCCAGTTCTCAGGTGTATCAAAGCCAAGTTTATCTTCCCAGAACATCTCTCTTTTCTATTGGCTATAGATTACACATGCTGTGATGAGAACAATGGAGGGGATGAGAATAAGGTATTAGGGGGGCTGATAATTAGAAAATTAGAAATAAGATAGATCCAAGTCATAGAGAAATTGAGGAATGGGTTTGTGAAGTCCTTGAATTTAAGAAGTGACTGGAGTCCTTGAGGCCTGGTGAAGTCAAAAGGAAACCCAGGATGTCTCTCCTATTGTGGTCTTCCTGTGAGGAACAAAGAAACTGTCATTAAGGGCTCAAGTGCTACTTAATTTTTTTTGTTTTATTTTACTGCATTTTAGATAAAATGCAGTTTTAAAACTTGAAGATTTGAGAAGTATAAGATCTTGCCTGAGAAAATTTATTAATTCACTTGATAAGCAGAGAAATTTAGGGGTGATTGAAATAAGTTGATCTTTGCTCTTACAGACTTTTAGAGTCTGGTGTGGCATAAAGATATTTATTTCAAAATAATTATTTAGTCATTGAAAAGTGATCTGATGGGAAAGTATCAGGTGCTAAAAGAAAGTCAACCAGGGGACTTACCCTGGCCATAACATGGAGATGAGAAGACATCATGCAGGCTTCAGTAATCTGACCTAGCTGAAGATTACAATGTGTGAGGAAGGAGGTGTTAAGAGGGATGCAGCAGACAAATTAGGAAAGGTCGTATATGCCAAATTAAATGTTAAGAATAGTGAAAGTGAAAATTCCTTACATTTATCAATTTATCAAAGCAATATTTGCAATTTAAATAACACAGTAATTCTAACAAATAGGTCCTCTTACTTCCAGTTTCATAGATGAGGAAGCTGGGCCAAGCATAAGTAGAACATGACATCTGCTACATAATTGTTGCTTAGTAAAAGTGGTTTGGTGTTAAGCAGTCACTGAGGTTCATACTAAAGTCATCACTCATCTGGTAAATTTTTGAGAATAGATGTTTTGAGTTACACTTAGAATCCTTTCTCTCCCTCTTCTGATGATTCACTTTGGAGATTCCTTGAAAGCTTTCAAACCACTGAGAAGCTTTATTTATGTTACTTTCTTAGATTCTGGGATGCATATTCCCAGAAGAATACAGTGGACCTATTGCTCCTGGGGTGGGAATCAGGTTTATTCCTAGATGATCCTTGTCTTCTAGGGTGGTGAACTAGACTGATGTCCTTCAACTCGGCAAGGTCAAGTTTGAGACTCTAGCCTGGGGTTCTTAATAATTGAGTTTTACTCATTTTTTCAGCTGTTCAGGAATTTAAGAAGTTACGTGATCTTAAATTGCTCTTTGAAAATAATTCAGGTTTTAACTTCTACCGTTCTCTCCTTCCTTTCATTGCCCACTCTCGAGTACTAATTAAATTTTGTCTTTTCTACCTTATCAAATAAATATCTCATCCATCTTTTCAATAGCTGCATCTTCACAGCTCGCCGGAACTGTTGCAGCAGTTGCCTCCTGCCCATCCCCTCCTCCAGCTTCCCTGCCCATCAGTTTGTAATCGACAGTGGTGATACCCCTCATCATAGTGTTGTTATCCAGTTGCTATACTCATTTGGGACCCATCAGTGGAGCCATAGCATTTTTAGAATTAAAGGCGGCTGAACTTTTTAGCATGACAGTCAGGACCATCATAACTGTCACTCATTTGTCATTCATTCCAGTCTTATCTCTCACATCTATGATTTTTACATTCCAAATATCTTGCAGTGGCCCCAGTATACCTACCTTCCCCTTTATACTGTGACTCACACAGTTGTCTCTGGCTAAAAAAAGCACATTCTTCTTGTTAACATAGATAACTCCTGTGGGTCCTTTTCACTCTATCAATATCACCTCCTCCAGAATGTCCATTGAAACCATGAGACTCAGGGAAACACTTTCTCTGCTCCCGTAAAGTTCCATGATTACTCCAGATAGAAATAGTTTACTATGCATTGGAATGTTTTTTTCCTCCAAAGTGTATCCCTGGGTCCTAACATAGTATTTGGACATGTGGTAGGGACTCAAGTAGTATTTGTTGTTCAATAAAGTTTTTCAGTCAACTATTGCATCAATGCCTTAATTCTAAGATATATCATTGATCTAAACATTTCTTCCATAAAAAATAGACTTCTGTTCATGATTGAAAAACTTCATAACTATATAAACATTAATATATAAAAGTATAATTTAGAATTGAGAAATATGGCAACCACTTTTCTTAAGGAGACATTCTATTTTTTTTTCCAACCATGAAAACTGGGAAGTGTCCTTAAATACCATTCTTAAAAGCTGTGTTTTTGCATTTAACAGTCTCCATAATTTGAAGTGAAATGCCATTCATTTGGATGTCAAATGGCAAAACTATATCTTTTTTATAATTTAAGGGTATATTATATAAAATAATAACTTCGTGAAAGGTAATTTTACAGAGTTAAAACCCTGAGTACTCATCAAAACCATATCAGTCATTTTATGGATGAGCAAGCTTGATCTGGAAGGGAGGTGACATTAGTTTCTCAGGCCCACAGAGCTTGTTAATGGTAGAATTAAACCAGAACACAAGATTACCTGGCTTATTACCAAGGAAGCTTGAATAATTAAAAACGTATTTTTTAACACTAGGTGTTTGGGTGCTGTCTTCAGCATTAAGTTATAATGATAATCAAATTGGGAAGGCACCCAGCCCTGTGGAAGTTCATGCAGTGGAGAAGAGGAGATAATGGCATAGCACTGGGTACACCCAAATTCATCCACAGTTTGGCTTTAAATAGCATTTCTAATAGCATTTTCTCCCGCCCTCCATGATGAGGTCTAAATTTGAACCATTTGAACTCCTTGCCATTCCTGGCTCATTTCCATGCTTATTGCCTCTGAGCCTTTGCTCCTGCTTGCCCTGCTGGTTCATGTGTCCTTCCCTTTGGAAGCACATCCAAATGCTACCTGATATCTAAGACCTATCTGAAAAGGCAACTCCTCCACAGAGACTTTCCTAGTTCTCTCTGTCAGTAGTAACTTCTTCCTCCCTTGAGTCCCATGCAACTTTTCTTTCCCTTGTTTGTAGCAGTTCTCTAGTTAAGCTTTGTGTTACAGTTATTTTCTACCTATCCAGATTTCCTTCATGATTTTTAGTAAATCCTGCCATGAGTTATTTGCTGCATAATTTAATGAAATTACTATAGAGTCAGCAAAGAAGTAGAGAAGAAGAAAGCACCAAGAATGAGGAGAACCTAGCAAGGGCAGGCTTTTGGAAGCAAGAGGTAGATAATTTAAGAAAAGGATAGTTAATAGTTTCAAATGTGTTATGACTTTTTGCTCTGAGTCTCTACTTTTTGTAGTTTGTGTTATTCTGATGTATTATTTAACCTTTGTTCCTTATCACTTTTATTTAAATATAACTTTCAATTAATCAGCCTTGCATAAAACTGCTGTTTTAAGAAGAGTGATGAAAACTTATTGATTTAAATTATTTTTGGTTAGACTGTTTTCCCTATAACATGCTATAAATAGCCACCAATTATTAAGTGTCAGGCATAGTTTTATGCATTCATATGCATTATTTTATTTACAGCTCATAATGAGCTTATCTGATGACATGGTTATTAACCCTACTATAGAGATGAGAGAACTATAAAAGGCCAGAAAACAGATAAACAAGCTAACAAGCACAGAAAACTTTTCAGAAGTCTTACCAATAGTAAGAGATCATGCTGGGATATGCACTGAGATTTGTCTAACTACAAATCCTATTTTCTAGCCATGCTATTCTACTGTTTCCTAATGCATTATAAACAGCATAATAGTTTTTACATCTCGTGGGTTGTTACACGTTGCTTTTAGAAGGTACTCATTATATAGTTTAAAATAGTAATTTATTAATTTTTAACCTGTATACTTTTGGATAGATCTAATTATTGAATGAGTTGAATTTTTTGCATGCATCATTGCTGACACCATATGGTTGGTTTGACTTATTTTAACAGTCATCTTCATATACTACTTTTAGGCAGGAAAACCACTGTGCCTGAGGGACAGAAGTCTCTAGTTTAAAAATTAAAGCTAAGAATAGCTGTAGTGCTTGTTGGTATCAGAATAAAAATATTTCTATGGTGGTAGAAGGATCTGTATGCATGTATTGTGTGGTGTGTGTGTCTTAAATTAAAAAAAAAATACACTAGACTCTAGAGGCTACAGCACAAGTTCTCAAACTTTCTCAGTTCACCGCATCCAAATCCTTAGTGTTGATTTTTTCATTGTGCCTCTAGGCCAAAAACACTACCTAACAATCCTGTTCATTAAATAGCACCAAACAACTAAATAAGTGTTATGTTCTAACAACTTAATAGCCATAAGAAAAAAAAAGAGAATATATAAATTAAAAGAAAATTATTTTTGTTTCATTGTTAATCACTACAGTCTACTATAGGCATGTGTATGGCTTTGGCCATGAAACACCCTCTCAAACCTTTGAGCCAGAGTGGATGCCACTACCATACCACCGTCATTTCCTGTTTCACATTGATTTTCGCATGATTTTTGCTTTTCATCACAGAAACTTCCAAACCCCAGTTTCAAACAGATATAATGACATCAAAAGGAATATAGTGTTAACACTGTGAACTACCTCAAGCTAGTAGTTCCTGGAGTGTCTAATGGATCTTGAGTACTACCGTATTTGCCTTGAAAATTTAAAATATCCTGTTTCACCCATGTGAGTTCACCATGGCACCCCCCAGAGCACCTTGGCATAGATTTTGGGAGTTATAACTCTAGAGGAATCTGGAAATTCCTTAAGAGTGAAACCTTTAGAGTCCAGGATCTCTTGGGGGTTATTTATAAAAATTTATTGAATGGCTACTGACTGGTATTGTCTCAAACGCCAAATAGTTCAAAAATAGGTTTTTTATGTAATACATTTGAGCTTACAGTTCAGAGGTATTTTAGGTTGTTTAATTATAAATATGAGATGCTGGTCCTTCTGTCTTGATTCACTCCAACCTCTCATCCATGACTCGGTTTCCTTCCTTCTCCCCCTTTATCCACTGTTGAACCTTGCATTGCTAGATGATCTTTTTATCTCCATCCTCATGAGTTATTTGCTTAAGCTGGTAGCATTGGGCTCCAGTCTAAAATTATTCTGACAAAAAATCTGTTGGGCTACTCTATTAGTACTCATTTTCACATACACACATATATATCACATGCATTGCCTTAAATTTAAATATACATTCAGAATTTAATGAGAATACTTTAGAAAATGTATTTCAAAAGTATATCACTATAATCCATCCACCTTTTGTTCTATAAGGTAATTAAGAACAACAATAAAGCCAATATTTACCTTTTATGCCATTTTATTCTCTTGTTCACTTTAGCTTACTTAATTCAATATACTTCATCTAGCTTTATCTTCTTGTTGAATAGAGACAAAATTTGCCTGTAAGAGATGATAACTAACAGTAGGGCAAAATGAGAACCATTGTTTATGGGGGAACTAAGGAAATTGCTAAAAGAGTTTGGGTGGTTCTGAATTGTGACAGATATTTTTCAGATGGGATCTTAAAAATGGCAAGTTCAGTAGGCATAAAAGTAAATGAGTTAGATCAAAGATCTTCTTTTATTCAGCCTACACCTTTTCCTGCTGGGGTTCCCTCTTGCAAATACGAAATAAGTATTAATTGTTATTTCATTATGCAAAGAGTACTTGTATTACTAGTTCCATTCTATTCTGGAAGTGCATTGTGAGCATAAACTAACAGCCTCTCAGGGTACCTGTGTTATGGAGACACCGAGTATAGTAATTGAGTAATTCTACACTGGACTCAAGGAATCTACAGTATAATTGAGGACACAGGCTGCACAGGTTTGCAGCACATAAAAAGCAGTACAAGGCAGGGCCTGATCAAATGATTGAGCGAGTGATCCAGTTAGTCAGTGCTGTAGGAATATGGAAGAGTGAGGAGATGAGTGTGAGTCCAGGCAGTCATAAAAGTCTCCAAGAAGGTGGAGCTTGGGTACAACCTTAAAGAATGGGTAGAATCTGGTTAGGTGAAGGATGAGGGAGAGGGCACCTCTCAGTGGGAGTGGATTTGCCATGGTATGGGAGTAAGTGGAAGCAAGAAGCAGAACTTAGCAGAGCCTAGCAAGGCATAGGTTGGGACAAAACCTTGACCTCAGTCTGAAAATTAGCCTTTAACTTGTAGATCTAAGAGTGCAACCTCAAAAATCCCACAGGAGGTCAGAGGGTGGAACGGAATCATCATGAAGGCAAGGATTTTTTTCTAGTTATTAGAACAAAACTAGTAACCAGCTGTATGTTCTAGTTACATGTTCCTAGTTATAATTCTGGAAAATTATAGGGATTAAATTTTTTTTGTTAAATGAATGAATGAGAATAGACAAGATGAAATTAGACAATCTTAACTAAAGTGATTTCAGTGGGAGTGGAAAGAAAATGATGAATGCAACAGACCAGACATGACAGAAAACTCTTAAATACCTAATAAGCCTGCAAGTATCCACTGGGAGAGGAGTAAGGAATTAAGAATTATTCCTTCACTCAGCATGGGGACCATATTGAATGCTTACTATATGGAGTGCAGTGCTTGTCACAGGGGCTGCAGAAATTTGGTTCTGGCTATGGTGTGGCTTGTTATTTTGTTGGGGAAGATTGTACCAGGTAAGTTCTAGGATATACATCTAGGTGACTTGGAAAAATGGTGATTAATTTATATGTTTCTGTCATTGGTTTGATGGGACAAAGTCATGAAAACAGATGAAAGAGTTTCTGCACCACCGCCAGACTGTCAAATAGGCTTTTATTAAAAACCGGAAATAACCACCATCACTAGGACGTCAGCCTGATTCTGATTTCAGTATGTGGGTTTCCGGTGAGCTTTCAAAACCAGCATAAGCCATTATGATGTCAGTGTCCTTTTGACCATTGCAGCAATTATAGTTTGATTTTTTTCTTCTAGATTATTGTGCAAGGTCCATATTTACTGTTGATTATATATTTACTTTATAGATTTATGTTTTCCACAGTTACTCCCTAGAAATATAGAGAACATCTTGGTGTCACTCTTAGGTCTACTGATTGTTCTATCACCTCAACACATGTATCATTTGGATAGAGTAAATTGATTCCAAGGTAGTATTTCTTAAGAAAATGAGAATGATTATGAAAGCATAATAATCCAGGCTGAAACTTGTTAAAACAGATATGCACAATAATGTTAATTTTCTCCTCCAATAACCATCTATTGATTATTTACTGGAAGTTGGAGTTGAGTATAGAGTAAGTTCATCAGTATGCAGCACTAATTCACAAATACACGATAAGGCATTTTAGAGGAAGAAGGAGCCTTAATTTGAATTTATTTCCACCATAAAATCTTGAGCTCTTATTGTATCCTAAAGGTGGAGAAATAAGCCTCGGGTTTTGCAATATCAAAACATGGTCAATCTGCTCTCCAGGATTTTCAGTGCCATGGTTAGAGATCCAAGCATGAATGCACAGCATAGTAAGTGTCAGTGGTGTAGAATTTTTAAAATTCTGTGAGTTCATAAAGAAGAGATTCAGTGATTCCAGCTGACAGGACAGGGAAGTATGCACAAATGTGGTGAGATTTAAGGGCACATTTGAAGGATGGATAGGATTTTGTTGAACAGAGTGGGAGTAGAGATGAGGAGGGAATTCAGACTTTGGGCACAAAGATGTAAAAAGGCAAGAGAATCTGGAAAGTAATTTAGGATGCGTTTTAAAAAGAACAAGTAGTCCAGTGGGACTTGGCCATGGAGCACTTTGAAGGAAGTGACAAGAGTTTGAAAAAGTGGTTGGAACCAAAAATGTACTACATTACATGATATATCAATGAAGGTGTATTTTTCTTGGGCATGTAGGAGTCACTGAATAGCTAAAACAGCAGAGAGTAATGGTAAGATTTACCTTTTGATAGTGGATTCTAATGGAGATAGAGGTTTTCTTTTCTTTTTTCTAAACTTTTATTATAGATTCGGGGGATACATATGCAGGTTTATGACATAGATGTAGGTATATTGCATGATGTTGAGCTTTGGGGTACAAATGATCCTCTTACTCGGGGAGTGAGCATAGTACCCAATAGTTTTTCCACTTTTGCCCCTTCTTCTCTTCTCACTCTAGTAGTGCCTGGTTTCTGTTGTCATTATCTTCATGTCCATGATTACCTGATGTATAGCTCCCACTTATAAGTGAGGACATGCAGTATTTAGTTTTCTGTTCCTGCATTAATTCACTTACGGTAATGGCCTCCAGCTACATCTGTGTTGCTGCAAGGGATTTGATTTTATTCTCTTTTTTTGGCTGCATAATATTCCATGATGAATATGTGCCACGTTGTCTTTAACAAGTCTGCCATTGATGGGCACCTATGTTGATTCCATGTCTTTGCTATTGTCAGTAGTACTGCAATGAACATGTGAGTGCACGTCTTTTTGGTAGAATGATTTGCTTTCTTTTGGATATATACAAAAGAATGGGATTGCTGGATTGACTAAAACAGTAGTTCTGTTTTAAGTTCTTTGAGAAATCTCCAAACTGCTTTCCATGATGGCTGAACTAATTTTCATTCCCACTCAAAGTGTATATGCATTCCATTTTCTCTGCAGCCTTGCCAATATTTGTTGTTTTTTGACTTTTTAGTAAATGGTAAACCATTCTGACTGGTGTGAGATGGTATCTAAGAGTAGTTTTGATTTGCATTTCTCTGGTGTTTAGTGACATGGGATATTTTTTCACATTTATTGGCTGCTCATATATCTTCTTTTGAGAACTGTCTGTTCATGTTTTTGCCCATTTTTTTTAGTGGGGTTGTTTTCTGCTTGTTCAGTTATTTAAATTCCTTATAAAGTATGGATAGTAGACATTTGTTGGATGTGTATTTGGTGAATATTTTCTCCCATTCTGTAGATTATCTGTTTACTCTGTTGATAGTTTCTTTTGCTGTGCAGAAGCTCTCTAGTTTAATTGGTTCCACTTGTCAATTTTTTTTTGTTGCAATTGCTTTTGAGGAATTAGTCATAAATTATTTCCCAAGGCCGATGTCCAGAATGGCATTTCCTAGGTTTTCTTCTAGGTTTCTTCTAGCTTCAGATCTTACATTTAAATCTTCATTCCATCTTGAATTAATGTTTCTATATGGTGAAAGGTAGGAGTCAGTATCATTCTTCTGCATATGGCTAGGCAGCTATCCCAGCACCACTTATTGAATAGGGTGTCCTTTCCCTACTGTTCAGTTTTGTCATCTTTGTTAAAGATGAGATGGTTGTACTTGTGAAGCTTTATTTCTGGTTTCTCTATTCTGTTTCATTGGTCTATGTGTCTGTTTTTGTAATATTACCATGCTGTTTTGGTTATGGTAGCCTTATAGTTTGAAGTTGAGTAATATGATGCCTTTGGTTTTGTTCTTTTTGCTTAGTATTACTTTGGCTATTGGGCTTTTTTTTTATTCCATATGAATTTTAGGATAGTTTTTTCTAGTTCTGTGAAAAATGATGTTGGTAGATTGATAGGAATGGCATTGAATGTGTAGATTTTTGGGGGGCAGTGTGGCCATTTTAATGATATTGACTCTTCCAACCTATGAGCTTGGAATTTTTTTTTCTTTGTTTATATCGTCTATGATTGTTTTTAGTAGTGTTTCATAGTTGTCCTTGCAGAGATCTTTTACCTTCTTCCTTGGTTAGATGTATTCCTAGGTATTTTATTTTCTTTTTATTTCTTTTTTTTTTCTGCTGCTATTGTAAATGGAATTGTGTTCTTGATTTGACTCTTAGCTTGAACATTATTGGTGGATAGAAATGCTATTGATTTTTATACATTGATTTTTGCATCCCGAAATTTTACTGAAGTCATTTATCAGTTCTAGAAGCCTGAAATTTTACTGAAGTCATTTATAGTTCTCAGAGTCATTAGGGCTTTCTAGGTATAGAATCATATTGGCCACAAGAAGAGATAGTTTGACTTTTTGTTTTCCTATTTGGATTTTTTTATTTCTTTCTCTTGCCTGATTGCTTTGGCTAGCACTGCCAGTATTATATTGAATAGGCACAATGAGAATGGGCATCCTTGTGTTGTTCCAGTTCTCAAGGAGATTGCTTCCACTTTTTGCCTCTTCAGTATCATGTTGACTGTGGGTTTGTCATCAATTACTCTTATTATGTTGAGGCATGTGCCTTTGATACCTATTTTCTTGAGGGTTTTTATTATGAAGGGATGTTGGATTTTATCAGAAGCTTTTTCTGAGTCTATTGAGGTGATCATATGGTTTTTGTTTTTAATTCTGTTTATGTAGTGAATCACATTTATTGATTTATATATGTTGAACCAACCATGTATCCTTGCACTGTTTGATCATAGTGAATTGACTTTTTCATGTGCTGTTGGATTTGGTTTGCTAGTGTTTTGTTGAGGAATTTTGTGTCTATGTTTATCACGGATATTGGCCTGTAGTTTTCTTTTTTCATTGTGTCTGTCAGATTTTAGTATCAGGGTGATGCTGGCTTTCTAGAATGAGTTAGGGAGGAGACACTTCTTGATTTTTTGAAATAGTTTTAGTAGGATTGATACCAAGTCTTTTTTTGTATGTCTGGTAGAACTTGGCTCTGAATCCATCTGGCCTGCGACTTTTTGGTTGGTAGGTTTTTTATTACTCATTCGATTTTGGAAGTCATTATTGGTCTATTCAGGGTTTTAATTCCGTCCTGATTCAATCTTGGCAGATTGTGTGTTTCTAGGAATTTATTCATTTCCTCTAAATTTTCTAATGTGTTTGCAAAGAAGTGTTTGATAATAGTCTCTGATAATCTTTTGTATTTCTGTGGGATCAGTTGTAATGTCACCTTTGTCATTTCTGATTGGGCTTATTTGGATCTTCTCCCTTTTTTTCTTTGTTAATTTAGCTTGTTGTCTATTGATCTTGTTCATTCTTTCAAAGAACCGACATTTGCTTTCATTGATACTTTGTATGTATTTTTTGAGTTTCAATTTCATTCTGTTCTGCTCTGATTTTAGTGTTTTTTTGTTCTGATGTTAGATTGTCAATTTAAGATCTTTCTAACTTTTTTAAATTAGCCATTTAACACCATAAACTTTCCTGTTAACAGCATACCAGAGATTTTGGTATTCTGTGTCCCTGTTTTTATTTATTTAAAAGATTTTTTAAAAATTATCCTTTATTGTTTATCCAAAAGTCATTCAAAAGCAAGTTGTTTTCATTTCCATGTAATTGTGTGGTTTTGAGAGATTTTGGTATTGATTTCTATTTTTATTCCACTGTGGTTCAAGAGTATGATTATATGTTTTCAATTTTTTTCAAATTGATTGAGACTTGCTTCATGTCTGGGCATGTGTTCAATCTTTCTATGTTCTGTGCAAATGAGAAGAATGTTATTCTGTGGTTGGTGGGTAGAGTATTCTGTAGATGTCTGTTAGGTCCAATCAGTAAGTGTCAAATTCAAGTTCAGAAATTTCTTTGTTAGTTTTCTGCCTTGATCATTTCTCTGATACGGACAGTGGGATATTGAAGTCGCCCACTATTATTGTGTGGTTGTCTCTGTCTTTTCAGAGGTCTAGAAGTACTTGTTTTATGAATCTGACTACTCCAATGTTGTGTGCATAATATATTTAGGACAGTTAAGTCTTATTGACGAATTGAGCCCTTTATTATTATGTAATGGCCTTTTTGGTCTTATTTGACTGTTGCCAGTTTAAAGTGTGATTTATCTGACATAGGAATGACAACCTGGGCTCTTTTTTGTTTTCTGTTTGTGTGCTGGATCTTTCTCTAATCCTTTACTTTGAGCCTATGGGTGTCATTACATGTGAGATGGATCTCTTGAAGATAGCATATGGATGGGTTTTGTTTTTGTTTCCGACTTGCCATTCTGTGCCTTTTAAGTGGGGAGCTTAGACCATTTATGTTCAAGGTTAATATTTATGTTTGAGGTTTTGATCTTATCACAAAGTTATTAGCTGGTTTGCTTTGAAATATAAGTTTCTATTGTGTGGTTGCTTTATAGGGGCTGTGGGCTATGCACTTAAGTATATTTTTGTGGTAGCCAGTATAGTTTTTTCATTGCCATATTTAGAACTCCCATAAAGATTTCTTGTAAGGCTTGTCTAGTGATAACAGATTCCCTTAGGACTTACTTGTTTTGAAAGATTTTTAAAATCTCCTTCACTTACGAACTTAGTTTGGTGGGATATGAATTTTTCTTTTTTTCTTGAGACAAAGTCTTGCTCTGTCACCCAGGCTGGAGTGCAGTGGCACGATCTTGGCTCACTGCAACCTCCACCTCCCAGGTTCAAGTGTGTCTCCTGCCTCAGTCTCCCAGGTAGCTGAGACTACAGGTGTGTGTCACCACACTCAGCTAATTTTTGTATTTTTATTAGAGACGGGATTTCATTATGTTGGCCAGGCTAGTCTCGAACTCCTGACCTCATGATCCACCTGCCTCAGCCTCCCAAAGTGCTGGGGTTACAGGCATGAGCCACTGTGCCCAACTGAGATATGACATTCTTGATAGGAATTTCTTTTCTTTAAGAATGCTGAAAAAAGGCACCCAGTCTCTTCTGGCTTGTAAAGTTTCTGCTGAGATGTCCACTGTTAGCCAAATGGGGTTTCCTTTTTACGCAATTTGACATTTTTCTTTAGCTGCCTTTAAGATTTTTTTCTTTAGCATTGATCTTGGACAATGTGGTGACTATATGCCTTAGTGATGTTCATTTTGTATATTATCTGGCAGGTGTTTTCTGGATTTTTTTGTAACTAAATGTCTACCTCTCTAGCAAGGTTAGGGAAATTTTCTTGAATTATCCCCCCAAATACGTATTCGAGGTTTTTAAATTTTTCTTCTGTCTCAGGAATGCCAATAATTTGTAGCTTTGATCTTTTCACATAATCCCACATTTGTCAAAGACTTTCTTCATTTAAAAAATATTCTCTTTTTTTATGTATGTCTGACTGGGTTAGTTCACAAGACCAGTTCTCAAGCTCTGAAATGGTTTCTTCTGCTTGGTTCAGTCTACTGATAAAGTTTTCAATTGTATTTTGAAGTTCCTTAAGTGAGTTGTCCAATTCTAGAGGCTATGATTAATTACTTTTTAAGATTTATCTCCTCCTTCATTTTCTGGACTGCTTTAGATGTTTCTTTTCAATCTTGTATTGGATCTCATTGAGCTTCCTTGCAATCCATGAGTTTCTATTTTCATTAGGGACCTTTGCTAGAAAGCTAGTGCAATCCTTTGATGGTGTCACTGCATTCATATTTTTCATAGTATCAGGATTTTTGTGCTTGTTCCTTTTCATTTGGAAATTTTGGGACTTCTAATTTTTATAATTATTTTCATGTTTATAGGATTTTTTTTCTTTATTTCCCTATCATACTATTGCTATTTTTTTCTTTCCTTTTTCGTTTCCCTTTCCCCCACTCCATAGAGTCTTTTGGTTTTGCTTCTGCAGCCTTATGTACTTCTTTCTGCAGGTTTATTATTGGGCTGTGCAGTTTGACCTATAAGTCAGTAGATAGTGCTTATGCATGATAGCAGGCTGTGGCCAATGTGGCTAGGTATATACTTGATCCTTGTTTACTGGCGGAAGCTCTCTGTTGCCTCAGGCAATGGGCTGATACTTGGAACACACAGTGGTCTGAGCTCCCTGCTCAGCCAAGGGGATTGGGGGCCACAGTGGGTGGGGCCAGACCAGGTAGGTTCATCTACAAGTCCCCTAATGGCAGGTGCAAGCAACTGTGCCGAGGGAGAATCTGGGGGGGAGCACCAAATGTCCAGTTGTGTACCTCAGCATCAAGCTGGGAAATCTCTTCAGCCCCAACTCTATGGGAAGAGTAGCAGCCTATAAACCCCTAATCCAAGAGAGTAAGTGCTTCAGATGCCTAGAGAGCTGCCTGGATGTAGAGCAGAGAGGCTATCCTTGCACTGCAATCTCTGCACAGGAGGGGTGGGATGGCTCAGGCTGCCAATTCAGGTGAGCTGGTGCTTCTAATGGCTGGAGATTTGCCTGGGCATGGAGCAGAGTGTGCCTTTTTGCCTCATGGTCTATGTTCAGGACAGGTGTGGTGGCTCAGGCTGCTGGGCCAGATGAGCAGGTGCTTTGAATGCCCAGAGATCTGCCCTGGTGTGAAACAGTTAGCCTCCCAGCACCAGGCTGACTGCACAGGATGAGTGGTGCAGGTCAGACTACTGCTCCAGGTGAACATGTCATCTGAATGCCTGGATATCTGCCTAGCCATGGAGTGGAGAGGGACTTGCTGTACCACGATCTATGTCTGTCATGGGTGGGGCAGGTCAGGCTGCTGGTCCAGGCAAGTGGGTGCTCCAAATGCCTGGATTTCTGCCTGGGAGTAGAGCAGAGAGGGCCCTGCTACACCACAATCTCAGGGGAGCAGGCCGGACACCTGCAGATTGGTTCCAGATTGCCAAGCTGTCCCTAGATACAAGTATTACTGCCCAGTAGAAACTGCAGCTTTATCAGCTCTCCTCCTGTCCCAAGGTTGTGACAGAGGAGAACACAATTCTAGCACCTACTGCTGAGGGGCTTTCCACAGTTCTGGCTGTGGAGGCTCCTACGCAACTCTAGAGTGAGTGCTCTGGTCTCTGGCTAGAGATTAGAAGGAATGGTTGCCTTTCTATGCACTCGGATTAAAAATGGCATCCTGATCTTGGTCCTGGGTCTGGGAAAATGTCTGCAGCTGTTCCTCACGTCTTTCCCTCACAATGTCTCCAAGAAACTCCACAAGTTAGCTCTAGGGCTTGGGAGAAACAAAGTTCCTTCCCTTGGCATGCTTTGCTGGGATCCCCAATGGAAAGGCAAGTCACAGAGGGAGGCCCTCTGCCTCTCTCATGTACCTGAGCTCCTCTCACTTTTATTAGCTGAATGCCATCAAAGGGACTGTTTGCCCATGTTCCCCTCCCTGGGATTTGGGGTGTCCTTCAATTTGGGTTGTCCTGGTGGATTCCCATTTTCTTTCTTGATATAAAGCCCACACAGTTGGTCTTTATGCACTATCTTGCTATTTCCATGTGGCTGAGGCATGCTAAAAGGCTCTAATCTAATCCCTCTTGGGGGAAAAAAAAGAAATAGCAGTTTTAAGACTAGGTCATACACTAACATCAGTTAGAGATGGCTTAAAAACACAAATTCCTGATCTCTGCACAAAAACAACACAATACAGAATCTCTGAGAAGTACAACCCAACCAGGGGTGGGTATTTCTTAGGTGCCAGAGGTGATTTCAGAGTCCAGAGTGCTAACCATTACACGATGGAACCTTCCGCTGCCAGAGGTGATTTCTTATGCTGCCAGAATGGCAGCTGCTGAAGACTTGTGCTTACATTTATGTTTATATTTGGGGAGAGAGATTGATGAGAGCCTAGATACTGAGATCCCATTTAGGGAGCTGCCAGGGGTCCAGGTGAGGAGCAATGAGGGGCTGAGGTGGAGCAGGAGCAGTGCTGGGGGAGAGGAGGGGCACAGCCAAAGGCTACCTCTGAAGTAGAAATGTTAGTTGGATACTGGAGCCTCTTTGGTTGAAGGATTGAGGAGGGAGTTAGAAGATGACTTGAAGCAAAAATACTGCTAGATACACATTTTAGCTGTGATGCTTGTGTGTATTTTTAGCTGGGTCTATGACACCAAGTGGACCATTTCTGGCTGTTGGGACAGAGGGCCAAAGTTTGATTTAATCTAAGGCATGAGGAAGGAGCTTTTGAGATCAGCCACAC
The DNA here is from genome assembly GCF_006542625.1 of Nomascus leucogenys. NCBI lineage: Eukaryota > Metazoa > Chordata > Mammalia > Primates > Hylobatidae > Nomascus > Nomascus leucogenys. The sequence continues at coordinate 48,456,857 of NC_044395.1, forward strand.
CAAGTTCATTTTATAGATAAGAAAACTGAGTCTCAGGGAGATAAATACATGTGTCTGAGCCTGTTCTGGTAACCAGTAAGTAAAATTAAGACCATGTCTTCTGACTTTTCAAGTTGGTGTCTTCTGCTGTGAGATTATCTAAATAGTTCCTGCAGCCATTATATTAACTTTTGTGATTTGGTTGATTCCTTTCCCATTTAACACCCTTCATAGCTGAAAGCTGAATCATGAGCCACATCTACACTGCTATGAAGTGTGTGTTTAAGAGCATTGGGGACCTATGTGGAAGTGGATTATTTTCAGTGCAGTAATCCAGTGTGACAAAACTTAGTTTAGAATTTCCTCCTGGGCAAAAACTGTATATTTCCAGCACAAAGTATAGAGCTTTAGCCACATTAGCTATTCCGTAAGTGTGTGTTGAATAAGTGATCTAAAACCAAGGGAAGTTTTTGAATTATAGTCATTTTTTAAAAAGTAAATTTAACTATGATGAATTCATCAGGTCTCTACTTTGTCCAAAAGTAGGCACTCAATCTGAGTCACATGGTTCTCATTCTTTGAATAGGAAAGAGCAAAGAGGACTGTCAGCTGACAAAGGAAGGAAAAAATGTGAGTGCTAGAAATGCTCTGATCTAAATGTGACCTCTTGCTGGAATGCCAAAAATATAAACTTTCCAAGTGGCCTGGCTCAGTGACCTGAACATATAAACATCTTTTCTTTGTAGAAACAAGCTGTCTTCTTCTTATTTCTGATCTGACACACATACATTCACAAACTCAAACACACATACACACACACACACACACACACACACATTTTCCTTTTTTGATTTTCTATGAAGGTATAGCCTATGTATTGCTTTTTGTATGGTCTTAAAATAACTCTTTATCATATATTTAAAGTGCAAAATCTTTATTCTTGAGGACTGCCTTATTCTACTATGAAAACCTCTGGACAAGCAGATTATTGAATAACCCATGACTTTACTCTTCATCTGATTAGATCCTTGAAAGAGATCATAAGACATCCTTTAAAAGCCTAAAGGCCTTGGAAGTTCTGAGTAATCACAGAAGGCTTTTTTCCCCTGTTTTTCTGAAATGTCATGGCCACCCTGGGCAGTTTCAAAGGAGATCACTGTTTGCACCAGGAATTTAAAAAGAAAAAAAGAAATTTAAAACTTATTTGGGAAAACTAAAAGTTCATCTGTGGCTTATGTGTCATGTGGAAAGTATTTTGCCCCTTTCTTTCGTTGACTAGACAACTGTGGGATAAAAAAATGCATCTCTGGTATAACCCATATAAGAAATACTAGGCCGGGCGAGGTGGCTCACGCTTGTAATCCCAGCACTTTGGGAGGCCGAGGTGGGCGTGCCACGAGGTCAGGAGATCCAGACCAAGGTGAAACCCCGTCTCTACTAAAAATACAAAAAAATTAGCCGGGCGTGGTGGCGGGCGCCTGTAGTCCCAGCTACTCGGAGAGGCTGAGGCAGGAGAATGGCGTGAACCTGGGAGGCGGAGCTTGCAGTGAGCCGAGATTGTGCCACTGCTCTCCAGCCTGGGTGACAGAGCGAGACTCTGTCTCAAAAAAAAAAAAAAAAAAAAAAGAAATACTGTAAGATCGTCATGTGCTGGCTGTGACAAAATACTCTTTTTTTCCAGTGATACTTGCTTGTGCACACAGGCTCACACACTGGGACCAGAGCCCTCGACCTCCATTCATTTTCACTAAGTGTTTAGGGAGCCTTCTCCTACAATTTCAATGCTACTACCAATGTAAATGTAACCATCTACAAAACAGCTTGCTAACTTGAATTAAAACTTACCATCATAAAGTTTTTAGCTCAAAATTAAGGGTGAAGTGTTCTTCTTAGAGATATGTTAACCTATATTTTCCTAGATACATCCCAGTTTTAGCATTTTACTCTTTCCAAGAAAAGTCGACTTGTTAAATACACACTAACTTTGTTTTAATTTATATAACTTTATAAGACTCTTAACATAAATAAATTCCCAAACCAGAATAAAAAGGCTTTGTCTGGTCACATACTTCTGGGGTTTTGAGTTCAGAAAATACAAGTCTTCATTAGCCCCTGTCTTCAGCAACCATTAACTGACAGAGTTAGAAGTAGTAGGATTTTGTTCATTTTTGTTATTCAGCTGAAATACTTGTAATTTTTTTGTCACAAACTCTGATCTGAAACTCTGATTTCAGAACTTTTGCCATATTTTCTTTCATATTATTTAACATGCTGCCAAAAGAGAAGGAAAACTCAAGTATAAGGTACTATGCTGGGTGCGTTGCATATATTAATTCACTTCATCCACATGGCAACACTCTGTAGTACATATTACTATTGCCAATTTGCAGATAAGGAAGAATAAACTTAGAGTGCTTAAGAAACTTGACAATATTCAATCAGAACATTAAGCATCAGAGCAAAACTGATTGCAGCTGATTCTAATTCTAAAACCAATCCTTATCCTAAACAACAACAACAAAACTTATTTAGTGTTTTGCTGTAGGAGAGCTTTTCTTATCCAATAGGTTGTAGAGTATTTAAGGGTAGAGACTATCTAGTTTACTGTTACATTCTGAGCAAGAGTCCAGAAACTGGCATCAATATAATAGATGTCCAATAAATATCTGTTCAGTCAAATTCAATGGGATGGTCTTCTGGTCCTGGTATCTAAGCCTGCAGAGGAGAGTACAAGCCTATAATTTAGTAGTTGAGAGTATTTAATGTTGGTAAAAGACTGTGAGCTCTAGATTCAAACAGCTCAGGTTTTAATTATGATTTCTTAAGCTTACTATCTGTATGATTTGAGAATGTTACTTAGACCAAGTCTCAATTTTCTCACTTTAAAATGGGGGTAATAATTGCACCTTAATGATCACTTATGTAAATCACGTTTCTCATGGTTAGTAAACATGAATGAATGGTAGCTAGTATTATAACCTTTAATTGGACTAGATTGAGGATCCCTTTTAAACATACTGCATAATTTTGTTATTTATTATGTTTATTGTTTAGAATCTGTCTTCCCATTAAAATGTAATCTCCATGGTGGCAGGGATTGTTATGTTTTAATCAGAGCATCCCAAATATTTAGAACAGTGTTGCCCAATTGAATGTTCTATACTGATGGAAATGTTTCATTATTGGCATAGTCTAATACAGTAGGCACTAGCGACATGCAGTTACTGAACACTTGAAATGTAGCTAGCTAGGGTGACAGAATATTTGAATTAAAAATTTTGTTTAGTTTTTGTTCATTTAATTTAAATAGCCATATGTGGCTACTGGAATACTATGTTTGCATAGGTCTAGAATATTACATGGTACACAGAAATTTCTCAGTACATATTTGTTAAATGAATGAATTCCCTTCTGAACTCAAAAATCAAGAACAAAGCTGCATGATTGCGTATTTAGTTCACTCTTTAAAGATTATCAATAAAGATGAAACACTTTACTGATTGACTTGCTAAGCTTGGAGGCTTCATGAAGTTCTAATATGATTCAGTTTGCAATTTTAATACATTTTTATTTTTATTTCTTTTTGGTGTCAGGTCAAGAAAGATTTGGAAACATGACGAGGGTCTATTACCGAGAAGCTATGGGTGCATTTATTGTCTTCGATGTCACCAGGCCAGCCACATTTGAAGCAGTGGCAAAGTGGAAAAATGATTTGGACTCCAAGTTAAGTCTCCCTAATGGCAAACCGGTTTCAGTGGTTTTGTTGGCCAACAAATGTGACCAGGGGAAGGATGTGCTCATGAACAATGGCCTCAAGATGGACCAGTTCTGCAAGGAGCACGGTTTCGTAGGATGGTTTGAAACATCAGCAAAGGTAATGTGACTTTAAATAATAAGCTTAATATAAGCAAGGTTCACAAAGAAAATGGCACATAATCATCACCATCATCGTAATGATAATAATATGTTTGTTTAGTGATTTATGGTTTTTAAATTGCTCTAAGCCCTTTCTCATCTCAATGCAATGAGTAGGTAAGGCAGGAATTATTATTTACAATTTAAGATCATTGTGGCAAGAGAAGCAAGGCAGCTTATACAAGGTTACAATAGTAATAGTTGATAACTGTGTTTGCTTGTGTTTGCTTTTTGAGGTCTTACTATGAGCCAGGCATATTTTGCATGCATTTTGCTATTTAGTCCTCACCACAACTTTATTAGGTGAGTATGATTTTATAGTAAAGGCCTTATTCATGTGTTAGTTAATTTACACAATCAATATTTAATATGTTCACCCGAACGTCAGGAATTGTGCTTGCTCCTAGGAAAGAAAAGATGGCAAACACTACATTGGGCATACCGGAATAGTGGGGTAACAGAGAATAGACAGCAAGCACAAATGTGAAGAACACAGCATAGCTTGGCCATGCTGTCTCCCCTGGATGGCAGAAAAGTGGCAGGAGGTGGAGCTGGGGCAGGGCTGGAAGATGAAGGATCCTGTATGGTGTGATGAAGATAATATACTTCTCATTGTTCCCTCATGTTGCCATCTGATATGTCAGGTGCCTGGCTTTTGTTCTACTCTCTTTTGGTTTTTGCCTGTATTTTAAAAATCTCAGTATCACAGGAGAAAAAAACCTTTCATGGCAAAATTTGAAAATCCATAAAAAACCATAACTAAAATTTCAAAAGAATAACCATTTTTGCTGTATTTTCTGATTTTTGTGTGTGTGCGTATAATTATGTTATTAGGATTGCATTTTACATGGTTTTATATCATGATTTTTCCACTTTTATTCAAATATTAAATGTTCGTAGGAACAAGTACTGCACTAGTTTTTGGGATTCAGCTGTGAATAAGATAGCCATGGGCTCCGTACTTATGGAGTTCACACTTTGGCCTTATAGTGAACATTTGTGCACCTCATTAGCAAATGGTTTGAAAATATTGCTGGAATGGTCATCATTCCAATAGGCTGAGGAGGAACCTCTAATGGGTTTTCTACTGGAAAGTAGAATGGTCCAGTTTGCCTTGGAGAAACTATAGGAAGATGGATTGGAGGGCGGTGAACCAGGAGACACAGTGGCATGGTAGTTATCACGTTCTATGGGAACATAATGAGACCTTAAACTGGAGTAGTGGCTATAGATAGGAAAGAAAACCTGGATTTGAGAATACCACCAAATTACAAAGACCAGCACAATTAAGCAAGCACTTGGATTGGAGATGATGGAGAGGAAGAAAAGGGCAGTGGTGCCACTTTCTCTGTCACAGCTTTATTTTAGCTTTGAAGCTAAAAATAAAAATGTTAATGTGTATCCTTCTGCTGAGAAAAGGAATATATCTAATACTGTTCTCTATAAGATGGTATTAGTTTCTTTTAGGGAGAGGAATGGATGTTTCACAGTGTAGTGGATATTTCTCATGTTGTTTGGCTTTCTAACAACTGTTAAATACATTTGCTATCTTTGGGGAATCTCCAGCTGTAGGAAGCTCACCTCTCCATAAGAACTCATAAAACTTTCTTCTTTTGCTTCCTTTGCAGCTAGGCACAGGCAGATGACCTAGATTCCACCAATTGTAGGTTGTAGGCATCCATCTCCAAATAATTCAGATGAAGTTGTAAGATATACCTCCACTGACTTAATTTGTCACAGCACATTTAACCCTGTATTTTTAGCTGATCTGATTTGAGCTCGTTATACTTAGGGACATAAAAGGAAGGGCCTGATTTGAAATCTAAAACCAGAGCAAACTTAGAATCATAATATACAGGAAATGATGGCTGTGTTTAATAGTGATTTCACATAATGTCCACCAGTCTGTAGTACAACTATTTGAATCATCATTTCTGACAGATTATTAATGCCCTACATGAAGAATGAAAATTGTTTTCTGAAGTTGGGAATAGGTGAAGGGTATGAGTCTCAAATTCAAGCTAGTAATCTATTTAAGGATCAATATAAATTAATAACAATATTTTATCTTTAGCTAATCGATTCTCTAGAGGTTCCCTACATCAATGCTTATAATTTACCAGACAATCTGAGATCCAGCTGTAACTAAGATACTGCATAATAGGAGAATAGAAACGAACGATCAGAGGCTATAACCATAGTTTGGTTTGTAGAAGGCAGGGTGTTGCATATGTCATTCTATCCTGCATGGTTCATATTTTCACTACTTAGAGCTCAGATCTTTCCTGTTTCATGTTTGGACAATCATAATAACCTGACTCCAGACTTTGCTCAAAGTAGTGTTTTGCATGGTGTTAAAAACCTGCTCAAGGGATGACTTTGATTTTGTCACTGCCTAGTTCAAGAATCTTCTGTAGGTTCTACTTCTTAATGATTTAAATTTAGACACCCTAGAACATGCATTAGCAAACTATGACCTGTGGGCCAAATATGGCCTGCCCTGTATTGTAAATAAAGTTTTGTTGGAACTCAGCTGTGCTCATTGGTTTACATGTTGTCAATGGCTGCTTTTATGTTACAACTACAAAGTTAAACAGTTGTAACAGAGACCTTATAGCCTGCAAAGCTTCAATTATTTACCATCTGACAATTTATGCTTCAAAGTTTACCACTGATGTCTCAAAATAAGAATAGCTTCTCTTTAGCCAACCACTGTGCTAGTGGCTTTACATACATTTTAACTTATCCTTGAAATAATCTTGTACGGTAAGTACTGTTACTTTTTCTGTTCACAGATGAAGCAATTAAAGTTTAAATTAGAGAGTGACTAGCTAAAGATCTCATAGTGGTATGTGGAAGAGTCAGGATTTCAAGCTAGATGTGCTGACAGAACAGCTTAGCCACCCAACAACCACATTGCACTACCATATAACCTTTTGTAGTCTGACCTTATGTAATAACTATTAATTGAGCAATTGATACATGGTAGACCAGGGACTGGGATAGATAAATGAGCAAAATGTGGTCCTGATCTCTAGGAGTTTAAAGTCTAATGACAGATATACAGATGTGTAAATACGTCTTCCAAGAAATGTGACAAAATGGAGCAATTCACATGGAATTGTTGGGTGAGTTGGATAAGGAAAGGCCTTTTCTCACATGTACTTTTCTTCTAGCCATTGTCAGAACTACCTATCTTTTTCTCACCTTTCTGCTTTTGTCCATGATGGTCACACTGTATGGGATTATAATGCAGTGGACATTCTTTGTCTGCATTTCATTTTGCCCAGCAAAGTCCAGCTCTGGATGTGAGAGAAGAAACACAGAAAAATATCCTGGCTTTGGTAGTAAGGAGTCTCCAGAGCCCAAATTAGAATCCCTGATTCTGATACTCTGCCCCAACAAATAATTCTTGCTCTGGCTAAGTATTAACTCTTTCTTCAGGAATTGCCTGACTCCAACACCTTTTTCTACAGATACCTATGGAAAGGGACTTAAGCAATTCATGACACCATGGGCTGGCTGTAAAAGAGGATCCATGCTTCAGTGCACAGGATGCTCCAAGAATCTCTTGAAATTATATGTGCAACTTTAATTATTTATAGAGAGGGCAATCACTTATTGCATACTAAGAACCTTCCAGGCATTTCACAGCTATTATCACTAATTCCTACAATAATGAAGCATTATTCCTATTTTCCATAGAGAGAAGGAGTCATGGCATGATTAAGGGACTTGCTCAAAGCCATGCAGCCTTGTGTCATGATTCTGACCCCTAGCTATCTGGTCAAAGCCCACATTTTCCACGATCTGCAAAAGTGCTTCCATGCTTCTCAGCAGTCTTTCTCAGATTCAGAATTCCTTGTGACCCTAGAGCTGAGTCTAGTTGAGGAAAGGCCTGTTTTTCTGAGGTCAGAAGGATGCAGTCACTCAGCTATCTACACCATGGCCTCATTTCTCTAGGCAAGGACTATCCATCAGAAGAGAGGGCTGAAATGCACTATATGAGCTGTCCTGGCATATATCTATCTCCTAGGTAGTACCAGGCATGTCTGTTGGCGAGAGGACACCTCTTGAGGAAACCTGTAGAGGCCATATGATGTATGAGGGTAGGAAGGTAGGAGGGGAACACAGACTTGTAAAATCTGTAGACTTTCCAAAGGCAGAGATGGAAGGATAAAGGTATTCTAGGCAGAGGGAACAGCACGTGAAAGCCATGGAGTTGAGAAATAACAGAAAGTGCTGACAATGCTGAGATTCAATGAGGCTAAAGTATAAGGTGGAGGGGAAACAGAGAGCAAAACTTTGCAGTGTGTCAAACCATGTCCATTAGCATAAACTCTTCCGGCTGAGAATCCTAATGGACTGTAGAAGTCTGAACTCAAAGATTCAGCAGTTTCTTAGTAATGTCCAAAAATCAAAGGGTGACCATATTTGATTTTTATTAAAAGACAAATGCCAACTAAATAACAACTCTTATGAAATTAGTGCCTTTTCCTTAGAAAATTTGGCAAATCCTGATATAAGGCATAGGGCTTTTCATCCTCAGCACTATTGCATTTGGGGCCAAATAATTCTTAGCTGGGATTGGGAGGGAAGAGTGTGTGTACTGTGCAAGGTAGGATATTTAGAAACATCCCTTGTTTCTACCCACTTAAGATCAGTAGCACCCAACACCCCAATCAGTTGTGATAATCAAACATATCTCCAGATATTGCCAAATGTCGTCTCGTTGGAGGGGCAAAATCACTGCCCACTGAGACCACAATTAAACAGTCATCAAAAAATATGTCTTGTGCCCAGATGGTTCTGCTGTTTTCTAGGGGTGGGGACAGAGTCAGGTCTGCCTTGATTCTATCTGAGAAAAAAGAATCCTTGTAGGCCTGTTTCCATGAGCCTGTGGGAGGAAGAAAACATCTAGAAAGTAAGGCGTGTTATCTTTGAGCTTGGATCTTTCCTCCTGGATCTCTATCTCTAGCCATGGACTTGTTTCTAAAACTTCAGACTTTCATATTCCTCTGGATCTCTACTTGGATATCACTCAGAGAACTCCTCAAACCCAACATATCTGAAACGGAATTCATCAGCTTTTCTGAAAATATAATTATCCAATTTGGAGACCCTACATCCACACAGACACTCAAGCTGGATACCATATAACCAGGTCACTCATTCTTTAGAAACCCCTCATTCTTGAGCATAGAAGACCGCAATAGTGAGATTTTTTTTCTGCTTCTCCAAGCCTATCTCTACTCCTTCCATTTATTCCATGGTTGTGCTAAATTGCATCAAGTCCCCCATCACACCTTGGTATTTCCCCTGCCTGGAACATGCTTCCTAGCTTTATGCACCTGTCTCTCACTCTTCCTTCAGGACTTGGCTCTAGCATTACCTGTTACAGTCTCTCCTATACCTTACCATGCTATGTTAAGATGATTTCCTTATGGGGCTGGCCCCTGCACTGCATTGTGAATCCTCCTGGTCATTACTCAGCACAATGGCTTGCATGCAGAGAGTAATCACTTGGTCAGTGTTTATTGGATGGAAAAGAATATTTTGATGCACTGCCTTTTAAGGAATCTTTCAAAAGATTATTTTATTCTATTATTCTTGGCCCTGCCCATGCAGAGTATTTATGTCCTTAGATAACTGTGTAGAAGCAGAAAAATTAATTTACCACTGTAGTTCCCAGGAGGACTCCACATTATGTAACTCCTTTCATCCAGAAAGCTCTTTAGAAACTGCACAGGAGGGAGACTGTAGAGCCCTGCAGTGTGGATGGAGAAGTAAAGAAGAAAAATGAAGGTGAGGGAAGCTGCACCCCCTACCTTAATGCCTTGCCTTGGGCCCTCAACTGAGATTTGCAAATTCTTTGCTTGGCAATGCCACATAACATTCCACAGGAATCTAACATTAGCTTGTGCACTGAATTATACAGGTCATTCCTCCTTCACACTCCAGGACCAGAATATAGCAATTTTCTTCACTGAAATTCTTATAATCCTGTTTTACATGTATCTCTCATTTGTGTTTTAGCTACTGTCATTTGAGCCACCTGCAATGGCTGTCAAATTTGTCTTTTTTACTAGGAAAGAAACAGAATTCTGGGGAGGATTTTCAATTATTTTCATTGGTGAGACCAGGCCTAGACTTCAGATCCAGTCTAGCACTCTATCTATTCCATGACAGTGATTCTTGTAAAAGTTGTGCATCAGGGACATGTAAGGAGCTTGGTAAGATTGCACATGCCTTGGCCCTATTCTCAGAGAAGTCTAGAGGGGCTTAGAATATATGTTTTTGGAAAACACTCCTTTGGTGATTTTGACTTGCACCCTGGTTAAGACGCATTGTGTTGGAATTTGTTAACTCATTTATTCGTTCATTTATTCATTCTCCAAGTATTCTTTGAATACCTACTATATACTCAAGTAGGCACGTTGCTAAGCACTGTGGGCCGCTGATAATAGAGGGCACAGTTTCTTACTAGGTTCAACTCCTGGAAGACACCCAAATAAACAAATATTTACAATATAGTATGAAGCTCCAGATAATTTGATGGCTTTTACAAGAGCAGTGAGAGCAGCTGAAGAAAAAGCTGTTACCTCCACCTGTGAGTGATGCAGCTTCTTTGGTGTTTAATCTGGGTTGCCAAGAATAAGAGAGGCCTCAAAGGAAGACTGAAGGGAAGCACTGAGAACTCCTTTTTAATGGATATTGTGCAGTGTGGCATTAGGAACCCACCTTTAGGAACTCCTGGGTATTTCATTTTAGAAAGCAAAAACAAGCTTCTCATCATTTTTCTAAGATATCTAATCAAGAACATGTTGTTACTACCGAGTTACCTATCATTATCAGTCATCATCAAATTGTCAAAACAAGACCACAAGAATCTTAATATTAAGAATAATAGGCCAGACGTGGTGGCTCACGCCTGTAATCCCAGCACTTTGGGAGGCTGATGTGGGCGGATCACAAGGTCAGGAGATCGAGACCATCCTGGCTAACATGGTGAAACCCCGTCTCTACTAAAAATACAAAAAAAATTAGCCAGGCATGGTGGCGGGAGCCTGTAGTCCCAGCTGCTCGGGAGGCTGAGGCAGAAGAATGGCGTGAACCCGCGAGTCAGAGCTTGCAGTGAGCCAAGGTCGCGCCATTGCACTCTGGCCTGGGTGACAGAGTGAGACTCTACCTCAAAATAATAATAATAATAATAATAATAAAAATTGTATGTATAAAATTCATGTTTAACAGGTCTTGTGATAAGTGCTTTATTTATTTCATTTACTTCTCACAAACCCTTATGAAATAGGTGCTATTACTATGCCCATATTGTATATTAAGGAACTGAGACTTAAAGAAGTTGAACAATTTACCCAATATCCTGTGGTTAGCAGGTGGCAGAGTCAGAATTAGAACCCAACTCTCTCTATTCAAATCTCTTCTTCCCTATTTTTTTTTTTTTACTTCTCTGTGTCTAAATGATAGTCTTATATTGCTATTTCTTGATTTATTAGATTTCTACATACTCATTAATAATTTGCTTTTCTAGATGAGAATTTAATTTTCTTACCTACTTCCCCCACTTTCCCATCTTTTCAGTAAAATTCTGTCACTGCTTTTGGTTGAATCATGACAAAAATCATGGTTTATATCATTAGATATGAAAATATTATTCACTCACATAGTTTGCTGTCTGTGCTTATTTTCAATGAATATTCCTTAATGTTTTAAAAAATTTCCATTATATTGTTTATTCTGTTGAGACTGGTTTTGTCTTGGAGATCTCCATCCCAGAATCCTCTACTTTCCTTATGCATTTTTTTTTGAATGCCCTGTAGAGCCGGCACATGGCTGTAATCCTGGGACTTCGCTTTGACATTCTTGTGTGTGGAATTGCCTGCTCCCTGGATTCTAATTATTTGTCCTGTTTTGCTGGAACACAGCCTCCTGCTACTGCTTAGGAAAAGCTGCATGACATTTCTGGGTACTTGATATCTCCAAATATGTATTTTCTAACCCTCACACAATTTTAACTCTCTAGATGGGTATCGATTCCTCAGTTTAAAATAATTTCCCCTTACAACTTGAAGGCATTGCTTCAGTGTAATATAGCATTTAGCATTATTCTTCAGAAGTCTCATACCATTCTCATTCTTAAAGCTTTGTGCATAAGCTGATTTCTTTTGTCTGGTAGTTTTTAGAATCATCTCTTTATCCCTGGTAATCCGAAAGTCCACAATCCTGTGCTCTATATAAACCTTTGTTCATTTATTGTTCTGGGCCCTTTGTAAGCTCTTTCAATTTACAAACTCATGTTCTGAAAAATGTTATTTCTTTGATAATTTTCTTCCCGTTGTTTTCTGTGTTCTTTCTTTATGAAACTAGTTTAGTGTAACCTGAGCTAAGTCTATGAGCTTATGATTTTTTCAGCACTTCAGCAATTTCTGTTTTATTCTGTTTACTAGTTTGCTGCAATTTTCCAGTCTTTTATTATAATTTTTAATGTCAGCAATCATAGTTTTAATTTTGAATAACTCAATATTTTCCTGATTATTCTTTTTCAAAAATCCTAAGAATGTAATAGTTTATTATATTTGTGAAGATACTGAATTATTTTTCTGAAGTTTTTTCTGATTTTTGCATTATCTATTTCTTTAGAATTATTTTTTCAGTCCACTTTTGTTCCTCTGTTTTATGTTGATGGTCCCTTTAAAAATTTTGAGAGCAAGACAGTCAGAAGCAGATACTGAGCTCTGTGTGTCTAGGAAGGCTTGTTGAATAGTGGCTATGGTGAGTGTTGATTTATGGGTTTTGCTTTAGGTTGGTTTTCACTGGGGACTACATGTCAGTTGTTGAAGGTCTTTTCTCTATAGAAAAACTCTTCTTTCCCACTAAGGGTGAAGATGTTAGAGTTCTTAGTAGAGGGGAAGAGTAGCCCAGCTGCCATATTTGCAGCCTTTAGTTGATTATTTTTTCCATCTCCATACCACCTACAGGGGCACGCTAGTTGGTGTCTCTCGAGTCTCAAGTCTCCTTTCTTTAGTTTATTCAGAAGATAAACCAGAATTTGACTAGGGGTGTAAATGTCTGACTGCTGGTATCCTATGTGGAAGAATGGAGAAGGGACAGGGTTGATGTCCCCATTGGGACTTCCAACCAGTCTCCCTGATTTCAACTACAATTACTGTGTAAGTGTTGAGCTTCTTGGATTTCGAGGGAATTAATTAGCCCTACTATTTTCCATATCTCCCTCTATACACCCTTTAGACCATAGTATCTATACTCTGCTAAACCTATTACTACTTCTCTATTAATTTTAGATTTCTAAAAATGTATACAAATCTTTTGAACGCTGATGCACATGTTCTCATTCTTTCCGGCTTTCTACTTTTAAAAGAAAACCAGTAGACAAAGACACTGTCTCTTCTGTCAGAACCAATGTTAACTTTCTTGATCTTCAACCCTGGGCAGAGTGGCTTCCTTGTTTTAGAAAAGGTTATGTTACTAAGACATGTTTGCCCTCTCCTTCTCTGTTACTTTACTTTTTTAGTATTGATTTTGTCTGACCTCTGTTTTGTGGTCCTTTGCCTTCTCTGATGTGTCTTGTTTGCCACATTTGAAGCGCCCTTAGATTTGTGGATGACAGTCCTACCCTCCCAAGGCCTTCTGTTTCATCTCCATCTACTTCACTGCTACCGAGATATTGATTTCTTGAGAAAGCCTGCTGAGACTGGGGGGAAAATCAATATCCCATTAGGCAAAAGTGAGGAGCAGCAGCAGCTCCTCTGTAGCCTGTCTGCGGACCTGACATGCTAGGGGAGTGCTCAAAGGCTGGGTCAGCCTGTGGTGTCCAGAGATATCCTAAAGTGATGGAATAGCCCTAGGGATAATGTAGAAAAGCCAATGACAGAAAGCTCAAGATTTGTAAATCCATTTCCTTGAACTAAATGGAGTAACTTTTTGAGAATAATTTTGCTTGTCAAAGCTTGCTCCGGAGGAAAGAAGTTCTCTCTTGAGAACTTTCATAATTCCCAGTCACTTTGAATTTTCTAGTGTAAGTAAAATTGTTGGTTAGCTGTAAGACAAATTATTTAGTTTTCATTTCCCGTGGGGTTCTCAAAATGAAAGAGGAATGACAGCACTGAGATGCCAGGATACTATGTGTTTCTGAAACATTATGTTGTAAATCCCATTTTTTTTTTTTTTTATACTTTAGGGTTTTAGGGTACATGTGCACAATGTGCAGGTTTGTTACATATGTATCCATGTGCCATGTTGATTTCCTGCACCCATTAACTCGTCATTTAGCATTAGGTGTATCTCCTAATGCTGTCCCTCCCCCCTCCCCCCACCCCACAACAGTCCCCGGAGTGTGATGTTCACCTTCCTGTGTCCATGAGTTCTCATTGTTCAATTCCCACCTATGAGTGAGAACATGCGGTGTTTGGTTTTTTGTCCTTGCGATAGTTTACTGAGAATGATGTTTTCCAGTTTCATCCATGTCCCTACAAAGGACACGAACTTATCATTTTTTATGGCTGCATAGTATTCCATGGTGTATATGTGCCACATTTTCTTAATCCAGTCTATCGTTGTTGGACATTTGGGTTGGTTCCAACTCTTTGCTATTGTGAATAGTGCCGCAATAAACATACGTGTGCATGTGTCTTTATAGCAGCATGATTTATAGTCCTTTGGGTATATACCCAGTAATGGGATGGCTGGGTCAAATGGTATTTCTAGTTCGAGATCCCTGAGGAATCGCCACACTGACTTCCACAATGGTTGAACTAGTTTACAGTCCCACCAACAGTGTAAAAGTGTTCCTATTTCTCCACATCCTCTCCAGCACCTGTTGTTTCCTGATTTTTTAATGATGGCCATTCTAACTGGTGTGAGATGGTATCTCACTGTGGTTTTGATTTGCATTTCTCTGATGGCCAGTGATGATGAGCATTTCTTCATGTGTTTTCTGGCTGCATAAATGTCTTCTTTTGAGAAGTGTCTGTTCATGTCCTCTGCCCACTTTTTGATGGGGTTGTTTGTTTTTTTCTTGTAAATTTGTTTGAGTTCATTATAGATTCTGGATATTAGCCCTTTGTCAGATGAGTAGGTTGCAAAAATTTTCTCCCATTCTGTAGGTTGCCTGTTCATTCTGATGATAGTTTCTTTTGCTGTGCAGAAGCTCTTTAGTTTAATGAGATCCCATTTGTCGATTTTGGCTTTTGTTGCCATTGCTTTTGGTGTTTTAGACATGAAGTCCTTGCCCACGCCTATGTCCTGAATGGTATTGCCTAGGTTTGCTTGTAGGATTTTAATGGTTTTAGGTCTAACATATAAGTCTTTAATCCATCTTGAATTAATTTTTGTATAAGGTGTAAGGAAGGGATCCAGTTTCAGCTTTCTACATATGGCTAGCCAGTTTTCCCAGCACCATTTATTAAATAGGGAATCCTTTCCCCATTTCTTGTTTTTGTCAGGTTTGTCAAAGATCAGATAGTTGTAGCTATGCGGCATCATTTCTGAGGGCTCTGTTCTGTTCCATTGATCTATGTCTCTGTTGTGGTACCAGTACCATGCTGTTTTGGTTACTGTAGCCTTGTAGTATAGTTTAAAGCTAAAAACTCTCAATAAATTAGGTATTGATGGGACGTATCTCAAAATAATAAGAGCTATCTACGACAAACCCACAGCCAATATCATACTGAATGGGCAAAAACTGGAAGCATTCCCTCTGAAAACTGGCACAAGACAGGGATGCCCTCTCTCGCCACTCCTGTTCAACATAGTGCTGGAAGTTCTGGCCAGAGCAATCAGGCAGGAGAAGGAAATAAAAGGTATTCAATTAGGAAAAGAGGAAGTCAAATTGTCCCTGTTTGCAGATGATATGATTGTATATCTAGAAAACCCCACTGTCTCAGCCCAAAATCTCCTTAAGCTGATTAGCAACTTCAGCGAAGTCTCAGGATACAAAATTAATGTACAAAAATCACAAGCATTCTTGTACACCAATAACAGACAAACAGAGAGCCAAATCATGAGTGAACTCCCATTCACAATTGCTTCAAAGAGAATAAAATACCTAGGAATCCAACTTACAAGGGATGTGAAGGACCTCTTCAAGGAGAACTACAAACCACTGCTCAATGAAATAAAAGAGGATACAAACAAATGGAAGAACATTCCATGCTCATGGGTTGGAAGAATCAATATCGTGAAAATGGCCATACTGCCCAAGGTAATTTATAGATTCAATGCCATCCCCATCAAGCTACCAATGACTTTCTTCACAGAATTGGAAAAAACTACTTTAAAGTTCATATGGAACCAAAAAAGAGCCCGCATCACCAAGTCAATCCTAAGCCAAAAGAACAAAGCTGGAGGCATCACGCTACCTGACTGTAAATCCCATTTTTAAATACCATCCCAAAAGGCTCGTTATGGTAGCTCTTCCTGATGAGTCTCTTTAAAAAGGAAGAGTTTCTTTGGAAGACTATCATCACCTTCTATTTCATCTGGTTACAAGTTTAAATTTTGTGTTTCAGATTTTTGCAAAGAAGGACAGTCATGAGCAGTAAATGCAAACTATCAGAGTTGAAAGAGATCTAGCATTATCACAGTAGTTGAAACCCATGTTTAACCCCCAAAGTAGCATGCCATTATATATCTTCTCTACCATTTGTATGGAAACACAAGAATATTAGATTTGGCGAGCACTTTCACTTAACCTGTGGTCTAAGTACTTTATTTTACGGTTTTATCTATTCACTTATTCTTCAAATAATCATTGAGCACCTCTATGTTACAGATACTATTTTAGGCATTATGGTTATACCAGTGGACAAAATAGATAAAATCCCTCTCATCTTGGAAATTGCATTATAGTGAGTAAGGACAGGTTATAAAATGGTAAATAAACATATAGTTTGTCAGGTGGAGATAAGTGCTAAGCAGAACATGAAAGCAGGGGAGCTTGTGTGGCATATGTAACATATGGGATATAGGGAGGAGTACAAAGAGAAGAAAGCAGTTTTAGACAGGTGACCAGGGAAGGTTTCATCAAGAGGGTATTTTTGTTGTGTTGTTGTTGTTTTTTAAGTTAAATATTTGAAAGATGAGCACTATTGAGCCATATAAATTCACGGAAAGAAAATGGTCAAGAAAGTAGGTATAGCATGAGCAGAGGCACTCTGGCAGGAATTGACAGCTGTATTTTTGGAACAGCAAGGTAGCCAGTGAAGATGGAGCAGACTGAGCAATGGCAGAGTGATAGAGGGGAGGTCAGAGAGGTGATGTGGTCCTGTTGAGTTTTTAGATAATTGTAAGAATTTTGGATTTTTGTGAGAGAATTTCCTGTGCAAGAAGCCATTGGGTTTGATCAGAGATGTGATATGATTTGATCTAAAGGATCATTGCAGTGGTTTTGTTGAACCTGAATTATAGTGAGAAAGGTTAGAAGCAGATCAGCTGGGATGCTATTGCAATATTTAAGAATGAGATTGTGAGAAGTACTCATATTCTACCTTGTATTTGTGAATGTTCTTCAGACACAGGATTTCCCAGCAATTTAAGTAAAGGTAATGACAGAAAGGGAGGATTTAAGGATGTCTCAACAGTTTTTGGCCTAAGCAACTGTAAGTATAGAATTGGCGGCCAGGTGAGGTGGCTCATGCCTGTAATCCCAGCACTTTGGGAGGCTGAGGTGAGGGGAATCACTTAAGGTCAGGAGTTTGCGACCAGCCTGGCCAACATGGAGAAGCCCCATTTCTACTAAAAATACAAAAAATTAACCAGGCATGGTGGCAGACGCCTGTAGTCCCCGCTACTCAGGAGGCTGAGTCAGGAGAATCGCCTGAACCCAGGAGGTGGAGGTTGCAGTGAGCCTAGATTGCGCCACTGTACTTCAGCCTAGGTGACAGAGCAAGACACAATCTCAAAAAAAAAAAAAAATAAAATAAATAGAGCTGGCAGTTTTTGAATGGAGTCCTGAGATACAGAGGGATCAATGGGGAAGAGATACAAGATTCTTTTTTTTGTATGTTAAAGTCTAAACGGTTACCATACATCTAAGAGCAGATGTAAAGTAAGTAGTTATGCATGATTCTGCAGTTTAGGAGAAAAGTCCAGGCTGCAGAAATGTTTGGTTGTTGTGAATATATAGGTAATATTTAAAGATTTTGGGAATGAGATTACCTTGGGAATGAGTATAGAAAGAAAAGAAAAAAGGACTAAGGACTAATCTCTTGGCATTCCCACATTTAGATGAAAAAATGAGGCCCCAGAGAGGGGAAGTAGTACAGGTAGCATAGATGTATTTCAGAATAGCTAAGACTAGAACTCAGTGGACTCTCCTCAGTAGACAGCCCTAATAAGATTAGTTTTGAGTAGCCTGATTTTTCACTTTTTTTTTTTCTATGCTATTCTTCTGAGTAGTAAACTGGGAAGATTTTGGACAAGAAAAAAGTCAGATTATACATCATTGGTTCTCTCTTTAAATAATCAACACTTGCATTCACTTACTGTGTTTCTGCTAGTTGGTGGGTCTAAAAATTAGAGTAGGAAAATGAGGTTATTAAATGATTATCCCCCTCTATTCTGTCAATGGTGTATTTTCTTTTAAGTCACTGGGAGCTCTAGCATGGGTCAGAGGTGTCTAGGGTGTAATAGGAGCAAGCTTTGACCAGATTTTATAGTAGTTAGAGATTTTTAAATCTAACTTAAAGAGCATAGTAGCAAGCCTAAATTTCAGATCTACAAAAGGGCCAAAATATTCAGAGACTTTGTAAATGAGTTCATCATCTGGATTGAAAGTCAGCTTTTGTCATTTGCCAAGAATGTTCAAAATGTTAATATATAACATTTGTATAAAACTTTTGAATTTTGGAAGTTTCCAACATTTATTTTCTTATTTGGCTTTCACAAATTCCCAGCACAGAATGACTTTTCACTCTTTGGTAAGACTTGTTTATTAAGAACTCCTGCTGTTGTTCAAGTGAATTGGCTTTGGGAACCCTTACCATTCTGGTTGTCTTACCTGGCCACTGTAATTTAAATGGAGTGGCCAGATCTGTTGACAATATACTAGATGTAGACTGAACACAGCATGGGATAATGGGACTCTAACCTATCTTTCCTAGGCCACAATATTTCTATTGTATGCATTAATTCACTACGTTAATTTATTTTCAACAGCTGTATCAAACTGTTAGAGACACGTTGTACTTATGGTCAACTAAAAATCTCTTATTTTTCTAAATAATATGCTGTCAAATGAAATCTTGTGCATTTAAACTATTGATAACTTGAATCACATGTAGAATTTTATTATTAATATCTATTAAATATTATTCTGTGGTTTCAATCTAGAATTCCAATTTCATTTTTAATCTATTATTTTTACCCTTAAAAGTAAAACATCTAGGCTGGGTGTGGTGGTGCATGCCTGTAATCCCAGCACTTTGGGAGGCCAAGGCAGGTGGATCACCTGAGGTTGGGAGTTCAAGACCAGTCTGACCAATATGGAGAAACCCCATCTCTACTAAAAATACAAAAAATTAGCCGGGCATGGTGGCACATGCCTGTAATCCCAGCTACTCATGAGGCTGAGGCAGGAGAATCACTTGAACCTGGGATGCAGAGGTTGTGGTGAGCCGAGATTGCACCATTGAACTCCAGCCTGGCCAACAAGAGTGAAACACTGTCTCAAAAAAAAAGAAAAGTAAAACATCTGTTTCAGTTAGAGTTGTGTTCATCTACATTTGAAAGAGACCCTAAAACTAGTGACTTAACCAAAGAAGAGCTCATTTATAACATGAAACAAGTCTTGAGGTATGTGCCCAGGGCTGGAGCTGCAGTTCGAGGACATCATAAAGGGCTCAACTTCTGGATCACCAGCCTCAGCACATGACTTTCTCCCTCATGGTTATAAAATGAGGACATTTGTTTCTGTTTTCTTTTCCTGTGTAATGCATTGCCATAAACTTGGCAGCTTAAAATAACACACATTTATGATTTCACAGTTTCCATGGGTCAGTAGTCCTAGCACAGGTTGGTTAGGTCCTCTACTCAGATTCTCATCATGCTCAAACCAAGATGCTGGCCATAGCTGTGTTCTCATCTAAACCTTGGGATCCTCTTCCATGCTCATTCAGGTTGTTGGCAGAACTCAGTTCCTTGTGGTTGTAGGACTGAGGTTTCTGTTTTCTTGCTGGCTGTTGCCTGAGGGTTGCTCTCAGCTCCTAGAGGCTGATCTGAGTTCTTAACCATGTGGCCTTTTTACAGCATGGCAGCTTACCTCTTCAAGGTTAGAAAGAGAATTTCTCTCTAGTTTGCTACAATGAAGTCTTATGAAAAGTAGCCTAATCAAGGGACTGACTATGCTGTCCTATTCATAGGTCCCACCTGCACTCAATGGGCATGACCCTAGGAAGTGGGCATCTTGGGAACATTAGAATTAGAATTCTGTCTGTCATATTAGTTTCTGGGCAGGATTAAGTATCCTGGAAAGGTTAAGAGTAAAAGGCATGTAATAACTAACTCTGCCTGCCCTTCTTTTTAAGTTTAGAAATAAGATGAGATCAAGCACATTCAAAGTGGTATGGCCATAGATTAAAGTTCAGAAATTGATAGTTTTATCAGAAACCCTACTTAGTAGACTTCCGTTTATATTTCATTAGTCATAATTGCAATTAGCACAAGGAAGCCAGGGAAATAAAGTTTTAGCTACCTATGCAAAAATCAGCATTCTGTTAAAAAGGAAGAGGAGATATTGCATATTGATAGCCAGGGTAAAATTTGAAATGCCAAAGTAGAGAAAATAAATGTGTCTTGTTTAGGAAAAATGGAAATTAATAACGGAAAAAAAATCACACAGAAATTCCTACACAGGATTAATCACTGCTAACATTATCATACTTCTTAATTATATCATATTGTGTGCAACTTAAAAAATGTACTATAAGGATTTCTATGGTGAACTATTTGTAAATATAATTTTTAATAACTGAACAATACCATATTATAAGGATGTTCATAATATCCCCTATCATTAACCCTCCTTTTCTTATAATACATTTTTAGTTTTTACTATTTTAAATAATGTAATGATGGGTATTTTTGTACATAAATTATTTTATATATTTAAGATTTTTTATTAAGGTGTACTCTTAGATTTACTAGATCAAAGAGAATGGACATTTTTATCTTCTTGTCACATATTTTCATAGGTTTTCAAAAATGATGAACTAATTTATACTTACCAACAATGAACTGAAGTAGTCATCACTCTGAGAACATTCTAAAATTCTAATTTCATCCCTCATGTCAGTTTCACTTCTTGCCTTTGGGTCTAACAAAAATTTGATAAGTATGCCTTTTATGACTTCATCCAATCTTCTGATAAAAATGAGGCTACTTCTGGACAGGGGTTTGAGCCCTATACTACCACCTGAGAAACTATTCTTATTTAATGTAATTAAATAATTAATAGTCTTCAGGCACAGTTTGAGCCCATACAAATCTAGCCATTTTACTTTGGAACCAACCCATAGTCACCTTGTCAGCAGGGACATTAAGAGGGGCATTATACTTTCATTTAATTAATCCCATTTGTCAATTTTGGCTTTTGTTGCCATTGCTTTTGGTGTTTTAGACGTGAAGTCTTTGCCCATGCCTATGTCCTGAATGGTATTGCCTAGGTTTTCTTCTAGGGTTTTTATGGTTTTAGGTCTAACATTTAAGTCTTTAATCCATCTAGAATTAATTTTTGTATAAGGTGTAAGGAAGGGATCCAGTTTCAGCTTTCTACATATGGCTAGCCAGTTTTCCCAGCACCATTTATTAAATAGTGAATTCTTTCCCTATTGCTTGTTTTTGTCAGGTTTGTCAAAGATCAGATGGTTGTAGATATGTGGCATTATGTCTGAGGGCTCTGTTCTGCTCCATTGATCTATATCTGTTTTGGTACCAGTACCATGCTGTTTTGGTTACTGTAGCCTTGTAGTATAGTTTTAAGTCAGGTAGCTAAAGAGCTTCTGCACAGCAAAAGAAACTACCATCAGAGTGAACAGGCAACCTACAAAATGGGAGAAAATTTTCGCAACCTACTCATCTGACAAGGGGCTAATATCCAGAATCTACGATGAACTCAAACAAATTTACAAGAAAAAAACAACCCCATCAAAGAAGTGGGCAAAGGATATGAACAGACACTTCTCAAAAGAAGACATTTATGCAGCCAAAAAACACATGAAAAAATGCTCATCATCACTGGCCATCAGAGAAATGCAAATCAAAACCACAATGAGATACCATCTCACACCAGTTAGAATGGCGATCATTAAAAAGTCAGGAAACAACAAGTGCTGGAGAGGATCTGGAGAAATAGGAACATTTTACACTGTTGGTGGGACTGTAAACTAGTTCAACCATTGTGGGAGACAGTGTGGCGATTCCTCAGGGATCTAGAACTAGAAATACCATTTGACCCAGCCATCCCATTACTGGGTATATACCCAAAGGATTATAAATCATGCTGCTATAAAGACACATGCACACGTATGTTTATTGCGGCACTATTCACAATAGCAAAGACTTGGAACCAACCCACATGTCCAACAACGATAGACTGGATTAAGAAAATGTGGCACATATACACCATGGAATACTATGCAGCCATCAAAAATGATGAGTTCATGTCCTTTGTAGGGACATGGATGAAACTGGAAACCATCATTCTCAGTAAACTATCCCAAGGACAAAAAACCAAACACCGCATGTTCTCACTCATAGGTGGGAATTGAATAATGAGAACACATGGACACAGGAAGGGGCACATCACACTCTGGGGACTGTTGTGGGGTGGGGGGAGGGGGGAGGGATAGCATTGAGAGATATACCTAATGCTAAATGACGAGTTGATGGGTGCAGTACACCAGCATGGCACATGTTTACATATGTAACAAACTTGCACATTGTGCACATGTACCCTAAAACTTAAAGTATAATAATAATAAAATAAAAAAAAGAGGGGCATTATACTAAAGATCAGACGTTCAAAGCAGTCTCCTGATTGCTCAGTCTGAAATCCTTATTATGGAAGAAAATGAAGTTAGTTTATTGTGTTTAGGTCTCCATTCTCTGTCCACAGTCTGCTAAACTTGTAGTGCTAGTCTGACTCTTCAGTGATAATACTTTTGCTCTGAATAAACTCCAAAAAACGGTCTTTTTCTGCCTTTCGTATTTTCTTCAAGTTTGTCCTTAGACTTCATTTTAGCTTCCTGAGCCCATGTGGATGAGTTGAGACACTGCTCGAATTTGTACTGCATTCACTTCCCTTCTCCTTCTGTCTTTTGTACATGTTATTTTTAAACTTGATTTTACCTGAGATGTTCCTGTAGTCAAACTAGCTTCTTTTAGATGGGTTTCCTTTTTCTTCTTCCTTGGATTACTCATGATTGTGTAGTTAGAATTTCTGTTTCTGAGCTTCCTGTCCTTATTTTTTTTCCACACTCAATTTTATGGACTGTTTCCCGTCTGTGAGAATAACCTACACAGTTTTCCATTCATTCTTAGATATTTCTATTTTCCAGTTTGTGGAATACTTCCAAATGTGCTGCTCCCTTCCTATTTTCTGGGCTTCAAAGGCAAAATAAAGATGTTATAACTTCCTACACTATCCTTGGTTCAAAATTTATTGCTGTTTTTTTTTGTTCCACACCTTTGGATATGAATATTAGAATTGCATATGCACTTTATAGAGAACTTAGAAAATGATCACAATTATAAAATATAAGATTAAAATTATTTGTAATCAGACCACTAATTCATTTAACTGTTAACATTTTTGTTCTGTTTCATTCAATAAGAAATATGTATGTATGTGTATATTAAAAATAACTCCATCTTATTCATTTTAAGTCATATTTGTCCTTAAAATGTCAGTCTATAGAATTGGCTCATTAGTTATAGACCTATAATTACATATACATAATAACAACTAGAGGCAAAAGAGAAAAAAATAAAAGGTACCCAGGATCTGTAAGAAGAGCCATATTGTCTTCTGAATAATGTTTTATAATGCAAGAAGGCATGTAATATATCATAAGTGGTTCTCAGCAAGAAAATTAACATTTTTAAAGTTCACAGTTGAAGCAAAAACATCTTTACTCTGGCAAAGGTATTGTCCTTTTGAATCTATTTGCATCAGTGGAATTCTATAAAAACAACCACGAAATCAGAACTGAAGTTTGTTTGTTTGTTTGTTTGTTTGTTTGTTTTGAGATGGAGTCTCACTCTGTCACCCAGACTGGAGTTTAGTGGCGCGATCTCATCTCACCGCAACCTCCTCCGCCTCCTGGGTTCAAGCAATTCTCGTGCCTCAGCCTCCCGAATAGCTGAGTTTACACGCACATGCCACCATGCCCAACTAATTTTTGTATTTTTAGTAGAGACAGGGTTTCACCATGTTGGCCAGGCTGATCTTGAATTCCTGACCTCAAGTGATCTGCCCACCTCGGCCTCCCAAAGTGTTGGGATTATAGGTGTGAGCCACCACGCCCAGCCATTTCTTACTCTGTAAGAAATTTCTTTTATTTGTTTGTCTTTTTATTTTCTCTCAAATTTATTGAGTAACTACTTTATAACTTTCTGATGAGAGGTGCCTTTCTTCAGGTCATTTATGTTTCAACTCTACTTTCCTTATCTTGCTTTTTTGCATGTCCAGTATTACAGCCTCAGTTTTCTACTTATTCTGTATATGTTAAGGTACTCAGGTGCCACTAGATTTGATCTGTTTGATAATGTGTAAGTTTATGGAAAAATATTTTCTATTTCTTTTTAAAATTATGCATTGCTTATGTCTATCTAAAATGTAAATGCATACATCTACATTGGTATAAATATACAATTTATATTTATCTATCACTGTCCATATAGTGATATAGTAAATACAACTGAGGGTTTCCAGATTCAAAATCATTGAGCCATGCCAGGTTTGAGCTCCTCCTCCCAACCATTCCTCTTCCCCTCCTGCTACAAGTTGTCCCAGTAGAAGTTGCCACTCCTACATACTGTGTCTTTTAAGTCACTGTAACTGGCCAATAGTGTCCACATGATCCAAGTGAGTCCACTTGTGGTACCACTGTCTCTGGGACTTGGAATTGTTCTAGTCTTAAGTATGAACATGTGCCTGAAGCTAAAGTCATCAGAGTCCTTCCTCAAGATTTCTCCAACTGAGGTTGAGGGTAGGAAGCCTTTTCTCTTTAGTGGCAAAACAATGAGCTTATGAATCCAGAAGCTCTAAACTTCTTTATTTGCAAAAACCTGAGGGCAGATAGGAAAAATTAAGGTGATCTGATGGTATTTGAGAGATTAATTTTATTTTCTAAAGTTCCTGGAGTAGCCTGAGTCTTTCAGCAATTCTGTTACTCCTGGGAGCTACCCTCCAGATGGCCTAGGTGATTCAATGGGTTTCTGATTTTTGCAACCAGTAACTTATGGCTAATCAAGTTGACAGAGTGCACTTGCTCTAGATAATGATTGCTTAACAAATGCCTTATATTTAAACTCTCAATTTGAGAAATCTTTCCCATTAAGGGAGCATTATTCTCAGCTCTCCCACAAGTTTAACTACATTAGACAAGAGCTTGAGATAGTCTCGGGAGTCACCTTCGATTCTGTTTGGAAAAAGGGAGAGTATAAATCATCTCCCTTCACAGCTGGTGAAACGGATGCCAGAAAGAGGACTTAATCTGCCCATAGTGACCAAGATAATTTGTAGCAACATCAGGGCTAAGACTCAAGTCTCCTAATTCCCTGTCCTACGCTGTCCTGAGTATAAAGAGATTCAGTGTAACGGATATCAGCATAGAGAAGTCACAATTTCTTTTGTGCTTTTTAAATTTGAATCAGTTCATTTTTCTTTCCCTTTTACCGAACAGTTCATTCAAAATTTACATTGTAAGCACTACATGCCAACAGGCTCTATGATAACTGCTGGCAAGATAGACACTCCAAGTATGTGTCACTTCTGCTCTCAAGAAGTTTATTATCTAGAGAGAAGGTAAATTTTAAAAAGTAATTGTACATGTGTGTGACCATAGATACTATAGGGGACTGTTAGGAACCACCTAGGAGGTTGGTTAGCAGAACCTTGCTGGGGTTCTGGATTGGGGAGCATTGGTCTATCAGAGAGGATAATACCTTATCATAACCAATCAGATCTATTGTTTCCAACTTTGCATTATATCATCTACTCTGTTAAAATCATATTTTAAAAAATACGTATTTCATTTTGGGCTAGTCTCAGGAAAATTAGAGAAAGGTAAAAATGGGGGTAGCACTCCTTAGGCGAGGGTATAAAAAACACACATGGTAATATAAAATCGGTTAATGAATTTCTCTATCCACAAACCCCTCTACTCTCAACCACTCCCACATATACCACCACTATTTCCAGATCAGTAGTTGTCAAACTGTGTGAAGAGGAACATTAGCTCTCTGAGATATAGCATTAGATAAGAGTTCTGTAGTCAGGTAACTTTATGACCACTGCACAATCATTCCCTTCTTTGAGATGGGAAGGAGAAAGAGAAAGCCTGTTCTCCCATCCCAACTTGAATCTGCCTTATTTCCATTCACACATAATTGATACACATCTTTCCCCTCTGCTCCCAGTTCATTATGGTGCTTTAGTTCCCCTCATGCCTTCCAGCCTAGAATGAGAAACTGCTTTTCTGTTTAATGTAAAAAATTTGAACACATGGCACATTCCATCATCTTCTAAAGACTCTGAGAAATCCTATGATTAAAAAACACTTTTGTATTTTTTTTAATTTAACATCTAAAATCATTTAGCCATAAGATGACTTTTCTCCCATATCATCCTATGAAACTTCAGAACCTACTTGGAAATATCTTACTCTAATGAAGAAGTTTTGTTTGCCCCTCCAGTCTCATATATGACTTAACAATAATACTTGGACAGTGTTGTATTGTTTTCCAAGTGTTTTATTTTCAGTGCCTATTGCATGCCAGCACTATTGCTAAGTTCTTTCATGTATCTCCTCTCACTTTATACACATCCTCAATAACCTTGTGAAGTTGGCATTATTTTCATCATAGATTATACGTAAGGAAACAGGCTGAGAGAGAGATTATAGTGACTTCCTGGAGGTTACACGAGTGGCAATACGCAGAGCTGGGATAGTTCTGAGTCTTTCTTTTTTTTATTATTATACTTTAAGTTTTAGGGTACATGTGCACAAAGTGCAGGTTAGTTACATATGTATACATGTGCCATGTTGGTGTGCTGCACCCATTAACTCATCATTTACATTAGGTATATCTCCTAATGCTATCCCTTCCCCCTCCCCCCACCCCACAGCAAGCCCCGGTGTGTGATGTTCCCCTTCCTGTGTCCATGTGTTCTCATTGTTCAGTTCTCATCTATGAGTGAGAACATGCGGTGTTTGGTTTTTTGTCCTTGCGATAGTTTGCTGAGAATGATGGTTTCCCGCTTCATCCACGTCCTACGAAGGACATGAACTCCATGTTTTATGGCTGCATAGTATTCCATGGTATATATGTGCCACATTTTCTTAATCCAGTCTATCATTGTTGGACATTTGGGTTGGTTCGAAGTCTTTCCTATTGTGAATAGTGCCACAATAAACATACGTGTGCATGTGTCTTAAAAAACTACTTTAAAGTTCATATGGAACTAAAAAAGAGCCTGCATTGCCAAGTCAATCCTAAGCCAAAAGAACAAAGCTGGAGGCATCACGCTACCTGACTTCAAACTATACTACAAGCCACAGTAACCAAAACAGCATGGTATGGGTACCAAAACAGAGATATAGACCAATGGAACAGAACAGAGCCCTCAGAAATAATGCCACATATCTACAACTATCTGATCTTTGACAAACCTGACAAAAACAAGCAATGGGGAAAGGATTCCCTATTTAATAAATGGTGCTGGGAAAACTGGCTAGCCATACGTAGAAAGCTGAAACTGGATCCCTTCCTTACACCTTATACAAAAATTAATTCAAGATGGATTAAAGACTTACATGTTAGACCTAAAACCATAAAAACCCTAGAAGAAAACCTAGGCAATACCATTCAGGACATAGGCATGGGCAAGGACTTCATGTCTAAAACACCAAAGGCAATGGCAACAAAAGCTGAAATTGACAAATGGGATCTAATTAAACTAAAGAGCTTCTGCACAGCAAAAGAAACTACCATCAGAGTGAACAGGCAACCTACAGAATGGGAGAAAATGTTTGCAACCTACTCATCTGACAAAGGGCTAATATCCAGAATCTACAAAGAACTCAAACAAAGTCACAAGTTCTGAGTCTTTCTATGGCACCTTTTCCCTTCACATTAAATAAATAGAGACAAATAATAAAAATTCAAGATACTAGATAATTCTGAAGCTAGAGGATATACTGAACTTCATCCAAAAATTCAAAGCAGAATGTCAATCAGTTAGATGTTAGCAGCTAAATACTTCCAAAAAAGTTATATTTGTTCTGGAGGGGCAGGAGATCTACAGATAGAGATGGGAATAAAACTAACTCAAGCAAAGAACACATTGAGGGAAGGGTTTATGGTCTAGTTTGGTTGGAATTTAGTAGAGATGAAACAGGAGAGTTCAGACGTAGCCATGTAGGTTGGGCACCAGTTTTGTGGTCTGAACTTATTCTGAGTAGGCAATGTGAGCCCACAAGATATTTTTTCGATGAAGTATGAATGTAATTACACTTACACTTTAATTGGAGTATTTAAGAGACAATCTGGAAGGAATATGGAGGATGATTGCAATGAGAGAGAAGAAACTAGAGGCATGTGATCAGAGAGAAGACTACACAGGACATGAACTGGGGTAAAATGTTACAGTCACTGTGAGAAGAGAGAATGTCATGTCCATCATCATCTCTAAGCAGAAGTTGAAGAGCCCTGGACTAACAAGACAATCACATAAGTGATTGCATAGCAAATTAAAGCATGGAGTGTAAAGCCTTTGATGAATAGTGCCTGGTCCATGAAAAGTGCTCAATGATTATTTGCTGAACAATAAATCATTTCATCTAGTTACATATTTCAAGTATTATATAAGAACTTCAAATTGATGTATCTCTTCTTTTTAATTTTCAATTACAAGTTTGTGGAATGAAGAAAAATAATGTTTTATTCCATATCTGAAAGTAGAAAATTATATAACATATTCTAAGTGCTGCCTCAGGGAGGTTACCCAGGCTAAGAATGAGTTGTTATCTGACTATGGAATTTAGGAGTTAGACGTCAGGAATTTGTGAGGGTTGGGTCGACAGGTTCTATGGTTGAGGCCAGCATTTTGGTAGTTAGCTAGTATCTCTCTGATGGCCAATGATGATGAGCATTTTTTCATGTGTCTTTTGGCTGCATAAATGTCATCTTTTGAGAAGTGTCTGTTCATATCCTTTGCCCACTTGTTGATGGGGTTGTTTTTTTCTTGTAAATTTGTTTGAGTTCTTTGTAGATTCTGGATATTAGCCCTTTGTCAGATGCGTAGATTGCAAAAATTTTCTCCCATTCGTAGGTTACCTGTTCACTCTGATGGTAGTTTCTTTTGCTGTGCAGAAGCTCTTTAGTTTAATTAGATCCCGTTTGTCAATTTTAGCTTTTGTTGCCATTGCTTTTGGTGTTTTAGACATGAAGTCCCTGCCCATGCCTATGTCCTGAATGGTATTGTCCTGAATGGTATTGGAGAGTATCATTGACTCTCCAAATACAAAAAGTGACTAAAATATTAATTTATTTAGCTTTATCAACACATCCATTTTTACACATGGTGGTTCTTCCTATTTGTTTTCACCCAAGATAACATTATTCTAACAATGCTGGCAGAAATAGTTTCATTTATGCTATCTGGAGAAGCAAGAGCTTCAAACTCTCTACTAAAGAGTTAAGGGCTAGGGCATAAGAATCATATATAAGAAAAAAATTAACTCTCTAATTTGAGAGAGAAATGAATTTGTTAAGCTAAAATTGGGTCTTATCTATAAAAGTTCTTAAGAGAGGAAGATGATGTTAAAATAATTATATGTAATATATAGCCATAAAAATACATAATATTACTTAACTTCTACTTTTGCCCCTGGTAAAATATTCCTAATTCTCATAATTCTGCCAGATGGGTATTATCTCTGCCTTATGGGTAAGGCCAAAGAAAATTAAATATTTCGCCTAAGTACATTTAGTTATTAAACAGCACTGAAATCATTTGTGGAGCAACAGAATATAAAGAATATTTTTAAAAGAACAAAATTAGGACTCCAACCTATGTCTGCTTTACTGCAAAGCCTACAGTAGTTCAGCTCAACTTTTATAAACTGGTTTATTTAGTCTTCCTTCCATTTCACCTAAAAGAATGGCATCAAATAATAACTGGAAAGCAAAATAAGGACAGGCAGTTGGACCTGTAAAGTAAATTTTCTTGTGAACATGTTTTCTTTTTTACTTTCTGCAGAAATCACCCACGTCTAAAATTATTTTCAGTGAAAGCTGAACTGGTCACTCTTCCAAAGTCCTTGTTCATTCATTTATTCAGTCAGTCATTCGCTTAGTCTGTATGTCTTCTGAGTGCCTACTGTTTGCAGGCACTATGCTAGACACCAGGATGGGGTAATGAATCTCCTAGAAGCTTCCAGTCCAGTAGAGGATACACAAACAAAGCATTACATACTGACCAGTGATAAGTGCCAGAATAGAGAGATTCCTGCTCAGCCTCGGGGAGTCAGGGAAGATTTCCCATGGGAGGTGATCACTGAAGAGTGACCTGAAGGAAGAAGAAGAAGGAGACAGGAGATTGTACTCATTGGAGGACCAACTATGTAATCTTTAGGTATTTCATCTGTGTATATCGTTTAACTCTAACAAGAATCTCATGAAATATAGTGATGATTGGCCTCATTTTTAAGTTAAGGAGTAGAGGCTCAGGCTTTTCACTTGTCCTTTGTTTAACAATAACTGGCAAAACGAAGTTTTAAAGCTTGACTCCAACATGCTTTCTGTTTCCATTTTGTCCTACTGTATTTGGGACAATGATGTTCCAGTCGCAGTCCTCAGTCTTGGCACATAGAGGTGCCAGAATAAAAGCATTTAATTATCATAAAAATAAATTGTGAAACTCATAATTTCTGTCATTTCCACCATAGATAGCACTCAATAAATAACACTTTGAGTTGAATAAGTCTAGCAAATACTGTGGCTAAGTAGTTTATCCTATATGTGTCTCAGTCTCCTCATCTGTAAAACAGGGTTAATAGTTTATCCACCTCTCAGGGTGTAGTAAGGGTTAAATGAGATTATGTATGTAACATACATGGCATGGTGCCTAAGTGTTCAATAATAAAGTGTTCAATAATTGTTAGTAATTATTACAATTAATGTTTTGTGTCTGGTTGACCATTTATCTTTTCAAGCTGATTAATGAGAAAATAGTTTAACTAAAGGCTGCTGTTTTTCATGAATGAGGTTTGTTAAGTATGGCTAAACATAGTCTTTATGCTTATCTTTATTCTTTCTTTTCAAGACTGATTATTGGGTACCCCAGCACTGTTTCAGTAAAAGACTCACAGTGAGAACAATTAAAAACTTACTGAATTAAAAACAAAATGTTAATAGAGGCAATATCTATGAATATTCTGGTTCTTAATGGCAATTATTGGTAAGTCATACATTATATATTGGATTTGGAAAATGTATCTCAGGAATAGTAAACTGTCAAAAAGACTCAAGAACTGTGTCTACCTAGTATTAAGGTTATGGGGTCTGGTGCAGAAAAGGCAAGGATGTTGAACTCAGATTATTTTCAGGGGCCAGGAACTTAACAGAAATGCACATTTACAGACATTTACACATAAAAATAAATAAATAAATTGATCAATTAATAACTCTGCGCCACATGTAACACATTGTGGACTGTTTGTTCATAACTTTTGCAATTTAGAAAGAAGCAGTAGCCAAAAACTTAGAAAACATGGGTCCTCATTCCTTCAACAAACATTTATAGGGAGCAGTGGGTTAAGAGCAGGGGCTCTGGGCTGGCGCGGTGGCTCACATCTGTAATCCCAGCACTTTGGGAGGCCAAGGCGGGCGGATCACGAGGTCAGGAGATCGAGAGTATCCTGGCCAACACGGTGAAATCCTGTCTGCACTAAAAATACAAAAAATTAGCCAGGCGTGGCGGCGGGCGCCTGTAGTCCCAGCTACTTGGGAGGCCGAGGCAGGAGAATGGCGTGAACCTGGGAGGCGAAGCTTGCAGTGAGCCAAGATCGCACCACTGCACTCCAGCCTGGGCGACAGAGTGAGGCTCCGTCTCAAAAAAAAAAAAAAAAAAAAAAAAGCAGGGGCTCTGTTCTTGAGTCTGGCTTTGCTATTTGACAGTTGTGGAACTTTCAGGGATTGTATTACGAGTGTCTAAACATGGGCTGCAAAACCAGGTGCCAAAAGTTTGACTTGCTGGCTGTGTGACCCTGGGAAAGTTATTTAATTTCTCTATACCTCTGTTTCCTCACCTGATTTTGTGAGTACAAAACTTAGTACCAGTAAAATACATGCTATCAGGCTTATAATAAGTTATCCATAGGCATCAGCTATTTTTGGTAATATTACTGTTTAGATACCTCATATGCATTAAGCACTGTGCTTGGATCTAGGAATACAAATATAATAAAAGATAATCCTTGTTTTCAAGGACACAGACAACAGGCAGTTAGGATGTAGTGGTGTCAATGGAGGTGGGTACGAAGTACCAGGGAACACTAAAGATAACGTTTCATGGTGCTAAGAGAAGGCTACTCGGTAGAGACATTTCTAGAAACATGGAGGTATGCAGGTAGCCAGAGCTAAGAGGTGAGGTGCATTCTATAATAGCATATTCCCTGTGAGGCTCAGTAGCCTGTGTGATGCTAGGCAGATCACTTTCCCTCTCTTTGTCTTAATTTCCTGATGTGTCAAAGAAAGCAGGGAGAATTAGTGGTACCTAAGTTCCCCTCCTCTTTAATAATTGGTGATTCTCTGTGAGCTTGGGGATGTTTCACGGCTGAAACAGAGCACTAGAGGTGGCTAGGGTGATGGGAGGGAGATCTCTTGGTATGTAAATGGGGAGACCTAGAAGGTATAAGGCCCTAGATCTACAGAAAGGAGGCAAGAAAGATTTGAAATACACTTTGACATCTAAAGAATAAAGGACAGAGGCTGAGGTAAGGCCATGGTGGGGATGAGGGAGGCATTGTCAAAGGGACACAATTTTTGGAGCTGCTTTTGTGAACCTTTCTCTTCTCTATACCCCATTTCTCCATGCTGACAATGTGACTTTGTCCTGTGTTAAAATAAGTGACAATATGGCTCAGTCTGTCCTTCCCAATGCCTGTTACACCAAACTCTGGTAACTTTCATACAAGAGGGCATCACTGAGACCTGGCCTCTCTGCGTCACACTCACCATGTATGCCTTCCCTTCATGGAGATACCATGGTAAAGTGCAAAACTGTGGGCTTTGGATTCAAATAGACATTGGTTTGGACACGAAGAAAATGTAGGCCATAGACACTAAGAAGAGAGCAAGGAGAAGAGAAAGAGAAAATATAGGCAGAAGCCAGGTTCTGACCCTTACTATCCCTGAGACCTTGCACACATCATTTAGCTTCTCTGGACTTCACTTTTGTCATCTGTTAAAGGAGGGCAGTAGCTCCCATCTCAGATTTATTGTGGTGATTAAGTGAAATGCCATATTCTGAGAATAATGTCTGAAACATAAGGTCAGTTTAGGGGAGTCCCAGTAGAAGCTAATGATTGCAGTGGAGGAAAGCAGGTACCCAAAGGAAATGGGAGGTTGATATGAGGGACAAGGGAGGACAGAAGTGCTTAACAGACAGGTGTCCACTACACTAGCACCCATGTTAGGTATTAATGATGATTAATAGAAAGCTAGCAAAATCTTTGCCACTTATGTGCTCAATAAACAAGTGCTAAATCTTCTCAGAGAAAGGATTTTTAAACCCCTGTTTCGTGTATTACTTTTTGTACAGAGGTGTTATTATCCAGTAGGCCATCTGCTCTAATTAAAATTTCACAGGGCTGGGGAATTTAGTGCCCTAACCTTGGAGTCTCGGATACAGTTGGTGTTTTGTTTGAGGTTGATGTATTTGGAAAGACTATGGGAGGATGAATTCTTTGCCAGCTTCTAACTAGGCAGATGTGAAAATTTTTCTGCTAGGATTTTTTTTTTTTTTTTTTTTTTGGCTCTCTGGTGCTGGGGGTCAAAGATTAAATACTTTGCCACAAGACAGATGTTCTGAAGAGCTAATTAAAAAAACTGACAAGTAACCAGGACCTCTGATGGTTAGTCGTATGTGCCTTCCTCCACCAAAAGATGAGAATCACTGTTGCTTAGAGTGATTATATTAAATTATATTTCCAGAAAGTTCACAATTGGAATAAAAAGGACAGTGTCTTTAAAGGCATTCTTAATTATATGAGTGTGTCTCAAAATTGGCTGCACATTTTGAGTGTAGAATCTTTAAAAAATTATGAACAACTTTATTTTTAAAATTAAATTTGTTTAAATTTCAACTTTTAGATATAAGGGCACATGTGCAGGTTTGTTATATGGGAATATTGTGTGAGGCAGAGGTTAGGAGTATGGATCCCATCACCGTGCCTAACTGGGAATTTTTTTTAATGCTCATACTGGGGCCCCATGTCAGACCAATTAGATCAATGTCTGGAAGGAGGGCCCTGGTAACATATTTGTTTTAACTCTACAAGGGATATGAATATACAGCCAGAGAAGTTATAATTTATAAATAATATCCTAGGATCTATTTTATTCCTAGGATTCATTGTAATGTAATGTATGGGGAGTAGGATGGGAACTGGAATTGGATAGTCTTGGTTTAAATGACAGATTGGCTAAGATAATGTTCTGCTCTGGATAAGTTACTTAAGCTTTTTTCTAGCTCCCTTACCTTTAAAATATGACCCTTAACTCTCCAATAGATGTTTGTGAACATTGGATGTGAATATTATTTAATAAACAAAGCACCTGCTTAATTAACTCCATTTGCTTTTAGTAAAATTCTTTGTTAAGAATTTTAGCCTGTTTCTGAGACTTGCTTATCAGTATAAATGAAAGATTCTGAGCAGTGGCACAAAGAAGAACACGCATTACCTTAAAACAGTAGACCATCTTGTCATACTGCAGACATAGAAATAAATCACAGTGATATCCAGTCCAATTTTACATGTCCTGGAAGTCAGAGTATATACATTTCCTTTCTAGCAAAAGATGCCCCTGGAGATGTTGTGACTACTGCCTATAATAAATGCAAATGAAAATTTCCATGTAGTGTTTTTCACTTACGCTGGCAACTCTGTTTCTATACAATTACCCAGAAAATGTGGGCTTGACTGTCTATTTGGATGCCAAGTAGCTCAATCAATTATATTGCAATCTAATTGCCCAAAGAGTCTGAACCTGCAATTCTATCAGGCAGGGTCTGATTATCCATGCTGACCTTGGGTTAATGGGGAGAGGGAGGTTTGTTCTATATTGTTATTTCTTCTCCTAGCCTAGGCCCTTTGGCTGTGACCTGATTGGTATATAGAAAGTCAGAAAGACCAGATATGGTTCGAAGTGCCAGTAATACAAATCAACCTTGCCTGATTCCTGGTTGCATGCTCCTACCTTGCATGCTGGAACCAGGTGCTCTGCCCATTGTGTTCCTTTATTTATTTGGGAATATATTTGGAGGGGAGCTGAGATAAGGATTTGGCTTCAAGCTTGTGCTTTAAACAGTATACATCTTGCCTTTTGTAGTAAACATGTGGTAAATATTAGTATTTATTCTTCTCCCTGAGCTCACAGCTGGCCATCCCAATTACTAGTGTGTGACTTGGGGCCAGTCACTTTTCCTTTCTGAAGCTCAATATCCTCAGCTGCAAAATGAAGGAATGGAAAACACACACACATTGTGTTATTCTGATGGTTAACTTGTGTGAGGAGAATATATAGATAACATTTATTGAATGTGTACTGTGTGCCTTTCACTGTTCTAAGTATTTCATGTTTCAAGTATTAATATATATTAATTTACAATCATTTGTGAGGTAAATTTTTAATTCTCTCTTTTACAGATGAGGAAACTGAAGCATGAAGTGGTTAAAGTAATTTTTCTGAGGTCTTGTAACCAGAAAGTAGGGGAACTAAGATAAGGGTTTGTCCCCAGGCCTGTACTCTAAACACTATATACCCCTTGCCTTTTTGTAGTGTGCCTGTGGTAAATATAGTCAAAAGCATTTGCAGTTCTTCCTGGCTTTCTCCTAAAATTTCTAATCTGAAATATGTATACCATGACAATCAGCACCTTGGTACACATATATTAGGTATTCACTAAATAGTTACTGATAGGTCAGCTGTTAAAGTGCTAAGGATCTGTACAGGCTTGCCTAGTAATGGACTTTTATAGTACTGTTTACCTGCAAAAAAACCCTCAGTGGCTCTCCTTGGCAAATTTAGGATTCAAGGCTCTACAGAGATCTGGCACCCTGATGCCCTTTCCAACCTTTTTATGCTTTTGCTATTTACACAAACCCTGCTAGTGGGTAAGCTCAGTCAGGAATGAGATGTATCATCTGTATATTGGTATGCCTAGTACTTGATGGAAATCTAAATACTATTAATTGGATGAATGAACCTGACTCAGTCACCATGAACTGCTACTCTTTCTACATGCAGTCTAAGCAGTCACTCCTTGGCTCTGCCTGTTTCCTGTCTCTGGAGCCCATCCTTCATGGTCCACTCTCCTAGGCCTAATACCATCTAGACTTTACTCAGTGTGTTAAAACTCACAAACAATTTAAACAGTGTTATCTTATATTTTCACTAAAATGACCCTGCTAGGTTGCCACTAATTTGAGCTTAGATTTCAGTTCTTTTTCTCATAATGATAATGGATTTTCATTGATTTTCCCACACTAGCATTGAATTCTCCTCATTAGTAGATTTTGTCAATTTGCACAGTATGATGAAGGAAAACCTATTTAACTGGCATTTAATATATGAGTGGAGGTTTAAAAAATACTACTGGCAAATGTAACTTTCATCATATATTAAGAAGGGCCCTTTCTAATGTTTAAAATTGTTTTCCTGTCATATAAACATGTTTTTATTATAATATATGGAAGAGAAATAAACTAGTATTATTTAACACTTGCTGGGTCTAACACTAAAGAACTAACTTTTATTTGTGATTGTTCTTGGTTTTCTGAACAATCTGGAAAAGGAATGCAGCTTAGCAAAAGCCCGGCTTTGATGTCAGAAAGACCCAGTGTAAGCTCTGGCCTCCCAGCCCACTTGCTGTGTGATCCTGGGGAAGCCTCTTAACCCCTTACAGTTAAGCTTTCTTGTCTGTAAACATATATGGTAATATCTCATGTTTGGTATTTGGGGTATAATTTTGTTGTCTCCTTCTCCAACACACAAGCAATAGCCAAATGAGAATCAAAGTACTGTCTTATGAATGGCCGGGCAAGTACACTAAAGCCATTCAAATAGGGCTTCTTTAATGAGATGTGGTGGCCCTTAAGCACAAGGCCTGGAAGGCTGAGCAAGGAGACTCCTTTTTACCTTCCTGAATGGGAGACAGTAGAGGACCATTGGACAGGCTTCCACTCAGTCACATAGCAAGTGGCAGGGCTCCGGAACAAAGTGTTGAGCTGGGTTTGTTCCAAAAAGCAAGGCCCTGCCTAGGTCAGTTGGTTGCCTGGCAGCAGGGAGCTCAAGTGTAACCCTTGGACATGACACTAGGAAGAGGAAGAGTGGCAGAAGACATGCTAGGCACAGGCCATGACTTTAAGGCACAGGAAGTTGCCCTACAGGGGATAGGCAGAAGCACTGCTGTTCTCTCAGGACTGGATTCCATAGAGTCAGGAAGATACTTGAGCTGAAGGAAGAAATGCCATCCCCACCCTTACCCCAACAATAATAACAAAATCCATACGGACAAAAAAACTAATCTTTATCTTAAAGGGTTTTAAATGGGATTAAATAAGATTACTTATTTACTATTGAAGTCCCTAGCAAGTTCACATTGTGAAAGCAATAATGTCTGCTGCACTCTGTCAAGGGAAGCAAACTTTTATTACGTAAGTGTTATCATCAAGACCATTTTATAGCTGGGGAAAGGGAGGCTTAGAGAAAGGAACACCAGTCTGGTAAAAAGCAACAACAATAATATAATAAGCAAAAAGGCAACCACGCCTTTACCTTGTGTTTTGGATTTAGAAACCCTGGGAAACATTTTCTTTAAGGCTGTCTAGAGGGGAGATAAATAACCGGGCTATACTTGTCTGGAACTCCAAAGTTACCTTAAGCTTTCATAGCTGGTGAACTCAGTTTCAGGCTTGAAGGATGGGGAACCTGCTAATGAACATTTACAACTAAGGTCATTAGTCATGGATGCCATTTGGAAGCCAACACTACTTCTTATATTTTCCAAGTAATATGACTTCATTCAATGATCTCAAAATATATCAACAACTTTGACATACATGCAAAAATCAGGAATAAGTACTTCCACTTCAGATTGGACAAGAAGGTTCTGTAGTACAACATTTTAACAATGAGAAAGCCTTGTCTCTTTACATTAAGTATGAAGAAATACATCAAAGAAGTTCTACAAATTGTGATTAAAAACAATCAAATTTAACTTTACTGGAGATCTTTAACTACTTTTTACCTAAGCAAAGATATTTATTTTAGTACACTGGTAGTATATTTTCTATATTTCTTAGGTTTCTGACCAGCAGGAACAAAAAGAGCAGTTTAACTTATACTACTGACATATTTTAGATTCAAATGTTTGCTTCGTATTTTTTCCAAATTCAAGTTTATTTCATTTTTGAACCTAAACTTATATTTCCAATTTTACTTTTTTCTTTGATGAGTTATATCCATCTGGAATGTCTAGATAATGCCAGGGTTTATTTGGGGTAATAACCCCAAATCTCAGTGGGTTAAAATAGCAAGGTCATCATTCTCATGCACACTACACAGCATGGGCTGATTGGGATACTTGCCTCTACTTGATCTCACTCACAGACCTTATCCAAAAGAGTTTCCATTGCTGTGCTTCCACAGGAAGAAACAGAAAGAAAAAACATAGGAAATTGAGCATCGGCTCTTATTGCTCCTATATGAAAGTGACACACGTTACTTCTCACATTTTGATGCCCAACAAGTCACATGTCCATGGCTAGGTTCAAAGAGGTCAGAATAGTGCACTCTTCTCCATTTAACTGGAGGACAGAGACCCAGAAATATTTATGAAACTATTAATGAATACTGTAAAAGATGTCTTATCATTCTTACTTTGTATCAAGCTTACAAAAATAGTATGTGGCAGAGGGCAATTATAAATCTAAGTCAGATTAAAGGTTTATGTTTCTTCTACAATATTATTATGGTTTGAGTATGTGGAAATGTGAAAATAAGAAAATTGCCCTCTAACTGAAATTTAACCTACTAAGTAAATCCACCAAACACCATTATTCCTCTATGACACAGCAAAATAAATACTTCTTTTGTGAGGAACCAAAGAGTAAAGTTCTTTGAAGGAAAAAGTAAGAGTGAGGAGAACAGGAGGGGGATGCATATGTAGCATATAGGAAGGAATATTTAAATGAATTGTCACATATAAGTCTCTGCTGTAGCATTATTTCAGAGTATTGAATAAGAAAAATTGTTTTATTTTTTCCCTCATAGGAAAATATAAATATTGATGAAGCCTCCAGATGCCTGGTGAAACACATACTTGCAAATGAGTGTGACCTAATGGAGTCTATTGAGCCGGACGTCGTGAAGCCCCATCTCACATCAACCAAGGTTGCCAGCTGCTCTGGCTGTGCCAAATCCTAGTAGGCACCTTTGCTGGTGTCTGATAGGAATGACCTCATCATTCCGCGAATTGTGCCTCTATTTTTACCATTTTGGGTAAACGTCAGGATAGAGATATCACATGTGGCAAACCAAAGATCTATGCCTCTATTTTTTCAATGAGAGAGAAATAGCAAATGTTCTTTCTGTGCTTTCCTCACCATCATCACAGTGTTTACAAACTTTTGAAAATTTTAGTCTGTTACAAACTTCTGTCGTGTAGCTGACCAAAATCCTGCAGGGCCACAGTCAGCCCTGTTATTTGCTTCTTTTAATCAGCAAAGGCCTCAAGTCTTAAAATAAAAGGGGAGAAGAACAAACTAGCTGTCAAGTTAAGGATTGGCTTTCACCTTGCCCTGGTGTCTTTGTCCAGATTTCAATATATTCTCTGATGGCCTGACAGGCCTATTAAGTAGATGTGATATTTTCTCCCAAGATGACCTCCATTCTCGGCAGATCTAAGAGTTGCCTCTGAGTTAGCTCTTTGGAATCATGAACACAGGTGTGCTATATTTTCCTTGTCCTAATTGCCACTTGCCGTGGCCTGAATGTTGGCTTAACTGAATATTGTATGAAAAGACATGCCTCCGTATGTGCCTTTCTGTTAGCTTTCTCTGACTCAAGCTGTGGGGCTCCTCTATACATGTAATATATACTATATATATTTTCCCAAGTGAACAATAAAACATTAAAAGATACTGTTTCCCTATTTATGAAAGTGCTTTAAGTTTCTTAGTATTGTGAAGGGATTTTTTTTTTGGACAAAGTAAATAGGGTTCTCAAGATCCATTTCTAAAATTTTATTTCAAGGAGGAGATGAGAAATGTATGCTTAAAGAAACTGCTGGACACTATGAAAACTGGGATGAGTCTATGCCATCTGCATTTACTGTTCATATTGACATTTAGGCCAGAGAGTATACAGCGCATATACATATTTTTAGTTAATCAGAGGAATATGTCCTCATAGATTCTGATTAAGAAAGGTGCCAGATCAATCAACATAAAAAAAACAATAAAATATGCATTGTGACACCTTGGTTTACACAGTGGTTGTGGTGCTGATACGTGCAGGTAGCTGTTATTTTAATGTCATTATTTTATATTAATATTTGTAATATACTCACAGGAGTCATATATATATATATATATATATTTTTTTTTTTAGACGGAGTCTTGCTATGTCACCAGGCTGGAGTGCAGTGGCACAATCAGCTCACTGCAACTTCCACCTCCTGGGTTCAAGCAATTCTCCTGCCTCAGCCTCCTGAGTAGCTGGGACTACAGGCATGTGCCACCACACCCAGCTAATTTTTTTATTTTTAGTAGAGACGAGGTTTCTCAGGATCCTGCTATTTTCCTGTAAGGGTCTGGACTTCAGTGGAGGAAACGTGGTAGCTCTGTCAGCTTGGCCTCTTACAACTCTGCAGGATCCTGAGATACAGGATGAGATATGTGGGTACGTATCCTTAAGAGTCTTGAATCCCCAAATTCATTGGAAACTCTGACCTAGAAAAAGAGGCCTTCTACTCTTTCCAGTGGGAGAACAGTTAATTGCTACGTAAAAGCCCTGCCTCAGTAGGAATTTTTAAGGTGAGGCTTGCCCATATCAAGTTCTGCCCCCATTTCCCCTCATTGCTTCTAGACAAATAACTAGGGCCAAGTCTCAGCATGATCTGAGTGGAAAAGGATAATCTGTGTTGCAGGATGAAATGGATTATCTATCAAATGAACTACAGAATCTGGCTAGTAAATATTAGTAATAATCTAGAGAACAATCCAAAGAATTGGTCTTGATATACTGAAATATTGGATCATGGAGATAAGGCTGGATAATAGATAATCTACTTATATGAGGAGATACTTTCATGAGTTAA
Organism: Nomascus leucogenys; assembly: GCF_006542625.1. NCBI lineage: Eukaryota > Metazoa > Chordata > Mammalia > Primates > Hylobatidae > Nomascus > Nomascus leucogenys. The sequence continues at coordinate 48,498,615 of NC_044395.1, forward strand.
TTTTTAACATTCTGGCAAGTCTACCTGGCATTGATTCTAATATGCTATTGGAATGGCTTGGCTCCTTGAAGCTTATAAATGATGCTGGCCTGAAATAAATGATGTGGACATGCCAGAACTACATTGGCAAAATACTGGAGAAGAGATCCAGGGTCTCACAGAAGTGAGAATGTTAGAATGTACTTATTTTGAAAGGCCGGAGAATCTGCCAGCTCACTGTGTTCTCCAGGAGAGCCTATAAGACAATCACTTTACTAAAGCAAGAAGCGTTCCCAAAAGAGGGGTACCTGCATCAATGAGAAACTCAGTAGTGACTGTTCTCTATTGACCAGGCTTGAGATTATAGAGATGTTGCTCTGTTTTTATGGGAATGGCTTCCTTCATATTTAAGGGTCATTATGTGGTAGACTATTAAATGGTGCTAGCATATTTGGTTCTGTGTCTTAGACACCTAGGACCAAAAGATGGAAATAAGAGTATAGCCTCTTACTGTTACTTTTAATAATCTACTTAAGAAAATGACTTTCTCCTTGCCAGAACTTCAGGTTTTCCATAATTGGGGGTCTCAATACTTCTACCAGAAGACATAGTAAGGGTTCCAATAGATCTACAGCTTCAGCTGCTGTCTGATTAATTTTGGCTCCTCAGGCCTATAGACCAGCAGTTAGAGAAGGTAGTTACTATACAGACAAGGGTCATTCACCATAATGATCAAAAGGAAATGGGGTTGCTACTAGATAGTGGAGCAGAAAGTAGTGTGTCTGGAACTCATGAGATTCTTGATGCCTCCATCACTGGTGATATCTGAAAGGGAAGTTGCAGCAGCAACATCTTGATAAGGACAAGAAGTCAGGGACTCATACTCTCAGGGATAAATGTCTGAGTTATTGCACTATGCAATGAACCTTGATTAGAAGCAGTTTGATCAAGGGAAGGGAAATGATGAATATTAATTATGGCATCACTTATGGTGTCAGAATTAACTATAACACTGTAGCTTATCTCACCAACCTTCCTGTTAGTATTCTTACTGTCTCTGTCTTTTTTTCTTTTTCATTTTTAGTAGAGATAGGGTTTCACCACATCAACCATCCTGGTCTCGAACTTCTGGCCCCAAGTGATCCACCTGCCTTGGACTCCCAAAGTGCTGGGTTTCCAGGCGCAAGCCACCACACCTGGCCTAAACACCTTTTCTTTTCTTTTCTTTTCTTTTCTTTTTTTTTCTTTTTTTTTTTTTTGAGATGGAGTTTCACTCTATGGCCCAGGCTAGAGTGCAGTGGTGCGATAGCTCACTGCAACCTCCACCTCCCAGGTTCAAGCAATTCTTCTGTCTCAGCCTCCCCAGTAGCTAGGACTACAGGCATGCGCCACCACACCCGGCTAATTTTTGTATTTTTAGTAGAGATAGGGTTTCAACAAGTTGGCCAGGCTGGTCTCGAACTCCTAACCTCATAATCTGCCCATCTCGGCCTCCAAAAGTGCTGGGATTACAGGCATGAGCCACCACGCCCGGCCATTTATTATTATTATACTTTAGGTTCTGGGATACATGTGCAGAATGTGCAGGTTTGTTGTATAGGTATACACGTGCCATGGTGGTTTGCTGCACCCATCAACCCATCATCTACATTAGTTATTTCTCCTAATGCTATCCCTCCCCTATCCCCCCACCCTCCGACAGGCCCCAGTGTGTGATGTTCCCCTCTCTGTGTCCATGTGTTCTCATTGTTCAACTCCCACTTATGAGTGAGAACATGCAGTGTTTGGTTTTCTGTTCTTGTGTTAGTTTGCTGAGAATGATGGTTTCCAGCTTCATCCATATCCCTGAAAAGGACATGAACTCATCCTTTTTTATGGCTTCATTGTATTCCATGGTATATATGTGCCACATTTTCTTTATCCAGTCTATCATTGATGGGCATTTGGGTTGGTTCCAAGTCTTTGTTATTGGGAATAGTGCTGCAATAAACATATATGTGGATATGTCTTTATAGTAGAATGATTTATAATCCTTTGGGTATATACCCAGTAATGGGATTGCTGGGTCAAATGGTATTTCTGGTTCTAGATCTTTGAAGAATCACCACACTGTCGTCCACAATGGTTGAACTAATTTACACTCCCACCAACAGTGTAAAAGTGTTCCTATTTCTCCACATCCTCTCCTGTTTCCTGAATTTTTAATGATCACCATTCTAAGTGGCATGAGATGGTATCTCATTGTGGTTTTGATTTGCATTTCCCTAATGACCTGTGATGATGAGCTTTTATTCATATGTTTGTTGGTCTCATAAATGTCTTCTTTTGAGAAGTGTCTGTTCATATCCTTTGCCCACTTTTTGATGGGGTTGTGTTTTTCTTGTAAATTTGTTTAAGTTGTTTGTAGATTCTGAATATTAACCCTTTGTCAGATGGATAAATTGCAAAAATTTTCTCCCATTCTGTAGGTTGCCTGTTCACTCTGATGATAGTTTCTTTTGCTGTGCAGAAGCTCTTTAGTTTGATTAGATCCCATTTGTCAATTTTGGCTTTTGTTGCCATTGCTTTTGGTGTTTTAGACATGAAGTCTTTGCCCATGCCTATGTCCTGAATGGTATTGCCTAGGTTTTCTTCTAGGGTTTTTATGGTTTTAGGTCTTACATTTGTCATTAATCCATCTTGAGTTAATTTTTGTATAAGGTGTAAGGAAGGGATCCAGTTTCAGTTTTCTGCGTATGGCTAGCCAGTTTTCCCAACACCATTTATTAAATAGGGAAACCTTTCCACATGGCTTGTTTTTGTCAGATTTGTCAAAGAGCTGATGGTTGTAGATGTGTGATGTTTTCCTGAGGCCTCTGTTCTATGTATCTGTTTTGGTAACAGTACCATGCTGTTTTGGTCACTGTAGCCTTGTAGTATAGTTTGAAAAGCAACACTAAGACACATAATCACCAGATTGACCAAGGTTGAAATTAAGGAAAAAATGTTAAGGGCAGCCAGAGAGAAAGGTCAGGTTACCCACAAAGGGAAGCTCATTAGACTAACAGTGCATCTCCCTGCAGAAACCCTACAAGCCAGAAGAGAGTGGGGGCCCATACTCAACATTCTTAAAGAAAAGAATTTTCAACCCAAAATTTCATTTCCAGCCAACTGAGCTTCATAAGCAAAGGAGAAATAAAATCCTTTAGAGACAAGCAAATGCTGAGAGATTTTTGTCACCACCAGGCCTGCCTTACAAGAGCTCCTGAAGAAAGCCTAAATATGGAAAGGAAAAACTGGTACCAGCAAAAACATACCAAATTGTAAAGACCATCGACACTATGAAGAAACTGCGTCAACTAACAGGCAAAATAACCAGCTAGCATCATAATGACAGGATCAAATTCACACATAATCATATTTACCTTAAATGTAAATGGGCTAAATGCCCCAATTAAAAGTCACAAACTGGCAAATTGGATAGTCAAGACCCATCAGTGTGCTGTATTCAGGAGACCCATCTCACATGCAAAGACACACGTAAGCTCAAAATAAAGGGATGGAGGAATATTTACCAAGCAAATGGAAAGCAAAAACAAAAACAAAAAAACAGAGGTTGCAATCCTAGTGTCTGATAAAACAGATTTTAAACCAACAAATATCAAAAAAGACGAAGGGCATTACATAATGGTAAAGGGATCAATGCAAAAGAAGAGCTAACTATCCTAAATATATATGCGTCCAATACAGGAACACCCAGATTTATAAAGCAAGTTCTTAGAGACCTACAAAGAGACTTAGGCTCCCACACAATAAGAGTGGGAGACTTTAAAACCCACTATCAATATTAGACAGATCAATGAGACAGAAAATTAACAAGGATATTCAGGACTTGAACTCAGCTTTAGACCAAGTGGACCTAATAGACATCTACAGAACTCTCCACCCCAAATCAATAGAATATACATTCTTCTTAGCACCACATTGCACTTATTCTAAAATTGATCACATAATTGGAAGTAAAACACTCCTCAGCAAATGCAAAAGAATGGAAATCTTAACAAACAAGTCTCTCAGACCACAGTGCAATCAAATTAGAACTCAGGATTAAGAAACTCACTCAGAATTGCACAACTACATGAAAACTGAACAACCTGCTCCTGAATAACTACTGGGTAAAAAACGAAATTAAGGTAGAAATAAATAAGTTATTTGAAACCAATGAGAACAAAGACACAATAGACCAGAATCTCTGGGACATGGCTAAAGCAGTGTTTAGAGGGAAATTTATAGCACTAAATGCGTACAGGAGAAAGTGGGAAAGATCTAAAACTGACACCCTATAATCACAATTAAAAGAACTAGAGAAGCAAGAGCAAACAAATTCAAAAGCTAGCAGAAGGCAAGAAATAACTAAGATCAGAGCAGAACTGAAGGAGGTAGAGACACAAAACCCCTTCAAAAAAATCAGTGAATCCAGGAGGTGTTTTTTTTTTTTGAAAAGATTAACACTTTTCTTAACAACAATGAGAGGTAGTGTTGTCATGAAATAATACATGTAAAACACTTAGTATAGTGCCTAAAACATAACAAGTAATCAATACATGTGGATATTATGATACTACTCTGTCTGCTTATTTTTAAAATTGAAGAAGTAGTATAAGCAAAGCTATTAGGTAAAAATGGTAGATATTTTTGGATATGTCAAATATGGGACCCTCGAGTAAATCAATAGAAATGCAAAGTTGATTAGTAGTTACGTAGGCTTTGGAGGGTTTCATGGATGACAGATAAAGCCTATGGGTTTTCTTTGGGGGATGAGAAAAATGTTCTCAAATTCATTGTGGTGATAGTTACATAACATGAATATACTAAAATCCACTGAATGCTATACTTTAAATGGGTAAAATCTATGGTATCCAAATAAAAAATAAAGCAGTGATAAGAAAAAAAGTGGAACTACAGGAAAAAGCAATATAAAACCATTGTTTCCCCTGATGCATCACTTTAGCTTAACGATTGTGTGTAGTTCTGGTGTTTGTTATTCCACGGGAGGGAATTTTAGAGTGTGCCTCTTTATCACTGCTCTTCTCTGCCTAGTATTTCATCACTTCTGAATTCATGACTTGCTCTCAGATATTTGAACTAGCATTTTGTATGAATTTAAACTTGGCTGCATCTGAGCTGTTTCTGTCTTAAAACATCATTGGCTTCTTGGAATTCCCAAGCAATTGGAAAATTTCCCAATATTGGAAAAGAAAAGATCATGAAAAATCCTAATAAAAGCGATCAGAAATGCTGATAAACTAAACAAAGTAAGTCTTGAAGACAAGGGTAAAATGCCTCTGGGAAGTGTGTCCAAAACTGTTCACTGCATTGATGAGTCTGAAATTTTCCATATCATCAAGCTAATTTATTTTCTTCAATTTGACTTTTAGAATATCAACCTCCAGGCACAGGCAGTGTATACCTAAATGCAGTGTACTCACTGAAACTGTAATGGTAGACATAAGACTCTGGAATTTAAAATTCCAGATGACCCAGGTCATGCTTTATATTAGAACAAAATTGTCTTTCAAAGAGCTCAAAGAAACTTTATGAAAGTGTTTTTTTTTGTAAATATCAAATATGTGAAAGTTGCTATTACTTGTAATAAAATACAATGTTTTCTGTTTTGTCTTGAACTGAACTTTGAAGAAGTTACCTTATGCCAGATGTGTAACATCAATTTGTATTCATTGGACTCCTTAATCAAATAGCTATCAATTGGCTGCTCTGAGCAAGTTGTTGTGTTTGGTGCATTAAGTCACTTGTCAAGATCTCTAACAAAATGCATAGTGCTTAATATATGTTAGTTTCTTTTTTTTCTCTGTGCGATAGCTGTTGCCATGGAAACCAGAAATAAAAAGTCACAGGTCTGTGCTCTTCAAGTCTACAGTTTCATTGGGGGAAGGGAGAGTGGGTTAATAAGAGGAAAGATACAGTTCAGGATCAAGAAAATAAGACTGTTTCTGTTTCTACTACATGACGTTCTGCATTTTATTTTATCATTATAATAAATGTTAGAAGCTATAATTCATTGTTCAGATCAGATATTGTATCTTTTCAAAACATAATGTCATTTAATCATCATTACTCCCTCCATTGGGAGGTATGATTACACATTTTATAGATAAGAAAACAGATTGTTAGAAATAAAATATCTACATGTATCATGTGATTCTGGCAGGATTTCTTGTCAGTGCATCTGCTCTTCTGGCCTCAATGGGCTAATCAGAGTACTTCATTCTTCCTGGCTCAAGTGACAGGTCTAGAGGTGTGCTTGTGATCTAAGCTGAACTATGCAGGGTCTTTGGCTGTGCCTTTTTTCCAATTCTTTAGAAAAGGGGCCTGTAGGAAATGGCCATGATTTTCTCACCCCATGTGACAGCTGGGTGAACACATAACGAATACATAGAATCAAGCAGTTAAGTAAAAGAAAGGCAGGGAGAAATGAAGATCCCATCTGAATCTCTTAGTTTAACTGTGTATGAGTCCTGATTTAACCTTTAACTTCCCAGTTACAAGAGGCAATAAATTTCCCTTTGGTTTTGTTGTTGTTCATTTGTCCAGAACAGATTGCATTGATTTTTCTATAACTCAAACATTCCTGACTAATATAGCTATAGATTTGTATAGGTATTGGCAGCTTTACTTCAAATATTCTGCTAGTAAAAAGTATACAAAGACATGGCCAATGGAGGAAAAGATGCTAATCCAAGTGCAACAGTCAGCAGCCCAGAAATAAAAAGGTAAATAGTGACTAGTGGCTTATAGAATAAAAATAAAGCACATGAATACATTTTTGGAATAAATAATGTTGTTAAATTACTATAGAGGAAGGTGCATATTTATATACATGTGATGTTATTTACATTACAAAATTAATATGAAAATGCTTTAATCACAGTATGTTTGCATACAAGAATCAGGATGTAAATATTATTAAAAATCTATAAAGTAAGGTCTGGAAATTTCAAGAGAAGAGAGAATATTGAGAGTAATCAAAGAAGGATGGAAAATAAAAATTTTGTGAAAGTGCAAAATAATATGGGGCCATGGAGTCTCCCAGAAGAAGCATGAGAAGGGATTTGATAAATGCTTTAAATACTGATTAATTTTGAGAAGAGTGATATTCAGCTATTGTCTTCGGCAAAGGAAACAAATATTGAGAGGACAAAGGATAAGCAAGGTTCTCAAATGCTTTGGCCCTAACCACAAAAAGAATTACAGTGAGTATATGGAGAGACAATCATCTGAATATGACAAGTAAATGAAGGTAGTGCTCAATCACAGGCACTGAAAAATCATCATAGTGATTTGGTATTTAAAATACTGTTTATTTAGTGCCCACTTTATGCCAACTACTGTACACATGCTGCTCAGTCATTACAGCAACACCACAAGATAATCACTATTAACATGATTTGAGAGATAAAGAAATTATAAAGCTCAGAGATCTTTAGCAACTATTTCAAGGTTCACATAGCTAGAAAGTGACTGAGCCAGTACTCAAACTCAAGACTGGCTGGCTCAAAAGATTTTGTTTTACCATAACTCAAATGACACATTTTCAATCTGCCTCTATCTGACCATATTTTCCTATGACCATAGTTTAGATGGCACCACTTTTCAAGATTATGTATTTATTTTGTGTAGGCATCGCTTAAGTTTCAGTAAGGGACAGACATTATGCAGCAAATTGAATAAGGGACATTTAACGTAAGAAAATAACTAGTAAAAGGAGATTAATTAAGAAGGACTGGCTAAAGAGAACTCTAAATAATCCAGGAATAGCAAATGCCGGGAAAAGCCGCCACTTCTATGGCTGAGGGAGCGCATCCAAAGAGGGAAAAAACTTGGCAGATCCTCCCTAACTTCCCACCCCTTGCTTCGAGTTGAGATTCAGACTTTTTTGGAGAAAGTGTTGCCAAAGCCCACCCGATAGGGGAAAAGTTCAGTTAGGTGCCTCATGCCAGGGCAGATGATCAGGAAACCACTCTCTGGGAAGTCACCGAAACTCACTGGGGGTTGTGGACCGCTAGGTCTTCCACCCTCACTGCCAACGCCTTCTGGCAAGAAAGCTGGCTGCTGGTAAGGAAGGACACCTGTCTTCTGGCAGCACACCATAGAAGCCAGAAAAAAAGCACTGAATCTGGGAAAAGAATCCTTTCCCTCCTGCAGGATCTCACTAGCACCCTCTACTGACAAGGCTTTACATTGTGCCTACTGGCAAAGGAGAAATGTTTGCAGGGTTTCCCTTTGGAATTTAAAACTAAGGGAAAGAGGGTGGCTTTGGAGCAGAGAAGCAATGAATTGAAAACTGGCAAAGCGTATTCATTAGAGTAAGCCATGATAACTGCAGGAACAACTCCAAAGTTTCAATGGCTTAACATAAAGGATTCCTTCTCACTGAAAACGTGATCTGGTGCTAGTCAGGTGACTCTATAAAGCTGCTGTTCTATAAATAGAAACTCAACTATTTAGACGCCTTGTCTTGTGTGGCTCCACTATCTTGGAGCCCTTTGTTTCTGCAAACAGACGGGAGAAAGACAGAATATATAAGATTAGAGGCATGGTTTAAAGCCAATCCTATAAGGTGTATATGTAATTTGCCCACATTGTGCTGACCAGAACATAGTCAGAAGACTCTACTTTTATGAGAAACTGGGAAATGTACTAGAGAAAAATGAAATAGACAATAAACATGTAGCCTTATCTCCGACACACTAGATTTCAAATGCTTGTCTGTTAATAAGTTTAAGTTATCATATGTCTCAGAGTCTTAATTAATCTATAATATAAAAAATAAGATGTCTACTTCAAAATAACACTATGATATTTAGAGCAATATTATGTAAAGAATTAAACAACAGAGCCACTATATAATTAGACATTCAGTAAATATTAAATTTCCTAAATCAGTAATTATAAAGGGTGAAAAAAGAAATGGGATATATATCAAAATCTCAAAGAAATGGTGATAATAGGGAGAATATTCAGTCTTATAGTTTTATATTTGGAAAACCAAGATATCTAATATTTTGGTAATAGACATCTTAGAAGATTAAAAAATCTTCTGTATTGGGATATTTAGAGGTTAAATTTACAGCACACATTTACAAAGGAAAGGGCATGGCAGATGGGATTATATATAGGAGGAAGTGGAAAGGGCACTCTGTGGAATGACATATCAGAATCTAGTGTTTGTGAAACTAATGAGGGAAGGGAGGAGACGGGAGTAACAATGTAATATTTAATTAGAAGAGAGTGGGTTAAGAAAGGTTGAGAAACTGCTGCAAATGCTTGTTAGGTACTTGCCTGAGATGCATGCAAGCCTGTATCATCATGCCTATTTGACTTAACTCATATGCTGGAGAGGAAGTTTCAGGGCAAGGGAGTTTGTCTGAAATGACACTGCCTACATTCAAATCCTAGCATTGTTACTTAATATTCATGCGTTCTTGAGCAATCTACTTAACATCTCTGTGGCAGAGACTGCTGGTTGCCACCTAATAACTTCTTCTCCTTCTTACATGAATATATACTTTTTAGCTGGGTATTTGAACTCTCAGCTAAATAGTACACTTCAATCTCCCTTGCAGATGAGTATAGCCATGTGATTAAATTGTGGTCAATGTGAAATCAACAGAAATTGTGTGCAATTCCTCAGCTTTTTCCTTCAATGAAAAGAAAGTATTGCACATATTCCTTTGGAATGTGGACATGAAGCTGAGAGCTAGAGCAGTCATCTGGAACTGCAAAGTGGAAGCCTCACTGAGAATGAAAGAGTAAAATGATAGAAGGGTTTAGGTCCCAGATAATGGTGAGTTGCCCTACCAACAGTGGACTACCTGCTTGAATATTTTAGGATAGAGGAAAAAACATTGTATCCTATTGAAGCTATGGTATTGGAGGTGTCTGATATAACCTAGCATGCATCCTGAGTAAAACCTAATCCTCTGGTTTTATAATCTGCAAAATTGATATGTTAATAATAGAGCCATACATCCTGGTTCTTGTGAAGATTGACAACAAGGATAACAATAGCAATATCAGATGCTTATGTAGCCCTCACTCTGTGCCTGGCACAGTTCTAAGAGCTTTACTTGTACGTACTATACAGATGTTTGCTATCGTCGTTTTTCTACTTTCTCCATGATCCCCAAGGTAACCATTCCAATTCCTCTTTCACTCTTTCTTCACTAAATGCCACTAGAATTACAATTAATATTCAGAGTGTCTATTTATATATGGAAAGCAGTATAAATATCTTAATAGTATATAAATATAATAATGTAATTATAAATAGAGATTATATAATTTGAATAACGTGTATATTATTACTTTTATGTGTTGGTTACTTAAAACCAGCTGTTGATAATGTTATTATCAACCTTGTGGTCATGAAAATCAAAAACATTTTTTATAGTGTGAAACAGAAACCATGTCTTTATAACATATTTCCTCTTACAACAAATGTAAAATATGCATATTAAATAAAATACATAAAATGAATACAAAATTCATGAGTGATACACTATTCAAATTAACCTGCCTTTTTGTCTGCCTAAATGGAATTGTATTTAACATGATGTTTTGGGGCCTAATTTTTTTCTCTTTGTAATGAACGTCTTTCTAATTCATCAAATATTTTTATACAGTGTAAATTTTGAAGGTGAATATAAATCATATCATATTAATATATACTGTGGTTTATTTAACCAAACCATTAATGCTGGATATCTGTGTTGTTATAAATAATTTGCCTTTAAATGATGTTTCAAAGATAAATGTTTGTTTACTCAATTAATTCCTTGTAATAGATTCTTAGAAGTTAAATTGCTGAATCAAAGATTATGAACAAATGTTAAGCCATCTGAAAATTATTTTCAGAAAGCTTGTATTAATTTCCACTTCCATCGGTGATGTTTAAAAATATCCAAAGAGCACAGCAATTTATGACCATCTCTCCTACACATACTTGTAACCATTGTGGATACCCAGCAGAAGGCCTTTCCAGGTGTGTGTTGGGGAGGGAGTGATAAATACATGAGGAGAAGGAAAACATTTGCAGACACCAAAAACCTGATGTCAGATTACAGCAATGTCACTTTCAATAGGAGAACAGATTAAACTTATATTTTAGTCTCCTCTTTCCTCCTTTTATTCAGTATCCTTGAGAAAGATCATCTTATTCCCTAGCAGTTGGGGAGAAGTACCATGACAGTACAGATAAAAGGTAAAGTAAAAAGTAAGTAAATGATAGGGTTTCCTAAGAACTATTTTGTCAACTTGAAATTATAACCTACAGGCTCCTACAAAACCTGCCTGCCCATAATATTTCTAAAATTAATGTCAAGTCTTTGTGTCTTGCAGTTTTAAAAAGACATTTATTCTACCAAAGTATTATTACAATTTTCAACAACTAATAGGATCACCTTAGTTTGTTTTAAATCCATGGCAATAAAATGTACTTTCCAAAATGCTATTGAGGTTTACACCTTAACTTTGCATAAACTATAATTCTAATAATGGAATAAATATAGCCATGAAAATTTCCCCCAGAAATGTATATTAATCTATTTTAATCACAGCCGGGAGCCAGATTCTTTGATGTATTGGATTAGTGGAATATAAAATATGAAATATCAAGGACAATTGGACTATGAATTATAATATTAACATACCATCATAAAGACTTTCTTACATAATTTTCTTACAGTTTTACAGTTCCACACAATCTCACCACTCCTCTTTTCTGGCACCCTTCAGGAATGCTATCTAGGCTCCCATAAAAGGGCCATTCCACAAATGTTTTCGATTTATGTTGGCTGACCTTGAATTAGAACTTACGGCTTCTGTCAGTATTGTACTATTTTTTTCATCGGATTTGGGTTAACAGGTGGGGTGACTTTTCAAGTTTTTAGGTGTTTTAAAAAATGTTTGTTTATTGTTTGTGTGTTTTATTGCTATTAAGGAAAACCATCAAAAATCACTCACTTTTTTTAAGACGAGTCAAGTGCACTAATGAGAAGGGAGGAGAGTAAAACAAGGGGTTTGATCTGTAACTGACTGTGAACAATCAGTTAAGATAACTCATTACCTTCAGACCAGCCTAAACACTTTCTGATAAAGCTGGAAGAATGAAGTTCTTAATCATGGAATTGCTAAATAGGTTAAATGAGACAACCTATTTGAAGTATTTAGAAGAATCCTTGACATCTTGAACTGTGAAAATATTACTACATTAATAAATTATTATTTTAATATAAATTGAAATTTAAATATCACCAAGCAAAAGGCATGCCTTGACCCTATGTACTAAGAGTGTGCTCTGTAACAATCATGTATTAAGATTTAGAAAGATTTGACCCAACACTCTTGTCCTAGGAGAATATCAAATATTACTGGTGTTGGAGGTGGCTTAGCTAGGACATCTTAACATATTCTCCTACACACTAGACTCCCATGAGTAGGGCTTTGTGTTTGGGTGAGGAGGTGTGCACCTGACCACAAGTGCCCCCATGTTGTGTTTTAATTCAACTATGCTTGTATTTTGGATTGATTTACTCCCCTTAGGAGATTCTAATTGATAACAATGGAAATTTAATGTGACTTAAAAATAATTTCCACTTGTGTCTATTTGAAGTTCTCTTTCTCTCCCCTCCTTTTGTTTTTTGGAGTGTCACTCCAAGAAAACCTGTGAGACTTAAGAAGAGGTGATGAATTCTGTGAAAATTAAAAAAACAAAATAACATAACAAGGAAAGGGATTTCCTTGAGCTCTAGGGCATAAAAGTCATTAAATATTTAATGATAAGCCAGGCTTGATTTAAATCCCAAGAGTTCATTTTCACCATTTTATTGCATTTTTTACATATTATACATAATCAGTTTGCATAAGATAAAACTGCATAAATAAATTCCTCACTCTATTTCAATTATGTTTGATTTTTAAGGATCAAATATAGTTCTCTTGGTTTTTAATAATTTTTAAAACAAACAGAAATGATTAAAGAGCTTTATTTGAAATAAAACAAACATATAAGAACACATTTTTATTTCCTTTGGTCCACTCTATGTCCAGTTAAAAATACACAAGATTTAGGATTTAATTAGCTTTTATAAAAAGAGTCTGCTTTTCTTACTGAAAAATAATAGCAACAAAAAGAAAACAAAAAAATATTTTTCAGTATCATGCCTGGTATGAAGACCCAAAATGAAAATGGGCTATTTTTAAACAATGTAGGGTTTGTTTAATTTTTCTGTACCTGGAGGAGATACCACAAGTATAAGCAACATATAGGATGCCCTTAGCTATTATCTAATAAATCAAGGTTCTAATAAGAATAGCAAGTTGAAGTAAGCAGTAAAGCACACAGCGTGGCCTTGGGTATGTTTCACTTATTGAGTCTCAGAGGTGCTTCTGTAAGGCTTTAGTAAAATAGAAAATCCAACCTATTTTACACATTCTTTCAAAAAGTTAGGTTGCATTAAAAACAGAGAATGGAAAGATCTTCAGATCATTATCCCAGCACTCATTATAGGAATGAAACTGAAGTCCAAGAATGTTCACTGGTGTTTATGAGGTCATGCAACTAGCTAAGATACAGAATATTGGCTAAAAACCACATCTCCACTATTTCACTAATATGTCCTGCTACTGAGAGAATGTTGGGTACTGGGCATTCTACTTACATTACTTTATTTAGTTGGCATAGCAAACCTGCAATGTAGACTTAAGTTTTTACTTAACAAATAAACACAGACTTAGAGAGGTTGATTTACTTGCATAAGTTCACACAGAGTAAGGATGAATTCAAATCCTGTTCTTACCTTAGCATTTGTCTTTCTGGTACCCTGTTCCACCTTGTTCATAGCAGGCTCTCTATTCCATCATCCTTTCTAGTGTTGAAACGTGTGTCCCTTTCCTGTTTGCTGTGTACCAAATTTCTGACAAGAAGCCAGGAAGCCACCACCAAATAAGACTCTATTTATTTATTTATGTATTACTGCATCTCTACCCCAGCTGTTCTACGGTGGCTCAGAAGAGGCTCTGAAGCAATTCCGATGTTTAACCATTCCCCTTGATCAATCAAATCACAAGAACAGGTAATGGCTTCCTAGAGAGGCTGACTTTGGAAAGAAGAGAAGCATGAGCAGTAAAGTATTAATAAAATGATACTCTTGTAAATTGGTAAATATGTATTTGGATTCAATTCTGAAATCCATCCATTTTACTGAGAAGAAAACTGAGGTTCTGCAATAGTAATGAATTAAGACCCCTGTTTTCCAGAGACACAGTCAGAACATACTGTCCTTTTTCAGAAGCCCTATCCTGCCCTTTTCTAGATTTTTAGGACTTCTACTTGTGTAGGAATTTCATTATACTTGGAGGAGGTACAGGTTGAGTATGAAAATGTAAAGCTAACAGAGGAAATTAACGGATGAAGGAACTCGAATTATTTCTGCAGTAGTGAATGGATTTAGTCCTGGTGTCCTCAACGTGTCCCTACTACAGCTCCTTTGTGAGTCACAAAGCTGGGGGCACCACATGGCACACAATACTGTGAGGGGATCAAAGCATCCTTGAAGCATCCTGGCTGTGTTTTGGGAGGGTTCCACTCTTTATTCTTGGTTACTCTTTCCTCTGTGTTTCTGCAGAACTAGGCACAGGTATTACTCACAATCAAAGATTGTTTTGGGATCCAAACGCAGACTCAGGAATTTCTTCCTGACAGTTTATAAACTCTTTGGTGCACAGACGGAGTGCTTTGTTTCCTCTGTATTTAGCTCACAATCAGGTAGATGCTAAATGCTTGCTGGTTGTCTGATTGAATTTGCCCAAGCTTTGCATCTGGAGTTGGACTTGAAACATTCCATTCACTATAAAGTAACAGGCACTTCGTGGGGTATTTTGGGATATCCTAGAAAGCCCTGGGAAATAGGAATGGAAAGGAAAGTCTCTTGTCTATGTGCAAAACAAGGCCTGTTTTAATTTAGAAAGTCCAGTATTTGAGCTTGCTGTGTAGAAAATAAAAACATATGGGGATATAGATCTCTTTTTTTCCTTGTATAATTTCTCTTAAGAATTGTTTTTCTATTTAAAAATGTTCACAGGTAGAAGTGTCCATCAGCAGATGAATGGATTAAAAAAATGTGTTTTTTTATTTTACAAAATAAAACAGATAGGAAAAGAGTCCCCCCTCGCCCCTGCCATGACCACACCACTGAAATATTTACTCTGTTGACATTTTGACATATGTGTCTAGAATATTTTCGGTTTATATTTTTTCTTTTATTTTTAAAATTTAAAAATATGGTGTGAAATTACATATGCATTCTTACCACAAATAGAATATTTTCTACATACAGAACATTTTAATAAAAACACACTGCCCCCTTTCTTTCTTGCTTTATTTCCTTCCATCATTCCTGCTTCCTTTCTTTTTCTCTTTATTTTTGTTGTTAAAGAATTATTTCTTCAAATACACCTCATTTATCAACAACTTCTTAGCACTGTTGAGATTGCTGCAGATAAAGCAGTGTATAAAGCAAAGGCCCTGCTCTCATGTAAGTTTCACTGGTCTACGTGACCATCTACAAATATATATATAATATGTTAGGTGTTAATGAGTTTTGCAGAGAAAGATAGACAATAAGAGGGAGAGACAGTGATTGTTGGGGTGCTATTTTATGCAGGATAGCCAAAGGAATCTTCTATGTGGAGATGACAATTGAGCAGAGAACCAGGGGAATTGAGTAACCAAGCTATGAAAATATCTGAGGGAAAAAAAAATTATAGACAGAACAGGAAATGTGAAGGCCCTGAGGGAGGAACATGCTTGGAGTTTCCAAGGAACTGTAAAGAGGCCAATGTGACCTGAAGACACTGAGCTAGGGAGAATAAAGTGAATGAAATAAGAAAGGTATTGGGGAGGGTAAAAATGATGTAGGACTTCTTATTTTGATCTTTAATTGGAATAAAATGGGGAAGCATTAGAAGATACTGAGAAGAGGAGTGGAATTATATAACCGAAATTTTAAGAGGGCCACTGTGGATGTTGTGTAAAGAAGAGTTTACAGGGGTCAGAGGTAGAAGCAGAAATGCCAGATAGGAGACTATTGCAATAATCCAAGCACACGATGTTGCTGCCTTGAACCAGGGTAGCAGTGGATGAGGTGCTGAAAGTCACTGAGTGTTGACTTGAAAGCAGAACCAAAGGGATTTCCTGATAGATTGGATGTGAGGTGTGAGAGGAATTAAGGGCAAGCCAAAGTTTTTGTCTTGAGTAACTGCAAAAGCTGTGAACAGAGTAGGAGTTATAATTGTGATGTTAGGGAGATCAAGAGTCAAATTTGGGGCTTGTTAAATTTGAGATACCAGTTGGAGATAGGTAGTTGGACATATGATATATAATACTAGAGTTGAGAAGAAACATCAGGTTTAGTTAAAACTTTGGAATTCATCAGCTTATAGACAGTATTTGAAGTTATGGATAATGCAGAAAGTAAATATAAAGAGAAGAAAGAATTCAAGGACTGACTTCTGGGGTACTCAACCTTTAAAGTTTGAAAAATAAGAAGGAATAGCATAGAAGATAGAAAGGAGTAGCCAGTCAGTAGGAGGAAAACAGAGTGACTTCCTAGAAGCCAAATGAGAATGTTTCAAGAAGACAGGAGCAACTACATCAAAGGCTGCTGATAGGCTGAGAGGATGAGGACTGCGAAGATATCAGTGGGTCTATCAGTAGGTAATTACTGTAACTATGACAGAGGAGTTTCAGTAGAGAATAAGACAGTGAAGAGAGGAGGTACAAATGTGTAAATATAAACAATTCCCTTGCTTTGAAATGAAGCAGAGAAATGGGATTATATCAGGAATGGTGCTGATATAAATACAGAGCTTTAATTTTGTTCTATATTTTTGCTTATATCATGTGTGTTTTAGGATGGGAAATGTGTAACATGTTTGCACAGTGAAAGATATAATCCAATAGACTGTGGAGGGGAGGTGAAAATTAATGGTTCGAGAAAAAGAAAGGTGATTATTGGAGTGATGTCTTTGAGTGAGAAAAGATAGGATCTAGGGCATGAATGGAAGAATTGGCCATAGGTGAAATAATGTTTCTCCATAGTAACTGGTGGGAAGGCAGTGTGTTGCTTTTGCTTTCTCAGTGAAATAAGAAGATGAGAGTGAGAGGAGAAAAGCAGATGTTGAAGGTTCAAGAATAAATGAAAATGTGTGAAATAATCTTCCAAGAAAGTAGGAAGATGAGTTGAAATATATATAAAGAAATATATAATTGCCTGCCAGCACAAAGAACACACTCGAAGTTGGCAGTTACGAATTTAAAGTGAGATCAAAAAGTATCGTTCTGACTTTTGTTCCCAGTCATATTCTGCTATGCAGGCTCAGGTTAAAGTAGGTGGAAATTTAGATTCAACTTGAGTTGGTGATTTAATAAGAAAGTCTGATAGAGAGAAAGAGGGGTAAGGGATATGAGGACATATGTGAAAGAGTTCACATAACGTTTGACAAGAGAGTTAAGTGGATTAGGAGGAAAGTGGAGACGTGAGGAGTTGAAGGACAGTAAACAGGTGGTAATATCAATCTATTGTAGGCACAGGTGGGATCAAAGGATTGTTTACAGAAAGAAAAACTTGTTCTTAATAATAGTGAGTCTAGGGTAGGCCTCAGAAATGAGTGGCAGAGGTAGTTGGCAGAACAAATCATTAAAGAAGATGAGGCTTATGATATTAGAATATTGATCCATGTGCCTATTGAAACTACCAAAGAAAACACAGATGGAATTGGAGAGCAAGCCACATAATGGAATTTTTAAATAATTAGGGGGAAAGTAGCTCTGTATCTATCTAGGAATTGGGGAGAATAGTGGTATACTGGGAAAAGCACCAAATCTGGCTTCATTCACTAATTACTATTGATGTTGTGCGTATGTTCATGCATTTATTACCTATTGTACTCAGTATTTATTGAGTCTTCCAATGACTTGGGGATTGGAGCTGTCAACATGTGCAAAATGAAGATTCTGCCCCCTCAAGACTTCTGGCTAGTGGCAAAGACAGAAAACACATCATTAAAGCTGTGTACTCTGTGACTCACTGGCCATGGAAGCAATGATGCAGGAGTGGCTCATTTTATTCAAGAGTTGGAGTACCCTTCTCAGATAAGTTAGCAAGGATCCCTTTCAAAGATAAGTATATCTTTTAGAAAAAGTGGGTAGGACATCTGGCAGAGACAGGGGCATGTGAAAATGAAGTAAGAGGTGAGGGAAGAGTTAATTGGCAAGTGTGGCAAGGTGCTTCATATGTAGGTAGAATATAATCTGTCAGTGATGCTGGGGCTGAAAGATGGATTGAAGCCATGATAAGGGTATGATTTTTACTGTAAGGAGTTGGAGTCACTTTTGACTTTAAACAGGAGAGTGAACATGGATCTAGATTTTAGAAAGCCCCTTCTGGCTGTAGTGTGGAAGATGGATTGAAAGCAGCAGTGGAGGTAGAATAACAAGTTTGGACACTGTTATGAACAATCCTGGTAAGAATTGGTAAAGGTTTCAATGAACAAAAGGACTGATTATGAGAGTATAAAGTTGGAGAAGATATTAATATATTTTTTTCAAACTATACAATTCAATGTATGTTAGTATGTTTATAAAGTTGTCTCACAATCAGTTTTAGGTCATTTTTATTACCCCTGAAATAAACCCTATAACCATTAGCAGTCACTTCCAATTGCCACCCTCCCAATGCCTGGCAAGCATTAATCTACATTTTTCTCTATGGATTTGCCTGTTCTGGACATTTCACATAAATCAAATTATAATGTTTATTGCAGACTGGGTCAGAGGTAACCATTTTACCCAAAGTCGTTCAGTCAGTATAGGCTGTCCAAAAGTCTGTGAAGTTGCCTAGTGTGAAAACTCTGGCCATATGGATACATGGGGACTCACCAAGCTGTATGCTTTCTCAATAAGCCAATCAGATTTTCTCTGAAGGAGTATAATAATCTTGAGAAATATACAGAGAAAGATGGTTAATTAGTTGTACTTGGAACAAGGGAAACAAAATTATGTGGTCAACCATCATGACAATGAAGCCCTAGAGCAGGCATCACCAGATGTCTTATACCTTGTATGATCATCTTGATACAGAATTTTTCCATACTTTATGAAGCCTGGCTGTGGGAAAGAAAGCCTTGCCTTCTTGTGTGATCTTATGTATCTTAGAATGAACTCTCATGACTCTAGGCATCTTTTCCCAAACTTTATTCATTTTTATACTACTTCTGAAGTAGGCCTCTGAATAGAGTCTTTCAAATGTTAATTATTTTCTTTTGAAGGGTGTATCATGATTAGGGTACTTATATTAATTTACCATATCTAAGGTGAATATTTATTTATATATTAGAAAATATTATATATATATATATACACACTAGTTAAATCCATATACATAACATATTCTTTGACATGGTTCAGATGTTTTGCACCCTTTAAATCTCATATTGAAATATGACCTCAAATGCTAGAGATGGGTCTTGTGGGAGGTGTTTGGGTCATAGAAATGGATCTCTCATGAATGACTTGGTGCTGTACTCATAGTGAGAATGAGTGAGTTCTCACTCTGTGAATTCATATGAGATCCAGTTGTTTAGAAGAGCCTGACATCTATATCCTCTCTCTCTCTCTCTCTCTGCCTACCTCTTGCCATGTGATACACTGGCTCCCCCTTCACCTTCTTCCATGATTGTAAGTTCCCTGAGGCCTACCACAAGTTGAGCAGATTCTGGTGCTGAGGTAAGAGACTAGCAGGACTTGTTTTTTAGTCACAAATCTGCTGACCAAAACAGGATCTAGTCCAGACAAAATAAAGTAAAGAAACTCAGTAGGAACCAAAAGATGGCAACAAAAGTAATCCCTACCTCCCCTCATTGCTCATTGGCATACGATATTCCCAACAGCACCATGACAGTATACAAATGTCATGACAATGACTTGGAAGCTACCACTGCTTTCCATGGCAATGACCCCAAAATTATTGCCTTTTTCTTGACAGTTCTAAATAAGCTACCCCTCAATTTGCATTGACCTGCCTCTTAATTTGCATGTAATTGAAAGTGGGTTTACCAAGAGCCTATGCAGTTTCCAAGAGCTCATAAATTGGCTCTGGGCACACTACCTGTGAGTAAGCTGACCATAAAGAGCAGTACTGTTCAATAAAAGATTACTGTCTAACACTATGAGCTCTCACTTGAAATTTTTCCCAGCTAAAGCCAAGAACCCTCCCAGGCTAGCCCCAATGCTGGGGCTTGCCTGTCCTGCAACATTTGGTGACCACAAAGGAATGAAGATAGTAAATGAAAGGCCATAACTGGTGTGGTGAGACAGCAAAATGGTGGTGATCCGCAAAGAGGCAAGACAATGAAAGACAGTGAGAAACAGTCAGATGGCAATCAGAGAGGAGGCAAGAGGTGGCAATCAGCGGTCTGTGGGATGGCAAGACAGCAAGAGGTGGTGATTGGTGAGATTGCGAGATGGAGAGATGGCAAGAGGTGGCAATTGGTGAGAGACAGTGAGAAGGTGATTAGTGCTACCAAGCTGTAACATTAGCCAAAGTCTCTTTCAAGAGCCATCATCTGTTCTGGCAGAGTTGAGGGGATGGGCATGTGGCCATAGTACCATTGCCTCATGTGAGACCTGTCAATCCAGCCAGTAGGCTATCAGGTCACTGGTCCCTGCATTGCAGTGAAGCCCACCTGGGCTGAGGGAACTTAGAGAGACCTTCACCCAGGTCCCACATGAAGATTCATTGGCACCATTTTGGCTCCTGTGGATGGGTGAATGTCCCTCCATCCCCTGCTCCCAATATTGGGTGAGCTAGGGAATGAAGCTTCTGGCTAGGTGGTCAGTTTAAATTCTTACATCATTTGGATAACCTGAAGCCTGTCCTTGTCACCCCTTCCCCTGGTCCTTTTTCTTGGACTTCATTTTATTGCTCCAGCAGCCATTTTATTTTCAGTTCTAAAATGTATGTTTTGTTTGCAGTTCTGTTTTTCTTATTTGACTTTCTGTTAACTGTATTTGGGCAATTGTTTAAGGCAGGACACATGTTTGTGAAAGGCCCTTGTTATGTTGACTCTGAGATGCCAGAGTCATGTTGTTATATGGAGCTAACCAGGCCTTTGGAGTTCACTATTGGCTGCCCCTCAGATGCTCCAGCATTTTGGCATTTGGTGTGGGGATCCGCCTTGGCTGATAGTTGAGCACTGTGGGTTTTTTGGCATTTGGCATTTTTGGCTGCCACTTGGGTGCTACCAGGTTTTTGGCACTGACATTTCCTCCAAAGCTGTGGGTTCTGGAGAACTGTGGGCCCACCCTAGGGTGATCTTAGTCTTGCCTTTTCTTGTTTTCTGCCCTGAAGTTATTTTCTGTAACAGATTTTTTTTCTAATTGTTACTTTATTTACACTTTTCCTTCTATGCTTTAATAAAAATACTTCTTTTGTCATATTTCATTCACTGGCAAACACTTATAATCCACTTTTGTAATGACTTGCTACCTATACTTACACCTTCTCTGTAGGAAATGAGAATCTAAAAGGGAAAAATAGCAAAGGCCCATTTGCTGTCCCTCCTGCTATACTTAGAAAAACTTCTGTGTCCAGTAAAAATCCTTGTCAGACATGGGGACAATGACTGGTATACCAGAGGACTCACCACTAGGATATCTATTAGGCTACTGGAGCACATTCGAATTTGACTAGAGAAAAAGAAACTTATTTTCTATTGCAACACTGTTTGGATTCAATACAAATTAGAAAACCAAGAGCTTTGGCCTAAAGATGCTTCGATTAATTATAATGCTATTTTACAATTATACTTATTCTGTGAAAAGGAAGGGAAATGAGAAGCGGACCCTTGTGTTCAGGCTTTTATGACCCTTTACTGGCTCATGGTACTTCCAGGAAACCATTCCTAAGGAATCTTCTCCTAGCTGCTCCCCATAGAAGGCTAACACCCTTTCTAGAATCTCTTTATAGTCCCCCAGTTCTGAGGTGGGTCCCACCCATAACCTAATGAAGGATTTCACCCCAAGATCATCAGGCACCAATCCCACTTATCCAATAAGCCACAGCCTATACCTTCTACTGACCAAGAAAGTAAGCCAAACCAGTACCATGAAGAATGGGGTTCCATATCAACTCTTAAAATCAAATCTGTGTCCATTGCGGGAAGTAGCTGATGAAAATGAGGTAAATCTTAGAGTTCATGTGCCGTTTTTTATGTGTGATTTGACTTTGTACAGGGAAAAATATGGCCAGTTTTCGGAGAAACCAGAAAAGTTCATAGAGAGGTTTTTTAAGTTGATCATGTTCTTTAACTTTTCATGACTTGCAAGTATTGTCAACTGCTTGCTGTGCCATGGCATAAAGAAAAACAGAGGAAAAAGTATGTGGTGAAGCCAGTCAATTGTAGCAAGGTAAGAGAAATACCTTAGGAAGAAGACAAGAATCGCACTCAGTTTCAGGGTCATTTGGTTGAGGCACTCAGGAAATATATTAATGCAGACCCAAACTCCCTAGAAGGGCACTCTCTTCTGGGAATATATTTTATTACTCAATCTGTCCCCAACATGGGAAGGAAGCTACAAAAAGCAGCACTGAAACCTCAAACTCCTACGAGCCAACTCTTAAATGTAGCCTATAAAGTTTACACTAGGGACACTGCAAAAGAGGTGAAAAAAAAAGCCAAAAGAAATAGCCAAAAAGTACAATTACTAATGACTGCTTTAAGCCCCCTGCCACCTCAGGGTTGCACAACAAGAAAGAGTGTCATAAAATCAGCATCTGGGATGTCAAGATGAGAGCCCCAGACATGCCAGCCTCTGCCCCTTATTCAATCTGCCCCTGACATGAGGAGGAAGGTATTTATTTGTTAAATTATCAGAAATGTTTCTTGTAATGTCGCAAATAGTTTCTTTTAAAACTTCTTGGATTTGTATCTCAGAGATTTAACTGTTGTTGTGTCTTGCTGCTTTCATCTCTTTTTCTCTATAAGAAGGATTATGATGATGTGTCCATCCTTTAGCTTTTTTTTTTTTTGTCAGCTCCTGTGAGTTTTTCTCCTCCAACTCTATTATTGTGGCCTGATGCTAAAGCGTTTTGTCTTAGAGGCCTATGCGAGACATATTTTCCCCAATATATCTTGAGTCTATGCTTTTGGTTTTTCTTGATGTGTAACCTTATTTTTGGCTTTTACATTTTGACTCTCACATTGCTTAAAATAATTTTAAGGACTAATAATACCTGCCCACCTTCATTCTCATCTGGCCTAGAATGTTTAATTGGCCAAAGGAAATGCCAAAGAAACCTAAAAAAAAAACTAACTCTGGTCATGACAGGAAACCAGGGGTCAGACACACCTCACCATGCTCCCCCTTGAAATCTAAGCCAGATTTAAATGCCTTTCAAAAATTATGAAATCAAAGTATTGCCCTTACCCACAAATGAAAATATAACTCCCCTCTTCAATTAGAAGACTTAGTCTTCATAAAATCTTTAAAAAAAGATCACCTGATGATTAATTACAACCAAAATAAAAGGGCCCTTATCAGGTGTTGTTAAGTACCCCTACTGCTGTTAAACTTCAGGACATCACTAATTGGGTACAACTGTCCAGAGTTAAACTGTTTCTTATGAGTCCCTGCAGGGATAAAGGAAGGACACCACAACTTGCATTTGAAAACCCTAGAAAACTTAAGTTTGTTGTTTTACAAATACATAGTTAAATAATTGATGCTGTGGGTGGACATAGTAGCATTAATTCTTCTCTTCTGCCTAATTGCAATTTACTTGTTTAACCTCCTAGTAAATTTTATATCTTCTAGATTCCACATAAAGATGATGCTAGCACAAAGCTTCCAATCCATCCTGTCTGCTGACCCGGAAAATGAAAACACCCTACTGTTGGTCCCTTAGATCAGCTATCTAGAGATTCACACACTCCAATGCTAGGCAGGGCCTACGCCCATAAAATTGATAAGAAGTTGTTACGGAAGATGGACCACCACCCTTTTTCAGCTCTTATAATATTAAGGAGAAATATCTTATCTCCAAGTGGGAAATGAGTTAGGAGACCATAAGGACTTTTTTCTAGTCACAACCCTGCTGACCAAAACAGGATCTGGTCCAGACAGGATAAAGTGAAGAAACCATCAGGAACCAGCAAATGATGATGAAAGCAATCCCTACGTACCTTCATTGTTCACTGACATAAGACCCTCCCATTAGCACCATCACAGTTTGCAATCACTATGGTAAGAGCCAGAACTTACTGCCCCTTTTCTAGAAAAAATTTAGAAATGACCCACCCTCAATTTGCATTGACATGCCCCTTAATGTGCATGCAATTTAAATTGGATTTACCAAGAGCCAATACAGTTGCCAAGAGCCCATATGTTCCTGACTCTGGGCGTATTGCCTATGAATTAGCCCTGCTTCTCAAGGAGCAGTGCCATTCAATAAAAGATTGTTGTCTGACACTGTTGGCTTGCCCTTGAATTCTTTCCTGGGCAAAACCAAGAACCCTCCTTGGCTAAGCTGTAATGTTGGGGCTCATCTGTTCTGCATCAGTGCCATGCCTGTACAGCCTGCAGAACAGTGAGTCAAATGAATCTGTTTTATTTATAAATTACCCAGTCTAAGGTATTCATTTACAGCAATGCAAATGGACTAATACATTCTCTATGATAAAGTATTTCAAATAAATGAAACAATGGCTAAGTGTGGTCTCTTCCCTGAGTAGCCCTTGTTCTGGGACTAAGTAGCAGGTGAGGTCTCTGTTCAGGGCTCACTGTTTGGACAGATGATCTCAGATACAAGGATTAAGCATTAGGTGTTCTATTCAAGGCACATTCTGCTCAGCAAGTTGTATAATGCCTTTCAGTGGCAAAACAGAACCAACAAATATCCTTCCTTTCTTTCTGCATCTCCTTTACCTGTTAATTCTTAGTTGTATTGAAAGTTGCATTACAAGACTCCTCCTTATAGGACATTTTTGCCTCCCTCTGATTGTCCCCATAGCATTGTCCAGCCTGCTTTTTAATATCTTTAGTTTTCTCTGTAAAGATAATTGATACAGTGTATTGAATGTTTATTATTTTCTAGATACTGGCACTGTGATAAGCACTTTACATCTGCTCCAGAGTACTCCGCTAGAAAGAAGAAAGTACTCTGTCTCCATAATTCAAAGAGCATAGGACTTAATGCCAGAGACACTCCGAGAGGAGATAATTGAAGGGCCAAAAGAAATCCTCTATCTGTCTATCTATCTATCCATTTATATTTTTCTGCTCGCCTATTACTTGACACCAAATTCATATGCTATTCATTTACTGGTGTGTTGAGGGAGTTCAAACACAGAATTGGTCATTTGATTGATTGATCTAAACTCTGTGACTTGCCCAAGCTTACCTCCTACCCTAATATCCAGCTCTTTGAAAAGGCTCAATGCCCAGTAATTGGAATAGCATATGTCAGGTCTCATCAATCCATCACCAGCATAATTAGGAAACAATTTTCAAACTTTAACACATAAGCTCTTAGGCAGGAGACCAATTACCTTGTCTAGAGGCAGAGGAGAAAGTGGTTATATCAATGCCCTTGTCCAAGGAGAATATGTGGTTACAACATATTCTTCCACAAGAATGGGGTTTATTTCTTATGAACTCATCTACTAATCCTTGGCATAACAAAATATAACATTGTAATTTAATATGTTTATGCAACTTTACTGGTATAGAAATCAAAACTGTCTTTCTTAAAACAATATGTGTAATACTTTATGATTCCTAACTATTATTATTTCTTCATCCCACAAAGCAACAGAGTCACAATAATAAGATTTGGGATTTCTGGAATGCCTACATTGCCACTTAATCTTCACAATAACCTTATAAGATATTATTATTATTAAACTATATTTTCTAATTGAAGAAATTGAAGCTTAGAGAGATTAAATCACTTACTCAAAGTCATACAGTTAGTAAACTGTGGAGGTAAAGTTCAAACCAGTCTACCAACTCTGATGGTCATAATGCTAAACTAAGCTGCCTTTCTCTTCTGTGGATTTTATCCCTGAATTTACCAAGAATGCTAATTTCAGGTGTAAGAACAGCCTCAACTCTTCTCCTTCTGTAAAGCATGTGGCAGTAATTTTTTGTTTGTTTGTAAAGAGTTATATAGAAAATACTTCAGGCTTTGTATGCCTTATGATTTCTGTCTTAATTAACTCAACTTTGCAGTTATAGTGCAAAGGCAACCATGGACAACACATCAACAAATGTGTGTCTGTGTTCCAATAAAACTTGGTTTACAAAGACAAGTGATCAGTGAATTTAGCCTGTGGGCTTCTTTTTTTAAACAAGTAATCCCCATTTATTTCGTAAAATCATTTGAATTGATGTAACTATTTTCTTAAAAATATAACTCATAGTTACTGAAATTTTCTCAGGCCATATCATAATATTTAGTCTCTATATAGCATTTAGACAAGGTAGTTACATACTATAATGAAAATATAATTAGGTTTGGAGCCAAAAGATCTGAATTTGATTTCTGATTTTATCAGTTATGAGCTAAAGTGACTTTGTAAAAGTCACTTGGCTTCCCTTGTGAGCATTTTCCCTTTTTCCCTTCAGTGACACCTCTGCTTTTTACCCAGTTTTGCCTTGGGAAACCTACTTCTATGAACTACTTGAGCTTCCTTGCCTTATGGCTGTCAGTTGGATTTGACCAGAGGGGTTAACCCACAAGAGATACATAGTGAAAGAAGTGAATGATATTGGTTCTCACCCTGCAGGATCACCAAGTGCTGGCTAATTCCCTTACCAGAGCGTCATTGCTCCTGTAAAGACAGTCTTCTTTTTATCTAAGTTTGTTTCTCCAGGTTCTAGTAACCATTAATCCCTAGGGGTGTGCTCTAACATTTGTGGTTCCTCTACACCTGTCCATTCCTTTTAAGCAGTCCTGTTACTAAACTCTTATCAAATTACCCATTTTGGGCATCATCTATTTCGATCAGGCCCAGAATAATTAATTTCTTCACACCTTAATTCTGCCTTTATAAAATGGGATCAAAATATGCAATCTGCCTGCTACAAAGAGTTGCTTATTCGTCTAATACTTCATTCAGCAAACATTCAGTGCTATTATGTTCCAGGCAGTGTATTAGGCAACGGTGCTACAAAGATGACCAAGATGTGGTCCCACCCCCAAGAAACTTCCAAAGAACTGGAAAGACAAACCCAAAATAACTGATTATTATGTATTATGATAATGCTACTATCAAACAAGGAAAGAAGCCACACAACAAGAGAGAGAGCTGTTATATAAGGAGAGAAGAAAAAGAGTCAGAGAAGGATCCAAAAATGGCATAATTATGAAGTCTGGCTTTGAAGGGTAAACAGTCACTTATTAATCAAAACAGAATTAGTAATGCTGAGATCTTTTTGACAAAGTGAGATTTTACCTTATCTCACTTCATCCTACTCCTTATTTTCTGATCGATCTCTGAATCCTTCACCAGGTCATTTTCCTTCTTTTCTTGTAGTAGCAGTGGCTGTTCAGGATGATTTTATCTCCCTCCTTTTTTTCTTTTGTTACACACCTCTTGGAGCTCCATTCACTTTTATATTTCATCCCTTTGAAGGCAGATGACATCAATCCTCATAACTTTACTTTTTTTTTTCAATTCTAGCCCCAGATTTCCAATGCAACACTATCCACACAAAATTCTTTTCTCTTTGTTCAACCACAGGGTAGCTTTGTCTCCCAATTTCCCTATTACTGGTAACTGTTTGACCCTATATTCCAATGTCTAGGCTTCAGGACTTGCATTAAGCCTTATTGTCACACACATTATTACTCCCCCCATCCAATTCATTGCCGCATACTTCCTCTGCACCTTCCTCTTCAATAGTCACTATACATTTATTTATTCATTTAATATTCTTATTCAGTATGTATTGGATGAACATTTATTGAATACTTACTATTATCCAGGCACAATTCTAGGATATGGGGATATAGCAGGAAACAAGAGAGAAAAAGATCCTTCTGTCTTAGTTCATTTGTGATGCCATAACAAAATATCAAAACTGGGTAATTTATAAATAATGGAAGTTCATGTCTCAGTTTTGGAGGCAGGGAAGTTCAAAATCTAAGCATTGGTGGGTTCAGTGTTTGGTGAGGGCCCTGTTCTCTGCTTCCAAGATAGTGCCTCTTTGCTCATTCTGTGACCTTTTCCTTGTATGGCAGAAGGCAGAAAAGCAAAAAAGCTTGAGCTAGTTCCCTCTGGCCCTTTTAGAAGGCGTTGGTCCATTCATGACGGCAGAGCCCTCATGACTTAATCACTTCTCCAAAGAACCCATCTCTTAATGCTACCAAAATGAGGACTAAGTTTCAACATGAATTTTGAAAGGGACACATTCAAACCATGGCACCAAGCTTAGAATTTATATTATCATCGGGAGAAATAATAAATGCTTTGCCATATTTAATTGAATATTTAATTAAATCTAAAATGCCAGTGATTTTTAAATACATAATTATTTCAAGTATCACCATAAAGCATGCTACCAGTTAAACTAAGACTCCATCCATTGTGAGTCGTTTTCATTTCAGAGATGTTAAAATGTTCTATAAATGTAAATTTCTGTGTCTTTGAATCAATGAAATTCAAAAATATATAATGCACATATTATTATGTATATAATATATGTTATCTCAGATATGGGGAAATATTAAGAAAAGTAAGTTGGGAAAAAGAATACAGAGAGCTTAGGATGAGGGGTGCAATTTTAAATAGGGTATTCAAGAAAGGCTTTATTGTAAAGATAATATTTTAATAAACACTGAAGGAAGTGAGGGAGTGGGCCTTGCATCTATCTAGGAGAATAGCTAGACCAACCCAGAGAATAGTAATTACAAAAGCTTTGAAGTAGGAGCATATCTATTCATGCTTAAGGAACAGTGAAGTGACCAGTATTACTAAAGGAGATTAAACTAGAAGAAGAGTAGAAAGAGATAAGGTCACGAGAACTAGAAGACCAAATTATCTAGGGTCCTTTAGGCTATTGTAGGACCCTAGATTTTATGAGAAAGAAAGCCATTGGAGGCTTTTGCACAGAAAAGTTAAATAATCTGATTTATGTCTTAAAAGGATGACTGTGTTTATAAATGGAGGGAAAACTGGAGAGGATAAGGAAAGAAGCAGAAGATCAGTTAGAGAGCAATTGCAAAAATTAGGAGAGTGATGCTGGAATCTTAGACCTGGATGCTTTCAATGAAGTTATTGAGAAATGAGACTGAATAAATGTTAAAGATGGAGCTTGCAGGATTTTCTGATGAATGGAGATGTGGGATTGAGAGATAAAAGTCAGAGATTACTCCTATGTTTTGGATCAGAGCAACTGGAATAGTCGTGTTGCTCTTTCTTGAGATGGGATAGATTGTGGGAGATGCATATCTGAGAGAGAAGTTTAGGCGTTTGTTTTAGCTATGTTAAATTTGAGATTCCTATTAGGTATCCAGGTGGTTTTGTCTCCTGACAGTGTTTACTTCCCAATGCCTCTGCCACAAGAGGCATCCAGGCTGACATTTTCTGCTGAGACTCCTAAAATTGATCTCCTTCCTTTTGGGCTTTGCATGTCCTGAATCATCCTACAAATATTTTTTTCTTTCTAATATATTAAGATGATTAACATTTTTGCTCAAAATTTCAGTATCTTCTCATTGCTTATTTAATTTAGTAGACTCTCCTTAGCTTGAGCATTGATTGGTCTAAACTATTATGAACATTGGCAAATATATAGATATGTAACCAACAAAACAATTATATTATTGATCATTTTCATCACCCCAGAAAGCTTGCTCTTGTGTCAATTTCCATCTCTCATCCCAATCCCTGGCAACTACTGATCTGATTTTTGTCTTAAAAAATCAAATTTGAGCCTTTTTCAGATGCAACATAAATGAAATCATAGCATATGTAGGTTTCTGTGTCTGGAATTTTTCACTTAGCATAAGCCTTTCTGATATATCCTTTTTGTTACATGTATTAGTAGTTCATTCTGCTCTATTGCCAAGTAGTAAGGTGTACTGCAACTTTTTTTATCCCTTCACCAGTTGAAGGATATTGGGCTTTTCCAGATTTTGGTTTTTATGAACAAAGCCTCTACAGAGGGTTGAATGTGGCATTCCAAAAGGTATGTCAACCTGGAACTTCAGAATGTGACCTTATTTTGAATAAGGGTCTTTGCAGATATAATTAAGGTAAGACTCTTGAAACAAGACCATCTTGAATTAGGGTGGGTTGTGAATCAGTAATGGATGTCCTTCTATGAAATACAGAAGGAGCAAACACACAGCGACACAGAGGGGAGAAGGCTATGTAAAGATGGATGCAGAGATTCAATAATGTGTCACAAGCCAAGGAATGCTAACTAAGGATTACCAATAGCCACCAGAAGCTAGCAGATAGGAATGGAATGGATTCTTCCTTAGAGCTTCCAGGAGGAGCCAACCCTGTCAGCACCTTAACATCCATAACTTCTGGCATCTATAACTGTGAGACAAAAAATTCTGCTGTTTTAAGTTGTCAGGTTTGGAGTATGTGTTATGTCAGCTGTAGAAAACTAACACAGCTTCTATAAACATACAGGTCTTTGTGTGGACATACATTTTTATTTCTCTTGTGTAAATACTTAGAGTGGGATTGCTGGGTAGTATAACAAAGCTATGTTTCAATTTCTAAGAAACTTCCAAACTTTTTCCATAGTGATTATACTACTTTTCATTTCAACCAACAATATATGACTGTTTCAATTGTTTTGCACATTTGTCATCATTTGGTATTGTAAATTTTCTGTGTCTTTTGTTTTAGCCATTGTAGTTAATGTGTAGTGGTGTTATTTTCTGTTTTTCTAATGATTAATTATGAGAATCTTTAAATGAGTATTTTTTATATAGTGTCTTAAAATATTTTGTCCAACTTTTATTTGTTTGTTTGTTTCCTATTGAGTTGTAAGTATGTTGGCAGGTAGGATTTAAGATGGCTTTGTTATCTTTCTTTCATTCTTTATTATTTTATTTTCTTATTTCTTTTCTTTCCCTCCATCCCTCCCTCTCTCCCTCCCTCCCTCCTTCCTTCCTTCCCTCCTTCCTTCATTTCTTCTTTCCTTCCTTCCACGCTAAATTGCTCATCAAACCACCAAATGCTGCCTTGATGGAAAAATGATTCTTCATTAAGTTATTTTATTAATTAACCACACATAGGTATCGGCGGCGAGGTGCTAAATTTTTGGACTTCCTCTTGTGTTCACTTGATGTAAAAATCTATCTGTACACAAATATACTACTGTTACATTTATTGCAACTTCAAATTGAGTCTTAAAATCAGTTTATGTGGGTTTGCCAACCTTTGTTTTAATTGTTTGGAGTATGCTGGACTCTTCTTTTTTCTGTTTAAATGTTAGAATCCATTTGTCAATTTCTCAAAGAATGTGCTACAATTTTGATTTGGCTTGCATCAAATCCATAGATCAGTTGGAGAAGAACTCATACCCTAACAATGTTGAGTAGTCCAATTAATACATATAGTATATATCTCCTTTTATTTGGATCTTTACACACTTTTTTCATCAATATTTTTCTTCATGTAGTAGTTTAGAGCCTTATGAATGTTGCATATTTATTATTGGATTTATCTTTACTTTTTACCTCATTGTAATATTTTAAAAGTTAAATTTCTAATTGTGTGTAGATAGCGAATGAAAAGTTTTTTTGTTTTGTTTTGTTTTTATATATTGACCTTGTATCCTGAAACACTGAGAAGCTCACTCCTTACTTGAAGAAACTTTTGATAGATTCCTTGCGATTTTTTCTATGTATGGAAATGCCATCAGCTGATAAAGGCAGTTTTATTTCTCCATTTCCGATCTGTATATCTTTATTTTTGTTTTTTTTAAATTTATTGAACTGTCTAGTATCTCATGTAAAATGTTAAATAGAAATAATGATAGCATATATTCCCATCTTGTTCTCAGTCTTAGGGAAAAAGTATTTGCTTTGTTTCCATTAAATATAATATTAGGTAAAGGTTTTTGTTAGATGCCTGCCATCAGATTTAGGAATAACCCATTATTCCTAGTGTATTAAGAGTTTTTATCTTAAATGAGAATTCAATTCTCTCAAATGATTTTTGTGCATCTACTAAGATTACTATATTTTTTTTCTTTTTTATGATGTTTATGTGGTGAATTGCTTAGATTGATTTGCACATGTTGAACTAGCTTTGCATTCCTGGGATAAACTCCATTTGCTAATGATGTATTACATTGTTTATATTACTAGATTTGGTTTGTACATATTTTCTTAATATTATTGCATCAATTTCCATGAGCAACATCAGTAGATAGATTTCTTTTCTTGTAATAGTTTTGATATCAGGGAAATGATGGTTTCATAATATTAGGTGACCAGTATTCCATCCTCTTCAAATTCTTAGAAGAGTTTGTGTACAATTGGTACTAAAATTTTGGTGTAATTTGCTAGTAAGTTTGGGCTAGAAGAGTTCCTTATGGGTAGATTTTTACTTCAAATTGGAGTTCTTAAATAATATAGAACTATTGAGAATATCGTTGTCCTTACACAAGCTATGATACTTTGTGTGATTCAAGCAATCTGTCCATTTCGTCTAGCTATCATCTTTTTGACGTTTTTAAATAATAATTGCTTATTATTCTGATAATGTCTGTAGGACTTATAATGCTATTTCCTCCTTTGGTTCAGACATTACTGTTTTGTTTCTTCTCTCTTCCTGTTTAACCAGAGATTTATCTATTTTATTGATATTTTCAAAGAAGTTTTGGTCTCATTTGTTTTCTCTATTGTTTTTTAGTTGACTATTTCATTGAATTTTTATCTTGATTAATTCTTCCCGTTGGCCCACTTTAGGTTTTGTTTGCTCTATTTTTTTCCTACTCTCTTTTAAAAGTTTTTTTTTATTGATACATAATAGATATACATATTTTCAGGGTACACGTGATAATTTAACATGTTCATATAAAATGGAAAGATAAAATCAATGTAACTATGAAATTCATTACCTTAAATCTTTGTCTTTTCTTTATGCTAGAAGTATTTTATTTATTTCCTTCTGGCTATTTTAAAATATACAATAGATCCTTGTAAACTATAGTTGCCCTACTGCTATATCAAACACAAAGTCTTATTTCTTCTATCAAATTTGTATATTTGTACTGATTACAATCTCTCTTCATAACTCCCTTCCCCCTACTTTTCCCCACCTCTCATGATCACCAATCTACTCTCTATCTTAATGGGATCCACTTTTTTACCTCCCAAATATGAGTGAGAACATACAGCATCTGTCTTTCTGTACTTGGCTTTATTTCATTTAACATGATGACCTCCAGTTCCACCCACGTTGCTACAAATGATAAGATTTTCTTCTATTTTATGGCCTAATAATATTCCACTGTACACACACACACACACATATATACACATATATACATATACATATACATGATATTTTCTTTATCATTTTATCCCTTGATGGGCAATTAGGTTGATTTCATATTTTGGCTATTCTGAATGGTGATTCATATTGTAAAATAAGATATTGTGATAAATACGGGAGTACAGATATATCTTCAATAGATTGAATTTCTTTCTTTTGGATATATAACCAGTAGTGGAACTGATGGATCATATGGTAATTTTATTTTTAGTTTTTTGAGGAACCTCCACACAGTTTTCCATTAGTTGCTGTACTAATTTGCATCCCCACCAACGATGTATGAGAGTTCCTCTTTCTCTACATTCATGCAAGCATCTTTATCCCATATTTTTGATAAAAGCCATTTTAACTGGAATGAATTATCTCATTGTGGTTTTGATTTACATTTTTCTGATTAGTGATGTTGAGGATTTTTTAATATACCTGTTGGCTATTTGCAGGTCTTCTTTTGAATAATGTATATTCATATCTCTTGCCAATTTTAAAAATTGGATGATGATGATGATGATGAGTCTGCTATTGAGTTGTTTGAGCTCCTTATATATTCTGGTTATTAACTCCTTGGCAGATGGATAGTTGCAAATATTTACCCCCATTCAGTGGGTTGTCACCTCTCTTTGTTGATAGTTTCCTGTCAATAATGGATACAAAGCTATGCAAAAGCTTTTCAGTTTGATGTAATCCGATTTTTCTATTTTTGCCTTGGTTGCCTATGCTTTTGAGACCTTACACAAAATATATTTGCCAATATCTATGTCCTGAAGTATTTTCCCAATATTTTCTTCTGGTAGTTTCATAATTTTTGGTCTTATTTTAAAGTCTTTAATCTATTTTTATTTGACTTTTGTATATAGTGAACAATACCAGTCTAGTTTCATTCTTCTGCATATCCAGTTTTCCTAGTGCTGTTTATTGAAGATTCTATCTTTTCCCTATTGCATGCTCTTGGCTCCCTTGTTGAAATGAGTTAGGTGTAAATGCATTGACTTATATCTGGGTTCTGTATTCTGTTCTATTTGTCTAGGGGTCTGCATTTATGGCAGTACCATGCTGATTTGGTTACTGTAGCTTTGTAGTATATTCTGAAGTCAGGTAGTGTGATTCCTCCAGCTTTGTTGTTTTTTTATCAGGATTGCTTTGGCTATTTGGGCTCTTTAGTAATTCCATATAAGTTTTAGGATTTTTAGTATGTTTGTTCCTGTGAAGAATGTCATTGGTAATTTGAAAGGACCAGGATTGAATCTTTAAAGTACATTTGGTCATATTGTCATTTTAATTATTAAATATTTGTTCTTCTAATCCGTGAATATGTAATATCTTTCAACTTTTGTGTCCTCTTCAATTTCTCTCATTGTGTTTTATGGTTTTCTTTGTATAGATCTTTTGTTTCTTAGGTTAAATTGATTCCTAGATATTTTATATTATTTTTCTTTTCTTGCTTGCTTTTCTTTTCTTTTCTTTTTTCTTTTTTTTTTTTTTTTTTTCGATGGAGTCTCTCTCTGTTGCCCAGGCTGGAGTGCAGTGGCACAATCCTGGCTCACTGAAACCTCCGCCTCCCAGGTTCAGGTGATTTTCCTGCCTCAGCCTCCTGAGTAGCTGGGATTATAGGCTTGCACCACCACACCTGGCTAATTTTTTTTTTCTTTTTTTTTTTTTTTTGTATTTTAAGTAGAGATGGGGTTTCACCATGTTGACCAGGCTGGTCTTGAACTGCTGATCTCAGGTGATCCACCCACCTCAGCCTCCCAAAGTGCTGGGATTGCAGGCATAAGCCACTGCACCCAGCCTATATTCTTTATAGCTATTATAAACAGGATTTATTTCTTGCTTTTAAAAAAATTGTTTGCTGTTGGCATACATGTATGTTGATTTTATATCCTGCAATGTTACAGAATTCATTTATCAGTTCTATCCATTTTCTGATGGAGTCTTTAAGTTTTTCTAAGTTTAAGATCATGTCATCTGTGAACATAGCTAATTTGACCTATTTTCCAATTTGGATGCCCTTTATTTATTTCTCTTGACTAGTTGCTCTGGCCAGGACATCTAATATTACACTGAATAACAATGGTGAAAGTAGATATCTTTGTCTTGTTTCAGGTCTTAGAGGAAATGCCATTAAATTTTTTCCATTTGGTACAATATTAGCTGTAGGTTTGTTATATATGGTCTTTATTATTTGAGTTATGTTTTTTTCTATGCCTGTTTGTTGTATGAATCCAGGAATTTATTCATTTCTTATAGATTTTCTAATTTATTGGTATATAGTTGTTCATAGTAGTCTTTAATGATGCTTTCTATTTTTGTGGTCAGATTTTTCAATCTCTTTTCTCATTTCTGATTTTATTTATTTGTATCTTTTCTCTCTCTTTTAGTTAGTCTGGAAGAAAACTTTTTGGTTTTTTTGATCTTTTTATTTTATTCTTTTCAATTTTAATATTTTTTCTCTGATATTTACTATTTCATTCCTTCTACTGTTTTTGAGTTTGGTTTATTCCTTTCTAGTTCCTTGAGGTGCATCATTAGGTTGTTTGAAGTTTTTCTGTTTTTTTTTTCTTTTTTTTTGAGACAAAATTTCACTCTATCACTCAGGCTGCAGTAGAGCAGTGCGATCTCGGCTCACTGCAACCTCTGACTCCTGCACTCAAGCCATCCGCCAACCTCAGCCTCCCGAGTAGCTGGGACTACAGGCATGCGCAACCATGCCTGGCTAATTTTTGTATGCTTTGTAGAGACGGGGTTTAACCATGTTGCCCAGGCTAGGCTTGAACCCCTCAACTCAAGTGATCTGCCCAGCTTGGCTTTCCAAAGTGTTAGGATAACAGGCGTGAGCCACTGTGCCTGGCCGGAAGTTTTTCTATCTTTTTGATATAGGTGTTTATTGCTATAAATGTCTCTCTTAGTACTACGTTTACTGTATCCCAAAGACCTTGGTATTTTGTATTTCCATTTTCATTTGTTTCAGAAACTTTTACATTTTCTTCTTAATTTCTTCATTGATCATTCAGGAGCATGTTGTTTAATTTTCATGCTTTTGTTTATCTTCTGAGGCTCCTCTTTTTTATTGATTTCTGATTTTATTCCATTGTTGTCAGAAAAGATACTTGATATGATTTCTACTTTTTAAAATTTGTTGAGACTTGTGTTGTGGCCTAAGATATTGTATTTTGTAGAATGTTCCATGTGCTTATGAAAAGAATGTGTATTCTGCAGGAGTGGAGTGAAATGGTCTATGAATGTCAGTTAGGTGTATTTGGTCTGGTG
This sequence comes from Nomascus leucogenys, assembly GCF_006542625.1. Taxonomy (NCBI): domain Eukaryota; kingdom Metazoa; phylum Chordata; class Mammalia; order Primates; family Hylobatidae; genus Nomascus; species Nomascus leucogenys. Next base: position 48,535,506 of record NC_044395.1, read on the forward strand.
TGTAGTTTAACTCCAATGTTTCTTCGTTGATGTCCTGTCTGAATGAGCTGTCCATTGCTGAGAATGGTGTTGAGTCTCCAGTTATTATTGTATTGGTGTCTTTCTCTTTAATAATAATTAATTTATATATTTGGGTGCTCCAGGGTTGAGTACATAGATATTTACAATTGGTATATCCTTTTTCTGAATTGACTCCTTTATCATTATATAGTGTCATTCTTTGTCTCTTCTTATAGTTTATGATTTTCAATCTATTTTATTTGATATAAGTCTAGCTATTCCTGCTCATATATTTTTTCTGGCTGCATGGATACCTTTTCCACCTCTTTACTTTCAGTCTATATGAGTCTTTATAAGTGAAATGAGTTTCTTTTAAGCAGCTTATAATTGAGTCTTCTTAAAAATTCATTCAGCTATCCTGTGCCTTTTAATTGGAGAATTGAATCAATTTAGATTCGGTGTTATTATTGATAAGTAAAACTTGTTACTGCCGTCTCGTTGTTTGTCTTCTCATTGTTTTTAACTCTTCTCTCCCTTCCTTCCTTTCTTACTGTCATCCTTTGTGGTCAAGTGATTTGCTCTAGTAGAATGTTTTAATTTGTTGCTTTTTATTTTTAATAAATCTATTATACGTATTTGCATTATGGTTACTATGAGGCTTACAAAAAGGATCTTACAGTTATAACAAGTTATTTAAAGAGATGACAACTTATTTAAGATCAAAAAGAAAAGAATATCAACAAAGAAATAATTTCAAAACTCTGTAACTCCATTTCCCCATATTTAGTCTTTATGTTGTCTTCATTTATATATTTTTATATTGCCTATACTTAACAAGCTGCTGTAGCTATTGTTGTTTCTGATACATTAGTCTTTTGGGTTTCACAGTAGAGTCATGAGTGTATTGCACATCACAGGTACAGTATTACAGTATTCTGGGTTGTCCACTTATTTTAACAGTGAGCTTTATATCTTCAAATTTTTATCTCATTTTAGCATTTCCTTTTATCAATGGATTTTCATTATTTAAGCTTTGGAAACATTTCTGTTACTTTTTTTTAATAAGCTTTATATCTCTTGCTCAACTCTCTCCTAAATACCTGTAATTCTTAGATTTTTTTTTTAGGGAATTTTCTATATATTGTAGGTGATCCTCATTTCTTTTAATTATTTTCCTTTTTTTTCTCCTTTGACTGTGTATTGTCAAGTAGTGTATTCAAGCTCACTGATTTTTCTCTCTGCTGTATCCATTCTGCTGTGAAGACTCTCTAGTGAATCTTCCAGTTCAACAAATACATTCCTCAGTTCTAAAATTTCTGCTTGATTTTTTAAAAAATTGTTCAATCTCTTCAATAAATTCTCTAATAAACTACTGAATTCCTTTTCTGTGTTATCTTGGAGATCACTGAGGTTTTTTTTTAGCTACTATTTTGAATTCTTTGTCAGAAAGCTCACATATCACTGTCTTGTTAGAGTCAGTCATTGGTTCCTTACTTTGTGTATTTGAGAAAATCATAATTTCTTGTTTGCTGTTGTTTCTTGTGGATGTATGTCTATGTCTTTTCATTGAAGGATTAGTTATTTATCCCAGTAATCTCTGTCTGGCTTGTTTTGTTTTTTATTAGATACGTTTGCTTAGAGGTTCTTTGTAATTTACCTGTTGATTTTCTCTCTCTTTTCTTTTCCTCTGCTAGGTCACTGTTTTCTTTTTGGTATTAGATGGCAACCTAAGCCAAGGTTTGCCTCAGTTCTAGTATACAGTCATAGTGCCTCCAGTTCCAAAAGACGGGGGTCCCAAAGCGGATATCCCAGTAGTGTGGGAAGACTAGCTAGGAGTTTGTGCCCAGGGGAACTGTGGAACAAACTTCCTGTAGCATGGTTCTGTTGAACATCCACTTCAATGTCCCCTTTGGCTGAGTTACAGAGCACAGTTTCCAGGGCTGCAGGTGGATGTCCCCACTTTGTCTCTGGCCCGGATATATCTCTCTCCGGGCACTTTCAACACTTCTTATGGTGTGTTGAAAGGTATCTTGCCAAGAAAAACAAGATGGTGGGGAAGTTGATTGTCCACCCTGACCTCACTTTTTGAAGTGTATAAACCAGGAGTCAAAGGGAGATTTTCTGTGTTTGGTGCCAAGTAGATTGGAGGGAGTGGTATCACAGATATACAAGCCCAATTCTCTTATCGCTTGCTCTGAGTTTTCTCAGTTTTTTATGGTCCCAGGAATTGTCTTTTCCTCAGACTTGAGTTCTGGGATGTTCCTGACTATAGCCTTAGTGCTGTATTTTGAAGGGTGGGGAGGCAGTGAAGCCAGCTAGATTCTGCACCGGCATTTTGGAACCAGAAGTCTTTTTTTTCTGCTTTCTGAAAGTGGAAGCATACATTACCGATTTAAATATTTTTTTCTTTTGTAATGTAAGTGTGTACTGCTATAATTTTTCCTTTTAAGCACTGCTTTAACTCAGTCATAAATATTCAATTTAAAATGTTTGTATATTTCCTTGTGATTTATTTTTTATCCATAGTTTATTCAGTGGATTCTTATTATTTAAATTCATGCAATCTGCTTGGGGCTCTCAGAGATTCTTGAAACTTTGGCTTGTCTTCCATTAATTTTGGAAATTCTCAGCCATTAAATTTTAAATATTTATTTTTTCTGTGCCATTTTCTCTCTCTTCTCCTTCTGTCATTTCAATTACATGTGCATAAAGTCATTGGTAGTATCTCACAGTTCTGTGATGCTTTATTCTCTTTTCATTTGTTTAGGGTTTTTTGTTCCTTTATTGTAGATCATTTTTCTCTTTGTTGCTTCAGATTAGAAAACTATCAACCTATCCTTAAGTGTGCTGATTGTTTCCTCGGCTGTGTCAAGTCTGCTGATGGACACAGTGAGGGCCCGTTTCTCTTCTGGTATTGCATTTATTATTTCTAGTAAATTCCTCTTGACTCTTTCTACAAGCTTCCTCTTTCTTCTAAAATTCCCCCACAGATCTTTTAACATATTATTTTGAAGTCACTGTCTGGTATTTCCAGCATATGAATCATTGCTGATTTCTGATTCTGGTAAGGTATGAGATTTGTTTCTCGCATTTTGATGGGTTCTGCAACTTTTTACTGAATATTGGACATTGTGTATGTATGAAAGGTTGATTTGTAGGTAAATTGTATTTACAATGGGCATGCCTCTTCTGTCAGGCTGTAATGTCAGTGGTTGAGTGATTCTAGCCAGGAATTGAGCTGTCTTGGGTTTTGTTGATACCATTAGTCTCAATGCATCAAAGCTTTCAAATCCTCCAGTGTGTGTTTAGTATGGGGCCTTGAGTATCAGAGGCTTGTTTCTGATGTTCCTGAATTCATCCTCAGCTTTCATCAGTTGCTGCATTTGTGTATCATAAAGGGATTCTTTCTCCATGCTCTTGCCCATATTACCAGTCGATTGCTATTGCTTATTACTTGGCACTTGGCTTGTGGTGGATTTGATTGGTCATAATCAAATCTCCTTATCCAGTGTCAGATTTAGGTAATTCTTGAGCCTCTGGGTGTGGGTGGGGTCTTTCTCTGAATTTATGCCCTCTTTATATGGCAGTAAAACATTGCCTTTAATTTGTGGTGTGTCTTAGGTGGCAGAGGGTTTCCTGATGCTCCTCTAGTGAGAGCAGAACTCTGTTTTGTATTGGTGCAGCATTTGAAGCCCCAGAGAATTTCCTCCTTTTATTCCAGAGTTAGATAGCTGTTGCTTCTGTCACTCTCCCAGAAACAGCAGATCTTGCTGGGCCTTGTGCATATGAGATTTTTCCATTCCTCCACTGTACATCATAGGCAGGTGGATTTTGTTTCTGTTCCTTCCCAGAAGTGGCATATCTCTGCTTGCACACGTGTGTGTGTGCGTGTGTGTCCTCCCCCAGTGGATGAAAAGCTTTTATTGTCTATGAGAGAAGTGTCCTGGAAAGCAGGTAAGGTTTCCTGCTCATCCCACAGTGGCACTGATCAGAACCTGCATGCTTGCACCACCTAGTAGCGCTGTTTCTACTCTTTCCCTGACTCTAGTCTTTATTTTGAGCATCTAGTTGAAGCTCATGATAAAGGGTTTTTGAGTATATATTTGTGAACTCCTTTTAAGTCTTAGGCTCCCAGTCATTTTAAACTTTCATATTAGCCCATGCTTGGCTTTTAAAAATTTAACATTTTAGCTGATGTTCTATTACCAAATATTATGGCAGCCATTTCCTTCTTTCATGTTCTATAAACGGATCATGTGTCCTCTTTCTCCTTGAAGGAGCTTATTAATCTTTGTAATTCAGTGCAGTTCTTGCTGTCTTGCAACCTCAGTTGTCTGATGGGATCAAAATAAGTTACATTTTGTGGACTGTTTGTTGTTGCCTTGCTGTTTGGGTGGGAACAACATTGTCTTTCAGCATTCTTCATCCTTTGTGTAAGTGGAATTTTTTTTCACTATGCTTATCTTAATATTCTGATGTCTGGCAACCAGAGATATTAGAATAGCATTCTTGACCTAAGTTCTCTGAGCATTTTCTCTTTTTCACATGTGCATGAAATTAAAACTTAGGAAACATTGCCTGCCATGTTGAAGGCATTTATGTTTTTAATTCCTGGGGAAATTCTGAAAATGGTTTAGACTCATTCTGCTTCCTGATACTGTGTCTGGAATTGGTGGGTTCTTGGTCTCACTGACTTCAAGAATGAAGCCGCGGACCCTCGAAGTGAGTGTTAGAGTTCTTGAAGGTGGCGTGTCCAGAGTTTGTTCCTTCTGATGTTCAAACGTGTTCGGAGTTTCTTCCTTCTGGTGGGTTCGTGGTCTCGCTGGCTTCAGGAGTGAAGCTGCAGACCTTCGCGGTGAGTGTTACAGCTCTTAAGGTGGCGCGTCTGCAGTTGTTCACTCCTCCCACCCAGAGTTGTTCATTCCTCCTAGTGGGTTCGTGGTCTCGCTGGCCTCAGGAGTGAAGCTGCAGATCTTCATGGTGAGTGTTACAGCTCATAAAGCAATGTGGACCCAAAGAGTGAGCAGCAGCAAGATTTATTGCAAAGAGCAAAAGAACAAAGCTTCCACAATGTGGAAGGGGACCAGGAGCAGGTTGCCGCTGCTGGCTCCTGACAGTCTGCTTTTATTCCCTTATCTGACCCCACCCACATCCTGCTGATTGGCCCATTATACAGAGTGCTGATTGGTCCATTTTGACAGGGTGCTGATTGGTGCATTTACAATCCCTGAGCTAGACACAGAGTGCTGATTGGTGTATTTACAGTCCTCTAGCTAGAGGTAAAAGTTCTCCAAGTCCCCACTAGATTAACTAGACACAGCACTGATGGGTGCATTTACAAACCTTGAGCTAGACAGAGTGCTGAATGGTGCATTTACAAACCTTGAGCTAGACACAGAGTGCCGATTGGTGTATTTACAGTCTTTTAGCTAGACATAAAAGTTCTCTAAGTCCCCACCAGATTAGCTAGATACAGAGTGCTGATTGGTGCATCCATGAAACCCGAGCTAGACACAGAGTGCTGATTGGTGCATATACAATCTTCCGGCTAGACATAAAAGTTCTCCAAGTCCCCACCCAACTCAGGAGCCCAGCTGGCTTCACCTAGTGGATCCCACGCCAGGGCTGCGGTTGGAGCTGCCCGCCAGTCATGCGCCATGTGCCTGCACTCCTCAGCCCTTGGGTGGTGATGTGACTGGGTGCCACTGAGAAGGGGATGGTGCCCATCAGGGAGGCTCGGGCCATGTGGGAGCCCACCCTGGGGGGGCCTTGGGCATGGTGGGCTGCAGGTCCCAAGCCCTGCCCCATGGGGAGGCAGCTGAGGCCCAGCAAGAATTCGAGCACAGTGCAGGTGGGCTGGCAGTGCTGGGGGACCCAGCACCCCCTCTGCACCTGCTGGCCCAGGTGATAAGCCCCTCACTTCCCTGGGGCCAGCGGTGCCAGCAGGCCGATCTGAGTGCACGCCCACCGAGCTTGTGCCCACCAGGAACTCGCCCTGGCCCACAATCGCCGTGCACAGCCCCGGTTTCCACCTACATCTCTCCCTCCACACCTCCCTGCAAACAGAGGGAGCCAGCTCCGGCCTTGGCCAGCCCAGAGAGGGGCTCCCACAGTGCAGCGTCAGGCTGAAGGGCTCCTCAAGCGTGGCCAGAGTGGACGTCAAGGCCAAGGAGGCGCTGAGAGCGAGCAAGGGCCACCAGCACGTTGTCACCTCTCAGTACCATACCCAGGAGAGCTTGATGTGAACCTAGCACATTGCCTTAAAATATTTATTTTCATCAAATGAAGATGCATTGGTGCTGGAATCAAAGATCCTTTCATGTTAACTGGTTGAAAAAACTTTGATTTCACAATTCTCTTGCACAAACAGCAATAGTTTATTTAGAATAGCCTGATTGAGAAAGTTGACTTGTCATGTTAGGGCAAGTGTGAGCTCTTAATAATATAAAATACTTATTTGTGTCATTTAATTTTTATAATAGCTTCATACAGTATTGATTTTTATTATAAAAAGTGCCATGGTATTTGGTTTTAATCAAATATTAGTTGAATGAAAAGAAATGTATAGTGTAAATGCAATGACTTCTCATAGGGCTCAGAAATCCTAAATTTTCTCAATTTCAATTCTCAGCTTGCATAATTGCCAGGAAATTTACTGTGTTTTAATGAGTTTATTTTTAAAGATAGCATAAGTTTATATTTATTGTTTTATTTCTATTACCTAAGATTAGGCTATGTCTTCTTATATGAAAGAAATAAAGGAATTTTGAAAGTGGTTAACAAAAAACTCAGATTATAGCTGATATATTAGCTAAAGTAAATATAACTCAATTACCAACGAGATATTTTACACAAATCCACACATTATTTAAAATGTGTATGCAAGGAGTAAGGGTCCACTGGTCTAGTCCTGATTCACACCATGCATGTTTTTCAACTTTAGTCATTGATCACATCTTTTAATCTCAAGTCTAAATATTGAGATTTCAGTAGGTCTTTTTGAGGAGTGTTTTGTAGAATTTGAGTTTTTGTAAACTGAATTATGGGTTAAGCTAAATATTCTTTTTGTTATATATGTATATTATATATCTGTGTATATATATAATATATGTATATATCTGTGTATATATATATATAAGTATATATGTGTGTGTATATATATGTGTGTATGTGTATATATATACATATATATATAATTTTACCTTAAGTTCTGGGATACATGTGTAGAACATGCAGGTTTGTTACATAGGTATACATGTGTATTGGTGGTTTGCTGTACCTATCAACCCATCATCTAGATTTTAAGCTCCGCATACATTAGGTATTTGTCCTAATGCTTTCCCTCCCCTTGCCACCCACACCCTGTGTTGTTCCCCTCACTGTGTCCATGTGTTCTCATTTTTTTTGATAGACAGTGGGAAGTATTGCCATTTGAAGTTAGACTAACATGTTAACTCTGATGCTCAACTTCTGTATATTGCATATTCCACAAGAGTAAAATGGGGGAAAAATAACATCACTGATAATTGAATGAAATAATGTGCAAAAAGCACCAAGCTTAATGCCTTTCCATTTTAAGACCCAATCAATGTTATTTTCCTTTCTCTTATGTGCTTTTTAATATAGAGCTCATGATGGTCTATTAGAATGGATGGAGCTTCAGAGTTGGAAAGATACTTGAATCCGAGCTTTATTACTTAATGGTGCTATGTGATATTAGAAAGCTACCTAAATTCTCTGGTCTTTTTTTTTTTTCATTTGCTAAATGGGTGGAGAGGGGATAATACATATCTTAGAGTATTATGAAGATAAAATAACATAAACTTGTGGCATAATGCTAACATCTAGAAGGCATTCAATGAGGTTCAAAAATATCTTGCTTTAACTTAAATATTCTAATCTTCCTCTTTACCTTCTTAATGTTTTATATGCAACTCATTTCCTGTCAGTTTGAATTTTCCCTCATATTCCTCTCTGGTGGCTGCAGTGTATCTGTCATCTGAGCCTATAACTCTGTGCAGAAATACTAATAATAACCGAAGTCATTTTTAGTACTTATTAAATACCAAGAAATATTCTAAACACGAGGTACATTATTTCATTTAAAAACTCGGTCTTTTTTAAAACGAAAACTAATTTATAATGAAAGACATCACTAGAGTGGAACCAGCAGGGATTAGCTGGAAGAGGGCCCAAGGAACTTTCTGAAGTAATGAAAATGTGCTAAATCATGATAGAGGTTTGTAAGCATTTGAAAAACTTATCAAACTTTACACATAAAATATGGGTATTTCACTGTTGGTAAATTATACCTCGATGAGAAATTGAGAGGAAAAACCTAATGTTAAAAATATCCATGGAGTGGAATGTTTTATGTCTAGTTTTTAGAGAAGAAAATTAAGGACCAGAATGTTCAGATGATATATTCAAGCCCACACTTGTTGGTGGCCATGCCAGTCAAATCCAGATGTATTTTAGTGCATGGACCCTGCACCTAACCACTAGGCTCCACTGCCTATAGTGAGATCTGTGCATCCTGACCCATGTTTTCATATTTATACTTTGTTATTTTATCCTCAGTAACTATACCACATAGATTGTGGCAGAGCAGCATATTTACATTTATATTATTGCTTATATTATCTTTATATTATTGAAATATTCTTATTTCATTGGAGATAGAGTTGTGTATTTTGGACAAAACTCTATGCAGAAAACATATCTATCCCAAAATGTTTAGCTAGGGTGATGAGACCCAGGATATATTCTATCCTTGGAATCACTATGCATTTCCAAGAACACTGGAAATATTTGGAGGTCATGTTTCAGCTGCAATAACCTCAGGCAGCATATACAAACAGTACCTCAATAAGTCCTCTGATAGCAAAATCGCTACCAATGTCTGCCATGCAATGAACCACCAAGGAGTTAGGAGTATTTTTAAGACAAGGTTTTGACAACCAAGTAAACTTGTTATCTAACCTTCTGTTACAAAGCATACATTTAAATTTCAAGTCAAATACATCAGCAAAGATCCCTTGAAACATTGGTGATTATAAAACAAAGCAGTCTGCAGTGCCTTTGCAGAGTTGGGTTCACTTTAAGGTTATTTCTGCCTTAAATGAGGCAGGAGTTTCTAAACTTATCAAAGCCTTGCCTCATATGCCCTCTCCCAACTTCCCATCGAAAAGCCCGTACAAATTCAGAAAACTGAATCTGAAATCTAAATTTGAAAAGGACAATTGACCAAATCAAAGGGACATTTTCCTCTGTGCCATGATGAACATAAACTGAGAAATGCCTTCTTGTGCTATAAACTATGAGTTCACCTTCTGAAACTCAATATTAATGTGAAGCATTTCATATACTCATTTAATCCTTACAGCAACCCTATGAGGACTTCAATATTAATATGCACATTTGTAGAGTAATAAAACATGTTAGCTGGGTTACTTGATTTGTCTGAGGACAGACATCCCATAATTTTGAGTGGGAGAGCCAATATTCAGGCCTCTTTAGCTACTTCTATTCCCTACTATGAAATGCTCTAACTCTTCCAGAAAGAAAATATTAAAACATGTTGATCTGCTTTACTGCCTATATCTAGGGGATGCACTAACCTAGGTCAACTAATTTTGGAATTACAGCTAGACATTTTCTCTGTTGCTTTCAGCACTTTTTCACCTTTAAAAACCTTTTCAAAGCTCAGCATCTTGGGGCATTGCAAATGGAAGCGACTATATTAAAATTGGGGTTTAAGGGAAGAAGAATGTTAGGAACATTAGATGCCAGGATGTATGGTTTCTCTCATACTGCATGATCAAAGAATTATAAATAAAATATTAGTTTCTATTGAAATTACAAAGCTCATTATTGTGGCATTGGTTAGAAGAGAGTGAATATTTGTAAAGCAAACCTGCACCTGAGTGTCACACATGGAGCTAGAAGATGAACACCAAGCTTTCCCTTCATATTTGGATCTGTGAGGGAAATGCTGCAAGCCTGTTAAATGCTGGCCGTGACAGAGGTCTGCCCATATAAAGACCACTAAAGAGACAATAAAATGAAAAGTCAAGAAATCATGGGGCTCAGAAAAAGACATAGCATAAGGCCAAAGATCTTTTTCCAGATACAGATCTCTGAAAATGATTATTTACAAGAACCAGAAGATTTTTTTCACAAGATTGTAAGCACCATGTGACCAGAAACACTGTTTATTTACTAAGGAATCCCTAGCAAGAAGAAGAATATTTGATGAACAGTAGGCATTCAAAAAACATTCGTTAAATATCTAATGAATAAAAAGTGGAGAAAAAAAGCAAAGGAATATAATTAGTGAATTCCCCAAACTGTCAATACAAAGAAAATTTCATGTACATAATAGCTCATATTATATGACATTGTTGTGTTATTACTTGGAAAGCTGTTTAGAGATGTATGCTTTTATCCAAAACATAAATCTAAGTTAATTAATGCTAGTTGCTTCAACAACCTTTAAATCTCAGTGGCTTAAGAGAATAAGGCCTATTTATCACACGTTATACTCTGACGTGGGGAGAGTGTTCATTTATACAGCTGTCTCCCATGAGGCAACTCAAGGATCCAGGCTCCTTTCATCTCAGAGTATCATACTTCACTTGCGATTGCATGGGTGAGAGAGACAGACCCTATACAAGATCACATGGGTAACAGCAGGCCAGTCTTGGGAATGTCATTCATCACCTCCATCTGCATGCCATTAACCAGAAGCCAGAAATATGGCTTCAACTTAACTAGAAGAGGAGTTGGAAATGTTATCTTCCTGTTTGTCCAGTAAGAGGAAGTGGAACTTGTGAAAATTTAGCTACTCTCTACTCCATTCCATCTTTTTGAGCATCAAATTTTTATTATACTCTCTCTCATAGCTTGAACACATTCACCATCTCCATAAGATGATAACCCAAGCTCCCATATAGTGACTCATTGAACTCCACCCATCTCAAAATTTGGAATCTCCATTGATGACAGTTTCCTCTCTGAGTCCCTGTTGTGGTTCCTTCTAGTTATCTCATTGTCAATGTAGCCATTTACAATGGTCAAACATGCCCAGAATAACTGGAATAGAAAATCTCATTTCAAACGGGACACTGGTTCATAGCAAATGTGAAATCCCACTAAGCATATGCTTCGGAAGACCCTGGTATTAATCTGTTCTCATGCTGCTAATAAAGACATACCTGAGACTGGGTAATTTATAAAGGAAAGAGGTTTAATTGACTCCCAGTTCCACGTGGCTGGGGAGGCCTCACAATCATAGCAGAAGGCAAATGAAAAGCAAAGGCACATCTTACATGATGGCAGGGAAGAGAGCATGTGCTGGGGAACTCGCCTTTTTAAAACCAATAAATCTCATGAGACTTATTCACTACCATGAGAATAGTATGGGTGAAACTGCCCCCATGATTCAATTATCTCCACCTGGCCCTGCCCTTGACACTTGGGGATTACTGCAATTCAAGATAAGATTTGGGTGGGGACAGAGCCAAACCATATCGACACCCTATCTTAGGTGTAGCAAAAGATTCTTGCTTAAGCTCTGGCTTTACTGTCTGACAGGGGCCCTTTTGCTCCTTTGCCCACTATTCTCCATGTCCCTACTGAAAAAGAAGTTTCTCTTCATGCATTTTTCTCCTTGGCCATTCTAAAGTGAGTGTAGGAATGGTACCTTCCTTGAAGGCTGTAGAAACTTCAAAAACAACTTTCTATTTGTGGAAAATTGGCAACCTAAAGGGTAATTTCAAAGCTTAAACAATGTTTTGTGTGTGGGGATGTGCACAGCGGAAGTAAAAGAGGTAGTTTTACTGACAATACAATTACATCAAAAACTTAGTGATTCTGATATATTAGGTTCCAAATTATTCCATTTTCTTTTAATCATAAAGTTATATTAAAGATATAGTTGTAAATTCTGTTTTATTGTTTTGTTTTCTTGCTACCCCCACCATGATTCTCTCTTGATATAAGTGGGGTCACCTTTAGGCAGGGCATGAATGGATCGATCCTTTGAGACAGTTTATTCGATTGAGACATTTTACAGAATATTTTTCACTCAAAGTCTTAAAAATTATTTTGGAGAATTTCCAACATATAAAAAGGTAGAGTGCATAGTAAACCACCCTAATCCCATCATCCAGGCTCAACAATTTTCAGTGCATGAAGTTAAATAAATTTAAATAAAGTTTAACAGCTGGGGTTTGACAAATCCCTGTGACTATATAGTTCTTACATTACTGTAGACAGGAGAAATAGATTATGCATGGGGTTGTAAAATTGAGGCAAATGCTACCCAGAGAAACTCTGAGACTTGCTGAAGGTTACAAAATTAGTTAGTGGGAAACCTGGGACTAGAAACTAAGTCTCTTGACTCTTAATTTAATTCTTCTTCCGTGTTGCTCTTTTGTCTTCTTCAGATTCATTAAAGGCAGTCAGAATACTTTAAGCAGCTCCTGTGCTTATCACTTTTTAGGAAAAAACAAGTGCTACCTTTCATGAGGAGCTTAGAGATACTTCTTAAGTGATAAAATTTACAAAACAGAAATAATTAGAAAGTAGAAAACTAGAGCATTGTTAAGACAGTATTTGTATTAGTCCGTTCTCACACTGCTATAAAAAAATACCCAAGACTAGGTAATTTATAAAGAAAAGAGGTTTAATTGACTAACATTTCTGCATGGCTGGGGAGGCCTCAGGAAACTTACAATCATGGTGGAAGGGGAAGTAGGCATGTCTTACATGGTGCCAGGTGAGAGAGAGGAGTGTATGTGTATGTGAAGGAGGAACTGTCAAACACTTATAAAAACCATCTGGTCTCGGTGAGAACTCACTATCATGAGAACAGCGTGGGGGAAACCACCCCCATGATCGAATCACTTCCCACCACATCCCTCCCTTAACATGTGGGGATTACAGGGATTACAATTTAAGATGAGATTTCGGTGGGGACACAGAGCCAAACCATATCAGTATTTAACTGCCAAATCTATTTCTTCAAATATTCATACTTTCCTTTCTTCATTTATTAAACTTTTCATTTCTCTACTATAGCCAGTAAAAAAAAGAGATGATATATGTATCTGCAAAATCCAAGGAAGTTGCAATTTGAAATAAAAAATTCTTGAAGAGCAAAATTGAAGACAGCGTTAAAAAGAACCAAAGACCCTATTTCAGGGTAGACTTAATCAAGTTTTCTTGCACTCACTAAAGAAAAGACTTGCAGACATATGAAGAACACAGCAAAGTGACCCTGACCATTTTCTTTTAGTGACACCTCTGCATAGTGACAGATGGGCTCCCAGAGGAGTGGATTAGCAGGTCTTGCCAGCACACTGTGAGTTGATCACAAGAGGAAATCAGGCCTCACACCTGTGCTGAACCGAATTCCAGGCACTTCTCTAGGGCCTATGGAAAAAAAATGTCATTTGAATTTCTCTTCCTATAGGCAATAAAAGTTATTAAAAAAATTTCTTTCCATTGCCTCAATGTTTCTTATTTCCTCTATTATTATCTATCACCAGTTAGAATCAGTTGTCTATTTTTGAGGCAAATACATGTTGCAATTTGATTCTTAAATGATCATTGAACAAAGTGACATCTTTATCTATGTTACATAAACAGTCTAATGCCTCTAGACATCTGGGATGTCTTTTCCAAATTTGTTTGATTAATATTCTCATTTTGCTCAGCACTGAAACTCATGACTAATTTGCTATTTTTCTCTTTACTTCTGAGGTTTCTGCCAATTGCTTGCACTTGGGTCTTTTGCAGCATCTGTGACTGTTCACTATTTGTGATCCCCTTGAACACTGTTGGAACCAGACAGAAATGATGCTCATCCTGGCCTTTCCTCTTCACAGCTGTATGACCCGAAGCAGAATACATTATTTCTCTCAGTCTCAATTTCCTCACTGGCAAAATCAGTAAGAGTCTGTCAATATCGCATGATTGTTGTTATATCTGTGATGATTACTGCTCACATTTTCATCATATCACTGTAGGGCACTGATAATGTTGCTCAGATTAGTAAGTGGACAGCAGTTCATTAATAATTTCCTCACCTAAAAAAATAAATTATTGTCCTCACAGGCAATCTAGACATCTTTCCTCCGATTCCAAAGTCTTTTTATTAAACTCCTTAAAAGTAGAATGTTTTATATACGTTTGCATCCCCACAGTTCCCAACATATCGCCTTACATAATTCGACATTTTTGGAACTTTTTGGAACAGATAGCTTAGGTAACCTGCTAGATTTTTCCTTAGCCTAGCATTAGTCAGTAGTTTTTAATGGAAAAATATTTGGAGAAAATTTTGACTGTTACAACTGGGGGTGGTGCTACTGGCAGCTAGTTTGTATAAGTCAGGGATGCTGCTAAATATCCTTAAATATATAGGGTATACAAACAACAAAAAATTATCTGGCCCCAAATGTGCCAAGATTGAGAAACTCTAGTAGAGTGGAAAATGTAGCTTTGGAGTTAGACCTAGGTTCTAGTCCCAACTCAGTTGTTCACATGCTTTATGATCCTGGGCAAGTTGCTTGACTTCTCTATATCTCCTGGAACTCCCTGACACCTATCTACCAGAGCTTCCTCCTATATAAAATAAACCTCTCTATATAAAATAAAGCTGTCACTTCCTTTTACTTTGGGAATTAAAATAATAATTGTATTCAGTGCTTGATACATAGAAGTTACTCAAACACATACATTTTCCTTGCACTCTTAAAAGTCTGTCTGACATAAAATGTTACAAGAATCTAGACACAAAGAGATAGATGCAAGCAGGAATTCTTATCTTAATAAGACCCAGGGATCTCAGGATTTTAATAAGGGATCTGAGTAAGACATAGGCTGTTCTCCGGAGACACAAAGAGGAGCAGTTCTGATCAAAAGTGTGCTTACAGAAAGAGAATGAAAATGAATCTCATGTCTCCTGTTGGTGGCCACTCTGGGTTACTTTTGTCTTTGCCTCTCAAACACAGACCACTTTAAGAGGAGCTGAACATGCCAAGGCCCTAACAGACATGTGGACTCCACTTGCTTCCTGAGCTCAGTCAGTGTTCATTAAATTGAATGTTCATAAAATTGAATCACAAAGACTTACTTTTATCAAGATTGTTTTAAAGAGTCTAGAGCCTCCAAAGGAGACCATGAGCATCCAGAGAATTGAGCACCAGCACAGTGGGCAGGAAAATGCATCTGCACCTGCTGCAACCAGCTGGCCTTCCTCCTGGCCTGGGCCCAAGGCTGACAGTGAGCCAGACCAAGGTCTTAGAAGGCTCCAAAGTTGACCATCTTTGTGTTGAAGTGCTGGTAGATAGGTGTCAGGGAGCTCCAGGAAAGCCTGTCCTGAGGCCATGCAAGCAGGGATCTCATCTTGTTTAGTGTAACAGACTCAGGACCAAACACTGTGCCTGGAACACAGTAGGTGTTTAATAATGATTATTGAATAGTCTCACAGAAATACTGAAACAGTAACATTTGACTCTGAAACCGGAGGGAAACACTCTGGGCAGAAGCCAAAGTAGTTTCCTCTTACAAGGAGCATGTGGCCTGTGTGGAGGTCTTTGAGCTGCATGATTCATGATCACTTAGAAACATTCCTGAAGAATAATACCTCCTCTAAAGAGGGAGGCATAAAGCCTTACATAATAAAAGGCATAACTGCTGAATCCAGTGGATCCCATCCCTCACATTAGCAAGAGGTATTGAATTATACCCCTATTAAGAATGAATAGAGATTATAAGCCAGAGGAAAGTATAATATAATTCAATTGAAAGAAATAACTACTTAGGAGAGTTAATGAGTTTGCCATTCAAAACGTGTGTTAATAATTAGCATTTTATTGAATGCTCGCTGCTTCCCATCCACTGAACTAAGTACTTCTCACACATGTTCTTATTTTATGCCCACAACACTTTATGATATAGTTTCTGTTGTTATCCACATTCTACAGACAAGAATGCTGAGGCTTAGAGAGATTAAGTGATTTTCCCAAGGTCACAGAATTAATAGCAGTTAAGGTCAGTATGAGTCCAGATCCTGAGTTCTTAAACACTAAGCAATACTCTTAGGGAATCCCTTGGAGCATCCTCACAAATGGAAAAAATTGCTTGGAAAATCTCTGTCTCAGCTAGAGGTAGTTAACTGCAGTGCCAAGTCCTATAAATCTGCAGGTGAGTGGCCACATATTTTTGGAAGCCCAAACAAAGAAGGAAATGTGAATATTTAATGTCTTGATGTGCAAAAGAAAAAGGCAAACCAGACGCATTAGAGAAGCACAATTATCTCTTGGAATTAAAACCAGAGAATCATTTCTCTGGGGCCTAACAGAGGATAATGTTTAATATAATTAACGATGCCTACAAGAGCATCTTTACTGTAAATATCATGCACAACAAAAAGGCCAGGACCATGAAATTGCTGAAATTATTTGAATACCTTGAAATGATTTCAATACCTCTTGCCAATATGAGGGATGGGATCCACTTGATTCTGCAGTTATCCCTTTTATGTAATGTCTTAAACCTCACTTCTTAGAAAAGGTATTATTCTTCAGGAATGTTTCTAAATAGTCATGAATTATGCAGATCAAAAACCTTCACACAGGCCACATGTTTGTTGTAGGAAGAAACTACCACTAAGCTCTACTCTTCAGGGAGTAGATTCTCAAAGTTGCAGATGCTCCCTCTATACATGTTGAACTGGCTCTGAGAAAACAATGTTTAAGGAGGACTGTCTGAAGATTATGCTGTTCATTTGTTCCTCTAGGTATTATAAAATCTATCTCTACATTGCAAATGACCAGCAGGAATGTCCCTAGATTTCATGGTTATGGTCTTTTGTTGTGTGTCGTATTTATTGTAAAGATGCTCTTGGAGGCATTGTTAATTAAATTCAACAGTGTCCTCTGTGTGAGGCCGCAGAGAAATGATTCTCTGGTTTTAATACCAAAGATAATTGTGCTTCCCTAATGCCTCTGGTTTATCTTTTCCTTTTGCACATCAGATCATGTAAATATTCACATTTCCTTCTTGTTTTGGCTGCCAAAAATACATGGCCACTCACCTGCAGATTTATAGGAACTTGCACTGCAAGTAAGTACCTCTAGCAGAGGCAGGGATTTTCCAAGCAATTTTTTTTCATTTGTGAGGATGCTCCAAGGAATTCCCTAACCCCCTGTTATTTTTACCTCCTGTTAATGGGGAAAGTCAGGGTAATTTTGCAGGGGGTAGAGGTGAAGAAGAACTGATAAAAGGTTCTAAGCAATGAACTAGGGCTGGGGCTACACAGGTACAGATAACAAATTCCCCACCCTCAAAGAGTTTGTAGCTTAATGGAGGAAATGCACAGGCTAAAAAATTTTGTAACACACAGTTTTAAAAAACTGTATTCATGTGAAGATGAGAACACCAGACAAGACCTCTGAGCTCCCTACTCTGCCAAGGGAAATTAAGAATGCCTTAATACAGGAGTTAACATTTGGACAGGACCTTGCAGCATAAGGAAACAACATTTATTGAACACTATATGCTGTGTGCTTATTTAGATTAGCTAATTGAATCACGGCAACTTCACAAGATAGCTGCATTTTTCCCTCATTTTTTTTTTTTTTTTTTTGATAGACAATGAAAGTAAGGCCCAGGGAAATCAAGCATTTACTCAGGGTGGCACAGGTATGGAGCTCTGGGGCTGGGATTTCAACCTAGATCTGCTTGTCTTCAGCCATGCTCTTTCCTTCATGTGTTAGGACTATTCAGGTCTAATGAGGCCTTCAAATGAGGATGCATGGTTCTGGGAATTGGGAGGGCAAATTCCACCCACGAATATCTGGTTGAATGCGTTTGTCCTTTGTGCAGGCAGAGGAAAGGGCAAAATGATTTCTCAGGATGTTTTTAGCTCATTTTCTGTGCATGATTGTCTCAGGGAAGAAAACGTCTCCACTTCTAACTTTTGATCAGTGTTCCTCTTAGTGTAAGTGTCTCTCCAGTGGTACAGTGAAGTTTTTAGATCAGCTGCATTTAAACTGGATGAAGGAAGGGATCAGGTCAGCCTTGTTCAGGACTCATACCTAGTACCTGGCCATAGAAGCCATTGATACTCATTATATATTCACTGAGTGAACACAGGAATCACTGAAGAAACTGGGAGATAAGCGTTAATATATTAGGTTTGGTGATTTGGTAGTTTCTATATCCCCTAAGTCTTCATGACATTTTATTTATTTATTTATTTATTGAGACAGAGTCTCACTCTGTCACGTAGGCTGGAATGCAGTGGCACGATCTTGGCTCACTGCAAGCTCCACCTCCTGTGTTCATGCCATTCTCCTGCCTCAGCCTCCCGAGTACCTGGGACTACAGGCGCCCACCACCTCGCCCGGCTAATTTTTTGTGTATTTAGTAGAGACGGGGTTTCACCGTATTAGCTAGGATGGTCTCGAACTCCTGACCTCGTGATCTGCCCACCTCGGCCTCCCAAAGTGCTGGAATTACAGGCGTGAGCCACTGCACCCGGCCCCTCATGACAATTTTAGGTCCTCAATAAACGTTTTGAATGAAAAAACTCCCCACCGTTTAGAACTGCATTTAGTTCCCAAAGACTTCCCTGACAATCCTCATTTTGACCTACTCCTACTCCACACCACACAAGAAATACCAGCACATTTTTTCTATAACACTCTACATCTCCTGCCAGAGCAGCTATTAACATTCCTGGAATTGTCTTCTCAGTTAGACATCTTCCTCCATTCCCATATAGGCATCCTGAAGACAAACAGTGTGGCTCCCTTAGTCACCTTTGTATCTGTAATATCCAGCCTGGCATAAAGTGGGCTTGATTGGTTAATAGAATGAAAGAACTAATAAATCAACGAATACAATAATTTACTGTTCTTGATTACCATACTAATAAGATGATGAACAAGCTTTTACAGGGAGTCATAATCCAGAGGACAGCTAAAAATAATTACACAAAAGCAAAATTATTATGTATAAACTTCCCCCACACACACACACGAAAGAAAAAAATACATGCATTCTAAAATGGCACCTAAGTAGCAGTATGGGGGCCCTCAAAAGCAAAGCAAAACAAAGCTGAACTAAACTAAACTAAACAAGTTGTATTCATCATTAGATCACCAGGGCCTCCTTTTAATTGTCTCATTGCAGTAGTTCTTCCTTTCAAAGTTTCCGGTGCCTCCTACTCTGAGTTGCTGCAGTTTAAGTGTTAAATTTCTCATGCTGAAGATTTGCTGCCTTGTTCATCTTTCGTTTTCTTTTATTCTCCCTGGGAAGCTGCATGGTTTTTACTTCTTATTCCACACAATCCTTTGGCCAAGTTTTCCCAGCTTGAAAACTGCTTTATATTTTCATGTTTTTTAAGTAGTCCATGTATTCAAGCACCGTACTCTTTGTTGACTTGTTTTAGTTTTTCTATCACAGTACCTCTTTCATGATAAAGCTTTTCCTCTACACTTCGCAGATAGAAAGTAATAATATAAGTGATTGATTTTCTCTTCCTAGTCACCAAACATTTTGAAAGTGATTTAAAAGTCCCCAGATCTCTTCATACCTATCTCAACTCTAAGAACATTTTAGTGGCAGCCATGCATTACATACTCATATTATTCATGGCACTGTGTATCTGTTGCTTTGTGAATATTGCTACTTAAAGTTAATCTAATGTTGATGATTTATGAATTATAATATCAAAAGAAATATCTGTAATAATGATTTACATCTGTATGGATTTACAGTTTAAATACTATTTAATTATCATTTTAAAGAGATGGGCATCTCACTATGTTGCCTGTGCTGGAGTGCAGTGGCTGTTCACAGGTATGATGATAGTGCACTAGAGCCTTAAATCCTGGGCTCAAGCCAGACTCTTACTTCAGCCTCTTGAGTAGCTGGTACTGCAGGCACATGCCACTGTATCATGCTAACGGGTATCTTAATATCAGTAAATTCTCAATAGCCAGTGTTAAGCGGTTACTTACAGATGAGGAAACTAATGTTCTGGGTGGTTTGCCCAAGATCAAATAGTCTACCTAGTTTTTTTTGTCTACATATTATTCCCTACATTATATCCACTTGTGTGAAATTTAAAACCAGACAACTCTGACTCTGGGGAAATGAATTCTTATGCCCAAGGCTTTGTCTTAGGACCATGGTGGACTTAAGGAGATCTCCTGATAACGCTGTGCAATTACTGGGTTCTGTATCTTTGTACAAGCTGTTCTTTCTTGGGAATCCTGTTCCCACCTCAAATGTGAAAACTGTGTATATCTTTGTGCTCAGATGTCACTTTCCCTGTGAAGCACATCTATCACCCTGAACAAAGTTAGTGGCCTCCTTTATGTTCCTTGTATATCTTTCCATTACTGGATTTATCACACTGGAATATCTAATGAGAGATCTGACTCCTTGGATTTGGTTTAGGCAGTTGGAAGACAGAGATTATGTCACATCCAGTAGAAGCTTACTAAATCCCAGTTGAGATGAATTAGCTATACAGTTCTCAGCATTAAAACCATGTTGGGCACATTCCCAGGTAATGTTTGCTTCCCTTTGGGTTTTTTGCTAAAATTCAAACTAATACTCCAAGTTACTTAATTGCTTCACTGAGGTGTGTCAAAGTTAATTGAAGTATTACATGTTCTATTTTTCCATCTTACACATAAAACTTGAGGCTGTTAGAATGCAGAAAACTACCCAGATGTTGTCAACTCAAGGAGACCTGGTTCATCCTAGCCTGGTTCTTCAAGCCTCAAAAAAACAAGATGAAGATGGAAGACCATTTAGAGGGACTGTTACTCTACATGCAAGAAAAATGTTATCTGTCATTCTTGACTTGAGTTTCTATCTCTTATTCTTCATAATAGCTAAGTTCTTAGAGATGTGGCTGGGTGTGTGCTTTATATGCATTAATCCTCACAACAGTCAGGTTATGCAGACATAACATCTTCATTCTTCGCAGTTCATGAACATGAGATCAAGGCAGGTTTAATGACTTGGCAAGTTCACATACAAGTTAAAGGGAAAATGTGTGATGTGCAAAAAATTCTATCTGGTTTCAAAATGTGTACTCTTTACACTACATGCTGCATGATCTTTTCTTGCTGTATGAGCAGCAATGACATAAATAAGAATGCCTTTCTCATCTTATTCATTCAAACATTTTCTTTTCCACTTGGCCAGTGACTTTGCTATGAGGAAAAAAAAAAAAAAAAAAAAGCTTAAGTCCTTTCTCCTAACAGTGCACCTAGTTGAGAACTAAAGTACCTATTTGTCCTTGGCAAGTCACTGTGTATAAAGGCTTTTGATAAAATTCATTTAAATTTTCTGCTTTTGTCTCATGGCCCCAACCTCCTTATTTTATCTGGTTTTAACTTTTCTTTCCCAGTGAGTGAAGCTCCTGTTGGTTTGTATAAATGCATCTTTCTTACTGGACACATAGCTGTCTGATGACTTTCATGTTCATTTGATTATTTTCCAGGACGTGAACAGAAGGCATGGAATATATATATATATACACACACAACATATATATGACATATCATATATATATATATATATATATTTATATGAAATTTTTTCCTTCTGTCCTGGGAGGCAGTAGTGGGAGGTATAAAAATTTGTATTAACCTCCAAACCACTTTTTATTTTTGGTGAGCCATATGCCCAGCAAGTAAAGAGACCCCACAAACTGAAACATTCCTTGCTGTCAAAGGTGGCCTCAATTTCTTCTAGGTCACTGATGATTTTCATCTATTAGAAAACAGCTTTGAGGGAAACTATCAGGAGCATAGTCATTAATGCAGCATTGATAGTTCGGTGTCAGGAACTTTTGAGAATGGAGGAAATTATGAGACACTTTTTTCTTCACATTTTAAAAAAGAGAGTATCTATTTGATAAAATTCAAATACAGACCTAAGGAAGCATATGAACAGGACCTAAGTAAGCTTTTGAGTAAAAAAGACCTAGGGTTGAAATTCAGTTCTATTGTTACCTTTTAGTAGTGGTGTTTATATGATTCAATACATACATTAAATTTCATAAGGCCGTATACCAAAAAATTTGGAAGGTTTTCAGGCATTATTTATTCAACTGTATTTTCAGCACCAAACTCTTCCTCTTCACTTTTTGGGACTGACAGCATAAATATTAGACATCTTGTTTTTGTCCTATAGATCTCAGAAACTGTTACATTTTTTAATCTCTTTTTTTCCTGTTATTCAGGCTGGAGAAGTTCTACTGATCTATCTAAAAGTTTTTTGACTCTTTCTTCTATTCTCCTCTATTCATCTCCATTTCACTGTCAACCCCAACAGATGAGTTATTTATTTATTCTTTTATTATTTATTTATTTCGAGGCGGAGTTTCACTCTTGTTGCCCAGGCTGGGGTGCAATGGTGCAATCTCAGCTCACTGCAACCTCCACCTCCCTGGTTCAAGCAATTCTCCTGCCTCAGCCTCCGAAGTAGATGGGATTACAGGCGTGAGTCACCACGCCCAGCTAATTTTTTGTATTTAGTAGAGATGGAGTTTCACCATGTGGGTCAGGCTGGTCTCAAACTCCTGACCTCAGGTGATCTACCAGCCTCGGCCACCCAAAATGCTGGGATTACAGGCTTGAGCCACCACGCCCAGCCCTTTATTTAGTTATTATATTTTTTATCTCTAAACTGTCATTTAGTTATTCCTATGGGTCTAATACTTTGCTGAAACTTTCTATTTTTTGTTTCAAAAGGTTTCAGAATTCCATATTGGGACAATTTTATAATGCCTGCTTTATAGACTTTGTCAGATACTTTCAACATCTGTGCTATCTCAGTCTTGGCATCTGTTGATTGCTTTTTCCCATGTAAGTTGAGATTCTTGTTTTTCACATGATGACTAATTTTTGATTGTATCCTGTTTAAACAGCATACAAAATGTTGACTTTTTTTTTGTTAGGTTCCGGCTGCAAGTTCAGTTTCACCTTCTGTGGGGGTTGTCTATGGTTCCAATATCAGCTGAGTATTCAAAGCCTTTGCTTCTATCCATCCTGCTTGTGCTCCACCTAGTATGGTGGACCTAGGTGGTGATGTATGTCACCACTCAGTTGTCAAGGATTTGGAGGTGCTGATTAGAATCAGATCTATGCATGTGCTGCCTAGCACTCATGTACAATTTGCATGGGCTCACACTTCTCAGCTACTTTTTATCCTTAATCTGCTTGTCAGTTTCCAGTTCCCTGGGGATCACTTTTTTTGGCCCTCCAGCAGGAAAGCGGGGGCTTTAGTTATCCCACTCCATTGCAGGGCCAAGACCAGGGTGAAACAAGTGAGGCACATTTCTTGGGTACAAAAATTAAGAGGGCACCAAAAAATTCAATAGATAAATAAAATTTTAAAGCAATATTTTAAAAAATAAAAATTAATGTGAAAATTTATAATGAACAAAATGTTGCAACTTAAGTAAAGACAGGATCCAGCTCTGCACTTGACTACCCAGCCTCACTTCCTCAACCTAATTTCAGCCCTCCTTTGCTGTGTATTTCTACAACTGCACCTCCATCTGGAGCCAGGCAGCAGGAAGACAGTCAGAAAAAAAATGTAACCAGTTTGGTGGAACTTTGAATTCTGGTCTTCTTCCTCAACCTTCCTGTTACTAGTTATATTTCAGAGACTTCAACTAGTTGATCTATGCATTCTTTCCAGGTTTTGCAGCTATACTCAGTGAGAAAAACAGAGTAGAGGGTGGTTATTTCATCTTAACTAGAACAAGAACCAGAGAAGAATATTCTTAGATTGCTACAAGGAGCTAGATGAAAGATTGACAAAAAAGTAAATTCTAGAGGAAAAAGCAATACATATTTCAAAAAGCAATTCTGTCACCTTATTCTTTCTAGTAAAACTTTTTTTTAAATTTATTTATTTTTTTATTTTTTTTTTATTATACTTTAGGTTTTAGGGTACATGTGCACAATGTGCAGGTTTGTTATATATGTATCCATGTGCCATGTTGATTTTCTGCACCCATTAACTCGACATTTAGCACTAGGTATATGTCCCAATGCTGTCCCTCCCCCCTCCCCCCACCCCACAACAGTCCCCGGAGTGTGATGTTCCCCTTCCTGTGTCCATGAGTTCCCATTGTTCAATTCCCACCTATGAATGAGAACAGGCAGTGTTTGGTTTTTTGTCCTTGTGATAGTTTACTGAGAATGATGTTTTCCAGTTTCATCCATGTCCCTACAAAGGACACGAACTCATCTTTTTTTATGGCTGCATAGTATTCCATGGTGTATATGTGCCACATTTTCTTAATCCAGTCTATTGTTGTTCGACATTTGGGTTGGTTCCAAGTATTTGCTATTGTGAATAGTGCCACAATAAACATACGTGTGCATGTGTCTTTATAGCAGCATGATTTATAGTCCTTTGGGTATATACCCAGTACTGGGATGGCTGGGTCAAATGGTATTTCTAGTTCTAGATCCCTGAGGAATCGCCACACTGACTTCCACAATGGTTGAACTAGTTTACAGTCCCACCAACAGTGTAAAAGTGTTCCTATTTCTCCACATCCTCTCCAGCACCTGTTGTTTCCTGATTTTTTAATGATGGCCATTCTAACTGGTGTGAGATGGTATCTCACTGTGGTTTTGATTTGCATTTCTCTGATGGCCAGTGATGATGAGCATTTCTTCATGTGTTTTTTGGCTGCATAAATGTCTTCTTTTGAGAAGTGTCTGTTCATGTCCTTTGCCCACTTTTTGATGGGGTTGTTTGTTTTTTTCTTGTAAATTTGTTTGAGTTCATTGTAGATTCTGGATATTAGCCCTTTGTCAGATGAGTAGGTTGCAAACATTTTCTCCCATTCTGTAGGTTGCCTGTTCACTCTGATGGTAGTTTCTTTTGCTGTGCAGAAGCTCTTTAGTTTAATTAGATCCCATTTGTCAATTTTGGCTTTTGTTGCCATTGCTTTTGGTGTTTTAGACATGAAGTCCTTGCCCACGCCTATGTCCTGAATGGTATTGCCTAGGTTTTCTTGTAGGATTTTAATGGTTTTAGGTCTAACATTTAAGTCTTTGATCCATCTTGAATTAATTTTTGTATAAGGTGTAAGGAAGGGATCCAGCTTCAGCTTTCTACATATGGCTAGCCAGTTTTCCCAGCACCATTTATTAAATAGGGAATCCTTTCCCCATGTCTTGTTTTTTTCAGGTTTGTCAAAGATCAGATAGTTGTAGATATGCGGCATCATTTCTGAGGGCTCTGTTCTGTTCCATTGATCTGTGTCTCTGTTTTGGTACCAGTACCATGCTGTTTTCGTTACTGTAGCCTTGCAGTATAGTTTGAAGTCAGGTAGCATGATGCCTCCAGCTTTGTTCTTTTGGCTTAGGATTGACTTGGTGATGCAGGCTCTTTTTTGGTTCCATATGAACTTTAAAGTAGTTTTTTCCAATTCTGTGAAGAAAGGCATTGGTAGCTTGATTTGGATGGCATTGAATCTATAAATTACCTTGGGCAGTATGGCCATTTTCACGATATTGATTCTTCCAACCCATGAGCATGGAATGTTCTTCCATTTGTTTGTATCCTCTTTTATTTCATTGAGCAGTGGTTTGTAGTTCTCCTTGAAGAGGTCCTTCACATCCCTCGTAAGTTGGATTCCTAGGTATTTTATTCTCTTTGAAGCAATTGTGAATGGGAGTTCACTCATGATTTGGCTCTCTGTCTGTTATTGGTGTACAAGAATGCTTGTGATTTTTGTACATTGATTTTGTATCCTGAGACTTTGCTGAAGTTGCTAATCAGCTTAAGGAGATTTTGGGCTGAGACAATGGGGTTTTCTAGATATACAATCATGTCATCTGCAAACAGGGACAATTTGACTTCCTCTTTTCCTAATTGAATACCCTTTATTTCCTTCTCCTGCCTGATTGCTCTGGCCAGAACTTCCAACACTATGTTGAATAGGAGTGGTGAGAGAGGGCATCCCTGTCTTGTGCCAGTTTTCAGGGGGAATGCTTCCAGTTTTTGCCCATTCAGTATGATATTGGCTGTGGGTTTGTCATAGATAGCTCTTATTATTTTGAGATACGTCCCATCAATACCTAATTTATTGAGAGTTTTTAGCATGAAGGGTTGTTGAATTTTGTCAAAGGCCTTTTCTGAATCTATTGAGATAATCATGTGGTTTTTGTCTTTGGTTCTGTTTATATGCTGGATTACATTTATTGATGTGTGTATGTTGAACCAGCCTTGCATCCCAGGGATGAAGCCCACTTGATCATGGTGGATAAGCTTTTTGATGTGCTGCTGGATTCGGTTTGCCAGTATTTTATTGAGGATTTTTGCATCAATGTTCATCAAGGATATTGGTCTGAAATTCTCTTTTTTGGTTATGTCTCTGCCAGGCTTTGGTATCAGGATGATGCTGGCCTGATGCTAGTAAAACTTTTTATCCTTAAAAATAAAATTAGCTTTCTAAGAATTATACAATACACTCTTTTCCTTTCCTTCACCTTCCAGGGGAAAGTACATGTGTATGTAGGTGCATGAGTGCATGAGTAGGTGTGTGTACAATCATGCCGCAGAGAAAGACAGAAACAGAAATAGAAACAAAGTGGGAGGGACTTAGATAAGGATCTTGTAGATTTAGGTTGAGTTTCTCCAGTGTTCCTTTTATCATTAGGGAAAGATTAAAATGTTAGAATAAATAACTTATAAGGTCCTATATGGATTTTCCTCTTCCTTCCTATTTTGAGGAAATCATCAGAGGGACAAACCCCTCTCATGGGTACAGTATTTGCTACCATTGACAATGTCACAGTTTTTTCTATTTATAAAAAGAAGGATACTTACATAAAGGGTAATTCATTGTTTTAAGCAAGGTAGGTCAAGTTCAGTGCTGGCATTCCTTTAGCTATCTGCATAAGCACCTTAAACATACGTAAAACATATTCAAATGTACTATTTAAAGAATGTAGCTCAGGATTTTTGCTTATTTGCTCCTGGACCCAGAACTGTTTTGTTCATTGAATATGGCCAATGTTAGATGGAAGGTTGTAAAACGCAGGACAGAATGTATTCAAATATTATTTGAATTTGACTGTAGAAAGAGAACTGTGTACAAAAGCTGTTGACTGCTTTTTACCTTTGTGGTCTCTGTACCTTTGAATTCATTGTAGTAAAAAACAAATTTTAACCTACATTTGGCCCAGACAGTGAATTTTTCTATAAATCTGGAAAACTCTAAAATATCCCTTTCACTTGCATCCGTGTGAAAAGACCACCAAACAGGCTTTATGTGAGCAACAAGGTCGTAGGTGGATGTTTCTCAGGGAGCAAAGAGCAGGAGGACAGGGGATTGATCTCCCAAGGGAGATCCCCCGATCCAAGTCATGGCACCAAATTTCATGTGCGTCCCTGTGAAGAGACCACCAAACAGGCTTTGTGTGAGCAACAAGGCTGTTTATTTCACCTGGGTGCATGGGGCAGAGTCCGAAAAGAGAGTCAGGGAAGGGAGATAGGGTTGGGGCCATTTTATAGGATTTGGGTAGGTAAAGGAAAATTACAGTCAAATTGGGGGTGTTATTCTCTGGCTGGCAAGGGTGGGGGTCACAAGATGCTCAGTGGGGGAGCTTTTGAGACAGGATGAGCCCGGAAAAGGAATTTCACGAGGTAATGTCATCAGTTAAGGCAGGAACAGGCCATTTTCGCTTCTTTTGTGGTGGAATGTCATCAGTTAAGGCAGAAACTGGCCATCTGGATGTTTATGTGCAGGTCACAGGGGATATGATGGCTTAGCTTTGGCTCAGAGACCTGACATTCCTGTCTTCTATTAATAAGAAAAATAGTGTTGAAGTGTTGGGGTGGCGAAAATTTTAGGGGCAGTGTAGGAACCTAGAGTGGGAGAGATTAAGCTGAAGGAAGATTTTGTGGTAAGGGGTGATATTGTGGGGTTGTTAAAAGAAATATTTGTTGTATAGAATTATTGGTGATGACCTGGATGCGGTTTTGTATGAATTGAAAAACTAAATGGAATAAGACAAGGAGAGAAACAGGTATTAAAGGACTAAGAATTGGGAGGACCTAGGACATCTAACCAGAGTGCCTAAGGAGGTTCAGCATAGCCCCACCAGCAAAGATTATTTACTTTAAGAGGGAGTTAAGAGTGGTGGTTTGGGGATAGCACCAGGAGGTATCAGCTGTGATGGCTTGGAGAAACAGTGTAAATGGGCAGTGTAAACAAGAGCAGGACATTTATGAGTAGTTGAGAACAGTTAATAGAGGTATGACTAAACAGAAGATAGTAGGGATGATAAGTTTTTTGGGGCACAGTCCAAGTTGGTCTGGTGTCTGGAATGAGGCTGGGGCCTTATAAAAAGGAGCGTTCTATACAGGAGCTTAAATGGGCTGTACCTTGTAGCATTCTGAGGACAGGCCTGAATTATAAGAAGGGAAAGAGGTAAAAGTACTGTCCAGTCTTTTTTAAGTTGGAGGCTGGGCTTGGTGAGGTGTGTCTTTAAAAGACCATTAGTCCATTCTACCTTTCCTG
Organism: Nomascus leucogenys; assembly: GCF_006542625.1. Taxonomy (NCBI): domain Eukaryota; kingdom Metazoa; phylum Chordata; class Mammalia; order Primates; family Hylobatidae; genus Nomascus; species Nomascus leucogenys. The sequence continues at coordinate 48,564,097 of NC_044395.1, forward strand.
AAGATTGAGGACGGTAAGGGGTAGGAAGATTCCACTGAATACCAAGAGCCTGAGAAACTGCTTGGGTGATTTGACTAGTAAAGGCCAGTCTGTTATAGGACTGTATAGAGGTAGGAAGGCCAAACCGAGGAATTATTTCAGACAGAAGGGAAGAAATGACCATGGTGGCCTTCTCAGACCCTGTGGGAAAGGCCTCCACCCATCCAGTGAAAGTGTCTACCCAGACCAAAAGAGATTTTAGTTTCCTGACTCAGGGTATGTTGCATAAAGTCAATTTGCCAGTCCTGGGTGGGGGCGAATCCCAGAGCTTGATGTGTAGGGAAGGGAGGGGGCCTGAATAATCCCTGAGTAGTAGTAGAATAGCAGATGGAACACTGAGAAGTGATTTCCTTGAGGACAGATTTCCATGATGGAAAGGAAATGAGAGGTTCTAAGAGACGGACTAGTGGCTTGTAACCTACATGGAAGAGGTTATAAAATGACGACAGAATAGAATGGGCCTGTGAGGCTGGAAGGAAATATTTTCCTTGGTCCAAGAACCATTTGCCTTGTGTGGGAAGAGATTGATAGGTGGAAGTTTCAGTGGGGGAGTAGGTGGGAGTGGCCAGATGAGAAGGAGAAAAACTGAAAGTGAGGGATATAAGTTGGAACACTAGCTGCTTTTTTAGCTCTCTTATCAGCATAAGCATTGTCCTGAGCGATGGGATCTGATGCCTTTTGATGGCCTTTGCAGTGAATGACTCTAGTTTCCTTTGGAAGTAAAGCGGCTTTGAGAAGCGTTTTTATTAAAGAGGCATTAATGATAGAGGACCCTTCTGTAGTGAGGAAACCTCTTGCATGGTGGTGCAGGATATAGAAAGCATATTTAGAGTCAGTATAAATATTGACATGTAGTCCTTTTGCAAGAGTGAGGGCTTGACTTAAGGCAATGAGTTCCGCTTGCTGAGAGGTAGTGGAGTGAGGCAGAGCGGTAGCCTCAATGATAGATGTGGAAGATACTCTAGCATAGGCTGCCTTTGCTGGTGAGTGGCGATTAGGCCTGGTGGAACTACCATCAATAAACCTAGTGTGTTCAGGGTGAGGAACACGAAAGAATATGGGGAAATGGAGGGAATGTCAGGTAGATCAAACAGATACAGTCATGGGGGTCAGGTGTGGTATCAGGAATAATGTGGGAGACCGGATTGAAGTCCGGGCCAGGAACAATGGTAATTGTGGGAGACTCAAAAAAGAGTGAGTACAGCTGAGGGAGTCGGGAAGCAGAAAGTATATGTGTCAGGTGTGAGGCAGAAAATAGATTTTGGAAGTTATGAGAACTGGAGAGAGTGAGTTGAGCATAGTTTGTGATTTTAACAGCCTCTAAAAGTATTAGGGCAGTGGCGGCCGCTGCATGCAGACTTGAGGGCTAGGCAAAACAGTAAGGTCAAGTTGTTTGGATAAAAAGTCTACAGGGCCGATCCCAGTCCTTGTGTAAGAATTCCGACTACACAGCCCTGCACTTCAGCTGTGAGTAATGAAAAGGGTTGGGATGAGTCAGGGAGAGCTAAGGTGGGGGCAGTCTCTAAAGCTGTTTTCAAGCAACAGAAAGAGGAGTGGGGAAAGGATCTAGGATCTACGGGGTCAGCTAGGTTTCCTTTTGTGAGTTTATATAATGGTTTTATTAGGATGGCAAAACCAGGTATCTAAAGTTGAAAGTATCCAACCATGCCTAGGAAGGAAAGGAGTTGTTTTGTAGAACGTGCTGGGGTTTGAGAGATCAGTCAGACACTATCGACAGGGAGAGCATGTGTGTTTTTATGAGAATTATGCCAAGATAGGTAACAGATGAGGAAGAAATTTGGGCTTGACTGAAGTAATGGGAGCTGTCTGTGAAGCCTTGCAGCAGTACAACCTAGGTAATTTGCTGAGCCTGATGGGTGTCAGGGTCAGTCCAAGTGAAAGCGAAGAGAGGCTGGGATGAAGGGTGCAAAAGAATAGTAAAGAAAGCATGTTTGAGATCCAGAACAGAATAATGGGTTGTGGAGGGAGGTATTGAGGATAGGAGAGTATGTGGGTTTGGCACCATGGGGTGGATAGGCAAAACAATTTGGTTGATAAGGCATAGATCCTGAACTAAACTGTAAGGCTTGTCTGGTTTTAGGACAGGTAAAATGGGGGAATTGTAAGGAGAGTTTTAGGCTTTAAAAGGCCATGCTGTAGCAGGCCAGTGATAACAAAGCTTTAATCCTTTTAAAGCATGCTGTGGGATGGGATATTGGCCTTGAGCAGGGTAAGGGTGATTAGGTTTTAATGAGATACTAAGGGGTGCATGATCAGTCACCAAGGAGGGAGTAGAGGTGTCCTATACTTGTGGGTTAAGGTGGGGCAATACAAGGGGAGTATGTGAAGGAGGCTTTGAACTGGGGGAAAAGGCGGCAATGAGGTGTGGCTGTAACCCAGGAATAGTCAGGGAAGCAGATAATTTAGTTAAAGTGTTTCAGCCTAATAAGGGAACTGCGCAGGTGGGGATAACGAAAAGGAGTGCTTAAAAGAGTATTGTCTAAGTTGGCACCAGAGTTTGGGAGTTTTAAGAGGTTTAGAAGCCTGGCTGTCAATACCCACAACAGTTATGGAGGCAAAGGAAACAGGCCCTTGAAAAGAAGGTAATGTGGAGTGGGTAGCCTCCATACTGATTAAGAAGGGGACGGACTTACTCTCCACTGTGAGAGTTACCTAAAGCATCTGTGATGGTCCAGGAAGCTTCCCAGGCAATCAGGCAGCGTCAATCATCAGCAGCTAAGCCAAGAAGATCTGGGAAGGAGTCAGAGAGCCTTGGGCCAGAGTTCCAGGGGCTCTGGAAGTGGCTGCTAGGTGAGTTGAACAGTCCGATTTTCAGTGGGGTCCTGCACAGATGGGACATGGCTTAGGAGGAATCCCAGGCTGTGGGCATTCCTTGGCCCAGTGGCCAGATTTCTGGCACTCGTAGCAAGCTCCTGGAGGACGCGGGCCTGGAGGAATGCCTGGCCACTGCGGTTCAGGCATTTGGAAGTTCTTGTGTGCTGGAGATATGGCGAGGGTTTGTCTCACAGTGGAGGCAAGGAATTGCAACTCAGAAATATGTTGCTACTTGGCTGCCTCTACTCTATCATTGTACACCTTGAAGGCGAGTTTTATTAAGTCCTGTTGTGGGGTTTGGGGGCTGGAATTTAATTTTTGGAGCTTTATTTAATGTCGGGAGCAGATTGGGTAATAAAATAAAATGCATATTGAGACGGCCTTCTGACCTTTCAGGGTCTAGGGCTGTAGAGCGTCTCAAGGTTGCTGCCAAACAAGCCAGGAACTGGGCTGGGTTTTTATATTCAATGAAAAAGAGCCTAAATGCTAACTGATTTTGGGAGAGGTTGGATAAAGAAACAGGAGCATTAACCTTGACAATGCTTTTAGCTCCAGCCACCTTTTTAAGAGGAAATTGCTGGGCAGGTGGGGGAGGGCTAGTCGCAGAATGAAACTGTAAGCCAGACTGGGTATGAGGAGGGAAGGTGACAAAAGGACTATAGGGTTGGGGAGCAGAGGCTGAGGAGGAATTGGGACCTGGCTCAGCCTGGCGGGGAGCAGCCTGGGGAGGAGGGGAGAGGTCAGATGGGTCTGTAGAAAAGGAAGATTAGAAAGACTCAGCGACACTTGAGGTTGGGACTGAGAGGACAGGTGGGAGGGAAAAAAGGAGGATTTGGGATGAGTCGCATTGGGAACAGAGACTACAGAGGGAACAATGTGTAAAAGAATGCCTGGATGTCAGGCACCTCAGACAATTTGCCCATTTTATGATAAGAATTATCTACATCTTGTAGGATGGAAAAATCGAAAGTGTCATTTTCTGGCTATTTGGAACCACTGTCAAGTTTGTATCGGGGTCAAGTGGCATTGTAGAAGAAAACAAGGTGTTGAGGTTTTAGGTCAGATGTGAGTTGAAGAGGTTTTAAGTTCTTGAGAACACAGGCTAAGGGAGAAGGAGGAATGGAGGGTGGAAGGCTGCCCATAGTGAAAGAGGCAAGCCCAGAGTAAAGGGTGAGTAGAGACATGGAGAGAAGGGGTGGGGGGTGCTTTCCCCCCAGGAAAGTGGAGAAGGGGTAGAGACACGGAGAGAAGGGGTCAGGGGGTTCTTCCTCCCCAGAGAAGCAGTACTTTCTGCTAAGGGTGAAGGACCAAGGCAGGCATCTCCACGTGGTCAGACAACTCTGAAACGTGGGTGAATAATCAGGCAGGCATCCCCACAATGATTAAACACCAAGGGAAGGCTGAGTCCATGACCTGCAACAGAGTTTTGGGTCCATGGATAAAATGCATCTCCTTTGTCTCTACCCGAAAAGGAAAGGAACTGAAATTAAGAGAAGGGAGAGAATGAAGTGTGATGCTAAGATTGAAAGGAGAAAGAGGTTGAGGGATAGAGAAGTTGGAGAAGAGGTTAAAAAAGAAAGGCTGCTTACCAGATTTAAAATTGGTGAGATGTTCCTTGGGCTGGTTAGTCTCAGGACCAGAGGGCATAGGTGGATCTTTCTCACAGAGCAAAGAGCAGGAGGAGAGGGGATTGATCTCCCAAGGGAGGTCCCCTGATCCCAGTCATGGCACCAAAATTTCACTTGTGTCCATGTGAAAAGACCACCAAACAGGCTTTGTGTGAGCAACGAGGCTGTTTGTTTCACCTGCGTGCAGGCGGGCTGAGTCTGAAAAGAGTCAGCGAAGGGAGATAGGGGTGGGGCCATTTTATAAGATTTGGGTAGGTAAAGGAAAATTACAGTCAAAGGGGTTGTTCTTGGTGGGCAGGGTGGGGGTCACAAGGTGCTCAGTGGGGGAGCTTTTGAGCCAGGATGAGCCAGGAAAAGGAATTTCACAAGGTAATATCATCAGTTAAGGCAGGAACAGGCCATTTTCACATCTTTTATCATTATTCAGTTACTTCAGGCCATCTGGATGTTTATGTGCAGGTCACAGGGCATATGATGGCTTAGCTTGGGCTCAGAGGCCTGACAATCCCCTTCTAATTTTCCTCCCTGTCTCATTCCCTGCCTCCATCCTGCCTTTGTTTTCTTCACACCCTTATTTCCTTTCTCTCCAGGAATGCTGACTTAGCACCTTATTTTGCCTGTCACTTTACTAGACCCTGTAGACTATGCAAAAGTAGATGAGACAAATAACGATCTAGCTGAGAGTGTTGCCATTTATTTGAGGAAACAGGCATGATCACATGGAAGAGTTAAAACAGTCTTGGAACAATGTGCATTCCAGTGTAGAAACGTCTCACATAGATGGTCCTTCTAGATTATTTCTGATCTCTTTAGAGAGTCAGTGTGTCTCATACTCATTACCTTTGCATAGGCTTTCTCTTTTCCAGTAAAAAAAGGAAATTAGTTTATTGCTCTGTGGGTGGATGTGTGTGTGTGTGTGGTGAGAGAGCTTTTATTTAAAAAGGCATATATTATGGGTGTTTCAGGTACTTGTTGCTACCCTTGATTTAGCTATTGCTTTAGCAAGTCAAATTTTCTTATATTACCCTCTGTAAAGACATTTCTGTTCTCAGCCTATGAGCCAAGCCATGTGACACTGAATGATTGCTGAATACGCCTTGAGCCCTGGGTCAGGCATTCTGAGGGTCACAAAAGAAAACCTACCCAGTGGCCTATTTTACAAACCCTTGTTTCATTCCAGGCAAAGCTTCCCATGAGGTCTCTGCACTCTCCTCTGGCTTGATCTCTAGTGAAAACTTCCTAGGCAGCCTGCGTCCCACTGGGTCTACTCACCTAGAGGGCTTCTGTCTGCTTTCCATAATTAGGGCAAGACAGCTGACACAGATATGCCTGGGAATTACCAGTCTCCCTTGCACACTCTCTGGCTTCCCCACTGTGCCTGGGAATTAACCTCCCATTATATCATTCAGAAGGCAGGTGGCTCATGATGTCGTCTTCTAGCATGACCTACCTGAGGTGCTCTGAAGAAACCTGGAGGCTGACAGTGTCAGACAGGAATAATGAGTACAGGAAGAGAGCCCTCAGGAATTACCTCAGGATGCTGCCCAGCTCCTCCCACTCCAGGTTCTCAACACATCCTAAAGGGGCAATTAGCACTGGGAGGTGATGAAGGAGCAGGGCTGTGTGCAGGAACCGGTGACCCAATTTAGCAAATGAGAGGTAGAGGCTATCTCCTATGCAGAGATAGCTGTATTTGGGAGAATTGTTACCTGGAGAGAAGCAGACTTCTACCTTTTCCTGGGAAGTCCATGACCTATGATTTCTTAGAAATGGTATTTTTTTTTCTTCAGAGGAAGGAGTTGAGTTTACAGTAGATTTTGAATGTGGTTGTAATAAAACAGCCTTTAAATTTTAGAATTTGTGTGAAGAGATCTATTATATGCCTCCCTGAACCCCAATTTCCTTTTCTGAGTTGTGGGTTTTGGGAGCTTTAATTTTTGGGGTCTAGTTCTCCATTTTAATAAGGCAGGAATAAAACCCACTGGCACCTCATAGCTTGTAACAGCTCCCAGCAGGATGAGGGGAGGCTGAGCTGCCAGGTTTCAAATGTGGGCTGCGCTTAGGTATCCTGAAGCCTGTCAGTCATACATACCACAGTCACAGAGGGAAAGCAGCAGCGGTATGCAAGTCTCAGTGGGAGAAACAACTTTTAGAAAATATATTTATATTTTCCCCTTATCTAGGTGCTACTTCTGTTGTTGAAGCAGAGACTCAGAGACACATGATTTTCAGATTTAGTAAGTAATTAAAATTTTTCTCAATTGCATGGGCTAGGCACCTGCTGCCAAGCAGCATCAACAACCAACTGATCTATGCATTAACCATTTTTTTAAACTAGCTTTAGTTGAGCTAATAACATTCTATATGCCAAACTCTAGACATTGACCTATAAAAAGTTTACTCATTACATTCAAGGTACTCTGAATCATTTGGGTAAAGCATGTAACAAAACTTATTGTAATTGATATAATGTGTATTGTTTTTTTTTTTTGTTTTTGTTTTTTTTATTTTTTATTATACTTTAGAGTTTTAGGGTACATGTGCACAATGTGCAGGTTTGTTACATATGTATCCATGTGCCATGTTAATTTCCTGCACCCATTAACTCGTCATTTAGCATTAGGTGTATCTCCTAATGCTGTCCCTCCCCCCTCCCCCCACCCCACAACAGTCCCCAGAGTGTGATGATCCCCTTCCTGTGTCCATGAGTTCTCATTGTTCAATTCCCACCTATGAGTGAGAACATGCGGTGTTTGGTTTTTTGTCCTTGCGATAGTTTACTGAGAATGATGTTTTCCAGTTTCATCCATGTCCCTACAAAGGACACGAACTCATCATTTTTTATGGCTGCATAGTATTCCATGGTGTATATGTGCCACATTTTCTTAATCCAGTCTATTGTTGTTGGACATTTGGGTTGGTTCCAAGTCTTTGCTATTGTGAATAGTGCCACAATAAACATACGTGTGCATGTGTCTTTATAGCAGCATGATTTATAGTCCTTTGGGTATATACCCAGTAGTGGGATGGCTGGGTCAAATGGTATTTCTAGTTCGAGATCCCTGAGGAATTGCCACACTGACTTCCACAATGGTTGAACTAGTTTACACTCCCACTAACAGTGTAAAAGTGTTCCTATTTCTCCACATCCTCTCCAGCACCTGTTGTTTCCTGATTTTTTAATGATGGCCATTCTAACTGGTGTGAGATGGTATCTCACTGTGGTTTTGATTTGCATTTCTCTGATGGCCAGTGATGATGAGCATTTCTTCATGTGTTTTTTGGCTGCATAAATGTCTTCTTTTGAGAAGTGTCTGTTCATGTCCTTTGCCCACTTTTTGATGGGGTTGTTTTTTTCTTGTAAATTTGTTTGAGTTCATTGTAGATTCTGGATATTAGCCCTTTGTCAGATGAGTAGGTTGCAAAAATTTTCTCCCATTCTGTAGGTTGCCTGTTCACTCTGATGGTAGTTTCTTTTGCTGTGCAGAAGCTCTTTAGTTTAATGAGATCCCATTTGTCAATTTTGGCTTTTGTTTCCATTGCTTTTGGTGTTTTAGACATGAAGTCCTTGCCCATGCCTATGTCCTGAATGGTATTGCCTAGGTTTTCTTCTAGGGTTTTTATGGTTTTAGGTCTAACATGTAAGTCTTTAATCCATCTTGAATTAATTTTTGTATAAGGTGTAAGGAAGGGATCCAGTTTCAGCTTTCTACATATGGCTAGCCAGTTTTCCCAGCACCATTTATTAAATAGGGAATCCTTTCCCCATTTCTTGTTTTTGTCAGGTTTGTCAAAGATCAGATAGTTGTAGCTATGTGGCATCATTTCTGAGGGCTCTGTTCTGTTCCATTGATCTATGTCTCTGTTGTGGTACCAGTACCATGCTGTTTTGGTTACTGTAGCCTTGTAGTATAGTTTAAAGTCAGGTAGCGTGATGCCTCCAGCTTTGTTCTTTTGGCTTAGGATTGACTTGGCGATGCGGGCTCTTTTTTGGTTCCATATGAACTTTAAAGTAGTTTTTTCCAATTCTATGAAGAAAGTCATTGGTAGCTTGATGGGGATGGCATTGAATCTATAAATTACTTTGGGCAGTATGGCCATTTTCACGATATTGATTCTTCCAACCCATGAGCATGGAATGTTCTTCCATTTGTTTGTATCCTCTTTTATTTCATTGAGCAGTGGTTTGTAGTTCTCCTTGAAGAGGTGCTTCACATCCCTTCTAAGTTGGATTCCTAGGTATTTTATTCTCTTTGAAGCAATTGTGAATGGGAGTTCACTCATGATTTGGCTCTCTGTTTGTCTGTGATTGGTGTACTAGAATGCTTGTGATTTTTGTACATTGATTTTGTATCCTGAGACTTTGCTGAAGTTGCTAATCAGCTTAAGGAGATTTTGGGCTGAGACAATGGGGTTTTCTAGATATACAATCATGTCATCTGCAAACAGGGACAATTTGACTTCCTCTTTTCCTAATTGAATACCCTTTATTTCCTTCTCCTGCCTGATTGCCCTGGCCAGAACTTCCAACACTATGTTGAATAGGAGTGGTGAGAGAGGGCATCCCTGTCTTGTGCCAGTTTTCAGAGGGAATGCTTCCAGTTTTTGCCCATTCAGTATGATATTGGCTGTGGGTTTTTCATAGATAGCTCTTATTATTTTGAGATACGTCCCATCAATACCTAATTTATTGAGAGTTTTTAGCATGAAGGGTTGTTGAATTTTGTCAAAGGCCTTTTCTGCATCTATTGAGGTAATCATGTGGTTTTTGTCTTTGGTTCTGTTTATATGCTGGATTACATTTATTGATTTGCATATGTTGAACCAGCCTTGCATCCCAGGGATGAAGCCCACTTGATCATGGTGGATAAGCTTTTTGATGTGCTGCTGGATTCGGTTTGCCAGTATTTTATTGAGGATTTTTGCATCAATGTTCATCAAGGATATTGGTCTGAAATTCTCTTTTTTGGTTAAGTCTCTGCCAGGTTTTGGTATCAGGACGATGCTGGCTTCGTAAAATGTGTTAGGGAGGATTCCCTCTTTTTCTATCGATTGGAATAGTTTCAGAAGGAATGGTACCAGTTCCTCCTTGTACCTCTGGTAGAATTCAGCTGTGAATCCATCAGGTCCTGGACTCTTTTTGGTTGGTAAGCTATTGATTATTGCCACAATTTCAGAACCTGTTATTGGTCTATTCAGAGATTCAACTTCTTCCTGGTTTAGTCTTGGGAGGGTGTATTTGTCGAGGAATTTATCCATTTCTTCTAGATTTTCTAGTTTATTTGCATAGAGGTGTTTGTAGTATTCTCTGATGGTAGATTGCATTTCTGTGGAATCGGTGGTGACATCCCCTTTTTCGTTTTTTATTGCATCTATTTGATTCTTCTCTCTTTTCTTCTTTATTAGTCTTGCTAGCGGTCCATCAATTTTGTTGATCCTTTCAAAAAACCAGCTCCTGGATTCATTAATTTTTTGAAGGGTTTTTTGTGTCTCTATTTCCTTCAGTTCTGCTCTGATTTTAGTTATTTCTAGCCTTCTGCTAGATTTTGAATGTGTTTGCTCTTGCTTTTCTAGTTCTTTTAATTGTGATGATAGAGTGTCAAATTTGGATCTTTCCTGCTTTCTCTTGTGGGCATTTAGTGCTATAAATTTCCCTCGACACACTGCTTTGAACGTGTCCCAGAGATTCTGGTATGTTGTGTCTTTGTTCTCGTTGGTTTCGAGGAACATCTTTATTTCTGCCTTCATTTCATTATGTACCCAGTAGTCATTCAGGAGCAGGTTGTTCAATTTCCATGTAGTTGAGCGGTTTTGAGTGAGTTTCTTAATCCTGAGTTCTAGTTTGATTGCACTGTGGTCTGAGAGACTGTTTGTTATAATTTCTGTTCTTTTACATTTGCTGAGGAGAGCTTTACTTCCAACTATGTGGTCAATTTTGGAATAGGTTTGGTGTGGTGCTGAAAAAAATGTATATTCTGTTGACTTGGGGTGGAGAGTTCTGTAGATGTCTATTAGGTCCACTTTATGTACAGCTGAGTTCAATTCCTGTATATCCTTGTTAACTTTCTGTCTCGTTGATCTGTCTAATGCTGACAGTGGGGTGTTAAAATCTCCCATTATTATTGTGTGGGAGTTTAAGTCCCTTTGTAGGTCACTGAGGACTTGCTTTATGAATCTGGGTGCTCCTGTGTTGGGTGCATATATATTTAGGATAGTTAGCTCTTCTTGTTGAATTGATCCCTTTACCATTATGTAATGGCCTTCTTTGTCTCTTTTGATCTTTGTTGGCTTAAAGTCTATTTTATCAGAGACTAGGATTGCAACCCCTGCCTTTTTTTGATTTCCAGTTGCTTGATAGATCTTCCTCCATCCCTTTATTTTGAGTCTATGTGTGTCTCTGCACGTGAGATGGGTTTCCTGAATACAGCACACTGATGGGTCCTGACTCCTTATCCAGTTTGCCAGTCTGTGTCTTTTGATTGGAGCATTTAGCCCATTTACATTTAACGTTAATATTGTTATGTGTGAATCTGATCCTGTCATTATGATGTTAGTTTGGTTATTTTGCTCATTAGTTGCTATAGTTTCTTCCTAGCCTCGATGGTCTTTACAGTTTGGCATGTTTTTGCAGTGGCTGGTGCCGGTCGTTCCTTTCCATGTTTAGTGCTTCCTTCAGTAGCTCTTTTAGGGCAGGCCTGGTGGTGACAAAATCACTTAGTGTTTGCTTATCTGTAAAGTATTTTATTTCTCCTTCACTTATGAAGCTTAGTTTGGCGGGATAGGAAATTCTGGGTTGAAAATTCTTTTCTTTAAGAATGGTGAATATCGGCCCCCACTCTTTTCTGGCTTGTAGAGTTTCTGCTGAGAGATCAGCTGTTAGTCTGATGGGCTTCCCTTTGTGGGTAACCCGACCTTTGTCTCTGGCTGCCCTTAACATTTTTTCCTTCATTTCAACTTTGGTGAATCTGACAATTATGTGTCTTGGAGTTGCCCTTCTTGAGGAGTATCTTTGTGGCGTTCTCTGTATTTCCTGAATCTGAATGCTGGCCTGCCTTGCTAGATTGGGGAAGTTCTCCTGGATAATATCTTGCAGAGTGTTTTCCAACTTGGTTCCATTCTCCCCATCATTTTCAGGTACACCAATCAGACGTAGGTTTGGTCTTTTCACATAGTCCCAAATTTCTTGGAGGCTTTGTTCATTTCTTTTTATTCTTTTTTCTCTAAACTTCCCTTCTCTCTTCATTTCATTCATTTCATCTTCCATCAGCAATACCCTTTCTTCCAGTTGATCGCATCTGCTACTGAGGCTTCTGCAATCTTCGCGTAGTTCTCGAAACTTGGCTGTCAGCTCCATCAGCTCCTTTAAGCCCTTCTCTCCATTGGTTATTCTAGTTATCCATTCTTCTAATTTTTTTTCAAAGTTTTTAACTTCTTTGCTATTGTTTTGAATTTCCTCTCATAGCTCAGAGTAGTTTGATCGTCTGAAGCCTTCTTCTCTCAACTCATCAAAGTCATCCTCCATCCAGCTTTGTTCCGTTGCTGGTGAGGAACTGCGTTCCTTTGGAGGAGGAGAGGTGCTCTGTTTTTTAGAGTTTCCAGTTTTTGTGCTCTGTTTTTTCCCCGTCTTTGTGGTTTTATCTACTTTTTGTTTTTGATGATGGTGATGTACAGATGGGTTTTTGGTGTGGATGTCCTTTCTGTTGGTTAGTTTTCCTTCTACCAGACAGGCCCCTCAGCTGCAGGTCTGTTGGAGTTTACTAGAGGTCCACTCCAGACCCTGTTTGGCTGGGTGTCAGCAGCGGTGGCTGCAGAACAGCGGATTTTCGTGAGACCACAAATTCAGCTGTCTGATAGTTCTTCTGAAAGTTTTGTCTCAGAGGAGTACCTGGTTGAATGAGGTGTCAGTCTGTCCCTACTGGGGGGGTGCCTCCCAGTTAGGCTGCTCAGCGGTGAGGGACCCACTTTAGGAGGCAGTCTGTCCGTTCTCAGATCTCCAGCTGCGTGCTGGGAGAACCACTACTCTCTTCAAAGCTGTCAGTCAGACAGGGACATTTAAGTCTGTGGAGGTTCTTGCTGAGTTTTTGTTTGTCTGTGCCCTGCCCCCAGAGGTGGAGCCTACAGAGGCAGGCAGGCCTCCTTGAGCTGTGGTGGGCTCCACCCAGTTCGAGCTTCCTGGCTGCTTTGTTTACCTAAGGAAGCCTGGGCAATGGCGGGCGCCCCTCCCCCAGCCTCGCTGCCGCCTTGCAGCTTGATCTCAGACTGCTGTGCTAGCAATCAGCAAGACTCTGTGGGCATAGGACCCTCCGAGCCAGGTGCGGGACACAATCTCCTAGTGTGCCGTTTTCCAGGCCCATTGGAAAAGCGCAGTATTAGGATGGGACTGACCCGATATTCCAGGTTCCATCTGTTTCCCCTTTCTTTGACTAGGAAAGGGAACTCCCTGACCCCTTGCACTTCCCGAGTGAGGCAATGCCTCGCCCTGCTTCAGCTCGCGCACAGTGCGCTTCACTGACTGTCCTGCACCCACTGTTAGGCACTCCCTAGTGAGATGAAACCGGTACCTCAAGCAGAAATGCAGAAATCACCCGTCTTCTGTGTCGCTGGGGCTGGGAGCTGGAGACCGGAGCTGTTCCTATTCGGCCATCTTGGCTCCACCCCTAGATGGTAAATGATATAATGTGTATTGTGACAGAAGCATTGTCTAATTATTATTTAACAAAACAGATGCAAGGAGGCAAGGTCTTTCCAGGCAAAGAGGGGAGCACGTGGAAAGGAATGGAGATACATATGTGCAAATGGCATGTTCAGCTCACTATTACGGAGGGGAAGGGCAGTGAGTGGAACTGAAAACGCAGGTGAGGACAGATATTTAAGGAACATGCCATGCTACAGAGTATGGATTTATTCTGAAGTTAACATTTATATAAGAATAGTAAGCAGATGTAACTGGCTTGATGTACTTCACCATCTCGGAGTACAGATAAGATTGCAAGAAAAGAATAAAAATATCCTAACAGTGTTTTAGGATACATACTGGAAACTTCTCTGGAGGGACAGACATGAATGGGAATGGAGAGGAACACACAGGGAACCCGGTGGCGTCTTCTATATTTATTTGGTTCTTTAACAGAAAGTTCTGAAGCAAGTTAGTACAGCATTAGATTTGATTAAAATGGTGATGAGTAAAGATTTGACAATGAAATAATTTTAAGGGGCTGTGTCTTTTTAACATTCAAATTCACTCAAGTCTCCATTCGTGCAACATGGCAAGTGTTATAGGCTGAGTTTTATCATCTTACCAAAATTCGTGTATTGAAGCCCTAATGCCTGGTACCTAAGAATGTGACTGTATTTGGAGATAGGCTCGTTGTTGTTGTTGTTGTTTGAGACAGGGTCTCCCTCTGTTGTCCAGGCTGGAGTGCCGTGGTGTGGTCGCGGCTCACTGAAGCCTCAGCATCCCAGAGTTCAGGCGGTCCTCCCAAGTAGCTGGGACTACGCGGGACTACAGGCATGAGCCACCATACCCAGCTAATTTTTGTATTTTCTGTAGAGATGGGTTTTCACTGTGTTGCCCAGGCTGGTCTCAAATTCCTGGGCTCAAGTGATCTGCCGGCCTGGCCCTCCCAAAATGCTGGGTTTACAGGTGTTAGCCACCTCTCCTGGCCTGGAGATATGCTGTTTAAAGGGGTAATTAAGGTAGAATGAGGTCAGTAGGGTGAACAGTAATCCAATATGACTGGTGACTTTATAAGAGGAGGATATGAGGACACAGATATCTGCAGAGGCCATGTGAGGACACAGGGAGAGGACGGCCATCTACAAGTGAAGGAGAGAGGATGCAGAATGAACCAGTCCTGCTGATACTCTGATCTCTAACTTCTAACCCTCAGAACTGTGAGAACATAAATTTCTATTGTTTAAGCCACCTAGTCTGTTGCACTGTTATGGCAGCCCAAGAGAATTAACACAGCAAAGGTTGTAGAATGTCTGTCTTGGGACTTTCTCAATACCCAGCAACTGTGAGAACCCCTGGGAATTATTCAGTTCAAAACAGCTGCAACTGCGTCTAGGCTAAGCAAGAACTTAAGAATCGGATCTGGCCATGAGCAAATGCCAGCTTTTTGTTTACCTTGTTTCTTTTACTATCAATGGTGCAGTTGAGGACTAGTGCTGCACTAGTGAACATTTCCTGATCAGTTGCAGCAAAGACACCTTTACTGGTCTGGATCCCACTCTCACGAGCATTCCCTTCATTTAAAGATGCTCTAGATTGGACTTAAAAGGTCATAGTTCTTTAGTTTAGTTTTAAGGCCCAGTCACTGTGGCTAAAGTTCTCCTCTAGGCTAAGGAGGAGTTGATAATGTCAGCCACATGCCCATTCTCATGTCTATTTAGGTCGTATTGTTGAGCGTACCTGCCAGTCAAGCTCTTCTTCCCCTCTTGGTACACTCCTCTTCAGTCCTTTCTGGGTCAGTGGATCTTTTGTGAAAACTAATCAATTCATGAGTAAAACTTGAACCTCAAGAAGAAAGGAGACAGCTCTTAATCCCTCCCTCTCCAGAGGCTCCTAAGTCCCTGTGCACACTTTTCTGCATTTTTCCCCATACCACAGTTCTGCTTATCCAGGGTATTATGTGCCTAGCTGCTTTATATTGGCCTAAGGAACCTGTTAAGCAAATCTCTGCAGCATAAATAGGTCTGGTTTATGATGCTTTGCTGTTCTATCATAAAAAAAAGTAGCTGAAGTTTTTTTTAAATGACAAGTTTTCTTGATTAAATTCCAAATACTCAGTATAGTCATACAAAAAAGAGTCACATGATCAAAATTTCTAATTCCAAGCAGTCTCTAAATTGCCACTAACATTATCTTTTAAAAATAAAAATAATGGCCAATTTCCTTTTTCATTGCTTACAGGACACAATCTAAATTGCTTACAGGACACAATGTAAATTATTTTTCAACTTGGCTCCAACTAAAAACAAAGGAACACAACAAACAAATTTCTACTCTTCTTTCAATGTTCAATTCAAGTATTCATTGCCATTTATATGCTCCCAAATTAATTGACTAATACTTTCTTCTTTGATTCCTCATTATTTTTCTGAAGTTCGTCTGCTCTACTTATAAAAGGAAAGCCAGGAGCTCTTCTTTTTTCATCTAACAACCACAAAGCATAGCATAGTGTTGGCACATAGCAAATAAATAAATGGAATAGACATTTGTAAGGTATTGCTGATTGCAATGTGGATTATATTTTAGATGTGTCTTTAAAGTTTCATCCCCCAAAAAGCAGAGAATCAAAGTAAAAATAATAAGCCATTTAAGCAAGAAATGATGTGTCTGGAATAAGGAAATATTAGTGAAGATGAAGAATTACAGATTTTGCAGATATATAATTCGTAAGACTTGGTATTTGATTGGGTAAAAGGTAGTATGAAGAAGATAAAATGATTACCAAATGAAATGAGTTTACAGAAAATTGAGATAAAGTTGTGTGTTCTATTTCTGATAGAACATAAGAAAACCAGTAAGTTTAGTGTTCTCAGATTATTTTTAGTACCTACTAAGTGTGAGGAAATATGCTTTGCCATTAAAGAACTCAGTCTAGTTGGAAGTGAAGACATGCATCTAAATTGATAAATAAAACTGTTAAGTGGCTTAGAACAAATATCAAATTGATAAATGATGAGAAGCAAACATTATGGAGAAAAATATACCATCTACCTCCCAGAGGAAAATAAAAATCAACATTGCAATTGTGATGTGGTCTGGAACCAACTGCTCCATTGCTCTGAGCTTGGGTTCTGAAATGGTAATTAATATTTTTATTGATTTAACATCTGGACACTAGGAAAGCTGTTGATGAATTGCCTTGAGCTCACTAGGCATCAGGATTCTTTCTGCTGGGCAAAACCCCAGCTCATACTGGTTTTTGCAGGGAAATATCTTGGGTCATGTAACTGAAAAGTCTAGAGACAATGGGATACAGAGGTAGAGTATCAGGCAAGACTCTTCAAAAAATGCCATTAATATAATGAAAAGGCAACTCACAGATGAGCAGAAAGTATTTTATATTTTCTGTATATACATATACAATACACACACAATACTATATTACATAACTATAAGACAATTTATACTGTCACCATATATTTTATATACCTTTATGATTGTTTATACCTTTTGGAATGAGTATTCTTACAACACATTAATAAGAAGGCAAACAACTCAATAACAATAACAAATTGAAACAGATACTTCCCAAAGAAGATATATAAGATACACAGTAAAAGTATATACAAGTTATTATATCTCTACAATGGAATATTGAGCTATTAATAATAAGATATGAACTGATAGAGCAACTTGATGAATGTCAAAAGCATTATATTAAGTGAAAGAAGGCAGACACAAAAGACCCATACTGTATCATTTTATTTATATGACATTCTAGAATAGCAAAACAAACCTGTTGTGATAGAAAGCAGATTAGTGGTTTTCTTTAGGTTAATGACAGAAATGGTAGTGGAGATTTATTACAAATGTGCCTAAAAGAGTTTTTGTGGAGGTGAGAATGTTCTATGTCTTGATTATGATGTGTTTACAAAAGTGCACTTCCAAGAGTGCTCATACTGTACACTTAGAATGGGTACACTTTATTGTACTCAAATTATAAATTAATAAAATATATTAAAAAGTCAAACTAATACAATTAGGGCTCTTTGGGTAAAACTACCAAACGAACAAACCACTGTTATCTAATTATTCAAAGAATAAAAGGTGAAAGTATTTAATTATCTACAAAATGAAATGCTGCAGAGGGGAAATAACTTAAAAATGAAATGAACAAAATTATGAGATTATTACAGGTAAACCTATGGAAACATATTTGAAATACTATGCAAAAATACTATTTATCATAATTGACCCTGGTTGTAATAGAATGCTTCAACAAACTGATTAACATATAAAATGATAAAGAATTCAAAGAACTACCTGCTCAAAAATCATTCAAACTAGATGATTATGTAGGAAATTTGACCAATTCTTCAAAGAGCATTCTTTTTTAAATTGTTCCAAAGCATAAAAATAAAATAGAATAAGAAAAAGTTTGAAATAAATGTCATATTCATAACTAAACTTGATAAAGACACACACATGAAACTAGGAAATCATGTTTCCTTATGAATATTGATTCAAGAATCCTAAGTATTTGCAAATGAAACCTGCCAACAAGGTGTCAAGGAAATAATACATCATCACCAAAACATATTTTTTCTGGAGATTAAAGACTCATCTTAAGAAATCTATTAATATAAATCCTTATATTAATGTTAGGAAATCTATTAATATAAATCCTTATATTAATAGTTCTCAAGTAAATAATCATTTGATTCCATTGATATGTTCAACAAAGTTCAACACAAAAGAGAAATAAGTGACCCTAACTCTGTGTTGATTGATAACATATTTATATAGAATAACTTAATCTGAGAAAATAATATTTTGAATGTACACTCAATAAAATGTTCTAAGAAAAAAGGAAATGTACAGAAATTGTGAGCTTTATTAAGTTGTACTGGTGATGGCATTGGTATAGACATTTTAACACTAGTTTATGTACTGTAGAATGAAAGAAAGGGTAAATATGGAATAGGAAAAGGCAAGGACAAATGCGATGGTATTATATTTGAATTTTTGTTAGCATTAATGATTGAATACATGCAATTAAGCCATGGAAAGATTCAGAAGCAATGTTACTCCGGTATCCAAAAGTAAACTTTTTCCCCAGATCTTGGCTTCTAAACATTTTTCACTACAAATAACTGGAATCCTTAGAGATATAACTGAATCTGTGTCTTTGGCAGAGTAAGTACAAAGTGACCTTGAAACATTTTGTTGTGGCAGAGAGTAAAGGAGTATCATGAATTGAGGGTACATATCAAAATGATCCAGAATCCAGCTTAATTGGACTCCCATTATCAAAATTTGAGATGATTTGATTATCAACAATAATCATAATCTTGCTTCTAGCTATGAAGGAGTAGTTTGCATATGACTAGTACTACAACTAAGAACAACTATAAAACCTGGAGTTTGATTTTAATTTAATTTAATTTTATTATTTTTTGCTCATATGGGGACTGACAACTATCAAACCTGGATTTTTAAAAATAGTGGTTTGAAATCACGAGAGAGAAATCAAGGCAAACAGGATTTAAGGAGCCATGATCCCAAAAGAAAAAAAAAAAGGACATTGAGGTTAGTTGTAGATCAGCACCGCTATTTTTCCTCCTGAAATTTGTCAATTTGCTTCAGGGCATAAAGAAGGAGGAGAAATTTAAGTAGTCTTGCTAGAATGGGATGCCCCCAAAAATTGGAGTTCAAGACGCTTTGTCAACCAAATTTGAGGTATTCAGATCCTTACGTAAAGAAAATTGCAGAAAGAAAACACAAGAAAATGTCTAATGTCATTTAGACTGGTTTAGACTTCTGGCCTATGTCTTTCTCCCATGCTGGACTCTTCTTGCCCTTGAATATTGGACTCCAAGCTTGTCAGCCTTAAGAATCGGACTGGCTTCCTTGCTCTTCAGCTTGCAGATGGCCTATTGTAGGACCTCGCCATGTGTTTGTGTGAGTCAGTACTCCTTAATAAACTCCCCTTTATGTATACATCTATCCTATTAGTTCTGTCCCTCTAGAGAACTCTGACTAATACAGACTTTGGTATTAGTCAATGTTTCTGAGAAAAAAATCTTAAAAGTTGTCAGAGAATAAAAGCAAAGAAGCAAGTACAATACTGGCTGTGAAGAAGAAGTAGTAACTATATAAAAAGATTAATAAAATTTACTTCATTAAAATCTAAAAACATTATTCATCAAAAGACATCATTAAAAGGATGAAGAAATTAATCACACAGTAGAGAAGATACCACTTTTTTTAAAAAATAAATAAGCAAACGTCTTTGAGAGAGTTTACAAGATGACGATCCATCTGATCAAAAAAAGAGAAATGTCCTCAACATTGTTAATCAGCAGAGAAGTAAAAATTAAAACCTAGTGAGGTACCACTACACATCCAGAGAAAGTGTTATACTTAAAAAATGACATTAACAAACGTTGTCAGGGAGCTCTCATATGCAGCTGATGGAAGTATAAAGTCGGTGCAACCACTTTGAAACTATTTGTCAATATTTACCAATGCTAAACACATGCAGATCTATGACTCACAATTCTACTCTTTTTTTTCTGTTCTTTTTTTTTATTATTATACTTTAGGTTTTAGGGTACATGTGCACAATGTGCAGGTTTGTTACATATGTATCTATGTGCCATGCTGTTTTGCTGCACCCATTAACTCATCATTTAGCATTAGGTATATCTACTAATGCTGTCCCTCCCCACTCCCCACACCCCACAACAGTCCCCAGAGTGTGATGTTCCCCTTCCTGTGTCCATGAATTCTCATTGTTCAGTTCCCACCTATGAGTAAGAACATGTGTTGTTTGGTTTTTTGTCCCTGTCATACTTTACGGAGAATGATGATTTCCAGTTTCATCCATGTCCTACAAAGGACATGAACTCATCATTTTTTATGGCTGCATAGTATTCCATGATGTATATGGGCCACATTTTCTTAATCCACTTTATCGTTGTTGGACATTTGGGTTGGTTCCAAGTCTTTGCTATTGTGAATAGTGCAGCAATAAACATATGTGTGTATATGTCTTTATAGCAGCATGATTTATAGTCCTTTGGGTATATACCCAGTAATGGGATGGCTGGGTCAAATGGTATTTCTGGTTCTAGATATCTGAGGAATAGCCACACTGACTTCCACAATGGTTGAACTAGTTTACAGTCCCACCAACAGTGTAAAAGTGTTTGTATTTCTCCACATCCTCTCCAGCACCTGTTGTTTCCTGATTTTTTAATGATGGCCATTCTAACTGGTGTGAGATGGTATCTCACTGTGGTTTTGATTTGCATTTCTCTGATGGCCAGTGATGATGAACATTTTTTCATGTGTTTTTTGGCTGCATAAATGTCTTCTTTTGAGAAGTGTCTGTTCATGTCCTTTGCCCACTTTTTGATGGGGTTGTTTTTTTTTCTCTTGTAAATTTGTTTGAGTTCATTGTAGATTCTGGATATTAGCCCTTTGTCAGATGAGTAGGTTGCAAAAATTTTCTCCCATTCTGTAGGTTGCCTGTTCACTCTGATGGTAGTTTCTTTTGCTGTGCAGAAGCTCTTTAGTTTAATTAGATCCCATTTGTCAATTTTGGCTTTTGTTGCCATTGCTTTTGGTGTTTTAGACATGAAGTCCTTGCCCATGCCTATGTCCTGAATGGTATTGCCTAGATTTTCTTGTAGGATTTTAATGGTTTTAGGTCTAAGATTTAAGTCTTTAATCCATCTTGAATTAATTTTTGTATAAGGTGTAAGGAAGGGATCCAGTTGCAGCTTTCTACATATGGCTAGCCAGTTTTCCCAGCACTATTTATTAAGTAGGGAATCCTTTCACCATTTCTTGTTTTTGTTAGGTTTGTCAAAGATCAGATAGTTGTAAATATGCGGCATTATTTCTGAGGGCTCTGTTCTGTTCCATTGATCTATGTCTCTGTTGTGGTAGCAGTACCATGCTGTTTTGGTTACTGTAGCCTTGTAGTATAGTTTGAAGTCAGGTAGTGTGATGCCTCCAGCTTTGTTCTTTTGGCTTAGGGTTGACTTGGCGATGCGGGCTCTTTTTTGGTTCCATATGAACTTTAAAGTAATTTTTCCAATTCTGTGAAGAAAGTCATTGGTAGCTTGATGGGGATGGCATTGAATCTATAAATTACCTTGGGCAATATGGCCATTTTCATGATATTGATTCTTCCAACCCATGAGCATGGAATATTCTTCCATTTGTTTGTATCCTCTTTTATTTCATTGAGCAGTGGTTTGTAGTTTTCCTTGAAGAGGTCCTTCACATCCCTTGTAAGTTGGATTCCTATGTATTTTATTCTCTTTGAAGCAATTGTGAATGGGAGTTCACTCATGATTTGGCTCTCTGTTTGTCTGTGATTGGTGTACAAGAATGCTAGTGATTTTTGTACATTGATTTTGTATCCTGAGACTTTGCTGAAGTTGCTAATCAGCTTAAGGAGATTTTGGGCTGAAACAGTGGGGTTTTCTAGATATACAATCATGTCATCTGCAAACAGGGACAATTTGACTTCCTCTTTTCCTAATTGAATACCCTTTATTTCCTTCTCCTGCCTGATTTCCCTGGCCAGAACTTCCAGAACTATGTTGAATAGGAGTGGTGAGAGAGGGTATCCCTATCTTGTGCCAGTTTTCAAAGGGAATGCTTCCAGTTTTTGCCCATTCAGTATGATATTGGCTGTGGGTTTGTCATAGATAGCTCTTATTATTTTGAGATACGTCCCATCAATACCTAATTTATTGAGAGTTTTTAGCATGAAGTTTGTTGAATTTTGTCAAAGGCCTTTTCTGCATCTATTGAGATAATCACGTGGTTTTTGTCTTTGGTTCTGTTTATATGCTGGATTACATTTATTGATTTGCATATGTTCAACCAGCCTTGCATCCCAGGGATGAAGCCCACTTGAGCATGGTGTATAAGCTTTTTGATGTGCTGCTGGATTTGGTTTGCCAGTATTTTATTGAGAATTTTTGCATCTATGTTCATCAAGGATATTGGTCTGAAATTCTCTTTTTTGGTTATGTCTCTGCCAGGCTTTGGTATCAGGACGATGCTGGCCTCATAAAATGTGTTAGGGAGGATTCCCTCTTTTTCTATGGATTGGAATAGCTTCAGAAGGAATGGTACCAGTTCCTCCTTGTACCTCTGGTAGAATTCGGCTGTGAATCCATCAGGTCCTGGACTCTTTTTGGTTGGTAAGCTTTTGATTATTGCCACAATTTTAGAGCCTCTTATTGGTCTATTCAGAGATTCAACTTCTTCCTGGTTTAGTCTTGGGAGGGTGTATGTGTGGAGGAATTTATCCATTTCTTCTAGATTTTCTAGTTTATTTTCATAGAGGTGTTTGTAGTATTCTCTGATGGTAGATTGTATTTCTGTGGCATCAGTGGTGATATCCCCTTTTTCATTTTTTATTGCATCTATTCAATTCTTCTCTCTTTTCCTCTTCATTAGTCTTGCTAGCAGTCTATCAGTTTTGTTGATATTTTCAAAAAACCAGCTCCTGGATTCATTAATTTTTGAAGCGTTTTTTGTGTCTCTATTTCCTTCAATTCTGCTCTGATTTTAGTTATTTCTAGCCTTCTGCTAGATTTTGAATGTGTTTGCTCTTGCTTTTATAATTATTTTAATTGTGATGTTAGGGTGTCAATTTTGGATCTTTCCTGCTTTCTCTTGTGGGCATTTAGTGCTATAAATTTCCCTCTACACACTGCCTTGAATGTGTCCCAGAGATTCTGGTATGTTGTGTCTTTGTTCTCATTGGTTTCGAGGAACATCTTTATTTCTGCCTTCATTTCATTATGTACCCAATAGTCATTCAGGAGCAGGTTGTTCAGTTTCCATGTAGTTGAGCGGTTTTGAGTGAGTTTCTTAATCCTGAGTTCTAGTTTGATTGCACTGTGGTCTGAGAGACAGTTTGTTATAATTTCTGTTCTTTTACATTTGCTGAGGAGAGCTTTACTTCCAACTATGTTGTCAATTTTGGAATAGGTGTGGTGTGGTGGTGAAAAAAATGTATATTCTTTAGATTTGTGGTGGAGAGTTCTGTAGATGTCTATCAGGTCCACTTTGTGCAGAGCTGAGTTCAATTCCTGGATATCTTCATTAACTTTCTGTCTCATTGATCTGTCTAATGTTGACAGTGGGGTGTTAAAATCTCCCATTATTATTGTGTGGGAGTTTAAGTCCCTTTGTAGGTCACTCAGGACTTGCTTTATGAATCTGGGTGCTCCTGTGTTGGGTGCATATATATTTAGGATAGTTAGCTCTTCTCGTTGAGTTGATCCCTTTACCATTATGTAATGGCCTTCTTTGTCTCTTTTGATCTTTTTTGGTTTACAGTCTATTTTATCAGAGACTAGGATTGCAACCCCTGCCTTTTTTTGTTTTCCTTTTGCTTGATAGATCTTCCTCCATCCCTTTATTTTGAGTCTATGTGTGTCTCTGCATGTGAGATGGGTTTCCTGAATACAGCACACTGATGGGGCTTGACTCCTTATCCAATTTGCCAGTCTGTGTCTTTTAATTGGAGCATTTAGCCCATTTACATTTAAAGTTAATATTGTTATGTGGGAATATGATCCTGTCATTATGATGTTAGTTGGTTATTTTGCTCATTAGTTGATGCAGTTTCTTCCTAGCCTCGATGGTCTTTACAATTTGGCATGTTTTTTCAGTGGCTGGTACCAGTTGTTCCTTTCCATGTTTAATGCTTCCTTCAGGAGCTCTTTTAGGGCAGGCCTGTTGGTGACAAAATCACTCAGCATTTGCTTGTCTGTAAAATATTTTATTTCTCCTTCACTTATGAAGCTTATTTTGGCTGGATATGAAATTCTGGGTTGAAAATTCTTTTCTTTAAGAATGTTGAATATCGCCCCCTACTCTCTTCTGGCTTGTAGAGTTTCTGCCAAGAGATCAGCTGTTAGTCTGATGGGCTTCCCTTTGTGGGTAACCCGACCTTTGTCTCTGGCTGCCCTTAACAGTTTTTCCTTCATTTCAACTTTGGTGAATCTGACAATTATGTGTCTTGGAGTTGCTCTTCTCGAGGAGTATCTTTGTGGTGTTCTCTGTATTTCCTGAATCTGAATGTTGGCCTGCCTTGCTAGATTGGATAAGTTCTCCTGGATAATATCTTGCAGAGTGTTTTCCAACTTGGTTCCATTCTCCCCGTCATTTTCAGGTACACCAATCAGACGTAGGTTTGGTCTTTTCTCATAGTCCCAAATTTCTTGGAGGCTTTGTTCATTTCTTTTTATTCTTTTTTCTCTAAACTTCCCTTCTCGCTTTGTTTCACTCATTTCATCTTCCATCACTGATACCCTTTCTTCCAGTTGATCACATCAGCTACCGAGGCTTCTGCAATCTTCGCGTAGTTCTCAAAACTTGGCTTTCAGCTCCATCATCTCCTTTAAGCCCTTCTCTCCATTGGTTATTCTAGTTATCCATTCGTCTAATTTTTTTCAAAGTTTTTAACTTCTTTGCTATTGTTTTGAATTTCCTCCCGTAGCTCGGAGTAGTTTGATCGTCTGAAGCCTTCTCCTCTCAACTCGTCAAAGTCATTCTCCATCCAGCTTTGTTCCATTGCTGGTGAGGAACTGTGTTCCTTTGGAGGAGGAGAGGTGCTCTGCTTTTTAGAATTTCCAGTTTATCTGCTCTGTTTTTTCCCCATCTTTGTGGTTTTATCTACTTTTGGTCTTTGATGATGGTGATGTACAGATGGGTTTTTGGTGTGGATGTCCTTTCTGTTTGTTAGTTTTCCTTCTACCAGACAGGACCCTCAGCTGCATGTCTGTTGGAGTTTGCTAGAGGCCCACTCCAGACCCTGTTTGGCTGGGTGTCAGCAGCTGAAGAACAGTGGATTTTCGTGAGACCACAAATTCAGCTGTCTGATAGTTCCTCTGGAAGTTTTGTCTCAGAGGAGTACCTGACCAAGTGAGGTGTCAGTCTGTCCCTACTGGGGGGTGCCTCCCAGTTAGGCTGCTCAGGGGTGAGGGACCCACTTTAGGAGGCTTTCTGTCTGTTCTCAGATCTCCAGCTGTGTGCTGGGAGAACCACTACTCTCTTCAAAGCTGTCAGTCAGACAGAGACATTTAAGTCTGCAGAGGTTCCTGCTGAATTTTTGTTTGTCTGTGCCCTGCCCCCAGAGGTGGAGCCTACAGAGGCAGGCAGGCCTCCTTGAGCTGTGGTGGGCTCCACCCAGTTGGAGCTTCCTGGCTGCTTTGTTTACCTAAGCAAGCCTGGGCAATGGCGGGCGACCCTCCCCAAGCCTCACTGCTGCCTTGCAGTTTGATCTCAGACTGCTGTGCTAGCAATCAGCACGACTCCGTGGGCATAGGACCCTCTGAGCCAGGTGTGGGACACAGTCTCCTGGTGTGCCATTTTCCAAGCCCATTGGAAAAGCGCAGTATTAGGGTGGGACTGACCCGATTTTCCAGGTGCCGTCTGTTACCCCTTTCTTTGACTAGGAAAGGGAACTCCCTGACCCCTTGCACTTCCGGAGTGAGGCACTGCCTCACTCTGCTTCGGGTCACACACAGTGCGCTGCACCGGCTGTCCTGCACCCACTGTTTGGCACTCCCTAGTGAGATGAACCTGGTACCTTAAATGGAGATGCAGAAATCACCCGTCTTCTCTGTCGCTCAGGCTGGGAGCTGCAGACTGGAGCTGTTCCTATTCGGCCATCTTGGCTCCACCACAATTCTACTCTTATGTGTATACTAACATGAATGTAAATTTATACTCAGCAAAGACATGAATAAGAATGTTCATAGAAGAATAAGGCAATATTGCCTCACACCAGAAGTATCATTGGTATCCAATCACAGTAAAGGTGTAAATTCAAAGAACTCTTGAAAGTCAGCAGTAAAAGAAAAAAATCCAATTAGAAAATGAACAGAAAGCATGAATAGAGACATTCCACCAAAGAGGATATACAGATGGCAAATAAGCACATGATAATATGTTCAACATCAGTAGCCACTAGTGACATGCAAATTTAAACTACAGTAAGATGTCATAACGTATCTGTCATAATGGATACAATTTGTTTATGATGTCATCAATTACTCACAAGAATTCAGAAAATCCGGAATCAAACATTGCTGTTGGGAATGTAAACTGTTACAGCCATTCTTGAAAATAGTAGGCAGAATCTTATAAAATAAAACATACAACCACTGTAAACCCAGCATTTGTGTTCTTGGGCATTTATGCCATAGAATAAAAGCTTATGCTCACACAAAAACCCATACATAAATATTCATAACACTTATGTGTAATAACCCAAAACTGTAAACAAACTGAAAATTGTCAATGGGCAAATGGCTGACAGTGATACATTCTTACCATGGAATATTACTCAGCAATTAAAAGAGAAATATACTGAGTGAAAAAAAGCGATTCCCAAATGGTTACATACAGTATAATTCCATTTATGTAACATTATTGAATTGACAGAATTAAAGATATGGAAAACAGATTAGTGGTTGCCAGGTGTTGGGGATGTGGAAGGTAGATGTGGTTATAAAAATGCAACATAACCGCCGGGCACAGTGGCTCAAGTCTGTAATCCTGGCACTTTGGGAGGTTGAGGCGGGCAGATCACGAGGTCAGGAGATTGAGACCATCCTGGCTGATACGTTGAAACCCTGTCTCTACTAAAAATACAAAAAATTAACCGGGTATAGTGGCAGGTGCCAGTAGTCCCAGCTACTTGGGAGGCTGAGGCAAGAGAATGGCATGAGGCAGAGCTTTCAGTGAGCCGAGATTGCGCCACTGCACTCCAGCCTGGGTGACAGAGCAAGACTCCACCTCAAAAAAAATAAAATAAAGCACAACAGACCCTTGAGGTGACAGAAATGTTCTTTACTATAATGATGGATACACAAACTTAACATAATAAAATTGCAAGAACTAAAGACACACACAGAAACACAACTGGAAATGATTAAGATTGGTGGATTATTTCAATATCAATTTTCCATGGAGAAACCTGCTAAAAGGTACACAGGATCTCTGTCTAATACTTTTTACAAGTGCAAATCAAAGCCAGTGATATATAAAATAGATAATGAATCATGAAAATTTGGGTTTTATACCAGAAATCAAAGGTTCATCAATGTGTTTCACCATGTTAATCAAATACTTTCTTAATGGATGCAAAAAAAAATTTTGACAAAAGTTAATATGCACCACAATTTAAAAAAAAACTCAGAAAACTATAAATAGAAGGGAAACTTTCTCAAGCTAGTAAAGAATATCTATAAAATCTTCATTTATTTTATTTAATGGTCTGTGATCAAAAATATTTTTGAATTAATGCATGAATTTAGCAAACTCAATGTCAATTTAAAAAGTGTAAGGTCATTGCACAAAAATCAATTGTATTTTTATATATAAACATTGAACTGAAAAATGAGTATCCAAGCCAATTATGTAAAACGTCTCACAATTTAGATTTGCCAGATTTGTTATCTCAAGATTTCATTCAGATTATTTTTGACAACCACCTGAATATCCTATTCCCCAATTAACTTTCATCTGTTGATTTTAGTACCAATTAATGATTTATCTGAATCAATTATTACTGTGGTGGTTGTAAAATGGCTTTTGAAAACTTCTACATTTACTAGTTGTCATTCTTCTATAAACAACAATTTTCCTATAAGAATTTTAGAAGAAAACGGCCTGGTGTGGTAGCTAAGGTCTGTAATCCCAGCACTTTGGGAGGCTGAGGCGGGTGGATCATGAGGTCAGGAGTTTCATTTTTTTCTTTTTTTTTCTTTTTTTCTTTTCTTTTCTTTTTTTTTTTGTGACGGGAGTCTCTGTCTGTTGCCCAGGCTGGAGTGCAGCAGTGCCATCTGGGCTCACTGCAACATCCGCCTCCTGGGTTCAGGCCATTCTCCTGCCTCAGCCTCCTGAGTAGCTGGGATTACAGGCGCCCGCCACCATGCCCGGCTAATTTTTTGTATTTTTAGTGGAGACGGGATTTCACCGTGTTAGCCAGGATGGTCTCGATCTCCTGACCTGGTGATCCGCCGGCCTCGGCCTCCCAAAGTGCTGGGAATACAGGCGTGAGCCACCGCACCCGGTGGTTGTGTTGCATTTTTATAACCACATCTACCTTCCACATCCCCAACACCTGGCAACCACTAATCTGTTTTCCATATCTTTAATTTTGTCAGGAGTTTAAGACTAGTCTGACCAACATGGTGAAACCCCGTCTCTACTAAAAATACAAAAATTAGCCAGACGTGGTGGTGCATGCCTGTAATCCCAGCTACTCAAGAGGTTGAGGCAAGAGAATAGCTTGAACCCAGGAGGCAGAGGTTGCAGTGAGCCGAAATCGCGCCATTGCACTCCAGCCTGGCAACACAGCGAGACTCCATCTTTAGAAGAAAACATAGGAAACACCATTCTGTAGATTGGCCTTTGGAAATGATTTATGAGTAAGTCCTCAAAATCACCTGCAACAAAAAAATTGACAAATGGGACCTAATTAAATGAAAGAGCTTCCGCACAGCAAAATAAACTGTCAATAGAGTAAACAGCCTACAGAATGGGAAAAAATATTAGTAAACTATGCATCTGACAAATGTCTAATATCTAGACTCTATAAGAAATTTAAATAATTGAACAAGCAAAAAACACATAGCCCCATTAAAAATTGGGCAAAAGACTGAACACTTTTCAAAAGAAGGCATATAAGTAGCCAACATACATATGAAAAAAATGCTCCATATCACTTATTATCAGAAAAATCCAAATCAATACCACAGTGAGGCATCTCACACCAGTCAGAATGGCTATTATTAAAAAGTCAAAAAACAACAGATTTGGCAAGGCTGCAGAGAAAACGGAACACATAGACTGTTGGTGAGAATATAAATGAGTTCAGCCACTGTGGAAAGTAGGTTAGAGATTTCTCAAAGAACGTAAAGCAGAGCTACCATTTGACCTAGCAATCCCATTACTTGGTATATACCCAAAGGAAACTACATCATTCTACCAAAAAG
The DNA here is from genome assembly GCF_006542625.1 of Nomascus leucogenys. Taxonomy (NCBI): domain Eukaryota; kingdom Metazoa; phylum Chordata; class Mammalia; order Primates; family Hylobatidae; genus Nomascus; species Nomascus leucogenys. The sequence continues at coordinate 48,593,319 of NC_044395.1, forward strand.
ACACATGCACTCATGTGTTCATCGCTGTGCTATTCACAGTAGCGAAGACATGCAATCAAGCTAGGTGCCCATCAATGATGGATTGGATTAAAAAACGTGATTATATATAATATATATAATTATATACATAATATAGTTATATACATAATTATAATATATATCTCATATGTATATCACATATATGATGGAATATACATACATATTTATGCCACGTACATAGTAGGCATAAATATGAAGTGTACGTGATATTTTGGTTGAGGCATACAATGTATAATCACATCATGGAGAATTGGATATTCATCCCCTCAAGCATTTATACTTTGTGTTATAAACAATCCATTTATACTCTCTTAGTTATTTCTAAATGTATGATTAAGTCATTATTGACTCTAGTCTCTCCGTTGTGCTGTCGAATACTAGGATCTATTCATTCTTTCTATTTTTTTGTGCCCATTAATCATCTCCACCTCCACCCCACCCCACACTACCTTTCCCAGCCTCTGCCAACCATCCTTCTATATCTCCATGAGTTCAATCGTTTTGATTTTTGATCCCATAAGTAAGTGAGAACATGAGATGTTTGTCTTTCTGTGCCTGGTTTATTTCATTTTACATAATGACCTCTAGTTCTTTCCATGTTGTTGCAAATGACAGAATTTCATTCTTTTTTATAGCTGAATAGTTCTACATTTTGTATAGGTACCACATTACATTTTCTTTATTCATTCATCTGCTAATGGACTCTTAGGGTGCTTCCAAATCTTGGCTATTATGAACAGAGCTACCACAAACATGGAAATGTAGGTATCTCTTTGACAAAATGATTTCCTTCCTTTTGGGTATATACCCAGCAATGGAATTGCTGGATCACATGGTAGCCCTATTTTCAGTTTTATGAGGAACCTCTAAACTGTTCTTCATAGTGGTTGTACTAATATACATTCTCATCAGTATATGAGTTTCTTTTTCTCCATATCCTCCCCAGCATTTGTTATTACCTGACTTTTGAATAAAAGCCATTTTAACTGGGGTGAGGTGATAGTTCATTATAGTTTTGATTTCCATTTCTCTGATGATTAATGATGTTGAGCACATTTTCGCATGCCTGTTTACCATTTGTATGTCTTCTTTTGAGAAATATCTATTCAAATCTTTTGCCCATTTATTTTATCAGATTATTAGAGTGGTTTGAGCTCCTTTAAATTCTGGTTATTAATCCCTTGTCATATGGGTAATAGGTAAATATTTTCTCCCATTCCGTTGGCTGTCTCTTCACTTTTTTGAGTGTTTCCTTCACTATGTAAAAGCTTTTTAGGTTGATGTGATCCCATTTGTTCATGTTTGCTTTAGTAGCCTGTGCTTGTGGGGTATTGCCCAAGAAATTTTTGCCCAGATCAATGTCCTGAAGAGTTTCCTCAATGTTTTCTCACAGTAGTTTCATAGTTTGAGGTCTTAGATTTCAGTATTTAATTCATTTTGATTTGATTTTTGTATAAGGTGAGAGATATGGATCAAGTTTCATTCTTTTATATAGGGATATCCAGTTTTCCCAGCATCATTTATTGAAGAGATTGTATTTTCTCTGCTGTATGTTCTTGGCACCTTTGTCAAAAATGAGTTTACTGTAGGTGTTTAGATTTGTTTCTGGGTTCTCTATTCTGTTCCTTTGGTCTATGGGTCCGTTTTTAAGCCAGGACCATGCTGTTTTGGTATAGCTCTGTAGCATAATTTGAAGTCAGGTAATGTAATTCCTCCAGTTTTGTTCTTTGTGCTTGGGATAGTTTTGGCTATTCTGGTCCTTTTGTGATTCTATAGAAATTTTAGTATTTTTTTTTTCTATTTCTGTGAAGAATGTCATTGGTATTTTGATAGGGATTTAATTGGATCTGTATATTGCTATGGGTAATATGGACAGTTTAACAATATTGATTCTTCCAATCCATTAACATGGAATATCTTTATCTTTTTTGTATTCTTTTCGATTTTTATCAGTGTTTTATAGGTTTTTTTGGTAGAGATCTTTCACTTCTTTCATTAATTCCTAGATATTTAATTTTATTTGTTACTATTATAAATGCAAAAACATTTTTTATTACTTTTCAGATTTTTGCCTTCGGGATATAGAAATATTACTGATTTTGTATGTTGTTTTTGTATCCTTACAAATTTACTTAATTTTTTAAAATATTAACTAACATTTTTCTCTCTTATTTTTTATATTTTATTTTATGTTTAGGGGTACAAGCTCAGGTTTATTACATAGGTAGGCTTATGTCATCAGGGTTTGTTGTACAGATTATTTCATCACTCAGTTATTAAGCCTAACACCCATTAGTTATTTTTCCTGATCCTCTCCTTCCTCCCACTCTATACCCTCCAAAAGGCCCAGTGTGTGTTGTGCCCCTCTGTGCGTCCCTGTGTTCTCATCACTTAACTCCCACTTATAAGTGAGGACGTGAAGTATTTGTTTTTCTGTTCCCCCCAAAATATAAATCATTGTATTATAAAGACACATGCATGCATATGTTCATTGCAGCACTGTTCACAATAGTAAAGACATGGAATCAACCTTAAATGTCCATCAACTATAGATTGGATAAAGAAAATGTGGTACATATACACTGTGGAATACTATATGGCCATAAAAAGAATGATATCATGTTCTTTGCAGGGAGATGAGTGGAGCTAGAGGCCATTATCCTTAGCAAACTTTACGGAATTTGGTTATCAGTTCTGATAGTTTTTTTTTTTGTGTGTGTGGGGTCTTTGGGTTTTTCCAAATATAGGATCATGTTATCTGCAAATAAGAATACTTTGGCTTCTTCCTTTCCAATTTGGATGCCTTTTATTTCTTTTTCTTGTGTGATTGCTCTAGCTAGAATTTCCAATACTATTTTGAATAACAGTGATGAAAGTGGGCATCTTATTGTGTGCCGGATCTAAGAGGAAAGATTTTCAGTTTTTCCCCATTCAGTACATACTACCTGTGGGTCTGTCATATACAGCTTTTGTTACATTCAGATATATTCCTTCTGTACTCTTTTTTTTTTGAGGGTTTTTTTAATCATAAAGTGATGTTAAATTAGTTCAAATGCTTTTTCAGCATCAATTGAAATAATCATGTGATTTTTATCCTTCATTCTGTTGATATGATCTATCACATTGATTGATTTGCATGTTGAGCCATCCTTAAATCCCTGGGATACCACTTGGTCATGGCGAATGATCTTTCCAATGTGTTGTTGAATTCTGTTTGCTAGTATTTGTTAAGGATTTTTGCACCATCATTCATCAGAGATATTGGCCTGTAGTTTTCTTTTTTTGATGTGTCTTTATCTGGTTTTGATATCCATTTAATACTGGCTTTATAGAATGAGTTTGAAAGTATTCTCTCTTTCTTGGCTAGGTGCAGTGGCTCATGCCTGTAATCCCAGTACTTTGGGAGCCCAAGGTGAGTGGATCACAACAGGTCAGGAATTTGAAAATAAAAAAAGAATACTTTTTTTTTTTTTTTGAGATGGAGTTTTGCTCTGTCACCCAGGCTGGAGTGCAGTGGCATGACCTCAGCTTGCTGCAACCTCAGCAGCGTGAAACCCTGCCTCTACTAAAAATATGAAAATTAGTTGAGCATAGGTCTGTAGTCTCAGCTCTTGAAAGGCTGAGGCATGAGGATTGCTTGAACCCGAGAGGCAGAGTTTGCAGTGAGCCAAGATCGTGCCACTGCACCTCAGCCTGAGTGACAGAGCAAAACTCTGTCTCAAAATAAATAAATAAATAAATAATCTTTCTCTATTTTTAGGAACAGTTTGAGTAGGATTAGTATTAGTTATTCTTTAAATGTTTTGTAAAATTCAGCAGTGAAGCCAATGGGTCCTGGGCTTTCCTTTACTGGAAGACTTTTTATTATTGCCTAGATTTTATTACTTATTATTGGTCTGTTTGGTTTTTAATTTCTTCATGGTTCAATCTTGGTAGGCTGTATGTGTCTAGGAATTTATCTATTTCTTCTAGACTTTTCAATTTATTGGCATATAGTTGCTCACAGCAGCCACTAATAATCCTTTGAATTTCTGTGGTACCAGTTGTAATGTCTCCATTTTCATCTGATTTTATGTATTTGAGTCTTCTCTCTTTCTTAGTGTGGCTAAAGTTTTGTCAATTTTATCTTTTTAATAAACTAACTTTTTGTTTTGTTCATCTTTTGTATTACTTTCTTCATTTCAAATTCATTTGTTTCTGCTCCGATCTTTATTATTTATTTCCTTCTACTAATTTTGGGTTTGGTTTGCTCTTGGTTTTCTAATTCTTTAAGAGGCATCATTAGGTTATTTCTTTGAAATTTTTCCTGTTTTTCGATGTAGGCACTTATCGCTATAAATTTCCCTCTTAATACTGCTTTTGTTGTATCTCTTAGGTTTTCATATGTTCTGTTTTCATTATCATTTGTTTCAAGAAATTTTTGTCAACTTCCTTCTTAATTTCTTCATTGGCCCACTGGTCGTTTGGGAGCATATTGTTTAATTTCCATATGTTTTTATCATTTCCAAAAGTCCTCTTGTTATTGATTTCTAGTTTCATTCGATTGTGTTCAGAGAAGATGCTTTATATTATTTCAATTTTTTAATGTTTTAACACATTTTGTGACCTAATATATGGTCTGTTCAAGGGAATAATCCATGTGCTGAGGAGAAAAATATGTGTTCTGCAGTCATTGGATGAAATGTTCTGTAAATATCTATTAAGTCCATCTGTTCTATAGTGCAGATTAAGTCCGATGTTTTTTTGTTGAGTTTCTGTCTGGGAGACCTGCCTGGTGATGAAAGTGGGGTGCAGAAGTCTCCAGGTATTATTGTATTGGAGTCTATTCCTCTTTAGCTCTAATAATAAATGCTTTCTATATCTGGGTGCTCCAGTGTTGGAAGCATATATATGTATAATTATCATATCATCTTGCTGAATTGACCCCTTTATCATTATATAATGACCTTCTTTATCTCTTCTTACAGTTTTTGTCTGGAAATCTATTTTGCCTGATATATGTAGAGCTATTTCTGCTCTTTTTTGGTTTTCATTGGCTCTTTTTCCATCTCTTTATTTTCAGTCTATGTGTGTCTCTATTGGTGAAGTGTGTTTCTTGTAGACAAGAGATCATTGGGTCTTGTTTTTTTTATCTATTCAGCTCCTCTACATCTTTTCATTTTATATACCCTGATACAAATGGCCAAAGTTACTTGTCAATATCTTCAGTTAGAGACCCTTTGAGGGTAAGGCCTACATTCAAGTTGTCTCAAAGACTCATTTACCTCTGCTCTCTCTAACCCATTTCATATATCCTCACTAAATGATAGCCAAACACCAGGCACTGGTCTATGTGTGTGCCTACAGTGCTGAATTAGAGAGAAGTTCATGCTTCAAAGACCTGTGTGTTTGGAGGAGATAGACCACAAACATTTATATTAAGTACTATCATATGGATAATTCTAGGACTGAAAAAAGAGAAAATTGAGGTGCTATTTTAGATAGGTCATGCAAGACTCATAGGGAAGGTTATATTTGGGCAGAGATTGAATGAAGTGAAAATGAGTGTCATAAATTTTCTGTTAAAAATCATCTTAGTAGAGAAGGCTGTACCATAAAGAGACTGAAGTAGGAGTGCATTTGGGAGGTATTCAAAGAGTAGGAGAAACAGGGAGGCTGATAGAATATGAGTTCAGAGAAGTACATAGGGGCTGTATTTTTCCCTGTGAGCCATTGTAAGAACTTTAGATGGGAGGCATTTTGAGTGTTGATAGCAGGGAATGATATTGTATGATTTACATTTTAAAGGATTCCATTTATTCCTTGGGATTAAGGAGAAAAGGGTGGAAACAGAGAATAGCTAGAAGGCTATTGCAAGTTGCAGGGGTCTTGGCGACCATTATGCCTTAGAGCAGTGTGGTGGTAGCAGAAATGGTGAGAATGAATTGGACTCTGGGTGTATTTCAAAGAGAGAGCTGAGAGGATATGCTGGCAGATTGGATGTGCATTTCTATGAAAGAAAAAAAAGTCACAGATGACTCTAAGATATTTGATCTGTGGAACTTGGTCAATTATGGTACCATTTACAAAGACAGAGAAACTAGGGATGGAGCAGGTTTGTGGTGTAGGTGGAAAAATTTTAAAAACTGAGTTACTTATTAATCATCCAAGTGAAGGTGTATTTCCAATTTATGGAAATCACTTAGGAAAAGAGTATAGTGTGGTTAGAGAAGAGAAGAGGAAAAAATTATGAATTGCAGAGTACTTCATTTTTTGGAAGATAAAAATAATTCATCAAAGAAAATAGAAAAGAAGTGGTCAGTGAGGTAGGAGGGAAATGAGAAAAAATGAAATGTCCTCCCAAAAATAAAAAAATTGTTTTAAAAATGGGAATAATTGAGTATATCAATATTGCTGTTAAGTGAAATGCAGTCAGTTCTTCATTTGTGGGGGTTCCTCATCCTCGGATTCAACCAACCAATCTCTGATTGAAATAAATAAACAATAACAATTTAACAATAAAAATACAAATTCTAAAGATGTAACAACTATTTAGCATTTACATTGTATTAGATATTATAAGTAAGCTAGAGATGATTTAAAGTTTGTATATGGGAAGTTATATGCAAATATTACACCATTTTATATAAGAAACTTGATAGATTTTGGTAGTTGCAGTGGTCCTGGAACCAATCCCCCATGGATACCAAGGGATGGCTCTAACATGAGAACTGAGAATTTGCTATTGTCCCTACTTTCTGCTAGGGACAGAGACATATCAGGGGTAGGTTCAAAATGAGAAATGGAGACAATGGATACAGAAAACTCTTTTGAGGTGTTTTGCCATAAAGGAAAATAGATAAATGGGGTTACTGTAGAAGAGAGATGGAAGGATAAAGGGAGGATTTTCTTTTAAAATCAGATATATTTCACTATGTTTGAATGGTAGTGGGAGGAATTCAGTAGAGAGAAAAGATGATATGGGAAAAGGGTGGACAATGCTAGAGAAATATCCTTAAATGAGAAGCGGGTGCTGCAGTACTAAATTTAAGAGTTGACTTTTGATAATAACAGGAGGTCTAGCGGAGTAAGTGTATACAGGTACAGATTGGCTCAGTGAAATAAGAAGCCGGGTTATTAGCTGGCAGAAAAAAGTTGATAGGGGAAGGTGAAGGTCTGTGTATTAGTCCATTTTTACACTGCTGGTAAAGATATACCGAAGCCTGAGCAATTTACAAAAGAAAGAGGTGTAATGGACTCACAGTTCTATGTGGCTGGGGAGGCCTCACAATCATGGAGGAAGGTGAAAGGCATGTCTCATATGGCAGCAGACAAGAGAAGAGAACTTGTGCGGGGAAACTCCCCTTTACAAAACCATCAGATCTCATGAGACTTATTCACTATAACAAGAACAGCACGGTAAAGACATGCCCCCATGTTTCAATTACTTCCCACCAGGTCCCTCCCACAAGTGGGAATTACGAGGGCTATGATTCAAGATGAGATTTGGAAGGGGACATAGCCAAACCATATCAGTCTGAAAAAGAGGAAATCACAGGGAATTGTGGTGGCCTTTCTCTCTGCTGTTTAGATCTATTTATTAAATCACTGGACAATTTAGTATATAAATAAAATATATATTATTTATATATTAAAATATATATATATAAAAAAATAAAATTTAACAAAAGATCTGGGTAACATATAGAGACAGAGCTGAAATTGTCCAAGGCTATTAAAAGCAGGGGTCTTAAAACAAATGCAGATTTCAAGGAAGGTTATAAAGAAGCCAGTGTAAGACTAGGGTACATAATAGTTAATCAGCAAAATATGAATCATAGCATAATAAGAAAAGAACTAGAGACAGATGTCCTTGAGAGACATGAATAGTAGCTTTATATGCACATTTTTAAAATTGTGAATAAATAGAATGACGAAGTGGATTATATGACCTTAGAAATTATATAACTCCTCTCTCTCTCTCTCTCTGTGTGTGTGTGTCTATGTTATATATCCTTTATTACCAACCAATTTGAGAATATGATGAGATGACTAAATGGATTTTCTCCACTGAAAAGTGCATATGTGCACATATGTACAATATCATACATGAACACCAATGGATAAGAATTCTGATCCTACCCCTAAATGTATTCTGAGTAAACTGACTTTCCTCTGTCATGTCCATTGTAGTGTTTTTCACCCTCTCTGCTTGCAGTGCTTATCTTCATTTTCTCACCTACCAAGCTGCTGCTCCTCCTTCAAATTTGAAGTTAAGCTTTGCCTTGTCTGTGAAGCTTTTTATGATTCTTAAGAAACCCTAGGGGCACCTTCTTCCAAGTGTCTGATCTTTCCCTATTAACATTTATCACTTTGCTTTGTAACTGTTGGTTTGCAAGTCTGCTTAATCCATCCTGCTGTGGATTCTTTGAAGGCAGGATTAAATCTCTTCATTTCTGAATCATTATTACCCAGATTAGTGCCTGGCAAGTTTTGAATAAATTTTGCAAATAAGAGTCCTAAAAGGGGTTAGGGGACTTAAGCAAGTCAGTGTCAGAACTAAGCCAAAACTATGGTGTTTTCCTTGCTGAGTTTAAGTTTCTCTTTATTCTTCTTGCATCTACCTGCTTTTAAGGAAGAAAACATTTTTACACCAGGAAATAGCTGATGGGGCAAAAATGGACTAAAGTGCACATTGAGAGGTCATCTATAGGCATTAGTGCTCCCCCTTGTGGCATCTCAGGAAGGTGGAGGTGAAAGTGACCATGGACTTACCAAGGTCTGTTAGGAAGCAAGATGGGTCTTTAGCTGGGAGAGAACATCTGTGCCCCGACCTGTGTTTCCCCAGGAAGAAGTTAATCAGAAGATGTTTCCTTTCACCACAAGCAAAAATTATCTTTATTTCAAGTCTTCAATCATTTTAATTAGATTCCACAGGCATCTGAGTAGGTTCTTTAGGCAGATATTCTGACTTACATTATTGAGAATATAAGTCCTCATTATAACCTGTTGAAATAGGTTGTCTCATTCTAATGTTACCAGGTGAGACAACTGAGGTTCAGGATGTTAAAGTAATCATTGCAAGGGTGGACAGCCTGGAGCACTTGCCTTTGAAGTCCTCTATGTAGCATACTTTCTACCATACTCTGCCTGTTTAGACAATAAAAGTTTGGATTGCTGCAAAACAAGCTAGCTATCGTTGTTGCCAGAATTCTGTTAGCTACCAAGTAGGCAAAGGAAGCTGGCGTTCAGTGGACAGCTCAGGTGCAGAAATCAAAGCTGCTTTTTTTCCCTGCTGCTTTTTTCTATATGGAGATTGCAAGTTGCCGAAATATTAGCTGAAGACAAGGGCTACCCCATTGGGAGGTGGTGGATATGGTGGAAGGATGGCTGAAAGTACAAGGATCTCTATCTCTGATGCACAAACCCAGACCTCCCAAGTGGCCAGTGTTAAAGTCTTAACATTTTACTTGGAACAGAGGCTGGAGGAGAAAGGAAAAGCCTTCAGACTGTCCTCATGCAAAGGCTCCAAAGCCCAGCTTGAAACATTTTTCTTCTCTAAGACTCAAGACTTTTTTTTAACCAAGCCAGGAGCTTAGGAACATGCAACAGCTGATAGGGAGCTTTTAGGATGACTGGGTGCTGTCTTTACTGGCAGAGGCAAATATTAGCTTTGATTTGTAATGTTTTCATGACTCGCTTTCCTCTCCTGGAGTCTCATCACCCTTAGTAGATCTAACAAGCATCTAAATCACCACAAGAGTATGATTAACACATTTCCATATCCTAAACCCCTGCAAGGCAATGATCAAAATAGTAGCTGACACCTATTGAGCACTTATTATGTGACAGGTGTTTTACCTTCATGATTATCTCATTCAATCCTTATAGCAAACCATGTTGTAGTGACCCAGGCAGGTTCAGAAAACTTGCCCAAGATTACAATGAGTAGTCAGTGGATCTGAGACTAAAAGTAAACAATCTGACTCCACACTACATTACCTAATGAACTAAAAAAGAGTATCTGAGGAACTAGGTCTCCACCTGTAAGACTGCTCACTTAGTTTACCCAGCACATTTGAGAACCATAGAAGAGAAAAGCTAAAGCTTCTCCTTTCCCTCACTGTATAGCTGGTTAGATAGATAAGTACTAGCCCATGATCTAGCCAGCCATGTACTTCTTAAGAAAAATAATGGCAATTAAATTATTACCAAGACTCAACATTGTAGACAGATTTTATAACTGAAAAAATTTGTAAAAAAAAAAAAATACAGGCAACTGGGTGTGTTTGGTACTTTGATTTTAAGGTTGACCTATTATTGGTTACTAATTTGCTTTGATTGTCAATTTCACTTTCAGAAATTCCTGGATGTTGTGTCTCCACAACTTTCCAGAGGTTGCCACATCCATATCTGTCATGTTTCCCACAGAAGTCCTGCTGTCCTTCACTGCTCCGTATTATTTCTAATAACATTTCCAGTATTGCCCTGAGGGTTGTACCTCTTGTTGCCCTGGTCTCTGCCACCTGGCCTTATTGAACATCAAGAGAGGCTCAAATTTGTCCCCACCCATTCTTATCCCAATCAATATGCATGTAATAAGGCCCATCAGTAAAAAGGATTGAGGAAGGATCCTCCCCAAAACACATGGTTGTCAGGGTACAAAGCAGGCCTTGCCAGCAGGGTAGGTATGGGTGATGGGAGAAATTGGCAATGACCACCACCATTAATATGACTTGTTACAACCAGATTGTGGCTGTTGTAACAATCATGGAGGATAGATCTGTCTTTCAATCTCAACTCTGCCACTTCTGAACTGTGTGACTTTGAGAAAGTCATTTTGCCAACCAGAACTTCATTTTTCTGGTCTCTTAAATTAGGATAATAATACCTACCAAATAGCCTTGTTGTATTGCAAAACAAGTAACAGACTGGGGCCATTATGTCCTTGAAATTTTAGGATATACAGATAAGGGACACTATGATGGGTTGAGACCAGGCATATCAGGCTTTGCATCCTAACTTGCTCCACTTAGCAACTGTGTGAATTTGCAGAAATTTTTTCAACTCCCTGACCCTGTTTCCTCATCCGTAACATGCAGTTGAAACTACCTACCATATGGTGTATAGAAATAAGACAGTATATATAAGTAACTGCATTAAGACCTGGCATACAGATTCTAAATCCCTTTATTTCTCCTACTAAAGTTCCCATTATTCTTGACTATTTGATGCTGGAGAGCAAGAGGGGAAGAGGAGATTGTCCCCAGTAGTGCATTTGTCTTCTATCTCCCACTTAATAACATAACAATAATAGCCACTGCGATGGTCACCACTTCTAATATGACTGCTTTTACCACTACTGCTGCTGCTGCTGCTGCTATTCTGGTATTATTTATTGAGCACGAACTATGTAGCAATATGTAAAGGGTACTGCGATGTGCTCTTTACTGTGTTATTGATTTTAATCTCAATATGTCTGCTTTCAATCAATTTTATTGCATGGCCTTGAAAAATAGCCATTTCATTCCAGTCCTGGGTTTTTGTAGGCCAGGGTTAATGCAAGAATCTTTCATTAGTAAATCATAAACTCTAGAAGGTGTGAATAATAGGACTTGGCCTATGCATCTTTCTTTTTATCCATCTCGGCCCCAGCACCTGCTGATGAGTCCATCTTTGAGTGATTTCACAGTTTGTCATCCTAACTCTTCTGGGCTCTTAGTGTTTCACTGCAGCATTTTTCAGGCAAGCATAAATCTCCAAATCTTCAAGTTTTGAATCAGCTAGAACAAAATCTCAGCATTGCTTTTTATGCTATTAGTCATTCTCAATTGGTTCTTTTCCTTTTGTTCCAGTCATTCTAAATGGCAAAAAATAACAAAAACAAAAAAGCAATCATGAAGTCACATTCTTGGATGTTATTAGTAGAAAATAAAACGACATTCACTTCTATTCTGTTGAACATATACTTACTCTAAACAAAAGAAATTGATGAACTAAAACAAACAAAATATGTTTCTCGGCCCTGCTTTAGATAGATAAGCAAGGACAATTAATATTAAGGCTGTTATTTCTTTGTTCCAATTTATATTCTCCAAGGTATCTGAGATTAGATAACTATTAAAGTTTCATTCTGTATTATTTTTGTTATTTAGTGAAAGTTTATTACCTACAGGCCTTTTGAGATCAATAAACTTTAATGTATTACTATCCCTACAGAATGTCAGACCTGGAAAGAACCATAACTATAAGGATGAGATTTTTCTGGGGCAACCATCTCATTTTGCACATGAGAAAACAGGCCCAGAGCACCCTGAGATGTGTGTGCTTTGGGAGTTCAGAGGGGCCCCTCTTTGTAACACAATACTTTCTGTACACATAGTCCTTTGAAATTCTTTTTAAATTGTGTATGCTGAGTAATAAGTTACCTTTGAGCTTTTTAAAAAATCAGCTTTTTCCACTAGTGTAGTAAAGGAACACTACTGTTATCAGATTCAGCTTGTTTGTTCCAGTACCCACTGGGACATTAAGCAAGGACAGGAAGTATAGTGGAGGAGTTTGACTAAACATAATTGAGGAATAATCTTCTTTCCTCAGTACAAAGGAGCTTTTCAGAGCCTTATTGCTGTCCTACCTGGCTGCTTGTAATTTGCTGGGCATGTAGTTTCTGTGTCAGGAGCTGTTCACAAGACAAAGGGCACAGATTGCTTTTGGGAGCCTTGTTAATTGTTAATAATTCTTCTTCACTCTAGTCCCCACCCAGAAGCCAGAAAAATATGCTACCAGGTATGCTAGCTGTTCAAGCTTAAAACTATTTTTTAATAGAAACTTTATTAGGAAAAATAATCCAGTAAGTTCTATATACTCCTTCCGTGCTTGGTTCCCACTGTCTTCCTCCCTGTTACTTACCAACAATCCTGGTCCCAGTGTCTTCCCTTCCAGTGTGGTGTCTTCTCCTGCTGCTAGCCTTATGTCCTGACACAAATGCTGAAAGTTACCTCCTCCAGTGTCCTTCCAAGTATCTGAACAGTATGGTGACTCTGTCTTTACCTGCTTCAGTTGAAGAGTGAGAAGCTTCTGGTGGCTGTGTGATCATCAGCTTCATTAATTAGTAGGTCACAGTCTAAACATTTCTCCTCAGCGGTGCCATGACTCTTGGTGACCAGATTGAAAATCTGATGAGGCCCAGAGAGCAAAAGTGACTCTACCAGTGACCGGACCCCACTTATGGCAGGCCAGGATTAAGGTGGGAATCTCCTGTCCCATCTCTCAGGTGAATGTCACACTGTTTGAGACAACTTAAGGAAGGGAAGTAGAGAGAGTGAGTGTGCCCCTTGGTAGCTTTAATCTGGCCAAGCAGAACAACACAAATGGAGCAAAAGTCTCAAAGCAAAATCTCTCACTCAAAAGACAGTGTGCCTTAGTAATTAAGAACAAAAGATTTGGAGTTATGGAGGCCTATACCTGAGTCCCAGATGTGCTGCTTACCTACTGTCTGACTTGGAAACATCGTTTAACCCCACTGAACCTTAATTTTCTCACCTGTGGATGAAATCTATGATACCTACACCATGAGGTTGTCTTGAAGAACTAGATGACATGATGTATAAAAAAGACTTAGATGAATATCTAATATGTGCAGGCCAAGATGGTAATTATTACTATCAAGATGAGCCCTGCTGCATTCTCACCCTTATTTACTCTTTTTAGTTTTCTGGAAATCTTGCTATTTCAGTCATCTTTTTGAGATGCTTATCAAGGATTGGCTCTTAAGAGCACATGGCTTTGTATCAGATACAGCTATGTTTGAGTTTGGACTACATTTATTTACTATTTGTGTTACTCTATGCAGGTCAATCTACCTTTACAAAGCTCAGTTTTTGGACTTGTAAAATAGGAATAATAGGCGTACATCTTGATAGAGATGGGCCTAGTTAAAAGATTAAATTAGATTAAATAAGACTATAAATTTTAATAAAAACAAGAACCTTATCTTGTACAACATGGTGTTCCTTGCATCTGGCAATGTGCCTTGCATATAATTAGTGCTCAATAAATAGTTGTTAAAGGAAACAATTAATAATGCATGAATACAGCTTTTAATACAGTGTCTTGCATATATTAAGTGGGAACTATATCTGTCATACACCAGTTAAAATATATGCAGAGAAACAATTGCAGGGCCATTTAATATTTCTCTCAATAGATACCCATCTGGAATAGCCTTTCAGACTACCAAGATGTCTCCGTAAATGACTCTGACTACTTTTTTCTTAATAAATAAATGCCAGGGAGACAAATTTCAGAGAAGGTGGAAGCAGAAGGGGTTAACAGCTGATTCTGGGCTTTCTTGTAGAGACCTCCAGACTGGCCGAATAAGTTCTGACATTTGGGAATGCTAGGTGGGTAAGAAGGAAGGGATGATACTGAAGGTTGGGAGCTTGCATGAAACAGGTGACTAGGAGGAAGGTAAAAGGGTTGAGATTATGAGTATCTGGCCTTAAATCCTGCCTTGAAACCTGGAAAAATCACATAGTTTTGGTCTCAACTGCCCCATTTATAAAACAGGAATAACAGTACTTTGCAGGATTATCGTGAGAATTAAATGAGAGAGTGGATAGAAAAGTGATTTGTAAAATACTGAACCAAAATAAGGAATTATCCCTCCAGGATGGAATTTTGCTTACTCCATGACTCTATTCAACTCAAAATCCTGACCGAGTCCAAGTTGACC